>NC_057819.1:41520000-42770000 GCF_910594005.1 Cervus elaphus | reverse complement strand
TTTGGGAAGATTTTTAGAGGTGAGAATAACCTGGTTGCATCAGTGAATGCAGTGTAGATAAGTTTTAGAGATTACTTCATCCAAAAAGTGATTTTACCTCTTTCCAAAGAAGTAATGCATAAAAAGGAAATAGAGGACTCTTGCTGAGGTAAATTGTCACCTAGTTCCAGGATCTAGGCAGAGAAAATATAATGAAAATCAAATATATTTAGAGGCAAAAATACACTGTATTATTTTCTAAAGTGGGCCAAGACTGTACAACACAAACTTAGTAGAAAATTCTGAAATGTTCTAAGAGCTCTCCAAGGAGCCCAGTGGTTTCCATCAGAGAATGCTTATGCCTTTGGGAGGTGTGTTCCTGTGAGTACAATTACTGAACTAACTCAAGGCAAAACTCAGAGGGAGTTTTTCCAGCTACAGGCCTGCATTCTTCAACAGAACAAGGTGCAGCTCCCATTTGAAGGGAATCTCAAAGGCTCCCTGCTCTTCAATTTCATGTGTAATTGGGACAGGGCCTCTGTGGTGACCTGCCGTGACATTCTTACTCCTCTATATTTGAGGCTGGAGCTACTTCTTAACTAGGCTTTAAGAAGCCAGTCAAGAGTTTTTCTTCACCTTTCATGTTTTGCTGCCATCACATGTGAGCTGATGCCAGTCACTGGGAACTAAATACCCCAAGATGGGGTAACCAAGTTAAAGGAATAAAATACATCAAAAATTGCACATTTATATTTTATTACTTAAACTAATTAACTAAAAGTACTAATAAAAAATCAGAAATGGGTAAATAAATATTTGTTCCATGGAGCAGATTGTAAATAATAGCCAGACCATCCTTCCATTAAAAACTGCTCTTGTCCATGTATCATCCCAAGGCCTGAGGATCCCAGGAGCCCATGGACAATGTCATCTCTTTCTTTGCACCATTATCATTGTCAACACTGCTGGCTTCAATAGCGCTGATATTCAAATGGCCTCTTTTTGAGGGGAAGCCAAGAATTTTCTCCACTCAAGTTTCCTGTATCTTGATTTGTCACTCTCAGGAAATCACTATATTTCTATCTCTTTTTTTTACCATATGTAAAACAAAATTCATAAATTTGGCTAAAGTCAAAATGCTCTGACAAGAATTGATGACAAAAATCTATGCAGAATATTTCCCCATATAAATTATTATGTAAATTCTTGAAAGTATAAGTTTATGTAAATAAATATAAGGAAAGGAGATTTGGATTTATTGACTTTCTTTCATTATTTATTTATGGAGCAACTGAAATTAGATAAGTTTGATGAATTTAGAATTCCTGTTCCCTAAACATACGCTATAAAATTGGGTGATTTGGTGGTAAAATACTATGCATGAATTTTTCAATGTAGTTTTTTTAAGCTACCAGTGGTTACATATCAGAATGCTTTCTTTTTTTTTTTCCCCAGTACATGAGTCTGCTTCACCTTGAGTTGAATATTTATTTCAAAATTACATGACCTACCTGATATATAAAAGTCAGGATTTATAAAAACCTTATGTTAACAGTGCATATGGAGTGAGCACAAATATAATTATAAATGTAATTTTAATTCTATTCTCTTTACTGGGCTACAGTAGCTGTGAGTAATCTACTCCAAAATCAAAGATCAGCCTAAATCCCTTCTACCAACTCAGAGCCTGTATTCTAAGTATTTATTTAATGTCATTGTTCAGTAAGGGACTGAGAGACCTTTCATTTTAGGTAGAAGGAAAATGCAAATCTGTTAGTTATTTGCTAAGGTTCCTAAGGACACTGAAAACACACAGGCGTTTGTAACTGTGAATTTCCCAGCAATAAAAAATCTTTGTCTTCCAGAGTATTTGCTTAACTGAACAAAGTTTACACAGTCTGAAGAGAATTAACATTAACAATAATACAAAATTAAACCTTTGACATTCCTCCAGTTCATTTCTAAGTTTATCTCTTCTTTCCCCACATCCATTTCTCTAATTTGATCATTAAAAAAAATGGGAGTGGGTATCATACAGTGTGCACTGAATTCCTCTGGGCAATAATGATCAGAGTTACATTTATTTTC
Source organism: Cervus elaphus (assembly GCF_910594005.1). Lineage (NCBI taxonomy): Eukaryota > Metazoa > Chordata > Mammalia > Artiodactyla > Cervidae > Cervus > Cervus elaphus. The sequence continues at coordinate 42,767,933 of NC_057819.1, read as the reverse complement.
CCTGAACTCATTTCTTCAGGAACATTATTTAGCATCAAAAATGGACCAGGTATTATGTCACATAGTAAAAAGACAATGATAAATTAAAAAAAAAAAAAAAAAACTATTCCAGATTTTAAGATTTTATAGTTTGTGAGTGGAAAAGATAGATAATCTATGACTTGCAAAGATAATATTATACATGCTATACAAGTGTCATGGGACTGCACAGGCATATGGAAAAAAAGAACTATTATCTCTAATGGAGAAAGTCTAAGAAGAATTCAAGAAGGAGATGAAATCTGAGCTGGCTTTAAAGCACCGGTAGATACTTGGTGATGTGGACTGAGAAAATATTCCAAGCAGATAGAACAGCTTATACAGAAAAATAATGAAAGGTTAGTATAAAAGTATTTGATATGCCTGGAGTTAAGAAGTAATAGAGAAATGAATGAAGTAGCAAGAAGTGAAGCTACAAATATCTTTGTGGTATCAAGATGACAAAGTTGAGGCTCACTGGTATAGATGTATCATAATTTATTTAAGTATTTCTATATTGATTGAGCATTTAAATTATTTCCAACTTTTTCCCAAACATTAAGCTGTATACCTTGCAACTTTCTGCACACATCTTTCACCATATCTCTAGCCAAAAATCAGATTACCAAAAAAATGAAATTAGTGAAGTAAAGGTACACTTCTGTTACATATCTTGCAGCATTTGCCATATTTACTTCTAGAAAAAAATGCCAACTTACCAGCAACAAGCGAGAGTATCTGTTTCACTGTTCCCGTTGCCAGAATGGAGTATCATCATTTGAAAAATATATATTTGCTAATTGCATGAGTGGAGAATGAGATTAGATCTTGGAACATTATGAATATAAGGGTCAGGAGTTTGAATTTAATTCAGAAGTTAATGAGAAAACTGTTGAAGATTTCTGATCAAAGAGGCAAAATAGCTAGATCAGCCCTTTAAGAAGATTAATTTTGGCAGCAAGGTATAGGATAAGATGGGGTTGATTTTGCATGGGAATACACACAAATGTGAAAGCAGAGAGGCTGTTGTAACAGTCTGGGGCAGCATCGTCCAACAGCACTTTCTGCAGTGATGACAATGTCCCACCAATATGGCAGTCACCAGCCACAAGTCACTTTTAAGTACTTAAAAGGCAGCCAGTGCAACTTGGGAATTAACTTTTAATTTTAATTTAAACGTTATTTAAATTGAATTTAAATTAAATAGTCACATATAGCTAATTACTACCCTATTGAACAGTACATACTTCAGAGAGAAAGAGATCAAGATGGAGAAAAGAGAGCAAGAACAAATTGAATGAACAAATTCAAAGCCTTCACATTTATTTTTTTTCCCCAATTATTTTTATTAGTTGGAGGCTAATTACTTTACAATATTGTAGTGGGTTTTGCCATACATTGACATGAATCAGCCATGGATTTACATGTGTTCCCCATCCTGAACCCCCCTCCCACCTCCCTCCCCAAAGCCTTCGCATTTAGATGTGCAAAGTGAGGGAGAGGGAGAATCCTAATTGATAACAAAGAGTCAGAATCAGAAGGAAATAAAATAGGCTGCTACCGGTGCTTCCATCCACAAGACAAGTCACTGCTGACCTACATCTCCACAGGAGACTGTCCAACATTATTAGGTTGTCAGCAGTTTTCAAGGCCACCAATAATGTTGCAAATGTGGGAAGAAGGGAGTAAGAAAGCAAGGGTAAAGAGCAAGAAGAGAATCAACCCATGATATTATACCATCTAAATTGTTGTTGTTCAGTTGCTAAGTCGTGTCTGACTCTTGCAACCCCATGGGCTGGCTTCCATGTTTTTCACTATCTCCTGGAGTCTGCTCAAACTCATGTCCATTGAGTCAGTGAAGCCATCCAACCATCTCATCCTCTGTTACCCTCCTTCTCCTCCTGCTCTCAATCTTTCCAGCATTAGTCAGCTGGACTGATGAGTCAGCTCTTGGCATCAGATGGCCAAAATATTGGAGCTTCAGCTTCAGCATCAGTCCTTCTAATGAATATTCAGGGTTGATTTTCTTTAGGATTGACTGGTTTGATCTCCTTTCTGTCCAAGGGACTCTCAAGAGTCTTCTCCAGCAACAACAGTTTGAAGACCCAATGGCAAAACCCAGCATCATGTTCAGACCTTCGATAACTGGGAGCTGACCTCAGGCTGCTATACTTCAGATGTCATGCTGGCAGACCCACCAGCTGGCCACAGGTCACTGTCCTGTGGATGTGTAGAACTTATGTTCTACTCAAGCAGGAAAAAGAATCCCTGGCACCTGCAAATTCATTGTTACTTGCTGCTACTGCTGCTGCTAAGTCACTTCAGTCGTGTCCGACTCTGTGCGACCCCATAGACGGCAGCCCACCAGGCTCCCCCGTCCCTGGGATTCTCCAGGCAAGAACACTGGAGTGGGTTGCCATTTCCTTCTCCAATGCATGAAAGTGAAAAGTGAAAGTGAAGTCGCTCAGTCGTGTCGGACTCTTGGCGACCCCACGGACTGCAGCCTACCAGGCTCCTTGACTGCAGCCTACCAGGCTCCTCCGTCCATGGGATTTTCCAGGCAAGAGTACTAGAGTGGGGTGCCATTGCCTTCTCCGCATTGTTCCCTAAAGAACGTGTAAAAGACTACTTCCCTGCTTACTTGTGGGAGGGCTCCTTGGCCAGGCCCCACCTCAGCACACCTTCTGATGTTCTGTTAAGAATCCTGTTGCCCAACAGACTCATAGAGAACAAAGTAGTGTCACCCATGGGAAGAGGGAAGAGGGGAGGGACAAGAAGGGTTACGGATTAAGAGATATAAGTCATTATGTATAAAATAAATAAGTCACAAGAATATATTTTACAACATGGGGGATATGGTCAATATTTTATAACTATAAATGGAGTATAAACTAAGAATTGTGAATCACTATGTTGTACACCTGAAACTTAATATACATCAACTACACCTCAATGATAATGATAAAAGGACTCATGATTGAAAAAAAAGAAGGAAATAAAATATGGTCATGTCACTCATAGAGACTGCAATACAGAAAAGGCCTCAGAGGAGGTCATCTCTTTTTCTCTCTCTCCTTCTCCCCTTTCAAAAGACAGCTCCTAAACTTGTCAACAGGGCATTGAAAATGACAAAAAGATTTAAACAGACCAGGAATCATGGTTTCATGGTTTTCCTAGCTATATTGATCTATAAAAAAAATGTGATAAGCTGTTGGAACTTAACCTATATATCAAACCTACAAATACAGTCTGGTATGGCCTCCTCACTGTTAGAAACTCTGATGAAGAAACCTGTCTTTAACATCACAGAAAACTAACTGAAATTCAAAAGTGAGACAGGGTAAGTATCCTGCCTCTACAACTTAAAGCTGCTGCCAAGTCACTTCAGTCGTGTCCAATTCTGTGCAACCCCATAGATGGCAGCCCACCAGGCTCCTCTATCCCTGGGATTCTCCAGGCAAGAATACTGGATTGGGTTGCCATCTCCTTCTCCAATACATGCATGCATGCAAAGTTGCTTCAGTAGTGTCCGACTCTGTGCGACCCCATGGGACAGCAGCCCACCAGGCTCCTCTGTCCACAGAATTCTCCAGGCAAGAGTACTGGAATGGATTGCCATTTCCTTCTCCATACAACTTAAAAAAATATATCTATTTGTGAGACACTATATGTCAAACTGTAACAGTAATTATATTAATAAAAACCTAAGTGAAAATGTAATGGAAAAGAACAAAATTAAATGAGGGTTGCAGACCCAGCCAAACAACCTAACATTATGTAAATAAACAAAACAAAATAATGACTTTAAATAGGCTAATTAAATAGGCTATTAATTAAATCTATTGTTGATGGGTCAATTATGAAAGGGAGGAAAAGGAAGGAATTCATTCTTTACCTCCACCTTTACATAATTAATCCTTTCTCAACTTTAAGGTCTCAGCTTAAATCCAGCTCCTCAGAGAAGACTGATTCTGTACACCTCCCTTCCAATACATCACTTCTGATTATGTTGTTTTTATTTATAACATTTGTCACAGCACTTATTGATTCATTTGTTTATTGCTGGTCTCCATAAATGTTAAGATCTGTGAGTCTTTGGTAACTGATGTTATCAAACACTATCAGACACTACCTAGCACAGGTGTCTGTTATTTAGGAGATGTCCAGTAAATATTTTTGGATGAATAAGTGAATCTTATTCACTTAGATGAAGAAGTAACCTTCCATTCATAGTGTAAAAGACACTGTGTACTTTTACACAATGTACAGAAGATCCACTCGACTAAGAAGAAAATTCCAGCAAGATCAAAGTGAACCTGCTAAAGTCAGTTGACCAAGTGAATCCTCATGGAGTAAAACTTTGGGGCTTCCATGTTCAATATGGTCAGCTCACAATTCAGTCTCTGACATAGTATTCAACCAGGAAAACTTCATCTTACCTCCAGCAAAGACCTTGTTGACAAGAGTGATTGTTTAACTTAGCAAAAACAGGTGATCTTATGGGATATTTATTTATTACGGGACTTTATTCCAAGATAAAACAGATCCTAAAACTGTTACTTATCAACCTCAAAGAACAATGACTGGTCAAGAGTATATGGTAAGCATAGATAAAGTAGTTCTGATACTGTAATTTCTTGAGGCCATTTTATTTACACCACTATTTAAGGAAAAGCTTTTTTCCAGGTTCATCAAGACCATAGTTGATCAGATATTATTATCAGAATAAAAGAGAGACTGTATATATCCACAAAGGTATATATATATACATGTGTGTATACACACACACACACACACACATATATATATACCTGAATGGACCCTCTGATCTTCTAAAAGTACGAATTCCAGAATCATTATTTTGTCCTAAGTCTTTAAAAACTTCACATATGGAACAGCAACATTTTTCTTTCTATGTAACAAAGTGAAAAAGAGAAAAAGCATATCTCCACACCTGGTGCAGTTCAGACCTCACAACTAAGCCTCAGTGTTGTTGCAAGCTGGTCTCATGCTCACAATCAGGTCACTTTGTGCTCTGGTTGGACATAACAGTCTCAGAGAACACCATCATCATCCAAGGTCACTCTGACACCATGATAAAGTGAGACAAAAGCAAGGACACCGCACAACATGAAAACACAAGTCATCCCTCTCATGAAATGAGAGCTTCTTTACCAGTTACAGCTTAGCCCTCACTCTGATCTGCCCTCCCTATAAATATTTACTGAGATACCCATTCATAGAATTCCCCTGAATTCACACAGTGAGCTCCCACTTCCTCAGAACCCCCCCAAAATTACCCACCCAAAGCTCAAATCCTATATAAATACTGACTCCCTTTCATTGAAACACTCATTCAGTTAGTTCAGTTCAGTCACTTAGTTGTGTCCAACTCTTTGTGACCCCACAGACTGCAGCATGCCAGGCCTCCCTGTCCATCCTCAACTCCCAGAGTTTACTCAAACTCATGTCCATTGAGTCGGTGATGCCATCCAACCATCTCATCCTCTGCCGTCCCCTTCTCCTCCTGCCTTCAATCTTTCCCAGCATCAGGGTCTTTTCAAATGAGTCAGTTTTTCACATCAGGTGGCCAAACTCGTAATTCTTATCAAATAAAAATTGCTTCAAATGGAGTTGAATAGGCAAGAAAGACTTTATCAAGACTATTGCAAAAGGGTACAAAGTTTCAACTCAACTCCACTAAAACAAAAAGTAGGTGAAGTTTTAGGGGGCATTGCCTTAAGAAATTTATTCTCAGTTTCTAAAATACATCTTTAAAAAAATTGGAGTATAGTTGTTTGACGTTGTTGTGTTAGTTTCTGCTGTACAGTACAGAATCAGTCACACCTATCCCCTCTTCCTTGGATTTCCTTCCCATTTAGGTCACACAGAGCACTGAATAGAGTTCCCTGTGCTGTCCTATCTGTTCTCATTAGTTGTCCATTTTATACATAGTAGAGTGTGTGCGTGTGTGTGTGTGTGTGTGTTCAGTTGCTCAGTCATGTCCAACTCTTTGCAACCCTGTTGTCTGTTGGGCTCCTCTGTCTATGGGATTTTCCAGCCAAGAACACTGGAGTAGGCTGCCATTTCTTACTTCAAAGGATCTTCCTGAGCCGGGGATTGAAGCTGTGTCTCCTGCACCGGCAGGCAGACTCTTTAACACTGCAGCACCTGGGAAGCCCACAGTAATGTATATATGCCAATTCTGATCTCTCAGTTCATCCCGTCTCTCCTTTCCTTCTAGGGATCCTCACAACTCTTCTCTATGTCTGCGAGAGGAAGGGATAGTGAAGATGTGGCACATTTATACAATGGGAAAAATAAAGAATGAAATTGTGCCATGTAGAGACATGGATGGACTTAGAAACTGTCATACAGAGTGAAATGTCAGAAAGAAAAACAAACATCTTATACTAACATATATTAGTGGAATCTAGAAAAACTGGGCAACTTTGAAGCTCAAGGTGAGCTACTGAAAAAGTACTAAAGAACATTAGTTGGAAGTCAGAGAATGTGATTAGACAACCTTCATTTGCTGGTAGTACCTCTTGAGATATAATGATCAGCTGAATTAAATTCACCCATTCCAGTTCATTTTAGTTCACTGATTCCTAAAATGTCAGTGTTCACTCTTGCCATCTCCTATTTGACCACTTCCAATTTGCCTTGATTCATGGACTTAACGTTCTAGGTTCCTGTACAATATTGTTCTTACAGCATTGGACTTCACTTCCATCACCAGTCACATCCACAACTGGGTGTTGTTTTTGCTTTGGCTCCATCTCTTCATTCTTTCTGGAGTTATTTCTCCTCTGATCTCCAGTAGCATTTTGGGCACCTACCGACCTGGGGAGTTCATCTTTCAGTGTCCTATCTTTTTGCCTTTCATACTGTTCACAGGGTTCTCAAGGCAAGAATACTGAAGTAATTTGCCATTTCCTTCTCCAGTGGACTACATTTTGTCAGAACTCTCTACCATGACCTGTCTAACATGGGTTGCCCTACATGGCATGGCTCATAGTTTCATTGAGTTAGACAAGGCTGTGGTTCATGAGATCAGTTTGATTAGTTTTCTGTGACTGTGGTTTTCATTCTGTGGGCAAGAATCCCCTAGAAGAAATGGAGTAGCCATCATAGTCAATGAAAGATTCTGAAATGGAGTACTTGGATGCAAACTCAAAAATGGCAGAATGATCTCTGTTCATTACCAAGGCAAGCCATTCAATATCACAGTAATCCAAGTCTATGTCACGACCAGTAATGCTGAAGAAGCTGAAGTTGAACGGTTCTATGAAGACCTACAAGACCTTCTAGAACTAACACCAAGAAAAAAAAATATCCTTTTCATTATAGGGGACTGGAATGCAAAGTAGGAAGTCAAGAGATACCTGGAGTAACAGGCAAATTTGGCCTTGGAGTACAGAATAAAGCAGGTCAAAGGATAACAGAGTTTTGTCAAGAAAGCACACTGGTCATACCAAACACCCTCTTCCAACAACACAAAAGAAGACTCTACACATGGACATCACCGGATGATCAATACCAAAATCAGATTATATTAGATTTTTTCAAATATATTGATTATATATATCTTGATTATATTCTTTGCAGCCAAAGATGGAGCTCTATACAGTCAGCAAAAACAAGACAGGGAGCTGACCGTGGCTCAGATTATAACTCTTTATTGCCAAATTCAGACTTAAATTGAAGAAAGCAGGCAAAACCACTAGACCATTCAGCTTTGAACTAAATCAAATCCTTTAAAACTATATAGTGGAAGTGACAAATAGATTCAAGGGATTAAATTTGATAGGCAGAGTGCTTGAAGAACTATGGATGAAAGTTCCTGAGAGTGGAGGCAGTGATCAAGACCATCCCCAAGGAGAAAAAATGCAAAAAGGCAAAATGGTTGTCTGAAGAGGACTTACAAATAGCTATGAAAAGAGAAGTTAAAGACAAAGGAGAAAAGGAAAGATACATCCATTTGAGTGCAGAGTTCCGAAGAATAGCCACGAGAGATAAGAAAGCCTTCCTCAGTGATCAATGGAAAGAAATAGATGAAAACAATAAAATGGGAAAGACTAGAGATCTCTTCAAGAAAATTAGAGATACAAGGGAGTATTTCATGCAAAGATGGGCACAGTTAAGGACAGAAATGGTATGGATGTAACAGAAGCAGAAGATATTAAGAAGAGGTGGCAAGAATACACAGAAGAACTATACAAAAAAGATCTTCATGACCCAGATAACCACAATGGCGTGATCACTCCCCTAGAGCCAGACATCCTGGAATGAGAAGTCAGGTGGGCCTTAGGAAGCATCACTACGAGCAAACCTAGTGGATGTGATGAGCTATCTCAAATCCCAAAAGATGATGCTGTGAAGGTGCTGCACTCAATATGCCAGCAAATCTGGAAAACTCAGCAGTAGCCAGAGGACTGGAAAAGGTCAGTTTTCATTCCAATCCCAAAAAAAGACAATGCCCAAGAATGCTAAAACTACCACACAATTGCACTCATCTCACATTCTAGCAAAGTAATGCTCAAAATTCTCCAAGCCAGGCTTCAGCAATACGTGAACCGTGAACTTCCAGATGTTCAAGCTCGTTTTAGAAAAGGCAGAGGAACCAGAGATCAAACTGCCAACATCCGCTGGATCATCAAAAAAGCATGAGAGTTCCAGAAAAACATCTATCTCTGCTTCATTGACTATGCCAAAGCCTTTGACTGTGTGGATCACAACAAAACTGTGGAAAATTCTGAAAGAAATAGGAATACCAGACCACCTGACCTGCCTCTGAGAAATCTGTGTACAGGTCACGAAGCAACAGTTAGAACTGGACAAGAAACAACAGACTGGTTCCAAATCAGGAAAGGAGTACATCAAGGCTGTATACTGTCACTCTGCTTATTTAACTTATATGCAGAATACATCATGGGAAACGCTGGACTGGATGAAGCACAGTTGGAACCAAGATTGCCAGGAGAAATATCAATAACCTCAGATATGCAGATGACACCACCCTTATGGCAGAAAGTAAAAAAGAACTAAAGAGCCTCTTGATGAATGTGAAAGAGGAGAGTGAAAATGTTGACTTGAAACTTAGCATTCAGAAAACTAAGATCATGGCAGTCCCATCACTTCATGGCAAATAGATGGGAAAATAATGGAAACAGTGAGTGACTGTTATTTTTGGGGGCTCCAAAATCACTGCAAATGGTGACTGCAGCCATAAAATTAAAAGATGCTTGCTCCTTGGAAGAAAAGCTATGAGCAACATACGCAGCATTTTTAAAAAGCAGAGACATTACTTTGTCAACAAAAGTCCATCCAGTCAAAGCTATGTTTTTTCCAGTAGTCATGTATGGATGTGAGAGTTGGACTATAAAGAAAGCTGCACACCGAAGAATTGATGTTTTTGAACTGTGGTGTTGGAGAAGACTCTTGAGAGTCCCTTGGACTGCAAGGAGATCCAACCAGTCAATCCTAGAGGAAGTCAGTCCTGAATATTCATTGGAAAAACTGATGCTGAAGCTGAAACTCCAATACTTTGGCCACCTGATGGGAAGAACTGACTCATTGGAAAAGACCCTGATGCTGGGAAAGATTGAAGGTGGGAGGGGAAGGGGACAACAGAGGATGAGATGGTTGGATTGCATCACTGACTCAATGGACATGAGTTTGTGTAAGCTCCAGGAGTTGGTGATGGACAGGGAGGCCTGGTGTGCTGCAGTCCATGGGGTCACAAAGAGTCGGACACAACTGAGAAACTGAACTGAATTGAATTGAACCTCTTGCGATGAGGCTCCTACCCTCCCCAGCAGAGACTGGGAGACAGGGATGCTATCTTTCCTGCTGATCTCATACAAAAAGGAAGGATGAATCCCAGGTCTCTGAGAAAGTTATAAAACTGGCAACAGTCTGGGAGAAGATTTACAACTCAAAGGATTAAGAAAGAATTTACAATATCAAGTTTTCTGAAGTAAATGCTCTAAGAAAGGCAGGTCCAGGGCCTACAGTTAGTAATTGAAAGTGAACGTTGCTCAGTCATGTCTGACTGTTTGTGACCCCATGGACTGCATAGTCCAGGGAATTCTCCAGGCCAGAATACTGGAGTGGGTAGCCGTTCCCTTCTCCAGGGAAGTCTTCCCAACTGAGGGATCAAACCCAGGTCTCCTGCATTGTAGGCAGATTCTTTACCAGCTGAGCGCCCAGGGAAGGCCACAGTTACAAAGAAGACTATCTAAAGTTTAGTCAAGGGACTTCCCTGGTGATCCAGGGGTTAAGATTCTGTGCTTCCAATGTAGGGAGTGTGGATTCCATTCCTAGTTGGGGAACTAAGATCCCACATGCCACACAGCAGAGCCAAAAATTTTTTTTAATAAGTTAAATAAAATAAATTTTAGTGAAGCTCAGTGGAGTGTTAGGTTTGTCTTGGTCAGTGCCCAGGACACGTGTTGTCTCCAGCTGCAATCATAATGAAACTAATGTGTTCAACTATGGACATGTTCCTTATGTTCTGTGGCTCAAGGGCATTGCCAAAAGCAAGAAGAAAACGAATATTCAGTAACTGAAGAAAAATCATATCTTGTTTTTAACTTATGATTGAATAAATTTATTCCACTTAAATTTGAGAAAAAAATTTCCTTATTGATATTTAGTATATGACTTCTTGGTCCTTTGGTAGATCCATTTCAAATACAATGAAATACATGTCTTTATGTGCTCCATTGTTGGATCACATTGATATATTATTTGCTAAGTGCATATTTGCGGGTTGTTTGGTTGGTTAGGTTTTTTTTTTTTTTTTTGCCTGAAACAAGTCCTTAGGTCTTTGTTTTTTAAACCAGTTTATTGTACTTTATTGATAGAAAAAAGCAGTACATATTTAATGTATACAACTTGATGAGTTTGGATGTAATTATACCCTGTGAAACCATCACCAAAATCTATGTCATAAACATATCTATCACTTCAAAAAGTTTCCTTCTGCTTTCTTTATTTATTGTGTGTGTGTACATAATAAGAACAGAACATTTTGTTTTAAAAACACCAAATCATCAGATGTTCCAGAGTATCTTTAAAGTATGACAGTACATATTGAGGTGTCCTTATTACTTAAGGATATGATGATCTCCTAACATTCTGAATTCTTAGAAAATGCCTCATAACTCTAGTTTAATAAACCATAAAATTTTCATCCAATTTACCAAGGCTATTAAAATTTTAGAAAGGGCAGATAAAAAAAGTTTAGGTCAAGAGTCCACAAGCTACAGCTTACATGCCAGGTGCAATCCTTGCCTGTATTTGTAAATAAAGTTTAAGTGTGTCACAGCCATGCCCACTTTATTTATATACTATATATGGTGACTTTGAGCTACAATGACAGAGTTGAATAGTTGTGACAGAGACCATCTGGCCTGCAAAATCTAAAATATTTATCTGGCCCTTTACATACAGGTTTGCCAACCCCAGATCTCTGTTAAAAAGTGAAAAAATCATTTGCCAGAGACCTATTTAAATCATTTTAAAAATTTTAAGTTAATCATGATTATTTATTTGGTATCATGTTGCAGGGTACATTACCTCTTAACTTTTGGTTCTGTACCAATAATATACAATTTAAGGCACACAAATCAGTATTACTTCATCAGACTCTACCAAGAGAAGACAGTGACGCGTACATGCTCTATGTTACCTGTAACAAGATTTTACTAAATACCTTTCCAAGACTTTATTTTTGTTTATTAAACAGTCAAGTACCATCAGCTTCTCAAAAACCATCACAGTTTCTCTCAGGTCTAGAAAAAAACATATACTAAAGATTTCTATTTTCAAAATCCTCATATGACTTTCAGCATGGCATTTTATGTGACATTACAGACCAAACTCTTGCCCTGGGTCTGCTGAATTGAATATCTGATTTCTCACTCAGTAATATATAAGAAAGAAGCAAATGTCAAACACTTTTGTGATCTCGAACAGAGGTAGTAATGTTAGCCAACATCTCTTCAAGATGCTTATTCCCTAATGAGAATACAAAAGGAAGAAGGCAGACTAATTTTCCACAAGGGACAATATAACACTAAAGGCAGGTGGAAGCAGATGTATATTCACGCTCTAGCATTGTTTTAAAGTTGATTTTCTTAGCACAGTTTCAGGATAGTAGGTTTCTCTGAGAATTTCAGGACAGCTGTGGGTTCTTCCCTCAATAGACTTCAATCCAAAATCAAGGAAAAAACTAAAGACAGCCTTGGACTTTACCTCTCAGAAAAGTGAAACTCAGTTCCTGCAGTAGCGAGGACAGAGAGATCAGATCATTGAAACAGGTGTCTGTTATCCTGGTTCCCTGCTGGGTGGTCTCAGACGGCTCTTGAAACTGGCCTTCCTAACACCAAGTTCCTTTGCCAAGTGATGATATAAGCTCTGTATCCAAAACTTTATTCCCTTGCTTGTCTCCCCTGACCTGAAACCCTTTCTTGCCTGTTCTGACCTCAATCCTGTGCTATCTGAACTAATCAACCAGAGTCAGATGACTAAGATTACTGTTGTCAATTTTAACATACTAAAAATGCTATTGTAGATATTATCATTCATGTACCACCTCAAGTTGTTTCTCCAGGGCAAGATGAGCTCACAGACCTTCCCCACCCCAACTCCCCCTTCCAAGCCATGGGCCACTTAGTCAGAGAATCATAAACCAGAGACATCCTGACTCCTGAAACCACAAGACAAGACTCCTGAATGCCACAAGACAATAATCTCAGTTTCTTTGTTCTTCCCTTTTAAAACATTCATAACTCAAAGACCAAGACGGAGTGGATCTGAGATTTGCCTCCCATGGACGCCCATGCTGAGTGCCCTGTAAATAAATCCTTACTGTGCTGCAAACACCCACCATCTGAGTTCGGCTTTCTAGGCCATGACTATAGGAGGCTTTACTTCATTACACTCTCAGCTTTAATGTTTAAAGTTTTAAGTTTCAAGCTCCTCTCAGGACAGCTTCTCTCTAGACAGCTCTCTCTATGTAGCTCCTTCCCTCCAGGTGGTAATAACTGCTTCCTCTTTCTTCCCTTCAGACCTAGGAACTGTCAGAGGTCCACTATTCTAGTCCCTGAATATTGCACTATCCCTTATAAATACTTCCCTTGCATCCTTCCCACACCTTTACAATAAGTATCTTTATTAAACCCTCCTTGAATAATGTTAATTTCAATGGGCTATCTTGGAGCTAGACTGATAAATAGGGTTGGACATTCTAAATAATAGCACACATCTGCCTAAAGTATGCATTTAAGCATGTATTCCTTAAGAAGCAAGCAGTAATATTTACATTTAGAATGTATCAGATCTTGCTCTTTCCAACCACTGAACCATTCTGGAGGAAGTAACTTAGATGATTAGGGAAACAGTTAATTCTCCACAGAATCAAGGAAGTCGCTGTGAAGCCCACGATGAGAAAAAGTTGACTAATGCAAGAATCAGACACAGGAAGAATACTGCAAACTGCCGCCTTGAAAGAGGTGCCGGAGTGGTAATGTTTAGCTCCTTTCTGATAAAAGAAAGAAGATTTCAGTTGTCTGAAACCCCTCTGATTAACAAGAAGTCAAAGAACAGTCATAATTCTATAATAATATCTAAGAACACAGTAGGCAGAGTATTACAGTTGTGCCTATTTTAAAACCTGCACAACTCTGGCTAGGTGAAATCAGGAAAAAAAAAAAAAAAAACATGAATCTGAACTAAATTAAATTCTTAATTAAAGAATTATGATAGCTTGGGATTGGAGGAACTTTTAGTTTGAGATCTCTAAACCAACCTGGATGCAGGATGTCTTCCACAGCACCTCTAAGGAGGGTCTAACAATAATTGGAAAAAACATCAGGGACTATAAATTCAGTGACAGAAAATCACACCTTTCTGAGTGAGCGCTCTCCATTTTCTATAAGGTAATTACTAAAAAAAAAACTATTAATATATATGTATGTGTGTGCATATATATACCGGAGAAGGGAATGGCAACCCACTCGTGTTCTTGCCTGGAGAATCCCAGGGACAGGGGAGCCTGGTGGGCTGCTGTCTGTGGGGTCGCACAGAGTCGGACACGACTGAAGTGACTTAGCAGCAGCAGCATATATATGCATACACATATACATATACCAGCTTCTGAAGCCAAAGAGTTTCCATTTAATGGTATCTTTTCCACTTCTTCTATATGACAGTGCTCAAAATTCAGTGCTCTCTATTACCCTTGCATATCAATACATACCACACAAAGACACACACTCACACACCCCACATATACACATACATGTTTCCTCTTCTATGGGAAAAGCGTTAGTTCCTTCACCTTTTCCTCATATAGTATTTTTCTATAATATTTTCCCCATCCTGAATTCTATTCTTTAGACATTTTTTGGTTTATCACTGTCCTTATTAAAGCAGCTAATCCCAGCACTATTTTTTATTCAGATAGTGTAGCTATTCTGGGAGTGTGTTGAAATGAAAGTGATCTGGATTCTATTATCCTTCATATTATCTATCTGCCCAGGTTCAATCTATCTGTTAACTGTCACTCTTTGAATACAGTCATTCAATTAGAGAGAATATCAAATCTAGGAATGAAGAGCCTATTTTCATTATTTCATTTACATACACAGAAATGTTTAAACCACTTGAACTAAAAGTGGAAGGGGAGGTAATGCTCCCAACACATGGAAACTCTTCCTGGACCCATATTGGGATGCCTGATCGTAAAGGTAAAGGAGGGTGTGTGACAGGAGGACGGGGTGCTGGTGAGGTAGCACCTGCCTCCACACACATTTTATTTCCCATCCCGACTATCACACAGAGACACCTGGTCTGAACCTCCCCCACTGCCTATACCAGAGACAGCTGGATTTGCTAAGATATTTTCATATTGCTTTTCTTAAAACAAAAAAAAAAGGTCTTCAAAAATATCTCATACTTCCAATTGATTCCAAAGAGACCTGGGTTTTTACAGATGTAAGCATTATAAAAACACCACACAGAAGAGTGTCAAAGACTGTGTGTCTGAGGGTTTTCATGGTACAGGTTTTGAATGTGTAAGAGCAGGAACAAAATCCCAGAGAGGTTTCAAGAAAGCCCCTCAAAAGGTCTGCCACTTCGTTGTGATAAAAGCTGATAGAGGAAAGGATGAAGCATGTTACCAGCTAGGATTTCAGCTAGTTTCATGAGAATGAAGGAAGCTAGAATGAATACCATTTTTAAATCTCAAGGGGAAAAAGAAATTTAGTCCACGCAAGAAGCAGGAAAAATTTCCATAAGGTGAATTCTCCACCTACAATTCTCACCTTTATCAGCTGTGCTTTCAGATGACAGAGAGAAAAACACTTTTAAGACATAGGTTCTAATTTGTGCATTTACCTATAGTTTAGAAAATTACAAGAAGAATCTGACAGAGGACTTTTTATCCTGCATAAAACAATTGTATAATGAGCTGATTATCAATCCTTGGTGAAATTCTTGGTTATAAACCTAGAAATATTTGTAATTATCAAATTATACATTACCCTTTTTACAAAAGAATTTGAAGTATTTTCTGGAAATAATCCATTTTTCTTATAAAAAAGATTTTTTTTCCTTTTTGCTGTTGTTAAACATATAGAGTTCAGAAGAGAGGTGTAGTCAAGGTAAAAATCATTAGGTCAAGTAATGTAAGTTAGGCAATTGAAAGTTGGACTACAAATTTGACTCTAAGCTTTTTTGGGTGAAGCCAAGTGAAAAGGCAAAATGTTTGTGACTAGAGTCCAGTCTAGCTCATTAGAACCCTAGATTTTCCTCAACACTGTCTCAGGCTTCTACCCTGATTCCAGCTGCTACCCCTGTTCCAATCACAGGTTTTCTGTCGGTCTTGAAGTCTATATGTAACTATATATGAAAATATGAAACTGAAAAAGTTCTCATCAATGGTAAATTTAAAAACACTCCATGTACAGAGAAGACATACAGTTTTTATGCTCAATTTCACACTGAAATTCATACAGCTATCAGAGAGGTAGAGCTGACATAATTTTCAACAACATCCCTACAATTTGTGCAGTAGGGATTTGCAAATGGCTATTTTTACAACTTTTATTGGTGCCAAACGAGGCCAAATGCCAAAGAATTCTTGGTAACAACTCAAAGAATCAAAATAATATGATCCAGTCATATAGTGCTCAAATATTCAGACTTGAGTCCTGAAAAAGGATGCAAATTTTATGTATCTAGATTCCTAGTGTTGACAAAAAAATGCACAATGTGAGAGTTGTGAATTAAGTTTTATGTGGGGCAAAATGAGGACTGCAGCCTGGGAGACAGCACCTCAGATAGCTCTGAGAAACTTCTCCAAATAAGTAGGGAGGAAGGTCAGCATATGAAAGATTTTGGTGAAGGGGGAATACATGCAATTAAGCACATATTTTCCCAAAAGGCTTCTACTTCTCTTGTAAAGTCTTTGCTAGTCAATAAGGAGTCATTACCATGAAGGATTTTAGTGTTTTTCTAGATATAAGGAGACATAAGAGTTGGGTTCATAAAATCAGCTTCTGAAAATATCTATCTGAAGACCTCTCTTGCCAGTTTTCTCCCAAGCACAGAGTGCCGCATTTCTGCCCTCCACCCTGACCTCCTTTCAGGGGGGTGTTGAAAATCAGCAGCTGCAGTAGCACATGATTTAATCCTTGTAGAGGTAGATAGCAAATGTCAATGGCAAGTGCTAATTTGTAACTGACACTGGTGGGTATACAACAAGACTGTATATCTTCCAGCAACTAATATTTGTTTTCATAATTAAAATTTTAGACCAATATGTTCAAGGCACCATAACCGAGGAAGTAGTTCTCTAGATTTCTTATAACAAGTTCATCCTAAGTAGAAGGAAGGTTTCACAGTCTCTAGTCTAAGAAGTCCAAATTAGAATGCGTGCCTAAATCAAAGTCCCCTCCATTCAAACACTTCAACAATGGACCCTAAGTGCCCCCAGGCACCCAAGCATTCTCAGGAAATAGTCATGACTCATTTGCATTGGTCTCTGCTTAGATTGAAATTGACCTGTGAATTAAAATAAAAGCTACATTAACACATTCTTGACCATAAAATGCACTTTAACACATTAAAAGAACAGAAAATATGTGCTCTCAGACCACAGAGAAATTGCACTAGAAATCAATAACTGAAAGATAACCAGAAAATCCTAAAAAACACAGAGATTAAACAACACACTTTTAAATAACATATAGGTCAAGGAAGAAATCTCAAGGGATGTTTAAAAATATTTTGAACTGGATGCAATGAAAAGATAATTTATCAAAATTTGTGAGATGCATCAAAAGCAGTGCTTAGAGGGAACTTTATTGCTTGAATGTAAGTATTAGAAATGAAGAATACTTAAAATTCATAATCTAAGTTTCCAACTTAGGAAACTATAAAAAGAGGAGCAAATTAAATCCAAAATAAACATAAGAAAAGAAATAAAAATTAAAGCAGAAATCAATGAAATTGAAAATAGTACATCAATGGAGATAAGCAAAGAAACCAAAAGCTGATTCTTCAAAAATACCAATAAAATTGATAAGCCAGGTAACTGAGAAAAATGAGAGAGAGACGACAAATTGCTAATATCAGAAATGAAAGAGAGGGAGGACAACCCATGGACATTAAAAGGATAATAAAGGAATATTGCGAGCAACTCTATGCCCACAAATTTGACAAACTGGATGAGATAGACCAATTCCTTAAAAGAACCTGCTAAAACTTACACAAGAAGAAATAAACAATCTGAATATAACTATATATATATTTAAGAAATTAAATCAATAATAGCTTTTCAAAACAGAAAGTGCCACACCCAGATGGGTTCACTGGTAAATTCTACCAAATATTTAAGGAAGAAATTATCTCAATTCCCTATAATATTGAAGAGGATAAAAGCAGAGAGAATCCTGCCTAACTTATTCCATGAAGCCAGTGTTACCCTAAAACCAACATCAGACAAAGACATTACAAGAAAACTACAAACTAATATCTTTCATAAGCATATATGCAAAACTTCACAACAAAATATTAGCGAATTGAATCCAAAAAATGTATAAAAATTATATACCACAACCAAGTGGGACTTATCCCAGATATGCAAGACTGGTTCAACACCCCAAAATCAAATAATGTAATCCATCACATCAACAAACTAAAAGATAAAAATCATAAGAGCATACTAATAGATGCAGAAAAAGCATCTGACAAAATTCAACACCCATTTACAGTAAAAACTCTCATTAAGGTAGGAATACACAATGGAATCCCTAAAGGAGGATTCCATCAACATTTTGCATTCGTTATGTCAGCAAATTTGGAAAACTCAGCAGAGGCCACAGGACTGGACTAGCTCAATCCTCATCCCAGTTCCAGATCCCTTCTCTAGAAGGGTATTACTGAAGAATGTGCTAACCATCAGACAACTGCACTCATCTCCCATGCTAGTAAAGTCAGGCTTAAAATCCTGCATGCGAGGCTTCAGCATTATGCAAACCAAGAACTTCCAGATGTCCAAGCTGGGCTTGGAAAACAAAGAAGAACCAGAAATCAAATTGCCAACATTCACTGGATTATAGAGAAAGCAAGGGAATTTCAGAAAAAACATCTATCTCTGTTTCATTGACTATGCTAAAGCCTTTGACAGTGTGGATCATAAAAAAACTGTGAAAAGCTCTTAGAGAGCTGGGAATACCAGACCATCTTATCTGTCTCCTGAGAAACCTGTATGCTGGTCAAGAAGCAAGTTAGAACCCTGTATGGAGCAACTGATTGGTTCAAGATTGAAAAAGGAGTACAACAGGGCTGTCTGCTGTCACCCTGTTTGTTTAACCTATATGCTGAGCACATCATGAGAAATGCCGGGTTGAATGAGTTACAAACTGGAATCAAAATAGGCTGAAGAAACATCAACAACCTCAGACAGGCAAATGATACCACTCTAATGGCAGAAATCAAAAAGGAACTAAAGAGCCTCTTGATGAGGCTGAAGGAGGATAGTGAAAGAGCCAGCTTAAAACTAAATATTAAAAGAACAGATCATGGCATCCAGTCCCATTACTTCATGGCAAATAGAAAGGGAAAGGTGGAAGTGGTGACAGATTTCCTCTTCCTGGACTCCAAAATCACTGCAGACGGTGACTGCAGCCATGAAATCAGAAAATGACTGCTTCTTGGCAGAAATGCTATGACAAACCTAGACAGTGTGTTGAAAAGCAGAGACATTACTCTGTGAACAAAGGCCCAAATAGTCAAGGCTATGATCTTCCCACTGGTCACGAACGGTTGTGAGAGCTAGACTTTAAAGAAGGCAGAGTGTCAAAGAATTGATGCCTTCGAACCGTGGTGCTGGAGAAGACTTCTGAAAGTCTCTTGCACAGCAAGATCAAACCAGTCAATCTTAAGGGAGATCAACCCTGAATATTCACTGGAAGAATTGATGCTGGAAGCTGAATCTCCAATATTTTGGTCAACTGATGCACATAGATGACTCATTGGAAAAGTCCCTGTTGCTGGGAAAGATTGAGGGCAGAATGAGAAGAGGGTGTCAGAGGATGAGATGGCTGGATGGCATCACCAATACGATGGACATGAACTTGGGCAAACTCTGGGAGGTGGTGAGGGACAGGGAGGCCTGGCATGCTGCAGTCCATGGTATCACAAAGAGTTGGACATGGCTGGGCAACTGAGCAACAACAACAGAGGGGAACATTCTCTGCTTGATAATGGTAGTCTATCAAAAACCTACAGCTAATGTCATGCTTAATGATAAGAAACTATAACATTTCCCAATATGATCAGGTTCAAGGCAAGTATATCCCCTCTTACCACTCTTTTCCAACACTGTACCAGAAATCCTTACTTGCAGTAAAATAAGAAAAGAACATAAAACACATACAAAGTGGGAAGGAAAACATAAAACTATCTTTGTTTTCAGACGACATGATTGTCTACATAGAAGATCTGAAAGAACTGACAAATAACTCCTAGAACTATATAGCATGGTTGCAAGACACAAGGTTAATAGAGAAAGTTAATTGCTTTCATATATATGAAGAAAGAACAAATGGAATTAAACAAATTTAAAACACAATATCATTTACATTGTCACCCCAAAAGTAAAACACTTAGGTACAAATCTATATGTACAAGATTCACATGAGGGAAACTACAAAACTGTGATGAATGAAACTAAAGAATAACAAGATAAATGGAAGAATATTTAATGTTTATGGATAGGAAGATTCAATATTGTCAAGATGTCAATTCTCCCCAAATTTACCTATAGATCCAATGCAATACCAATCAAAATCTCAGAAAGTTATTTTATAGATATTGACAAACTGATTCTAAAGTTTACATGAAGAGGCAAAATAACCATGAGAGCCAAAACAATATTTAAGAAAACAAAGTCTGAGCAAAGAACAATGCTACTGGACTTCAAGACTTAACTACAAAGTATTAGTAATCAAGACTATGTGGTACTGGTTGAAGAACAGACATATAGAGCAATGGAACAAAATAAAGAGCCCAGAAACAGTCTCACATAAAAACAGTCTACTGATATTTGACAAAAGATTAAAGGCAATAGAATGAAACAAACATAGTCTCTTCAACAAATGGTATTGGAACAACTGGGTATATACATGTTAAAAAAAAAAAAAAAAAAAACAGGAATCTAAATACGAAACTTAAGCCCTTCACAAAAATTCACAGATCTAAATGTAAAGCACAAAACTTTAAAATTACTAGAAGATGATATAGGAGGAAACCTAGATGACCTCAGTAATACCTTTTAAGATACAACACAAGAGGCCTGATCCATAACAGAAGTAATTGATAAGTCTGACTTCATTAACATTAAAAACTACTATTCTACCTCAGACAATACCAAGAGAACCAGAAGACAAGTTGCAGACTGTCTTGCAAACAACACATCTGAGAAGCTGCTTTGCAAACAACACATCTGAGAAAATATTTGCAAACAACACATCTGAGAAGCTGCTCCACGCTGTATATCTTCAGGGAAATGCAAATTAGAACAAGAGTGAGTTACCACTACACACCTACTAGAATAACCAAAATCTGGAACACCAAAAACACCAAATGCTAATGAGAAGGTGGAGTAACAGGAATGTTCATTCAGTGTTGATGGGAATTCAAAATGGTACAGCCACTTGGGAAGAGAGTTTGGCACTTTCTTTCAAAACTAAACACACTCTTACCATGGGATCCAACAATCTTATTTCTTGGTGTTACCTAAATTGCTGAAAATGTATATCCATGTAAAAGCCACACCCACAATTTGTTTACCGAATTGCCAAAACTTGAAATTAGTAGGCAAATGGATAAACCAGCATGTCCAGACAATGGAATACTATTTAGCCCTAAGAAGAAATGAGCTAGCAAGCCAAGAAAACGTGTGAAGGAAACATAAAAGTGTTTTGCTAAGTGAAAAAAAGCCAATATGAGAAGATTACATGCTGTATGATTCCAATTCTATGATTTTTTTGGAAAAGAAAAAATTATGGAGACTATAAAAAGATCAGTGTTTATCAGTGAAGGAAGGTTGGGGACCTGAATAAGCAGAGCACAGAGAATCTTTTAGGACATCATATTCTGTATGATGCTTTTAATTATGGATATACTTCATTATACATTTGTCTAAACCCACTGAATATACATCAAAAATGAACCCTTAGGTAAACTACAGACTTGCGATGATTATGATGTGTCAATATAGGTTCATCTTTGATTAAAAGTGTATTTTTCTTTAAGCGATGCTGATAACAAGGGAGGTTATGCATGTGTGGGAGCAAGGAGTATATGGGAAGTCTCTATCTTCCTCACAATTTTTTTCTTCCTCTCAATTCTGCTGTAAGCCTAAAATTTCTCTAAAAATAAAATCTGAAACAAAAACCCACATTAATATTTTAACATACCAGGTCCTTCAAGAAGTTTCATTCTAGTTAATTCAGTCTATAATTTTTGGCCACGTAGAGTATTGAGTAGAAACGTGATTTGGTTACTGATAAGACTAGAAGTCAGTATGGCTTCATGGCTACTCTTTGCAATAAAAGGAAAAGGTACAATATTAACCCATTATGGTAGATTATATCCTGAAATCCAGAACATAGGAAAAACCTTTAAATTACACACAGCTGCATAATAACCTTAACAATGTAACAGGATCACTGACTTAAAGTAACAGCATAAAATGTGACAATATACATGTAACAATGTCTATGATGTTTGTGGAAACTACAGGGTATTTTTTGAAAAAACTAGAATATTTAGTAGAATCAACTGTCTATCCAATATCTTATCCTCTCTTCCCTTGATTACAGAAACCCAATTTTGTTCTATGGTGTAAAAGTTAGAAAACATTTTCTGTAAATGGACAGATAGTGAATATCTTCTGCTTTTCAGGTGACATAGTCTGTTGCAATTACTCAACAGTCTTAGTGTGAAAGCAGTCACAGACAATAAGTAAATGAACATGCATGGCAGCAACCCAATAAAACTTTATTTACAGGAATAGACAGAGGGCTGGATATGATCCACAGGTAAACTCCTTGATTTAGGAAGTCTGACCCAATCGCAGCTCCTAGAGCTAAATTTTTTTTTTGATAGAAAGCTATCAAGCTTATCCTATTCTTAGCTATTAGTTGTTTGAGGTGGGCATGTGACCCAGTTCTAGCCAAAGAGATATGAGGTGGGGGTCGCCTGGAAAGCTTCTCATTCCTAAGAAGGGCACATCAGAAGAGATCATCTCTTTGTGTGTTTCATTGTTGTCTGTAGAGAGGATGCCTAGGACTGCTGCAGCCATACTGCTACTGGGCTGAGCATAAAGCCAGCTCACTGAGGGGGCAGATCTAAGAGACCCTCAGAGAAGTGCCGCCCTGACCTACTATGCCCTGAGAAGTCCTGTTTCTTAAATTCTTATTAGTCATATAATAGATAACCCACATTGGTTAAGCCATTATGAGAGGTCACAGCCTAACCCAGCCCAACTGATACAGAAAGAAAGAGAAGGAATATAAGAATAGTTTATTTTCTGCCATTGAGGTATACCACAGTTTAATAATTTACCTATTCATCATATAGGTATTAATATTAAATACATAAAATATGAATCTTGCCTCATAGCCTAGGAATTTTACTTAGAAGTTTGCAGATATCTTTTCATCCCAGATATCAGAAAGTATTAATTTAAATAAGAAGAATAGGAAAAGTAGAAAAATATAACAAAACATCTTGAGATAAAATTGGTAGATATAAATCATGACAATGTGTAATATCTCTATTACATTACAAGACAAATTAATTACACGACTATGAAATTGAAAGTCAGTTTTGATGAAAGTTTCTCTTTATTTCAGGAGACTGTCACTCTATCCAAAAATAGCCAAGAAGTTTATTATAAAACATGGAATAGTTTTTAGCTCTTGGCTTGTTTTCTTTAGCAATTTTGCACTGTTGGAATCTACCATGCTCTCTACTGAGCTAGGGTGATCAGGGTACACTGAGCCACTGTAGCAAATGGCATTTTTCACCAAAAGTTGTAACAATATATATCATATGCCCTATGATCAAGAGGTGGGATCTGTGGCCTCTCCTCTTGAACCTGAGTGAACTCAGTGGAATGATACAGGTTGACTTTCAAGAGTGGTTCATAAAAGTCTTGTAGGCTGCCCTGCTCCTCTCTAAAAAAAATCTCCCCAAATCCTCTCATGTCCCACTAGAGACTTCCCCTCAGGTAACATTCAATCACCTCCCTCGATATATAGGCATATAGCTATCCTTCTAGGTCACAGAGTAGGGGAAGGATGAGATAGAATGGTTCTTTTTCATTTCTCCAAATCCCTTGTTATAATATAAACACTTTAACCTGCTATGCTCAGGGCTTTCTCTTTTGATTTTCAAAAGCATCTTAGAAAAGTTAAGCAAAAAACATCAGACAGACTGATTTGTTGTTGTTCAGTCACTAAGTTGTGTCTGATTCTTTGCAACCCCATGAACTGCAGCACGCTAGGCTTCCCTGTCCTTCATATCTTTCAGAGATGAGTTTGCTCAAACTCATGTCCACTGAGTCAGTGATGCCATCCAACCATCTCATCCTGTTACCCACTTCTCTTCCTGCCCTCAATCTTTCCCAGTATCAGGGACTTATCCAATAAGTCAGCTCTTCACATAAGGTAGCCAAAATATTGGAGTATCAGCAACAATCCTTCTAGTGAAAATTGATGGTTGATTTCCTTTAGGATTGACTGATTTGATCTTCTTGCTGTCCAAGGGACTCTCAAGTGTCTTCTCCAGCAAAATACTTCAAAAGCATCAATTCTTAGGTGCTCAATCTTCTTTATGGACCAACTCTCACATCCATTTATGACCACTGGAAAAACCATGGCTTTGATGATACAGACCATTGTTGGCAAAGTGATGTCTCTGCTTTTTAATATGCTGTCTATGTTTGTCACAGCTTTTCTTCCAAGGAGCAAGAATTTTTTAATTTCTTTTAACCAGATTTTTAAGTTTTTTAAACCACAGTGATTGCTTCTTATTTATTTCTATTCTCATGAAACAATCCTACTTCTCCCCAGAGGCAAAGAAGGTATCTGACTAGAGGAAATGTCCTGAGAAGAGAAGAGGAAAAGACAGATCTTAACATTTAAAAATCTTGTCACCTTTGTCAATGGCCACAAAGAAACCAAGACAAAAGAGTTCAGGTGACTCAGCCCAAATCTTTCATTTAAAAACAGAAACCAAAAAATAACAACAAAAGGACAGGGGCTACTGGAAGATCTATTGGAAAATAAATTATAGTCACCTGCCTTTCAGTCAGGGCTTAGTAGAATTATCATCATGTTTGAAAAACAAATTGTCTTGGAAAAAATCCTCTGTTGAGGAGAGTGTGAGTTGTTAGGTAACCATAGAGTCCATGAAAATTGCTTAGTGGAATAATTTCCAAATTAAATTTTAGTGCTGTAGTTTATCCCTTGCTGATTTAGTCTAAACCATATGTGGGAAGACCCTGATGCTGGGAAAGATTGAAGGCAGGAGGAGAAGGGGACAACAGAGGACGAGATGGTTGGATGGCATCACCAACTCAATGGACATGAGTTTCAGCAAGCTCTGAGAGATGGTGAAGGACAGGAAAGCTTGGCATGCTGCAGTCCATGGGGTCGCAAGGAGTCGGATACAACTGAGCAACTGAACAACAAACAATGACAGATATATGGGACTGGCAGGCAATAGATGTTTTCAAAAAGTAAACGAAAAGTTAGATTTCCAGGGACATCATTGGGTGAATTTCTTTTAAATGCATTATACCAAAGCCTGGTGGCCATTCTGCAGGCACCACACATGAGAAGGAGGAGATGATGACCAAGGAAAATTCTAAGTTGGAGACGCTGCACCCCCACCCCTACCCTCATACAATGCAGCAGTGTTCCACAGCTCCTGAAGAACCAGGAATAGCAGCTGACCCAAAGCCCAAAGCCAAAGAAGCAAAAACTGAGAATGAATTTTAAAATAAACCAAAATAGAGTATGTACTGGAAGGGAAAGGAGCTTTATAGGTCACCTTGTCTGTCCTCCCACTCAGTTTCCTGCCAGTCTCCCTAACAGTTGGCCATCCCGCCTGTTTCTGCACCTGCACCCGCGGAGAGCTCACACTCCCCACGACAGCCGATTCCAGTTTTAAACTGCTCAGCCTAACCAAAAAGAAAGAAAGAACGTCTCTTTTACTGAGCTAAAGCTTGTCATCCTACAATTCCCACTCTTTTTCTACTCAAATTAAGCCACAGTCTAGATCAAGATATACCTCAAAGAAAACCAGAAAGTGGCTCGTTGTTAGAGAAGCATCGAGTCAGCTTGCTGTGTTGGTCTCCCACCTACTTCCTTAGGAGCTTGTGAACACTCTGGGACCAAATGGCTCCTTGCTTTCCTTCAGGTTTTAAAGGTAAAGGACAACTCTTTACCCAGCACAGTCCTCTGCAAGTGTGCATGGGGCCCAGCTCTTCAGGAAGTGCGGGCATAAATGGTTTCTCCTAAATATTCTCACTGAGTGAACTTTCAAAAGCCTGTGCCAAGCAAAATGTGGACAATTTTCCTGGTAGAATTGCCCAAATGTAGAGGTTTAAAATATTTTTTGTTTTCTGCTTTTAACATGGCCCCTTTCCCTAGAATATGTACCTTGAATTCTCTCTTGCTAAGCTATTGTTTATCTTCATAACTATATTTTTAACTCAGTATGACCCTTTAAGGACCAAAAGTCTTTTTCAAAGGAAACCAGTACTGAATTGCAGATTTGGAAATCATTTTCCTGTTGTTGTTTACAGTTGTTTGTACACTAGAATTAACACCGCACACTCAATTGGCTTTACAAAATCAAATCTAAATTACCTCTTTATTTCATTGTTTTGTTTCTCTGATAAGACAGCTTTTCATTCTTGAGGCCTGAGAGGTTAGTGACCTTTTTTTATAGAAACGTAAGGAATTAAAGCAAAAGGTGAAGAGTAGAATATCAATAGAAACCTGTTTTAATTCTTCCCGAGAGCTAAAAAACTTACCACAGAAAGATTTGAATTGAAAAAAACTGCTACAGTGAATTAAATACTGAAGGCAAATGAAGAATCTGAAGAGTTAAAGAAAAGAAACTGGCAAAGGATTACATTAAAGTTAAACAATTCTTAACAAAATAAAAGAGTAGGCATACAATAATTCATGAAAGTCATGTGCTTGATTTACTTAACGTCTCTGCAGTGAGTACTTCTCATTAACTTACCAAAGTCAGCATTGC
Organism: Cervus elaphus; assembly: GCF_910594005.1. Lineage (NCBI taxonomy): Eukaryota > Metazoa > Chordata > Mammalia > Artiodactyla > Cervidae > Cervus > Cervus elaphus. The sequence goes on along the minus strand of NC_057819.1, from coordinate 42,741,056 downwards.
TCCTTAGGGGGAAAAAGGAAATTCTGGCATATGAAGGAATAAATAGAATGCTGCAGTATTATTCACTGAATCATTTTGGGGGCAAATTTAGTGCTGTTTTCATGTCTTTGTACTCTTTCTAAGTCTGTGTTTGTCAATGTCAATTCAACCCTCCCTGAAAACAACAGAGCTACAATTAGAGATGTAAAAAGCAGTTTGTGTGTAATTTAAATGCTGCAAACTGGCAATCTTCTTATGAAAACCACAAACAATTATTTCCATTCTCATGCACCAGTGCATCTGGTTCACCACCATTTTTTTAAATCTGGTATTGCATATGAATTGATAGTTAATTTCATTGCTGGGGGGAAAAAAAAAAAGAAGCTACATTTTTGACAGGGGTGAGCTATTTGCTTTTTAGTCACAGCACATTGTCATGCTTATGTGGTTAATGATTTAAATTAGATAACCAACTAACCAGATAACAATTCTTTGCCCTGCTTAGCTCAGTAAGTTTTCCCAGGGTCACTGATATCAGGTGATGATAACCCTGTCTCCATATTGGCCTAAATTTTGCTGTGTTGAGAACAATCAAGCTATCTGCAGCACCACAAAGATGAAGAGTCCTGAATAATACCAAAAAGGAGGAATTTTGTTTCTATTTGATCTGACTTTGCCATCTCTGATTAAAAGTAAAAAAAAAGAAAAAGAAAAAAGAAACATGAATGAAAGTAAACCCACCTTTGAACAATTCCCAAATAGGCCTGTTGCTCTGAAGGGCACCTTCATTAAAGAAAGATTTACAGACTTCTTAAAAGACACGTATTTGCATCTATTTAGCTTATATATGAAGAAATCACATGTGGGGAAAACATTTGAATAAACAAAAACCACAGAGATAATGAAAGCCTTTGGAACAACATTGATATGCAAGAACATCCTTCAGGATCACTCAAGAGGAAGTGAGCTTTAATGCAAAGGCATTAGTAATGGACTTTCTATTTTCTTATTAGAATTAACCTTGATCTGGAAGAAAAAACTTTTTTCTTCACTATTGAATACATATTTCTCTCCAACTAACATATTCTACTAAAACCTAAAAAAAAAAAGTGGCGCTTATACTGGATTTATTATGCTTGAAATGGGTACTGCCAGAAACAAAATAACTGAGAAAACTATTTATTTTTGAAGGAAACAAGTTGTTCCCAAGGATCATAATGGTATTATAGAGAATGCTAGAATTTCCTTCCCAGCAGGTATTTTCAAAAAAGATTCTCCCCACCAGAGAAAAGTTTAGCCAAAATTTGCCAATGGCAGAAAAATGAATAGATTATTCCTTGAAACTCACTCCAAGCCTATTCTTTTATGCTCCTAGTTTTCAACTGCTAGTTCTTAAAATCAGAGCAGTGAGTGGAAAATGTGATTTATTAGCAAGCTATAAGCACAGCCTGATTCAGCTTCACATATATTTTAATACTTTAAGTTTGAATTCTATAATTTGAACTCAATGCCATATTATATCCTTGTGCTATCTGTCTTTCTCACTAGCTTAGTAGAATACAGTGTGTGAGGAAAATAAACTTACACATTGGTCTGACGCAATACAGTCATGCCTTCAAAGGCATGACACCTGTTAACTGTTTGAACAGTAAAAAAAATAAAATAAAATAAAATAACTAAAGTTTAATTTAAAACTGGAGCAAAGTACTGATATTTCTAGACTTGGTACCTAAAGCAGAAGTGCCTTGACATTTAACATTTTTAAATGTTAGGCAACATGAGTATTTCTTGAATTATGCTATTGGGAATGTTAGTACAACATAAAGTCCAGTCCTTGCACTCAAATAACTTAGAGCCTTAAAGCTGAGACTCTCTACCCTACCTCTCCTCTGGGTATTTCATAAGCCAAGCGCCAGCACTCCCTCTACCCACTATATATGTATTTCATGTAGAACTTAAGAGATTCATTCAAAAGAAATGAAAATGCAAATTACATGGTGAAGCTAGAATAATGGAATACAGAAGTAACGCAGGTAACCAAGGTTGTTAGGGCCCACCACAGATTATTTTAGGGTTTTTATGCACTAGGATCTCCAACTGCCGCCAGGCTAATGTTAGGATGCAAATACCCAACCCTTGCTACTTCTTCAAGGCCTGCCCAGTCCTGGGCATATCCCTAGTTTAAAGGACTTAAGAATTCTAATTTGACTCAGTATTTGCAACTGAAATTCACTCCTATAATCTTCATAAGGAAATTATCAAGATCCCTAAACAGAAGTGACTCTTTTAAATCTCTTAAAGATATTTTGTGCTTAGTCACTCAGTCGTGTCCAACTCTTTGCCACCCCATGGACTGTAGTCTGCCAGGCTCCTCTGTCCATGGGGATTCTCCAGGCCAGAATATTGGAGTGGGTGTCATGCCCTCTTCCAGAGGATCTTCCCAGCCCAGGAACTGAACCCAGGTCTCCCGCATTGCAGGTGGACTCTTTACCACCTGAACCACGAGGAAAGCCCAAAAGATATTTTAAGTACCTAAAACTGGCCTATAATTTAAGTCTGGGAAAGAAAAGGCTAGAGGCTAAGGAGTTGATGTTTAACTGTATAAAATATTTTTAGTTAATCCTTTTCAGTGTCCAACAACATATGCTTGTACTCAGTCTAAGGACATATCATTTCATGATTGTTATATTGTTATTTGTTTACCTGTCTCATTCTTAAAGTTTATATTTCTTTGATACCATGATTTATGTCTTGCTTATTTACTTTACACCTTGGAGAATCTTACACAGTGATTTGCTCATAATAGTGGTTCAATAAATTCTCGTTGACTTTAATTATTCACCACTGCAAAGATCTTGTAGGGCTATGGAGAAAAAAGATTCAGCTTGTCAGACTGCCTTGTAAACATAAACTCTCTTTATATAGATGACAATATTAAGTGATTTCTCGATTGACATTGAGATCTGACATTGGCATTCAACCCACATGGGCGTCCAGCTTTGTCACTAGATACTATCGCATGTGTTTCTGTTCCTTCAAATAAAAGACCTACTTATATCTTGTTGCTTTTTAAACTCAGGAACAGTTCAGGGTTTATCTTGCTGGGATACATTTTTCACCTATTTCACAGATAAAATCGATTGGTTTCAGGAGGAGTTCAGTAGCTCTGCAGAAGTAGTGTGAAAGCCCATGGTAGGAGACGCAGTGTTTTCGCTTTCTGCTTTCCACATGCTTTTTCCTGCCAAAGTTTTTAGTCAGGTTCTGTAATAACACTCAGTACTTCTTTGGAGAAAATGATAGCCTTCCTTAAGGGTAGCAAGATGTGGTTTCTTTACCACAGAAAAGAATGTTAGCCATCATGAAAGAAGAAAAGTTGCCAACATAATTTACAAATTCGAATTTGATATTTCAACAACACAGTTCTGGAAAGCAAAATCATTAGCCCAAAAACAAGCTCCAAATAAGACAAGTCATAATTCAGTGAAGCCTGAGTTAATTAGAAAGTTGGCAGTGAATGCTGAATGACACTGTCAAAGTGGAAATTGTTGGTACTGAGCTGAAATTCCATGCTGGCTTTCTTTTCTGACAAAACATAATCACCTTCTACCTCCTCTAAGTTGCAAAGCAAGGAGGAGCCACACAAAGTCCTGGAAGATGGGGAACTCAATGAGAAAAAACTTTGTTGACAAAATCTCATCAACAGCTGGTCACCTCCATGACACTAAGATGAGGGAACATCACTCATCTGGCTAAATCCTGACACACAATTTCTTTTTCATTCATTTTCAAAAAAATCCTCAGTAACAACGATCATATTCCAATTTTTAAAAAATGTATCAATAACCAATAGAAAAGTCACTCTGATCTCAGAATGATTCTTTAATTTGCAGTCACAAAATTGTTTTTCAGTAACACTCACTCATTTGTTTCTCCGGGGTTAGGAGATCTATCTTCCCTTCCAGTTGTAAAGGGCACATTTCTGAGGGCTGGATTCCAGGCTAGCCTATCTGCCACTATTTTACTGCAGCCAACAAAGATGGACTCCAAGTCAAATCGACACTTCATTTTTTTTAAAACAACACAACAAAATAGCAATTAACCTTAAACATCTTTCACCAAAGTGTTTTGTGGATTTTCAAAGAAGAGATAGGAAAAGGTGTTTTTTTTTTAAATATAGTTTATCTTTCATAATTAGGAGTTATACATGAAGTTGATTTTTTTAGATGACCTGCCTGGACTGTTAAATGAGAAATAGACTCTCTTTAACTTTTAGATTTTTTGCTTTTATTTGTTGGATCGGCTACCCCATCTTTTCTAGTTGTAGCTGAGTTTTCAGACAGGGGCTTTAATAATGATATATACTCTCCCTACTCAGAGCTAATTCAAAAGTCTTCTCTTTTGAATTAGAAGAAAATGACAGAAAGGCAAAGACTAGAGATCTCTTCAGGAAAATAGGAAATATCAAGGGAACATTTTGTCCAAAGATGGTCACAATAAAGGACAGAAACAGTAGAGACCTAGTAGGCACTGAAGAGATCAAGAAGAGATGGAAAGAATACATGGAAGAACTGTATAATAAAGACCTTAATGAACCAGATTACTATGATGGTGTGGTCAGTCATCCAGAGCCAGATATTCTGGAGTGTGAAGTCAAGTGGGCATTAGGAAGCACTGCTGTTAATAAAGCTAGTGGATGTGATGGAATTCCAGTAGAGCTATTCAAAACCCTAAAGAATGATGCCATCAAGGTTTTTCACTCAGTATGTCAGCAAACCTGGAAGACCCAGCAGTGGCCACAGGACTGGAAAGGTCAATCCTCATCCCAATTCCCAAAAAGGATAGTGAAAGTAAAGCTGAAATCACTCAGTTGTGTCTGACTCTTTGCGACCCCATGGACTGTATAGTCCATGGAATTCTCCAGACCAGAATACTGGACTGGGTAGCCTTTCCCTTCTTCAGGGGAACTTCTCAACCCAGGGATTGAACCCAGGTCTCCTGCATTGCAGGCAGATTCTTGACCAACTTAGCTATGAGGGAAGCCCGAAGAATGTGCTGTCATCAGATGATTGCACTCATCTCCCGTGCTAGTAAGGTCATGCTTAAAATTTTGCATGCCAGACTTCAGCATTATGCAAACCAAGAACTTCCAGGTGTCCAAACTGGATTTAGAAAAGGCAGAGGAATCAGAGATCAAATTGCCAATATTCATTAGATCATAGAGAAAGCAAGGGAATTCCAGAAAAACACCTACCTCTGTTTCATCAACTACGCTAAAGCCTTTGACTGTGGATCATGAAAAACTTTGGAAAGCTCTTAGAGAGATGGGAATACCAGACCATCTTACCTGTCTCCTGAGAAACTTGTATGCAGGTCAAGAAGTAACAGTTAGAACCCTGTATGGAACAACTGATTGGTTCAAGATTGAGAAAGGAATACACAGGGCTGTCCGCTGTCACCCTGTTTGTTTAACCTATATGCTGAGCACATCATGAGAAATGCCGGGTTGGATGAGTTACAAGCTGGAACCAAGATAGGCTGAAGAAACATCAACAACCTCAGACAGAAGGATGATACCACTCTAATGGCAGAAAGCAAGAAGGAACTCAAAAGCCTCTTGATGAGAGTGAACGAGGAGAGTGAAAGAGCCGGCTTAAAAACTGAATTTTAAGAAAACAGATCATGGTATCCAGTCTCATTATTTCATGGCAATTAGAAGGGGAAAATGTGGAAGTGGTAACAGATTTCCTCTTCTTGGGCTCTAAAATCACTGCTGATGGTGACTGCAGCCATGAAATCAGAAGACAATTGCTTCTTGGCAGGAAAGCTATGACAAACCTAGACAGTGTGTTGAAAAGCAGAGACATTACTCTGTGGACAAAGGTCCATATAGTCAAGGTTATGGTCTTTCCAATGGTCATGTATGGTTGTGAGAGCTGGACTGTAAAGAAAGCAGAGTGCCAAAGAACTGATGCCTTTGAACTGTGGTGCTGGAGAAGACTCCTGAAAGTCCCTTGGACAGTAAGGAGATCAAATCAGTCAACCTCAAGGGATATCAATCCTGAATACTTGTTGGAAGGACTGATGATGAAGATGAAGCTCGAGTATTTTGGTTACCTGATATGAACAGTCAACTCATTGGGAAAGTCCTTGTTGCTGGGAAAGATAGAAGGCAGATGGAGAAGAGGGTGTTAGAAGATGAGATGGCTGGATGTCATCACCGATGCAATGGACATAAACTTGGGCAAACTCTGGGAGTTGATGAGGGACAGGGAGGCCTGGCATGCTGCAGTCTATGGGGTCTCAAAGAGTCAGATATGACCGGATGACTGAACAACAACAACAAATACTCTTCCAACTCTGAGCTAATTCAAAAGTCTTCTCCATATGAGTTGAGGACTGTGGACAAAGAGATTTGGAGATTCCACCATGGATAGCATGTGTGTTGTAATGATACTGATGGTCAGGTGCTCCGAAAATAACTGGAAGTACAAAATGCCACATGGTCCATTGGGGACAAAAGCAAACCTCATCACTCCCAGTAACCACCATTTACACAAAAGACATAAAGGGGCCAGAACTGCCCCACCAAAAGCCTTGGTTTGACATACCCTCAATTTGAGTTCCTAGGTGAAAATAGGCTGTCTTCATTAAACAAACTGGGTTTCTCCTCCCCCATAATGTTTACCCAAATTTATTCCTTCTTTCTTAACAGCTCTAAATTATTTAAATGGGATGAAAATGAAAGCATGAATTTTTAAAAAGCACAACTTTACAAAGTTTTCTTGATATGTATCCATAAGTCACAGAAATAGGACATACATAGAGGGCAGAATTAGAATGAGAAGGGAAATCCATGTAGGAATGTACTGGGGGTATTCACTGGGCTTGTTGGCTTGTTGATCTTATTGACATTTCTTAGGCACATCCTGATAAAACACACTGTTCCCTTACTAGCTAGACATGACCAAAATAGGGAGGAGAGGAAACATGCCTTGCTGCATTCTCTTAAAATTAGCAGTGACCTTCTTAATTAAAACCTACCCTGTGAGAGAGCAACGTGAAGATACCCACCTTTGAAAGACTGGCATGGATCTCCACTAATTTAAAAATTGTCACTTACAAACCCAAAGAAATTGGCTTATTAAAGTGAACACTAATGGAAGATTCTGTTGCACAGAGATGACAGGACAGAGGATTGAAAGGAGGAAGGGATGAATGTGTACATCTTGCATTGCCTTTCATTATCTGAGAAGAAGCCTCTGACAGCAAGAGCCCCATCAGAAGGGCGAAAACAAAATGAGTGTGGCAGGGACCACATTCTCCTAGTTTATTAATATGTATTATATATAGCTCTAAGTCACTGAGTGCCACAGATAGGTGGGTTATTCTGTTTAAGTATATTAATTTTAAACAAGTGTATGAAGAGAGGTTCAAGGACACACAGTTTGGTATATTTTATCTTGTTTTTTAGATGATTGCTTGGGAAGCCCTTTTAGTCTGCCATAAGGCAAGAGAGTATTCTTTAATCAACTGAAAAATTCAGTGAATGCATTAAACTATCTTCTCAACAGTCATCCAAATATACTTCAGCAAATACACACACACATAAGAACACACACATTCTTTCTCATTTTAGCATGCATTTTACCTTATGCTTTTCCACACTACCCATGACTAACTAACCTCAGAAAACCTATGGATGCTAAGGTATAATGTTCTATGATACCTTTTACTCTAATATAAGGCAGATAGGGGCTTCCCAGGTGGCTCAGAGGTAAAGTATCCACCTGCAATGCAGGAAATGCAGAAGACAGAAGATGCAGGTTGGATCCATGGGTTGGGAAGATCCCCTGGAGGAGGGCATGGCAACCCATTCCAGTATTCTTGCCTGGAGAATCCCTCTGTCCATGGGATTCTCCCACCAGGCTAGAGTCCATAGGGTCGCGCACAGAGTCAGCCACAACCACGATGGAAGTGACTTAGCATGCATGCACACAAGCAGCAGATAAACCAATCTTCCCAATCCTCCCTGCCCCAACCCCAGCCAAAAAATGCCACTGTAGTAAATAGAAAGAACTGTCTTTCCCAATCTAACTCAGCTTAGCTTCCTTTTTATTTGCTCTGTGTCTGTCACATTCAAGTCAACACCATGTAGAGTTCATACCTCATTTCTGTTCAAATTCATAATTTTACGTCTTAGAAAGCCATAACTATAGTGACAAACAGCCTTGGCTTTGAACACAAAGAACTTGAATCCATATGCTGACTATGCCACTTCCTGTGTGATTTGGGGTCATACAATAAATTTTTTGGACCTCAGTTTCCTCATCTTTATCAGATTATTGAGTATCTTCTTCTTAAGGTTTTAATAAAGCCCTTAGCACAGTCCCTTCAACATGGCAAATCTCAGTAAATATTAGTCTTTACTCTCATTATCCCCTACCAGACAAGCCACACAGCTTTACTCTGCTTTCCTCCCTTCTGCTTACCTGCAGTACAATATCCTGCCCTCATCCTAGAACTGTGGATTATTTAGAAACCATTCCTTCCTGTTCTTCTCACAGTGCATCCCACTCATTTGCCTGATTTATTCTTCTCCTTGTCTTTATACTGACAAAGTGGTTGATTGAATTCCTCAAGGATGCAGTTGTCTAGTAAGCCATATATATAGTAAATTCTATTCATAGCTTGGCCCACCCAATATGAGAGATTTAATAAAGAGGGTGAGAAAAGGTAATAGAAGAAAAGGAGAAAAGTCAGCAAAATGAAATGTAAAAAGAAGCTCAAGTGCTTACAAAGGTTTTATCAAGTCTTGGTTCAAATATAATCTATGCAATAGCATCTCTTAAAACGAGACGTTGAAAAAAGTTCCATGAACATAGTTTATAGAAAATTCTCGACATGAAACCAACCTTAGAGATAACCTGCTATATCCCAACCACTTTACAAATGAAGAAATTGAGGCATGGATAGCTTAAATGACTTTTGTTAGGGCATGTAATAATCAAATAACAAATCCAAGACCTAAACCCTAGTTGCCCTATCCCTAAAACAGACCTTTTTATCCCTAAATCTTTTTGTCACCCAGGTTATTAACCTAAGAAGCTATTCATTCATTTACTCCTAAGAAGTCATCTTTAATTTAAAGCATTTGCCTATCTTCTCAATCTCAGATAATCTTTTCCTGGGGTAGGATTGTCTACTGAATTTCACTAGTATCAGATTTCAATGTCTCCAGACAATTTCTGAAGCATCTTAGATATATATCACCCCAAGCCAGCTCCTCTTTGGTTAAATAGCTAACATGATATGAATTGAAGGAGAACAAAAGTTACACAACTCAAACCTATCTTCTGGGACTTCCCTGGCAGTCCAGTGCTTAAGAATCTTAAGAATGCAGTTCTGTTGCAGAGGGCATGGGTTCAAACGCTGGTTGGGGAACTAAGATCCCACATACTGCTCGGCACAGCCAAAAATAAATTTTAAAAAAATTTAAAAAAAGCAACTATCTTCCCAGAAACTTTCACCATCTTTTTAATAACTTTTTAGGGAAATTACATTAAGGCATTGTATTAAATATGACCTCTTCTCATCTAATCATCAAAAATAGTAGACACTAAATATATACTTCTTTGAAAGAAGGAAAACTTGGACACTATTATCCACACTTTCATCAAAATAGGGGATAAGTTTCTGAGGACATAGATAATGTATACAGAGGTACTAGCTGGTGCGTAACAAGTCTGGATCTATCTCAACCCAGATCTCTCTGAAACCACTTCATTCACTTCTCCCTCTGCTTGACACCATTGTGGCCACTGCTCTGGGTTAAAGGCATCATCTTCAAAAGGTGTCCTTTACTAATGGACACTCAAGAGTAGAATCTTATCAATCACTGTACAAAGTGAATACATTAGGGAACATTAGTTGATTGAAGTACCTAGTAGAAAAGAACCATCTGAGGGAGAGAGAGCTTCAACTGGTGAGTTTTGATTGAAGCAAGGGAGTCAAAACACAGTGAAGCTAGAGTGGACCCGGCTGCACAGTGCAGGGGGAGGCTCTGGCCAATCGTGGCTGTGCATTGAGGATAGATGGCGAAGCAAAGAATCACTCCACAATCCTCTGCAGGCCAGCCCTGACATCCAACCATCATTTTAAATGTGAAGAGCTACTTGGATCTGATTTTTGAGGGTTTCGGTTTTAGGATTTCACTGCTATTTTCACTCTGAAAGGTCATTAGAGAGTACGTTAGATGGAGATAACTCTGTCTCTTGCTCAGCGTGCTGCTTCTATAAGTGTGCCTTCCTGAAAATAAACTACATCTGGCAACCACTCGTGTGAATTACCTAAATAAAAGACTCACACTGTTAATGGAGCACTTTTGTACTAGAAAAAGAAACCATTAGATTTGATGTTAAAAGAAACTGCTACAGTCACTTACTTGATTGATTGCATCTTTTATTAGGTCTTCACTGAATTATTTTATGGTATTTCTCTTTAATCTGTTCCCCTTTGTTGGAATATTAAGAATGTGTATTTTGAAAGTTGTGGGGGAAAATGTTGAGGAGTATAAAATTCCAGATCATAAAAGCCCTTTTCATGGGTGGTATTATGAACGGAGCTGTCATGTGGAGTCTGGAATGTAGGTGTAAATTTCAGGGAGTGAGGATTATGTTGTAAAGAGAAAGGGAAGTATAAATTGGAGCTGTAGGTTGGTGAAAGAAAGGGAATGCAAGGCAATCGAAAAAGAAGCATGGGGCACCTATTACAACTATTACCAAGGGGCTTCCTTCAGTCACGGCCTTCCAAGTAATGGTTTCTGAAGTGATATTTTCAAGGATCAGATGTAAACTCTGCTCAGCAGGTGTGCTCTATTTGAGCAACCCCCCTTCTTTGTTACCTGGCAGAGCCTGTGATTAACCTGGCTCACACCAGAAAAAAATGTCCTAGGTTTAAATTATATGTAACCTCCATCACTGGGGACCCTGCGGCAGTGGGTGTAACTGGAGCATCCGTGTGCCCAGAGGACGAGGAATTTGGCACCTGATGAAACAGATGCAAGGGATCCACACAGCAAAGGAGTGCGTGCTAAAGAGCTGAGACGGACTGCTGGCTGGCTGAGTGTGTTCATGGAGCTGGGAGCCCACAGGTCTCCAGAAGACAGTTAATAATCATCGTGACAGGCTGTCAAGCTTCCATTTTTCCCTTTTCTGTTTTGCATATTGACCCTGAACTGGGTGGCATGTTCATTTTCTATGCCTTGCCACATAGCATCAGGGCTGGGCCAGCCCTGCCTGGGGTCTGCACTCACTAACAAGCTACCGCCTTTGACAATTGTGGCAGAACCTCATGCTTGTGTTTATAAATGCCGCGCACAGAAACTCGCTAGTGGGCAAGGCTGCCGAGGGTGCCACACTGCTGATGCACAGAGGCTTTCAGGTGAGCAGAGAGAATCTCATTAGCAAAGTCTCCCCTGTCCTTCCTGTCCAACTGCCAGAAAGCCAATGAGCCCAGCAGCTAGGAACACAGGCAAGGGAGTGGACATTTTCTGCCCAGACTTGGAGTGCTGGCCTGACCTCCCCACTGGTCACCCCCAATTCAATAACCAAGACAATTCTTGAATTTAGAAAATTTCTCATTGGCTCAGGTTGAATTCCCCAAAAGCAGAGCCCAAAATAAATCACTTGTGAAAGTGATTTATTAGGAAGTGATTTCTAAAGAAACAGGTAGAGGGACTGAGGAAGTGGGACCACAAGGAGAGGAGACTGTGGTAGACAGAATGATGCCTCCCCTGAAAGATGCCCACCTCCTAATACATACAACTTGTGAATAGGTTGCCTTCTTTGGTAAAAAGGGAAGTAAAATTACAGATGAAATTAAGATTACAAAACATCTGGTCACAAAATAGGGAGATTACCCTAGATTATACACAGATGGGCTCAATCTAATCACAGGAGGACTTAAATGAGAAAAAAAGGTAGGTTAGGAAGACCGCAGTATGAGAAGGGCCCGATGCACCCTGTGCTGGTTCTTAGATATTGGGGGTTCTGTGAAAGAACCCCCTAGAGAGGCCTCTAGGAGCTAAGGGTGGGGCCCAGCTGAGAGCCAGCCAGGAAACAAGACCACAACCACATGAAACTGAATCTCTGCCCAGAAAAGGATCTTCCCATTCACTCTACAAAAACGAACACAATGCCACCAACGCCTTTCAGCCTCCCGAGACTGAGATGGGACTCCTGCAGACTATTAAATGATAAGTTTTGATGTTTTAAGTCATGAAAATTGTGATGATTTGTTACAAAAGCAATAGGAAATTAACATAGAAGCCAAATGAAGATATCAAGCAAAGGACCAGAGCTGGTTACCCACTCAATTCCCTGGAGAAATCTGGTGACAGTGTAAATCACACCTCAGAGTTTTCATATCAGGGACCAAAGAGCTGGGTATTACAACCATGACATCCATCAAGCATTGCCTAGGGTTAGGAGTATGCAGTGGTGGCAGTAAACCTGATTTTTCAAGAACTTCCTAATCTTCAAACAGGAAAGTACACTCTTACAGTCTAAGGACACCCTTCCAACAAAGAGATGCAGGTGCTGGCTGTAAGGAAAGAGCAACGAGAATCAACGTGGAGGAAAATAGCAAAGAGACTAAGCAGACGTGCGAAGAGCGCTAACACTGTCTGCTGCAACCATCCGTCATAATAAATACACATTTTCCAGAAATCTTTCATGTAAATAAAACCACTGAGTAGCTCAGGAAACACAAGTTTTGAAAGCAACAGAGCAGAGCCAAGTTCCCAACTTTTATTTGTGGCCTTGGGTGAATTGCCTACTCTCTGTATGTCTCAGTTGCTTTGTTCCAGGCACTGTGTAAGGTGCTTTTCATTTATTCACTTACTGAAACTTCTTGGAGACTTGGCAAAAGAGTTTCCCGTTAATAATTCCTATTTTCTTTGGATAGAAAACAGCTGGAAAACAGCTAAAGTTGGTTCTCTTCCTCTTTTGTCCCTTGACCTTGGACTTTGGGACATAACACACTTTATCTAACATAGGAAGGAAAGATCAACACGGAGTTCTAACCTATACAACCTGTATGTATTTCTTTTCCTTCAGTTTATCAACTTGCCAGTTTCCTCCCAACTTTACAAAAGCCCTCTCTCTTTAACACCTGCTCTAGACACTGAGATTCCTTTATTTTATATAGCCAAACTTATTAAAACAGTATTCTATACTCCAGTCTCTATCATCTCATCCTCCATTTACTTTTCAATCTCATAGGGTTTCCACCCTCTAATGTGTTTGTCCTTGAAAAGTATCACACTGTTTGCCGAATCTACTGTTTCTTAAGCTCACAGTACTGGTTGACACTGTTGGCCACTCATTCTGAAATGTATTTCCGTTCTCCACGTCTAACTTGCTCAGGTTTTACCCCAGCACTCCTGCAATTCCTCACTGTTTCTCTGTGAAATGTTAGATAGCCCTCATCTGCAATCCTCTTTTCAGCTCCCACCTTAGACTCTTAATTTAATAATAGCAATAATAGTAGCCAATATCAAGCGGCATTTACAGTGTCCAGGCACTCAACTAAGGACTTCACATGATGCTTAAGATGGTCACAAGGATTATTCCCGTTTTACAGAGAAGGCAACCAAGGTTTGGAAAGGTGAGGTAACATGCCCATAATTACACAGCCCCAAAATGGCAGAGCTGGGATTTGAATCCAGGAAGCCTGATTCATTACCACTGTTTCACTTAGCTTGTCTTCCTGGTTTCCTTATCCATGAGTAAAGTTTCACCCACCAAAAACTTGCCAATGACCAATAAGTCTCTATCTCTGGTCTAATATCTCTGTTGAGCTGTAAGCTTATGAAGTACTCATTTCCTCCCAGGCAGATTCTCTTACATGTACCAGAGGCATTTCATATCATGTTCCCCAACCCCAATATCACCCCCATCCAACAACCTGCCCTTTCACTTTCTGTCACAGTGAAAGTGAAAGTTGCTCAGTCATGTCTGACTCTTTGCGACCCCATGGACTATACAGTCCATGGAATTCTCCAGGCCAGAATACTCGAGTGGGTAGCCTTTCCCTTCTCCAGGGGATCTTCCCAACCCAGGGATAGAACCCAGGTCTCCCACATTGCAGGCAGATTATTTACCAGCTGAGCCACAAGGAAAGCCCAAGAATACTGGAGTGGGTAGCCTATCCCTTCTCCAGCAGATCTTCCAGACCCAGGAATGGAACCAGGGTCTCCCACATTACAGGCAGATTCTTTACCAACTGAGCTATCAGGAAAGCCCCTTGTCACAGTAAATTTCTGTCACAGTAAATGTCTGTCACAGTAAATGGTATCAATTCAGTTGCTGAATGACATTCTTGTCTGCTTTCTCTTCTACATCTGGTCAGTTACCAAGTCCTACCAATTCAAACACTACAACAGCTTGGAGCCCTCATCCATCCCCAACTACTACAGCCTTGTTTCAAGGCACCCACATTTCTGTGTAAACTACTAGAGCTGATTCTTAACCCATCACTTTGCCTTTAGTCTCACAACCTGCAAGCCTACCTTATTGCCCAGGTCAGTTTTCCAATCCATAAATCTGATTATATTATGTTTCAATATTTTCCATTACACAGTAAAGTACAAAGCCCAGACTTGGCTGAGAAGACTGGCTGTCATCTGAACCTCCATTGTTTTTTCTAGTCTCCTCTCCCGTGCGGTCCCCCACTGGCCACACCAGATACTGCAGTTTCCCAAGAATGTGTCTCCCATTCCTCTGTGCCCACTGCACTGCCCTCTCCTCTGCCTGGGGTTCTGTCCCTCCCTGACTACCTGGCCTGTGCCTTATTGTTGTTCAGTTGCTCAGTCATGTGCGATTCTTTGTGACTGCATGGACGGCAGCATGCCAGGCTTCCCTGTCCTTCACCATTTCCTGGAGTGTGCTCAACGACAGCCTGTTTCTATCCATCCTTAAACACTCATTCAAGCATCACCATGCCAGGAAGATCTCTCTGCACTCACAGATCAAATGAAATGCAATGTCCTTGTGCTTCCTCTCTCATTCTTTCGATTGGCCTTTTTCAGAGTGACGATCACACTGGGTTATATAATCATTCACATTTTTATCCATCTCCCCAACTAGATGCTAAGCTTCTGGAGAGTGGGGGTTGTATCTGATTTAGTGCAGTAAGCCTAGCACTCTGCCCACAGTAGAACTCACTACGTATCTGCTCAATGAAAAAAGCACAAATAAACGAACAAATTGAGAGAATAACACACTATGACTACATACCTGGACCTCTGGGGTTCCCACAAATCTCTAACAAATGCTCTCTCAGGTACTTATTATCCATAACGTATCGATGCAGATGTTGCTCTTGACACCATATGGCAATCACAGTCCCAAGCACCCAAGGGGAAACATACTTAAAAATGCTTTAGGTGAGACACTGTCGCAAAGAGAGGGGGACAGAGCCATATGTGAGGGATGCTGTCCATGGCTCTGGTTACAATGGCGGGAGCTACTCGAGATGTTAGTTGAGGCAGTCAAACAACATTTTGCTCCTCAAGGTTAAATCCAAGAGTGTACTGATAGGAAGGGAAGAGACGGAGATTTCCCATGGCAGAGGAATCCAGTCTTCTTAGGAAACTGGAACAAGGTTACAATTTTTTTTTCCCCCCAGAAGCAAAAAATACATAGGGAAAAAAAGAGGCAAACATTCTTGCTCTTTATACATTCAGGTCTAATTGGAGAAAAGTCACAAAACAAGAAAAAAATAGAAAAGGAGGGGATAGGAATTTTTCCTTTTTCCATTTGCTAACGGTGTAGTGGCAAAAATTACTGTTAGTGACAGTGCTATTATATAGAATTCTAAAGAAGAAGGCACCCTGATAAGTCTATTTAAAGAAATACTTGGATACATCGTGTAGACTCCTGCCTATGGTAAGGAAATATACAGAGTCTATTGGAAATAGGCCAGAAGGAGACCTGGCTTCCAGGACTCACACTGCCCTTATAATTAATAGTATCCTCAGCTAGTGTTTCATAGGATTCCTTTTACCAGTGGACAGAAGAAGAGGTGAAGCAGATGATCCTTAACTTCCCTTAAAGCTCTAACTTTCCCAGATTCTCTCCCTTTATTCTCTCTCAGCAGCTGGATTGATCACAGGTCACGGGGCAGTCTGGAATCCAGCCAGAGGAAGGCAAAGAGATACTTGGCAGACCGAAGCAACTGTGACACATAAGACTCGAGAATCGATGGACGTGATTTCAGTGACAAGCTGTTGCCCCCCTGGCTGTCATGAGCCAACCGTGGCTCTGCAATTCATGGTAACAAGCCATTCTGCAATGGAAGGAAGGAGGAATAATCTCACCTTACTGATTTCCCACTTCCTCCCGTTCTGAAGTCTTGAACTCCAGAATAGACCACACAGACCAAGAGAAATGTGCTATGTGGGCTGGTGAGTAGCCAGCCAACTCATCTTTCAAACACGCCCACCAAGAAAGCTGTTAAACTGAAGCTATCATCAAACAAAAAAAAAAAAGAAAGAAAGTAAAATTCTACATGCCTGGTAATGAGAGGGTGTCATTCACAGAGAAAAGACAGAAAACAAGTTGTGCTCGGGTTCTTATAAAAAGAGTAGGTAAAAGAAAGAAAGTCCATAAAGGCAATTTTCCCTAGTACCAGATTGGAAAATGCCAGTTAGCTGCAACCGTGCAACAGTAAAGACAGGACAGGGTCTTGTTTTTGTGTTTGTGTTTTAATTTTTATTGCAGTATAGTTGCTTTACAATGTTAGTTTAAGGAGGCAAATTAAAAGCTACTTTTTTTTCAGCTATATATGAAACCATGTGAAATCAGAACACTATAAGGAGCTCAAAGGATCTGACAGTCTTGACTCTAAAAAGAACGAGCACGTTCACACAGGCTCAATCCTCCCAGCAAATTAAAATAAACAGTTCAGGGACCCACAGAAAAGGACACATCTTTGTACCCACTCCTGACACCAACGCTATTGTCAGTGGCATCATCTTCTTACTGTATCTTCGTCCAGATTTCTGTATTTTTAGTCCTACTTTTGCATATTTACATAATGTATTTAGTTTCATATTTCCTTCTCCAAAACCTGTCATCTCTATTTTTATCAGAATTTTTTTTCACTGCTTAAACAATACATGAAAGGAAAAGACACAAAGATATGCAGCCCAGGGGTCACACTGTCCCTCCTCTGTAGCATGGTTCAACCCGCGGTCACAATACGCCCTTTTGCATACTCAACAGGCTAAGATCAATATGTCACAATTTGCTCTTCCAACGTTTGTGCCTCCAGTCAAGATAACATATTTACCACTCCTTATTTCATTCTCCCTTCCAGGCAACACGGTGGCTTTCCCCGGGAACCCTGTTATGGTAGTTATATATTTGTTCCTACTTTATTTTGTTGTTGCTGCCCTGTGGTTTGCAGTAATGGCCCAGCACTGAGCCCGCCTTGTTCCGATGCCTCGCGGCTTGTTTTCCTGCCCACTTGCCTGTGTGCGAGCCAGCTGCTGGCTTGCTTCTGCCCTGGTCCCTGAGCTCTTCCTGACTTGAGGTCTCTCCCTTGCCTCCTCTCCTTGGATCCCTGGTCTCAGACTCCAAGCCTCTGTTCTGATACTCAGACTGCAGGCTTCTGCCCTGTGTCCAGGGGCTTGATCACTCCCACCCCAATGCCCCCACCCTTCACTACCCAATCTGCTTTATTTGAATCGGGAAAGCACAGTACCTGAAACATACATAAGCCTGAATATAAAGCAATGAGATTGATGCCACAAAACTCATACCAAAATAAAGTCTTACTGCTTTATAGTCATAGTCTATATTTGTCTGTTTATATTCCTATTTATACATGCATATAGAGATACTGTATTTAGAGTTTTATTTCCTTCCCTTACAACTGTCATTCTATTTTTAACAGATTTTTTGCTTTTCAAATGTGGTAGGAAAAGACAGAATTAAGCAGGTAAGGTGCTGCTGCTACAGAACAGGTGGGAGCCAGGAGCACAGTAAAAAATTTTTAAACTTTTTTTTTGAAGTGCAATTTCCTTTAAGACTATTCTTCAAGGACTGGATTTTAGAAAGTTAGTGTAATAGATAGTCAGAAAATCTATATTCTTGTCTTAGCTCTGACACTAATGACCTGAAAATGAGGGCTGTGAATTAGGAGATTTGGTTTTTCATGCATTTTGAGTGGGACAGTGGTGTATTTTGAGGTCATATCCCTCGATCATAATACAGGCTTCTTGGGCATTAAGTAGTAATAACAGTCCCCAGACAGTTCAATTACCCAAACACCCCACAAGTGCCCCTACAGGAACTGACTAGATGATTTCATGCAATTGGATGATTTCGCATGCTGTGCTGTCACTTTAGTCGTGTCTGACTCTTTGTGACCCTATGGACTATACCCACCAGGCTCCTCTGTTCAGGCGAATTCTCTAGGCAAGAATACTGGAGTGGATTGCCATGCTCTCCTCCAGAGGATCTTCCCAACCCAGGGATTGAACCCATGTCTCTTACATCTCCTGCAGTGGCAGGTAGGTTCTTTACCACTAGCACCACCTGGGAAGCCCCAGATGATTTCATGATTCTAGTCAAAAAGACAATTAGGGAAAATGGCTTAAGATTCTCATCATTTATGAAACAAGAAGACAATGAGATTGACAGCATCATGTAGTGATTGCTAAAATATTCATTAATCTTACTTGAAACATTTTGGGCCTACTTCTTAATGTTTTTGGCAAACTACTAGTTGATTCCCTCAAATTCACTCTCCTTCTCTTCCAGTAAAACAGGCATTTGTGGGGGTTAGTGGAATGACATAATGGAAGAAATCTAGGTCTATCCTCATCTTGAGTAGCAGAACTACCACCCTAAGGACTCTGGATTAGCCAAACTAAAACTTCTTACATAAGTTGTATTTGGGGATCTCTTTGTTACAACAACATAACCTTTACCTTGACTTAGTTTGAGTGTTGTACTTTAGCTACCTCATGTGAAGAGTTGACTCATTGGAAAAGACCCTGATGCTGGGAGGGATTGGGGGCAGGAAGAGAAGGGGATGACAGAGGATGAAATGGCTGGATGGCATCACCAACTCGATGGACATGAGTTTGAGTAAACTCCAGGCATTGGTGATGGACAGGGAGGCCTGGTGTGCTGCGATTCATGGGGTCACAAAGAGTCGGACACGACTGTGCGACTGAACTGACTAACTGAACTGAGCTTGAGTAATACAGAAATTAGCACCTGGAAGCAATATACCAAGTAACAGAATCTAAAATATTGATACATTTCTAAACTGGCTTAGAAATTATCTAATGGGCAGAGGAAAACTAGACATTGCCTTCTGATCTCCTGTACCCCTTGTTATGCTTTCAGCAAAGCTCTCACCAGTGTCAGCTCAGAAAGCACACCCAGGGAACTCATAGCTCTGGAGGAAGTGCCAGGGAAATACCCAGAAATTTAGAAGTGAGTTGCTCCTTGCCACTTTCAATAAGATACATAAGAAAGAGACATATTAAGGCAAGGGTTTGTCAGTTTGAAAGCAGACATGTGCAAAACTACGAATCCACTAAGGGAGATACTCTCTTCCTATAGTCTGAAATCTAAATCACCAGAGAATCCAGAAATCTGTAGAGTCACAGGACTGGAAACACAAACTGGATTGGGTCTACACCGAAAATAGCAGAACACAAGTCTATTACCTGGAGCCTCTCTCAAACATCTCCTGTGAAGATGTCGGCAAGAGATGCCTCCAGTACAGACAAGCCAAGCCTAAGTGAAGAACTGGGGCGGGGTGGGGGTGGGGACTGGGCAATGATGCCAGCAGTAGAAGAGAATCAGCAGGCAAAAGGTACTATGTCTAGGAAAAACCCCTTATTAAAGTTTACCTGCCAATAGGAATGAATGGAAGCAAGCGTTTATTAAAAACCTATTATTGAAAACCTACATACTTTTAGGAAGTTGTATTGCCAAAGAAATCACAAGTCTAGCAACACTCTATGTCCCAGGCCTGCTTCAGCCAGAGCAGACTGCAAAATCTTTACTTTTCAACACCCACTTCAGACAGATAAAACCACACAAGAGACTCTTACAAATGATAAAGCTGGGGTCCATGAAGTGGCTACTTACAAACCATACTCCACTGCTAGGGCAGGAGGTCTTTGCAATAACTAAAGACTGCTGTGTTTCCAATTCTTCTATTATACAAATGAGAGTTTTGAATT
This sequence comes from Cervus elaphus, assembly GCF_910594005.1. Lineage (NCBI taxonomy): Eukaryota > Metazoa > Chordata > Mammalia > Artiodactyla > Cervidae > Cervus > Cervus elaphus. The sequence goes on along the minus strand of NC_057819.1, from coordinate 42,720,808 downwards.
GTAGTTATCATATTTTAGGCTGATAATCTGTCTATTGGTTTATAGTCATCAGACCACAAAAACTTCATCTGGGCCTATTGAAGAGGACTATACATCATCTCCCAGAGTTCCGAAACTTTGATCTGATGCAGAAATGGATGAGACTTTGGACTGTCTTCATTGGGACACAAGAAGATGATAAGAAATATGAACATGGATATTTAGGGGACCAGAGTGGCAGCCTGCTAACCATCCCCCAAAATCTGCCCTGACATAATTTCACGACCATCCAGTTAAAAATTACATTTTCCAGAACCCAGTGGAATGTGAAGAGAAGTAACACTTACATATTAAAAGTTCACTATCTCTTTGTTAAAAAGAAAGCTCTTGCTCTGGACTTTTCCCCTTCCCATGAACTGTAACACAGCCATATTAGCATCCCAGATCCCTCTTGGGCCTGGTCAGTTAGTACATCAATCTAGAGGATGGTGAACATGGCAGAACAAGACAGAAGAATTGGCTTCCTCAACGACTCTGTCCGTCATGATCCCTTGTCACTCAGGGCTGAACTGACTGAAGTGTTACCTAAGAACTAACTTTATCTTAGTCAAGCCATTTTATTTCTTCTTCCCTTTGTCATAACAGCTTAGCCTTTGCCATAGATAATATATTATCCACATTTCTGGCCCTTTGTAGGGACTATGGGGCTTTCTTGTCCAAGGTTGGACAACTCTGGAAGCCATCCCCAGAAACAAAGAAAACCACCAATTCATATGAAATAAACTAAGAAATTAAATGAGTGAAAAATCAAACTGGGACCTATTTTACACCTCAATGAAGACTAGACATAACTATTATTATAAAGAGTGAAAATACCCTACTGTTTTGAAAATTCCTTTTGCGTCTTATTTCACAGGCCCTGTCTGCCTTATTTTCTTGTTAGGATACTTCTTGCTACTTGTTCCTTTACTTGTTGGAATAATCCAACAAAACAATGCATATTGAGTATACATTCCCTACATTGCAAACTCACAATCTTTCCTTAGAGATAAGAATGAGAGAAAGTTGTGTTACTATGTTCATTTCCACAGTGAACAGGGAAGAGAGGGTCTCAGAGAGGAGACAGGCCAATCTCTGAAGTATGTGTAAGAAAAGAAAATGAGCCCTGAGGTCAACAGTCTCAGTGGGTTCTGGAAAAGCGAAACATCCACAACCTGCATGACCATTCAGCACTTCTCCATGTTATTGTCAACAGTCCTTTTATGTTTGCCCTTCCTAAGCCTTCAGAAAGTCAATCAGGCTGAAATCATAGGGAAATAGACTATAAATTGTACAAAAGAGCAGTGGATTGGGGAAAATAACAATTACATATTTGAAATTTTTATAACCAATATTCTAATCAGGGTATGAAAAATTTTCTAAAGCTACATTTAAATTTTTACAAGTGAACACTCCAAGTTACAGGTGGATAGGGAACAGCGAACATAGAATTGTTTGATCCAGTAGGTTAAGTAGTAGGCAGAAGATAATAGAGAATAAATTGCCAGCAGATGTTGCTGTTGGTTCAGAGCCTGAGACTGCCAAATAAGAATAGGCTGTTGGGATATCATGGAATATAAATGACTTTCTCACTCCGGATGATTTAATTTCACTGAATTGAAACCTGCAACTATTTATTGTGATGTGCCCAATGCGGCTGAAAATTTTTGAAGTTTTAGAAGTATTTTTTTACAAGAAAAGAAGTTAGTATGCTGGATGTCGTGGTGCACTACCAAGATCCCTCCCCAAGGACGAAACTGAAGATGAGCTAGGGCCAGCTGTGAATGCCTCTTCCCAATTCTCCTTCACTGGCTTCATAACAGTAGGTTGAAATTAGTCTTGATGGGACTACTTACACTATGGAAATCAGCAAACAAAAAAATAAGGGTTTTGTGGTGGTTTTTGGTTTTGTTCTGGTTTGCTTTATTTTGTGTCCCGAGAGCTGATTTACCAGAGCACCACTGCTGGGAGTATTGGCAGTTGAAGCCCTTGGTTGAGTCAGTTCACATGCCCTTCCTAAGGACATCGTACATCCAAGGCTGGTCTAGGCAGAGAGTGTTAAATGCCCTCAGGCCCCAATTCAAGACAACTCTTTCTTATGACTGCATCCTGGTTTGACTTCTCCTTGTACTTCTTCCTGATTTCTTCACTCCCTCACTGTTGATCCAGACAGCTCTCTCTACTAAACCTCCACACACAAATCTCTACCACAGAGGCTGCTTCCTGAAATACCCAACCAGATAAGGAGTGTATTACCCAGAGATAAAAACAGAAAATTAATCATTCTAAAAAAGATAACTCATTATAACACTATTTACTTGGGTTTGTGCTGTTCAAAATGATTGATAAAAATGGAGAAGGCATTTAGATCTTTAATCCATTTTGAGTTTATTTTTGTGTATGGTGTTAAAAATGGATTAAAGATCTAAATGTAAGACCAGAAACTATAAAACTACTAGAGGAGAACATAGGCAAAACACTCTCCGACATAAATCACAGCAAGATCCTCTATGACCCACCTCCCAGATTATTGGAAATAAAAGCAAAACTAAACAAATGGGGCCTAATGAAACTTAAAAGCTTTTGCACTACAAAGGAAACTATAAGTAAGGTGAAAAGACAGCCCTCAGATTGGGAGAAAATAATAGCAAATGAAGAAACAGACAAAGGATTAATCTCAAAAATATACAAGCAACTCCTGCAGCTCAATTCCAGAAAAATAAATGACCCAATCAAAAAATGGGCCAAAGAACCAAACAGACATTTCTCCAAAGAAGACATACAGATGGCTAACAAACACATGAAAAGATGCTCAACATCACTCATTATTAGAGAAATGCAAATCAAAACCACAATGAGGTACCATTACACGCCAGTCAGGATGGCTGCTATCCAAAAGTCTACAAGCAATAAATGCTGGAGAGGGTGTGGAGAAAAGGGAACCCTCTTACACTGTTGGTGGGAATGCAAACTAGTACAGCCGCTATGGAAAACAGTGTGGAGATTTCTTAAAAAACTGGAAATAGAACTGCCATATGACCCAGCAATCCCACTTCTGGGCATACACACTGAGGAAACCAGATCTGAAAGAGACACGTGCACCCCAATGTTCATCGCAGCACTGTTTATAATAGCCAGGACATGGAAGCAACCTAGATGCCCATCAGCAGATGAATGGATAAGGAAGCTGTGGTACATATACACCATGGAATATTACTCAGCCATTAAAAAGAATTCATTTGAACCAGTCCTAATGAGATGGATGAAGCTGGAGCCCATTATACAGAGTGAAGTAAGCCAGAAAGATAAAGAACATTACAGCATACTAACACATATATATGGAATTTAGAAAGGTGATAACGATAACCCTATATGCAAAACAGAAAAAGAGACACAGAAATACAGAACAGACTTTTGAACTTTGTGGGAGAATGTGAGGGTGGGATATTTCAAAAGAACAGCATGTATACTATCTATGGTGAAACAGATCACCAGCCCAGGTGGGATGCATGAGACAAGTGCTCCAGCCTGGTGCACTGGGAAGACCCAGAGGAATCGGGTGGAGAGGGAGGTGGGAGGGGGGATCGGGATTGGGAATACATGTAAATCCATGGCTGATTCATATCAATGTATGACAAAACCCACTGGAAAAAAAAAAATAATAATAATAAAAAAAATTTAAAAAAAAAATGGAGAAGGCAAAACAATGTTGTAGGTTTCATAGAGAGTTTGTTTTGGTTCTTTTTATTGCTCTTTTTCTGGAATAGTCTTCTCTTGGGGCGCTTATAATGTGGTACTAAATGTAGGAAACATTGGAGGTTTTTGTTTGTGAAAAAAAATTCAGCATTTGTGTTTATTTTAGTTACTTAAAGAGGAATTACCTTAGTGGTGGCGTTCTAAACTCAAAAGAAAATTATTGATACAAAAAGAGATCAAAAATCATCAAAGGAAACAAATAGAAATTCATCGAACTGACTTTTTGAGTATAAACTACTATTTTTTTCCCCTCAATCACTGCTTTCAGCCTTGTTTTTTGCTCAACACTTTAGCAAGTCTCTTGCATTTCAGTTTACTCTCAATGATTAGAACACTCTCCAGTTTAAAATTGCTCTCATACTCCATTTAAATCTGATTTCTGCCTCAGCGCTCCCTCGGCCACGGCCAGGTCTGCAGCTTCGAAAGCTCGGGTGTGGAAGACAGGGTGAGGTCAGTACTTTCACTCTCAGCATCTTGGAGTGGAAGGGGAGGGACACGGACGCATCCTTGTCCCTTCTCAAGGCTTTACTTCTTTGGGGTTGGAGTAGGTGAGAGGAGAGATAGAAGGCAGATGCAACGTTCTCTAAAATAAACTCCATGACTGTAGCCTCCTCCTGACTGCTTGTCAATACCTCTCCAGCTAACCTCGACAGGACATCTCTGGGCTATGAAAGCCCGAAGTCCAAGTGCTGACTGGGGGGGTGGTCTTTCAGATTTATCAGGACACCTTAAGACATCTCTCTACTGTTCAGTTTTCTGAAACGGGAAGCTAGGTTTGGTCTTATCTCCCAAACCCCTTAGCTCCTGACTCCCCCATATCACAAGATGGGTAGGGTAGAAGCTGATAAACCCTCAGCTATCCCACTAGAGAGGAGGGGAATTCTGCAGGACTGAAACACAAGCCCATGAGGTTTCTCTTGCTCTCTTGGTCTCCTCAGTTCTCTTTTCTACAGTCTGCTGGAGTGAAGGCGGGGCTTCAAGAGCTAATAATCTTTTTTTTTTTTCTCTTTTTAAACTTTTAATTCTGCATTGGGGTATAGCTAATTAACAATGCTGTGGACAGCGAAGGGAATCAGCCATACACATACATGTATCCATTCTCCCCCAAACTCTCCTTCCATCCGGGTTGCCACATAACACTGAACAGACTTCCATGTGCTAAACAGTAGGTCCTTGTTGGTTATCCATTGTAAATATAGCTGTGTGTACATGTCCATCCTAAGTTCCCTAAGTATCCCTTCCCCCCATCATTCTCCTCCTCTGGAACCATAGGTTTGTGAGTTAATAATCTCTGATGGAAGTTTCATGCCCCAATTGTTGATTGCTCTTAGAGGTTCTCTCTTTATCCTTGGGGGTTAATGCCTCTTTGTTCTCATCTGAGAGTGCTAATCATCTATTCTAGGTCAGCAGGAAAATCATACTAAGTATTTTCATAATTTCAAACTAGCAATTAAAACCAGTTCCAAGACCTGCATCCACCCCCCAAAAATGCCTATTATCAAGTTAGTCTAAATTGCAAGGGCATGCAGACCCCTTTGGGGTTGGAAATTTGAATTTCCAACATGGTTGTTATATTGATTAATGTATGAGAGGAGTGTAGCTTCATCTCTTCCCTTTGTATTTCAAGATACAGAACAACATGATAGAAAATTCAATAATGACTAGAATACCCACATAACTAACACCTTAGTGGTGTGGCAGGGCCTTATGTACATGGCATATGATTATAACACGAGTTGCTTGAAATCTTCTGTAATTATTCCATTTCAGGTCTGCACATTAAATCCTGTTTTACATGTAATCCAGCACAATTTCAGGTTTTATCTCATAACTAGATGCCATCATTAATTTGCTTTTGTGTTATGTGAAAATAGTCCTCTATTGCACATAGTTTGCTTCATAAAATTTTCCTAAACAACAACAAATTGAATCCTTAAGGGCATGTCTGTCAGAAATCTATGAACTTGAAAAAAAAAAAAGAGAGAGAGAAAACAGCATCAGCCCTGTTTGTTAGCAACCACAACCTTGGTCCTCAAAACATCAACTTAAGAGAAAAAAAAAAAAAAAAGCACTACTGCCAATACAGTTTGGGCTCCCTTAATTTCATGCACTGTGACTTCAACAATTTCTCCATTTCTCATCTTATTTCTATAAAAGTAGCTTCATTTAAAAGCAGGGAAACCACATTTCATGCTCTTCAGTTTCATTAAAGTTGTACAAAAGGAGCCTACCAAAAGGAGCCTCTTCTAATTAAACAGTTGTTGCAGATGAAAATATTGAAATGATGAATCTGAAAGGCAGCTGACACTATATATTCCCCGGAATTTTTATCATGACATAAAAAAAGGAACTGAAGAATTAAGATCTGAATCCCAGGATAAAGTGTCACATATGTCATAAAAAGAAGAAATGAAGCCCAGTGGCTTCTTAAGGTAGCACAGGTGAGGTGAGAGAAACAGAGAACAAAGGAACCTCTTCTGAAGCTTCAATGGGGTAGACTCTGTGTAGTTCCTGAACCGGGGCCCTTCACCTTGCTGGGTGTGATCGGAGACACTCATTCTCGTAAACTAATGGCAGCGGCTGGTGGATGCAGATGCTTCGCACTCCCAGGAGAGTGCTTTCATCATAATTCAGCCTGAATTATAGACTGTGCTCGTTAATGGGCACTTGAGATAAAGTGTTACCAAGAATAAGAGAGAGTAAAACTTAATGTGCTATCCTCCCCTCCAGGACCTGCAAAATAAGCCTGCTTGATTGACAGGCTCCTCTCTCAAAGTGGAAAGAGTAATGACATGCTTCTCGGAGGCTTAGGAATGAGACTGCATTTTAGATGGCTTCCGCTTCAACTCTGAAGGCATACAGAGCAAGGTTTATAAAGCAAAGACCGTTTGTTCTGATCTTGGTGGTTATTTATTTAAGTGAGTTTCGTTTCTTACAGCTCAGATTCTCAACCACTTACTGAGGTCTAGTAAGTAGCTTAGAAATCTATAACTTTCATATGAAGTTTTATGTTAATGAACTTGTGGTCTAATTAATCACTGCCCTTTTCCTCTGTCTTGGATTATTTACAGGGCATTCCTAAAATGTACTTTTCAATCCCAATCCTATTAAACCAAAAACAAGCTAGTATTTCATTAGGTGTAAGTAATTTTGACTTATGACTTCTTCAGTGTCTTTAGTTCTTAAAAATGTCAAAAGGTGAGCTCATACAGGCAAAAAGTATTGATTATATCTTGTTATTCCTGTTCTTCAGATTGTTAGAAAATTGCAGACCACTATGTCAAGTTGCACAGGTTCCTTAGTGCATGAGGGCAGACTATGTGAGGGTGTATGGGGCATTCACATTAAGACCTTACACATTTTGTTGTTTAGTCGCTAAGTCGTGTTCAACTCATCTGCAATCCCATAGACTATAGCCTTCCAGGCTCCTCCATCCTTGGGATTTCTCAAGCAAAAATACTAGAGTGGGTTGTCATTTCTTTCTCCAGGGGATCTTCCTGACCCAGGAATTGAATGCACATCACCTGTACCGCAGGGGGATTCTTTACTGTTGAGCCACTAGGGAAGTCCATACATTTTGTTGTATGTGTTTATATATCAATAGATTAGACACATGTACATGTATTTCTATATATATATATGTATGCATGTTTGTAAATATAATGACAACTTTTGACATGTGGCAATCAAATATTTATTCTAACAAAATTTGTATATCACAATTTCCTGAAAGTTGAAAGTAAATACTGTAAGGGAGAGGAATTGCAGGAGCAAACCACACCCTGAATGTTGATGAAAGAATTCTAAACTGTATGACTTAGACACAGACTCCATGTGAAAAGAAACAATAGAGAAGCATGGCCAATGCTTCCTAAAAGTTTACTACATGAAAAATTATTTGCTTCATGCTTTAGAAACAAGCCTTTGGGTAGATGTCATCATTTTCCACCTTTTATAGGTGAAAAAGCTGAAGCTTTAAAAGAGTAAGTAAATGACTCCATGATTATATGGTTTATCATCTAAACCAGGGATGGAACCCATGTCTCCTCTGGCTCCTGAATTGCAGACAGATTCTTTACCACCAGGGCCACCTGGGAAACCCCAGTATACCATGTTGCTGTTGTTGTTTAGTCATCCAGTTATGTCTGACTCTTTGCAACCCCATAGACTGCAGCATTCCAGGCCTCCCTGTCCCTCACCATCTCCCAGAGTTTGCCCAAGTTCATGTTCATTATATCAATGATTCTGTCCAGCCATCTCATCCTCTGATGCCCTCTTCTCCTTCTGCCCTTAATCCTTCCCAGCATCAGGGACTTTTTCAACAAGTCATCTGGTGGATTCTTTGCCACTAGTACCCCCTGCAAAGCCTCAGTTAGATTCTAGTCTCCTTAATTAGCTGTTTGCATGTGTCAGTGTAAACTTATTTTACCCATATTTGACTATTTGCACACAATATAACCCCTTCAAGGATCACTACCTTGTCATGGCGAAGGGGCTCATGTAACTCAATGAAGCTATGAGCCATTCAGGGAAGAGCTACCCAAGACAGCCAGGTTATAGCAGAGAGCTCTGACAAAACATGATCCACTGAAGGAGGGAATGGCAAACCACCCCAGTATACTTGTCATGAGAACCTCATGAACTGTACAAAAGGCCAAAAAGGTATGACACCAAGAGATGAGTCCCCCAGGTCTGAAGGTGTCCAATATGCTACTGGGGAAGCGTGGAGGAAAAATACCAATAGCCCCAGAATGAATGAGGCGGTTGGGCCAAAGCGGACACGACACTCTGTTGTGGATGTGTCTGGTGATGCAAGTAAAATCTGATGCTGCAAAGAACAGTATTGTATAGGAACCTGGAATGTTAGATCCATGAGTCAAGGAAAACTGGACATAGTCAAGCAGGAGATGGTAAGAATAAACATCAACATCCTAGGAATTAGCAAACTAAAATGGATGGGAATGGGTGAATTTAATTCAGATGACTATTATATCTACTACTGTGGGCAAGAATCCCATAGAAGAAACGGAGTAGCCCTCATAATCAACAAAAGGGTCTGAAATACAGTACTTGAGTGCAACCTCAAAAATGACAGAATGATCCCTGAAGGGGATATATTGTGTGCAAGTAGTCAGATATGGGTGAGATAAGGTTACACTGACACATGTGAACAACTAATTAAGGGAGACTAGAATCCTACCCTAGGGCTCCCCCAGTGGCTCAAATGGTAAAGCATCTGCCTACAATGCAGACACTTTGGGTTCGATCCCTGGGTTAGGAAGATCCCCTGGAGAAGGAAATGGCAACCCATTCCAGGATTCATGCCTGGAAAATCTCATGGACCGAGGAGCCTGGTGGGCCACAGTCCATGGGGTTGCAAAGAGTTGGACACAACTGAGCGACTTCACTTCACTTTACTTCAGAATCCTACTGAGGCTTCCCAGGTGGCGCTAGTGGTAAAGAATCCACCTGCAAAGCAGGAGCCGCAGGAGAGAAGGGCTCAATCCCTGGGTCAGGAAGATCTCCTGGAGGAGGAAATGGCAACTCATTCCAATATTCTTGCCTGGAAAATTTCCAAGGACAGAGGAGCCTGGTGGGCTACAAATGGGGTCGCAAGTGTTGCACACGACTTAGCAACTAAACCACCACCACCAGAATCTTTCTGGGGGAGTGAGGTTCTGAAGTCAGCAAGTAACATGAAAACTGAGTACAATCAGGTTTTGCTTTAAAAGCTTCACAAGACCAACATCAAAAGAAGCACCAGCGGGACCAATTCCAATTGCAGGAACAACAGATTTCTACTTATCATCTCTTGCTCTTTTCCTCTTCCCTTCTGAAAGTCTGCTGTTTCAGTTTGGTGAGTTAAATGAGCAGAGTGTGCAACATCATTGAATAATTCTGAGCAGCACAAAATCAATGCTTGGGAAGGATCAAGGAAAATTACTAAAAATAAAAGTAGAAAAATAGATGAGATGACACATAAAGGAATTGCATTTGAAATGAGTACATGAAGGATAATAATAATAATAATAGGTGGAGAATGGAGGTTAGGACATAGCAGACAGAGAACAATATGAGAAAAGACACTGGGATCTTGAAAATGTTTATGCCTAGAACAACAGACCCAGAAAAAGATGTAGTTAAAGAGTAAGATGATGAAGAACTGTAACTGTCAGCTCAATGAGTTTGATCCTCATTCTGTAATCAGTGTGTGGCAACCTTGGATATGAGTCAGGTTCACCCACGGAGCATTTTCTTATGAGAGCCATTATCCAGCATTATGCAACTAGTCCTGAAAGGAATGAAACTTGTTCCTGAGGCCTGAAAATGGTTTTTATGATGAAATGTGAACTTTTGATTTTCATATGTATGCTCTGTGGGGCTGGGTGATCTTTTGGGAGGATGGGGAGCTTGTAGGGGGAAGATTATCATATGCATGTGATCCTTTATAATTAAATATATATATATACACACACAAAACTTATCTGCTCAATACTTAGCTTAAGAACGTCTGTCTATGGTGAAACATGCATGTTTAAAACATTTCAAACCTGAGTCTCATGGTCTCAGGGGAGCAGAAGCCAAGAACAATCATTATCTGCAATGGTGAGCCACTACACAAAATTGTGATCTAATTCATTTTAACAATTGTTCCTGACCATTTTCTATAAAGGAAAGAAAGTTGAGGACTGAGAATGTTTAGGGAAATTCTGCAATAGTTTAAGGATGAGTGACATCTAAATGTACTTTCTAAATACAGACTGGCCAACCCTTGATGCTATTATCCATTACACAAGCTGGAGGGAATAGCTTCACATAAAGTTTGAATAGCAGAAGAAACTGCTGAAATAAAAATTGTACAAGCAGGAGTCATGAAATTCTCCAAGCAAGAGAGCAAGTTGCTATATTCTGATATATGTTTTAGTCATCAGTAGACCTGACTTCAAATACTATCTCTGCCATTTATCAGCTATCTAACCTTGGACAAGATACTGGCCCTCTCTAAGTCTCAGATCCTCGCCTGGAAGATGGGAGTTGTACGTGTCTTTGATATCAGGAAGTTCTGTCAAGAGCCATATATTTAGGGGTCCTGGAGTAATTTAAAGGTAGGCAGAAGCCAATCTAACTCAAAAAATCTTAGGAAATTTTACACTTATGCATACTGACTAGGCATCACAGAGACTGTACATAGGCAGCTTCTACCTGGCTTAATTGATGGACAATCTGGCCCAAACAGGAAGAGACTTACGAAAAAGCCAGTTGTTTCCAAAATAGGATTAAATATTCCATTCCAGTTGTGTCAATGGGAACTACATTCTCCACAACCAGAAAACACCTCATATAGGATGTTTCCTTCCTACTGATGTATTTTTCGTGCCTTTAGCCAATTTCCCATCCATCTACAGCTTCCCCGGTGGCTCAGCAGTAAAGAATGCCTGCAATGCAGGAAACACAAGAGACGCGGGTTCAATCCCTGGGCTGGGAAGATCTGCTGGAGTAGGAAATGGCAACTGATTCCAGGATTCATGCCTGGAGAATCCCATGAACAGAGGAGCCTGGCAGGCTACAGTCCAAAGGGTCACAAAGAGTGGAATACAACTGAAGTGACTTAGCACACACCCATCTACACCAATAGCTTGACCCTAAGCCAGTGTTTTGGGGTTGTTTTTTTTTCTCACTATTTTCACCCTCCCATTTATTTTTTGTTTATTCATTTATTTATTTATTTGCTTTGGTTGCACGAGGTCTTCGTTGCTGTGTGGGCTTTCTCTACCTGCAGAGAATGGGCGCTACTCTCCTGTCGCATTGTGCAGGCTTTCCCATTGTGGCGGCTTCTCTTGCGGAGCATAGGCTTTAGGCACACCAGCTTCAGTAGTTGCGGCATGTAGTCTCAGTAGTTGTAGCTCATGGGCTTAGTTTCTCTGCAGCATGTGAGATCTTCCCAGACCAGAGATCGAACCCATGTCCCTGTACTGGCAACTAGATTCCCACCCACTGCACCACCAGGGAAGCCCAACATCCTCCTTTTTAACCAAGGTAAGTTCTAGGTGACAAATACATCTGTATCCTACTCATCCCCTGGGCAGTTGCTTCTCTTCCTTGTGATGTACCACAGCCCAGAGCTAGCCTGCTTTTCACAGCCTGAACACCACTCAGGATTTCTGCTCATTTCTGATATTTCATTCTCATGACTGAATATCTACCTTACAGACATTCTCAGAGACAACTACCTTACCAGATTGTTGTCAGTACCAAAGAAATATATATATATATATATATATATATATATATATATATATATATTCCTATCACAGAATAAACACTGAATAAATGCCATTTATTAGATTCAAGTTCAAATCCTGGCACCACTTACAAACTATCAAAGGAGTTTCTTTATCTGTAAGTTATGCAAATAATAAGTACTTTAAAGAGTCATTATGAGGATTAAATAATAAAATAGGGTACCAGATCTGAGCATGTCACTCACTTACAAAGGAGCTCTATCAACATGAATTTCCTTCTTTCTAATTTCACTCCTCCAAAAAAGCACCATGCCATGGGATTCTGGAAAGAGTGAAATAGAAATGAACACTTGGTATGAGGGGGTGCTCAGGGGTCAAACTGTCTGGATTCAAACCACAACTGTCCCAGCTCTGTAACTTTGAGTGAGTCAATTTCATCAACTATAAAAGGGTATAACAACAGCATCTACCTCACACAGGTAGCTGTAGGCTTTAAACCAGATGATACAAATAAAATGCTTAGAATAGAATCTGGCTCCTCATAAGTGCTCAATAAATGTTAGCTAGTATTGCTATTTAATATTTTGTTTAACAACTTCTCTGTAGTCCTTCAGTTCGGTTCAGTTCAGTTCAGTCGCTCAGTCGTGTCCGACTCTTTGCGACCCCATGAATCACAGCACGCCAGGCCTCCCTGTCCATCACCAACTCCCGGAGTTTACTCAAACTCATGTCCATCGAGTTGGTCTTTGCTGCTGCTGCTGCTGCTAAGTCACTTCAGTCATGTCCAACTCTGTGTGACCCCATAGACAGCAGCCCATCAGGCTCCCCTGTCCCTGGGATTCTCCAGGCAAGAACACCAGAGTGGGTTGCCATGTCCTTCTCCAGTGCATGAAAGTGGAAAATGAAAGTGAAGTTGCTCAGTCGTGTCCAACTCTTAGCGACCCTATGGACTGCAGCCTACCAGGCTCCTCCGTCCATGGGATTTTCCAGGCAAGAGTACTGGAGTGGGGTGCCATTGCCTTCTCCAGAGTTGGTCTTTAGACCATGGCAAAAAAAAAGGATCAGCAGCGTGCAGGACCCCTAGAGGAGAAAGGTAACTTGTGCTCTTTTCAGTTGTTATGGGTGAGAGGATTGTCTGCTGTGGTGTTCTTAGATTCACCTGCTTTCAGAGCTGAATGTAATCACTCTCTGTGTTAGGTCCCTAGGGCTGCCATAACGGAGAAATACAACTGGAACAGCTTAAAACAATAGAAATTTATTCTCTTGTAGTTCTAGAGGCTAGAAGTAAAAATCAAGATGTTGGAAAGGCCATGATCTCTTTGAAGGATCTAGGGATATGTTCTTCAGGCTGCTGGCTATCCTTAATGTCCCTTGGTGTGTAGACTCATCACTCCAGTTTCTGCCTCTGAATTCACATGGCCCTCTCCCTGTGACTTCACATGGCTCTCTTCTCCATGGGTTTCCGTCTGTATCTTCTTTGGCTGTGTGGCATGTGGGATATTAGTTCCCTGACTAGGGATCAAACCCATGCCCTCCTGCATTGGGAGTGCAGAGTCTTAACCACTGGACACCAGGGAAGTGCCCTGCCCCTACCTCTTCTTATAAAGATGACCTAATTGACCATTTCTTACCTTGAATACCTCTACAAAGACTCTATTTCTAAATTAGGTCACATTCTGAGTATGAGAGAGTAGGTCTTCAACATATCCTTTGGGGGGATGCAATTCAAACCATAACACTCTTAAAATACATATTTGGACACAAGTCTCATACGTCTTAAATAGAACTTTTTCAATAGATCCCTCCAAAGCTCTGAATACTACATAAAAATAAAACTAAATCATCCTGCTACCATGAAAAGGACACTTGGTAGCATGGACTTTGAAGGTTTGTTTTAGTCATCCAAGCTGCTTTTGCTGTTAAAACAGAAAAAAATTTTTGAAAAAGTTTCTGTATTTTAAAAATAACACTAACTTTAAGGCAAACATAACTGCTAAATAACTGGTTATACAAAGCCCCCAGAAAAAAATCATTTCCAAAACTTGATATGGAGATCACAACCTAAGTTGTGTGTTTGTGTATATGTATATATATATATATATATATATATATATATATATATATATGTACACACTTGCTCATAGTGAACATGCACACATATGCACATACATTATTTGCCTCTGTGTCCTTGGAAAAGATGGAAATAATCTCAAATCAAGCAAAGCAGATGGCTGAGTGGGCCTTGTGAGTCTCATATATCCCAAGGAAGTTAAGAAGACATTGCAACATGTTTTTAAGAAAAAAAAAATCTGAGTTTTCAAGTTTATACACTTTGTCTTATCTATTTCTATGCAGCTTGGAATATTCATTTTTGAGATCTTCAAAGGTTAGAACTCTGAGGAAGACTTATAGTCTAAATGAAATAGCGCAAGAGCTTTTGTTCAGGATACCTGTCCTTGTAAAGCAGAAATACATAGGCTTGCTAACACAGCATATGGGTGTGCCTTATATTACACTCCAGTTATGTTTCTGAAAGAGTTATGTGTTTCTGAAAGAGTTCTGTAAAAGTTAAAGACAAGTAATCTTTATATATATACATATATATATGTATATATATATATATATTATAAAATATATATATATAATTTAGTTAGCTGAGGATTTAAGGATGGCCTTTATAGACATTAGATGGACAAAGAACTGTTTATCAAGCATCCCTTCCCCTTCCTCAAATACTGCTCCCCAAAGATGGCTTAAAACTCAACATTTAAAAAACTAAGATCACGGCATCCAGTCCCATCACTTCACAGCAAATATATACATGCCTATGTGTTAGTCGCTGAGTCATGTCCAACTCTTTGCAACCTCATGGACCACCAGGAGGCTATGGACCTCATAGCCCACCAGGTTCCTCTGTCCATGGAATAGTTCCAGGCAAGAATACTGGAGTGGGTAGACATTTCCTTCTTCAGGGGATCTTCCCAATCCAGGGATCAAACCCAGGTATCCTGCATTGCAGACAAATTCTTTACTATCTGAGCCACTAGGGAAGCCCATGGCAAATAGATGGGGGAAAAAAATGAAAACCAGTGACAGATTTTATTGTATTGGGGTCCAAAATCACTGTGAACAGTGACTGCAGCCATGAAATTAATAGATGCTTACTCCTTGGAAGAAAAGTTATGACAAACCTAGACAGCATATTAAGAAGAAGAGACATCACTTTGCCAACCAACGTCTGTATAGTCAAAGCTATGGTTTTCCAGTAGTCATGTATAAATGTGAGAGTTGGACCATAAAGAAGGCTGAGCATCAAAGAATTGATGCTTTCAAACTGTGGTGCTGGAGAAGACTCTTGAGAGTCCCTTGGACAATAAGGAGATCAAACTAGTTAATCCTAAAGGAAATCAACCCTGAATATTCATTGGAAGGACTAGTGTTGAAGCTGAAGCTCCAATAGTTTGGCCATCTAATGCAAACAGCCGACTTATTGCAAAAGGCCTTGATGCTGAGAAAGACTGATGGCAGAAGGAGAAGGAAGCAACAGAGGATGAGATAGTTGGATGGTATCATTGATTCAATGGACGTGAATTTGAGCAAACTCTGGGAAATAAATAAGGACAGAGAAGCCTGGCATGCTGAGGTCTATGGGATCACAGAGTCCGACATGACTGAGTGACTAAACAACATACACACTTGAAAACAATGAGCATGATCATCATTCAGTTAAAAGGAAAAGAAAAAATACCCAGTTCTGAATTTTCAGTGCTCGGCATTTAAATAGCAGTGCCACAGGAAGATCCTCAGCTGAAAATGAAGGATTCCATGTTCCACATCAGCAAAGTAGAGGTAACTCTAATCACAAACTACCTAAGAAAAGTAGTCCTATGGTCAGCAGAAGTGCTCACTGTTCCGAAAAGAATTTTACTTTAAACTCACATAAAGCAAGGAAATTTCTTTGCTATTTCTACTATATAAAGGTAAATATAATTGTTACTCTTTACATGGAGAACTGCTTTGTATGTGTTAGAAGGACTGTACCATATGGGTAACCTATTAACAGAATAAGCCTCACCTCCCTTGAAAACATATACACACAAACACCATGAGTTTTCCTAAACATATCATTTTGCAGTGGTTTCTGACTGGCCTTTTATAACCTTCTCTCCAAGCCTGTAAGAACTTTGAATACCTTTGGTCATCCAACTTGATTTCTGCTCCCTTAAATATTTTCTGCATGGAATTCTGGAACCCCCAATCCAGTTCTATCTTTGTCCCTAGCATCCTTTGTGATCTAGCTTGCATTTTCTCCTTGACGTTTTCTTTGGATTCGTACCTTCACACCATGCATGATAATGTTCCCATTTTGTGAATAATATAATGGTGTTTGTTATCTCTCATTTGACCTGTCTTAAATTCTTCCTCATAAAATAGTTATCCTTTCCCAAGTTTTAACCAATTTGATCATTTTTGAGGGTAACAATTTATCATTTTTCATTATGCCCACCCAGTGCCTTAAATAAAGTCTGTCCTCATGCCATTTGAGGATGAGTTGACTATCATGCATAGAGTTTGTGCACAGAACTGCACTGGATACCATACAAACTGTGAATAAGACCCAGGCTCTATCTCAAGTGTAATCTACTGGGGAGAAGGGGAAGACTCAAGAACACACAAAAGGCAGACCATGATAGGACTATAAGGAGGCTACGAGCAATTGGAGGGCCATGGTCAGTCAAAGCAGACAGGATGGCTTGCAGTAGTAAGGATCAGGAGGGCCTTTATGGAGAAGGTGGCCTTTGGAATGGACCATGAGAAGGGATGAAAATTTTAATAGGCAGTAAAGGAAGCCATTGGAGAAGCAGGCACCAGACTGGACACGAGATCCCTAGGTGAATACTCCCATTTTGGTAGGAAGCGAGCTAAGAGCAGTAGTAAACAGGAGGTGATAAACCAGAGGCTGGTTTGCAAAGGAAATGGCATAAGGGGTTTCCAAGACCGGCTAAGAATGTGCAAAGCAGTAAGTCAGAATGCTCTGCCTTCTCTACTTTGCAAACTAGCAGGGTTAGGGAAGAGATGTTTGTTTTAATTGATAATACTGGGTTGTTAACACTGGTAATACTGTTGTAATACTGGAATTACACTGTCTGAAATCCCTAAATTATTTGAGAAATAAAGCCTGCATTAACCAAACTCAAAAGCCTGCCCTGTTTTCCACAAAGCCTTAAATGAGAATAAATCAGGACAGAGGCAACTGGGCTTCCTACCAAACATGAGTGAATTTCACCTGACTCCTTCTCTCTCAAGGGGGAAAAAAAAAAAGAGGATAAACTTTTAGTTATCCACATGTGCCAAGAGGATAGATTAGCTGTAACTGTGTAAATCTGTCCACTCAGTGCCTCACGCATCCCTGCATGTAGTTAGGTCATTGATTGATACTTTTCTCACCTTTGTAACGATGGCTCATTTCTAGGAGGAATCCATAACATATCAAGTTGAAAGAAATTTCCTCTCCACAAAGACAAACAGTTTTCATTCCGTGTTTCGTATTACAGATAACAACTCATTATATTCATCATGGTTCAAGCATACTTAGAGGAAGAGAAAAAAAGTTAAATGTTTGATTTTTTGTGTGTATATTTAATCACAAAAAGAAGAAACAAGCAGCAGTGAATGTTTATAGGAAGAGCTCAAAATTTTCTTCAAACTAGCTAGTTGGTGCAAAAGTCATTGTGGTTTGCATTGTTGAACTTTGTTGCTTGATATTGAAATACATTCTTAAATAAACATGGTTATATTATATGTCATTTTGATGCACATTTTTGCTTTATGTTTTTTGTAATGACTTATTGCTGTTTATTTTATATTTATTTTAGGCTAGGGAAACGATGTTAGACAAAAAGCAAATTCAAGCGATTTTCTTATTCAGGTTCAAAATGGGTCATAAAGCAGTGGAGACAACTCACAACAGCAACAATGCATTTGGCCCAGGAACTGCTAGCAAAGGTACAGTGTAGTGGTAGTTCCTGAAGTTTTGCAAAGACGACGAGAGCCTTGAAGATGAGGAGCGCAGTGGGCCCCATCGGAATTTGACAACAACTAGTTGAGAGCAATCATCAAAGCTGATCCTTTTACAACAACACAAGAAGTTGCCCAACAACTCAACACCGACCATTCTATGGTCATTAGGCAAATGAAGCAAATTGGAAAGGTGAAAAAGCTTCATAAGTGGGTGACTCATGAGCTGATTGCAAATCAATAAAAAAGTCATTTTGAAGTATCATCTTCTCTTATTCCATGCAATAGCAATGAGCCATTTCTCAATTGGATTGTGACATGAGATGAAAAATGGATTTTATAAGACAACCGGTGATGATCAGCTCAGTGGTTAGACCAAGAAGAAGCCCCAAAACCAAATTTGTACCAACAAAAGGGCACGGTCACTGTTTGGTGGTCTGTTGCCTGTCTGATCCACTACAGCTTTCAGAATCCCAGCGAAACCATTACATCTAAGAAGTATGCTCAGCAAATCAATGAGATGCAATGAAAACTGCCACCCCAGAAGCCAGCTTTGGTCAACAGAAAGGGCCCAATTCTCCACAACTCTTGACAATGGCATCATACAACCAATGCTTCAAGAGTTGAATGAATTGGGCTACGAAGTTTTGCCTCATCTGCCATGTTCACCTGACCTCTCACCAACTGACTACCACTTCTTCAAGCACCTCAACAACTTTTTGCAGGGAAAATGCTCCCACAACCAGCAGGAAGCAGAAAATGCTTTCCAAGAGTTTGTTGAATCCTGAAGCATGGATTTTTTAAGCTGTAGAAATTAACAAACTTATTTCTCATTGGCAAGAATGTGTTGGCTATAATGGTCCTTATTTCGATTAATAAAGATGTTTGAGCCTAGTTATAATGATTTAAAATTCACAATACAAAACCACAATTCCTTTTTCATCAACCTAATACATGCATCTCAAACTGGATTTTTAGATTTCTAAAAATAACATAGAAAGCCTTATATTAATAATGGGAAAATCACCTCTTGGGTCATAATATGCATTGTTCTAGGGGCTTCCCTGGTGGCTCAGAGGTAAAGAATCTGCCTGCCAGATGTGGGTTCAATCCCTGGGTCTGGAAGATCCCCTAGAGGAGGAAATGGCAACCTACTCCAGTATTCTTATCTGGGGAATCCCATGGACAGAGGAGCCTGGTGGGCTACATACAGTTCATGGGGTCTCAAATGAGTCAGATACAACTTAGCAACTAAACAACAAAAATGCCTTATTCTACGGGTCAGGAATGCTTCTCAGCATATTTTTCTATGCTTGCTTTAGTCTGATTCCAAGTGTGTCCTCTACTACTCAGGAGACTTTTATTTCTTTTGAATGTATTGCTCTTTTGAATTTTTTCTGATATTCAACCTAAACCTTTCTTTTCCCTTAGCCTACTTCAGAATATGTTCTAAAGATGCCAAGTCACAGAGGACTACATTCTAATTGCTGAGATTTGAAGTTGTTGTTGATTTGAGTTTTCTTTTTTTTTTTAATCCATTAGCCACATTCTCTTTTAGCCGCAGAGGAACAGATGTTGAGTTTCTAATAAGAAAAAGCATGAATCTCATAGGAAAACAGTATCTCCTGGTTCTAAAAGCAATATCAGAACAGAGCAAAGATTCTAATATTTGACTAAATTTTGCTTAGGAAATGAAAACCCTATGGTCTCTTCTGTGTACATTTGCTTATGTTTTAGTTTAGACTAGCTTATTTTAGAATAAGCTTGCAAGGCCTTCTTAACTTTGAAATGTATGTCCTCCCCTCAACAAAATGAACTGTGCTTCATTCCAACCCTTAGAATTTCTTTTCTGTGATTAGTTTACCATGCCGGTAAGCCTAAACTTACTACTTACTATATATAGAGTAGGGTGGAATATAGAAGTGCATAGTCGTTCCTAAATCATAAGAAAGTATTCTCAGTTCATGCCATACCAAAGAAAAATAAAGTTTAAAGTGCAATCAGGTACTTTGATAGAAAACCTCAGTTCTTTGATTACTTCTGAAGAGGTATATGCATTAATGTCAAATCATCACTTGATGTAAAAGCCAGATTTTTGGATAAAAAGCAGCTTTTATAGAACATTAAAATCAGATAGACACACAGTTAAATGCCTTTGTGCTTTGTAACTCTGGTCCCCTGGTGTGTCTTCTGATGAATACGGGAATAATTGAGAACCACATCTTGAAATTGACTGGAAATTGGCTAGAATTATGGATATTAGAGCATTTCAAGACAGTGAAGTCTGGGTCAGAGGTAGGGGTCAGAAAACCCATGTTTAAAGCCCTTAATATCTGATCTGTATTTTCTTCCTCTTTACTTACCTTCACAAATAACACAGTATCTTCCACAGAGCTAATGTCCAAAAAATATGTTTTATTTTTTATACCACAAAGAATGAGAGATGAGGAAGTAGAGACATCAGACACAAACAACTGTTTGGAGAAATGTTGCTATGTAGGGGAGTGATAACCGAGTGTGAGGCCAAGGAAATGGGGCCTTTGTGGGGTAGGGATGGAAGACAGCTTGAAATGGAAAGAAACCAACTAGGACTTGGATATGATATGAAAACGGAGCAAGATGGTTTGTACTATTTCCTGGGAGTTAAATGTTATCTTTGGTTAACTACTGATACAATGCCCTATGCCTTACTGATAGTACAATTACAATGTACTGTGTGATAGGAACCCTGGTTTATAAAAAGAAATGAGTCCACACTGGGAACCTGGTTTTAATTTGATAGCCATCCATTAGGGGGCAGGCTTCCCAGGTGGTGCTAGTGGTAAAGAACCTGCCTGCCAATGCAGAGGATTTAAAAGACATAGGTTTAATCCCTGGGTTGGGAAGATAACCTGGAGGATAGCATGGCAACCCACTCTAGTATTCTTGCCTGGAGAATCCCATGGACAGAGGAACCAGGCAGGCTACAGTCCATGGGGTCACAAAGAGTCAGACACGCCTGAAGCAACGTGGCAGACATGTGCTCATCAGATGGCAGCAGAGCTAAGAAATAGAGAAAGGGCTCTAGAAGCAAGGTGGTCCTTGCAGGGTAATGAATCTGTTAACATACTCTTCAAAAATATTAGAGGAAATGTGACCCTTTCTCCCCAGGACCTCAGTGCTAAAAACTAGCTTAGAGACCCTAAAGACTCCAGACTTTAGGACATATTCTGATAACATGGCCAGACTTTGAGATATGGAGGGAAAGAAGGAATTATAAAGCTCAATGATTGTGAAGGAATGGGTAGGAGAGAGGAAAGTTGTAGCTATTATGTTGAAGCATTGTTTAAAAGAATGAGGCTGGACCATTATTGTTATAAACAGACTGATTCCTCTGAAGTACTCACTGCCACAATCATTCCAAAAGAATGTTTGTTGATGTACAAGAAGGATCAAATTTATTCTATGTAAACCTGGAAAGTTAATAGCAGAACAGGGAGACAGATTCTGCTCAGTATTAGGAAGATATCCACACACAAAAAAAGAAATAGTTGAGTTATGTCCTTGAAGTGCTGAAACAGGAGAATAAATATGTAATTAAATTATTTAATAAATCTGAGACTATTGTTTTCCATAGACAAGTTATATGACTCACCTCTACACCTTTGTTCATGAAGATTAATTCCCTACTCTTCAACACAACTTTGCTACTTAAATACCAATAATAGCTGATGCTCTTTGCATGTCAGGCACTATTCTAAATGCATTATGCATATTGATTCACTTAATCCTCTTGAAAATCCTATTATTCTTGTACAATTATTATCCCCATTCTATAGATAAATAAATTCAGGAAATCGAGAAGCTGACTTGCCTGAGAGTAAGTGGCAGAACCAGGATTCAAACCAAGCATTATGTTTGCAGTGTCCATTCTCTGAAAACATGACTAGCCTATTGCCTGTACTCCCCTACCCATTCCTAATCTCCTCTCCCTGACAACAGTGGTTCTTTAACTAAGGCTGTTTCAGAATCGGAGAGTATGTTAAAATACTTACTACTAAGCCCCACTCCCAACTTTCTGATTTAGAAGGTCTGGGGTGAGGCCTGAGATTCTGCATTTCTAACACATTTACAGGTGCTGCTGCTGATTCTGCTGCCCTGGGAACCTCACTTTGAGAACCACTAGTCAGGAAAATCATGGTCTCTGGAATGTTCAACTAATCGGATGCTCAGTCACTCAGTCATGTTAGACTCTTTGTAACACTATGGACTGTAACACATCAGGTTCCTCTGTCCATGGAATTTTCCAGGCAAGAATACTGGAGTGAGTTGCCATTTCCTACTCCAGGGGATCTTTCCAACCCAGGGATCCAACTCCCATCTTTTGTGTCTCCTGCATTGACAGGTGGGTTCTTTACCACTAGCGCCACCTGGGAGCCCAGTCACCTAATCTCGGGCATAGTAAATATATATAGTAAAGTAAACTTCCAGATGTTCAAGCTGGAAACTTTTTAGAAAAGGCAGAGGAACCAGAGATCAAATTGCCAACATCTGTTGGATCATCAAAAAAGCAAGAGAGTTCCAGAAAAACATCTATATCTGCTTTATTAACTATGCCAAAGCCTTTGACTGTGTGGATCACAACAAACTGTGGAAAATTCTTAAAGAGAGGGGAATACCAGACCACCTGACCTGCCTCTTGAGAAATCTGTATGCAGGTCAGGAAACAACAGTTAGAACTGGACATGGAACAACAGACTGGTTCCAAACAGGGAAAGGCATTATGTTAAGGCTGTATATTGTCACCCTGTTTATTTAACTTATATACAGAGTACATCATGAGAAATGCTGGGCTGGATGAAGCACAAACTGGAATCAAGATTGCAGGGAGAAATATCAATAACCTGAGATATGCAGACGACACCACCCCTATGGCAGAAAGTGAAGAAGAACTGAAGAGCCTCTTGATGAAAGTGAAAGAGAAGAGTGAAAAAGTTGGCTTAAAGCTCAACATTCAGAAAACTAGGATCATGGCATCCAGTCCCATCACTTCATGGCAGATAAATGGGGAAACAATGGAAACAGTGAGTGGCTTTATTTTCTTGGGCTCCAAAATCACTGCAGATGGTGACTGCAGCCATGAAATTAAAAGATGCTTACTCCCTGGAAGAAAAGTTATGACCAATCCAGACAGCATACTAAAAAGCAGAGACGTTACTTTGCCAACAAAGGTCCGTCTAGTCAAGGCTATTGTTTTCCCAGTAGTCATGTATGGATGTGAGAGTTGGACTGTGAAGAAAGCTGAGTGCCAAAGAATTGATGCTTTTGAACTGTGGTGTTGGAGAAGACTCTTGAGAGTACCATGGACTGCAAAGAGATCCAACTAGTCCATCCTAAAGGGAATCATTCCTGAATAATCATTGAAAGGACTAATGCTGAAGCTGAAACTCCAATACTTTGGCCACCTGATGCAAAGAACTAACTCATTTGAAAAGACTCTGATGCTGGGAAAGATTGAAGGTGGGAGGAGAAGGGGATGACAGAGGATGAGGTAGTTGGATGGCATCACCAACTCAATGGACATGAGTTTGAGTGAACTCTGGGAGTTGGTAATGGACAGGGAGGCCTGGTGTGCTGCAGTCCATGGGGTCACAAAGAGTCGGACACAACTGAGCGACTGAACTGAACTAATCTGAGCTGAACTGAAATATCCATCCATCCATAGTAAATAGTATCCATCAGGGCAAAGGCTGTACATTTTATCACAGAAGTGTAATAATTAGGCCACCTAAAGAGCAAAGTTCATTTATCTCTTTGTACACCACCTAGGGCAGCTCAATCAGGATTGTCATTCAGGATACAGCATACCCGCAGAATTATGTTGCTCTGCCTGCCATTCTTTATGACGTTTATTTTCATTATAGTCAAAGCTGAGACTCTGCTACATGTAGGTTCCATTGGGAGGGCATGGGAAGGTATACCAAATACACTAGGTATATCAAACACTTCTAGGTCCAGATCCAGAAGTGCTACATGTCATTTCTACTCACATTCCAATTGCAAGCAATAAGTCACCTGACTACTATAATCACAGGGGAGATTTAGAAGGTATTCCATATACTCAAAAATGGAACATGGAAAAAATAGATTTGGTGGTTAATATGCAATCTCTGCTACTAAAATACTTCCTATGGTTCTCCTTTGTGCCTGACTTGCTAACAGTACTGGATATTACATACACATTTTATGTTCTCATAGGGTCCAAAGCAGTCAGGACTTCCACACGGGAGAGACTCAAATAAATTGATCAGTCAAATTACCCAGAGTAAGATATTTAACTTACCTATAATTATTTAATTACTAAAGTATGCTAATGATATCTGTCCCATCAATCTTGAAGACATACTGTAAAAATGTTAATAGCTCTTGTATTATGTCAGGCAGTTCACTAAGCATTTTACTTAAATTGTTCATTTAATCATCACACAAACTCTATTGCAAGGAAGGAAACCTCATTTTTCAGGTGAGAAAAGACACCATATAAAGAATAAGTGACTGATCCCAATCACACAGCTATTAATTGTGTAGAACTGAGTTTTGGATACATATAGGTATGACTTCAAGTCCACACTTTTATCTACTACTGACTCTTCAAGATATAAACTAGAAATGATAAATTATTTAATGTATGAATTGAACCACCTTCCAAAGATTGTTGTTCATGGCATTAATATTTAGTTTGATGATATTTCCTAAGAGGTTATTGCATAGAATAAAAGGAGTCTGATTTGGGGACATCTAACCTGCTAGTTCTCACACCTGGGCATGTGCCAATATTATATGCAAAACTTCCCCTGAAAAGGCCCCTATCTGGACCCACACCAGACCGATAAATCAGTATCTCTGAGATGAGGAACAGGCATCCATATACTAATACATGTTTTAACAGCATAGATCTAACCAACAGAAAGCATTCAACTAATTAAGGGGTGACTCTGCTAACTCACCCCTTCATGGTTCTCGGCTTTGTCATAGTGAAGTGGCTTGAATAACTCAATGAACCTATAAGCCGTTCCATGCAGGGCTACCCAAGACAAATGGGTCATAGTGAAGAGCTCTGACAGAACATAGGCCACTAGAGGAGGGAATGGCAAACCACTCTAGTATTCTTGCCCCAAGAATCCCATGAACAGTATGAAAAGGCAGAAGGACATGACACAGGAAGATGAGCCCCCCAGTTTGGATGTGTCCAATATGCTACAGCAGAAGAACAGAGGTCAATTACTAATATCTTCACAAAGAATGAAGAGGCTGGGCCAAAGCAAAATGATACTCAGTTCTGGATATGTCTGGTGGTGAAAGTAAAGCCCGATGCTGTAAGAACAATATTGCACAGGAACCTGAAATATTAGATTCAAGGATTAGATCTGGTAGGCAGAGTGCCTAAAGAACTAAGGACAGAGGTTCAGAGGTGATGACCAAAACCACCCCAATGAAAAAGAAATGCAAGAAGGCAAAATCATTCTCTGAGGAGGCCTTACATACAACTGAGAAAAGAAGAGAAGTGAAAGGCAAGAGGAAAAGGGAAAGATATACCCAACTGAATGCAGAGTTCCAGAGAATAGCAAGGAGAGATAAGAAAGCCTAACTAAATGAACAGTGCAAAGAAGTAGAGGAAAAAATAGAATGGGAAAGACCAGAAATCACTTCAAGAAAATTGGAGCTATCAAGGGAATATTTCATGCAAGGATGGGCAAAATAAAGGACAGAAACAGCAAGGACTAAACAGAAGCGAAAGAAAGTAAGAAGAGGTGGCAAGAATAAATAGAATAACTATACACAAAAAGGTCTTAATGACCCAGATAACCATGATGATGTGGTCATGCACCTAGAGATAGGCATCCTGAAGTGTAAACTCAAGTGGGCCTTAGGAAGCATTACTGAAAACAAATCTAATGGAGGTGATGGAATTCCAGCTGAGCCATTTCAAATCCTAAAAGATGATGTTGTTAAAATACTGCACTCATATGTCAGCAAATTTGGAAAACTCAGCAGTGGCCACAGGACTGGAAAAGGCCAGTTTTCATTTCAATCCCAAAGAAGAACAGTGCGAAAGAATATTCAAACTACAATTGCACTCATTTTGCATGCTAGTAAGGTTATGCTCAAAATCCTTCAAGCTAGGCATCAGCAGTATAATAACTGAGAACTTCCAGATGTACAAGTTGGGTTTAGAAAAGGCAGAAGAACCAGAGATCAAATCAACATTCATGGGATTATAAAGAAAGCAAGGGAATTCCAGAAAAACATCTACTTCTGCTTCATTGACTATGCTAAAGCCTTTGACAGTGTGTATCACAACAAATGTGGAAAATTCTTACATTTCTTAAAAATATGGGAATACTTTACCTGACTTCTGAGAAACCTGCATGCAGATCAAGAAGCAATGGTTAGAACCTTACATGGAACAACTGACTGGTTCAAAATTGGAAAAGGAGCATAACAAGGCTGTGTATATTGTCACCTTGTTTATTTAACTTATATGCAGAGTACATCATGAAAAATGTATAGCTGGATGAATCACAAGCTGGAATCAAGACTATCAGGAGAAATATCAATAACTTCAGATATGGAGAAGGAAATGGTAACCCACTCCAGTACTCTTGCCTGGGAAATCCCATGGACAGAGGAACCTGGTAGGCTAAATAAAATCCACGGTGTCACAAAGAGTCGGACAGGACTGAGCAACTTCACTTTCAATTTCACTTTCTCACTTCAGATATGCAGATGATACCACTCTAAGGGCAGAAAGTGAGGAGGAGCTAAAGAGCTTCTTGATGGGTGAAAGCTCCTTGAGGATGAAAGAAGATAGTGAAAAAGCTGGCTTAAAACTCACATTCAAAAATCTACGATCATGGCATCCAGTTCCATCACTTCATGGCAAATAGAAGGGGAAAAGTTGGAAGCAGTGATAGATTTTCTTTTCCTTGGCTCCACAATCACTGTAGACAGTAATTGCAGCTATGAAATTAAAAGACGTTTGCTCCTTGGAAGGAAAGCTATGATAAATCTGCTGCTGCTAAGTCACTTCAGTCGTGTCCGACTCTGTGCGACTCCATAGATGGCAGCCCACCAGGTTCCTCTGTCCCTGGGATTCTCCAGGCAAGAATACTGGAGTGGGTTGCCATTTCCTTCTCCATGATAAATCTAGGCAGCACATTAAAAAGCAGACACATTACTTTGTCAACAAAGATTCGTATAGTAAAAGCTATGGTTTTTCCGGAAGTCATGTCTGGATATGAGAGTTGGACTATAAAGAAGGCTGAACACCAAAGCATTGATGCTTTCCAATTGTGGTGCTGGAGAAGACTCTTGAGAGTCCCCTGGACAGCAAAGAGATCAAACCAGTCAATCCTAAAGGAAATCAACCCTGAATATTCATTGGAAGGACTGATGCTGAAGATAAACCTCCAATACTTTGACCACCTGATACAAAGAGCCAGCTCATTGGAAAAGACCCTGATGCTGGGAAAGATAGAAGGCAAAAGAAGGCGGCGGCGGCAGAGGATGAGATGGTTAGATAGCATCACTGACTCAATGGACATGAATTTGAGCAAACACTGGGAGACTGGAGGACAGGGAAGCCTGGCATGCGTCAGTCCATGGGGTCACAAAGAGTCGGACATGACTTAGCAACTGAACAACGACAACAACTGCTGACTCAGGAAGTAGGTAGCTGGTATAGGCCTAGATGTCAAGCTACCTTCTGCAGGTAAACTTTAAATTCTTACTATCATTAAACTCAGATATGTTATTAAATGTCTTCAACATTTCCATAAACCCAGATACTTTTCAGCACACATTCCTCCATTTAGATAAGTTTTCTGTTAATGACTGGCACTCTATAAACTCGTCTCCATGCTGTGACACACAACTCATAGAAAATTCTTTTAGTAATACATTTTTTTCCCACATTTTAAAACTTTTTGTTTTACATCAGAGTATAGCCAATTAACAGTGTTGTGATACTTTTGGGTGGAGAGAGAAGGGAATCAGCCATATACCTATATGTATCCATTCTCCCCCAAACTCCCCTCCCATCCAGGCTGCCACATAACCCTGAGCAGAGTTCCATGTGATACACAGTAGGTCCTTGTTGGTTATCCATTTTATTTATTTATTTTCTCTTTTGAAGAATCATTTATTTAATAAGTACAACCAAACCAATTAACTTCCAGACCTGTTCTTTCATTTTGAATGTTTAGCAGAGTTGGTTTTGACTTAACATATTATCTGTAGTTTTGAAAATTCCACAAATTCCCTGTTACTCTGGAATAGGGCATTTCTCATTGTTGGTTCCTGTGACTGGTGGTTTTAAACCATTGTTCAACCATTGTTGAACAACCATTGTTAAACCATTGTTCGCTCAGTCGTCTCCAACTCTTTGCAGTTTTAAATCATGGATGACATTTATTTGACTCTCTTCCTCTTAAGGGGCAGGGTGTATGTCTCCCTCTCTTGAATCTGGGTCAGCTATTGTTGCTTCAGTCAATAGAATATGGCAAAATGATGGCGTGCGCTTCTGAAGTTTGATCGTGAAAGGCCATGCTGCTTCGCCCTTGCTCATGAGAACACATGGTCTTGGAGTCCTGAGTGCCCCTGTAAGAAGTCTATCAGTTCAGAGGCCACCATGCTGCAAGGGTGCCCAGGCCATGTGGAAAGGCCACGTACAGAGCATCTGACCAGCGAGCCCAGCTTAGTTCAGTCTTTGAATCACATCTGGGGGTCTTCCCTGGTGGCTCAGATGGTAAAGAATCTGCCTGCAATGCAGTAGTCCTGGGCTTGATCCCTGGGTCAAGAAGATCCCCTGGAGAAGGAAATGGCTACCCACTCTAGTATTCTGTCTGGAGAAAAAATGCCATGGACAGAGGAGCCTGGTGGGTTACAGTCCACGGGACTGCAGAGCTGGACACAACTGGGTAACTAATACGTCAGCCCAGATACTGGATATGTGAATGAAGAAGGCTTCAAATATGGCACGCCCAGTCTTTCAAACCTTCCACATAGAGGCTCCAAACTTCGTGGAGCAGATGCAAACATCCCTAATTTGCCCTGACACACAGCATCTCTGGGTATAATCAAACAGTGGTTGCCAGTTCAATTGCCATCCCCACTGGCATAGAATTTGGAGTATGCATTATCATGCTTTAAATATAGCAATGTGTGCATGTCTGAAAATGCCCAGATGGACACCAACATGGACCTTACTCTGAATTCCTCAGGGTGATAAACAGCACAATTAATTTCTAATATTGCTTCAGTGCAATATTGTTCTAATGTTATATAAGCCTCCGTATAATCCACTAGGATGTTTTCAAAATCTGCTAATAATTGCAACTCAGATCATGTCTACATTTTCATCTCAGTCATCTATTCCTCTCATAAGAAGAGAAGAAAGTATGTTTTTTTTTTCCCTTCTGGAAGAACAAAAGAGCTAGTAATGAAATATAAATTCTGCAGTTTATCTGAATTTTAATATTTGATCTGTAGCAGAGACTATTAGGTGTTCTTCAACATCAGTCCTCTCTTTCCCCAGTGATAGAACCCCTGAATATTAATTGGTCATGCGAAGGCACAAAATAAAGATCACACTGAAGTGTTGTGTGACTATGACTAAGTCCAGGCCAATGGCATGTAGGCAGAATTTGTGAAATTCCAGGAAAGTAACCATAAGGTGAAGGAGTATGCCTTTTTATTTCTCTTTTCTTCTTCCTGGTCTCCAAAATGAGGATAGGATGACTGGACCTCCAACAGCCGCGTCAGACAAAGAAACAGACATTGCAATGTAGAGGATGGCAGACGAATCAGAAACCGTGAACTGCATTCCCCATGAGTCAGGCATTGTCATACGAGCCCAGGACTGCCTGTGTTACCTCTTCTCCATGGTAAAACTCACTCTATTTTTGGTATTTCTGTCACTTGCCATAGCACCTGATCCTTCCTGATACCCAGCCACTTACAAGTCACAAATGGATTATCAAACTATTACAAAAGACACTTCCCCATTTAAAACCCATCATTTAAAAAGGATATTTAATGATGAAACTGAAAATATTTTCTCTCTCTTGGTTGCTCTTTCCTGGAGCTGTAAAAGGGATAGAGAAGGTGAAATATACAGTTCTCATGGAGGAAATGTGAGAGTCTGAAATCATTTAATGTATGGAAAAATTGTTGCTAGGTGACTGCTGTCTGAAAGCTTGCTGAGGTGTGTTGGCACCTTGAAGAAAATGCAAGTAGGAGTAATGTTTTCTAAGTTTACCCCTTAATGAAGAGGCTGCGTTATGTTTAAATGGTGAGCACTGGGTAAACAAGCAAGAGAAAAAAAATTTTTTTTTCATGTGAGATAAAACAACTTTTCTCTGCAAGCAGTCACGTCTCTGGAGGCAGGAGCGGGCTCTGGCAAAGACGGTGATGGGCAGCTTCCTCATTGTTCCCGGAGCTCCAGGCATGCAGCACTGTCTCAGAGGTTCTAGGAGCAGCTGCCACAAAACTCAATTTTAGCTTGTAACACCTGCCAGACACTGAGTCGCTTGGGACGAGGAGGGTCAGGAGCTGATGGTCCTTTTGACAAGGAGAGGCCTGGGCTGATTCTGGTGACAATCTTGTGTCACATGTCCTAAACGTGCTGATGTGGGAGCTGAGGGGAAGACAGACATGGAACTTCTTCATGACAGCAGAGAGAGAGAGCATGCTTGGACCAGAAATAGGTCAAGAGCACAGTGAGCCTCTGCCCTGAGATCAACCACCACTCCTTCTGCCGGGAGTTGCTGATGACAGTAGAGAAATCAGTCCTCCACACCCTCTTCCCTCCTACCAGACCTTCCCAAATGCTCCAGCCAGCTCTGAATTTAAACCTGGCTCCGAAATGCAGCTAAAACCTTCAGCTGAATGCAAAGGGAGATATTTGTCACTATAGAGTTTTCTCAAATGGGAATACAGGTTGGTCCCATGGGTGTGAAAAGAAGTGGTGGAGAAGGTCAAAAGCCCAGGGTCAGTAAAGCAGCAGATTCTAATGGGGATGTCAGAACTAGGAAGGGAGACCCTAACCAGAGAATACAGGCTTGTACTCACCCTCTGCTTTGCTCCTTCAATTAATTTCAATTACCAGATTGTTGGTTTTGACCGTGGACGTTTGAATGATACAGATAGAAACATTTCTAATGGTGAGACATCATAGTGTGAATCAACCCTTCTACCATATAATTAACCTGAAGTCTCCAACTCTACTCTGACCCAGAGATGGTGAAAAGGCACACATGACCATGTCCATCCCTGTTGGAAACGGATACAGAATCCAAGCTAGGAAACACTGCCCGTCGGGTGAATGCAGGTCTTTTCCTGGGTTTATAATGTTTCAGGCTGAAATAGGGGTGTGGAACAAGTGCAGGCGGCCAGCAGTATTTCCAGCAAAGCTACTGTAGTCTCCCACCAGGCAGCAGTATTTGTAGGGTTGTAATTATTATTATTTGCTTTTTTAAAAAAGATCAGTTCAGAAATCCTGAATAATAATTTACCTCACAAGAATTCACTCATTATGTAGTTATTCTATTCCTTCTGCTCTTTCAAAACCTTATTTTTGTAGCTAGGCATGAAATAATCTCCCAGAGCTTCAGGAGCAGGTCTTTTTTATTCATGTGATTGCAAACAGAAACTCCTTATTCAAGAAGGAAAAGGTTATTAAACTGAGCGAAGGTCTTTCAATATTAAAATAAAAAAGGAAGGAACTGTGACTGCAATCTTAACTGTGAGGCACGATGTGAGAGGTGTGGGCAATGGACAGCTCCGTGTCGGCCTGTCCAAACCGGCACATGGTCAGCAGTCAATTTAAAAGTCAATTTGTTAATAATCTCATTTGAAATGCATTATTTTTTTTTAATATCTGCTTATTGTTTGGGGGTGTCCAGGCTTGTTTTCTAAATGAAATTCAAAATAAGTTATTAGAACCTTGAGCTGCTATATTCAGAGATGCTCATTCAGGAACCATCTTGATACTCAGGCAATGATTTCCAAATGTCTCTGAGGTCAGAACACAGACTTCCTCCCTGTTTATGCAGCCGATTTCTACTGACTCTTGAGCTTCAGTTCACTTAACATTGATTTGGGATAGGAGTTAATGCTGATTATATGGTGAAAGAAAGTCCTGTAATTTTTGCCGTTTTATCACCTTATCATCTTCTGCTCTGCCACAAACCGGGCAATTTTCTTTTATAAAATGTATTCAACTACATCACAAACCAGAAATTTTAGGGCTTCTCTACAACAGCCCTCTCCCAATGCATAAATTGTCACCAGAGCATCCCAATTGCCTTCAAGACAGAAGACAGAATTTACCAGCCAGCATTCTGAGCACACCATGGACTTCATAGGAAATTAAGCAGAAAAGTCATATGAAGCCATCTTATTGTGTGTTATCAAGAAACAAAATGAACTAATTATTATTTCCTTTTTTCCTCAATGATTTGCAATTCCTTGATGAAACTCTAATGCTAAAAGGTTTCAAGGCAACCCTTTAGAAAGTGACCTTTTGCTTTCCCCATTTCATTCGTCCTAAGTGTTAATTGACTTTGAAAAAGCAGTATATTATCTTTTTAGAAAAAAAGAAAAGGATAGACCTGATTTGTGAACACCAGCATCCTACAGCATCAAAGCATTGTTTAAATCATCACCCAGCAGAGCTGAGAACACCTATCCAGGAGAGTGAGAGAGAACAGATTAAAAAAATAAAAATAAAAAGACCGCGTAACAGTCTCAAAATGAAAGAGTGCCACTGCCATCTAGAGGGAGAAGTGAGAGTAGCCAGCCATCAAGTCAAGCAGGAATAAGATTTTAATTATTATCCTACATTACCAGTGCTAATTATCCTATTCATTTGGTGTACAGAAGTCACATTTATTCACTCTTTGTTCTAAGGAACGTATGGGCTTGGTGGGGACAAATGGATGTGGGAGTTCATAAAAAGTAGTTCTCTCCTGGCAAGAAGCTTCCCTGAGCTGCTTGCTGACAGGTACACAACGTTGATCTGAGTACCTGTGTGATTGTGTGAAATTATTGGGTTTGACACTCAAGAGGATCATCTGTGGGTTTTCCTTAGACTTCTGGGCCCCAAATCAGCATACCTATTTCTTTCTATACCCATGTAACATTTCTCCCTTACAACATAATTTGTCTAAGTAATGAAATGTTTTTGTTTTTAAAAAACTAGTGCCATTCCATTAAATGAAGTTGTGAAGATATTTAATATATACTAAATTAAGATGGCCTCAAAAATCATGAAAACAAGAATAACTGCAGCTATTAAAAAAAGCCAAATTTGGAAACATTATTAAGTTTACATAGCGCTTATGAGGATGGGAGCCTAAGAAAATAAAGTTGTTGATATTTCTATTAATATTCAGGCCAGGTACAATGAGAAGACAGGAATTATTTTGGTATGCTATTGCTTTGGACATACAATTGTTTAATTTAAAATGTAGGCTTAATTTAGAAATAGAATGTTCCACATGGAACAAAGGTGCATCTCTTAAAAGCATTCTCCCCTTGAGAGAGAATGTATCTTTTTTCTGTTCTCAGCAATCTTGGGGAAAGGAATTTTTGTGAATCTTAACAGCAATTCTTATATATATTATTATTTAGCGGTTGATTAAAATGTAATTTGTGACTTTAAGCCAAGAAGCAATATTTCTTCCCACTGTACCCTTGGAATTTCTATTTTAAAAGACTCCAATTTTACTTCAGTTTCACCAACACTGTTTCAACAAAGAGCATTTTACTTGTCATGTGAGTACTGCCAGTGTTATTATTTAAACTATGGTCTTTCCCTTCAACAGACTAAAGAAGGTGAATGGCAGGAGTAACTAGTCATTTAGAATGATTTCTTATTTGAGACATGAGTCTGAACCTGTTAAGTAGCTCTATAATACAGGAAAGCAATACTTCTATTTTCTTATTTTTTTAAAGTAAGTACTAGACTAAATGACCTTTATTTATTGATCCTTTAATAAATAAATTAGATACAATATAAATAAAATGGTAAATAAACAAATGAGTAGAGCCAAAGTTTGACTCAATTTTTACTAGAAAATTAGTTATAATCAATTACTATATTAATACAGGGAAATCTCTATAAATAAAAGGTTTCAATGTTTTATCATTTTATTTACAGGCAATTTATCAGAACATTTTATGTCAAATTAAAATATTCTTTGGATTCTGTAATTTTATGACCAAGAATTTAGATACATATTTTTATACATCCTTCTTGGATAGATTCACTAGGCTTCCATGATTTAAGTGTTGGTATCTCTTACCAGTTCTGGGAAATTTACAGACATTATTTCTTGAAATATTTTATTTCCCCCATTCTCTGTGTTCTCTCTTTCTAGAACTTTGAGTAGAAATAAGCTATACTTTCTCACAGTATTTGCTATGCTCTTAACCTCTCTTTGTCTCTTGGTACCTCATTCTGCGTAATATCTTCAACTATGTCTTCCAATTCACTAATTTTCTCTTATGCTATTTCTAGTCTTCTATTAAGTTTCTTCACTGCACTTTTAATCTTAAAAATTGCTTTTTACATTTCTAGAAATTTTAATTTTTTCATATCTGCTTAATAATTTTATTAGCTTACTCCTCATTAATTTTTAAATGTTATATTTTTTCTATTAATAAAACTGAGTAACCAGCTTATTTTCTATTCAGTCTCTAATATTATCATATCCAAAGGCTTTTTTAACTTTTTTTTCCTTTCTCATTCTTTTTTTTTAATTTTTATTAAAAAAATTTTTTTTTCATTTATTTATATTAGTTGGACCAAAGGCTCTTTTAACTTGATACTACCATCTTCTATTTCTGATAGTTCTCACTTTCCTGTTTTGTTTCTTTTGCGTTTTGGAATTTGGGCTATAAATCCATATTCTTTAGAATATTCATGGGAATTATTTGAGAATTGAATTGAAGGTGAATTCCTCCAGAGAAGATTTGTATTTGTTTCTTCCATAACCCTAAAACATACCGATCTCAAAGCATTTCAAACTTACCTGAGGACTGTCCTGTGGCTAGAAAGTCCAAAGAGATCTTTTATCCTTCAAATTGTTGTCAAACTTTGAGAGACTTCCTTTGCTGTGGTTAAGAGTGTCAAGGCAAGGAGTATTATTCTGAATTTTTACTTCATCCTTGCCCTGAGGGTACAGGGGTTCGGCGGGGGGAGGGGGGTCCAATTTTATGGACTATCTTTTTAAAACCTCCATACTTAGCTCAAATGGTAAAGAATCTGCCTGCAATGCAGGAGACCGGGGTTCAATCCCTGGGTGGGGAAGATCCTCTGGAGAAGGGAATGGCAATCCAAGCCAGTATTCTTGCATGGAGAATTCCATGGGCAGAGAAGCCTGGCGGGCTACAGTTCGTGGGGTCGCAAAGAGTCAGACACAACAGAGCAACTAACACACACACATACTTAGCAGGCCCTAGGCTATTTCTCCCATTTTCCATACACTGTGGAGACATAAACATTAAAGATCCAGTCACTTGGATTTGGCAAATATTTTCAGGTGGGAAGTTGACCTCAGGGTTCCAGTTATCTGCCTGAGTTCTCAATTATGCTTAGGTTTTTGCCTCTGAGAATTTAATTCCTTCCTTTATTTAATGCCAGAATATCAATGATAAAATAATGTGGAAGATTTTCCATTGTTTTCAGTCAGAAGTTCTGTCAAAGAATCTAGAATGCTATTGCTAAAAATAGAAGCCCATTTATATTGAATCTAAACATAAATCTATACGTGTATTATGTCCCATATATTTAGAGATACTGAAAACTCAGTTTCTTGCTACATATTGCTCAGTAATTTGACTGATCTTCCAAAAATAAATCTAATTATGCCATTTTCCCCTTTAAACTTATCCGTCCTTTGCATCAGGATAAAATTCAGTCTCCCTAACACATCTTAGGTTTCCCGGGTGGCTCAGACAGTGAAGAATCTGCCTGCAATGCAGGAGACCCGTGTTCAATCCCTGGGTCAGGAAGACCCCAGGGAGAAGGAAACCCACTCCAGAAGCAGCCCACTCCAGTCTTACTCCCTGGAAAATCCCTTACTCCCTGGGAAATCCCAAGGACAGAGGAGCCTGGCAGGCTACAGTTCATGGCATTGCCAAGAGTTGGACGTGACTGAGTGACTAAGTTTCAGTTTCAGTTTAACACATCTTAGAGCATGTGTAGATCTTGCCAATCTCTCTAGCCTCCAATTTCTCTATGATTAACACCATTACCACTAACACCATCATTAAGTCAGTGAATCAAACTATTTCTGATCCATGCAGACTCTCAAAGCACGGGTTTAATTGCTGAAGCACTGCTTTCCTCTTAGTCTTCCTCAAGTTTCAGATTATCTGTCACCTCATACCAGAAGTCTTCCTTGAATCCCAAATCCAGGGTGAGTTGTACCCTTCCTTGGTACTCCCGTGTGACAGGGAATAGGGAATGATACTTCATTAAGCATAGTTAGGTATAATTCCCCATCACAGCTTTTGTCACACTGTTATACAATTGCCTATTTAAACCCCTGAATCCTCCACTATAACACAGGCTTTATAAAGGCAGTCATGTCTGTCCTGTTCAGTTATATATTGGCACTTACCACAATCCCTGCAACATCATAGACACTCAGTGAATATTTTCATATAAAAATAAAGTATCTTTTAGCTTTTTCTTAATTGTAAACAAAGGAATTGTTGTGCCTCGGTATTTCTATGGGATTGAGTCATAAAGTACTAACACAAAGATATAGGGATTTGTATTCACTTTAAGGACATCGTTATTTCAGAAACTTATTTTTATCTTGAAAAGGCAATCTTCCAAAATATTAAATATAAGCCTGAAACTCAGTTAATGCTGTTGCCAAGAGGACATCAAATCATAAAAGCTTTTGGGACTGTATTCCTATTGTCTATAAAGAATGATTTAATTTCTTCATTATAATTCCTGCTGCATTGAAAGGAAACAAGGTAAAAGACTCATCAGAAGGTCTTCGTAACTGAAATCTTAGGAGACTGTGGTAATTTGACATTCATTAAAGCAACAGCTAAAATGATGAGAGGTAGACAGGCCCTAATCCCCAAAGCAGGAAGTGCAGCATGATGTGTCTGCAAGTTGCATAATTTTTACCTTTTTTCCTTCTTCTCTCTTCTCTGAATCTTCAGTTACTTGTTCTGTTTTTGTGTTTCTAATGCATTGCCTTCAAGATTCATGTGATGGCCTTTTTATCGTCAGAATTAATCCAAGGAATCTGATGTAGCCAATACTGTACACATGTGACAAAATTATCTATTAACTAAATGATTTCAAGCTGAAATTATGACAACCACTGTGTTTTTTTTTTAAATACAGAAGTAATTAATTATCCAATATTTTGATTTTAATGAAATCAGAGCAAAGTGGCAATTTACAGACATGATATAATTTTGCACAAAGGACATTGTTCTTTATGGCAAATAAAGTGAGCCAGGTTGTGCAGATCATAAACCAAGCTCAAAACATCACAATAAAATAGGCTGGATTTAAAATCATGAAATCTGGAACACAGAGTATATGCCTAATATTGAAAATTCACAATATAATCAGTGACATGGTGGTAGGGGAGGTCCCTTGGAAACTCTTAGACTTTTTATCCTTTAACTCTTTAGAAACATTTACAGAGATATGAAAAAGTGATATAAGCAACTTCTTTTAAGTTTTTGTTCATTAATTATAACTTGTGAGAGAATTAGCGAGGCTCTTGAATCAGCATCAGAATTGTTACTATAAAATTTTGGGGTCTAAATTCGAAGGTCAGACTTTTCCAGGATGTTAGACCCTAGTAACATTTTATGATAGAGCTTGTGAAATCCCTTTTCTACGGGAGGAATGCAGCTCTCCTTTCTTACTTTCTGATGAAGGAGATTGAATCCCTCTTTAGAGATGATGTTCTCAATGCATTATTATTGCACTGATACTTCACAGCAACCTAATGCATTCACTAGTAGTAATGGGGATTCCAATATAAAGTTAAAATTAAACATTTAAGTGGCTCATCTGGAATCACCAGTGGCAAAGGTGAGTCAGGGACTGGACTGGTATCTATGTAATTTGTCTCCCATGCCCGAATTTTGTCCAGTAGTTAGTCACCCTCCCACTGAAGAGTAATTGAATTTTTACTTCCTTGAGAAGTAACATGCCACTGCTTTCTCAAAAGTACATGTATCCTGTTTAAAAGGATCTCTGATTCTAGACATGAGAGTCTCTTTAAAAGGAAGCCTGCTTTCCTCTGAGAGATGTGTACTGAGAGAACACATACTGTGAACCAGAAGAAACAAGCTGCTGAAGTGGATAATGACCCGAACAGGATATTGAAGCCAAAGGTGTCTGTGGGAGGCAGCAATACCAACGGAGGGAAGTGACTTGTGACGTGTGATAAGCATCAGTGTTAGTATTGATTTTAGTTACTTTGCTGACCTAAAACAGGGAAACTACAGTAAGGTGATGAAATGTGCTGACGATACAAAGTGGAGAAATTTAGTCAATACAAGGTAGGAAAACAATAAAACTAACAATGACTTGAGTAGGCTAGAATTATGGGCTGAAAAGTGCCTTGAGCAATTCAATTTTTAGAAAGTCTAAAAACAGTTAAAGTGAAATATGTAAGAGAAATACACTGAACCTTTGATGGGCCATCATTCTCAAATTGTTTTCCCCAAAAGTGCAATGAGGAACTATTTTTTACTTTTCTAAATATTTAGGAACAGAAAATTGTAATGCTGGATATAATTCCACACAGAGGGTCAAATGAGAGAAAACATTAGTAGTATTTGGGAGATAGTATGTCTCCATTCTTGAGAAAAACAAAAGAAACCATAATGAAGTTTGAATATTGAGTTAGGCAAGCTAGATTAACTCCTTAAAATGATAAAATTACTACTACAGATCTGATTAGTATGCAACACTATGGAAAGTATTTCCACTGACAAAAGGTACAACGGAAGAGAAAACGTTAACCTTTTTCAAATCTACAATTATAAACAAAGGCTAAAACCAAGAAAAGATGTCAACTGAGAAGTAGCCAGCATTCTGGAATGTTCTTATTTCAGGTTCTCATTATCTGAGTAGGGTTCAGATAAAGAAGAGGCCACAGTGTCAAAAGAAATATGAAATAAACAGAGGGCAGGGAGAAAGGATGGGTGAATCTGAGTCACACAGCCTCTGATACTGATGTCTTCGGATTGGCTGTGGTCCATAGGCAAATCAGCCCAGTATATGTCTCTGAAGTCACTCTTGACAGAAGTGCTGTTCCTTCTGAACTGTTGCATCATTAGAATTGTCTTACAGTAATTACTAAGGCACTTGGGCATTTAAATCCACACACATTCTATAGCTATTTATAATAAGAAAGTTAAACCTCTATTCAGAACTTTTTATTTAAATTTGTGTTCACAATATTTTGTTCTGTTTAATGGATAATGGTCCTTTAAGAAAAGTGTGATTAAATCATCTTTAATAAAAGCTATTATCTAATGCTCCTTTTAAAGTGTGTGTAGGGGTCCAGCTAAGGGTAACCAAGTGTGAAGTGCTGAACGAGTGAACAGTCTACTGCATAAAAAAGTAACCCATATCAGAGAGAGAAAAGGGAGGGGCACTTTTACTCCTCCATTTGAGTACCAGGAGAAATACTTTATTCTAATTAGAGGAAAAGCAGACACAGAATCTTAAGCCCTTTCAAGAGCCCCTCACCATTTCTTAGCTATTTCTTATCTTCCTGCTTTTAGCTGCATGGAAAAATGGAGTAATAACAACAACAATAACAACAGTAAATATATTTTGAACCCTCACCATGTGGCAAGCAGCAGGATGAGTAAAACTAGAAATGGTACCAGAGTGGACAGTGTGATTCTTTGACTATTTTTTCTTTGGTAGTTGAAAGAGGGAAGAAAATTATATATTACAGTATAGCAGCACAGAGATAGCCTGAAACCACTTACTTTCTGAATGAGAAAGAAAAATATAACCAACTACAACACATGATTTGTATTAAAACACATGGATGAGGTCAGAATTCTTGACTTATTGAGAAAAACACTAAATTATATGAAAGACTGCTTACGAATTTTAAAATGTTTTGCTTCAAATCTGTCTTTGAGGTGTGAGCAAACATTTATTAAAAGTCTATTTTATGACAAGTACAAATCATTTTATTTCAATTTCACCCTAACTTTATGGATTAAATGTTATTAGTCCTATTTCATGTATGAAGGAGTTAAAGCCCATAAAATTTAAGTAAATTGTTCTTAAGTAAAAACCAATAGTAGCTGTCAGAGCCAGGATTCAAAACCAGGTCTGTTTAATCCTAGCTAGGGTTCTTTTCCTTTCTCCATTATTATAGTGCTAACTTAGTACACAAATACCAGTTTTCAAGTTTACAATAATACTAACTAAAATGTGCCCAGATCTTGCAAACAGAGAAACACACTGCAGTTCCTGATATTCTATGAAATTAGAGAACAGTTCTAGAGGAATTTGATTTTACAGATATTTTATTACAGTAATATACTGTGATACATTTAACTCAAATAACTAAAGTCCATTTTCCTAATCTGTCTTCATTATACTTCATTTCTGCTTCTATTCATTGGTTGCTTCAGATCTATTCTAAACATTTTTGTTTTGACCCACTTGAACTCTTAAGTCTTAACCCTTATAAATAAGAAAACTTTCCATTTCTAACCCTAATTCATAAATTTAGCATAGGTGTCCTTTATCCTTTGTTAATTTTGTATGGAGCAGAGCCTAGGTCTTCATTACCTCTTCTGATCACCTCTTCCTTTATTCTTTCTTCCTGGTCTTTTGTTGTTGCTGCTGTGGTTTTTTTTGTTTTGTTTTGTTTTGTTTTTGGTAGATGCTATAGCACTTTTACCAAGAGGTAAGGATGAAAAGTACAGGAGGGAAAAAGTGATAACCAATACTTAGGTGCCCAAATCCAACCCACACTATCTGACTTCCTATGACTTTTACTTACTTAATTTAATTATTTCCACTCTCCTGCCTTCATTGTTTCCCAATCTTTCAATTCTATACTACATGGAGAAAAAGAAAGGTTGCAAAATTAAGTGAGAAAAAAAATAAAGAAAATTGAGAGGTTTGCTAGAAAGTAATTGGTAAGTTGGTTAACAAGTTGAAGAGAAGATAGAAAGGAGATGGTGAAGAAGGGAAGGAAGAAATGGAGGGAGGGAGGGAAAAAAAGGCAATTTCAAGAAAAGTAAAGGGGTTTTTACCTTAACAGGGTAATGGAATTTTTTAACATTTCATGACTACTCCCCTGAAAAAAATGCATATAAATACAAAAATGTGCAAAGAATTTTGAGTTAATGGATCGATTTCCAAAGCCCATTGAACCCTTGCATTGGTATTGATTGTAAAACTATGTCTCTGAATGAAAAATAAAACTGAAAGATGATTTTGAAGAACATTTTGGCTGTCGCCTTTGGCACAAAGCAGCTTGATACACAGAGGCTGGGATATACAATGCACAGGGGGAAAATATAGACAGGGAGCATTAAAAAGGGCAGATTATATAATAGGCCACCAAAATGCCTGAAGGACACTCTAGAAGCCTGACCCTGAATAGCACGGCAGCAGCACATACCGGTTTCTCATGACACCACTGAGCTCTTCCTTAAAGAGCTCACCCCAGCCTATTTTCCTTCCACTGCAGGTGGCTTGAGTCATCACACTGTTGTAAAGAATGCAATCTGCTCTCCAACTGGGAGCAAAGGTGAATTCAGTTGTGCTCTTTCTTGTCTCTTGAATAATATCTCCCTGACTGCTCCCTGTAATGCCAGCACCTCTAGCCTCTGCCTTCTCGTCCTGTCAGCATCTCGTCAACTTTTTGGGGGCTGGGTCAGCCAGATGAAGTTCATCCCATGCACTCCATCCACCTGGCAATGTGACGTCTGGGACAACGCTGTTTCTCAAGGAATCAGTGGCGCACTGGCCCACCTGAAGCTTTTTCACACAAAGCTATCTATCCAAGGACCTCGCCTCAGTGTAATATTGCATCAGGTTAACACTAGAAGTAATCATGAAGTGAGTGTGGATAATCCTCACCAACAATAAGCTGCCCCGTCTGATGAGTTTGATAAAATAATCAGAGAAATAGAGGACTACAGGAGCCCGCCAAAAAGGGTTTAGCCATCCTATGGACAAGCAGAATCTCCTGGGGAACAGCTTCAATTGCTCCCAATGCCTGCCAAATAAAGGGCAGACTCTATTTCTGTTCTGTTCTGAAATCTGTTCCTGGCTCTAGCTTTCTCTCTCCCTCTGGGTCCCTCTTAGTCTGGGCTTCAACCGACTTGCCTTGACACAAAGCCTGCGTCTTTCCC
Organism: Cervus elaphus; assembly: GCF_910594005.1. Taxonomy (NCBI): domain Eukaryota; kingdom Metazoa; phylum Chordata; class Mammalia; order Artiodactyla; family Cervidae; genus Cervus; species Cervus elaphus. The sequence goes on along the minus strand of NC_057819.1, from coordinate 42,678,335 downwards.
TTCTGCTCTTTTTTGCTTTGGGTGTTCTGTTGCTATTCATATTTCAAACTTTCCAATATCAAAATTCCACCTTTCCTTTGGAGCCCACCCTCGCTCCCAGGAAATTCTCCTTTAAGCTTCCTGCCTTCAACCCAGAAGAAGAAGGATCTTACAGTGGGAGAGAGCACAGGTTTTGGATTCAGACAAATCTGAGTTTGAATCCAGGCTGCGTGCTATTAGAAAAGTTATCTCACTTCTCTGAATCTCAGTTTTTTTCATCTGTAAAATTGGTGCAGGTAATGCCTATTAAGCATATTGTGAATGTTGTCCAAAATATAAGCATAGTCAGTTAATGTTAATTTCTTTAGCTAAATGCTATCATGTCCTTTTCAGTATTTATTAGTATTTATCACATACTTCTTATTCTATGGTTGCTTATATATATATATATCTTATCTCCTCTATTACATAATATTGCTAAATATCAACTAACCGTAGAGGCCTTCTATGACTTTCAAATGTAACTCACACCATCCACTTATGTCCTCTTTCTCTACTTTTTTGCTTCATAGTAATCATCTCTATGCTTTGGCTGCCAGGTGACTCCAGTGGTAAAGAATCTCCCTGTAAAGCAGGAGACACAGGTTCGATCATCACACTGGGCAGATCTCCTGGAGAAGGAAGTGGCAACCCACTCCAGTATTCTTGCCTGGAGAATCCCGTGGACAGAAGAGCCTGGCGGGCTACAGTCCATACCGTTGCAGAGTCAGACATGACTTAGTGACTGAGCACCAAATCATCACTAGTTCACACTGTTCCTTTCTAAGTTTCTTCCTTTGTTTCTTCTTTTGTTTGGCATCTCTTTCCCTCTATATGTAAGCTCCACAAGGGCATGAACTTTCTCTATGTTCTTACTGCTGTATCACTAACACCTAGAATAGAGCCTAGAAAATATTAAGTACTTAATAATATTTTGAAAATTAATGAAGGATTTAATATGCCCCTTGAGGCCAGTGATAATTTCTTAACTATTTTAAAGCCTCAAGGCTGGAAGGGACCTTCATCCTTTTATAGATTAAGGTGCTTTTCAGACAGCTGGGCACACAGTATCGCCTCTGTCTTCTCATCCCAGCAGGTGCTCATATCCCCCAGCATCCTGAGCTCTTGGATGCCTCCCTCACTCTGGGGTGCTGTTCTTGCTGCAGAACTCCCTCTTCCTGCCCCATACCTGCCCAGGGGAATGTCTCCTGACACCTGGAAACTCCAGGGGGCAAAGTGGCAGAAGCAGCATGAGCTTTGAAGCCCCACAGAACCAGGTTTGAATCACTCATCAGCTGGGTAATCTTAGACACCTTACTTGGCTTCTCAGGGCCTCAGTTGTCTTGTTTATAACGGACTAGCATGGTGGTAAAGGTAAAACCTGATGGATATAAGGATTCTATCAACATTCCTCATGGTCATCTGCCTACAAGTGTAAATTTTTAAAATGAAACTGGAAAAAAAATCTTTACTTATCCTTTCTCTGTAAAAAAAAAAAAACAAAAACAAAAAAACAAAAACCTCTTGCTAAGCAAAATTGATCACTCCCTTTCTATGAATTTTGAAGAATCATATACACATCTCTATGTTATCAATAATAATATGACATTGATATCAATAGATTTCCAGTGTGTGTCCACTATTTGGATGGCGCTTAGACAGGTAAAGAATCTGCCTACAATGTGGGACATCTGGGTTCGATACCTGGGTGGGGAATATTCCCAGGAGAAGGGAATGGCAACCCACTCCAGTATTCTTGCCTGGAGAGTCCCATGGACTGAGGAGCCCAGCAGGCTACAGTCTGTGCAGTCACAGAGTCAGACACAACTGAGCAACTGACATTTTCGCTTTCAACACTAGACAGGAACCACAACCGGACTGATGTCTATGGACTCGGCCACTAGCACTGTCCCCGGCACAGAACAGATAGCCAACACGTTTTTGGATCCTTAAATAAAACAGTATAGGGGAGCTGTGCCTGGCCTACTGGGCTCAATGCTTTTGAAGTTTCTCTCGGTTTTTTTCTTTCCCTGGAAATTTATTCTTAAACATCACTTCCTAGTTTATAACTTTTCCCACCTGACTTTCCTGAGGTCAGTTAACATAGTCTTAGTGGCTATACCTGTTGATCTCCAATCAACTATTGCATGAATTGCCCTCCAATATCCAATTGATTTCTGCCAACTTTCTTTGTCCAACTCAGTTTATACACTCTTCATTCATTCATTCATTTACCCCTTCAAGTGCGCTCTCACTGAGCATGGCACAGGTCTAGCAGACGGGATCTGCCTCTGCTGATTGGGTCATCGAGCAAGCCACATAGTTCCTGTTAAGCTATGATTATTCTTTACTTTCCAAAAATCAAAATAGACAAAAACCACATTCTATAACATTATGGCCAGCAAGAACTACTTTGTAATATAAATTACCAATAGCTCTGTACGTGGGAAATGGAAAGTCATTCTTAATTTCACCTATAGAAAAAAAACACTTGGTGAATATATTTTCTGATTTGCAATAAATTTTCTAAGATTGATTTATCTATATGTATTTATAAGCAGTACTAGAAGATAAAAAGTTGGGTATTGTATTACATTTTTAAAATGGCAGCACTGCACATATTATTGCCAGTTCTTTTAAATCTAAATCTAAGCCTTTGGCATATGATAAACTAAGCTGAGTTAAAAGCAAGGAAAATGATTCATTTTTAGTGCAGATCTTCCTATCTATCAGATGCCCCCCTCCCCCGCAAACAAAAGAAAGAGATGTCATCCTGACCCGGCCTTCTACAGAACAAAAGAATTTACAGGTCTGGTGGTGCAAATGAAACTTGAAACTATCATCCAAAAATAAAAGATGAAAATGCTCTCTCGAGATGAGAAAGCAAATTGGAAATAGCATGGAGCAAGAGGGCACAGGAGAACCCGGGGTCTCATCATCAGACTCCGCAGTCAGAATGCCTAAGGGTCTCCCCCCACGCAGCCCGCCACTCAGTCTGCACATCTGTGAAATGGAGATAAAAGGTGTGCTCCCTTCCTCATATCAGAGGCGGTAGGATGAATACAACTGGGCGGGGAATGCATTTCAAAATGCACAGATGAAGTGTAATAGAAATAAAATGTAAAGACTGCTATTCAGAAATGCTCTTTGAAACATTCTTGATACTCGGGCAGATCCCTCTAGATGCTTGAGGCATTGTCCAGATGTGTAGGATTTTTAAATGCCTCTGTGGAAAAAACAAACAGTTCATTGTTTGATCTGGAGAACAGAATAAGACCTCAGGCCTTTGCTGACTGCCCAGAGTGCTGTTTCGGATGCTGTACAATATACAGACTGCAAAGGGGAGAGTCTCTGCTGACTAACATCACACAGATGAGAGGAAAGACAGAAGTGCTGGAATAAAATACAGCCATCCTAAATTCTTATTTTGATTTATTATTTCTTACGGTCCTGCTTGGAAAAGAGTTTGCGCCTTGCCTCTCGGCATGGGGTAGAGAATGGCAGTCCTGGATTAGCATCCAGATTCATCCATTTACATACAGCCTGTCTTCAGGTGCCTCAAGCCTATGCCCCCTCATCTTTAAAATACACTTATGTGATTCCTGTACCACAGGCTGTTTAAAGGATGACAAAAATTATTCTAAAGATGCTATCAACTGCAAGCACCCTACGTAAGAAGCTGCTAGAAGAAGGGTTCTCTGTCTACTGCCTTCTAATTTTATGAAGACTTCAGAGAAATGTCAGTTACCATCCATAGAAAACTAAGCAATATGCAGATTCAAAGTGGAAAGAGGTTTGCAGAAGACAGAAGAAATACCCTGGTCTCATAAAATGAATGATGAATCAGCTTCCCCAAAGAAATTCACTCTTAGAATACTTGAGAGTCCTATCATTATAGGTATAGATTTGGGGGCAAATGTGATAGATAATCCTGGAATTCTGTACTAGGAGGAAGGGCATGAAACCATCATCTTATCCATTCCATTATGTGGATACACTAACAGATGCCGGCCCTGCGATGAGCAGACAAATGACACAGTTAGGGAGTGTAGCAAGGACAGCAGGTCACACAGTCCCACTTATCCACACAGATAGAAACCCTGTTAGCAAAGGCAGCAGCCGTCACCTAAGATTTAAAGAACAATGATAAATATAAGCTAGGGGAACAGATGAAGCTGGAATACTGAAATGCTACTGGATGCTCCTGATATTGTCTGTGTCTTCATAGCACACTAATCAAATCATCGAGAATGACTGCTTTCTAAGCCATAAATATTTTCAGTCGCTGTAGAAACACAATGCAGCTGTGTGTTTATGTGATAAGCCCTTCATATAGAAAAGAGGCCCATAAGCTCACAGAGATAGGATGCGGGGGCTGATGGTAAAGAATAGAAGAAAGTGGTTCCGCCCTCGCTGTCTCCATCTTTGGCTCAGCAAGGGCTCAATGTGATATAACAATCTTTACATGCATAGCACCTTTCTTACCGAGAAGAGGAAGCAATTCCCAGGCATTACCTCATTGCTCTTCATCGCACCCCCAGGGAATAGCTAGCAAGTATTATCCAATTTTGCAGGCAGTAAAAGTGAGGTTGTGATTGGCTGAACATCTGGGTAAAGGTTATAGAGCAAGTCTGTGCTATTGCGGAGATTAGAGCCAATTCTCCTGCCTCTTTTTGCAACAGCTATTACTTAAACACACTTTACAACTCATTAAGACAGCAAGGAAATGTGCTCACAGAACAATGCCCAGTGAAATTTAAAAAAGGAAAACAAGGATGGAAAATGTCACATTCAGTATCATTCTGAGTTACATAAAATGCATATGTTTATATTAATATACAACAGTGAGAATGTATTTAATGCCACTGAAATGTACACTTTAAATTATTAAATATTAAAATGGTAAATTTATGACATATATGAAAAAAAGTGAAAGCGTTAGTTGTTCAGTCGTGTCCAATTCTTTGCAAGCTCATGGACTGTAGCCCGCCAGGCTCCTCTGTCCATGGAATTCTCCAGGCAAGAATACTAGAGTCAAGAAAGGGCAGAGTGAAAACACCGCTTTTGGGTGAAGCAGCAGCATGTTGTGTTGTTTTGCTTCAATCGGTGGTGTGACAAGGTAGAAAAAAAAAAAAAGAATACTAGAGTGGGTTGCCATGCCCTCCCCCAGGGATCTTCCCAACCCAGGGATGGAACCTGTGGCTCCTGCATTGGCAAGCAGATTCTTTATCCATTGAGCCATCAGGGAAGCCCTGTGGTATATATATATCACAATTAAAAACAAAAAACTCTGCTATATGACCCAGCAATTCCACTCCTCAGTATATACATCTGAAAAAAACAAACAAAAACCCTTATTCAAAAAGTTACACATACCCCAGTGTTCATAGAAGCATTATTTACAGTTGCCAAAATATGGAAGCAACCTAAATGTCCATCAACAGATGAATGGATAAGGAAGATGTAACATACACACACATGATGGAATACAACTCAGCCACAAAAAAAGAAAAAAACACTAAATTTTGTCATTTGCAGCCACATGGATGGACTTAGAGGGTATTATGCTAAGTGAAATAAGTCAGACCATAAAAGACAAATACTGTATGATATCACTTATATGTAGAATTTTAAAAATACAACAAAATAGTGATTTTAACCAAAAAAAGAAGCAGACTCCCAGATACAGAGAACAAACTAGTGGTTACCAAAGGACAGAGGCAGAGGAAGGGACAATTCAGGGGTGTGGGAGTAGGAAGTAAGAACTACTTGGTTTGTAAGATATACCATATAACACAGGAAATATAGCCAATATTTTGGAATAAATGTAAATGGAGTGTGACCTTTAAAATTGTCAATCACTATGTTGTATGCCTGTAACTTATATAATATTGCACTGTAACTATACTTCAATTAAAAAAAGAATGCCATGGAGCAACTAAGCCCAAGGACCACAATGACTGAGCCACTCTCCAGAGTCCATGAACTGAAACTTAGAGAAAGCCCGAGTGCAACAATGAAGATCCAGCACAGTCAAAAACAAACAAATAAACAAATAAAATTTATTTGAGAAGAAAGAAAGAAAGAAATCTCATTCTTTCCTGTTTTGTGTAGCTTTCTTCCTTTTAGGCTGAAGTCCCCGCCCTACCATCAGCTTTTGAACTTCAACCCTCCGTTCAAGGCTGCTGATTAAATGTTCCTTAGTCAAGTCTCTCCACCAGATGCAAACTTACCCTCTCAGAATCCTAACAGTAATCTGGAATGCAGCAAATTGTGTTACAGAGCACTTTTTCATATATCATATCATTTGATATTCACAAAACATTGTATTACCCATTTTAAATAAATAAAATTTATCTGAGAAAAGTCATGTAGCCAGCTAAGATGAAACCACTGGCATGCAGCTTAGGATCCAACCTACAGCTTCCAGGTTTATATGAAGCTGCCCCAAACCTATTAAATCTAACTCTGGGCACTAACCACACACTTTCTTGAACTATTCATTATTCATAAGACTTTCAATATCTCTACTAAGCTACAGACTCCTTGAGGACAGGGACCAAGTCCCAAACAGTTTTGTAATCTCAACAATCCTAAGCATGAAAGTGAAAGTGTTAGTCGCTCAATCGTGTCTGACTCTTTGCAACCCCATGGACTGTAGTCTGCCAGGCTCCTCTGTCCATGGCATTCTCCAGGCAAGAATATTGGAGTGGGGTGCCATTCTCTTCTTCAAGGGATCTTCCCGATCCAGGGATTGAACCCATGTCTCCTGCATTGCAGGCAGATTCTTTACTGTCTGAGCCCAATCCTAAGCATATATTCAATCAATTCTTGTGGAATTAACAAAATAATAATCTGTGGTAAATTTATATAATAATAAAATTGACCTTAGTAACCAAACACACATAAACAATCTAGATTTGAAAAAATTTAAGCACCACAAAATAGGTGCTGTATTGCTAACTGCTTCTGTGTGTGTATGCCCGGTCACCCAGTCGTGTCCGACTTTATGGGACCCTATGAACTGTGGCCCGGCAGATTCCTCTGTCCATGGGATTTCCCAGGCAAGAATATTTGAGTGGGTTGCCATTTCCTATTCCAGGGGATCTTCCTGACCCAGGGATCAAACCCGTATCTCCTGCATCTCCTGCATTGGTAGGCAGATTCTTTACCACAGAGCCACCTGGGACATCCCTGTCCAGATGGATAAGATATCCAAACAGTTAATTCATGTGAAAAAAAAAAATGTTGTTCAGAAAAATCATAACTGGCTTTAGCTGAGTAATACTCAATTTCTGCATTTGCCTTAACTTCTCTGCCATTTACTAGCTGTGTTATTTTAGGCAGTCATTCGAAATGTTTTGATAAGGGTTATCACCACATTCTTACTCATTCATTTCTGCAAAATGTTTTATCCTGTTTCCACTTAAGAAAGCTAAACAAACTGATGTTTCACATTACTGACTTTGTTAAATAACAGCATCTGCACTGCAAAGGTTTATCCACACTTCTTAGCCAGGTCTGAGAGGTCTAACTCAGTATATTTTATAGCAGATGGTCTCTAAATTGGACTTGGAGTGATAATTCTGGATCTTTGCTTTTCTACCTCTTAACATTTATTTGAGGATTAATTGCAAATGTCTGATACTAGCAGCGTGCTATGCTGACTGATCTAATCTCCAGCAGCCCTCAAACACAGAAATTTCATATTGGATTATTTTACTAGTCTTCATACACTGACAGCCCCTATCATTTACTAGACTTCCCTTTATGTACCACTTCTGATAAATTTACTGAAATTGACCTTATATTCTTATGAAAAGGAGACTAGAGTGAAGATTGTAGAACACATTACCAATGCAATACACAGTGGTTGCATGATAAGCTGTGGTCATCTGCTGTAGCCACTAAACACAGGCATTCCCACATACTCTCATGACATCAGGGTGACACCTTCAGCCTAGTAAAGAAACTTTCCTCTTCGAAATCTTTGAAGTTGGCCATGTCAGTGAAGCACTAAGTATTTTTAGATGACCCATGGAGTGCAGAGCTCTCTGCCAGGTGGCCATGCCTATGCATGAACAAGTCTGTCGCTGTCCTGTATAATGATGCAATGATGCAATATGGACCAGAGAAGCTGGCAATCCACAACAAGGTTTTGGGGAAGAGAGAAACAAGAGGTACTTCACACAATGTCAGAGGTTCTGCTGACATTTCCTGATTTTTTTTCCCTTGACACGGCACTCAACTCTTCTTTTTAATACTGTCCATGAAATAAGAGGGGCTTTCCCGATGGCTCATTGTAAACACTCCACCCGCAGTGCAGGAGCCTTAGGAGACGCAGGTTTGATCCCTGGGTGGGACGATCACCCAGAGGAGGAATACCCTCTCCCGTATTCTTGCCTGGAGAATCCCATGGACAGAGGAGCCTGGCGGGCTACAACCCCTGGGTTCGTGCAGAGTCAGATATCATTGAAGTGGCTTAGCACACACACACGTGTGTGAAGTAAGAGCACCCCAGGCTCCTGGCCGATGCCCCAAGGAAGAGTGGAAGGCGGAAGTGTGGTACAGCTCCACAATGAGACAGCTCCCCACCAGGGCTCCCACACCAAGCCTCCTGGAGACACCTGCACCCCGAGGCCCCCCTGGCTTTGTGGAGGTGTACACTTGTTTATCATGGTGCCGAGGTTAATTGCTGTCAGTTTTCTTTAAGCTCGTTCCTTCACAGGAAGCCAAGGCAGGCACTGCACACCAAGGAAGTCAAATCTTGGCTTGGGAAATAACAAAGGTCTTTTCTGTTTCACAGCTAAAGAGACTGAAACTCAAGAAAGATGGAGGGAATGTACTTTAAACAATTTGTAGCTATTTTGCTTGATTTTCCCTTGAAGCAATAAATAACTGTGCTCCCTGTTGCTGGTATTTTATCAAGCTCTGTTTGTTATAACTGTGCATTATGTTCCATACAAGACCGCGTCTTTGAGCTCTTTTCGTATTTCCCTGCTACAATTTAACTCCGTGAGGAGCAATACCAATGTGCCACCAGGATGGAGAAGAAATAGCAGGACCCGCTGCTATTAAATACTCCCACCTGAATGCAGATCTCCTCTATTAGGAACAAGTGAATGCCAAGTTGGCTTCTTTAGTGTAAATTAATGTGGTGAAAAAAGAGTAAGTGGGAGCCTCTAGATTAACAATCACTCCCTGCTGATGATGACCTTGGCCACTAAGAGAACCAGAACAAGAGAAAATTATTTCCAAACACAGTATACATACCCTCCTAACCCTCCTGAACACAGAAGAGCTGCAGTAGTGGGAGAGGATCTCTGAAGAAGGTCCTATTAGTTTGTTTTTTTAAACCAAGTGTGATTTCGTTTGTTTCTCTGTAAAAGGAAGAGAAATCAGGGAATATTCATGTCATAATGATGAGTTGCAACTAGATAGAGTCACTGTGCCTCAAATCCTGAGGCCCATGACATGGATTTAGGACATTTGATTTATCTGCGCCCAAGGCCTGTACTCACAGTTAGTAGTAATAACAACTAAAATGTAGATAGTCATGCTCCAATTCAAGGCATTTTTTATTTCCATGTTTCATTTGATCCTTAGAAACAAATGGAGGTAAGTAGGTGACGACCCTCCTTATTTCTATCACAAGTGGGTCACTCAGTGATCACTTCAGTACTCTTTTCCTCAAAACAGGCATTTATTACAAAGTATTAACTAATCCCTGGGCTTGAGTTAATCCAAATCACTAAAAATAAATTGCAAGCCACTTTTCAAATGCAGAAGGATGAAGAAAGTAAGGTCTGTGTTTCAGATTCAGCAGCTTCTTCCTTTCCTTTTCCAGTTAAATTGTTGTTGTTTAGTTGCTAAGTCGTGTCCAACTCTTTTGCAACCCCATTGACTGTAGCCCAAACGAGTGATATCAAAAGGAGATCTGCCAGGAAAAAGACCTAGGAGTGTGTGGACATGTGCACTGCCTGAGTTCCAAGTGATTGGTATGTAGCAGAGCACACGTACCCTGGACTCTCTAATCCTCACAGTCTGCCCAAGTGTTGACAGGAAAATCCTCTGCCAGGAAGAATACGTCTCCTCTAAAGACAAGACAGTCCCAGAATTGGTACCAGCAAGATGCTATTGCAGTGAGGGATAGGAGAAGCACAGCATTGACATTTCTCTTGGCCGTATGAAAGCAGTAAATCTGGCTGTGAAGACAAGTAAACTTGAATTGTGGGGAAAATGTTCTCCAGCTAAAAGTCCCAGGGGCTCAGAAAACGTTTTCATATTAATAATAGTTCACAGATGGAGTCTTTCATCTTAGAAATTTTAAGATGTCATCGAGTACATAATCTAATAAAGAATGCTAGGACATTAAAAGTAATATAAATAAAGGAAATGTAATCCATGTAAGGGTCATTTGGATAATTATTTCATCTCTTGCATCCAGAATTTTGAAATGAAATATAGTCTTTCCTCACTTCTACTGCAATAAGTCATTTATAAAAAGTAAGTGGCTTCACAAATAAATGACTGTATCTATGACTACTCTCCCAAAATCAATGATACATTTATTGATAATTCTGCATTTAAAGGTTCATTTCACCTTAGTATTGACATTCTGTCTCCTCTGCCATTTCATTAGATTTAAAATTTTTCATTCTTGGTAATGAACTGTAAGAAAGTTGCTATGTTAGAAAGTAGCCCCATTTCAAGTGGGGCAATGCAACTCAATATATCATTTTCTATTAATTACTGTAATCGGTAAAGTTTCTTGTTTGTGTGCTCAGCAAAATTAGAGTTAGGAGTCTGGCTTTATCTTGCAAGGCAAGAATTCTTGGCTTCTCCTTAAATACATCATTGAGGTGCCCTGTAACACGGTGGCTGTTGTGGTTTAGGTGTGAAGTCATGTCCTACTCTTCTGTGACCCCAAGGACTATAGCCCGCAAGGCTCCTCTGTCCATGGGATTTCCCAGGCAAGGATATTGGAGTGGACAGCCATTCCCTTCTCCGGAGGATCTTCCCAACTCAGGGATCAAACCCACATTTCTTGCATCTCCTGCTTTAACAGGCAGATTCTTTATCCCTGAGCCACCAAGGAAGCCCCTCTGTAAAACAGAGCCAGACCTAAAAACTTCCATTCTGTGAGCCTTCAGACAAGACTTGAATCAGTTCAACAAATCCTTTCGAGTGACTACAAAATCCCCAACACTGGGTGGAAGGACAGAGTTCTAAGAATGAAAATGTAGCACTGTCCTTGAGAAGCTCACAGTCTAGTGAGAAAGCAAATGTATACACAGAAAATCTCAAGAGAAGGTAGTCAGTATCCAGGCCTGTAAACAGGAAAATGCAGCATGAAACAGGAGTGTCAGCCCACTGGGGAAATTTAGGAACTGCAGCAGTGGTAAGATGACGTTTAAGCTGCACGTTAACCCTCTTTAATGTTAAGATTTCACAACAGTTAAAACATAAACGAATGTCTCAGTCAGCTCTAGCTGCTGTAACAAATGATCATAGATGGGTGACTTAAACAAGAGACATTTATTTCTCACAGTTACTGAGGTGAGAAGTCCAAGATCAAGGTATAGATAGTCTTCTTGCTGTATCTTCACATGGTAAAGAGAGAAAAACCTCTGGTGTATTAATGTAAGGATATTAATCTCATCATGGAGCCTCTACCCTCTTGACCTCATATAAACCTAATCATCTAATTACCTCCCTGAATTCCTGATCTTCTAATACCAAGACAATCAGGATTAGGGTTTAAACATTCCAATGGAAGGGAAAAGGGGGAGAGACACAAACATTCAGTCTCGAGCAATGAGCATGTCCCATTGTATCAAATCACGAAGCAATTTAATAAAATCATTACCACAATAATTTAGCATGTGAAAATCCATATAGGAGCATCACCACGTGGAAGAAACAGGTTCTCTCTTCAGAAGCACATCACTACGTGGAGTCACTGCACAGCCTCAAATGGAATGACACAACCAGGGGAAAAGTTTTCATCTCCACTGCATATTAACGCTATGACGCCATAAAAGTTATAATTTTAAAAACTGGAGCAGGAGAGACTAGAAAAGCGGGGTTATACTGCCACCTGCTGGCAGAACTCCAGGATGACTGTAAGAATATTCCATTTGCAGGTTCCACCAGCAGTAATAAGTACAGGTGGGGGGAAGTGTTGATACTTATCATTAGCTACTTTATTAGACAACATACATTTAAAACTCATTTCCAATAAACTGAGTTTTATGAAACTAATCTGCACTGTATTCTAATCAGCTAAGGAAATGTTAATGGCATCTTCTTAGTAAGTTTTTAAACAGTAACCCGAACTAAATATATTTTTGTATTCCTACTCTTGAATTTTTTAATATACACCTTGTTATTTCCAGCACAACTTAATAAGATAAAGTATAGGGACAAGGCAGCATTTTCTATCAGATTTCAATTAACTAAAACAAGATATTGTTGACGCTTGAATGAAGTAGAATATAATACATTTCATTTGTTGACCAACAAAATATTTAAATGCCTTTTCTTTGTCCTGGTTTGAGAACAGATTTTATTGCACCAAATCCAAACATTGTGTGTGCTTCCCTAACTTTCCCTGAGGCCTTACTTTAACTATAAAACCATTTATGACCAAAAAAATTAAGCAAACCAGTTGTTCCATTATTTGCTGGTTTTCATTACATCCTGAAACATCCATTCAGCATTTTTATCTGCTAATGTAACAGAAACTCATCTGCTCAATGAGATTTATTACTTGTTTTTTTCCCCACATGTTCACAAGATATTCTTGTACATTTTGCAATGGGCTTTTATTATCTAGTAATGACGGCTTGCGAATTAAATTAGTTTTTAATGGCATAGTTAAATTCTAATTTATGTTTTGGAGCTTTGTTTAATTTATTTAGGTATAATGTAATCATTTTCTTGCTATTTCTTAAAATACATAGAAAGAACAAAAGAACAGGGGCTCATCTTCATGTTCAGTTGTTTTGACTTTATTAATTCTTGTCACTAATTGCATTTCCCCCAAGAAACTTTCAAAACAATTGCAGTCCGATCTTTTGGGCAAAACTATCTGGTTGTTCAGCATTCTGCATAAGAAGTTGAATCAAACTATTACTGTAACTCAGGGTTGGTTAGATATTGCACTTTCTCATACTCATTATAACCCCACTGTGCTGTGTAATGTACTGGGCAATTATTCTTTTGCAACAAATTCCTTTCCGGTGAGCTCTCTTTCTTTCCTGAACATTCAGGAAAACCAAAACCAAAAGTGATCATTAGCAGCACAGAAAGTAATCTTTTATAATGTCTACTTGCATTTTCTTCCCTCTCAATCAACAGAACTTTCATAGACCCAGTTGCAATAACCTTTTATAATACCTTCTCGTTGGGGTCCACACAGCAAGAGCAAAAAATCCTTAACGAGTTTTCAACCTTTTAAACCAGAAACCGGATTCTGGGGCTGCATAAGAATAATTGATATGATTTAGAATTTCCTGAGCAGGCTTGACCCTTCCTTGGTGTTGATAGTTTTCCCAAGAGGACTGAAGCACACAGGTGGTATTTTAATGAGGACTCTCTGCATCATTGGCTTTTTAAAGTTCTCATCCAAATAAGGATAAACTCTCAGGCCATTCCTTTTTTTCTAATGAGAAAACTAAATCTTGTACCCAGGGGAATTCTCCCTTTCTGATTCAATTTGTGTGTGCGTTTCTGCATATGGTTCCCGCAGAGTTTCTAAGTACAACATGCAGATACCTGAGGTGATTGGATCACAAATTCTGTTCCTCATTCTGACCATCACCTTTTACACTCTTGGTATCGGCCACCGAAGGGGAAAAGAGTCTGAGTACCCGCAAAACATTTTCTTGTTCTGGAAAAGCAACTCAAAACACCAGTTCCACCGATTAGGAACCAGAAGTGACCTTATCACAAATAAAGACCACACTGGACGGATCACCTTTCCTTATTTCTAATGAAAGTAATGCAAGAGTATTTACTATTTTGGGGGTAAGAGAAAAATCAACTTTTCAGTATATGTCTTTTTACGGTTTTCATTTTTTCCCTGCACATGTTCTACTTTTTTACAAAGCCTTCCAAAAATATCAATGTGCTGTTAACATGTGATATTACCCCTGATTTTAATTCAGTTGATTATGTTACCTGTTGAAGGATGAGAAAGAAATAAACAGAAGTCCTTTTACATGTAAGAACACTTCTCTAGGAAACCGACGACTAAAAAGCCTCCCAGTTCACCTGAAACTATCACAACACTGTTAACTGGTTATACCCCAGTACAAAAGGTTTTTAGCGTTAAAAAAAAATAAAATTTAAAAAGGTCACCTTGGTGGTAATCCCCTTATTCCCCCTGTCTGAACCATCTTTGGTGTCTTCCCCAAACTTGCGTCTGACAATGACCAGCACAGCACCCACAGAATGAATCCAAGATTATAAGCTGGTCCTTGAAATTTACTTATTCAAGAGACACATCTGCACTGAAGCAAGCTTGGAAAGAAAAGAACATTTGAAGAAAAAGTAAATTGCTTCAAAGTTCACCTCTGCTCTTAGCCATTTATATACTCCTCCCAATTCCTGGGAGCTGTGTGCTGAGGGGGAACTCTGGCTCATAATAACACTTTGCTCACTTCATTCCTTAGTTCACTAGCTGTTGAATAACACACCTTGTTTTTCGTGTCATCATCACTGAAATCTAGCACTGCAGTTCACTGTGATGGTGATATTGTTAGATCCTGAGAGGAGGAATGGTAGATCTATTAAGACATAATTCAGATGAAAATTTATAGATTGTTAATTCTGTTCAATGTAAACTTCTTCTATTTGTTTATTTCTACCCAGTGTAACTGTGACCTTTAAAAATGAAGCATCCATGACATAACTGACATATGAGCCATCTACACATCTAAACAGCTAGTGTCTGCGTGCTCAATCGTGTCTGACTCTGCGATCCCATGGACTATAGCCTGCCAGGCCCCTCTGTCCATGTAATTTTCCAGGCAAGAATACTGGAGTGGGTTGCCATGCCCTTCTCCAGGGGGTCTTTCCAACGCAGGGATCGAACGCAGATGTCCCTCATTGCAGGCGGATTCTTTACCATCTGAGCCACCAGGGAAGCCCCTAGTGCTCTCTAGGTCCTGCCAATAGCGTTCCAGCCGTGGAAGCCCCCAACCTTCCACACTAGGCTTCTGCCAGCTGAACCACCCGTGGCTCCCCAATTGCTCACTGTCAGGGGCTGAATTATGTCCCCCCCAAAAGATATGTTGAAGTCCTAACTCCCAGTACCTCAAAATATGACTTTACTTGTTTGGAAATAGGATTCTTACAGGCATAATTAGTTAAAATTTGATTTTACTGTAACAAAATAAGCCCTTCATCCAAGATGACTAGTGTCCTCATAAAGGCACACAGAGAGAACACCACGTGACCACAGAGGCAGAGCCCAAGTGATGAACAGCTGCAAGCCAAGGAACACCATGAATTGACAGCCACCACCAGAAGCTGGGGAGAGACAAGGAAGTTTTCTACCCCGTCTCAGAGGGTGCAGGACCCTGCTGACACCTTGATTTTGGAACTCCAGCTTCTAGAACAGTCCCAGAATAAAGTTCTGTTGTCTTATGCCATCCTAGTGGGTGGTACTTTGTGATGACAGCCCTAGGAACGTGATACACCTACCCACCAACCAGAGGCTTATCCTGACCTAAAATCAAGCCCACTAGTAACAACGGCTTCCCACTTGCCAGGGGTCAAAGGGACTTAGAAGTAATTATGGGTGTGTTTCACTCACAAGTGTATCAGACCCCATAGATTTGCTTGAAAAGCCAACCATCAAATGATAACACTCCTAATGGAGACGTGGTTTTAAATTTCAAATGATTTTTATGAAAAAATGATTTTTGAAATGTAATCTAAGTAGGGTATACCTATCTGGATGAAGTGTATTGTTTCCATTTTGTCACTAAATTTTGCCATGAAGGTGTCTAAGGTTACTACATTTTTAACTTAAGAAAAGTTATATGTTTTATAAATAAACTTATTTGCATCATGAAAATAAACACACAACTGGGAAAAGTTTGGTTTGGACTCAAAGGAAATCAGGTGTGTGTGTGTATGCATTATAATCATTGAACATATATATTTGTTCAATATAAAAAATAAAAGGTTAGCATTTTATTTAATTTTTAAAGGCACCTATATTTACAAGTGTCTGAAAAAGAAAAGAATATCTTTTATTTAGATTTGAAGAAGACTTACAAATTTAACAGCAGAGTCCCTCATGGGTGTGTTATTGTTTGGTTTGGGTGTGTTGAGTTATTAACTTCCACCACACACAAGACACTCAGGAATGGCTGGCTTTTTAAAGTCTTTTTATGACATGCAAATACTTCTAAGAACCTTATCCTCAGGTGCTTGTTCCCACAAACAAACCCTACAGTGTTTTCCAAACTTTTTCAACTTGCCTTAATTTAAGGAATGCATGAAGATGACCCACTACAAACAGACCTCTCTATGTACATAACTTATATGAATACATATATCTATGTGTGAGGCTGTCATGGCTAACGCCATGACAGGCAGCCTAGATTAGGAGTAGGCCTGGTTTCCTGGGGTAACATAATTATCAGGCCACCTGGAGCCAGCCAATCAACATATGCCTAGCAAGAAAAAGGGAACCTATCAGGGGAAAGCTGAAAGCCCACGAAGGATTGGGCCAACAAAAATTACCTTGCAACTGTGTAACCAATCAGCTTGCGCCAACTACCCGCTGTGTAACCAATCCGCTTGTGCCAACTACCTGCTGCTTTTTTGACCTAATAAATATCCGAGAGAACTGGGGCTCGGGGCCTTTCCATCCTCACACCCTTGGTGAGGGCGGGAGGCCCTGGCTCAAGTCAGTAATAAATTCCCCTATTGCAAGTTGCATTGTTTCGAGGAGTCTTCTTTCCCGACCGGGGACTTGGACTACGGGCAGAACATGTATGGTTGAAACAAACATTTCACAAAGCAATATGTGTTCTTGTTACTTGTAATCACTCAAATATCTTCCATTCTATTGTATTTAGTTTTGATAACGCTGGTCTTGATCCACTAAACCTATTCCACAATGGTTGAAATGGGTCACAGCCCACCTTAAAATAATGACCATAAATTCTATCATTATAAATGACTTCAGTGCTTCCACAGTCCCTGTTGAAGCACCCTGAGCCCCAATTTCCCCTCTTATCTTTCCAGTTTATTCCTTGAGAATCCCAACTCCTATAATTCTTCTACCCAACCAGGACATATATTAGTAATTCACTGATCCCACCACTTGCCCTTGAATGCATCCCTTTCCATCTCTTGACGCTTCACGTCAGATACATTCCATGAGCCCTTATTGTAATCCCTTCTGTGCACGCTCTCCCTTCCTTTGCCTCCTCTTGCTTTGTCACACTTCCTGGTGAAACCCTGACCTTGGTTAAATCTAATTCTGGGAGCCCTGGGCCCATGTGCCAGCAGGTAAGCAGAGCCAAAGGGAAGTATCCTACTTGACGCTGGTCCCACCTGTCATCTGCCAGCACTGACTCCAGATGAGCCTGGTTTTGCCCTTGTAAATCTCATCCGACCTCCTGGCTCTGAATACCCACCGATGACTCCCGCTTTACGTCTGCAGCCCGGCTCTGTCCCCTGAACTGCGGATGTGTGATCCAGCTGCCTGTTTGGCAGCTCTGCATGGAGGGCTAACAGACACTTCAGAGTTATCGTGCCAAAAGCAGAGCTGGTCAGCACTCCCCACCTCAGTCTGCCTCTCCTGCAGTCTCCCCGTCTCAGAAATGCAGCTACCTTCTCTCCGTTGCTTTCCCCCTGACTCACAGCCAAGGCTGGAGCTCCCCAAGAAGCCTCTACAAACCTCATGCCACAGCTCCTTTTCTGACCTCCTTTCCCCTAATCTTTCACACACTCAGCCCACCAGGCACTCTCCAACATCAGAGCTTTGATACTGGCTGCCTACCCCCACCCCCCACCCCGCCGAGAGGGTTTTTCTTCTCTTGTAGTTTCATGGCTCACCTTCCTCAGATCTCAATAATAACTGTGTGTGACGAATGAATGAATGAATGAATGAATGACGTCAGTGTCTTACAAGTACACACTCTGCACCCGAGTTTCAAAGGTAAAACCAAATGTTCCCAGAGGATAAACACAATGTCAGTCCACATTCTATAACCTCACGACCTGCACGTAAGGCGTGCTGCCGTGGATACAGAATCGGTAGCACTTGTCCTAGCGATGACTCTGTGCCTGACTGACCTGGGAAATACACACTCACGCCACACAAAGGGACTAAGGAAGACAGGGACACCTGGATCTTCCTGGGCTTTTGGCTTCCCATTCCTAGGATATTTGCTTGGGAGACACAACGTTTTTTGAAGATACTGCTGAAGGACAGGGAAGTGCAGATTTCTGAGAGTTCAAGCTGGGACTCAAACTTCATCCAAAGGCCTTTGAGTCTGCTAGGGAAGGCAGAATCTAGAAAAACTGTAAGTCAGAGGTTCAAGTGGGTCTCTGTTTTACAAGAAGTCTGAATTTACCTACTGAACAGGCAACCCTTAGGAGAAACTACTCACTCTACAGAGTCTGTTAACTGTGCAAACTATAAAGCAAAGCACCTATTCTAGATGCCCAGTTAGCACAGAAGAGTTCAAGAAAGCAAAGAAAATATGTTGTTTTGGGAATCAGATCAATCACATCAGGAAGTTTAGGTTGCTTTAGGAGATAGGGATGTAGTGCTAAAAAATCCCCTCATTTGGCTGCTTGGAGCAGATTTGAATACCTGTGGGGTGAGGGCCATGAGTGACAGATAAATTTAATAAGAGGCTCGAGAGGGACAAGGAACTGGCACTGATGAAACAATTCAAAACATCTTTAAGACCAAAAAAAAAAAAAAAAGCAATATCACATAATAAGCACTCAAAAACTGTAATTAGATCTAAATTTTGGCACACACTGAGCTGATTTAGAGCCTGGGTGACCAAATATAACCTAAGAGTTGAAAAGGAAATAGCTCTCCTCACCTCTGCCCCTTCAGGGCCTGAGGCTTTGAGATCCTGCAAAGACAGGACTCTTGACCCAAGAGGTCGGCACCATGAGCAGTCACTGAGGTAAGACTTTCAGAGGCCACAGGACCTGGAAATAGAAGAGCATACTGGATGTGTTTGTGCACATATGTGAGACACCCATCCAGGGCTCCCAGAAAGAGCCTGGGAAACTCGGAGGGGGCAAATTCCATATGGATGGAATGGGGAGGGGCTCGGAGAAATGTGATTTCAGCCCAGATATAAAGGAAAACCCGAAGGCTGCTTTGGCCAGAATGTGTTGGTACATACTCATGAGGCAAATGAGAATAATTTTAAGAAGCATGCATAGGTTTAAATCGATTTGATAAATCCAGAATCAGAGGTAGACTAGGAAATCAAATCGTGGTCTAGTCAATTCCTAAAGGGAAAAGACAGTGGGATTTCACCTAAGGATTCCAAGAAGAGGTCGATACAGGCCCAGTTCATGCAGGCTTCCAAGATCTCCTACTTAAGAAATCTTGGGACCTCTTCAGAATGGAAGCTGGGAAAGTCTCAAACCTGGAGAACCACCTTAAAGTGATTCTTTATAACCATGACTTATATTATAAAATAATGACTCTTTCTGTGGTGTGAAGAGTTACCTGGGGCCAAAAACCCCACAAACCCAAGGTGAGACCCCCTACAGATGCTCTAAGTATGACCTGCATGTAGTTTTGATTGTAACAGATAATCTATCACACAAGAAAAAACAAACAAACAAAGAATGAAAGAAAGAAGGAGGGAGAGAGGAATGAAGGAGGAGGGAAGGAAAGATTCAAATGAAAAGAAAAAAAACCCCGTGGCACAACAGTTTTAATAAACTTGGTTTTTGTTGTTTGTTTATGGCAAATCAATTTACAGTAAGTTCTACATAACTAAGTAGCATTACATATATAATTTTTAAAAAGTGAAGAGTTTTTCCACTTTGCAACTTGGTATTCATTTCTTTTCTTTTTTAAATAAAGATTTTAAATAATTCCTTGTTTTAAATTTGCCACCTGGAGCCTTAAAATTTGCCCTCGACTTTGTGATTCACGATGCGCTCTCAAATGGGCGTTATTAACAATGCTGAGCCATCTGGTAGCCTCCTGTTTGAGCCAATCACTCTTGCTAAGTAGGTATTAAGATCATTTGTTCTTGTAATGCTGAAGGAGTGCATATGCTGTAAACTTGTAAATGTAGCAATCTTTTAAAACATTATTTTAAATTTGAGTGTCCTCTAAATTTTCATGCCCTCTGCCCTAATTACAACTCTGTCCTTGAAATCTGTTTCATTGGCACTTGAACTAAAGTATCATTGACAGGGGGCTTCCCAGGCAGTTCTAGCCGTAAAGAATCTGCCTGCCAATGCAGGAGAGGCAGAAGACACGGATTCTATCCCTTGGGAAGATCCCCTGAAGAAGGAAATGTCAACCCACTCCAGTATTTTTGCTTGGAAAATTCCATGGATAAAGGAGACTGGCGGGCTACAGTCCATGGAGTCCCAAAGAGTCGGACACGACTGAATGACTGAACACAGACACACACACACACATCACTGAAAGGGTCTAAGGAGGGGGATGCGTATGAAGCCTTGAGGGAAATAAAGAAAAGACGTATCTAAGTGATATTAAGGAGAGACTCTTTCTGTTTAACCCTTAGTTAAGGGAACAAGCAAACTATTTTCCTAGCTTTCAAATTATATAGGACTTTTCTATACTTTTCAAGTTCAATATTGGGTCTGAGACTCCAATATTGGTAGAAAGGGCCAATAAAATAAAAAATCTGTTGTTGTTGTTGTTTAGTAGCTCAGTCGTGTCTGACTCTTTGCGACCTCATGTACTGTATGTAGCCCACCAGGATTCTCTTTCCACGGAATTTTCCCGGCAAGAATACTGGAATAGGTTGCCATTTCCTTCTCCAGTAGAACTTCTCAACTCAGAGATCAAATCTGCATCTTCTCTCTCTCCTGCATTGGCAGGTGGATTCTTTACCACTGAGCCACTGAGGAAGCCCATAATAAAGAATATAAAGTTCAAAAATTTTTTTAAATGAGAGACTCCCAGGATCACCAGCTACCATCAACCCTCTAATAGCCACTAAGTTTCTAATCTGTCATTGGCTTTTCTTCGAACATACAAAGCCGCATGCTGTGGAAAGGTCACTATCCCACGACACACCTATGGGCCAGAAGGCAATAACTAGTGAAGTAAAAACACGATCAAGTTGCTGGACAATTTTCTCATTAAATTAAAAGCAAAACAAAACATGATACTTCAAAACTATACAAAACTTAGCTCTCATATTTGCATTGGTTATGCAATGTATAGATGCAATCCATGTTTGTTGCTGATGATTCTATTAAGAGCTCTCTAGAAATTTTTTTTCCTCTGTACCCAGTTGGTATTCCATGACAACAAAAAGATTATTCACAGATTGACCTTCATTAACTTTTAAACTGTACAAAGAACCCCTAGACAATGTCCGTGTCTGAATACTACAATAGCAAGAAGGACGCGAGACCGTTGGGCTAGAGGGACCAGAAGAGAAGAATGCGTGCGACAGGAAGGGGCTTCACTAGAAAACAGGTAATTGTGGTCCTCAGTCAGTGCTGAGAAGGGGACAGAAAGTGTGGAGAAGACTATTGATGGGTCACTGGGAAGCAGGAAAGACCACGTCCTTCCTGTATCTTCAAGGACCCAGCTCTTCCCTGGTCATTTCATTATTTTATTTTATAAAACCAGGAAATCCTCCATTCCTGGCTCATGCTGTCATGTCCATTTTGGGGTGGGTGGAACACGTAAAATCATCAGCCCTGGAGAAGGGCATGGCAACCTACTCCAGTATTCCCGCCTGGAGAATCCCATGGACAGAGGAGCCTGGCGGGCTACGGCCCATAGGGTTGCAAAGAGTCGGACACGACTTGAAGCAACTTAACAAACACACAGCACTCCTTTAGCTGAGAGGGGAAAAGCAGTCGCTTCCCACTTATGTCAGCATATATTACAGAGAGCAGAAGAGAAGGGACACTTTTTACCTGCTGGGCTCCAAATAAAGCTCAGTTTATGTTCCCTTGGAGTTCACAATCAGAAAAAAAAAAAATCACGTATTGACCCTCAAAACAACCCCAGAAGGGGTATAGGGAGAGCTTATAATGAAACAGTTCACTGGAAAGAGCAAGGGGTCTTAAATCCCCGAGTTACAGAGCAGCCTAAAGAGCAAGCATTATTCCATGCCTGAGCCGCGCTACATGTCCTGCACTGCTGCTTTCTTCCCCACACTGAATTGTGTTCTCACATCGATTGTTGCAAGTCTTTCAGGGCCAATAGTAACTGGAGAGTCCAGTTTCTGAAACGGCTGGAGAGCAGATTGGTAGGAGATTGAGGGGCAGTTCCCCCGAGGAGGGAGCCCTTGTTCTCAACACTCCAGGTGTCTCCCCATCGCTGGAAGCAGAGAAGGCAGAGCCCAGCCATGCTGCTGTAATAGCCTGTGATTAAACCTTGGCTGAACTTTCCCCCACAAAACAAGGTATCACATAAAGTATCCAAAATCGGGAGTATTAGGGGAAAACAATCATTCACTTGTTCAACCAAAGAGAGGTTTCTGGATCTAATTGTTACCTGCAGTGCACACCACACAAAGGTTGCTGGCGACAAGGCAGAGTTGTATAAATAGCATGACAAACAGCTGCAGATTTCAATTACTCCATGATCATCAGTGTATAGAATAAAGAGGCAATTTTGCAGAGGAGAAACCACAGGGAATACATTGGACTGACAACTGCCTGGAATTCAATTTGCCGAAGTGATATTGAAATATGGGGGAGAAGTCGAGGTGTGCTGATTAAGTTTCAAGCTGCGGCGTTACTAATACTGTCTCACGAACCTGTCGGCTCTGTTGTCACCATAGCAACATGATCATCAGAGCAATCCTGAAAACAGGCTACACCACAGACTGTTCATTTACATTTGTGATAAATGCTGGGAGAGTCGGGTACATTAATAAGCCAGGACTTTCACACAACCTGGCAACCTAGAAAAATTGCAAAGAGCAGAAAATATTGTTTTTCTATACCTGTAGCTATTTGACACATATAAACAAACAAACAAATAAGAGATGAATGAACAGGAGAGTCGGATGTTAATCCAAGAAGAAACAGAAAACAGAAAGTTTGTTATAAGATAGCACTGGTGATATTTAGATTTGCCCAGAGTACTTACTGGGGAAAAAAAAAAACCTGCTTTGAGATAGTTGAGGTAATGAAAGTTCTTTCTCTTTCTCTCTTTCTCTCTCTCTCTCTCAATGAAAGTCTTTCTCTGTCTCGTAATGAATGGTCTCTCTCTGTTTTGCTCCCTCTTTCTCATAATGAAAGATGTCTCTGTCTTTCTCACACACACACGCACACACACAAACTTAAAAAGATTACAAACGGAATTAAATCGGTGGTTCTTACTTTATATAGAGATGTTAAAGAAAGAGTTTTGCATGACAAAAGTTTTGCTTACTGATTATATTTACTGTCCTTAAAGAACAAATGAAAGAGGATTACAAAAAGCATTTCGATAAATGGAACTTATTAATTTGACTCATTATACAAATCTCATTCTCAAAATTTTTACTTCTATTTCCTTAACTAGTTAAGTGTAATCAACAATAAAGGAGGGCTTTCCTGGTGGCTCAGTGGTAAAGAATCTCCCTGCCACCCAGAAGACATGGGTTCGATCCCTAAGTTGGGAAGATCCCCCGGAAGAGAGAAATGACAACCCACTCTACCAGTATTCTTGCCTGAAAAATCCCATGGACAGAGGAGCCTGGCAGGTTACAGTCCATTGGGTCTCAAAGAGTCAGACACAACTGAAGTGATTGAGCACATACATCACAACAAAGAAAAAGTATAATATGAAAATATACTATTTCTGGGTTTTTATTTTTATGAAGGAAATTTGCTTTCATGGTAAGAGTATGCCACAGAAATATTACAGTCTGACTTGGAAAATATGCTGATTTTCTGCAAAAATAATCAGATGAGAGACAAATCTCAGAGCTGTTTTCAAATGCTTGCTTTTTCAGGAAGGCCAAATGAATACTTCTCCTCTAGAAGTACTAAATGTTTCCAGCATTTCCAGCCAGTGTCTTCCATTTCCACGGAATAATGCTCTCCTCTTTTGGTCCCTGTCTGTCCCGTGGCTACATCTCAGCCCTGGCACCGAGACAGCCTCCCCTCAAGATTATGTGATACTGCGAGCTGGGAGTGAGGAAAGTTTATTTCTATGTGCTATCTCCAAAGGAAAAAAAAAATCATTTCCCAAATACTTTGCTTATGGCAGTTCAAACAAAGTTCACTCTTAGCAGGATACTATAATAAAAGTCTCCAGAAGCAAAGGCTTGTGCTATGCATTGTTATTTTATTAGCACCCTATTTAGAGGGCTGTTACATTGCATTACTTTAATACAGGAATGTAGTTACTTTCATTCCAAAAGAAACCCACGCTAACACTCAATAACAGACACCTGAGAGGGGAACTGACTGAAGCTCTAAGGCTTCTCTGCCTCCTTCTCGGGCAGACTTCCTGGCCTGTACTTCCAGTCTCTTCAAGCATGCCCGTGCACCTCTCCTACCACGTGGTCGGATTGCCTCATGCTCCAAATTCTTCCTTATTCTTTGGAAAGCATCAAGGCACAGAGAAAAACACGAGGGATTTTTGAATAAGTTACGTGTGCACTGAAATTTCAATTTCCAGCTTTGGAACACTTGTGTTTGTATCATTTGATTTCTGGCATCTTTTTTTCTTCTTGTGTAAATGGGGATCACAAGTATCCCACACAGCTCAAGATTAGATGAGGTCATATGTTGGGTATCTACAATATCTGCCGCGTGATGGGCACCCACCGGTCAAGGTTCGTTCCTTCCCCTTGCCTTCTCTTAGCGCACCTGACCCACCCTCATGCTCACCTGCTCTTTGAAGAGCTCCTCAGAGCCTCCTCCTCCACCACTCTTTATCAAAATGTTCCTGAACAAACTCTCAACCATGCCACCATACTCTAAACCTCTTTCCTACCTAAGTCTCATCAGTCAGACCCCTTGTTTGTGCACTGTTGAGGTTTTTGGTTTTGTTTTTTTTGTTTTTTTTTTGAGAGTTAACTTTATCCTTTTATTAAAAATTAATTTTTTATTGGAGCATAGTTGATTTACAATTTTGTGTTCATTTTCACTGTACAGCAAAGTGAATCAGTTACACATATAACATCCACTCTTCTTTTGGATTCTTTTTCTGTATAGGTCATTAAAGAGTATTAAGTAGAGTTCCCTGTGTAATGCAGTAGGTCCTCATTATCTATTTTATATATTACTGTGTATATGTCAATCCAAATCTTCCAATTTATGCCCACCTCCCTTTCCCCCTTGGTAACCATGTTTGTTTTGCACATCTGTGACTCTATTTCTATTTTGTAAATAAGTTCATTTGTACCATTTTTTTAAGATCCCATATATAAATGATATCATATGATATTTATCTTTCTCTGTCTGACTTCACTCAGTATTACTAGCTCTAGGTCTATCCATGTTGCTGCAAATGGCATTATTTCATTCTTTTTTTTATAACTGAACAATATTCCATTGTATATATGTACCACATCTTCTTTATCCATTCATCTGTCATTGGCCATTTAGGTTGCTTCCATGTACTGGTTATTTTAAATAGTGCTTCAGTGAACATTGATGTGCATGTTTATTTTTGAATTATGCTTTTTCTAGATGTATGCCCAGGAATGGGACTGCTGGATCATATGATAGTTCTATTTCTAGTTTTTTAAGGAACCTCCACACTGTTCTCCACAGTGGTTACACCAATTTACATTCCCACCAACAGTGTAGGAAGGTTCTCTTTTCTCTACATCCTCTCCAGCATTTATTGTTTGTAGATTTTTTGATGATGGCCTCTCAGGTGTGAGATGATACCTCACTGTAATTTTTCTTACATCGCAGGCCAATGTCACCAATCGCAGTTTTTTACCTCCCCCTCCTTCTAGCACCTTCTTGCTTCCTGTCATCCAATTCCTTTTCCCTTGGAGTATGTAGGTCCATTCCTCTCCACCAAGACAAAAAAGATTGGGAGGATTCCCAAAGAGACAGTGTTCAAAGTAGGAAAGTTATCATCTTAAAACATCTCTGAAAACGCTTGGTAGATTTATGAAAGCATAACACAGCAGAAAGATAATGTCAGGATCTAAGACAGGCTGGGTCCTGAACCCAGCTCTGATGAGAATCAGCCGATGAGTTGGGAATTTATAGTAGACTAAAAATCAAGATAATTCATCAAATATTGGACACAAATTTCCCAGATATAGGCTGCCCATTAAATGTTTTCCACCATGCTAGACAAAAGGATTTACTTTCTTTTTACTCAACATGTGTGTGACAGAGAGTTGGAGGAGATGAAATGAGCAGGGACCCCAACTGCCCGTCTCCAACCACCCCACCTGTCCTCTGTCTTAGTCCATCCCAGCTGCTGTAATAAAAGTACCATAGATTGAGTGGCCTAGACAACAAACATTTGTTTCTCACAGTTCCGGAGGCTGGTAAGTCCAATATCAAGGCACTGACACAGCTGAAGTCTGGTGAGGGTCATTCCTGGTTCATAGATGGCTTGTCTTTTTGCTGCTTCTTCACAGGCTGCTGCTGCTGAGTCGCTTCAGTCATGTCCGACTCTGTGCGACCCCATAGACGACAACCCACCAGGCTCCCCCATCTGTGGGATTCTCCAGGCAAGAACACTGGAGTGGGTTGCCATTTCCTTCTCCAGTGCATGAAAGTGAAAAGTGAAAGTGAAGTCGCTCAGTCGTGTCCGACTCTTCGCGACCCCATGGACTGCAGCCTACCAGGCTCCTCCGTTCATGGAATTTTCCAGGCAAGAGTACTGGAGTGGGGTGCCATTGCCTTCTCCTCTTCACATGGCAGAAAGGGACAAAGGAGCTCTCTGGGATCTCTTTTCTAAGGATGGCAATCTCACTCATGAGGGCTCCACTCTCATGACCTAATTACCGCCCCAAAGCACCACCTTTTGATACTATCACATTAGGAGTTAGGATTTCAACATATAAATTTTGGAGGCACACAAACATTCAGTCTATAATATCCTCCAAACTATTCCTTTTCTGCAAGCAGAACTTCTCATTCTCTATGACACCAAAAGGCATCAGTGTGGTAGTAGAAGACAGGAGGTCTGGAAGCTGGCTTCAGTGCTGACACCAATTACAGGATTTTTGGTCCTGTAAGCCCTCCAGGCCCCCATTTCCTTATTACAGGCTAATCATTTGGAGCCATAGACCCCATTGACAACCTGGTGAAGCCTGCGAAAGCCTTCTCAGAAGAATAGATTTAAGTGTATAAAAGAAAATAAATATAAATAAAACTAGCTATACTGTATTGGTTATCAAATATTTAAAAAAACAAAATTGTCATACAATAATATTTATGCTTCTTTAGCAAATCAATAAAATGGCAGATCTAATATTAGCAGGTCTAATAAAGACTAATTTTGAAATAGGGATGATTATAAATAATACTTCAAAATATCTGTTATAGAGTGAAGAAAGTCAGAATGAGAAAGAAAAATACCATATATTAATGTATACATTTGGAATCTAGAAAGATGGTACTCACAATACTATATGCAGTGCAGCAAAGGAGACACAGACATAAAGAACAGACTTTTGGACTCAGTGAGAGAAGAAGGTAGGATGATTTGAGAAAGTAGCATTGAAACATATACATTACCATATGTAAAACAGATGACCAGTATGAGTTTGACATATGACTCAGGGCACCCAAAGCTGCTCTGACAATCTGGAGGGACAGGGTAGACAGCAAGGTAGAAGCGGGGGGTTCAGGATAGAGGGGACACATGTATACCTATGGTCAATTCATACTGATGGACGTCAAAAACCATCACAATATTGTAATTACCCTCCAGTTAAAATAAATAAATAAATTTTTAAAAATATCTGTTATAATCAGAAATATTTGAAAATAGCTGAAATTTCCAAAGGTGTGTGTGCTTAGTCACTCAACCAGGTCTGACTCTTTGCGACCCCATGGACTGCAGCCTGCCATGGGGATTCTCCAGGCAAGAATACTGGAGTGGGTTGCCATGCCCTCATCCAGGGCATATTGCCCTGGATCAAACCCAGGGGTTTGATTTGACCCAGGGGTCAAACCCAGTTCTCCCACATTGCAGACAGATTCTTTACCATCTGAGCCACCTGGGATTTCCATAGGTGATAAAATTATAGATACTGCTCTAATACTGTGACTTGTGGGCTACATTCTTAAGGAAATGCATAATTTCAGTTAGGGATTCGTCAGAATAGTGTTTTTTAAGATAAAGGAATTCTTTCCAAGCGATCTCTAAGATACCTTTTGACTCTGATATTCTGATCCCCTCCTTCTCACCGGGCTGTTCACCAACACTCCCTTTCACCTGCTTCTAAATGGCCATCTCCTCCTGATTCCACCGGGCTCCAGACCATGTTGAGCTTCACAGGAAGACATTTTAATGTTGTCTTCACTACCATATTGGAATTTGTCACCCCTAATCTGTCAGGAGTTGTAATCCCCAATTCTGAATCTTCTCGGCCATCTTTTCTGCTAAATCTCTCTGGGCTTCAGTTTTCTCCTTGTAAAAGAGGATGATAATGGTACTTTCCATATAGCTTCTCTGAGGATAAAGCAAGTTTCAAAGCAGAAAGCGCTTAGAATATCAAGTGGAATACAGTGGAGTCACAAAAGACATTAACTGTTTTCTTTCTATTAATAATATTATTCCATTGCTTTTGGCCACTAAGAACTCAGAGAGAAAAATAACAGAATATGCTACCTGACCCATTACAAAGATGCACCATTTAGCTTCAGCTGGATCACAACCTCACCTCTCAATTCTTAGTTATTCACCGAAAATTTATCAACAATGAATGTGAGTGTCTGAACACTCACTGTGTGCTAACCAGTATGGTAGACACTGAGGATTGAGACATACATTTATTCAACAAATATTTATCAAGCACGTCCTGGTGGCTCAGAAGGTAAAGAATCTGCCTGCAGTGCAGGAGACTCAAGTTCCATCCATGGTCAGGAAGATCCCCTGGAGAAGGCAAATGCTACTTACTCCAGCATTCTTGCCTGGACAGAGGAGCCTGGAGGGCTCATTTCATGGGGTCACGAAGAGCTGGACATGACTGAGCAACTCACTCTTTCACTTCTGTGTGGGAGGCACTGTTGCAGTATGGTGGATCTAGCAAAAAAAAAAGAGGAGGTCCCGTGTATATTACATTCTAGTGGAAGTCTTCCCTTTTGATCATGGTGGACAAAGTTCCCATTCTGCTGAACCTCACATCTAATTGGAAGTGACAGACAGTAAATTGTTCAATCAGCAAGCAAACAAATGGGGAAATATCAGGTATTGTTGTGTGTTGTCACATCAGTCATCATCAGTCCACCATTTTGCTTTACCCTACCTCTCTTCCATACAATAATCGTCAGTCTTGCTTCCCTCTTGCACCATCTCATCTCCACAATTGAGAAATATGTATTATACAACTTTTACTTTACTTCTATTTCTTAACATTCCCTCCCAAGCTCCCATAATTTGAATTTCCGTTCGCTCCATTATACTGAAACTACTCTCTCAAAGGTCACTGTTAACTCCCTTTTGATTAAAAGTCCTTTGGGGAACTATATACCTCTAGGCCTCTCTAAACTGTCCAGTATAGATAATTGGGGTCTGTTTCTCAAAATTATCTTCTTTTTGGAGTTACTGCTCCGTCTACACCTGCCCCACCACCTTCTACTGCCATTTTGCCTGTATTCCTTTTTTACTGGACTGTCTTATAAATAATGGCCCATTTTCAGCAATTCTCTTGAAGATTCAATCTACTTGCCCTCTGCTCTTTCCTGACATGTTTGAACAGATGACTTCCAAACCTGCACCTCAAGCACTGGCTTCTCACCTAGGTAGCTCCAGTCACCCACAGAACACCCCCATCCAGATAACCCAGGGGCCCTTCAACTCTGTATATTCAGAAAACCAAAGAGTCTCTTGTATCTCTAATACAGTCAACATTCACACTTCTCCCCCAGCGTGGGATACCTGGTTCTTTCTCCTCCTCTTTATTACCACGAGTGTGATATGGAGAGGCAAGATCTCCATGCCTCTTCCCTTTCTCAAATATTAATCTTAGTGGAACCAGTTCCCATGATCATAGATGGGCTACAACTGGCATTCAGGATGACAGGACATTAGCGACTCACATATGTGAGCATGTATAGGGCACCTACATGCCCTGTGCCCCATGGTGTTAGGCTGAGATAGTACCTGTATCCTTGGATAAACCTAACCATCTTTGTCTCTCCTCTTGCCAGGAGTGTTGTCAGGCAATCTGACAGTCTCTGTGTCTCGGTGGAGTTAAGATTTGGAAACAGATGGAAGAAGAAACCCATTTATGCAGGCCACATGCAGAGCTCTACACTGTTGGCAGAGTGGTACTTCATGTATCAATTGCCATCATTTCTTGTGTACATCTCCCCCTTGGGCTCTCATAAGAAAAGAAGTGGCTGTGGGTATGAGGAAGAAGTCAAGCATTATGGGAGTCCTTGGGCAGATGCCAAGTAATACCAGAAAATCCTTACTGAACTGTTAATAATATTTATGCTTCAAGACCCAGTTAGAATCTTTATTTTATAGTAATTAATACCATAAGCTCTATTTTGAAGAAGTCCTGTGTATGAATCTCAACTCTACTACTTAATACCTGTGTGAATTTAGTCAAGTTACTTAGCCTCTCTGAGGCTCATCAATAAAAATGTGGGATTAGCAACGGTCAAAAGAGATAATCCATCATTGTATATTGGCTTGCTATCTGTCACTATTCCTGGCAGGTAGCAAGCATTAAATAAATGTTAATTACAGCAATATAGGCCTGCATCCCAATAGCTCTCTGTTGCCTCACTAACAATCATACTTTCAGGCTTTCCTATATTACTTAAAAGGATACATTTACAGGACATTAGGTTTATAACCATTGATAATTTGCTAGCTTCTGTGTATTAGTCTTGTCTCTAAATGGCATTTGAATCTCCATGTAGGTCACACTTAAAGCTTATTCTTTTCCCACAAACCCAAGAGTGACCGGCACAGTACCAGTACACCTCAAGATCATATTATTGGTCGAAATGCTACATAGTATCATAACATAGGGTTGTATTTTAATCATATTGTCTCTCTCTATACACACACACACACACACATATATAGACATATATATACACTTTTTTTTACTGAAGATCAAAAAATGGAGGCTTGCATGTAGACAGCAGCTTTCACCATTTGTCCAAATTCCCAGGCTGAGGACTTCCCTAGTGGTCCAGTGGTTAATAAAACTCCAAGCTCCCAATGCAGGGGGCCTGGGTTTGATCCCTGGTCAGGGAACTAGATCCCACATGCTAAACTAAGCACCCACATGCCACTGCTAAGACCCAGCATAGCCAGATACATATTTTTAAAAAAGAGTGAATCACATCCTGGGTACAACTAATGTTTTAAAAAAAAATTCCCAGGATGTAGCAATTCTTACTGTGACTGAGCTCTGCAGAGGGTTGATGTGCCAACCTAAGACTCACCTACCTGCATGGTAAGCTAAGGTAAAGCAAGAAGGAGAAAGTACAAAATTACTCCCAGTCATAGTTTCAAGTGACACCACGTCTTCATAGACTATGGAGAAATCAATCTAGGGTGCAACCCTCAAAATAAGTTGATTCAAATTGAACAAACAAGGTCGACTGCACTTCAAGGCAAAGAAGTAGAATCACAAATAACAATAAATAGCATAGCTTTCACCTCATTATATTGTGATTACTGGAATAAATAATACAGATAACACATCCACACAATATCTGTTAAATGATATTATAACATATATTAATTTATTAAACACACATTTGCATCCCATGGGATATAATTTAAGTTCAGCAAAATATTTCAGAGAATCTTTTCTGTTAGAGTTGGCCTTGTACCTATGTGTGAACTCATCTTTCAGTGCAATGGAAACAGGTTTAATAACTTCTCATTTCTGCTTTCCTCTCATTTATCCATCCATTCCTTCTGCCTGGGAAATGGCAATGTTTCTAAGAATATATTTTCCAACACCCTGTGCTTCATTCCTTTCATGAAGGAATGTAAAGTTACAGCTCATTCACTTTACCATTATCACACTGCAATTATAGGATTAAAAAAAAAAAGAATGCTCTGGTTCAGAGTACGAGGTATTATTATTTTAAACGTTGTTTTGGGGGCAATTTGTTTTTCTCTTCAGTCCTTAATCAAACTTTAATCAAGCCAAGAGCCTAAAGCAGACTTTTGAAAAGAAAAGTGGCCAAATTCACATGCCTAATCATCGCTGCTAGGTGAGTATATCTTCTCTCTGGCTCAACAGAGCGCGAGCGCTGATAGTACCTCAGACCTCCACTTTCTTGGTGTGGTTTGGAAGCTTAGAGAAGCAATGCAATTTTAGGCTGTGTACACAAAAGCATCCGTCACGGAGCAGGGGAAGAATGCCCCGATGCCCTCAGGAGCATCATCTGGTATGAAATATAGCATGCTGTCCTAGACCCTCACAAATCAGGAAAGTTTGGATCAAAGAAGGAAGAAATCAGCAGGGAGTCACAAACATGGATGGAGGAAGAGCAGAAAGTTTTTACAAACCGTGGCAAACATTCTGTGGCCTGGCAATGACTAAGAGGAACAAGGAAAACATTTACAAGCATAAGGAAAGTGTGAACATGAAGGAGAGAGAGAGAGGGATTGTTTGGGGTGCACAAAAGCGGAATAACAGCAGTAATGAGATGAAATTGAGCAAAAGAAAACTTAGGCTGAACATCAAGGAAGAGTTTGCTAACAGCGAAGCCTATTATACTGCCACACAGCCTCTCAGGGGAAGAGGTTTGAGCTCCAGTGCCCAGGTCATTTAAAACAGGCCTGGACAGAGCACTCAGGGAGACATTGTGGGGAATGAGCCTGCCCTGGCAGGGGAGAGTCAAGATGACCTACCAGTTCTCGTTCTCTCTCTCTAATTTTTGTGATATATAACATCACATCATTACATCGCCTCCAAATGGGCTGCTCCTTGGGCTGAGGATATAATGAGAGTGGATTACTTAGCAAGCAATATACTCCAGAGGAAGCATGCAGAGGCCCAACCTGGAAACCACAGCTCATTAACCAGTAGCTACTCAAATTATTTTGTGCATCTCTGGCCTAATTCAAATTAGAATTGGAGGGCTTTTCCTGACAGGCCAGATGAAAGCTTTGAGTTCTCGGCATTTTATAGTCTGTTTTACTATGAGCTATGAATTCTGCACATTTTTTAAACTTTGATTTTTGTCTCAATAGGTACAGAAAGGGGGAAAACGTGCTAGGAAATAATTGGAAAATGGCAACTGACATAAGCAGATTGTTTTTAGCGTGGGCTACGATGCAGCAATAGCTAATAGAATAAAGCCAGTCACTTAGTAGACTTTAAGACTTAAGGCCTTTTCACTAGAATAAAACTTCAGTCAACTGAAATCCTTGAGGGATTGCAATATACATTCAGATGGTTATGGGTCCCCAGAAACCCCTATGAAAACTAGCTGGTGGTGACCAAGTGAGCACTTCCTTACTTTCAGAGCATCTCCTTATCCTCAGATGTGAATCATCAAGAAAATGGAATATTTGAAAATTGTATATCAAGTTTCTATGACTTCTTGATAATATTTTTCCAATGTAGTGAATGGAAATTGGTCTTGATACTGTAAAGTTGCACTTTAAATATGATTTTCCACTCTAGTCTATCAAACCCCAGTTTTGAGTGCTCCTCTCTTCTTCATCCTGCCTACTCCACTATTTGGATTTGTGAGAACAGTTATTTGTTAATGATTCTTCCTTCTTTCCTCAGTGAGTGTTTTATACCTTGAAAAATGCCTAATCAATTTAATACTTCCCTGCAGCTTTAATCTGTGTTCTGCAGTGTCTCAAGTCCCAAAATTAACCACTCCTACTCCCAAATTCTATTCACTAATCCTGTATTACTGAGTTATTTTTGCTCTGCAAAATTTCAGCTATGCTATAGCATTAATTTATCCACCATTCAGCAAATAGTTAAGTAAGCAAATAATAATTGCCGGGCATCATGTTAGATCTGGAGCTACAAAATAACTGCTACTATCCTGGCTCAGACAGTAAAGGATATGCCTGCAAGGCAGGAGACCTGGGTTCGATCCCTGGGTCAGGAAGATCCCCTGGAGAAGGGAATGGCAACCCACTCCAGTATTCTTGCCTGGAGAATCCATGGACAATGTAGCCTGGTGGGCTACAGTTCATATGGTCACAAAGAGTAGGACACGATTAAGTGATTAACACTCACTTATCCTGATGTAAAGGTGCTCACAATCTAGCTGGAGAAACAGATGAGGCAAACAGAGAACAACGTGGAAAGTACTTCATCAGAAAAATGACAAACTGCTTTCAGAGTATAGGCAAAGAGACAACTGACTTGGCAGAAGTTGACCTGAGAACATGAGGAACATTTGACTGAACTTGCATGTATTCTTATTAGGTTATCCTAAATCTCCCTTTTCCTTACCTCCACTCTGCCACTGGCTAAAAATATCTACCTCCCAATCTTCCCACTGGAAGCTTCTTGGATAACTTCTCTCAACTCGTACTCTACAAATATTCCTCCTCAAAGAGCCATCTAACATATTACAGCTACCTCATTGTTGAGATTGACAGCTCATCCTTTTTATTCAATGTTTGCTTGTAAATACACCAATGTGAGATTCAGGCAAATCTGTCTCTCTGCCTCTAAAAGATTGGATTTTTCTTTTAACATGGTAGTTCTTTAAATTGAAAGAAAGTCTACTTCTACATAAATAATATTTTTATCAGTTTCCCAAAAGTCCCAGCTCACTCAAAAAATATTATTTTGTTTCTTGAGCACTCAACTTCTCTAGACAGTGGGCTTACCAGGCAGAGTGCAGAAGTAAGGGAACTTCTCAGTTTATATCACAGATAATCATCTCTCCGAACAGAAGCTCCCCACCACTGGGTTTACACATTTTCAGTTCTCTGTGTCTTCACTCCCACTTTGGAATAGCCTCTCTCCTCATCTTCTCTAACATTTAGAAGTCTTATTCTTCCTTAAACTCTTGGGTCAAAAGCTGGTCTCCATCAAAACTTCCAAGAAAACCATCTTTCAGTCAGGGTTAAATCAAGTCCAGGTACCTTCTACAAATTCCTGCTTACTCTATTCTGTTTTACATTATTCATACGATCATTATAAGTTTCTGAAGGGCAGAAGGTGTGACTTACTTGTCTTTCAGTCCTTCAGGCCTTCTGTATATTAGGTACTCAACTGATGATTGTTGAATGAATAAATGAATACAAATTGCTTTGTAGTTTGTAAAACAGATGACAACTGTTTTAGTCAGCCTGGGCTGCCATAATAAAATAATGTATATAAGGTGGCTTAGGCTTCCTGGTGGCTCAGTGGTAAAGAATCTGCCTGCAGTGCAGGAGACCCAGGTTTGATACCTGGGTTGGGAAGATCCCCTGGAGGAAGGCATGACAACCCACTCCATTATTCTTGCCTAGAGAATCCCATGGAAAGATGAGCCTGGTGGGCTATAATCCATGTTTCACGAAGAGTTGGACACGACTTAGCAACTATACCACAACAATACACTTCCCTGATGGCTCAGATGGTAAATAGTCTGCCTGCAGTTCAGGAAACCCAGGTTCGATCCCTGGGTTGGGGAGATTCCCTGAAGAAGGGAATGGCTACTCTTGCTTGGAGAATTCCATGGACTGAGGAGCCTGGCAGGCTGCAGTCCATAGGGTCACACAGAGTTGGACATGACTGAAGCAACTCAGCAGCAGCAGCAGCAGTAGCATAATAAGTTGGCTAAAAGTGAAAGTGTAAGTCGTTCAGTCATGTCCTACTCTTTGCAACCCCATGGACTGTAGCCTGCCAGATTCCTCTGTCTGTGGGATTTCCCAGGCAAGGATACTGGGATGGGTAGCCATTCCCTTCTCCAGGGGATCTTTTCTGACCCAGGGATCAAACCTAGATTTCTTGCATTGTAGGCAGATTCTTTACTGTCTAAGCCACTAAGGAAGCCCCATGAGGTGGCTTAAACATCAAAAATTTATTTCTCACAGTTCTATAGGCTGAAGAGCCCAAGATCAAGGTGCCAGCAAAGTAAGTTTCACTCTATGGCCTCTCCTCTTAGCCTGTAAGTAGCTGTCATCTCCCTGTGTATGCATATGGCCTGTTCTTTGTATGCACACATGGAAAGAGAGAGAGACGTTCTCTCCTTCTCTTCTTACAAGGGCACTGTTGGAAGGACATGACCATTGACTGACCCTCTAAGCTGGCCCTGGGCAATCAGAGGTTCATGATCCCTTTCCCTGTCCTTTGAATATACGTTCTTCAGGTTTCAAGGAAGCAGCTTCAAGAGAATATGTTGTTGAGTCAAATGAACCCAAAACACGACTGAAACCCATCAAGGTTTCCATATTAACTTCTATGATCCTGACGGGTAGTTACAGTGATCTGCTTATCCTGCAGTCACCTTTGTGTAAGTCTCTTTACTCTTGGTAACTGCCACCTATGGTCTGGAATGGTCTCCTCTCTCTCTGGGCTCTCCTTGTCCTCCAATGTGTGGAGGCCAATTTATACAAACCAGCAGGGCACTGAGTGCACAGTGGGGACCCACCCTAAAGACACCGTCTGATCCTGATCACCTCTCAAAGGCCCCGGCTCTCAACAGTACCATTCATTGGGAGTTAAAGCTTCAGTATGTTAATTTAAGGAAATACAATTCAATCCACAGCAATAATATATTCATAAAGGTATGCACACGCACGCACACATTCAATTCCTTTTTCATTTAATTTTTCCTGTTCCTTTATCCATCCTTTTCAAACAAATAATAATAAAGTTAATGAAGTTCTGCTTATATTTAGGACTGAAGCTGGTGATTCAGACAATAAAGAATCTGCCTGCAATGTGGGAGACCCAGGTTCTATCCCTTGGTTGGGAAGATCCCCTGGAGGAGGGCAGGGCAATCCACTCCAGTATTCTTGCCTGGAGAATTTCATGGACAGAGCCTGACACGGGCTACAGTCCACGGGGTCGCAAAGAATTAGACACGACTGAGCAAATAACACGCAACACAACAACAAGATAAGAAACTGGCGAGAGCTGTAGCTATGTCTGAGAGCCGGGACCCAAGGAGGTCTGCATCTGACACATTATTTAACCAAAATCTCCAGTGCTCTGATAATGGGATTGATTTACTGCCTTACAAATGAGTTTTGTTCTTTGACTTTCATGTTGAAAATACATCATTACACTAAAAAAAAAAAAAAAACAGTAATCCTATCAGAATAAATTCTCTGGGCATGTGTCTTATGTAGCATGCACTCATATCTGTTTAAACCTAACTGCAGTTACATCTCATGATAAATGAAAACTTTAAATAAGACCATCTACACATCTTCTCCTTCAGTGATTACTCTTAACTGCTTTCTCCAACAAGATTTAGGAGAAAATGACCAAAATGATTTCCAAAAACTGAGATAAAACCACAGGACTGTGGGCTCTGAGAGCTGGATCTTAGAGGCAATTATGGTAGTAAAAACAAATAACTGGACTTTGGGGTCTTTAGAGTTTAAAAAGCATTGTCAAGTTTTGTCAGTTGTATTTATAGTCCAAATCACTGCCCCTTACATGAATTTTCTCTACCAAGTTCCAAGTAAATGGTTGATCAACTGGTTGAAATATTTCCAGGGACTGAGAACTCAGTACCTTACACAATCATTTATCACCTAGTTTAGAGGGTGCTGATCGTTAAAACGTTAAGAGTTGCTCAGTCATGTCCAACTCTTTGCAACCCCATGGACTGCAGCCCACCAGGCTTCTCTGTCCATGGGGTTCTCCAGGCAAGAATATTGAAGTGGGTTGCCATTCTCTTCTCCAGGGGATCTTCCCAACCCAGGGATCACACCCAGGTGTCCCAAATTGCAGGCAGATTCTTTACTGTCTGAGCCACCGGGAAAGTCCAAAAATACTGGAGTGGGTAGCCTATTCCTTCTCCAGGGGATCTTCCTGATTCAGTAATCAAACCAGGGTGTCCTGCATTGCAGGACAGATCATTTACCAGCTGAGCTACCAGGGAAGGCCACTGGTTGTTAAAATATTCTTCTGCATAATGATCCTAATCAAAAAACAACCTCCACTCCTTGTTTCTATTTCTGACCACTGAGTCTCACAAAACATGTAAACCTCTAGTGCTCTGGCTACTCTTTAATCATGCCAGCTCTTCTTGTTACCGTATTTGGAAAACATGTTAATAATTCTTTCCTGTAATTGTTGATAACAGTGGCTAACATTTATGGGGACCTTACTCTATGACAAGCTCCATTCAAACCCTTTATTTGCATTGACTTGTCTGAATCCTTAGAACAACCCTCCGAGGTGTTCACTGTTTTGATTCACAGAGATGCTGCCAGCACAGAGTTCGTCAGTGCCAGAGCCGTTCTGATGACCCAGGCTTCAGACCCCAAAGCTGTTACCCTTAGCAACTAGGGTAGGATATTTTCCTATCATCCTATTTATTTTCCTCAGCACATTTGCTAGTCTGTCCCTTACATCCGTGTGAGGTTAGAATGATCTATTTCTAATCTATCAGTCGATGTGGCAGGTCTCCAAGGCGCGTGGGAAATGTGCTGTTACTGCAGACAGCTGGGGGACAGACTGGATATGCTAGAGACGCCACTCCAGACCCCTCAGGCTCAACAGAGGGGACAGAGGAGAAACTTGAGCATAAGTTTTGTTTTGTTTAAAAAAAAAAGAAAAAACCTTCAAGTGATTCTAATGTGCCCCCCACTGGTCCAGGCAGTGTTTCACAAGTTTTAGTATTCATAGAAATCATCTTAAAATTCTGATTCTAGAGCATAGCCTGGGGTTCATAAACTGACATTTTCATCAGGTCCCACTCCAGGTAATTTTGATCCAGGCAACACTGAACTGTGGAATTCTTATTCTCTTACATACCATGGATTGAAGACATGTGAAACACAAGCAAAGGTTTCCTGCATCATCAACGTGTTCAGGAACCCCAGCAGTCAAGTCCACTTCCTTGTTGCCTCCCCATCGCCAGTGGCTCAGACTCCGCACGAGCACTTGATGCAGACATCAGGTACCCAACGTACCTCAACTGTGAAACATCACTCAAGGCAAGTTTACCTGCAGTGGGTACCACAGCCTACACTGAAAATACAAAAGATGCACTTTTGAAAAATATTTATAGCAGGCTATCTTTTAACTGTTCTTAAAATATCATTACATGCACACATATCTTTTCACATTCCATACAATATTTTTATATAAATAAAATCTGCTGACTTCCAGTCAATTCAACAAACATGTTTAGTGCACCTGCTAAGCTCCAGACATTGTGCCAAAGGTGCATAGGGGGAGGAGAAAGGGATTATAACAAAAGTGAATAAAACATAGCCCCTGCCTCAAAAAGATTCATGTGCATGGACTGACCCAACTCTTTCCTACAGTTAGCCAAGGAGATGATGCTCAGGTGACCAGAACCCATGAGTATAGATCTGGACATCATAGTTCTGTGCAAGTCAGAGGCTGCACTCATTCACATTGTTCCAACAGCTGATTCCCTTTGTGACTTTTTTTTTCTTGTATTCAGGTCTTGATTCACTCCTCAGACTAACATGGCACCTCGAGGCCTTCTCTCTATCTACCTACTCAGATGTGACCAAGATTTATCCTTGAGTTCCACCTCTCTGGCTACTTCTGGAATATTCCAACCAGTACAATTTTATCTATGTGAACATGAATTCTTTCTTATCAGACCCAAAGCCACAAAGTGGGTGCTGTACAGTTCATAGTCTCCCAAGAGATGTGTGCAGACACACCCACAATTACTCATAAGACAAAATGTGTTACAATATTATAAGGGAAAAAATCAAACAAAAAGGCCATGGCATCATATTGGAAAGAAGGATTAATTTTGACCAGGATGACAGAAGGTAGCTTCACAGAAATGTCATGTTTGTGACCATTTAAAGAAGAAGGGAAAGGTTAGCAAGAGTTAAATCTTTATGAGAAGAAAGGGACTAAAGGACTGGAGGTGGGGGAAAGTTTCGGACAATACCAGGTTAAAGAAAAAGACTGGAGTAGAGGGGAAGTAGTTAACAAAGGCTCAGAAGTTAGTTGGAAGACTTGTGTGACCTTGAATTCCATCGGGTTTGGATTTGATGCCCTATGGAATGAGTCAGTAAATATCTTTCAGTAAGGATGTGATAGAATCAGCTATGCTTTAAGAATGATACTCGGACTCTGATTTAAAGGATAAATGGGAATTGGGGAAGGTGACTGAGAAGCAAATCACTAGAAACCATTAGAACTATTATTTATTCTCCATTTGCCCTCAGGGCCACTCTTCACGATCCTCCACCTGCCCACTTACCTGCGGCTCTGACTGCACCTCCCTCTCTGCATTCCCATTATGATCAGCACTGGTGAGGACCCACAGGAGATCTGGAGGAAATAGTGAGTTTGAGGTGCACGTTTCCTCAGCTCCATCCCTGCTCTGTTACTTCGGGCCGGCCATGTCCTGTGCTGTCCAGATGAAGGTCACGGCTCCTGTTAGCTGGTCTGCTCCATGCCCACCCCTCTCTCTAGGCTTCAGGAGCTGCTCTCTCTCCTTATCCCTTCAGGTTTAGGGGTGGTAAGAGAAGCCCTGAGGTACCACATCATCTCTGATGGCTTCCCTACACCCTGCCCCTTCCTTAGCAAATAATCCCTTTAGCAAACTTTTCTCCACTTACCCACTTCCAACGTGCTACTGGTATGTTCCCAGGACCCTGACTGCTGCAGGAAGCACCTTCTGCCCTTGTACCAGGGTGAACCAGGGCCAAGAGCACGGAAAAGGCAAGGGTAGTGCTCCTGAGAGCACAAACCTAGAGTGTTCTTCCTTGCTGAGGAGATAAGAGCTATGGTAATGCAGCCCAGGGATCTGAGTTCACTTATCCATTTCAGATAGATGGTGCAGTCATAAAACATCTCTGAAACTCAATCCATGTCTGGTAGGAAAGGGCTTTTAGTTGTGAGATGCATTCACGTTCACTTTCCTTCAGCAGTAAGAGGCTACACAGGTTTGTAGTCAGACTAGCATAGCTCACAGATACAGCTCCTCAGGACTAGAGAACTGCAATCACAAAAATGATGCTTCCTTTAACACAGGAGACAGACATGTGACTGTTTATATAATGTAGGCAAAGGCTGAGTCGGAGAGGAGAGCACTGAGAAGAGGAAGTGTGAGATGCTGAAGCTGCAGTTCTTTGAGCAGAACCATAGGAGAGAATGTTTGGAGTCTTCTATGTGGGTCTATATAGCACTCTATTCAAACAGATCAGATAATACCTAGAGGGCAGGTGGCTTATTTGTTCTAAATGCAGCAAGAGGTAATAGCATGCTTAAGTCATTTCTGCAGCAGCCTGTAATTTCACAAGTACTCAAACACTTCCTTTGACAGCTGTGCTCTGCGTTCATTATGTTGTCAATGTGAGTTCTATAAAGGAGAGAGTGCCTGGTAGGAGAAGAGCTGGGGGGAGCAAGTCTTCGATGTCTTTTATCTCTCCAATTGGCTTAAAGCA
This sequence comes from Cervus elaphus, assembly GCF_910594005.1. Lineage (NCBI taxonomy): Eukaryota > Metazoa > Chordata > Mammalia > Artiodactyla > Cervidae > Cervus > Cervus elaphus. The sequence goes on along the minus strand of NC_057819.1, from coordinate 42,636,427 downwards.
ATCAAGTAAGGCAAGAATCCTCTTTCCTGAAAATATTCAAATTGCCCATTTCACACACTATTCCATCTTTTATAGAAAGATAAAGTTAATCTTCCATGATTTACTTGAAGTTAGCGATTACAAGTATCTACTTTTTTGACCAGCCTTATCACAGTCTCTGGGCATACATTTAAATAGAGTGGAACAGAAAATCGAAAGGCTGTGGGGAGGGGGATGTAGAATTTAAACACACACACACACAATTCATGGAAGTCATGGAAATAGAGTTCAAAAAAAAATGGAAAATAGAAGTAACTTTTCAGATTTTAATTACAAAGGAAAAGGAGATTTTTCCCCCTTCATTTCAGAAAGAAAACTTGATAAATACCATACAAGGGAGAACAGAAGGTACGTAATTGTCTCCATCTCCCAGGAGCTTGTGGTCCTGATTAAAGCAGCCTAAGGAGGTGTGAGTCTGGCAGATTCCCAGGTCCCTCTATTTGATTCCCTAAGACCCTTTCTTTCTCAATCTGCCCCACTCCCCACGGTGGAAAACTGAGGATGCGAAAACCACAGAGAACCAAGCATAGCCTCTTTATTATTCCCCTTTCCAGCCTCAGCTGGGAGTGCCTCCAACTGAGGACAGGAGTGAAAAGTGGCAATAAATGTAAGGTAGGTTCTATCGGTATGATACCAACCAATTAGAGAGAGAGAAAATTCCTTCGAATTCATCAAATGTGGAGCAACTTAATAACAAAAAAAGCACACTTGACTTCAGCTTCCTATCCAACAGATGCCAGTACACCAAGTTAAGTTCTTTTTTTTCTTCACTCTGACTAGCTTGTTAAAATAGTTCAATCGATTGACCTAATTTTTGTTCACCTCCACTCAACTCTGTGGAGTGCAATTGGTTCATAACTCCGACTGATTGAAAGGTATCCACGGCCACTGGTTACCCTATTTGAAGCTGATATCTCTTTTTCTGTGTTTCTTTGTGTTTTGTTTAGCTGTGCTTTGATACCAAGGCAGTCTCAAGATCCTTGATATTTTAAACATTTTAAGTGCACTTTCAGCAAGGCCCAGCAACCCAAAGAATTTAAAGAGCCCATATGTCTAGAATCAGCTTATGCAAAGTTTTCCTGTTTTTTAATGCTAATTGCCTTAATTAGGGTTAATTAAAAAGGTATAACCTCTGACAGTCATCTAACGCAAACTAATTCGGGGGTTTGTGATGGGACAGAACAAATACACTAAATTAAGCTAATTGATGGAGAGATTGTATGGAATTAGATCCTATTTTCAAAGAAAGCCCATTACAAAATATTTACTGAGTCCTTTTTATATGCCAGGCACTGTGATAGGGTAGAGTTCCTACTTTCAGGGAATATTTAATCAATTAGATTCCTGTCTCCCAAGACTTCTGAGTCTATACAATTAAGTAATAATTAAGTCTTATAACTTAGGAGGAAAAGGGTGGCTCAGATGGCAAAAAAAAATCTACCTGTGATGCAGGAGACCGGGGTTCGATCCCTGGGTTGGGAAGATCCCCTGGAGGAGGGTACGGCAACCCACTCCAGTATTCTTGCCTGGAGAATCCCATGAACAGAGGAGTCTGGTAGGATACAGTCCATGAGGTTACAAAGAGTCAGACATGACTAAATGACAAATACACATGGTAAAAGAAACTATCAATAAATAGAGTCAGATATTAGACATATTATTAAGTGTTTAATAAGCATCAAACATTCTTCTATATAAAGAGCACTTTATATAGTAGGTGCTCTCATTTACACCATCATGTGGTTGAGAAAACTACAGAAAGGTTTGGAAACCCGCTAAAGGTAACACAGCTAGTAAGTGGGATTTGCTGATGTCAAAGCCTGCAAGTTTTAACTATTTAGTAGAAAATTAAAAACATACACTAAACTTTAAAGGGAAAAACTTGCATATTGAACAGAATGAAACTGCATTGTGTCTAAACAGAACAAAGACCTTAAGGAAAGTTGTCATGATATGGCTGAGAGAAGTTTCCCAATAGTGGGAGGTAGTTCCATGATTCCAATAACTTCTTTACCCAACCCCAGCTAAGAGTCATAAAACATCAGAAAGTGGTGAGGAAATGACCTCAGGAAAGAAGACTGATCTGTAGTTAGGAGGCTGTTAGAAGAGGGGAGACCCTGGGACACACTTTACCCTATTTTACATCTGTAATCTTTGGACTAGCCTGATTATGTAGTTTTGTGACTTTTTTAATCTTAGTAGCCATATAGTGGATCAGAAACAATACATAAATGCATTAAGGACAATAATGTCCTTTGAGTTCATTCATTCATTAAACAAATTTTATTGAGAGCCTAATTTGTGCTTGGTATTCCATTTAATATTGATGCTACAGTAGCAAACAAAACAGTCATGGGTCTTTGGGCAGCCAACATAAAAGCAGGGAAAACATTAAACAAATAACTACATGGTAAATGTAACAGGGGGCATGAAGAGATAGGGTACTTGAAAGCATACAATACGGTGGTCTTAGGAAGTCAGGGAGAGTATGTGGTTTAGAAACTAAGAAGAGATCCTCACAGACTGAACAGCAGAGAGTGAAACAGATGGTGCTATGACCTGCGCCTGGAGGGGCTGGGAAGAATCAGATCGTGCAGGGTCACACAGACCATGTTGAATATAATACTTTTTATCATAAAATCATAAAAACCATACAGATACATTTTCAGGTATGGGTCATAATAAGATACATATCTTTAAAATGATCCAAGATGTCTGGATAGAAAAATAAGAATGCTCTTAAGTAGCACAAGAAAGAGATGATGGTTTAGATTCACACGGCAACAATGGAGATGAAAAAATGTGGCCATATTCAAGAAGTATTTAAATGACAGAATTGGTAGTTCTTTTTTTATGGAGGTATAAGGAGAGGAATCAGGGCTTCCCTGGTGGCTCAGCAGTAAAGAATCTGCCTGCAATGCAGGAGATCCGGGTTCTATCTCCCGATTGGGAAGATCCCCTGGAAGAGGGCGTGGCAACCCACTCTAGTATCCTTGCTTGGAGAATCGCCATGGACAGAAGAGCCTGGCAGGCCGCAGTCCACGGGGTCGCATGGAGTCAGACACAACTGAAGCGACTAAGCATCAGAAGCAAGGAGAGGAATGGATATACTGAGGACGTTTCAAGAATAATAGTGGATGATGGCTGTATTAGTAAGATGAGGATAGGTTAGGGAGAAAAGATGGCATTCTACTTTGGACTTGTATTTAAGGGTCAACAAAAGAGTGAAGTGAAAAAGGGTAAGTTGATAAGTTTAAGAGTCTGGAGTGCAAAGGAAAAATCTAGGCAGGAGATATAAATTTTGGAAATAGCACATAGTGACAATTAAAGTTATGGGTATCAATGAGATTACCTAAGGGGAACATGTGAAGCAAGATGAGAAAAGAATTTCTGCCTTTTTTAAAAAAGTGGTTTCTCCGAAGTGCTAAGGCATTCTAATATTTAAAGGAAACTTAAAGGTAGCAAGATGTCCAGGGTCATGGCTGCAAGGAAAAAACACTGATTCTAAGGAGAGGAGCAGATATTCACTACTGTGATGGTGGCATGAGAAGACTGGGTATTCCCATTCCACAGAAATCAAATACTATAAAGGGAAAAGTTATTTAAGCAATATCAGGGCACTGGAAAACAACCAAAGGCAAAGAACCACCTCAGAACTGTTTACCCATTGGAAAACTGTCACTCAACTGTGAGTTGTTTGACCTTCTTGCCAGCTACCATTCCAATCCCACCCAGCTCAGATGGCAAAAACCCACAGCTTTATTTATCAGAAATGGTAAACCCAGTTCAGGCCAGGTAAGAGAGCAGCTAAAATCTTAACTGGGAAATTTTGGAAGTCAAAGAACATTAGAAATGCTAAGATAATAAATTCCCCAAACATCTTTAGATAACTTCCACGAATGAATGCAGGAGCCCTCCAGAGAGCCTAGCAAATATTAAAAGCCTGAAGAAATCAGTGAATATGTTGTACCTTTGAATGCATTCCTTATCCCACACACAACTTGGATATATAAAGGATGTAAAAGAATTGGAAAACACTACCAAATAACTTGGCCTAATTGACATCTATAGAACATTCCACCCAACAACAGGAGAAAACACATTCTTTTCAAGTGCAAATAGGCTATTCAATAGGATAAATCACATGCTGGCAATAAACAAGGCTCAATAATTTAGAAGCATTGAAAGCATACAGAGTATGTTTTCTGACCAAAATGGAGTTTAGCTAGAAATCAATCACAAAAAGAAATCTGGGAAAACTAAAAATATGTAAAAATTAAATAGCATACTCTAAATCACCTATGGGTTATAGAAGAAATCACAAGGAAATTAGAAATTATTTTAAACTAAATGAAAACACATATCAAAATTTGTAGGATAAATCTATGGCAGAGCCTAAAGAAAACTTTACAGCACTAAACACCTATACTTAAAAAAAAGACAAGCAATAGGGAAGAATCAATGAACCTAAAAACTAGACTTTTTTTTTGGGTTTTTAAAAATATCAGTAGAATGAATAAATATTTAGCTAGACTAAACAAGAACCAAAAGAAAAGATTCAAATCAGCAATATCTGGAGTGAGAAAGGCAACACTGCTACCGACTTTATAGAAATCAAAATAATTATGAAAAATTTTATAAGTGTTTTTGCATGTATAAGTCTGATAAGGTAAATAAATATATTCCTTGAAAGACCACTGATACTACTGTTAGTAAATAATGTGACTTGTTGCTAAATGACATGCTACTAATAAAAATCCTGAATAAGCCCATATCAAGTAAAGAAACTGTATTAGTAGCTTTTAAAGATCCTCTTTTTGAAAAAGCATCAAGTCCAAATGGCTTCACTGATGAATTCTACCACACTTTTAAGAAAGAAATAATACCAATCCAACAAAAGTCATTCAAAAAATAGACAAGGAGAAAGATATTAAATTCATTTTATTAGGCCATTTTTATTCTGGCAAAGACATCATAACAAAAGAAAATTACAACCCTTCATTATAATGGATGCAAATATCCTTAACAAAGTATTAGCAAATTGAATGCAAAGAAAATAATACCCATGCACAATAGTAATTCTTAATATACTAAGAAATAGAAGGAACTTTCTCAACATAATTAAAAGTATTTATGAAAAAAAAAAAAAACTCTGAGGTTAACATCATATTTAACTAGAATACTATTACAGAAGGCGAGCACAAGGTCTGGAGTTTTTGAATAAAGAAGAAGTATCAGGAAAGCTCTTCAATGTGCATAAGCATTGCCAGAAATTCTTTTTTAAAATACAGATGCATGGACTTCAGCCCCCAAGAATCTGGGCAGGACACTGGGGTCTGCGTCTTTGCTAGTCCACAGGTGATTCTGGTATTCACTCGCTCAGTGGCTTCAGTTGTGTCTGACTCTTTGTGACCCCACGGACTGTAGCCCACCATGCTCCTTTGTCTATGGGGATTCTTTTTTTTTTTTTTCCTATGGGGATTCTTTAGGCAAGAATACTGGAGTGGGTTGTCAAGCCCTTCTCCAGGGGATCTTCCCAACCCAGGGATCAAAACCATATCTCTTATCTCTCCTGCATTGGCAGGCAGGCTCTTTACCACTAGTGACACCTGGAAGCCCAATTCTGGTACAGACAGTCCATTAAGAAACAGGACTCCAGAGGGAAGCCCTCTGAGAGAATGATTTTTCTTGGAAGGTTGAGCAATTATTTGCCATCATTAAGGGACACCTAGAGGTGATACCTAGGCCACAGGCTCCAGTTGGGAGAATGTTCCAATTACAGCCTGAGTAAAATTAAACAACAAAGTCTGACAAGGTCAGAACTAAATAAGGGCATAAAACCACATGTAAACACCAAAATGACCCTTCCACAATAAGGAACCAAGAGTCAGCCAGTAAACATGAGGACAGAGTAGGGTCAGTCAGGTCAAAGAGAATACCTAGGGATGAGAAATGAATCCTGGAATGGCAGCAAATAAGCAGAATAAGAGGGCCAAAAATGTAGGGATGAGTGGCCTGGGAGTGGATAGGGAAGTAGATTAATCAGGCATAAAATTATAGCAGTCCTTAGTGCTAGTATCAGAGAAGGCAATGGCAACCCACTCCAGCATTCTTGCCTGGAGAATCCCAGGGACGGGGGAGCCTGCTGGGCTGCCGTCTATGGGGTCGCACAGAGTCGGTCACACCTGAAGCGACTTAGCAGCAGCAGCAGCAGCAGTGCTAGTATTGATTAGGTTATTTTTTCAAATACTCTTAATGATTCCCTTTTCCACATAAGGAACCAAGGCTCAAAGGGGCTAAATTGCTCACTTACATAATTTAGCCAGTCATAGCATTAGTGTTAGTCACTCAGTTGTATCCAGCTCTTTGTGACTCCACGGACTATAGCCCACCAGGCTCCTTTGTCCATAGAATACTGGAGTGGGTAGCCAGTATTTCCGTGGGAATCTTCTCAGGGGATCTTCCCGATCCAGGAATTGAATCCGAGTCTCCTGCATTGCAGGCAGATTCTTTTACCATCTCAGCCATGAGGGAAGCCCAGTAATAATCCCAGCTCCTCTGACAGGAATGCTGGGCGCTGTCAAACCTACCACATGCTGGTGGCAGAATGCAGTGTGAAGTAGGGAGAGATGCAGAAAGAAAAGGGAATGTTCACCCTTCACTCAGAGAACAAAATTGTCTGTAGCCAGAAACTCTTCTATTATTGGAAAACTCATTGGGATATATATATGCAAAAATGCCCAAGATCTACTGGGTGTTTTAAAAGTCATAAGAATTTTGAGTGAAAATGGAAACTCATGGCACCTTTAGGAGTTCCCTTCAGAGACTGCTGGGGTACAGTGTGAAGTGTTGCCTCCTGCTCTTGTCTCATTCTGTACCTCACTAAGGTGCTCGATCTACTTACCTTTTAAGTCTATTCTCTGTAATCATCCTACAGGCCAGTAGGATGTTTCCTCCTGTCAGTCCTACAGTACCAATCCTACAGTGTTAGCTGGGTAAGTTTAAGCCACTTGTGATGCCTCACTCAGCAAGCAAGAACAAATTGAATAAGTATGATTTAGAACTAGAGTCTTATTTATAGCATTGTGTACCTGAGGTAATTATTCACAAGATGTAGTGGTGCTTGAGACTATTATTTGTGATCAACTCAATTAATGCAATTTGGTCTGGCCCACAAGTGAAGTCAATTACCAGGCAATCACAAAAAGTCTCTTGATAGCTTCAAGCTGATTGTTCCAAAAATAGCTTCATGTGCCAGATAGATAAATTTTATTTTATATTTAATTTTTTATGTATATGTAAACAACTCTTTTTTGCATTTGCCTAAATACCATTCTCTATTCAAGTCCCAGACATCAAAAATAGTTTTCTAACCCTTCTCCTGCCAGTATATTTTTTCCAAAATATTTCTATCAAGTTTCATGGCGATCTGAATAAACTTAAGTGATCACACTAAACCAGTCACTCTATGTCACTCTGTACTGAGCGGTGTTGGAAAGTGAACAGAAGGCCTATACTCACACTGTGCTGGTGACAGATCTTCAACAAACCAAGAGCACAGTATCACAAGATGTATGTCGAGTTTTCATTTAAATAAGAGTAAGAATATGATTAGAATAGAGTGGTTAACTCAACCATTTAAAACTAACATCTGGCCATGTCTACATAAGGAGAAAATGCTGACCAAAATATTTGTCTTCCTTCTGAATTATGGTAATTTGATTGACTTAGTACTGATGGCAGATTATTGAACTATGGAAATTACTTAGCAACATGGACTGCAGCATGCCAGGCTTTCCTGTCCATCACCAACTCCCAGAGTTTATTTAAAATCATCTCCATCGAGTCAGTGATACCATCCAACCATCTCATCCTCTGTCATCCCCTTCTCCTCCTGCCTTCAATCTTTCCCAGAATCAGGGTCTTTTCAAACGAGTCAGCTCTTCTCATCAGGTGGCCAAAGTATTAGAGCTTCAGAATCAGTCCTTCTAATGAATATTCAGGATTGATTTCCTTTACGATTGACTGGTTTGATCTCCTTGCAGTCCAAGGGACTCTCAAGAGTCTTCTCCAACACCACAGTTCAAAAGCATCAATTCTTTTGCACTCAGCTTTCTTTATGGTCCAACTCTCACATCCATACATGACTACTGGAAAAACCATAGCTTTGACTGTACGGACTTTTGTCAGCAAAGTACTGTCTCTGCTTTTTAATATGCTGCCTAGGCTGGTCATAGCTTTTCTTCCAAAGAGCAAGCATCTTTTAATTTCATGGCTGCAATCAACATCTGCAGTGATTTTGGAGCCCAAGAAAATAAAGTCTCATTGTTTCCACTGTTTCCCCATCTATTTGCCATGAAGTGATGAGACCAGTTGCATGATCTTGGTTTTTTGAACGTTGAGTTTTCAGCCAGGTTTTTCAGTCTCCTCTTTCACTTTCATCAAGAGGCTCTTTAGTTCCTCTTTGCTTTCTGCCATAAGAATGGTGTCATCTGCATATCTAGGTTATTGATATTTCTCCTGGCAATCTTGATTCCAGCTTTTGCTATATCCAGCCCAGCATTTCACATGATGTACTCTGCATGTAAGTTAAATAAGCAAGAGCACAATGTAAAGCCTTTCCCGATTTGGAACCAGTCTATTGTTCCATGTCCAGTTCTAACTGTTGCTTCTTGACCTGCATACAGATTTCTCAGGAGGCAGGTATGGTAGTCTGGTATTCCCATCTCATTAAGAAATTTCCATAGTTTGTTGTGATCCACATAGTCAAAGGCTTTAGCGTAGTCAATGAAGCAGAAGTAGATGTTCTTCTAGAATTCTCTTGCCTTTTCTATGATCCAATGGATGTTTGCAATTTGATCTCTAGTTCCTCTACTTCTAAATCCAGCTTGAACATCTGAAAGTTCTCAGTTCACATACTGTTGAAGCCTAGCTTGGAGAATTTTGAGCATTACTTTGCGAGAAGTAAAATGAGTGAAATTGTGTGGTAGTTTGGGATTCTTTGGCATTGCCATTCTTTGGGATTGGAATGAAAACTGACCTTTTCCAGTCTCATGGCCACTGCTGAGTTTTCCAAATTTGCTGGCATACTGAGAGCAGCACTTTCACAGCATCATCTTTTAGGATTTGAAATAACTCAGTTGGAATTCCATCACCTCCACTAGCTTTGTTCATAGTCATGCTTCCTAAGGCCCACTTGACTTCACACTCCAGGATGTCTGGCTCTAGTGAGTGATCACACCATTGTAATTATCTGGGTGATTAAGATCTTTTTTGTATAGTTTTTCTGTGTATTCTTGCCACCTCTTCTTATTATCTTCTGCTTCTGTTAGGTCCATACTGTTTCTGTCCTTTATTGTGCCCATCTTTGCATGAAATATTCCCTTGGTATCTCTAATTTTCTTGAAGGGATCTCTAGTCTTTCCCATTCTATTGTTTTCCTCTATTTCTTTGCATTGATCATTGAGGAAGGCTTTCTTATCTCTCCTTGCTTTTCTTTGAAACTCTGCATTTAAATGGATATATCTCAACATGGTAGTTGCAGCATCATATCACTAATGAAATACTCAAATTTCATCTAAAAATTTTATTAAGTATCTTATTTCTTTCAATTATAGGATATATACCACTATGTCACAGGGGGCACGAAGATCATACCTATAAGTGACTTGGCATAAATTCCCCAAACCAGGTAGAAAGCGAAATGTGTGAAAGTGCTGATCACTCGGTCATATCTGACTCTTTGTGACTTCATGGACTGTAGCCCATCAGGCTCCTCTGTCCATGGAATTCTCCAGTCAAGAATACTAGAGTGGGTAGCGATGCCCTTCTCCAGGGGATCTTCCCAACCCAGGGATCGAACTCAGGTCTCCCACATGGCAGGCAGATTCTTTATCTTCTGAGCCACTAGGGAAGCCCATATAGTGACTATACGCATTTGACATTTACTCTGTATCAACCTCTCTGCTAAGCATTATTCACATAATATTTCACTTAATCCTCAAAATAACCTAATGAGGTAAGATTGTCATTATCTCAATTTTCTTATGGTGAAGCTAAGGCTAGCCACACTAATTAACTAATCCAGGCTCACCTAACTAGTAGTTGGTTGAACGTTGATTTTAGCCAGGCCTATCTGTCTCTAGCTATGAATACTAATTCATGATGCCTGTGGAAGAGATCATACCTAGTATCCCCAGCTGCTTCAATTAGAGACCTTCTGGTACTACACCTCTTTATATAGGGAAGGACATAGGGGCTGAGACAGAGCCCACATTATTATTAGACGAATCTGAAATTCAGGCTAATTGATTCTGCTTTTGCCCTTTAAGTGATAAAAGATCATTTCAAGTTTCTTCCTCCTGTTATTTTATAACAAGAGTTTACACATTTCAACAAAAATACTTCAGTTTCTTAATTACATCAACTGTTTCTCATTACTATTATCATTGAAGTAGAACCTTTAATAATTAGAGTATTTATTCATCATAGGTGTAGTGTGAGATTGTGATTCTGTTCTACCTTGCAAGGCTTTAAATTTCATTTTTCTTGGCCTTCAGATCATATACCACATCCAGAAATGACGCTTGTGAGCAAAGTACCTTAATAAAGCAAATCAGCATTCTCTGAGCATGATCAGGCTCACCTGCTTAGCAGGAGCTTAATCACAGTCAAGAGAGAAAATCACCAAGTATCTAACAGTACTATTTTGAGGACTGATGAATGAATCAAAATAAAGAATTATTTTATTATTTAAGGTTAAACCAATCTTTTGGCAAATATGTATTACTCAATCTATTGTCTACATTTTTCATCTACTAATTATCCTGAAAAAAAAAATCTCCTTTTTAAAAATGTTAAGGTTTATTTTTAAAGAAATCACATATCACTATTTTGAACATACTATAGGCTACATATTTTGAGGGTTTCAGTCACTACAATAAAATTATATCTTGAGTAAGTAACATATTTTTCAATGCATTGATGGTTTACAATAAAGTAAAATCTAACAACAGGCGAGAAAAAAAACATTGAGCTGAACAGAAATGGTGAGCTACAAGCAATCTGAAAGTCAAGTTACCCAAGAATATAAATTTTTATGTGTCGCTGATATCAGGAAGCTGAGCTTTGGGGCCCCTTGCTCAAGAGGGGAGCCTTGAAACTCCTGCATTGAGTCAAGAACCTGGAAAGGGATTAAGGAAGTCTCAGGAAACTGTCTTGGGGCCACTGGCAGGAGAAGCAAGATAACCTGATCCCACTATAAATGAAGAACTTCAAAGTAGATTATAGTGGTCTCTGGCAGGGCTGGAACTAGGGTAAGAAGAGAGGTAACTAGGGTGCAAAGTCACTTCTGCAGGACTCTGAGAGTGAGTGCCTCCATAATTCTACACACTAGACGGCCTCACTTGCCTCATCCTAGTCCAGGCCCTGATCTCAGGTTAATAATCACAGCCCTGGCTCTGCCAGAAGCTTTAGTCACTCATTCGTGTCATACACCTTGCATCCCAATGGACTATAGCCCACCAGGCTCCTCTGTCCATGGAATTTTCCAGGCAAGAATACTGGAGAGGGTTGTCATTTCCTCCTCCAGGGGATCTTCCCGACCCAGGAATCTTTCATCTCTTGCATTAGCAGGCAGAGTCTTTACCACTAATAGAAACAAATACAAATCTTCTATGGATAAAGGAATTCCCAACTAAGGCCCTCTGTATTCACGCAAAGTTCACCTAAATATAAGTTTGCACATACCACTAAACCCACAAGGTAACAAGTATTAATACTATGATTTAGAATCAGCAGAAACAACAAAAAATTTTCCTGGACAAAAAACGACTTCAGATATTGGAATATCTGATAACAAAATAAACTACTTAAAGATATAAAAGATGGAATGAAAAGTAAATTAGAAATCAAAAAAAGTATAACAATACAGATAAAATGGATAGAAAAGACAGTCCAAAAATAAACCTCATATTTACGGTCTACTGATTTTCAACAAAGATACCAGGTGATACAAAGAACAAACTATTCAACAAATGGTGCTGAAATAATTTAATATGCATATTGAAAAAATAATTTAAATTCTTACTTTATACTACATACAAATATTAACTCAAATCAGATTAAACACCTACACATAAGAGTTAAAATTATAAAATGTCTGGAAGTCTCTAGAATTTTTATCCTTGGGTTAGAAAAATATTTCTTAGATATTATATTAAAATAATTATCTAGATAAGAAAATGTTGATAAATTAGGCTTCATCAAAATTATAAATTTTTGCTCTTCAAAAGAAACTATTAAGAAAAAGAAAAAAACTCACAAATTGTGAGAAAATATATGCAAATCACATGTGATTTTTAAAATCTGGAAGATAAAAAGAATTCTTATTACATAATAATAAAAAGCAAACAACCCGATTTTTAAGAATGGGGAAAAAGAACTAGACAATTCACAAAATATATGAATGATGAATAAGAACATGAAAAGATGCTCCATATAGACATCAAGGAAATGCAAATTTAAACCACAATGAGATAGCACTGCACATCTACTAGAATAGCTAAAATGAAAAGACTGACAATACCAAATGTTACAGGGATGCAGAGCAACTGAAGCCCTTATGTATTGACAATGAGAAGGTAAAATAATGCAACCACTTTGGGATATTGTTTGGCAGTATCTTAAAAAGTTAAATGTAATCTTTCCATATAACAAAGGAATTCCACACCTAGCTATCTACCAAAGAGAAATGAAAACATATACCCACACAAAAGCTTATACATGACTATTTACATATGCCTTATGAATAATAATAAAAAACTGGGAACAACCCAAGTGTCCATCAACTGATGAATGGACTTTTTTTAAAAATATGGCATATCCAAACAATGGACTATTATTCAGAAATAAAAAGCAACTACCAATGTATACAACAAGACAGATAAATTTCAGAAACATCATGCTACACTAAAGAAGCCAGATACAAAAACTATACATTGTATAATTTCATTTTTAAGAAATTTCTAGGAAAGGCAAAACTATAGAGACAAAGTAAGACAGTGGTTGCCTGGGGCTAAGTGGGAGAGTGGGGTCTGGCTCCAGATGGGCATGAAGGAACTTTCTGAGCTGATGAAAATATTCTAAAACTGGATTGTGGTGATTATTGTAGAACAGGATACATTTCCTAAAAATTATCAAACTGTGCATTCACACTGGGTATATTTTATAATATGTAAATCACACCTCAATAAAGTTGATTTTAAAAATGAATAATAATCAATGATCAAACTTTTTTTTAAAAGAACAAAAGAGAAATTATTATACAAAAAGTCAAAATAGTCAAATTTAAAAGTTCTACAGATTGGAACATGGTGCTGTGTACTTAGTCGCTCAGTCATGTCTGACTCTGACTCCATGGACTGTAGCCCACCAGGCCCCTCTGTCCATGGGGATTCTCTAGGCAAGAACACTGGAGTGGGCTACCATGCCCTCCTCTAGTGGATCTTCCTAACCCAGGGACTGAACCCAGGTCTCCTGCATTGCCAGTGGATTCTTTACTGTCTGAGTCACCAAGGAAGCCCAAGAATACTGGGGTGGGTAGCCTATCCCTTCTCCAGAGAATTTCTCTGGAAAATCTCCAAAGGCTCTCAGCCTTCTGTATAGTCCAACTCTCACATCCATACATGACTACTGGAAAAACCACAGCTTTGACTATACGGGCATTTGTCTAAGTGATGTCTCTGCTTTTTTAATACACTGTCTAGGTTTATCATAGCTACTCTTTCAAGAAGTAAGTGTCTTTTAATTTTGTAGCTAGCTGCAGTTACCATTCACAGTGATTGTGGAGCCCAAGAAAATGAAATCTGACAATGTTTCCACATTTTCCTCATCGATTTGCCATGAAGTGATAGGAGTGGATGCCATGATCTTCATTTTTGAATGCTGAGTTTTAAGCCAGCTCTTTCACTCTCCTCTTTCACTTTCATCAAGAGGCTCCTTAGTTCCTCTTCACTTTCTCCCATAAGGGTGGTGTTATCCGCATATCTGAGGTTATTGATATTTCTCCCTGCAATCTTGATTTCAACTTGTGCTTCATCCAGCATTTAGCATGATGTAATCTGCCTATAAGTTAATTAATCAGGGTGACAATATACAGTCTTGACCAACTCCTTTCCCAATTTTGAACCAGTCCATTGTTTCAAGTCCAGTTCAAACTGTTGCTTCTTATCCTGTATACAGGTTTCTCAGGAGGCAGGTAAGGTGGTCTGGTATTCCCATCTCATTAAAAATATTCCACAGTTTGTTGTGATCCACACAGTCAAAGGCTTTAGTGAAGTCAATGAAGCAAAATATTTTTTGGAATTCCCTTGCTTTTTCTACAATCTATTCATAAGTATAACCCTTATACCAAAACTAGACAAGGACAGAAAAATTTTAGTCCAATCTCACAAATGAATATAGATTTAGAAAAATCACAGAACAGAATATTAGGAAACTGAATGCCATAGCAAATAAAAAAACAATGAATCAAGACCAAATCAGATTTTTTTCCAGAAACTGAAAGAAATTTCAACATTAGAGAAACTATGTGGTACATACATACAATAGAATATTACTCAGGTATTAAAAAGAATGAAATAATTCCATTTGCAGCAACAAGGATAGACCTCAGTTCAGTTCCGTTCAGTTCAGTTCAGTCGTTCAGTTGTGTCTGACTCTTTGCAACCCCATGAATCGCAGCACTCCGGCCTCCCTGTCCATCACTAACTCCCGGAGTTTACTCAAACTCATGTCCATCGAGTCGGTGATGCCATCCAGCCATCTCATCCTCTGTCATCCCCTTCTCCTGCTTTCAATCTTTCCCATCATCAGGGTCTTTTCAAATGAGTCAACTCTTCGCATGAGGTGGCCAAAGTATTGGAGTTTCAGCTTCAGCATCAGTCCTTCCAATGAACACCCGGGACTGATTTCCTTTAGGATGGACTGGTTGGATCTCCTTGCAGTCCAAGGGACTCTCAAGAGTCTTCTCCAACACCACAGTTCAAAAGCGTCAATTTTTTGGCACTCAGCTTTCTTCACAGTCCAACTCTCACAACCATACATGACCACTGGAAAAACCATAGCCTTGACTAGAGGGACCTTTGTTGGCAAAGTAATGTCTCTGCTTTTTAACATTCTATCTAGGTTGGTCATCACTTTCCTTCCAAGGAGTAAGCGTCTTTTAATTTCATGGCTGCAATCACCATCTGCAGTGATTTACTGAGTGAATAAGTCAGACAGAGAAGGAGAAATACTGTATGACATCCCTTATATGTGGAATCTAAAAAGAAATGATACAAATGAACTTACAGAACAGAAAGAGACTCAGAGACTTAGAATACAAACTTATGGTTCCTGGAGGGAAGGGACAGTTAGGCAGTTTGGAAAGTACACTGTTATATTCAAAATGGATAACCAACAAGGACCTATTGTATAGCATATGGACCCCTACTCAATGTTATGTGCCAGCCTAGATGGTAAGAGGGTTTGAGGGAGAATGGATACATATATATCTATAGCTGAGTCCCTTCACTGTTCACCTGAAACTATAACAACATTTTTAATCAGTTATACCCCAATATAAAATAAAAAGTTTAAAGTCTGAAAAAAATAGAAAAACTATGAATGTAAAATACCACATTTACTTATTATAAGATAAGCTATGTTGTCATTTCAACAGATATAGAAAATGATTTGATAAAATTCAAATCTGTTCATAATTTTTTTAAAAAACTAAACTCTTAGGAACTTGTAATAAAAATGAATCTGGTTCAACTAAAAGGGGCTTGAGCAAAAATAAATCTAAAGGGAGAAACATTAGAAATATTTCCTTTAAAACAAATACAAGGATTAATCAGGGCTTCCCGGGTAGCTCAGCTGGTAAAGAATCCGCCTGCAATGCAGGAGACCCTGGTTCAATTCCTGGGTTGGGAAGATCCCCTGGAGAAGGGATACGCTACCCACTCCAGTATTCTTGGGCTTCCCTGGTAACTCAGACAGTAAAGAATCCACCTGCAACGCGGGAGACGTGGGTTTGACCCCTGGGTTGTGAAGATCCCATGGAGGAGGGCATGACAACCCACTCCAGTACTCTTGCCTGGAGAATCCCCATGGACAGAGGAGCTTGGTGGGCTACAATCCATTGGGTCACAAAGAGTCGGACGTGACTGAGCGACTAAGCACAGCACAGCACAAGGATTAATCATCTCACAAGATGTATGCAGATCAAATCATTATGTTGCACAGTTCAAATATATACAGTTTTGTCTATTATACTTCAGCAAAGCTGGAGAAAAAAGAAAATACATAAAAGTAAGTAAATTATGAGGAAAAGTATCCATTATCACCACTTTATTCAATGTTATGTTTATATATATATGTTCTTATATGCTATAGGTTCCCCAGGTGGTTCCAAGAGTAAAGAACCCCCCTGTCAATGCAAGAGATGTAAGAGACACGGGTTCAATCCTTCAGTTGGGACAATCCCCTGGAGGAGAGCATAGCAACCCACTCCAATATTCCTGCCTGGAGAATTCCATGGACAGAGGAGGCTGGCAGGCTACAGTTCATAGGGTCACAAAGAGTCCAACTCAACTGAAGTGACTAGCATACATGCACACATATTAATAATATAGTTTGAAACAAACTGTCAGAAGAAAGAAACATAAACAAGCCTAAAAAAGATAATATAGTAATACAAGATGCTTAAAACTCAAAAGACTTTGAAAGTCTTTTTCAAAGTCTTGAAAAAATATAACCAACATATTTTCTAGGGGGTGCATCATCTTTAAAACAAGGGAATCATAAACACCAACACAGAATGTTTTCCTCTAATGGAAGGCAGGAGTGCTTGGGAGGAAGCCGCAGAGAGCTTCAAACTGTCAGTATTCCTTCCACTCATGGCTGGGGGAGTAGGCTAGTTTTCTTTTTATTAATTTCTTACACAGTTTATACATATAGTATAAGTATTCTTTTGCATATATCAAATATGAAAATGTTCCATTAGAAAATCAGAAGAGACAAGAAAAATGCTAAATTCCACAGAGATTTACTGTGTTCTTTATTTTAAGGTTCTTTTGTTATCTGGTTTTCATGGCAGTTTGTTTTCATAGAAAAACTACAAGATTTCTAGTGGGCAGGCAATTATGTTCCTTTAACCTATTCATTTGCAGGAAAACAACAAGGA
The DNA here is from genome assembly GCF_910594005.1 of Cervus elaphus. NCBI lineage: Eukaryota > Metazoa > Chordata > Mammalia > Artiodactyla > Cervidae > Cervus > Cervus elaphus. The sequence continues at coordinate 42,619,161 of NC_057819.1, read as the reverse complement.
CATGTGGATTATGAGGATCAGCAAGATGTAACTCTTACATAAATCTAGAGCAAGTTCTGCTGGCTAAAATGAACTCGGATATTCTAGGGAGCTTGGAGGAGCATCAATAAAACTAAACGAAACCTTTATCTATGCAAATAAGGTAATTTATATGAAAATACTGTACAAGCATGAGCAAATGGCCAACTGTAAGAGCCTGGACTAAAACAAGTTAGGTTCAAATCTTGGCTTTAACTTATTTAACTTCTCTGAACCGAAGACTCTTCATCTATAAAATGAAGACAATAATATCTCCTTAAACAGTGTGCCAACCCATGGTGATAAAATAACCATAATGTTATGAAGATACAGAAACCATAAACTTTGTTCTTACATAATTCTCAATGTAAATTACCATCATCCTCAACCAGTGTTCATTACAAACACTATATTTCATTTCTTTACTGGAACCAGTGAAATTTTACCTTCTTAAATAGCTGAATTCAAGCAGCAATATTATTCCTCCTATAGCCCATTGGAGAGATCCTTGAGGAGATAAATGATCACTCTTATCATCACTATGATGTTTTAAAATAATAAAAATGCTTTAAAAATAATGAGTTTTTTCTGATCATGGGGGTGTGGTTCATAAAATTCAGCAGAATCATAAAGGCCATATATGAAAAATGCACAGCTAACATGATATTCAGTGGTGAGAAGTTGAAAGCATTCTGTCTAAAATTAGGAACAAGACAAAGATATACAGTCTCATCACTTTTATTCAATGTAATTTTGGAAGTCCTAACCACAACAATCAGAGAAGAATAAGAAATAAAATGAATCCAAATTGTAAAGAAAGAAGTAATACTGTCATTTCATAATACTATACATAGAAAATCCTAAAGACACTACCAGAAAATTACTATCGCTTATCAATAAATCTGGTAAACTTGTAGAATACTAAATGTATAGAAATGTTGTATTTCTGTACATTAACAGCAAAATATTAGAAAGAAAAATTTAGGGAAACAACCCCATTTACCATTGCATTTAAAAAGAATAAAATATCTAGGAATAAACCTATCTGAGGAGGCAAAAGAACTGTATTCTTAAAACTATGAAACACTGATGAAACAAATTTAAGTTGACACAAACAGATGGAAAGATATACTATGTTCTTGAATCTGAAGAATCAATATTGTTAAAATGACAAACTGCCCAAGGCAATGTACAGATTCAATACAATCCTTATAAAATTACCAATGGTGTTTTTCACAGAACTAGATTAAAAAAAAATTAAAGTTGTATAGAAATACAAAAGTCTTCAAACAGACAAGACAATCTTCTTGAAAGAAAGAAGAATGGAGTTGGAAGAATCATACTTTCTCACTTCATACTATACTACAAAGCTACAGTGATCAAACAGGATGATACTGGCACAACAATAGACATATAGATCAATGTGTGTGCATACTAAGTCACTTCAGTCATGTCCAACACTTTGCGATCATATGGCCTGTAGCCCACCAGGCTCCTCTGTCCATGGGATTCTCCAGGCAAGAATACTGGAGTGGGTGACCATTTCCCTCCAAGAGATCTTCCCAACCCAGGGATCAAATCCAGGTCTCACGTGTTTCCTGCATTGGTAGGCAGGTTCTTTATCACTAGTGCCACCTGGGAAGCCCCCAGATCAATGGGACATGATAGAGAGCCCAGAAACAAACCCATGCACCTATGGTCAATTAATCTATAACAAGGAGGCAAGAAAATACAATGGAGAAAAAAATAGTCTCTTCAATAATTGGTGCTGGGAAAACTGAACAGCTACATATACAAGAATGAAGTTGTAACATTCACTAATACTACATACAAAGGTAAATTCAAAATGGATTAAAGACCTAGATGTAAAAACAGATACTATAAAACTCCTAGAGGAAAACATAAGCAGAATACTCTTTGACATGAACCAGAGCAATAATCTTTGGATCTGTCTCCCAGAGTGATGGAAGCAAAAGCAAAATTAAACAAATGGGACCTAATTAAAGTTAAAAGATTTTTCTCAACAAAGGAAATCATAAAATGAAAAGACAAACTATGAAACAGAAGAAAATATTTGCAAACAGTGTGACTGATAAGGGCTTAATTTCCAAAATATACAAACAGCTCACACAGCTCAATTTAAAAAAAAAAAAGCCCAATCAAAAAATGGACAGAAGACCTATATAGACATACAAGACATACAGATGGCCAACAGGCACATGATGAGACACTCAACACTGCTAATTATTAGAGAAATGCAAATTAAAACTATAATGAGGCAAATATCATATGATATCACTTGTAGGTGGAATCTAAAAAATTGATACAAATGAACTTATTTACAAACAGAAATAGACTAACAGACATAGACCATCTCACACAGGTCAGAATGGCCATTCATCAAAAGTGTACAAATAAACACAGAAAAAGGTATGGAGATAAAAGAACCTACCTATATTGTCGATGGGATTGTAAAGTGGTACAGTCACTGTGCAGAACAGTATGGAGGTTCCTTAAAAAACTAAAAATAAAGTTGGCATATAATCCAGCAATCCTACTCCTGGACATATATCCAAAGAAAACCATAATTCTAAAAGATACATGTACTCCAATGTTCACTGCAGCAGCATTTATAATAGCCAAGACACAGAAGCAACCTAAATGTGCATCAACAGATGAATGGATAAAGAAGATGTTATATCTTTTGCTTCCATACTCTAGGAGACAGATCCAAAGATTATTGCTCTGGTTCATGTTAAAGAGTATTCTGCTTATGTTTTCCTCTAGGAGTTTTATAGTATCTGTTTTTACATCTATCTATCTATCAATATATATTTACATCTATATATATATATATATATACACACATATATATAATGGAATAGTACTCAGCCATAAAAAATGAAATAATGCCATTTGCAGCGACATGAATGGACCTAGAGATTATCGTACTAAGTGAAGCAAACCAGACAAGAGAAAGGCAAATATCATATGATATCACTTGTAGGTGGAATCTAAAAAATTGATACAAATGAACTTATTTATAAAACAAATAGACTAACAGACATAGAAAACAAACTTATGATTGTCAAAGGGGAAATGGGCATGGGAGGGAAAAATTCAGCAGAGTTCTCTTTTCTGGATTCCACAACTGTCATCTCTTTCAGCAGAAATCATAAGAAAGTATCTGAGATCCATCAGATCATAACAGTTATGTACTTCACCTACCATCACAGCTCCATTAATAAGGACTGAGAAAAAGTCTTAGAACTGGACAGTTCCCCCAGCCTCCCTATTCTTCAGCACAGCTTCACAAACTGCCTTGCCTCATCCTGAGATCTTTAGTACTGATCTTTTGATGTCCTTCACCCACTTTATGTATCTCTGCTTGCTAATCCCTCCACACCCATCACAGACCTTTTTCTGACTCCATCCACTCAAGTCCTGAACACTTGCATTGTGTCCTCTGGAATTCACAATTAGGCACAGTCCATTCCCCTACATTCTATTCTCCTTAACAGTTCTGGAGATGGAGCAGATGTCTTTCATGCTCCTCAGTCAGCTTTCAAACCATTCATCCTCCTTCACTTTAGAAATGCTCATCTCTGGATTTCATAATCAGAATATACCTGAATCTCAATGGGTTACAGTCGCTGCCCTCATTTCTTGAAGAATTTTGCTCCTGTCATACTCAACTATATTATGCCTACAACTCATGTGATTTTAATATCCATGTATATGAGCTTCCCAGTGCCTTAGCCTCTCATGTCTCTGATATGGCCCTACACTCAATTTCAGATACTCTCTTTCTTGATCATGAAGAGCCTTCACCATAACCCAATATGCTGGCATCTTGATCTTGAACTTCCCAGCTTTCAGAACTGTGAGAAATAAACATCTACTATTTATAATCCACCTAATTCATGGTAATTCTGTTATAGCGACCCAACTGGACTAACACAGAAAATTGGTACCAAGGAGTTGTGTGCTGCCCTTAAAAATAACCTAAAAATGTAGAAGCCTTTTTGGAATGGGGTAATTGATAGAGTCTGTAAAAGTTTTTAAGTACGTGCTAGAAAAACCTTACATTGTCATGAATGAACCATTAGAGTGAATTTGGAGAGGGTTCAGAAGAATAAGAGAGCTATACAGAAAATATCAGTCTCTTAGAGAATATCTAAATGGTCATGAACAGAATGTTGGTAGAAATATAGACTGCAAAGGCCACCTTGATGAGGTCTCAGACAGAAATGAGACACTAGAGGAAAAGGTGATCTTTGTTATAGAGTTGCAAATGTTTTAGTTGAATCATGTTTGCATCCTGGTGTTTTGTGGCAGGTAGAACTTGTGATTAATGAAATTGAATATTTGGTTGAAGCTATTTCTAAACAAAGTATTAAAGGTACAACTTGACTTCCTTTGAATGCTTACCGTAAAATGCAAGAAAAAAGAAAGGACTTGAAGACAATTAAGCCTACTAACTCCCAAAGAAGCAGACTTAAAAATTGAGAAAATTCTCTGCCTATTCATATCTCAAAAATATGAGAAACACGTTCAGAAGTGAACACTAAGAGTGTGTGTCCATGGAAACTTCTATAAGGAGACCAGTATGGGTGTGAGCCACAGATTTAATCAACCATGCCAGTAGGCAAACTGCCCATTTGAACCGAAGGAGAAAGTGATAGGAAGGAAAGAAGCAAGGTTGTCAGACTTCTTAGATTTTACAGGATGGAGTCATAGCATAGTCATTCAACAGCAAACGAGCAATATTCCTCAAGCCAAAAACAGAAGGACCCCGGAAAGGACTCAGAGATCATCAGGGTTACTTCCTCAGTTTCAAAAGAAGGAGGGCATTGCCTGGGTTTCAACAGGCCAGACAAATGCCACCCAAAGCCACAGGGACCCTACCGTGCCTAGCAGAGCCATGGAGTATGGCTCCAGATTTCAAAGGATGGAGCTTTGCCGAACTGCAGGCACATGATGCAGGCAGAGCGCCTTGGTGCGAGGGTGACAGTACTGCAGAAGTCCTTGCTAAAGCGATGCCCAACAAAGTCGTGGAAGCAGGCACCACACCACCAACCCCAGAGCATCAGAGACATCGGTGTGCGGCTCCATCCCAAGAGAGCCACATACAGGAAACTTCAATCTGTGAAAGCTGCCACACAGGCTTCACTTAGCAAATCCATGGGGGTGGGGCTGTCCCAGTGTGTCCAGAAGGTGGGATCCCTGCCCCTCCGGGCCTGGTGGCAGAGCTCCCAGGCAAAGGAAATTATTTTCTAGCCTTATGACTGAATGCTGTTTGTACTGTTGGGTTTTGAACTTGTTTGGGACTTGTCACCTTTTTCTTTCCTATTTCTCTCTGTTTGTACCAGTGCCATCATTGTATTTTGAAAACCCATGACTTGTTTGATTTCACAGGTTCATAGTTAGAGAGAAATTTTGCCTCAGAATGAATCAGCCTCAAGTCTCACTTGTATCTAACTTAGAGGACACTTTGGACTTCAGGCTTTTGAGTTGTTGCTGGAACTAGTTAAGACTTGTGGACTATTGGGATAGAACGAATGTATTTTGCATGTGAGAAAGACATGGATTTGGGGAAGCCAGAGGCAAGAATGCTGTGGTCTGAATGCCTATGCTCTCCCCAAATTCATATGTTGAAATCTTAACCCCCAATATGATGTTATTAGGAGGTAGGGTCTTTGGGACGTCTTGTAAAGAGATCCCAGAGAACTCCATTGACCCTTCAACTATCTGAAGATACCGAGAGTAGGCACTGGCTTTGAAGCAACCAGAAAGAGAGCCTTCACCAGAACCTGACCATGCTGCCACCTTGATCTCAGACTCCCCAGTCTCCAGAACTGTGAGAAACAAGCTTCTGCTATTTTTTTAAAGATTTCTTTTTTATGTGGACCATTTTTAAAGCCTATATTGAATTTGTTACAATATTGCTTCTGTTTTATGCTTTGGTTTTTTGGGCACTAGGCATGTAGTATCTTAGCTCCCTGACCAGGGATCAAACCTCTACTCGTACCATTGGAAGGCGAAGAATTAACCACTGGACCAGCAGAAGTTCCAGGCTTCTGTTATTTATAAGCTACCCAGTTTATGGTATGTTTGTTGATACAGCCTGAATGAGCTAAGAGAATCATTTATTTGTCAAAAACACATGTTCATTTTCAGCTGTGGTCAGTTTTAAGTACTGTACATGACATTTATTAATTAGGTCAGAATATCTATTGATAACTTTTTATGTATCAAGTATCACTTCAGATGCTAAAGAGTCAATGGTGTGACTTGTTAATTCTTGCAATTCTCTCAGATAACTCCAAGATTGCTCCATATTCCAATCTTGGCTTATTCAGTTGCTGATCTGAACTTTATCCTTTTAATCGTTTGGTTTACTATGTACCAACTATTTGGCATTTATGTAATAGAGAACAGGAAAGTGTATTATGCCAAAACAATGAGGTCAAAACAATGTCAAAATGTCCTGGGTCACACAGCCCTTGTCCTCAATGGATAGGTCTAGTGACATAACAGTCATTTCCCAGGCTATGTTGCTAGCACAATGCCATTATCAATCAGGAATATCAAAGACAATGAGTTCTGTCCTCGTATCTTGAATTAAAGGTCCCCTGAAAATCTTAGGTAAAGATTTTCAGCAAGTAGTTTAAATGTGGGACTGGTCCTTAGTAAGAGTGACCAAGACTAGAAATGAAAATTCAGGAGTCATATGACTATAGTTGAGAGCTGAAGCCATAAGTCTAAACGGGATTTCCAAAGAAGAGACCATAAAGAAACGAAGTTAGAGATAGACCATGAACCAGTTTTGTGATCAGAAGAGAAGAGAAACAGGAAGAACATTTCTGTGTGTGTCATTGCACTGTGCAGGGGCTTACAGGATCTCGGATCAGGGATCAAACCCATGCCCCCTCCAGAGAAGGCACACAGTCCTAACCACCAGACCACCAGGGAATTAGCAAGGAAGAAGTTGTTTTTTTGTGGTGTTGTTTTTGTTTTTAAGTATAGCACTTTTGAACAATTATCTTTTAAAGAGAAGTTAAAAAAATACAGAGAGGTATAATTTCTAGCAATTTAATTTAAAAACAGTTAAATAATTTATCTTTGTTTATAATCAAAATTAGGGAGAGTGACATAGTAACTGAAAAAAAATTGTAAAATAAACAATGGCACATAGAATAGAACATTATGCAACAGTTTGCAACCATTAAAAAAATCACGAAAGTATTTCTTTGTTACTATAAACTGAAACAGAGATGGATTCTCTTTGATTTCTGCAGCTCTATCTCCCTTCTGGACAACTGTTGCTGCTGCTAAGTCGCTTCAGTCGTCTCTGACTCTGTGTGACCCCGTAGACGGCAGCCCACCAGGCTCCCCCGTGCTTGGGATTCTCCAGGCAAGAACACTGGAGTGGGTTGCCATGTCCTTCTCCGATGCATGAAAGTGAAAGTGAAGTCGCCCAGTCATGTCCGACTCTCAGCGACCCCTAAGGAGGGCTAAATTCAGAGGAATTCCTACCTCTGTGTCCCATTGATCTGATACCACAAATGGGCTTCCCTGGTGACTCAGATGGTAAAGAATCTACCTGCAATGCAGGAGACCTGGATTCGATCTCTGGGTCAGGAAGGTCCCCTGGAGAAATAAATGGCAACCCACTCAGGGATTCTTGCTGGAGAATTCCATGGACAGAGGAGCCTGGCAGGCTACAGTCCATGGAGTCGCAAAGAGTCGGCCATGAATGAGCAACTTTCATTTTCACTTTCACTTTCTGGTACCACAATGAGAACTGATTTACTAATCTTTTTCAAGACTGTAGATAAAATGGGGGGAAATGAAGAATGGTAGAGAATCAGCTTTTGAAAACTATACGGTGAGCACATTTCCTTATTTGATCCTGGCCCCACTCCTGGTATTCGCCCTGGTATTCTCTGGTGGAGAACTTAAAACGGATCCAAAGAGATGATCAAGAGGCACAACTACATGGGAAGGTGTGGATTTTTGCAGACCCAGAGCAAGCTACTGAAGTTGGTTGGAAGTATCAGCCAACCTGCCAGCTTCCAAAAGACTGCTTAGGAGTAGAGACCCCAAACAGACAAATCTAAGGTTGGCAAGGGGAAAGTAACAGCTATGATGCTTCTAAAGCCTCAACGGCATACCTAGATGCTGTCATAGGTCCTAAAATCTCAGCAAGTTCATCAATGCCAAGAATCAGCAGCAGCTGCACAGAGACAAGAAGAGGACAAGAAACATACTATTTGGAGATCAGTGGAGGCATTCCCTACCTTACTAGCCTGAGGCTGTGACTGCAACAAGCATCCTTAGTGCCAGAGACCAAACGAGGCAAAGACATTAGTGATGAGATATAGCAGAGGGAGAACTTGTGGATGAAACACACGTCCTACCCACCAGCCATTCCATACTTTTCAGAGATGTCCCCTTCCTTTTCTGACACCTCAGATGAGCACAAGTCTGTGAATTACAGAAGGATAAGGCGGGGCAAATCTCCTGAGAAAGGAAAGAAATTTGGAGGACAAGTTTTGAACAGTACCTGAGATTACAGTTCTTGAATTTGACTGCCAAAAAAGTCCGAGTTTTAAATTGGAAAAGACAAGAATAACTTGAAGACTCATTATATTTCTTGCTGCTAAAGCCAAAAAAAAAAAAAAAGACACTTAAAATCAAGGAGAGCTCATGCAGTTAGGAAATGTTTTCATTTTTTGCACAGATCTGATTTGTGTCTACGTTATTTTGTGCCTATTACAAATAGTTGATAACAAGAAAAATGCTATGTAGCATATAGTTAAGTGAGGAAACTAGTTTTAAAAGAGTATTTATAGAATAGTCCCATTTTTAAAAATGCATGGATAAATAGGCTTGGAAAGTAAAGGCTGGGCTCTACACTGTTAAGAGTGGCTCTCCCTGAGAGGTAACATTACAAATCTGCTTCCTCTTTCATTTTTTTTCAGTTGTATTTTCCAGTGTTTTTAATAAGTAGCAAGGCTTGTTTATTTTAACAAAGAGGAGGAATTTTTGTTTTACAGAGGAAGAACGGCCAACAGTGTTGAAAGCCTCACAAAGGGTGATTCTGCTAAGGATAAAAACTGTAAAAAATAAAAGGCACTTGGATTTGGTTGCTGGAATACTCATGGTTGACCCATAGAAGAAAGATTTTTATTAAAGCCACTTGTAAAATTCTGCTATTACAGTCTTGGTACCATATAGCTCCATCTCATACGTCCACAGTATAGAGGATTGCTGACTCATTCTTTTATGCACTATGCCCTTCACTGAGGAAGGAGCAGAATCCTAGATAGTTATCCTCATTCTGATAGAAACTATTGATAGTAACCTGATAGGAAACAGTTTCTCACAACCCTACCCTTTGTGTGGCAATGCAAAGACAAAGGCCAGGGAAAGGACTCCCAGCTTCCCACGATGCTGCCCGGCCTCCAGGGAGTCCATCCAGGTGCAATGCAGAATTAGGGGTTAATTCAGGACTTCCACCTCACAATTCATTCAGTTTGCTTTCATTTTTTATTTCTGTGAGACTGTCACTGTATATGACAGATTAATGATGATATATTTTCTTCTGAATATTTTTAGATATATTCCAGATTGTAGAATAAAGTTTTATAGATATGTGCACAGCACAGCAGGTGGTTGATATCCAAATTAGTTACAGCTGCCACATTTTAAATTACAGATGTAGAAATTGAATATATAATAAGATAATTATACATAAGTAGATGAATACAGTGTATTAGATGATGATAAAAGGATACAAACCTTGCAGTGACCTATTTTGTCATTTAATGTTACAATTAGCTCAGTTTCTGTTCTATTTCTAACCTTAAAATGGTGATTTCAGAGTCCTTGAGGAAAAAAGACCTTAATATGCAGAGTCCCTAATGCGTAATACAATGCTGAAGCAACAGTGAATGTTCATTGAATGTTAGTTGATTGTGACAGTAGAATCAAATTAAGACAATGAAGTTTTTAAATCTGAATACATATGTGTTTCTTAATAAATACTAAGGATGGGGCCGGTCCAAGAAGAAAAGATGGTTAGTGTTCAAGAGTTTCACATTAAATATTTAGAGGGTCTTCTTACTCAGGGACACCTGCTAAGTCATGATAAGAATAATGCACTCTGGGCTGTTCAGAATTGTTTGACCCTATGAAACATTAAAGCCATTTTATTCTCAAAGGGTTCTCTTATAAAAGAGTAAAAGTAACATCATTGTTCTTGTAGATTAACCAAAAAGGAACTCTTACATCAGTTTTCTAAACTTAACAGTCTAGCTAATCTGAAAGTACAAAATGCAAGGGCTTTACATCCATGATCTTACTAGTGTATAAGGTAAACCATACACAATAATAGGTCACTGGGAGAACAAATAGTGCCTAAAGGCTCTTCTGTCCAGAGATTGATCTATCCAGCCTACTATAGTACAAACTCACAGAATCCCAAAGTTGGAAGGGATCTCAAAGAGCATCCTACCCAAAAAATTCATTTTATAAATGAAGAGAAACAAAATGACTCATCTTAAATCATTTTAACAAAAGTGAATTGACAGCTTAGGGATTAATATACAGACCTTTTAATTGCCTAAAAATTTACTCTTCACATTATTTTGGCTGTTTCCCTTTCCTTCTGGTGGTGACAACCTTACCTTTAAGATCCCTACTGGATAAGAAAACAAACTCAACAATGCAGCATCTCCCTAAATCACTTCAGGAGCACATCAGCATAAGCATATTTGTCATTAGCTATCACTAGTGTGCATCTAGGAGGAAGAGATCCGTGCCTTAGCCCTGCTCAGGTAGCCTTCCCACCTCTGCAAATCACTTCCTCACTTCTGACAGAAACCCTGTCTGGATTTCTCCCACCTCTGGATTTCTGTAACAACACTCACACACAATCTTCATCTTCCCACTCACCACCATAGAACTTCATTTTGTTATTTGACTGTTGCATGTTTCTATATGTTCTCTGCCAATTAGTTTGTGCATTTCTTGATGGCTGGCTTGTGTACCTTATCTCATTAGTGTCCTCCATAGAATGACATGTATACTTTTAAAACAAATGGATATGTTTAATATTCTGTCTCTTTCCAAACAGAATTTAGAGCAATAATAAATATGTGGTGAGTTTAACCAAATGTGAATTCAGGAGAATGCATTTCTGAGAGGGAAAGAGATGATCAAGAGCAGCAGAGAAGTGCTACATGACAAGATGGACCATGAAGGCCCCCTGGCCTTGACCTACTGCCCAGCCGAGACCGGCCTGCTGTCATGTCCACAAACAGACAAGTTTCCCCTGAAGTCCCTTCATGTTTTATTTCACATTAAGTGACACCATAAAATCTCCAATCGTGACATTTCAAAAACCAGTTGTTTCAAGGTATTAAAAGCAGACCCATCACAACTCATTTGGACTGTTTGGACACACAAGGTGATGAAGGTTTCAAGGGCATGCTCTCTTTATTTGCATCTTAGAAAAAACAAATCACCCTGGACTGTAATTTGGTAGTTAAAACTCTAATCATGCCTTGGGTTCATCTACATCACATTGTTGTGGATATATATAATGTCACTGGGGCACAGTAAACAGGATATAGTCAAGAAATTCTAAAAATCTCAATTTTTTATTAGCAATTTGCTATGAAGCCACTATGCAATATGCATTTATTTAATAAACTTGCATTTCTACTTAAAAGGAAGTCTTATTCCCAGGAAGGCAGTTAAATAAGCATTTAGCAAGATAATTATTCTCTTAAAAATAATTACAATTAATTGCAATCATCACTAAAATTATAAAGTGTTTGGCTCATAACCTGTTTATCTACTGTGATTTTTTTTCTTATACCCATTAATTTTTTTTCTCAAACTTGCAGAGCTTTACCTGGTCAAGTAGGTTATAATTCTGAATGTTGTGCTATTAGCTGACTTTTAATTAGAAGCTGTTAATAAAGTCAATGTTATTTTTCTTGGCATTAATAAATACATATATTCCTCAAAATGCACAAAATTATCAATTTATTTTTTTGTTTTTTTTTAAGTCTTGAGGCATTTTATTAATATCATAGTATAAGTAATAATATATCATAATTTAACATTGTAGAAATGTGTAAAGTTATTGATGTTTTAATTTAAAATTGGAAGGATATTGAGAGCACAATAAACATGCAACAATATAAAAGGTAAACTCCACATACACAAACTGTATTCACTGAATGCTTCTATATTGTACACTCCTTAATATTCAATTAAGTTATAAAGCTGTGAGTTTAATTTTTATCTTCAAAATTGTCGATTTAAAAAATAGTAAGGTTTGTGATAAAATATAAACTGAAAACACAGAAAATATTCTTTTATACACACATTAACAAATCACCTTTAACAGTTAGTAAATTTCAGCAATTGTAAACATAACCACATTTCCCTAGATTGCATCAACCTGAAGATATACTTAAGTCCCAATGACAATAACAGAATAGCCACTGCTTGAATTCCTGCCCCTTACCCAGTGCACCCAAAGTCACCACGATAAATATTCCTGATCATAGTAGTATGCCACATTATTCCAGGCCAACTTACTATTTGCCTGGAAGCAAGTCAAGCATGGAATCTTATCCCAATAAGAATCTAACAACTGAAAAACATTAAAGCAATTTAGAGCATTATAACAACCTAATCATGGAAGTAAAGTCCAATGCTGTAAAGAGCAATATTGCATAGGACCTGGAATGTTAGGTCCATGAATCAAGGCAAATTGGAAGTGGTTAAACAGGAGATGGCAAGAGTGAACTTCGACATTTTAGGAATCAACGAACTAAAATGGACTGGAATGCGCACATTTAATTCAGATGACCATTATATCTACTACTATGGGCAAGAATCCCTTAGAAGAAATAGAGTAGCCATCATGGTCAACAAAAGAGTACAAAATGCAGTACTTGGATGCAATCTCAAAACCAACAGAATGATCTTTGTTCGTTTCCAAGCAAACCATTCAGTATCAGAGTAATCCAAGTCTATACCCCGACCAGTAATGCTGAAGAAGCTGAATGGTTCTATGAAGACCAACAAGATCTTCTAGAACTAACACCCCGAAAAGATGTCCTTTTCATTACAGGGGACTGGAATGCAAAAATAGGAAGTCAGGAGCTACCTGGAGTAACAGGCAAATTTGACCTTGGAGTACAAAAGGAAGCAGGTCAAAGGCTAACAGAGTTTTGCCAAGAAAAGCACTTGTCATAGCAAACACCCTCTTTCAACAACACAAGAGAAGACTCTACACATGGACATCACCAGATGATCAACACTGAAACCAGATTATATTTGATTTTTTTCAAATATATTGATTATATTCTTTGCAGTCAAAGATGGAGAAGCTCTATACAGTCAGCAAAAACAAGACTGGGAGCTGACTGTGGCTCAGATCATGAACTCCTTATTGCCAAATTCAGACTTAAATTGAAGAAAGTAGGCAAAACCACTAGACCATTCAGGTATGACCTAAATCAAATCTCTTACAATTTTACAGTGGAAGTGACAAGTAGATTCAAGGGATTATATCTGATAGACAGAGTGCCTGAAGAACTATGAATGGAGGTTCATGATATTGTATAGGAGGCAGTGATCAAGACCATCCCCAAGAAAAAGAAATGCAAAAAGGCAAAATGGTTGTCTGAGGGGGCCTTACAAATAGCTGTGAAAAGAAAAGAAGGGAAAAGCAAAGGAGAAAAGAAAAGATATACCCATTTGAACACAGAGATCCAAAGAACAGCAAGGGGAAACAAGAAAGCCTTCCTCAGTGATAAATGCAAAGAAATAGAGAAAAACAATAGAATGGGGAAAGGCTAAAGATCTCTACAGGAAATTTAAAGATACCAAGCGAACATTTCAGGCAAAGATAGGTACAATAAAGGACAGAAATGTTATTGACCTAACAGAAGCAAGAATACACAGAACAACGATACAAAAAAGATCTTCATGACCCAGATAATCATGATGGTGTACTCACTGACCTAAAGCCAGACATCCTGGAATGTGAAGTCAAGTGGTCCTTAGAAAGCATCTCTATGAACAAAGCTAGTGGAGGTGATGGAATTCCAGTTGAGCTATCTCAAATCCAAAAAGATGATGCTGTGAAAGTGCTGCACTCAGTATGCCAGAAAATTTAGAAGACTCAGCAGTGGCCACAGGACTGGAAAAGGTCAGTTTTCATTCTAATCCCAAAGAAAGGCAATGGCAAAGAATGCTCAAACTATCGCACAATGGCATTTATCTCACACGCTAGCAAAATAATGCTCAAAATTCTCCAAGCCAGGCTTCAACTGTACACGAACCGTGAACTTCCAGATGTTCATGCTGGATTTAGAAAAGGCAGAGGAACCAGAGATCAAATTGCCAACATCCGCTATATAACAGAAAAAGCAAGAGAGTTCCAAAAAATCATCTACTTCTGTTTTATTGACTTGCCAAAGCCTTTGACTGTGTGGATCACAACAAATGGTGGGAAATTCTTAATGAGATAGGAATTTCAGACCTCACCTGCCTCCTGAGAAATCTGTATGCAGGTCAAGAAGCAACAGTTAGAACTGGACATAGAAGAACAGACTGGTTCCAAATTGAGAAAGGAGTATATCAAGGCTGTATATTGTCACCCTGCTTGTTTAACTTATATGCAGAGTACATCATGAGAAATGCTGGACTGGATGAAGCACAAGCTGGAATCAAGATTGCTGGGAGAAATATCAATAACCTCAGATATGCAGATGACACCACGCTTAAGGCAGAAAGTGAATAAGAACTAAAGAGCTTCTTGTTGAAAGTAAATGAGGAGAGTGACAAAGTTGGCTTAAAACTCAGCATTCAGAAAACTAAGATCATGGCATCTGGTCCCATCACTTAATGGCAAAAAGATGGGGAAATAGTGACAGATTTTATTTTTATAGGCTCCAAAATCACTGCAGATGGTGACTGCAGCCATGAAATTAAAAAACACTTGCTTATTTGAAGAAAAGTTATGATCAACCTAGACAGCATATTAAAAAGGAGAGATATTACTTTGTCAACAAAGGTCCTTCTAGTCAAGGCTATGGTTTTTCCAGTAGTCATGTATGGATGTGAGAGTTGGACTACAAAGAAAGCTGAGTGCTGAAGAACTGATGCTTTTGAACTGTGGTGTTGGATAAGACTCTTAAGAGTCCCTTGGACTGCAAGGAGATCAAATCAGTCCATCCTAAATGAAATCAGTTCTGAATATTCACTGGAAGGACTGATGTTGAAGCTGAAACTCCAATACTTTGGCCACCTGATACAGAGAACTGATTCATTGGAAAAGACCCTGATGTTGGGAAAGATTGAAGGTGGGAGGAGAAGGGGACGACAGAGGATAGATGGTTGGATGGCATCACCAACTCAATGGACATGAGTCTGAGTAAACTCTTGGAGTTGGTGATGGACAGGGAGGCCTGGTGTGCTGCAGTCCATGGGGTCACAGAGTCAGACATGACTGAGCGAGTGAACTGAACTGAACTGAACTGAACAACCTCTTAGAAATATTCATGATATATGGAAAAATGTATCATCATCTTTCTCCATTTCTCCTTTCACTTTTCCAAACATAGCAGCTTCCCCATTGTCTCTCTCCTGTCCCCTTCCAATCCAGCTTTCCTCTCTTCTCTCCCCTCCACTACCCAGAAAGGCTCCTATTGCAAAGATCAATTTAGCCTCACTAGCACGTCAATTTGGTTCTCACATTCTCCTCAACAAGGTGACATGTGGATCCCTGAACCCTAAGTGCTAATCCTCAACTAGGCTGGTGGTACTCCCACTACACATGCAGTGCTTACACCCACCCTGCTTCTCTATTCCATGCTTCAACAGTTACTTCACATCACCAGTGTAACGAGGTTTCCAGGCAGAACCCCTTTTTCTCCCAGGATCCTATAAAATATTTGAAATACTGCTTATCACATATAATCTTCTCTCCAAAGAGCACTGGTACAAAAGTAGAGAGAATTCAGGGAAACAGTAGGAAAAATCTAGGTCAGAGGATGATATCAATTTTCTATTCTCATACCAGCCCTTCGACCTTGGACCAATCTTTTTTTAAAAGATTTCTAAACAAAGCCCCAGAAATATGTGTTGAAGGGCTTTAAGATATATAGTCTTTTCCCCCTTTATGCACAGAGGCATTCATAACATCTTTATTCTTTTATAATAACATGTAGAAACAATATGAGAGGGTTCAATTATGACACATGATTGAAATATTACAATGAAATATTAGATAGCTATTTTCAAGGAGATTTATCAAATGATTAGATAAGGGAATGCTCTTTTCCCCATAAGTTAAAAATATAACTATAAACTAGAAATCCCCTTCATCAAATTAATCCATATTTGATAGCTAAAAAATTGTTAGGAGCAGATTAATGAAGAATTATGGTATATATACTGAACATAATTATAAGTTAAAATACAAATGCACTCTTTCACCAAACTTTGGATATAGACCAGAATCTTGGGCGCATTGACTGGAGTTCTATATCATTTGCTTAAATCATACCCATAGTGCTGGAAGATATTAAGCAAGGGCATGTCATGATCCTGTTAACATTTTGAAAGGATCCTCTGATTGCTCTATGGAGAATGGATGGCAGCCAGGCAAAATTAAAAGCAGAGAAACAAGATGCGAGAGTCCAAAAATTCAAAATAGAAATGACAGTGACTTGAACAAGGGTGGTAGCAATGCAGATAGAAAGAAGTAGCTGGGCTGAGACAGATTTTTTAAGTGAGCAAGTGCCAACATGGCTTTTTAAGTGATTAGATATGAGAGAGGAGTAGTTACTAGGCCTGAGCAATTGGAGACATGTAGAAACATTAATCAAAATGACAACAATTGGGAACAAGCAAGGAGGCGAGCAAAAAATCAAGAGTCTACCTCTTAACATGCTACATTTGGGATATCTCTTAGACATCAAAGTGGAGTCAAATGAACAGTTGAATATACAAGCTTGAAACTTAGGGGAGAAATTAGAGGTAGATTTATAAATTTATAATTCATCATCCTATAATTGTATTAAATGACAAGACACTGGATGAAGTCATCTAGAGGGAATAGGTAGTCAAAACAGTAAGGCCAAAAAAATTGGGAAATGGAAAAGTCAGTAACAAAAGCTCAGAAATAAGCAGTGAAATAGAAGGAAAACTTGGATATCTGGGGTACCAGAAACCAGGTAGAGTGTTGCCATGCTGCTGAGAGGTTGAATGAATGAGATGAACACAAATGACCTGACACTGGCTTTAGCAAGCTAGAGGTCAGGGACAGCCATAACAAGAAGAGTTTCAGTGGAGGGGTGGGGAGAAAATAGTGATTCAAGTATATTTATTAGAAATAATGAGAGGAGGAAAATGGACACAGCAAGTCTAGGCAATTTTTTCAATGAATTTTACCATCAAGGGAAGCAGAGCAGTAGAGTGGTAGCAGAAAGGGAACATAAAGGAAAGGTTTTTCCTTTTAAAGATGGAAACTATTGCACCATGTTTATAAGCTAATGAGGATGATCCATTAAGGGAAAAAAGAAAAAAAGGATGAGGCTGATGAGCAACAAGATATTGCAGTGGCAAAGCATACTAGGAAACAAGAAGGCATGGGGAACCCAGTGTGAGATGGGGGAGTTGGCTGCTGGGAGAAGGAGGAACAACTTGTCTATAGAAACCAGGGGGAAAGTAGGAAGCAGAGGCAGAGTTGGTGATGGGAAGTGGAAGCGGCTCTCATCTTAGCATTCCTGGAAGTGTTAGAAGTTTAAAAAGAAAGAATAAAGTATAAAATTAAGTCACCTCAGAGAAAAGGACAACGAATTGACTGGAGAAATACAGTAGAATGAAGTGGCAGGCTGATAACTCACTTGAAATTTGTGGTCATAAATTTAAAGAAACCAGTAAGCATAGTAAATTGATCATATGGATCACAGCCTTATCTAACTCAATTAAACTATGAGCCGTGCCATATAGGGCCACTCAAGATGTGTGGGTCATGGTGGCGAGTTCTGACAAACGTGGTCTGCTGCAGAATGGAATGGCAAACCACTTCAGTATTCTTGCCTTGAGAACCCCATGAACAAATGAAATGGCAAAAAGATATGCCACTGAAAAATGAACTCCCCATGTCAGTAGGTGTCCAATATGAGAACAGCAGAGAAATAACTCCAGAAAGAATGAAAAGATAGAGCCAAAGAAAAAACAACACCCAGCTGTGGATGTGACTGATGATGGAAGCAAAGTCCAGTGCTATAAAGAATATTATTGCATAGAAACCGGGAATGTTAGGTCCATAAATCAAGGTAAATTGGAAGTGGTCAAACAGGAGATGGCAAGAGTGAACATTGACATTTTAGAAATCAGTGAAAAAATGGACTGGAATGAGTGAATTTACCTCATGACCATTATATCTACTACTGTGGGCAAGAATCCTTTACAAAAAATGGAGTTGCCCTCATAGTCACAAAAGAGTCTTAAATGCAGTAGTTGGGTATAATCTCAAAAATGATAGAATGATCTCTGTTCATTTCCAAGGCAAACCTTTCAATATTACAGTAATCCAAGTCTATGCCTCAACCACTAATGCTGAAGAAGCTGAAGTCAAATGGTTCTATGAAGACCTATGAGACTTTCTAAAACTAACACCAAAAAAAGATGTCCTTTTCACCATAGGGGACTGGAATGCAAAAGTAGGAAGTCAAGAGATACCTGGAGTAACAGGCAAGTTTGGCCTTGGAGTATAAAAGGAAGCAGGGCAAAGGCTAACAGTATTTTGCCAAGAGAACACACTTGTCATAGCAAACACCCTCTTCCAACAACACAAGAGACAAGTCTACATATGGACTTCACCAGATGGTCAATACTGAAATCAGATTGATTATATTTTTTGCAGCCAAAGATGGAGAAGCTCTATATAGTCAGAAAAAATAAGACTGGGAGCTGACTGTAGCTCAGATCATGAACTCTTTACTGCAAAATTCTGACTTAAATTAAAGAAAGTAGGGAAAACCACTAGACCATTCAGGTATGACCTAAATCAAATCCCATACCATTATACAGTGAAGTGACAAATAGATTCAAGGGATTAGGTTTGATAGACAGAGTGCTTGAAGAACTATGGATGGAGGTTCATAATATTATACCCGAGGCAGTGACAAAACCATCCCCAAGGAAAAGAAATGCAAAAAGGCAAAATGGTTGTCTGAGGAGGCCTTACAAATAGCTGAGAAAAGAAGAGAAGCAAAAGGCAAAGGAGAAAAGGAAAGATATGTCCATCTAAACGGAGAGTTCCAAAGAATAGCATGGAGAAATTTTTTAAAAGCCTTCCTAAGTGAACAATGCAAAGAAATGGAGGAAAACAATAGAATGGGAAAGACCACAGATATCTTCAAGAAAATGAAAGATCAGTTCAGTTCAGTTCAGTCGCTCAGTCCTGTCCAACTCTTTGGGACCCCATGAACCACAGCACGCCAGGCCTCCCTGTCCATCACCAGCTCCCGGAGTTCAACCAAACCCATGTCCATCGAGTTGGTGATACCATCCAACCATCTCATCCTCTGTCATCCACATCTCTTCCTGCCCTCAATCTTTCCCAGCATGAGTGTCTTTTCAAATCAGTCAGTTCTTCTCATGAGGTGGCCAAAGTATTGGAGTTTCAGCTTCAGCATCAGTCCTTCCAGTGAACACGCAGGACTGATCTCCTTTAGGATGGACTGGTTCGATCTCCTTGCAGTCCAAGGGAAGCTCAAGAGTCTTGTCCAACACCACAGTTCAAAAGCATCAATTCTTCTGTGCTCAGTTTTCTTTATAGTCCAACTCTCACATCCATACATGACCACCGGAAAAGCCACAGCCTTGACTAGATGGACCTTTGCTGGCTAAGTAATGTCTCTGCTTTTAATATGCTGTCTAGGTTTGTCATAACTTTATTTCCAAGGAGTAAGCATCTTTTAATTTCATGGCTGTAATCACCATCTGCACTGATGTTGCAGCCCCCAAAAATAAAGTCAGCCACTGTTTCCACTCTTTCCCCATCTATTTGCCATGAAGTGATGGGATCAGATGCCATGATCTTAGTTTTCTGAATGTTGAGCTTTAAGCCAATTTTTTCATTCTCCTCTTTCACTTTTATCGAAAGGCTCTTTAGTTCTTCACTTCCTGCCATAAGGGTAGTGTCATCTGCATATCTGAAGTTACTGATGTTTCTCCCGGCAATCTTGATTTCAGCTTGTGCTTCCTCCAGCTCAGCGTTTCTCATGATGTACTCTGCATATAAGTTAAATAAATTGGGTGACAATATATAGCCTTGACATACTCCTTTTCCTATTTGGAACCAGTCTGTTGTTCCATTTCCAGTTCTAACTGTTGCTTCCTGACCTGCATACAGGTTTCTCAAGAGGCAGGTCAGGTGGTCTGGTATCCCATCTCTTTCAGAATTTTCCACAGTTTATTGTGATCCACACAGTCAAAGGCTTTGGAATAGTCAATAAAGCAGAAATAGATGTTTTTCTGGAACTCTCTTGCTTTTTCGATGATCCAGCGGATGTTGGCAATTTGATCTCTGGTTCCTCTGCCTTTTGTAAATCCAGCTTGAACATCTGGAAGTTTACGGTTCATGTATTGCTGAAGCCTGGCTTGGAGAATTTTAAGCATTACTTTACTAGCATGGGAGATGAGTGCAATTGTGCGGTAGTTTGAACATTCTTTGGCATTGCCTTTCTTTGGGATTGGAATGAAAACTGACCTTTTCCAGTCCTGTGGCCACTGCTGAGTTTTCCAAATTTGCTGGTATATTGAGTGCAGCACTTTCACAGCATCATGTTTCAGGATTTGCGATAGCTCAACTGAAATTCCATCACCTCCACTAGCTTTGTTCATAGTGATGCTTTCTAAGGCCCACTTGACTTCACACTCCAGGATGTCTGGCTTTAGGTGAGTGATCACACCATCATGATTATCTGGGTCATGAAGACCTTTTCTGTACAGTTCTTCTGTGTATTCTTGCCACCTCTTCTTAATAGCTTCTGCTTCTGTAAGGTCCCTACCATTTCTGTCCTTTATTGTGCCCATCTTTTCTATGAAAGGAATATTTCATGCAAAGATGAGCACAATAAAGGACAGAAATGGGATGACCCAGATAATCATGATGGTGTACTCACTCACCTAAAGCCAGACATCCTGGAGTGTGAAGTCAAGTGGGCCTTAGAAAGCATCACTATGAACAAAGCTAGAGGAGGTGGTGGAATTCCAGTTGAGCTATCTCAAATCCTGAAAGATGATGCTGTGAAAGTGCTGCATTCCATAGGCCAGCAAATTTGGAAAACTCAGCAGTGGCCAGAGGACTGGAAAAGGTCAGTTTTCATTCCAATCCCAAAGAAAGGCAATGCTAAAGAATGCTCAAACTACCGCACAATTGCACTCATCTCACATGCTAGCAAAGTAATGCTCAAAATTCTCCAAGCTGGGCTTCAACAGTACCTGAACAGAGAACTTTCAGATATTCAAGCTGGATTTAGAAAAGGCAGAGGAACCAGAGATCAAAATGCCAACATCTGCTGGATAACAGAAAAAGCAAGAGAGTTCCAGAAAATCATCTACTTCTCCTTCATTGACTAGATGAAAGCCTTTGACTGTGTGGATCACAACAAACTGTAGACAAATCTTAAAGAGATGGGAATACCAGACCATCTCACCTGCTGCCTGAGAAAACTGTAGGCAGGTCAGGAAGCAACAGTTAAAACCAGACATGGGAAAACCAACTGGTTCAAAATTGGGAAGGGAGTACATCAAGGCTATATATTGCCACCCTGCTTATTTAACTCATATGCAGAGAATATCATGTGAAATGCTGGGCTGGATGTAGCACAAGCTGGAATCAAGATTTCCAGGAAAAATATCAATAACCTCAGATATGCAGATGACACCAACCTTATGGCAGAAAGTGAAGAGGAACTAAAGAGCCTCTTGATGAAAGTGAAAGAGAAGACTGAAAAAGCTGGTTTAAAACTCAACATTCAAAACACGAAGATCATGATAGCCAGTCCCATCACTTCATGGCAAATAGATGGGTAAAGTATGGAAACAATGACAAACTTTATTTTCTTGGGCTCCAAAATCACTGCAGATGGTGACTGCAGCCATGAAATTAAAAGATGGTTGCTCCTTGGAAGAAAAGCTATAACAAACCTAGACAGCATATTAAAAGCAGAGACATTAGTTTGCCAACAAAGGTCCAAACATTCAGTGATATGGTTTTTCCAGTAGTTATGTATGGACATGAGAGTTGGACCATAAAGAAAGCTGAGCGCCAAAGAATTGATGCTTTTGAACTGTGGTGCCTGAGAAGACTCTTGAGAGCCCCTTGGACTGCAAGGAAACCAAACCAGTCAATTGTAAAGGAAATCAGTTCTGAATATTCAATGGAAGGACTGATGATGAAGCTGAAACTCCAATACTTTGGACACCTGATATGAAGAACTGACTCATTGGAAAAGAGCCTGATGCTGGGAAAGATTGAAGACAGGAGGAGAAGGGGACGACAGAGGATGAGATGGTTAGATGGCATCACCGACTCAATGGACATGAGTTTGAGCAAGCTCCAGGAGTTGATGATCGACAAGGAAGCCTGGTGTGCTGCAACCCATGGGGTCTCAAAGAGTTGGACATGACTGAGTGACTGAACTTGACTCTAGAATAGTTGGGTATTTCCCTCCAGACACATTCAGCTATTTGATTCCAGATATGTAATAAAGCAGGTGGTGGTGGTGGTTTAGTCACTTAGTTATGTCATACTCTTGTGACCTCATGGACTGTAGCCCTCCAGGCTCTTCTGTCCATGGATTTCTCAGGCAAGAATACTGGAGTGGGTTGCCACTTCCTTTTCCAGAGAATCTTCCCAACCCAGGGATCAACCTGACCCTCCAGCACTGCAGGCTGATTCTTTACTGACTGAACCATGAAGGAAGCCCAGAGTTATATTTAAATAAGGTAGAGTTTTGACCAATAAAAGAAAAGTAGGGGAGTTAAGGGTGTATGCTAAGGAATGATTAAAGGCTATTGACTCTAAGCTGGTCAAAGAGAGAATCGAGGACATAGGTTAGTGAGGGTGGAATGAAATGAACTGTAAAAAAGAGGTGTGGAAGTGGGGGAGGGTTGAATGGGTTGAAGGTCCTGAGAGAGTCAAGAACAAATGAAGTGGAATACTAGGGAAAATGGGACTAAAGAGAGTAACAGGTTCACACAGGACGCTGGGAATTGATATTTTGGTGATAAGACTGATATTGCCTAAGACAAGGTTTAGGGTATGATTCTGAAGTGCACAGTGAGAAGGACAAGACCATTGGAAGTTAGGAAGTCAGCACTGACTGGCAAAGGTATGGCTGGATTGTCTGTTTAGTATCAAACTGATGGAAGGAGTTTAAGAGAAGTATTTTAGTCACATGCTAAGTTTTCAATAAATGATACATAGAAGTAACTGGTTTGCATGATAAACTCTACTATTGAACTAATAGCTTGTTAAAAATAGACGCTGTTTATTTTTTTATCTTTAATGTCTAGAAGAATGTTTAGTGCATAATAGCTATTTAATAAATGTTTGATAAGCCATCTCCCATAGTTTCTGTTCTTAATTTTCCCCTTAGCCCAAGATCAATTTAGCAGAATTGACATGAAAAGGGGAAAGTGAGCCACATATCAGAGATGAATGAAGACATAAAGATGACTCAGGGAAGCGTTAAGCTTTGTTGTTGTTCTCAACAAAAACTTTGTGATCACTTTACCATCTTTAGAGGGGAGGACACTGCATCTTTAGAGGACATTCCTCTAAAGACACTGAATCTGTAGAGGATAGGTCCTCCTCTGTCTTCTGTGGAGAACATAGTCAGCTTCTTCTGTTCCCTAGCAATTCAACCCCAGTTCCAAATGCTCATCTCTCTCACACACACAAATTAAAGTCCCTCTGTTAACCAAACTCTGTTTTCTTGTAGAATAATTTAGCTTCATTATATAAATATGTCTTTTGCATTCTCACCTACCTCCTACTCCAAGTACTTTATAAACACATCTCTTGCAACTTAAATGAATACATGTCCTTAAATGACCAGTGATGTTTCAGAGCTTCTCACAGATCAGCATTCAGTATTTTTCCTGAGCAGCCAGTTTCTTCAACCAGTCTAGCTCTCTCCCCATCAGGTACCAGAAGAACCAGAGGAGGATTAAGGCAAAAGTCATGCCAACAGATGCAGGAGAGGTCAATCTATAAAGGTGTTAAAATAACACTGGAATGAATGGTCATATTTTAAATTCATCCTCTATCACAAGCTTATAATGCCCTCAAATTAAACACCTCTCTCTATTGCAGATCTAGCTCTACCGAGCATTTTTTAGATGAATATTTGCCTTTGTAGGCAGATAAAGTCAACTGCAATTAGCTGAAATTCCAAAAACTGAATGATGCTTGTTTATTGAAATGCTATTTTATTTTATTGTCTAAATTTTAAGTAATTTTAAATTATTTGTCTCCTAAGAAGTTGTATTACCTTGTTTATTAAAAAAGAAAAGAAACCTGGAGATAGAACAGCAGCGTGTTAATAATATTTATATCTAACTTAAGATTAAATGATTTAACTGATATTTAAATCCAGGCAACATGGCCTAGAACCTGAACTCTTCACTATTACACCACTTTTTTGTCATTTTCCCCTCAAAATATTGGCACTGGTTTGGCAAGCAAAACTAAATTACTGAGTAAATGTTTCTTTTTGTATGATTTGTTGCTATAGACATTTATTTTCTTTCCATCTCCCAGAAAGAAATACTAAACAACTATTTAAAGAACTATTTAAATATTTAAATAAAGAATTATTTAAAGAACTATTTAATTTAAACAACTATTTAAAGAAAATTGGCTTTAGAAGGTACAAAAATTTTAGTCTCCCTGAGGCATGCACATGTTCTCTATTTAGTCCTGAGTGGTAGATTGCATTGTTGTTCTCAACTCTATACCTTTCCTTGAATCTATCCATTGTCATGTGATTCTGCAGTTCCTCCTGCAAGATGTGGAGTTTATTTCCTGGCCTTTGACTTGGGGTCCGGTCATGTGACATTTGTAGCCAATGGGATATTAACAAGTAGAGGCTTGAGGTGTGCTTATACAACTGGATGTGTCCTCTTACACTCTGCCCCGGACATGAAAAGAACATGGCCTGAGTAGCCCTGTGACCCCCAAAGCATGGGACAGCTGGAACAAACCGAAGCCTCACCTCCAGTCTGTGGTCAGTCCCAGTCTCCCTCAGATGTCATTGTTGTTCAGACACCACATCGTGTCCAGCCCTTTGCGACCCCATGGACTGCAGCACACCAGGCTTCCCTGTCCCTCACCATCTCCTGGAGTTTGCCTAAGTTCATGTCCATTGAATTGGTGATGCCATCCAACCATCTCATCCTCTGTCACCCTCTTCTCCTTCTGCCTTCAATCTTTCCTAGCATCAGCGTCTTTTCCAATGAGTCAGGTGTTTGCATCAGGTCACCAAAGTATTGGAGCTTCTGCCTCAGCATCAGTCCTTCCAAAGAGTATTCAGGGTTGATTTCCTTTAAAAATGACTGGTTTGATCTCTTTGCTGTCCAAGGGGCTCTCAAGAGTCTTCTGCAACACCACAGTTCAAAAACATCAATTATTTGGTGCTCTCCCGTCTTTATTGTCTAGCTCTCACATCTGTCCATGACTACTGGAAAGACCATAGCCTTGACTATACAGACTTTTGTTGGCAAAGTGATGCTTTTGCTTTTTAACACACTGTCTAGGTTTGTCAACCTTTCCTGCCAAGAAGCAGTCTTCTAATTTCATGGCTGCAGTCACCATCCACAGTGATTTTAGAGCCAGAGTGAGGAAATCTATCACTTCTTCCACCTTTTCTCCTTCTATATGCCATGAAGTGATAGGACCTCAGCTGAGCCCTGCCAAATCTCAGATGCAAGAGCAAGAGAGAATTTTTTGCTGCTGCCTGTCACTGACTTTCAGAGGGGTTTTTAATCACATCAATATGGCCAAAATTAACTGATAAACTCTGCTGAAGACCCATGAGTCTTTATAGCCCATCCTTCTACTATCAGACTCTGCTCCAGGAAAAACCTAACCACAAACATTCGAAATAGAAAAAATATTTTAATTGTCCTTCGGGAGTAAAATATCTCTGCCTTTTAGTATTTACATAAAAGTCTGCTTCCTTATTGTGAGCAACCAAAAAAGAATATATGAAAAGTAAATATAGAAGAGAGTTTGGGGGGCTCTTTGCATTGTTTTCTTTCTTTTTAAATATTTGGTACACTTGATTTTCTTGTCATTAGCACAAAGAAGAAGACAACACAAAAAAGAAAACCCCTCAAGAACAGGATTGTTTTCTCCTTAATGTCAGGGCAAGTCATGTTTTAAAATATATACGAAACTACATATTTCATATGGAGGATCAGGGAGATGGAAACCAATTAATGGAACCAGCAGAAGGAAAAAAGGATGGCACACAATCTTTGCAGGACTTAAAAGGCCTCCCGGGAAGACAGACCTATTGGAGCCTGAGAAGTTTCTATTCAGAATTGGGGGAAATCAGTAACGAGTACTTGCCACAGTGTATTAAAACTTTGTAGCTGGCCTTACTCCAAAATGAAACTCTGAAAGCATTTTCTCATAGGAATGGTTTTCTACATCATGGTAAGAATTTATAGTTTTAACATTATATTCACTCATTTTACAAATTTTATTTAGCAGCTACCATGTATTCAACATTCAAAAAAACAAGATCATGTCATGCAGTCCCTTCACTTCATGGCAAACAGAGGGGAGAAAGTAGAAACATTGATAGATTTTATTTTCTTGGGCTCCAAAATCACTGTGGACGGTGACTGCAGCCATGAAATTAAAAGATGTTTACCCTTTGGAAGTAAAGTTATGACAAACCTAGACAGCACATTAAAAAGCAAAGACATCATTTTGCTGACAAAGATCCATATAGTCAAAGCTGTGGTTTTTCCAGTAGTCATGTACAGATGTGAGAGTTGAACCATAAGAAAGGCTGAGCACCAAAGAACTGATCCTTTTGAATTGTGGTGCTGGAGAAGACTCTTGAGAGTCCCTTGGACTGCAAGGAGATCAAACCAGTCAATCTTAAAGGAAATCAACCCTGAATATTCATTGGAAGGACTGATGGTGAAGCTGAAGCTCCAATACTTTGGCCATCTGATATGAAGAGCTGACTCACTGGAAAAGAATCTTGATGCTGGGAAAGATTTAGGACAAGAAGAGAAGAGGGGAGCAGAGGATGAGAGGTTTAGATAGCATATTGGATCAATGAACATGAATTTGAGCCAACTGCAGGAGATAGTGAAGGACAGGGAAGCCTGGCACGCTGCAGTCCATGGGGTCACAGAGTCAGACACGACTTAGCAACTGAACAACATGTACCAAGCACGTGCTATAGTAACTTATAAGGATAAAGACTTGAAGACTGCCATCCAAACCTAAGCAACAATATAGCATTGTCTATGGGGAAATGAGTGTTACTTTAAACTAGTTTTCAAATGACCTTTCAGAATATAATCTCTCTATAAATTAGGAGCAGTGTTCTATACATTTTCCCACTAAGTATATCAGGGAAGCTCAAAGAACTTGTGGATTAAAAATAGACATGTTGGCTAATTTTTAAAGGGAAACTGAAATGAGATTACTACATGGAAAGAGTGGGTCAAAACTGCAGTACATATGATTGATTAGTCAGCCTGGAATGGCTTCATTCCAACTGGCTGGTATTATAACAAATACAGCCAGTAACTTTAATAGGTGCTTAGCTGAAAAGAAGATAGTTTACTGCATGCTGTTTTAGACACCTGATGACAATTCAGGAGAATGCATTTGAACTACAGTTCCATCTTCAATTAAACACTGTCTATATTGAGAACAATTTTCAGAAATATCTCAAGCACATTTTAGATTTTAAAAAGGATAATTTACACTGTGGAAGTTTGGAAAGCTAGACTGAGAAGCCATATATAGAAAAATCAGCAAAGATTTCCAAATGCCTAACAGCTTGTTGAACCTGGAGGATTCTACCAGTATAGAGTGAGAGACTTTACTGTCATGCCCATAAATCCTATCCAAGGATAGAGCCTATCTTATTAGATCAAAGTGTGAATTAACTGACTCTTTCCACATAACAGGATCTACTTCAGCTCACACACCAGTTTATGTGAAAATGAGAGTGAACAGCAGAGTAAGGCATAAAGGACTTAAAAGCGGTAATAGTGTTCATAACCAACTGAGTAATAGCAAATTAAACACAAGATGGTGCATCTCAGTTTTGAAATTGATGATGCTGAGGATGTCATAAAGAAGGGTTTAGAGACACAATAAATGCAGTTTTGAGAGAAGTTAATTATGGCATTTTCATAATTTAAAGGCAAAGAGCAATAAAATGGGTTATTTAATGAACAATCTTGATACTTAAAATAAGAAAAAAATTAAGAATCAGGAATGATACAAAATTTAAAAGACTGATTACATTCCATTAAAATATTATTGAAATCAATATGCCTTTAATTATCCACCTCTGTCACTCCATGTATAGTGTCATCATAAAGCCACTAACACAAAGATAAAAGATTCCACCCTCTCACTTGTATCATCAGTTCAGCTAGATTTTATTTAAATAATAAATGTTGTATTTCTAATTGACATATAGGATACATGTACAAATAGACAAGTAAAATAAACCTTCCCATTTTATGTAACATCTACTTGTTAAGAGGCCTGTCTAAATCACAGATGTCATTGTTTTCCTATGAGTGACTCTGCCACGTTAGTGTAGATTATAATTGCTTAAGAGGAAAAAACTTTATAAACTTTTTTGAACCAAATATATAAATTTCTGATTTAGTTTTCTTATTATCCTTATTTGAGATGCATATAAAATTTTTGATAGAGACTGGGCAAGATTTTAAGTGTCAAAACTAGCTGTCATTTTAGTTATTTTCCATATTTCCATTTGCAAATAGACACCTCAAATTTGTAAAGGTTATTATCTCCCACTCAGAGAAGGCTGTTTCTGTACTTATAAGTGAATATGTCTTGCCAAACAAGCCAGTACAGATATCATGGACATTAAAGAAATAACTTGAATCAAGAAAAGACTGTGGTTGACACTTTCGTCTCCATGCAGAAGTCAAATTTATAGGTTTATGCAGAAAGTGAGTTTATTAGCTTATGCAGAAAAAATAAATGGGTAAAGGATGATTTAGAATATTAAACAAAACAAAGAAGCATACAAAACTCATGTTTTAAATCATCGTTATTCAGAATCAGTATCCTGTACATCAGTGAATGCGAGGATAAGTAAGTTAAAAATCGAGTTACAAGTATAATTGTAGGATTATAATTAATTTTCTTATACAAAATATGAAAATAAATATGATACTATGGTGAAAATTTTGAGAAGTGGTAGAAAATCATGTGCAGCGCATGCCACATCTGATGACTACACCCTTGTACGCAAAGTAAAATATCCTTTATATACAAAGGAAAATGCATGCAAGATGCTGGTTAGAAACAGCCACCATTGAGGCAGAGACTGGCAGAAATAGAATTCCAGAGAAAAACCCAGATAACAGCTGTCCCATTCATGTCACAGGATGTCAGCCACATCATGTCAGCCACAACAGGCTATCCCTCAAAACCCCAGGAAAATGAGACAGATACTATGTGTGTGTCTGTGTATGTTTCCTTTTCTCCATGAAGTTGCTTTGATTTCAGAATTTCCTTAGAAATAGATGAGACTCAGGACTGAAATTCCTTTCAGGAGCACCAACCTCTGAATGAAACAATTCCAGGGTTCTGAAGTCAAAATCACCTTCCATGTCAAGGGCAAATAATCATTTGGTTTCCAATTAGAGTTTGGTTCTATAGTGCCATGCCAATGATTTGAAGAGTTTGCTCTCCTTTTTATGAAAAAAAAAAAATATCCTAATAGCCCATTATCTTTTCTTTTATGGTGATCATAAAAATTCCTCCTAATTTTTAAAAAAACTACTCTGTGTCACTCTAAAGCTTACAATAATACACTTGTTGAGGCCAAAATATGTCATGAAATGAAGCATCTTAAATGACATCCTTTTAAAAGCTTGAGACACCTGTATTTGTTATTCCAAGAGTAGCTGTAGGAATAGCGACATTAATTATTGAACTGAAGATAGATGAATGCATTCTTCACGGTGTTCAAAAGCACTCTGGGAGTAGAGGCTCAATCCCGAATCCCTTCTGAGCACCTGAGCCTGTTTCCAAGGTGCTTTCCCTGCCCTTGAAGCCCCACCTGACGCCAACAAAGTCCCTCATTTTTACTGGAGACGACTTGAAAGAGAATTGAAAAATCCACATGCTGCCTAACTTTATTTATCTAGACGGTTATTAAGGCAGTAACTTATCCTCACATAAACTGCTTTTGTGTTTCCAAGTGCCAAATAGAGAGAAATCCTAGCTCTTTCTCAAATACGTTACTGAAAACCTCGTTTGTCCTCTTCCCAGAAAACAGGCACTTATGTATAGTTGTCTCTTATTTTGTCTAGGAGGCTCCGAAAACACTTCAGTCAGAAACGAAGAAGATGTACCTGTCATTTTCTCTGTGGCAGAAATCTAGCTTCAGAACACATTTTAAATTCCTTTTTCTAAGGATGAGAAGGGCTTAGTTTAAAAAATCAGACGAAAGAAGACAAAATTCCATTAACTGATAGTAAAACAATATGCTCAAAAGGCAAGATGTAAAAAAAAAAAAAAAAGGCAAGATGTGAGGGAATAGGCTCAAATTGTAAGAGATGTGATTTAGATTTGATGTTATAAAGAATTTAATGACATAATAGTTATGAAAATTGGGAAAATTTATCAACAGAGTAATTGGATGTGCTTTATTTTCAATAAAGGATTTCAGAAACAGAACAGAGAGAGAATCTTTCAAGGCTTCAAGCCACATTTATGATTTTTTGTTTTCATCTCCATTTAGATTCCATTTGTGTTACAAGTTAAACTGTTCTAATCATCTTTGCCTCTTGGTTCAAATGAATTTTATTTCTGAATCACTATGGACAACAGTCCCAGCATCAAAAGAGACTCCTAACTTTTACATATGGTACTTGTTAATAATACAAAATCACAGACAGACCTCCATTTGATGAATTGGGAAGCTAGTCTCCATCACCCCCCTGGAAACCTATTCTGCCTCTTTTCCGCCCCCAAGGACATCCCCTTCAACTTTTTCCAATATTCAAAACTTTCATATTTTCCTTTTCATCATCTTGCTTTCACAATTCACGTAAATTATTGATAGCAGCTTAAGACACCATTGCCTAAAACATGCTGAAGAGGAATTAGATCCTTGGGATATTAATGGAACTTATTTGAGAAAAGATCTCATGGTCAAATATATTTTAAGAAATGTTGTGTCAATTTTTTTCATTTATTGTTTTTAAGCTCTTGGAGCTTTAGAATTCTAGTACCATGCATTATGATTCACCAGGAGAGAGCTATAGCAGACAACATTGCTGAAACTTATCTGGATATAGAATTTTTTTTTTTTTCTGGAACAACTAAGGAGATCTTGAGTTCTCAGGAAGACATTCTAAGAAATCCCAGGAAAGGGAAATATGCTAGATTGCTGATGGGTCTTCCACCCTGAGGTTTTACCAGCTCCTGTTGCTGTGGTCATGCATCCAGCAGTCTTTTACTCAAGCTCCTAAACTCATTCTCCTTATGTATGTTAAGTTGACATATAAGACTAAAGTAATAGGAAAAAAGTGTGTAATATTTGGATCCAAAATACAACTGTTCTCAATAGCATGTGGTCCAGAATAAGCAGACTAGTTAGATTTTAATTTTAGATGTATTGTTTGCACTTGGTTCTATAAACACCTCAGTGCTAATACAGAATTTATTAAAAATTAATTTTCTTCAATATGATTTAATGAATGCAAGAATGGTTTGTTTAATGCTTACTATGTGCCAAGCATTAGGCAAAAAACTCAATAAATATTTGATAACATTATTAATAAGTATGATAATAATATTCAGTGAGATAAACTATCTTACAGGTACAAAGCAAACATTTTATTAAAAGCTAACCCAAGATCTTGTTACGTCAACATCAAATACAAATCAGCTATGCACTATCTTTTCAAAGGACTGAAATGAGATTTTTATCTCTTTTGACTTATTTCCATGAAAGATAACAACTTGTTAAGTACTTTTCTTGTTTGTGTATATTTACATTCTTTAATATTAATTCATATATATATATATATTTTTTTTCTTATCTAATATCCAAAATGCCCACTGGAATAGTAGTTACAGAGCCTGACTTTCCTACCCTAAGATATTTCATACTTTAAAAGGTACATGAGTGGGACTTCCCTAGTAGCCCAGTGGCTAAGATTCTGAGCTCCCAGGGCAGGGAACCCAGGTTCAATCCCTGGTCAGTTAACTAGATCCCACATGCTGAAACTAAGACCTGGTGCAGCCAAATAAATAATAAATAAATATTTTTTAAATAT
Organism: Cervus elaphus; assembly: GCF_910594005.1. Lineage (NCBI taxonomy): Eukaryota > Metazoa > Chordata > Mammalia > Artiodactyla > Cervidae > Cervus > Cervus elaphus. The sequence goes on along the minus strand of NC_057819.1, from coordinate 42,586,488 downwards.
TAAAAAAAGCTAAGTGAGTTCTTTCAGATTATAAAAGTCTCCCTCTCTAACATACAGAAAACACATAGAATATGAAGAAAACGGTTCTAGAACATTTTACTCTATGCCTATTTAATAGTTGACAAAGTCCAGCACTATTAGTAGTAAGTTACTGCTTCTCTATATTAATTAGCCTGAGGATATTCATGCAGTCTCCAGCTGCGCCTAATTTGTAATCTGTAAGATGCTAATAACCTCCCTGTTTGCATACATGATACTTTGCTAAACATCAAAAAGAGTGACTCAATTTTCAGAGTCTAAAGAAAAACAATCTTTTGTGGTACACCTGAAATAAAACATTGAATCAATGAAGCAAAACATGAGCAGTTAATAAATTAAAAGAACACAGGTGAGGCACAGAAAGGGTATGTCAAATTGAAGACTTCAGGCAGTTATTATCATATAGATTGGTCTTAAAGTTGAGTAAAAAAAATTTGGCAAGGAAGGATGCAATTTCCACCAGGAGGACAGATTGATATGAAAGAAGTAAATTATCTAGAAGATTCAGTTCTATTACTACAGTTCTATTGCTAAATCTACCAAACAGAATTTGAGTGTTTTTTTTTTTTTAATGCCAGGGCTGTGATGAAGTACTTGGTAAATTAAATGTTATTAAATTACAAGTGCATTATTTTCATCCAACTGCATCTATAAGATATTTTAATAAGTTATGCATATGCTAGATATATGAAAAACTTGTAGGGAGCATTCACACTGAAAGCGATGCTCTGGTAAACACATTTGATTCGACTTTTATAACTGAAAGGACTCAGCTAGATCACTAATGTTTTGAACCAAAGAAGCATATTTCATCTACAGAACTCTGCATTTTTTTTTCTAACACTGGTGCTAATCCTCAGAACACACCTGTCACTGCAGGGAGGTCTAGGACTGGGTGATCTTATCAAAACAAGGAAAAACTCTTAAGACATGGGGGTCTAGAATCAGAGACTTAAATCTCAGAAAATCCTAAAATCCCAGCAGTAGCTATAAAGTTTTAACACACTCAAGCCTTTTAAGTCAAAGAAATCCCAGAGCACACCTGAACTTAGCTTTGAGAGGAAAGAAACTGTGCACCTCAGAGGGGTGTAATATAAATTCACATACATGAGATTTTGCCTTTCTATTAAATCAAGAAACATGGGTTACAATAGTCTCAAGAGATGTCAGGAAGTATGAATTGGTAAGGGACTTAATCTAGATCTATACACATGAGTTTTTTTGATTAGAAATTTGTCTTTCACACTAGCAATTTATAAAAATAACTTAATCCCCAATAGGTGTAGGAATATGTGTGGCAAGTCAAACATTCAAGCTGAGAGCTCTCTAATTAACTTCCCGTTTTGATTTGTCTACCAATCTATGGACGAATCAGCCTATTTGAATGACAGTCATAGATGAGGAGGAAGAAAAACATGCCACCCAGAAATGTGGATCAGTGTATTTCCTGATTTCTCAGAAGCAACAGTTCAAAGGCATTTTTGGAGGAAACCCATCTAAAACTGTGTTGCAATTAATTTTATTTCCTCTTTAGTTACAGATCAGCCGATGAGGGAAAGTCTATATGTGACCGTGTGCCAGGAGCTGGAACATAGTTATGGAAAGGACAAAAGCTCGCTCTGTTCTCAAAGAGCTTATATTAGGACACTTGATTTCATATTTTAAACATTTGACACAATGATTTTAAGTACCCATGGCATCATTTTTATTTTCCAATGTGCTAATATATTCACATATTGTGATGAAGGATGTAGTCGTAATTATTGGAGATGCTGAGACTGGAGAATCACTTTTGATGCATTAATTCATGCATTGTTTTACTCAGCAGATATATATTGAGTAGTCAATGTGCTAGATGCTAACAATAAAATGATTAACAAAATAGTCCTTGCCCTCAGCAATTCCAAGGGCTGACAATTAATAATGCATATACAGTGCATGCATGCGTGCTCAGTCGCTTCAGTCATGTCCTACTCTTTGCGACCCTTTGGACTATAGTCCAGCAGTCTCAGTTCACGGGATTCTCCAGGCAAGAATACTGGAGTGGGTTGCCATGCCCTCCTCTAGGGATCTTCCCGATCCAGGATTGAACCCTTGTCTCCTGCATCTCCTGCATTGCAGGCAGATTCTTTACTGGACAGGGAAGCCCTGTGTATACAGCAAAAGGTATTTATTAAGCTCCTAACATGTGCCAGAAGTGAAGAAGTGAAGTGAAGTCTCTCAGTCGTGTCCGACTCTTTGCGACCCCATGGACTGTAGCCTACCACGCTCCTCCGTCCATTGAATTTTCCAGGCAAGAGTACTGGAGTGGGTTGCCATTTCCTTCTCCAGGGGATCTTCCTGACCCAGGGATCACACCCAGGCCTCCTAAATTGCAGGCAGCCACTTTACTGTCTGAGCCAAATGTGCCCGGCATTATGCTAAATCAGGAGATACAGTAGTTGAGTGAATATAAGTTAGAATACTGTCCAAACAGAGTTCACATTTGAGTGGAGAGACAGAAAAATAAACAAAGAATAAAGTTGATGAGATAAAGAGCAATTCAGGAAGTTAAGTAGGAAATGGAAGGCACGGAAAATGTTTAAACAAATGATTAAAGTGAACCAATGTATATTTTAAGAAGGTTGATTGATACACACAGAAAAATAAAGAAGGCAGCTGGGATGTAGCAAACCTGCTATTCTTCTATTGCCCAAGTCCAGACAAAAAATGTCAGTGGAGAGGAGGAGCCAATAGTATAGTGATTCCCTGTAAACAGAAGAGAAACTGGGGCAAGCGCAAGATCCTATAGATTAAAACAGTACCAGCAATAACAACACGATAATAGTAAAACCAATTTTATAGTATTTGCTGTCCACCTGTCAATTTGATTGGCACATGTTAGAAATTAACTCTTCTAATTCTCAGAGGAGATATTAGTATATCTGCTTTTACATACAATGAAACTGAGGCCTAAAGGTTAATCAACTGCAAGATCACATAGCTACTGGGTGGTGGAGGAAGAATTTGAACTCAAGTTCCTGACTCTAACTCAGAATGTTTAACTCTTAAAGGAAAAATTACACTAGCAAGAATGTTTATCGTGCAGTGGTCTGAATCAATAGTCGTACATTATGTGCAATTATATAGTTATGTAAAACTTTAATAATTAATGTAGTATATGCTATATAATTATCAGTTACTGACATAAGTTATATAAGTGCAGTATTACTATTTATTTAGCCAAAGTTTTCACTCCAATTTTTCTTTACTTGTCTCTTCTCCTCTTCAATGTTAAGAGTTCCCCAAGGCTCTGTCCTGAGTCCACTTACTTTCTTTTCCTTTTCTGTCTCCCTAGCTGACCTCTATCATTTTCAGATATTCAAAGATTATTTTTGCCAGAGACCGGAAATCAATAAAACAGACTAGAATTCATAGATCCAAATATGTCTATTGGGTATCTTACTTGGTAGCTCACCAAGCATATGAAAAATAGCATGCCCAGAAGCTAACCCAATACAAAATCTGCTTGAATTCCTGTCACCACATCTCAGTAAATGATCCTCCCATCACCCAGTTTTTTATGCTATAAGCCTGGAAACGGTTATTGATTCATTCCTCTTCCTCACTTGCGGTACATAGTCCATCACCAAGTTTGGTCCAGTCTCCCTGTAAATATATTTCTGATCCATCCATTTGTCATTTTTCTCCATCCCCTCTTCCATCACCATTATCAATTAGTTGTATCATTGCAATAACCTCATAATCAACTTACTATCTATTCTTGCTATCTTTAATCCAATTGCCATCCTCAGCAGAAAACATCTTTATAAAACATAAATTGCTTCTTACAATCCCTTTACTTTAAATCACTCAAGTCTTCTCCTAGCTAACAAAAGAGATTCCAACTCCTTACCATCTTGTATGACTCCCTGCATGATGTGGCTTTTGCCTACTTCTCTAGCCCCATCTGTTGCCACTGTCACACATAATACAGCCATATCAGCCCTCATATGCTACCTCAACCAAGAGAAATTCTTCCCACAGCATTTCACTCTGCCTGGAATGCTCTTCCCACATTGTTCCCCCGTGCTAGTCCAAGCATATCATCAAGATCTCATCCAAGGTTTTTGTTCTTTCAGTCCTTCCCTGATTCCTTGATCTAAATTTCCATGTTATCTTCTTGTAACACTTAACATATTTTTGAATTACATATTCATTTTGCACTCATATAATTTTTATCTTCCCCAATAGACTCTATGTCCAGTAGTAAAACTTACTAGAAAATTAAAGCAATTCAATTTTAAACAGGACTACTAATGGCTCATATACGTCAGGGGCAAAGGTTTAGGTCACTCACTCTGTGATTTAAAAAAAACCCAAACCGCTGATATGCTTAGTCAATAGGTTGCAACATACTACTCTTTAATCAGAATCAGTAATCCAGTCAATGTAATGACAACCTTTTTTGTCAATTATTGACAACCTCACGCCAGTTGATTGGCATGATAATACCAACGTAGCTAAGGAAAACTCTAATTCCAGGCCAATGGATCAACATTGCGTTCCCTGTGGGAACCATTTTTCCCTTGGGAACTAAGACCTCTCAACAAATAGAGGCCAAATACATGGAGATAGGAAGATAAATTTGCCAGTGATGTTTTTCCATGCATATGTACACAGAGATCTGGGCAAATACATTTTATAAACACTTGTAGAGGATTTTGCTAATTGTTTTTTCATATAAGACTCCATTGTAGACATATTTCTCTGTTAATAAATAAGATCTAGTTCATTACTTTTAATCCAAAAGAAGGTTATGGTTCTATTCCCCCATAAGGGCATACACTAATTTTGTCTCAAATTCAGAAAAATTATTTTAGTATAAACTACATAATCCTTTTCCTCTTCTCCAGTAAGTCAGCTGTATTATCTCACTGGTTCCTTTATTAAAAAGATAAATAAATTTTGACATGTATTCATTTTAAAAAAAGACATTGCCATGTGAGTTATACGGAGTAATATTTGAATGGAGTCACTCTCACTTTCGCACCTTGATTCCCACTCCATGTTCTGGCCCTGGGGAAAACAGCACTATCTACCGGTCACTGGTTCAAAGTATATTTCCTGTCTCTGTGTGTTATAATAACAAAAACATTGTAGACCAAAAAAAAAGACAATATTTTAGCAAGGATAAAGCACTGATCCCTCAAAGATGGAAGAATATCAAAATAAACAACCTGCGGCAGTGGGGCAAGCTGGTTCTCAAGAGGAACTGTGCCATGTTTGGGACTTAACATTGGCTTCTACTGTTGACATACTATACAAGTGACAAGACCAGCCCCAGTGGAGAAAAAAAAAAACTCTTCTTCTGAACATGTAAAATTCCTTTTTATGCCATCATGAGCACTTTATTAATAATCCCATCAAGCAAGTATTAGCATGCTAGGGAAAGAAACTTACAGGTCACTTCATCCACCTGATTACTGAAAGCCACCTCTGTAGTAGGTGTGATTTGGTAAGCATTCATGTGGGTCACAAATATCCTCACATTCTGTGTCCATTTCAAAGTTCCAATCACAATCTCTTCCCCATGCCTCCTTGTCACTGATTCCACAATTGTGTTGTTTTCAGGTCCTTGACCATTTGGAGAAACTGTTAGTTATTTCCCTTGAATCCATGTAGATTTTTTTCTATCCATATCTTATTTCTAGACAAATAGGACAAGATATACAGCTTGATATTCTGTCCACCGGAATGATTCTGTTTCCCATTGTCCTTCCTAACCACTCTTATGTTAGACTGTAATGGTACAGCATCAAACTCTGGCTGGTGCCTGCATATTATACAGAATCTGAATTTCTAGGTCAAATCTGAATTTTTTTTCTTCCCAAATCAGATAATAATAGGTATTCTCCATGAGGCATAGATGTAGGTTGAGTGAAAGTTGTCAAGGCATCAGGAGTCAGCTCTAGGAAGAGCTTAAGCACTTGCTCTTGAAATTCATGTGTCTTTCAGGCTACTAGAGACTATTGTCACACAAATGAACTTTTGCATCATAAGAGAAATTGCTGCACATTCTATTATTGCTTAGTGATTCAGTAACACTCAGTTCATAGCATGCAGCTTAGGTTTCATGTCATTTGTTGTTCCATGGGGAAGGGCCCAATATCAAATTTTGTCTTTAAAAGAGAATAATTATTTGTGAAAAAAAAAAAGGTATAGCTTTCCGTCCAAACCTTAAAGATCTGTGATGCCATTCTCCTGGAGATTGGAGACTGCCTGCAATACAACAGACCAGGGTTCGATCCCTGGGTCAGGAAGACCCCCTGGAAAAGGAAATGGCAACTCGCTCCAGTACTCTTGCCTGGGAAATCCCATCAACAGAGGAGCCTGGCAGGCTGTAGTCCATGGGGTCACAAGAGTTGAACACGACTTAGTGACTAAACCACCACCACATGGTCAATGGAATCTCTTTTTTTAATGATTTGTTTTTTTTTTTTTGGGGGGGGTGGGGTGACTGTTTACTGCTAGTGTATGGAAATACAACTGATTTCTACGTGTTGGTCATGTGTCCTGCAACTTTGCTGAACTTGTTTTAGTTCTAATAGTATTTTTGAGGATTCTTTAGGATGTTTCTAAATATAGGATCATAGTATCTGCTAATGTATATTTACTCATTCTTTCTAATTTGATTGTTTTTCATTTATTTTTCTTGATTAATTGCTCTTGCTAGAACTTCCAGTACAATGCTGAATTGCAGTGGTAAAAGTGGTCATCCTTGTAACTTTCAGTATACAGGTTTTACACATATTTTGTTTAAGTTATCCTTAGGTATAACTTGATGCTGTTGTAGGTGATATTTTTAATTCCAATTTCCAATTTTTGTTGCAAATATATAAAAAGTACAACTGAGTTTTACATATTGGTCTTATATTCTAAGGCATTGCTAAATTCACATATTCACTCTAGTGGTTTTTCTATGGCTATTTGAAAATTTACTAATTTGCTATCATGTCATCTATGAATATAGAGTTTCACTTGTTCTTTTCCAATCTATATGATTTCGATTACTTTTTCTAACTTAAATACACTAGATCTTTTAGTATAATGTTATATAAAAGTGATAGTAAAAGTAGACATCCTTGACATGTTCCTGTTTATCAGTGGGAACCCATTCAGTCTTACCATTAAGCAGTACTTAAGCTGTAGGTTTTCATAGGCTTCCTTTATCCATTTGAGGAAATCCCCACTAGTTCCTAAGTTTATGGGATTATCATGGATGGTGGTTGAGGTATATCAAAGTATTTCCCCTGCATATATCAAGGTGCATAAGTGTTTTCTCCTTTACTCTCTTAATATGATGAATTGCATTGATTGATATTTTTAAACTTGTATTGCTGGGATAAACTCCATTTGATCATAATTTATTATCACTTCTCTATAACATTTGAATTTGATGTGCTATTATTTTAGGGGGCATTTTTAATCCATATTTAAGATGATTTTGATCATTAATTTTATTTTCTTGTAGTATATATATTTAGTTGTACCAGGTTAGTATTGGTATCATAAAGAAGAGTTGTCTATTTTATGAAAGAATTAGTGTAAGATTTGTTTTATGTCTTCTCCAGATGTTTGATAAAATTTCTCTTGAATCCATCTAAATCCTCAGTTTTCTTTGAGAAAAGTATTTTAACTATAAATTCATTTTTAATAGATATAAGACTATTTAGATTTTCTATTTCTTATTGAGATGATTTAGTACTTGCATTTTTCATAGAATTTATTGGGTTGTTTAATTTAACCGCATAGAGATGCTCATAAAAACCTCTTATTGTACTTTCATACTCCTGAAGCTGTAGTGGTGCTCACTCTTTCAATTTCATTTCTGTAGTTGATAATTTTTATTTTCTCTTTATCCTTGATCATTCTAATTAAAATGTCAGTCTAACTGTCAATTGGGTAAAATTAGCCAATACTCTTGCTTAAGTTTTCTATATTTTTATTGATTTACTGGTTCTATTAACTACTAAGAGTGGCTAATGAAACAACTGATGATAATTTGCATTTGCCAATTTTTCCTTTCAGTTCTGTTAGTTTTTGTTTCATGTATTTTAAAGCTCTGTAATTGACCTCCAAAAAACATAAAGAATTGTGTATCTCTTTTTGACTGATAAGGGATTAGTCTCCAAAATTTAAAAGCAAGTTATGACATTTAATAGCATCAAAACAATCAACCCACTCAAAAAATGGAGTAGACATTTCTCTAAAGAGGACACACAGGTGGCCAATAGGCACACGAAGAGATGTTCAACATTGCTAGTTATCAGAGAAACACAAATCAAAACTACAATAAAATACCACCTCACACTGGTCAGAATGGCTGTCATCAAAAAATCCACAAATGACAAATTCTGGAGAGGATGTGGAGAGAAGGGAACTCTCCTGTGCTCTTGGTGGGAATGTAAATTGGTACACTCACTATGGAGAACAATATGGAGGTTCTTTAAAAAACTAAAAATAGAGCTACCATATGACCCTGCAATTCCACTCCTGGGTATATATCCGGAGAAAAACATGGCCTGAAAAGACATATGCACCCCGATGTTTACTGCAGCACTGTTTACAATAGCTAGGACATGGAAACAACCCAAATGCTCATTGACAGAGGAATGGGTAAAGAAGATATGGTACTGTGGTACATATGTACAGTGGAATATTACTCAGCCATTAAAAAGAATGAAATCAAGCCATTTGCAACAACATAGATGGGCCTAGAGAGTGTCATACTGAGTGAAGTAAGTCAGAGAGAGAAGGAGAAATATCATATGATATCCCTTATGTTGGAATCTAAAAAGAAATGATACAAATGAACTTATAAAACAGAAAGAGACTAAGGAAGAGTTAAAGACTCTTTAAATCTTTAACCCTTAAAGAGTCTAAGAGTTAAAGACTCTTTAAGAGTTAACTCTTTAACTCTAAGAGTTAAAGACTCTTTTAAAGACTCTAACTCTAAGAAAAAGTGTCTTTAACTCTTAGAGTTAAAGACTTTGGGAAGGTCATGTGTCATGTCATTTAATACAATTATAGGCTGATGACATAAATTTATAACTTTAGCTCCAATTTCTCCCCTAAGGTCATGCACATACTGCTATATTTAAAATGGATAACCAACAAAAGCCTATTGTATAGCACATGGACTTCTGCTTAATGTTATGTGCCATCATGGATGGGAGGGGGTTTGGGGGAGAATGGATACATGTCTGAGTCCCTCTGTTGTTCACCTGAAACTATCACAACATTGTTAATCGGCTATACCCCAACACAAAATGTTTTTGGTGTTAAAAAAATAAAATTAACAAGAATTGTACATCTTCTTGATGAATATTTTATCATTATGAAATGATCCTCTTTATGTCTATAAATATCCCTACTCCTGAAGTCTCTTTTTCCTTAAAGTAATATATGTATGTACTCTTGCTTTCTAGCATTAGCGGTTGCATGACATACCTTTTTCTATTCTTTTAAGCTACTTGATTCTTGCTTTCCCCTGACTCCCCATTCTGACAATCACTGCTTTTTCACTAAGTGGTTAAACCAGTTCATATAACTGTCATTTCATTTGGATTTAAATCTGCCATCATGATATATATTTTTTTATTTATCCCGTGCTATTGTTTTGGTTTCTATTTTCCTGCTCTTCTCCTTCATTTTTTTGGACTGAGTAATTTTTTTTAAGTTTTCCATTTCTTTCATTTGCCAAGTAGCAATCTCTCTTCTTTTATAGTGGTGTGTCTAGATTTAACTAATCCATCTTTACTATATCACAGTCTACCTTCATAATATCACACTGTCATACATAAGATTCACCCTCCTCACTCATTTTTAAACTATTTTAGTTGTACTTTATTTCCAAATACTTTACAAGTGTCATAGTACAATTATGTTTTTCTTGAGGAATAAATTATCCTTTTAAAAAAATCAGAAAACAAGAAAAAAATCTTATGTATCTTATAAAGGAACTTCTTTAAATTTTCTTGGATTGCTAGTCTGCTATAACAAAATCTCTCAGCTTATTTCTCTGAAAATGTCTTTAATTCTCTCAAAAATGGCTTTAATCTCCACTTTGAAGACTTTTTTTTGACAGCAAATTTTATACTTCAGGGGTATTTTTTCTTTCAGTAGTCGAAAGATATCACTCCATAGTTTTCTGGCATGTGTGCTTCTAACAAGAAGTGACAGGTCACTCCTATCGTCCTTCGATTTCATATAATAGGTCCTTTTTTTGCTAGGTACTTACAAGATTTATTTTTTATCACTGTCAGAAATTTGATTGTGCTGTGTCATATTGAGTAGTTTTACTTTTCTCTTTTTTTAGAAAAGGCTGCTTTGTGTTCATCAAGTTTCTGGGTATGTAGATTTACAGTCATCAAATGTAGAAAAAATTTTCTTATTATTAAAAAGTATTTTTCTTCTCCATTTCTGAAATCCAGTTACAGTATCTTATGCTGCCTTATGTTGTCTCACATGCCTCAAGGCCCTATTCATTTATTGCACTTTTATATTTCTATGTTTCAGTTTGGATTGTATTGTCTCCGTTGTTATATCTTCAAGTTCACTGCTTTTTATTTCTTCAGTATCTGATATCCTCTTAAGTCCAAATGGGAATCTTTAGAATTTCTGATAATGTATTTTTTGCCTTGGAATTTCTATTTTCTTATTTTATATGTATTTCTCTCATAACTATTGATATGTTTATCTTTGCTTTAAATGCTTGAACATATTTTAAATTGTCTTCATTTTTTAAATTTTTTTGACATCCTGTGTAGAAATAATATATACAACTTTACGATTTTGAAGATAAGTATAACCCATAGATCAATCACCACAATCTGTGCAATAAACTTATCACCTCCAAAAGTTTCCTCCTGCCTTCTTCTTTATTCATATTATCATTGTTGTTGTCAATATTTTGTGATAACACTTAACATAAGATCTACCCTTTAGCAAATTTTTAAGCAAGACACTATTGTTAACTATAGACACTAACTATGCTGTATAATAGATCTCTAAGACTTACTCATCTTGTAGAACAAAACTTTGTATATTTTGACTAATACTTCCCCACTTCTCTCCACAGATCCTGGCAAACACCATTTTACCATCTGCTTCCATGTGTTTGACTATTTTAGCCTTCACATATAAGTAAGATCATGTATTTTCCTTTCCGTGTCTACCTTATTTCACTTAGCTTAATGTCCTCCAGTTTCATCTGTGTTTTTGCAAGCAGTAGGATTTCCTTCTTTTCAAAGAATGAATACAATTCCATTGTACACATATATGTTTTCTTTATCCATTTATCTTTGAATGAACGTTTAGGTTTTCCCATGTATTGGCTATTGTAATACTGCAATGAACATAGGAGTGTGGATATCTTTTTGAGGTCCACATTTCATTTCCTTTGGACATACACACAGTAGTGGAATTGCTGAGTCATATGATGGTTCTAGTTTTAATTTTTTTGAGGAACCTCCACATTGTTTTCCATAATGGCTATACTAATTTACATCCTGCTAAAGTGTATAAGAGTACCCTCTTCTCTACATCCTTGCCAACACTTGTTATTTTTTTGTCTTTTTGATAACCTTTCTAATAGGTGTGAGGTGATGTATCACTGGTTTTGATTTGCCTTTCCCTGATGATTCCTGATACTGAGCACCATTTATAATGTACCTGTTGACCATCTGCATGTCTTGGAAAAGTGTCTATGCAGATTCTTCACCCATTTATTTTTGTATGGCAGTGGGTAATTTGAGAAGAGGAGAATGGGAGGGTTCAGTGTGGCTACAAAGATCCCTGCAACTGTTTAGGGGCTGCATATCTACAGGGTAAACACAAGTGGTTTATAATTGTCAATTTGTTGCACAAACAACCTAATAGCAGCATGAATAAAAATAAAAATTTCAATATAGCCTCTCCTCTTTCATTTCCCACTCCATAAACTATTCTAGACCCTGTGTGAACTCTGGGAATTATCCAGCTTAGAGATGCCAAGTAGTTTTTCATTGCCCAGCACAAGTAGTCTCACTCATGTATACAGAAAAGTTTAGTATTTCAGCAAAGACTCAAGAAAACCCTTCTGTACCTAGCTCCCTCCTCTCTGTGACAATGACTCAAAATTCAGTCGCATCAACCTACTTAATCCCAACCTCTGTCCTTTCAACCTTGTAAAACTGCTATCCTCTGCTTGGGTTTCCTGTCCCTACAACATGGTTCACTCTTTGTCTCCGAGAAGGAAGGCAGAGCAATCAAAGCTCATCTTCCTTGTCTCTCTTCTCCTGCAATCCTAGCTTGTAGTTTGTTTTCTGGAACAACTTCTCAGTGTTCAGTTAGAAAAATAGATATCATTTAGGTGTTTCAAATAGTAATGGATTCAATACAGGAAAAGATGACTATTAAACAATTGGGAATTTTGAAAGAACAATGTCCAGGAAGGACACCACTACATCTAAGCTCCATTATTAACTTAGAAAGGGAGGAGGTTGCAGAACTATAGAAAACTGCAGACAATACATTTATGCACCTCCACCACAAACATAGGTGACTTCAGAATAAAGCCTGAAGGTCACTGCAAATTTCATGTCTGCTAAAACCCATGCAGCTTCTCCCACCACCAGAGGAAAAAAAAAATGTAGTATCTTTTTCTCATCTACTTTCTATATAGTTCAGGAATGCTTCTCAATGGAGCATAGAAAGGAGAGCATAGAAAGAATGTAGAGTTTTCGATAACCAACACAAATTGAACCCTTGATTCAGAGCCTGTTCACATCCTTGATCTGCCACAATTATCTGCATGACCAAGGCAAGTCACATAACCTTCAGTGTCAGGGATCCAGCCCCAGGACCACCTTCAAGCTCAATAAATTCCTAAAGGACTCCTAGCACTCAGAAAAGCTGTTATATTTATATATATTTATCATAGGGAAAAAGGAAATACTAGAATCATCAAAGAGTGAATGTATACAGGGAGGAGTCCCAGAGAAATCAAGTACAACCATCCATTTGTCCTCCCCTCACTGACGTCACACAGACAGTGCTTCAGACAGTGCTTCATTCTCCCAACAACAATATGTGGCAATGCATGTGAAGTGTTGCCAGCCAGGGAAACTCACTCAAACCTTGGTGTCCAGAGATTTTATTGGATATCGGTCATAAAGGACAACACAACATCTGTGTGACTGACCTCAGGCTGTCAGAAAACTGCCTCCCAGAAGTCAAATTGCTAGAATGGCCTAAATCTTCAGGCATACAAAAACAGTTTTTCACTAAAAATCAAAGTGTTGGTGTAAACTCTCTGATGTGGTGTAGGGCCCTCAAACCTAGAAAGACACTCATAGCAGGCTGGTTTCCGAACACTCGGAGGTCATCTCCCACGAACCGACAGACTTAGGAAATGCACAGCAGCCCAGACCTGCTGATTCGTCCTTTTCTGCACCCCTCCCTGAGTTTAGGTTTCACTATTTATAAAGTGAGGCTTGTTCATGATTATGTATACAGAAAGTGCCTGGCATAAAACTGATAAGGAATATGTATACATATATAATATCCCCCCAAAAGAAAAAGGACTTTAGCCTTTGCATTATCAAAATGTCTGAAGGACTTCCCTGGTGATCCAGTAGTTAAGACTCTGTCTGCCAAGACAGAGAACACGGGTTTGATCCCTGGTCTAGGAAGATTCCACATGCTGTGGGGCAACTAAGCTCTACAGCTGTTGATCCTGCCTGTCTAGAACCTGAGTTCTGCAGCAAGAGAAGTCACTGCAATGAGATGCCCACGGACCACAAAGACTAGCCCCTGCCTATCACAACTAGAAAAAGCCTGTGACAGCAACAAAGACTCAGTTCAGTCAAAAAAAATTTTTTTATCTGCATGGTTTTACATATTAAATAAGCAGATAATTAATTGGTTCTCATACAATCCTGTTTCTTCAGAGCAGTGATCCAGAAGTATTGGTACCTAAAAAAAATCATCTACAGTGTGCCACTTATATTCATTATATACGTAGACTTTTACTATTAGGGTAGATTCACATCATGGGTAGGCAGTGCTCTGTAACAGTACCTAGCTGAAGTGGCAAGTCAGAGACTAAAAAGCAGCCCAGTTTCTGCTTGCCAACCTGTACACCCTAAGCTTTACCTAGGAACATCTTTTTAAAATTTTCACACATAGGCCTGTTAGAGCATTCTAAATATGTACCGTAAGAACTCTAATTACCATTTTATTGAATACAAGATGTACAACTCATCAAATGAAATGATGCATTGAAACCCTTTGATTTAGAATAGGAATAAACAGTTGATATTCTTCCAGAAAAAAAAGTACACCATGAAAATATTCTACACACACCACACCACTTCCAAAAGCTACAAAGAGGAGATGTTGCTCAGATCCTCTGCTGTTTATTTTAGCATTAAAGCCATTAGCTCTGGTTATTAGATTCTCACAGGAGATGGGAAGGATTACCACTAATCATAGGCAGTATAAATTATCATGTATGCTGATGACATTTTAATGTTCATGACAAATCCAGACAAATCTTGGTAGGCTTTGTTGGATTTACTGAATTAATTTATATAATTGTCAGAATATAAAATTAACTGTGAAAATCTGGTCTGACACCAGTGAATGACTTTTGCCTAAAACAACTGATCACTTATTTGCCTCTCCCTCAGAAACTACTGAAGATACAATAAAATGTCAAGGACTCCCATAATCTTAGCAAAATCATAAATATTGAAAATAAAACCGGGCAAAGGTTTACCAACATCAATTTCCTGGCAGATATTTGCTAGCATTTTGGGTTGTTTTCTCCTTATATTCTCCTTTCTTTTCCTGTCTCATGCAGGTATTAGTCTAGGCTTTCCTTACCTGAATACTATCTATCTTCTCAAAATATCTGTCTTTGTAGGTCAGGTCATGAGCAATGGAGTGGCAATTTTTATAAGCTTCTCCATATCAAGGATAAGGTTAGAGTGCATAAAGGGGAAAGAAGGATGAAAGTAAGGAGCCATATTTCAGTCAGCAGAGAACTTTTCTTTAGGTTTCCTTGGTTTCTAAACCAAATGACCTGGAAACTGAAATTGAAGATTTGTTTCAGTTTTCTTCTCTCCAACTCTTCCCAACCCAGCCCACTCCTCAGTAATATTCAGTCCCACAGAGTGAGATTCCACAACAAAGAAAGCTAACTGCCAATAAGTATTCAATTCTTTTATATATGTGTATATAATTTTATTTATTTATTTATTTTTGGCTGTACTGGGTCTTTGTTGCTGCACAGACTTTTCTCCAGTTGCCACAAGCAGGGGCTACTCTCTAGTTGCGGTGCATGGGCTTCTCATTGCAGTGGCTCCTCTTATTGCAGAACACGGTCTCTAGGGCACAGGCTCAATGGTTGTGGCACTCGAGCTTAGCTGCTCTGCAGCATGTGGGATCCTCCCAGATCAGGGATCGAATCTCTGTCTCCTGCACTGGCAGGCAGATTCTTTAACAGTGAGCCACCAGGGAAGCCCAATTCCTTTATTTTAAAATCATATGTGAGCAGTACGACTGATTATTCTCTTGAGTCAATCATGATCCTCTCTTGATTTGATGCAGAATCAATCTAACTTGGTGCAGTCTTCCCCAGAATTCACTAAAGCAAGGGATTTCTAAGTGGTTAATGAGGCATAATTAACTGCAGTCCATGGGGTCGCAAAGACTCAGACATGACTGAGCAACTGAACTGAATTGAATAAGGCATAAACTGAGAATTCCGGGAAGTTATGGTTTCCTGATATAGACAATGGCTCTCTCAGCTTCTTGCTGCCTTCTTCCTGCCTGGGACACAGATAGGATTCTAGAATTATAGCAATGAACTTGCAAACAAAATTTCTGTCCTTCTACATACTAAGAATGACAGAGCCTGTTCAAACTCTGTATGTAATGTTGTTTTTCAGTCGCTAAGTCGTGTCTGACTCTGGGACCACAAGGACTGCAGCACTCCAGGCTTTCCTGTCCTTCACTATCTCCCAGAGTCTGCTAAAACTCATGTGAGCCAATGATGCCATCCAACCATCTTGTTGTCCCCTTCTCCCCCTACCTTCAATCTTTCCCAGTATCAGGGTGTTTTCCAATGGGTCGGCTCATTGCATCAGGTGGCCAAAGTATTGGAGCTTCAACTTCAGCACCAGTCCTTCCAATGAATATTCAGTACTGATTTCCTTTAGGATTGTCTGGTTTGATCTCCTTGCAGTCTAAGGGACTCTGAAGAGTCTTATCCAGAATCACAGTTTGAAAGCATCGATTCTCCAGCACTTGGTCTTCTTTATGGTCCAACTCTGACATCAGGGTTTTCTATTATTTGCAGCCAAACACCTTCTTTGTAACTGATGGGAGCAACATCTCTGTATATAAGTTTCACACAGAAAAGATATTACACTCAGCATCTTTATTATGGCAGTGAAGCAGTCCATTTCCATGACAGCACTACGTCTCCATAATTGTCAGGCAAATTAAAATGTAGTTAATTGTTATATAATGTTCCTAATATAGTGCCATTTGATGCCTATGGTAAAAACAAAGCCATCAAGATGATGGAGTGTAGGCACAAAAACATCCCGAGAAGAGACAGCATCGTTATCATCAAGCCGTGCCTCATCAGAAAAGGGCTGTTGCTGGTTCAGTCATAGTTTATGGTGAGTGCTGTGACGGCAAGGCAAGAGGAGAGGACTGGCAGATTAATTGACTGGCTTTTAAATCCACTTCAATAAGTCTCCAAATATGGCTGTTATTAAAACCAAGTGCAAGCTCAGGGCTATCAGAAAGCAAGCACTGCGGTAAAGTGTAGAATCACAGTACACACAAGAAATTTTGACAAGCACTAGAAAACATTCTGTGCTAGAAAAGAAAATATTTGTCTAAGGTCTCACACAGGCGAGCAACATTTCCATATCGTATTTACTTCTTCTCAAGAGGGTAGATGATTTTTACACTGAGTAAGAAGGGAAGTACTAAATAGTCATCGTGACACTCATCTGCTTCTCACCAATCAATACTTGTTTGAAATTTCCCCACCATCACCCTGCATGTGAATTAGGCAATGCCAAAACTGCCACAACCTGGCAGAATTGTCCATGTCTGGGGACTGTGATCCCAGCTCCAATGTTTGCGTGTATCCTCTCACCTAGTGGACAGCCGCTGCTCACAGAACAAAGTGGAGCTGGCAACTGTCTGCCCGCTGTATCGGCACAAAGAGTCAACCACACTTGCTACACACCCATCTGTCTTACGCAAGGCAAAATGCTTCAATTACGATGACATTATAAAAGGAACCACTGATAACTGGGAGAGTTATCAAGGGTATCCATCCACACCAAAATAAACATCATATTGTTAATTGTGGTTGACATGTAATTTGCAAAAACACTTTAAGCTATTTGTATTACTAACAGCCATCTGAGGTCTTATTTTATTTCCTTAAATCTGCAGCAGTTTTCTGAATGAATTTTTATGAACACATTTAAGAAAACAATTAGAAGTGCAAACAAAGAATTCCCTAAAGGCCCACTTATCTTGTGTGATCAGAGCCCTGCTAAACAATTCCTCTGAATAGCTCTGGCACTTTCTCCCAACTCTTCCTCACCATGATGATAAACCAGTCTAGTAAAGAAGAAGTGCAACTGACATGTGAATTAGCTCCTTTGAGAGACATCATGTAACATTAAAAATTAATCTCTCTACCTTTTGATGTTCCCCAAACTTTTTCTCTCTGTTTAGGCTGCAACTGTTCTCTTCTAAGCTAGAAGTAACAAAATTTTTGGAAGACACTATGATCCTTTTCCTCTACAAGTAAACTATGCTTAAGGATTCATCACCATTCAGGACCTCCTTACATTATCATAAAGTACTTGAAGTATGTGTCTACATGGTATTTATGTATATTCAAAAAAGTACTGTTAGTGTTCTCAAAAACCAAGATTTGCCTATAAATATGTTCAATAAAAGTGGAAAAATAGGAGTTGAATATATGGCACCATGAATCAAGGCAAATTGGAAGCTGTCAAACAGGAGATGGCAAGAGTGAATGCTGACATTTAAGGCATCAGTGAATTAAAATGGACTGGAATGGGCCAATTTAATTCAGATGACCATTATATCTACTACTATGGGCAAGAATTCCTTCGAAGAAATGGAGTGGTCCTCATAGTCAACAACAGAGTCTTAAATGCAATACTTGGGTGAAATCTCAAGAATAATCTCTGTTTGTTTACAAGGCAAACCATTCAGTATCACAGTAATCCAAGTCCATGCCCCAACCACAACAGCCAAAAAAGCTGAAGTTGAATAGTTCTATGAAGACCTATTAAAACCTTCTAGAATTAACACCGAAAAAGACATCGTTTTTCTCATAGGAAACTGGAATGCAAAAGCAGAAAGTCAAGAGATAACTGGAGTTAACAGGCAAGTTTGGCGTTGAAGTACAAAATGAAGCACAGCAAAGACTAATAGAGATTTGCCAAGAGAATGTACTGGTCATAGCAAAGACCCTCTTCCAACAGCACAAGAGACGACTCTATACATGGACATCACCAGATGGTCAATATGGAAATCAGATTGATTATATTCTTTGCAGCAGAAGATGGACAGGCTCTATACAGTCAGCAAAAACAAGACTGGGAGCTGACTGTGACTGATCATGAACTCCTTACTGCAAAATTCAGACTTAAATGGAAGAAAATAGGGAAAAGCACTAGACCATTCAGTTCAGTTCAGTCGTTCAGTCATGTCTGACTCTTTGCAACCCCATGGACTGGAGCACACCAGGCTTCCCTGTCCATCACCAACACCTGTAGTTTACTCAAATTCATGTCATTGAGTCAGTGATGACATCAGGCAATCTCATTCTCTGTCATCCCCTTCTCCCATGTTCAATCTTTCCCATCAGTCTTTTCCAATGAGTCAGTTCTTCACATCAGGTGGCCAAAGTATTGGAGTTTCAGCTTCGGCATCAGTCCTTCCAATGAATATTCAGGACTGATTTGCTTTAGGATGGACTGGTTTGATCTCTTTGCAGTCCAAGGGACTCTCAAGAGTCTTCTCCAACACCATAGTTCAAAAGCATCAATTCTTTGGCACTCAACTTTCTTTTTAGTTCAACTCTCACATCTACACATGACTATTGGAAAAACCGTAGCTTTGACTAGACAGACTTTTGTTGGCAAAGTAATGTCTCTGCTTTTTAATATGCTATCTAGGTTGGCCATAGTTTCTCTTCCAAGGAGCAAGCGTCTTTCAATTTCATGGCTGCAATCACCATCTGCAGTGATTTTGGAGCCCAGAAAAATAAAGTTAGCCATTGCTTCCACTGTTTCCCCGTCTATTTGCCATGAAGTGATGGGACAAGCTGCCATGATCTTCGTTTTTGGAATGTTGAGTTTTAAGCCAGCTTTTTCAGTCTTCTCTTTCACTTTCATCAAGAGGCTCTTTAGTTCCTCTTCACTTTCTGCCATAAAGTTGGTGTCATCTGCATATCTGAGGTTATTGATATTTTACCTGGCAATCTTGATTCCAGCTTGTGCTACATCCAGCCCAGCATTTCACATGATATTCTCTGCATATGAGTTAAATAAGCAGGGTGGCAATATATAGCCTTGATGTACTCCCTTCCCAATTTTGAACCAGTTGGTTTTTCCATGTCTGGTTTTAACCGTTGGTTCCCGACCTGCATACAAATTTCTCAGGTGGCAGGTGAGGTGGTCTGGTATTCCCATCTCTTTAAGAATTGTCCACAGTTTGTTGTGATCCACACAGTTCAGGTATGACCTAAATCAAATTCCTTATGATTATACAGTGGAAGTGACAAATAGATTTAAGGGATTAGATCTCACAGAATGCATGAAGATCTATGGATGTAGGTTTGTGACACTGTATAGGAGGCAGTGATCAAAAGAATCCTCAAGAAAAAGAAAGGCAAAATGGTTGTCTAAAGAGGCCTTAAAAATAGCTGAGAAAGAAGAGAAGTGAAAGGAAAAGGAGAAAAGAAAAGATATACGCTACTGAATGCAGAATTCCAGAGAAGAGCAAAGGGAGATAAGAAAGTCTTTTTGGGTGAACAATGCAAAGAAATAGAGGAAAACAATAGGATGGGAAAGACTAGAGATCTCATCAAGAAAAGTAGAGGTATTAGGGGAAGATTTCATGCAAAGATGGACACAATAAAGGACAGAAATGGGATGGACCTAACAAAAGCAGAAAATATTAAGAAGAGATGGCAAGAATACACTGAAGAACTATACAAAAAAGGATCTTCGTGACCCAGATAATCACAATGGTGTTATTACTCACCTAGAGCTGGACATCCTGGAGTGTGAAGTCAAATGGGCCTTAGGAAGCATCTACAAACAAAACTAGTGCAGGTAATAGAATACCAGCTGAGCTATTTCATATCCAAAAGATGATGCTGTGAAAGTGCTGCACTCAATATGCCAGAAAATTTGGAAAACTCAGCAGTGGCAACAGGACTGGAAAAGGTCAGTTTTCATTCCAATCCCAGAGAAGGGCAATGACAAGGAAAGTTCAAACTACTGCACAATTGCATTCATTTCACATGCTAGCAAAGTAATGCTCAAAATTCTCCAATCTAGGCTTCAACAGTATGTAAACTGAGAACTCCCAGATATTCAAGCTGGATTTACAAAAGACTGAGGAAGCAGAGATCAAACTGCCAACATCCACTGGATCATAGAGAAAGCAAGAAATTTCCAGAAAAATATCTACTTCTGCTTCACTGACTATGCTAAAGCCTTTGATTATGTGGATCACAACAAACTATGGAAAATTCTTAAAGACAGGGGAATACCAGACCACCTGACCGGCCTCTTGAGAAACCTATATGCAGGTCAAGAAGCAACAGTTAGAACTGGACATGGAACAACAGACTGGTTCAAAACTTGGAAAGGACTACATCAAGGCTATATATTCTCACCCTGCTTATTTAACTCATATGCAGAGTACATCGTGTGAAATGTTAGGCTGGATGAAGCACAAGCTGGAATCAAGATTGCCGGGAGAAATATCAATAACCTCAGATATGCGATGACACCATCCTATGGCAGAAAGCAAAGAGGAACTAAAGAGAGTCCTGATGAAGGTAAAAGATGAGAGTGAAAAAGTTGGCTTAAAACTCAACATTCAAAAAACTAAGATCATGCCATACTGTCCCATTATGTTATGGCAAATAGATGGGGAGACAATGGAAACAATGAGAGACTTCATTTTCTTGGGCTCCAAAATCACTGCCAATGGTGACTGTAGCCACGAAATTAAAAGACACTTGCTTCTTGGAAGAAAAGCTATGACAAGCATAGATAGTGCATTAAAAAGCAGAGACATTACTTTTCCGACAAAGGTCCATACAGTCAAAGCTATGGCTTTTCCAGTAATCATATACAGATGTGAGAGTTGGACCATAAAGGAGGCTGATCAACAAAGAATTGATCTTTTGAACTGTGGTGTTGGAGAAGACTCTTGAGAGTCCCTTTGACTGCAAAGAGATCAAACCAGTCAATTCTAAAGTCCTGAATATTCATTGGGAGGACTGATGCTGAAGCTGAAACTCCAATACTTTGGCCACCTGATGTGAAGAACTGACTCATTGGAAAAGACCCTGATGCTTGGAAAAATTGAAGGCAGGAAGAGAAGAGGACAACAGAGTAGGAGATGGTTGGATAGCATCACTGATTCAATGGACATGAGTTTGAGCAAGCTCTGGGAAATGGTGAAGGATAGGGAAGCCTGGTGTGCTGCAGTCCATGCGGTCACAGAGTCAGACATGACAAAGCAACTGAATAAGTACAACAACATACATCACCAGTCCCAAGCATGACACAGAATCCATCACCAAACTACCCTCAAGGAGTGGAGATAGGTACAAAAATAATGATGATACAAGTAGAAATCGATGTATCATTTACGGCTCAATCCCTAGGTCAGAATGATTCCCTAGAGAAGGGAATGGCTACCTACCCCAGTATTCTTGCTTGGGAAATCCTATGGACAGAGGAACCTGGCAAGCTACAGTCCATGGGGTCACAATGAGCCAGAAACGACTGAGCAACTAACACTTAAGTAAAAACGAGGCAATAAAGGAACTCAAGGGGACACTCTTCCTAACCGAGAAACTAGGGAAGGATTCACAAGAGGATCCATCTGAGAACATGCAGCAGAAAGTATTTCAACAACTAGGGAGATAGAGCCACTCTTGGTAGAGGGCATAAGAATGAGAGGATAAAGGTGAAGAAACAAGGGACAATAAAGACTGATATGTCACGAAAAGTCAGAGGCATGAGGTAGTGGGGCAGAAAATAAATTCCAATTAAAAAATTGAACCAGGAACTTCCCTGGTGGTCCAGTGGTTAAGAGTCCATCTTCCAATGCAAGAGACACAGGTTTCAGCCCTGGTTGGGAAACTAAAATCTCAACTAATTCCTCCCATGGCAACTACTGAGCACACACATTCTGGAGCCTACATGATACAACTAGAGGGAAGCCCACTCCACAACTAGAACAGCCCCCACACCACAGCATAAGATCCCACATGCTGCAACTAAGACGTAACACTGTCAACTAAATAAATAAATATATTTTTAAGAATAAATTTTTAAAAATAAATAAATGAATCACACGAAAGTCACTGGCCTGGAACAGGGAATATACACATGTTAGCAAATAGAAATCTGAACACAAACTATGGTCAACTAGAACAAGGCTAGCTCAGAGGTCCTTGGAAACCAGTCTAAGAAACTGAATTTTTATCTGGTAGATAATAATGACAAATCTTTATGACACTGTAATGGTGCCATACAAAGGCTACAATTTTAGTCTGGAAAGAGCATCTAAGGCTAATCACAGATGAATAGATGGGGCTGATGGTTCAAAGTTTCCTGTACACAGTGTAGAACATTGACCATCTGAGCTCTTTTTCTCAACCAAACCTGCAAGAAGGCTTGATATTACTCTCCTCCAGGAAAGAATCAAGTAAATTAATCAAGCACTACTACTCCTAGCCAAGGAGATCACTGGTTTTATCATTCACTCAAGATTTGGATTAAAGCTTTCTCTGTAGTCTTTGTGAGTCTTCAGAGTTTCCACCTTCTTTAAACATTTGTGCATACATGTAATAACTTTCCAAGTCTCCTATAGCTTTCCAGCAAATAGGAGAGATAACAAGAGGTTTTCACCTCAGCAAGGAGGCTAAACTACATCAATATAGTTAAATTACAGATAATCTTCAAGAATATGTATATTACAAATATATTTGTTAAACACAATGCTAATTCAATTTCCTTAAATGCTTGACAAGACCTATTTTCTGCAAGACTTCTTGCTAACAGGCCCTTAGTCACATTAAGTGCTCACAAAGTGCATGGAAGTTGTATTTTATAGTACAGCCCTAATTGAGCTGTCTATGTTAAAGAAGCTGAATGTTAAGGAAATGTTTATTATACAAGCACCCTTAATCTGAAGCTGGAAGAAAACATTTCTGTAGCTTCGGATGTAATTTATCCCTGCAAAAGGCAAGAAAAGAGGCCTTTTATCACCCTCTCATTTCAGTGAGTTATGTTTATGGAGTCCTTCTACTGCCATGAATCTGCTTTCACTCCAACGTGAAGAGGAGTTAAGTCCCAAATCCCCCTCAGTTGAATCTCATTATGCTCCTTGTCCCTTTTTTCCCATCAAGACATATGCTTTCACTATCCACACAGTGCAGCCACAGTCATTTACACCTGCTCTTACTTATAGCAGCCATTTATTTATAGCAGGGCAAACAAAGTGTAAATCTAGGTGTCTAGAGACATTTATTATTTCAAATATTTGCTCCAGTTAACTGCCATTGGAAAATTAGTTATTTTATCTTTTTAATCTTTTTGTTTTTTTCCTTTGTTGGGAGAAGTGGAAGAAGTTTTCATTTTGCTGAATTGACATTTTCCTCTTCTTTGATACTTTTGAACCCCAATATCAAGGTAATGACAGCATCCAATTAAATTAAGTATGTCTAGATTAAGCAAATAAAGAAGAATTAAAATTTTTTCTTTTTATTTTGCTCTAAACTGAAATGTCAAAGAGTAAGTTCATCAATAAGATAGTGTTGATTAAATCAAGCTATTCATCTGCATCTTCTTAACAAAGGAGATATTCTGTATGTATAGAGTATAGCATTGTTTTATCATCTTTAAATTTATTTTAAAATATAGTGAACAGAAGCTTTCAATCTTTTCCAGCATCAGAGTCTTTTCCAATGAGTCAGCTCTTTGTATCAGGGAAAGATAGAAGGCAAGAGGACAAGTGGGCAGCAGAGGATGAAATGGTTAGATAGCACCACCATCTCAATGGACATAAATTTGAGCAAACTCTAGGAGATAATGGAGGACAGGTGAGCCTGGTGTATTGCAGTTCATGGGGGTGGCAATGAATCAGACACAACTCAGTGACTAAACAACAACAACAAACAGAAGTTTACATAGCTTAATTTTAAATACATTATGTGATTATTACCTAGAAAATAAATTTCCAAGAACAACAATTAAATTCAATTGAGAAAATGAAGTGAAAGTGTTAGTCGCTCAGTTGTGTCCAACTCTTTGTGACCCCATGGGCTGTAGCCCACCAGGCTCCTCAGTCCATGGAATTCTCCAGGGAAAAATACTGGAGTGGGTTGCCATGCCCTACTCTAGGGAATCTTTCCAACCCAGGGATCAAACCTGGTCTCCCACATTACAGGCAGATTTTTTACCATCTGAGCCACCAGGGAAGCCCAAATTTCAATTAACAAAATTAATAAAAAAGAGCAATGAAGAAATCATTCTTCCCAACATGAAAAATATCTAGCTTTCATGTGGTATATAACAGTGCTGAGTAATTCATTCATTCATTCATTCAACAAACATTTATTGTCATCTGACTATGCTTCACATAATCTTCTGAATATTAGTTATACCACAGTAAATGACTCCATCCTAAGATATCCCTCTGTTCACTGAGCTTCTTACATTCCAGCCAAACATTCAGCAAGACAAGGGATACAAAATAAGAAAAGAATTATGTAACTACCTAGAAATGATCAGTTTTTTTTAATGTATAAATTTTAGCAAGGTAGAATACAAATATTCCAAATGGAATTTGGCCAGGGTACCAAAGTAAAAACTCTCCTTATCCTGTGACATAATTGACTCTTTTCAAAGCCATATCTTCCACAAATCCCTGGAAGAGTGCCCATTGTTTCTGTAGAGACTTAAAAAGTCATCTTGATTCCAAGGACTAAAATTAGACTACATCAGAACATGCATTTATCTTCATGAAAAGATTATTCAAGCATAGTAGAAGAAAATGCAGTTCAATAGTTAGCTGTCACACTATTATAAGTTGAGATTCAAAGCCAACTGTCCAAAGCTCTTCCCATAACATCTCACTATGGCAGGAAGTAGCTGGCCAACAGAATGTGATGGAAACTCAAACACACTACTGCCACAAAAATTTCTTAAAACACATCAAAATTAAGTAACCATTAAGGAAGGTGACCAATCATCAAACAACTGATGTTTCCTACCAAATTTCAAATTTATAAAGCTCTAAAGCAGTAATAAGCACACTCTTGAAGTTTAAACCACAAAAAAATTTTTTTTTGGAAACAACAAAAAAATGGTTTGTTGCATACTGTTTTTGAATGCTGGATAGACAGTGCTAGTGAGTGGGGAGAGGATTATTAGAGCTCCTGACTGCTCTCCATATAGCATATGCTAAACTTCCTCACCTTCACTCATAGTTCTACAAAATTTCTATAACTCCATATACTCAAATCCTACCCTTCTGTACCACTGTCAGTAGAGAGGCAATCTTTTTCTATTCCTCCAGTTTGTTCTTGGTTACGGCTTCATGGGAAGACTGATTTTTCCAGTGGTAGCAAGAGTGCTGCCTATAGCAACTGAGGCTAAATGTATCCTTGTTCTCATCAAGAGCAGAAAGAGTCACTTCTTCCCAAAAGTCCCAAAACTCTTTACACCTCTTAATGGTCCAGATTAGCATAGGCCTATTCATTTCTGAATGAATCCCAGACAACGAGCCTGCGGTCACCATAGTCAGTTTACACAAATTATCTCAAGTGGAGTGGATACTAGAGAACTAGCCACAGTGTCCACTAGAGCAACTCCCAGAGCCCAAGCCAATGAACTCTTTTGCAAAGCTTCCCTCTTCCTCTTTCTCTCCTCTTTCTACTCTTAGGCTAGAAGCAACTTTTCATTACCCACATCCCTGACAATGTGTCTTTTGTTCTATTTTCAGGTGCTTCTCAGTCTTTTGCTTTATTATGGTTATTGAGTAGTAATCCAAATGTGTCCTGGGATCCTTAGGGCGGCCTCTATTTATACTCCATGTTGACTTGAGGCCAGAGTCAGTACTCTTCACCTACCTGCCCTAACAATTCCCCCAAAATATCCAACTCCAAAAGCACTGGCAGTGAGTAATCCATATAATTTATTTATGGATTCACAAAAAGAAAAGGAACATGGTTCCCTTCATATGTTTCAGGCCACACAGCAGGCCTTTCTAGATCTGGCCTAATGCCTGCTAAATATGGCGTCCATGAACGCTATCAGGTAGCTGCTTGGCACTGTCTCCAAAACCCTTATGCTCCTGATTCTAGGTGACTAACTCCTGTCCGGCCTTTTAAAGCAGGAGACAGATTCAACAAGGAGTCTGCATGAACGTGATGGTCCTCATAATCACTCTTTGTTGCTTTCTTCCCCCAGATGTTTTCTATAAGGGAAATAGAATGGACTGTTTCCTCACTCTGTAAGTCATAGTGTATAAGTTTCTTGCTTATCTCTGCCTGGCTCCCCTGCCTCAGTCCTAAGTAACAATAAATATAACAATAAGAGTAAATATAATGCTTATCCTGATGTTCTTTGATGATAGCCTAACAAAATATTCCGTTAGACTTCTCTGTTTCTTGTAAAAGTCTTCTAGTTATGCCCACCACCTTATCTCTAGCCATAGTGGTGGGTGGAGAGCCGAGGTAATAATTTTTTTCTGGTGAATTTGTATATTCTTTCTCTTTCTATAGTATACGATCTTTAAGGGCAGACCCAATTTCTTTTTTTTTTTAATTTTTTATTGAAGGATAATTGCTTTACAGAACTTTGTTGTTTTCTGTCAAACCTCAACATGAATCAGCCATACATCCCCTCCCTTTTGAACCTCTTACAGATCTGTACACCACATCCCAGTCTCTCAACTAATGTTAGATAAAGAGAAGGAAATTATATATGTACAAAAGTTACTAAAAGAATCTTAAGTTTTATTGTACTTCTCCCTATTTGCTCTAGAGTACTGAGCCCTTATAGCTGCCAGACAGAACTCCTCCAATCTGGGTCCAGGATCAGATGAGCTGGAATGTAACTGGTTTATTGATTTAAAAGACCAGAAGCTCTTCAGGTAACTCCTCTACTTTATATATCCTTTCCCAACATCATTGATCTTTTTGGAAGGAGATCTAATATAAGAACTTAGGTTCTCTGAGAAGGTATTGATAAGGTCACTGCTTACTCCATCCATTATAGGAAAGTTTTACTTTTAAAGCCTAAATTACCATGAGAATGAATTGTTCTATAGAGCACAAGTGGCAAAATCTCACAGCTAAAAGTCACTGTAAGGCTTCTTGCTTGCCTTTGTCTGGACCTTATCCTAGGCCTTAAATAACAATAAAAATAACAATAGTAATGATAACAACAATAAGAGTATCTTACCACTTATTGAGTATTTATTATGTGCCAGTCACTGTTCTAAGTGTTTTTCTTACTTTACTGAATGTAATTGCAACGCTACCAAATTTAAGTTCATACGAGATAGGTACGGCTAATCTCATATATTTTAGGAAATTGAAGCACAGAGGAAATATTTGTCCAAGACATTAAGCAGAACAAGACTGAAACCCGGCTCTGATAACTTTCTTTGCTCCATTCTGCAGAGAAATGTAACCAGTGGGGTCCAGTCTGAGTGTCTGAACACACGTTGCTGTCTCCTTCCTGGTGAGTAGTCAGCGTGGAACAAAGCTTGCCCCCTGGGATGCAGTCACTCTATCACAGTCTCATTATGTGTGGTGTTTAAGTAGACCTACCTGACTTGACTTCTGCCCTGGTTTTATCTAGTTTTCCTCTAGGATCAGTAATAGAATGCACTGACTCAGTACTATACACTTGATCCCTTAGCAGACCCCACTCCTCCAGCCCCGCAGACTAGACTGCTTTCCACATCACCTCAGTCACAGACTTGTCTCTGAATTACACTGAATGACCCTGAAGATCTCAGGGGCTGGAAGACTCACTTCTGGAGTGTGCTAATACCCTAAAACAAGCCTAAGGGACAGAGGGCATAGGACTCCTGGAGCTGTCAGAGATATTCTACCTTTTAATGGCTTGAAAAACATAAGCCTTAAAGGAAATCAAAGTGAGGGAACTGAAGTTATGAGGAAACCCATAAAAACACTTATTATACTCATAACAACAAAAAAAACCCAACATGCAAACAAATACAATGCCACTGGTATTTTACACATCCAAAATTAGCAGTAATGGGTCTAATACACTCACTATTCATTTATAACATCTTATTCACAGTAATATGTTTTGATTTTTAACTTTTCCCTCCTCTGTAGCTTTTTATGTTATTATGTAGTACATTTTGAATAGATCACTTAACAAGAGGAAAAGACATATGTTATGCAAAAACAAAAACTTTATTTTTAGATTTAGCTCATTTCCTTAAAAAATAAACCATCATGGAGACAGCAAATGTAATAATAAAAGTTAGCACTTACTGACTGCTCAGTACATGTAGGACACTTTTTTTGTAGCTGTTGTCAAATTGGAGATGAAGAAATTAAGGTCAGTAATACCCTAACAAAGAGTATGTGGCATGTGGAAAGCAAGAGACAGCTTTTAATTTGCTAAAGTGCCTGGAGATCTTGAAATTCCATCTTATCTAGGAATTTTATAATGTAACCAAAGTCACATTATAAAAACCCTAGAACCTTATAGGATTTGTGAGTTCAAAAAGGTATGAAAGAAGAACTGAAAAGAGATAGGATGTATAAGTAGAATTTGAGGTTGCATCTCAGGTTTCTGAAAAATGCAGAGGAGACACTGACTTTTCTTTTCTGGGCAGAACACACATAGCACTGACCAAGGCATGAGTCAGATAGATTCAAAAAGAACTGTTTTAGTTTGGTACCAAGATGCCTTGTCCAGGAACTTGGAATACTGCCTAAAGAAATCACACATCCTGAGTTTCAGGAGAAATTAGGATGAAATTTCTTTTAAAAGGACAATACTCCCAGGACTTAGTGGAAATAAACAAAGGAAACTAAAAAAATCATACTGATGTTTGTCAAGTCTGCTGCTGCTGCTGCTAAGTCACTTCAGTCGTGTCCGACTCTGTGCGACCCCAGAGACGGCAGCCCACCAGGCTCCCCTGTCCCTGGGATTCTCCAGGCAAGAACACTGGAGTGGGTTGCCATTTCCTTCTCCAATGCATGAAAGTGAAAAGTGAAAGTGAAGTCGCTCAGTCATGTCCGACTCTTAGCAACCCCATGGACTGTAGCCTACCAGGCTCCTCCGTCTATGGGATTTTCCAGGCAAGAGCAATGGAGTGGGGTGCCATTGCCTTCTCCATTGTCAAGTCTACATCTAGCTAAATAAACTACTTGAAATCGTACCAGTGAATTGTCAGACTTGTGCCTGACTTGCTGTTGTTGTTGTTTGGTCAGTAAGTGTGCCCGACTGCAACCTCAAGGACTGCAACATACCAGGCTTCCCTGTCCTTCACTATCCCCTGGAGTTGCTCAAATTCATATCCACTGAGTCGGTGATGCTATTTAACCATCTCATCCTCTGCCACCCTCTTTTTTTTCCTTCAGTCTTTCACAGCATCAGGGTCTCTTCCAATGAGTCGGCTCTTCTCATCAGTTGGCCAAAGTACTGGGGCTTCAGCATAAGTCCTTCCAATGAATATTCATGGCTGATTTCCTTTAGGATTGACTGATTTGATCTTCTTGCAGTCCAAGGGGAAGACATCAATCCTTCAGCGCTCAGCCTTCTTTATGGTCCAACTCTCACATCCATACATGACTACTGGAAAAACCATAGCTTTGACTATATGGACCTCTGTCAGCAAAGTGATGTCTCTGTATTTTTTTAAATATGCTATTTAGACTGGGCATAGCTTTTCTTCCAAGGAGTAAGGGTCTTTTAATTTCATGGCTGCAGTCACCGCCCATACTGATTTTCAAATCAAAGAAAATAAAATCTGTCACTGCTTCCACTTTTTCACCTTCTGTTTGCCATGAAGTGATGGAACCAAATGCCATGATTCTAGTTTTCTTAATGTTGAGTTTTAAGTCAGCTTTTTCACTCTCCTCTTTCACCCTCATGAAGAGGCTCTTTAGTTCTTCTTCACTTTCTGCCATTAGGCTGGTATCATCTGCATATCTGAGGTTATTTATATTTCTCTGTGCAATCTTGATTCCGCCTGTGATTCATCCACTCCAGTGTTTCTCATGATGTACTCTGCATATAAGTTAAATAAGCAGAGTGACAATACACAACCTTTATGTACTCTTTTCCTAATTTTGAACCAGTAAGTCATTTCATGTCCAGTTCTAATTCTTGCTTCTTGATTCACATACAAGTTTCTCAGGAGACAGGAAAGGTGGTCAGATATTTCCATCTCTTTAGGAATTTTCCACAGTTTGCTGTGATCCACACAATCAAAGGCTTCAGCATAGTCAACGGAGCAAAAGTAGATGTTTTTCTGGAACTCTTTTTTGCTTTCTCCATGATCCAATGAATGTTAGCAATTTGATCTCTGGTTCCTCGTGCTAAGTCGCTCAATTGTGTCCAACTCTTTGCAACCCCATGGACTGTAGCCCTCCAGGCTCCTCTGTTCATGGGATTCTCTAGGCAAGAATACTGGAGTGGGTTGCCATGCCCTCCTCCAGTCTGGTTCCTCTGCCTTTTCTAAATCCAGCTTCTACATCTGGAGGTTCTTGGTTCACATACTGCTGATACCTAGCTTGAAGGATTTTGAGCATAATCTTACTAGCATGTGAAGTGAGTGCAACTGTACAGTAGTTTGAGCATTCTTTGGCATTTCCCTTTTTTGGCATTGAAATGAAAACTGACCTTTTCCAGTCCTGTGGCCACTGCTGAGTTTTCCAATTTTTCTGACTTACTGAGGGCAGCACTTTCACAGCACCATCTTTTAGGATTTGAAATAGCTCATCTGGAATTTCATCACTTCCACTAGCTTTGTTCGTGTAACACTTCCTAAGGCCCACCTGACTTCACCTTCCAGGATGTCTGGCTCTAGATGAATGACCACACCATCATGGTTATCCAAGTCATTAAGACCTTTTCTGTGTATTCTTGCCACCTCTTCTTATATTTCCATTAGGTCCTTACTGTTTCTGTCCTTTATCACTTCCATATTGCTATGAAATTTTCCCTTTATATATCTGATTTTCTTGAAGAGATCTCTAGTGTTACCCATTCTACTGTTTTCCTCTGTTTGCACTGTTCATTTAAGAAGGCCTTCTTATCTCTCCTTGCTATTCTATAGAACCCTGCATTCAATTGGGTATATCTTTCCCTTTCTCCCTCGCTTTACATTTCTCTTCTTTCCTCAGCTATTTCTAAAGCCTCTTCAGACAACAACTTTGCTTTCTTGCATTTCTTTTTCTCTGGGATGGTTTTGGTCACTGCTTCTGATACAGTGTTACGAACCTCCATCCAGAATTTTTAGGCACTCTGTCTACCAGATGTAATTCTTTGAACTTGTTTGTCACCTCTACTGTATGATCATGAGGGACTTGATTTAAGTCATACTTGAATAGTCTAGTGGTTTCCCCTACTTTCTTCAATTTAAGCCTGAATTTTGCCATAAGGAGCTCATGATCTGAGGTACAGTCAGCTCCAGATCTTGTTTTTGCTGACTGCATAGGGCTTCTCCATCTTAGGCTGCAAAGAACATAATCAATATGATTTCAGTATTGACCACCTGGTGATATTTCCATGTATAGAGTTGTCTCTTGTGTCGGAAAAAAGTGTTTGCTAGGACCAGCATGTTTGCTTTGCCCTGCTTCATTTTGTACTCAAAGGTCAAACTTGTCTGTTATTCCGGGTGTATCTTGACCTCTTACTTTTGCATTTCAATCCCCTATGATGAAAGGACATCTTTTTTTGGTGTTTGTTCTAGAAGGTGTTGTAGGTCTTCACAGAACCAGTCAACTTCAATTTCTTCAGCATCAGTGGTTGGGGCATAAACTTGTATTATTTTTGTTGTTTAGTTGCTAAGATGTGTCTGACTCTTCTGCAACCTCATGAACTATAGCCTACCAAGCTCCTCTGTCCGTGGGATTTCTCAGGCAAGAATAGTGGAGTGGGCTATAATTTCCTTTTCCAGGGGATCTTCCCAGCCCAAAGACTGAACCCATATCTCCTGCTTGGCAGGTGGACTATTTACCACTGAGCCCCCTGGGAAGTCCCAGACTTGGATTACTGTGATGTTGAATGGTTTGCCTTGGAAACAAACTGAGATCATTGTCATTTTTGAGATTGCACCCAAGTACTGCATTTCAGACTCTTTTGTTGACTATGAGGGCTACTCCATTACTTCTTAGGGATTCTTGCCCACAGTAGTAGATATAATGGTCATCTGAATTAAATTAAATTTTCCCATTCCAGTGAGACTTGACCCCATTCCAAAATGTCCTAGTGTCTTTTTGAGGTTGGGGAGGTTGTATTTATGTTATATATATTCTCCTACATGGTAGGTAAAAGCAAGAAAAAAGAAGAAAGAAATCTTGAATCCTTGGCATAAATGCTAGTGTCAGTCCAACTCTTTGCAACACTATGGACTGTAACCCACCAGGCTCCTTTGTCCAGGTAAGAATACTGGAGTGGGTTGCCATGCTCTCCTCCAGGGAATCTTCGCAAACCAGGGATCAAACCCGTGTCTCTTATACGTCTAGCACTGGCAGTGAGGGTCTTTACCACTAGCACCACCTGGGAAGCCCTAAAAATGCTGGAATGGTGGCTATTACAGAAGTGCAGAGTTAGTGTGGAGAAATTGAATGTAGGAGAGCCAGTTATTCAGCCCAGTTGAGAAGTTGTGAGCTAACTGTTGAGTTAGAGGCAGGTAGGCAGAAGTCCAGAAGGACTAGCATCAAAGGGCAGGCAAGAGGAGTGAGTTAGGAATCAGGCAAGCCTGGGGAAGGCAGACTCTCACACCTCCCAGAGATGAGGCAAACACGGGTCAGAAATCAAGTAGGCAGACCAAAAGCAGAAGGTATAACCATCACAGAGCAAAGGAAAACAGGTGGCGCGAGCCCTCAACAGACAGGTTAGAACCAGGAGTTCCATAGAGATTGAAGGGACAGGACAGAGCAGGTGAGAAAACAGATTTCTAAGCATGCTGAAATGTATGACATATGTGTGTCCGTTTCTGCACAAAAGTAGCAGAAACTGAATACTGATTCTAACAGTATAACCCATCTAATGCTGAATTCTGAAGTTTTCTCTTTTTGCATACTTGAATATACTATCTAGTAAATACAAACAATACACTTGACTGTCCATTTTCTTCTTTCTTAAATGACCAATGATACAAAACATTTAGTTTGAGAAAGTTTTCTGTTGTTTCCTAAGGGATCACTGATATTCCTCAAAACTAAATTTTGACAGTCAGATGTCAATAATAGTGGTCATGGTCAAACACTCTTGAGATCCTAAATTTTTTCCACTATACTGTCTTTCATCACATTTAAACATAATTCTCAAATGTATAGTGTCTTACCCACTCACTTAATCTGGGGAAGAAAATGGCTAAATAGAAAATTAATATAATCATGATTTTCATGGACAAATTAGAATAAAATATGTTCCTCCTAAAGACACAAACAAAAAGGAGATGTCTGAGCTTTGGATTTATTTAAATGTTTTAAACGTCTGCAAAACACAGGGAGAAGGTTCTTAGGCCAGAAATATTCTTAAACTAGAAATCAAAGATGTGGGGTCTACTCTTTGCTGTGCCCCTAAATTACTGTTTACTAATCTCTTGATCATAGTTTCTTTCTTTTAAAGTAAAAGAATATTCCTTCTAAGAGTCTTCTAAGCATTGTAGAGGCTAATAATTAGAATGTGTTAACCAGAAAGGCTATAGGATATCGTGCTCTAAAAATCTTTAAATATAAATCAGAAAATTCTAGATGGAATAAAGACTTAAATGTTAAATCATAAAAATATGGAAGGTTTAGAAGAAATTCATAGTCATATTTTGCACTAATTTTATAGTGAGAAAATATTTTCTAAACATGACACAAAACCCTAAAGAAAAAAATAGTAAATTTTATATGAAAATTATAAACTTTGATACAACAAAGTAAGACACAATATGACATAAAGTTAAAAATAAACTAACAAAAATGCAACATAGATCAAAAGTGAAAGGTTGATTTCCCTATTATATAATCATTTTACATATCAATAAGAAAAATAATGTAAACACTGCAACTGAAAAATGGCAAAAAAAAAAAAAAGAAATCCTTACATCACTAAATATATGAAAAGATGCTCAGCTTCACTAATAGTTAGAAACACTTAGTTAAAAAATGGAGGTATAATTTTTCACCTCTCAGATTGGCAATTTTTAAAAATAGGATCACCAGTATTTGTTGAGAATATGAAGAAACAAGTACTGTCATACACTTCTGGTTATAGTATAAACCAGCATAACTTTTTCAAGAGTGATCTGGCAATAAGTATTACAATTTTGAATGTGTACACCTTTCTCACCTGCTTCCTTAGCAGAATTTATCTTACAGAAATACTTGAATGAGTTTTTGAAAATGAACCTTATAGCATTTTTGAGAAGGGTGAAAAAGAAAACATTCAAATGTCTACCAGTAAGAAGCAGGTTACATAAATCACATTTCTTTTGTTCAATGGGAAACCACGCATGGGGGGATAAAAGGATATTTCTGTACTGCTCATAGCTTTATAACTTGTTCATATTGATTTCACAATACTAAGGATAACAATATGCTGCTGCTGCTACTGCTGCTAAGTCGCTTCAGTCGTGTCCGACTCTGTGCGACCCCATAGACAGAAGCCCACCAGGCTCCCCCGTCTTGATTATATTCTCTCATTCCCTCTGACTGTAGAATTAAAAATAAGTCCACTGATTGATTTACCCCCTTTTTTCGTTTGGCTGTGCCTTGAAGCTTGTAGGATCTCAGTTCCCCAACCACAGATTGAACCCAGGCCACCAGAGTGAAAGCACCAAGTCCTAACCATTGAACCACCTGGGAATTCCCCTTATCCATTTATTTATTCAACAAATATTTTTGCATGCCCATTGCATTGTTGCAATGCCCCATTAGAAAATTATGTCAATGGTGTCTCAAGTTCCCTTCTAGGTCTTTTAGTCAGTTTCCCTTCTTAAATACAGCAAAGACTGTGTTTGTTAGTACTTAAGACAACCTGCAAATATGGAAACCTCAGCAGTGGCCACAGGACTAGAAAAGGTCCATTTTCATTCCAATCCCAAAGAAAGGCAATCCCAAAGAATACTCAAACTACCACACAACTGCACTCATCTCACACACTAGTAAAGTAATGCTCAAAATTCTCCAAGCCAGGCTTCAGCAATACGTGAACCGAGAACTTCCAGATGTTCAAGCTGGTTTTAGAAAAGGCAGAGGAACCAGAGATCAAATTGCCAACATCCGCTGGATCATCGAAAAAGCAAGAGAGTTCCAGAAAAACATCTATTTCTGCTTTATTGACTATGCCAAAGCCTTTGACTGTGTGGATCACAATAAACTGTGGAAAATTCTGAAAGAGATGGGAATACCAGACCACCTGACCTGCCTCTTGAGAAACCTGTATGCAGGTCAGGAAACAACAGTTAGAACTGAACATGGAACAATAGACTGTTTGTTTCCAAATAGGAAAAGGAGTACGTCAAGGCTGTATATTGTCACCCTGCTTATTTAACTTATATGCAGAGTACATCATGAGAAACACTGGGCTGGAAGAAGCACAAGCTGGAATCAAGATTGCCGGGAGAAATATCAATAACCTCAGATATGCAGATGACACCACCCTTATGGCAGAAAGTGAAGAAGAACTAAAGAGCCTCTTGATGAAAGTGAAAGGGGAGAGTGAAAAAGTTGGCTTAAAGCTCAACATTCAGAAAACTAAGGTCATGGCATCCAGTCTCATCACTTCAGGGCAGATAGATGGGGAAACAGTGCAAACAGTGGCTGACTTTACTTTTCTGAGCTTCAAAATCAGTGCATATGGTGACTGCAGCCATGAAATTAAAAGATGCTTACTCCTTGAAAGGAAAGTTATGACCAACCTAGATAGCATATTAAAAAGCAGAGACATTACGTTGCCAACAAAGGTCCATCTAGTCAAGGCTATGGTTTTTCCAGTGGTCATGTATGGATGTGAGAGTTGGACTATAAAGAAAGCTGAGCACCAAAGAACTGATGCTTTTGAACTGTGGTGTTGGAGAAGACTCTTGAGAGTCCCTTGGACTGCGAGAAGATCCAACCAGTCCATCCTAAAGGAGATCAGTCCTGGGTGTTCATTGGAAGAACTGATGTTGAAGCTGAAACTCCAATACTTTGGCCACCTGATGCAAAGAGCTGAGTCATTGGAAAAGACCCTGATGCTGGGAAAGATTGAGGGCAGGAGGAGAAGGGGATGACAGAGGATGAGATGGTTGGATGGCATCATCGACCTGATGGACATGGGTTTGGGTGGACTCCGTGAGTTGGTGATGGACAGGGACGCCTGGCATGCTGTGGTTCACGGGGTGGCAGAGAGTCAGACATGACTGAGCAACTGAACTGAACTGAAGACAACCTGAAAAGTTGGTATATCTGATATAACAGTAGAAATAATATTTTCATTCTAAAAACCAACAGATGGAAGCAAGAAAGGTAGATCTCAGTTAAAGGGGGGTTGTGACAGGTTGGTTACAGAGTTGGTTGGGAATGCCAGAGAATTGTTTCTCACTCGCCATGCTTTCTTACAGTACTCGCGTTGCATTTTTGTTGTTGTTGTTGGGCATGAAGAGACTTGAAAGAGGGAAGTCACTGCCTCATCATGCTTATTTGCTCTTTAAAATCTCAGTTCTTTCTCTCATGATATAACTTAAGAGGAAAAGATAAAAGGGAGATTTTCTGCAACATCATGAATTAACGTTTATAACAGAGAAATTTGACAGGGCTGAAAATCAGCCAGATGCGCTGGTTCTGTTCAAAATGTTGTCAACACACTGAAATCTTTTCTTCATGGTTGGAAGGAAGCCTATGCTCTGACGCCTACAAGAGCTGCTCACATTCCTGGCTGCCCAGCCCTGTCCCAGGATTCCCTGGCCTCCTCTTAATACACCTAGTAAGGGCCTAATGTCTGTCCCAACAGAAATATTCAGGATCTTGCCCCCAGAGCATGGCTAGTGTCCAGTCTGAAGGATCAGGGTCATGCCTTACCAATTGTTGAACATTTTGAATGTCACCTTGAAGAATTCATATACATTTCCATTTTTTTCCTTTCAACAAATTGGGTAGCTCTTGCCTTTAAGGGTATAGTTAGGGAGTTGTTGTGGTCACAAACATACTGTTACATTTACAATGGATAACCAACCAGGACCTACCATACAGCATATGGAACTCTGCTCAATGTTATATGGCAGCCTGGATGGGAGGGGAGTTTGGGGGAGAATGGATACATGAATAAGAATGGCTGAGTCCCTTTGCTCTCCACCTGAAACTATCACAACATTGCTAATCGGCTATACTTCAGTATAAAATAAAAAGTTAAAAAAAATTGGTAGCTCTTCCTTTGAGGGTACTCAGAAACTTCCTGAGAGGTCACCATTCTCACCATCTTCACTGCTCAGCTGCCTCACTTTGGTGTTTGCAAATCCCAAGTACCCTCCATCATGGACATTCTCACATGTCCCTATTTCCATTGCTCAGTCAGGCCCACTCCACACCTGTCATCCGCAGCTACACATGCAAGGCAATGATCAGTAACTCCCCACAGGTTTGGATGACGCTTTGGATCCCCCCTATTTTATGCTATTTAGTGCAAAGTTCTGGATTTCATTATCTGTTGTGTAAAAGTAATGTTCATTTTTGTTATCTTACTTAATACTTTACATCATCAACCTTTCTGTTCTAGTCCCATCCTTCTCAGTTTTCAGTGTAATTTCAGACTTTTTGCTCCCTATATTCACTTTCTTATCTATTAGGACTCCCTTTGCGTCTCTGATCTGTCCTCTTATTAAAATTCAGAACTCACACCAGGCTTCTGCTTTGATTGACTGAGTGATTCTTCTCTGTGCGCATGTTTGGCAGGCATTTAATAGTAATTAAAGATTTCTCTGATCTGCTCATAGGGCTCTTGGATAATCAAAAAGAAGTCACTTTGATTGATAGTCACTGTCACAAAAATAGGAAGGCAGGACCTCTGAACAAATTTCCATGAAGAAATATTCAAGAGATGAAATGTTCCAAATGAATGTCCAGACATATTTAACCTCAAAACAGGGTTTTCTTTAAAGGACAACATGAGCTTTTGTTGTCTGGATCCAAATGAAAGTGAAGCCAGGAATAGGAATTCTGAGAGTCCCTGAGGCCTGAAAAAGCCCCTGAAGTTCCCTTTCTCCTCCTCATTAGCTGGAACTCTTTGATGGTGTGAAGGATCAACTAGAAATCTATAGCAATAAAGCTGGTGGTGAGGCCATCCTGGCAGGTGAGAAATTAAGACAGGAAGTGAATCCTGCGGGCTTTAAAATAATGAGGAGAAATGGCAAAACCAACAGCAGTGGGTAAAGGGCATGAACAGCTAAAGAGTCTCCATGGGTCATCATTGGAAAACATATTATTTCAGTATATATTCTCTTGATTTAGTGCCTGCTGCCTGAGGTCTGTGGTACCACTAAAGCTAATAAATCATCGGTCTGGATGACAGCCTGAGCACCTGTGTTTTATCATACAGCAGGAAACCTTGTAAATTACCAAGAGAAGCAACTAGTGACCATGCAGCCGAGCTAGAATCAGTCAAAGCCTCAGTCCATTAAGCCCATTTCGTTTTATTTGCAGGTGCATTAAAAGAAATAGGGAGCACTGAAAAAAGATGAGCCCTAGCCTTTTGATTAGTGTTTAATGAGAACGACACAGGGCCGCCAGAGCAGACTCCTAATGGCCTACAGATGGAATATGTCCACAGTGGGACCCCACCTGCTTCTATCTGCCCATTGGCTGTGCTGCAATTTAGCTTATAAAAGCAATAGGGCAACTTCAAGGGAGTGAGTTTGTGGCAGGCACAGAAACCTTGCTTTGTGCTTTTGTGCCTTTGAGCTTTGTTTCACAGAGAAAGTTAGCTGATGAATTCACTTGGTGTGTCACACTTTTCAAAACTTTTGATTCTATTACTTCCTCTCAAACAAATTGGCCAGGGAAAAGAAAATGTGTCAAAGTCAGATATACCTTCCTTAGCAAATTCATCAAAGTGAGTAAGCTCACTCATTTTACCCTTAACATTTTATTCACATTGCTTCTGTCTTATGATAACTTCTGTATTCTTGAGCACTTACCAGAGGTAGAAGTAAAAAGGAAGCTTGAGACTAAAGATGTTTGCACCACTCATTTAATGGCACTATCAGCCATAAGACCCACATCCACTGGAGATGACCGGCAAGAGGGCTTTTGTCCAAGCACTTCTTGATTTCAAGTGTCCTGTCATTAAAAGAAAATCTAGTGCTCCTAACTTAGGTCAAGGTGACTTTTAACTATGTGGGGCCAAGTTTTTGATTACCTACAGGTCATTAATCTGGGTTGAATATATGCACTGCTATTCTGAGATGACATTTCTTTACACAGAAGGACTCATAATGCACCTGCTGGGCTTCCAGATACAAGACCACAAGCCCAAATTTCAGCATGTCAACTTCTGGAAGAAAGGAGAAAGGAAGTTGTGATTATCTGTAATCATCTCTACTTATAATAGCCAGATGGCCATAATTCAGCAAAAAATAACAACAGCTCTTTCTCTTCCCTGTCATTCTTTGAGAAACTGTGAGCTGAATAGAGACATAAGGTAAGCATTAGTTCTTCCCTTCAAATACACACTCTCTGCTGAATATGGGGAGTCCTTTCTGCACATACACCCATAGAACAATCCCCACTTTGTGCCTCTCTGTGAGCGACCATTCAGTCAGTTCTCAATTATTCAGGGAGAAGGCTGTCATATTCTGAGGAACTTTCATTCTGTATATCCCTCATACTCTATCATCGTCTCTTCATATGCTGTCTGCTATTTTTGGTCATGCCATTGCTGGGGTGACAGAAAGAAGCATCACCCTTCAGCAACCCCCTCCCTACCAGCCATGCCAATGGCACTTCAAGCAGGGCTGTTAGAGTAAGTACTCCATCAACTTCCACCTCTCCAAGCTGTCAACCCAAGATGATGTATCTACAAAGGGATTTCAGAGCTTTATAAGCAAATAATGCCTCCTCCAAAGCACATATTAACTGAGCAAAC
Source organism: Cervus elaphus (assembly GCF_910594005.1). Lineage (NCBI taxonomy): Eukaryota > Metazoa > Chordata > Mammalia > Artiodactyla > Cervidae > Cervus > Cervus elaphus. The sequence continues at coordinate 42,545,761 of NC_057819.1, read as the reverse complement.
AATACGCCTTAATTCAGCGTGTGCATTTGCATATTTACACAGAAGCCCCTGCTGCTTATTTGCCTAAGATAATGAAAGAACATCCAAGGGACCTTATCCATTGGAGCCTAAGCACACATGCAGAAAACATGATGGGTTGATTTAAAGTTTTAATTTCCTTCTTCTGTGGGGGAGAGTCATCATTTGGATTAATTTAGATAACCCATACTATCTGGTAAAAGAGGAACTAGCCTAGGAGAGAAATTCTTATCAATCTTTTTCTTTGCAGTGCTGCTGATTTATTTCAGGATGTTCTGCCAAGTTTACTTCAGTCTGAAATGAGGTAATGTAGAAAGACAGGAAGGCCTGATGATAGGAAAAACTGTGAAGTTCAATGAAATTTTGTAGTAACATGAAATCCTAACCCTGGAAAACAGAATCATAAAATATCTTCAGTCACAGCTGTCCATGAAATAAATGGTTACTTGCAAACTCCCTAGGTAAACTATTGGGTTGGCTGAGAAAGTTCATTCAGGTTCTTCCACATGATGTTTATGGAAAAAATACAAATGAATTTCTTGGCCAACTCAATAGTTAAAGAACAAAGTCAACAGAATTAATCTTTCTAGACTTTCACAACCTTAAGGAATTTTCTTTCTTTAAAACATTCCTGAAGATGATTTCTGGAGTATGTCCTAATCAGGTATGCCTCTAAAAACCCTTTTTTAGATTATTAAGCAATAGAAGCAATCATTTGTTCAACATTCCTTTGTCTCAGGTAAACTGAATTCAATTTATCATAAAATCATCAATTGAGTTGAATGAAGAAAGATATCAAGGTTAAAGAGGAAGACATACAAATGTTTTCTATTTGCACACTAAATGATAGTGAATGCAGCAAATCATAAAGAATCTACAGAACAGCTACTTCTAGAACTAGTAAGTAAGCTTGGCAAAGTAAGAATATGAGATCAAGATATTAAAACTATGTTTCTATATACTAGTAACAAACAATCGGAAAAACTAATTCAAAAATCAATACCATTTACAATAGTATAAAAAACAAAGACAGTGTAGTATTGAAGTAACAATGGACAAATAGATAAATGGTACAGAATGAAGTATTCAAAATTAGAGCAACACACATGGTGAACATGTTTTAGACGAAAATGCAAAGCAAGTCAATGGAGAAAGAAAAAGTCTTCTCAACACATAAAACCAGAATAACTATAAATATATGAAAAAAAAAAATTGACCTCTCCCTCACACCATGCACAAAGAGATGGATATAGGCCTGAACTTAAAGCTAAAATCCTAAAGACTTTAGAAGAACAACTAAAAGAACAGGGACATCACCAGATGATTAATACTGAAATCAGATTATATTTGATTTTTTCAAATATATTGATTATATTCTTTGCAGCCAAACATGGAGAAGCTCTACACAGTCAGCAAAAACAAGACCAGGAGCCGACTGCGGCTCAGATCATGAACTCCTTATTGCCAAATTCAGACTTAAATTGAACAAAGTAGGGAAAACCACTAGACCATTCAGGTAAGACCTAAATCAAATGCCTTATGACTATACAGTGGAAGTGAGAAATAGATTTAAGGGACTAGACCTGATAGACAGAGTGCCTGATGAACTATGGACGGAGGTTTGTGACATTATACAAGAGACAGGGATCAAGACCATCCCCATGGAAAAGAAATGCAAAAAGGCAAAATGGCTGTCTGAGGAGGCCTTACAAAGAGCTGTGAAAAGAAAAGACACTAAAAGCAAAGGAGAAAAGGAAAGATATTCCCATTTGAATGCAGAGTTCCAAAGAATAGCCAGGAGAGATAAGAAAGCCTTCCTCAGTGATCAATGCAAAGAAATAGAGGAAAACAACAGAATGGGAAAGACTAGAGATCTCCTCAAGAAAATTAGAGATACCAAGGCAACATTCCATGCAAAGATGGGTTCGATAAAGGACAGAAATGGTATGGACCTAAGAGAAGCAGAAGATATTAAGAAGAGGTGGCAAGAATACACTGAAGAACTATACAAAAAAGATCTTCACAACCCAGATAATCATGATGGTGTGATCACTCACCTAGAGCCAGACATCCTGGAATGTGAAGTCCTGGGCCTTAGAAAGCATCACTACAAACAAAGCTAATGGAGGTGATAGAATTCCAGTTGAGCTATTTCAAATCCTGAAAGATGATGCTGTGAAAGTGCTGCACTTAGTATGCCAGCAAACTGGAAAACTCAGCAGTGGCCACAGGACTGGAAAAGGTCAGTTTTCATTCCAATCCCAAAGAAAGGTAATGCCAAAGAATGCTCAAACTACCACACAATTGCACTCATCTCACATGCTAGTAAAGTAATGCTCAAAATTCTCCAAGCCAGGCTTCAGCAATATGTGAACCGTGAACTTCCAGATGTTCAAGCTGGTTTTAGAAAAGGCAGAGGAACCAGAGATCAAATTGCCAACATCCGCTGGATCATCGAAAAAGCAAGAGAGTTCCAAAAAAACATCTATTTCTGCTTTATTGACTATGCCAAAGCCTTTGACTGTGTGAATCACAATAAACTGTGGAAAATTCTGAAAGAGATGGGAATACCAGACCACCTGACCTGCCTCTTGAGAAACCTATATTCAGGTTAGGAAGCAACAGTTAGAACTGGACATGGAACAACAGACTGGTTCCAAATAGGAAAAGGAGTATATCAAGGCTGTATATTGTCACCCTGCTTATTTAACTTATATGCAGAGTACATCATGAGAAACGCTGGGCTGGAAGAAGCACAAGCTCAATCAAGATTGCCGGGAGAAATATCAATAACCTCAGATATGCAGATGACACCACCCTTATGGAAGAAATTGAAGAGGAACTAAAAAGCCTCTTGATGAAAGTGAAAGAGGAGAGTGAAAAAGTTGGCTTAAAGCTCAACATTCAGAAAACTAAGATCATGGCATCTGGTCCCATCACTTCATGGCAAATAGATGGGGAAACAGTGGAAACAGTGGCTGACTTTATTTTTCTGAGCTTCAAAATCAGTGCAGATAGTGATTGCAGCCATGAAATTAAAAGACGCTTACTCCTTGGAAGGAAAGTTATGAATAACCTAGATAGCATATTAAAAAGCAGAGACATTACTTTGTCAATTTGCCAACAAAGGTCCATCTAGTCAAGGCTATGGTTTTTCCAGTGGTCATGTATGGATGTGACAGTTGGACTGTGAAGAAAGCTGAGCGCCAAAAAATTGATGCTTTTGAACTGTGGTGTTGGAGAAGAGTCTTGAGAGTCCCTTGGACTGCAAGGAGATCGAACCAGTCCATCCTAAAGGAGATCAGTCCTGGGTGTTCATCGGAAGGACTGATGCTGAAGCTGAAACTTCAATACTTTGGCCACCTGATGCAAAGAGCTGAGTCATTGGAAAAGACGCTGATGCTGGGAAAGATTGAGGGCAGGAGAAGAAGGGCACGACAGAGGATGAGATGGCTGGATGGCATCACTGACTCGATGGGCATGAGTTTGAGTAAACTTCAGGAGTTGGTGAAGGACAGGGAGGCTTGGTGTGCTGCACTTCATGGGATCACAAAGAGTTGGACACGACTGAGCGACTGAACTGAACTGAACTGAACAGTAGCTAAAATTAAAAGACTCACAGATTGGTAGCAGGAGTGTAAAATGGTACAATCACATTGGAAAACTATATGCCAATGTCTTAAGATAAACATGTACCATACCCTATGATCTATTCCATGCTTAGATATTTACAAAAGAGAAATGAAAACAAAGATTTGTGTAGAAATGTTCATAACAACTTTATTAATAACAACTAAAAAGTGAAAACAACCTACATCCTATCAACAGGAAAATAGATAAACAAAAGATTATATATATATAATATTCTAATATTTTTCTAATTCTAATCAATATTTTTAAAATGAACTACTGATAAAGAATATGCCTGCCAATGCGGGAGATGCAGGAAATGCAGGCCCCTGGGTTGGAATGATCCCCTGGAATAGGAAAGGGCAACCCACTCCAGTATTCTTGCCTGAGAAATCCCACGGGCAGAGGAGCCTCATGGGCTACAGTCCATGGGGTCACAAACAGTCAGACATGACTGAGCAACTGAGCACACATACAGTGATACCTGCTACAACATAAATAAACCACAAAAACATCATGCTTCGTCAAAAAAGACTCTATTAATCCATCACATGAATGAAGTTCAAAAACAGACAAAACTAATCTATGATCTTAGAAATCAGAGCATGGTTGCCTGTCAGGGGGTAGAGACTGACCAGAAGGAGGCTCAGTAGAAATTCCTGGAACTGTGGATATGTTCTACATCTTGTTTGGGTTGTTAGTCACATGGGCAAATCGTGGTCACGTCTGTCTAAACTCATTGCCTTATACCTTAAAGATTTGTGCATTTTGCTGTATGTAAATTTTACCTCAATAAAACGGAAGAAAGAAAAGTAGTCAGATGGAAAATACAGAGGATCAGTTTTACATTGCCTGTGCCCCAAAACATAATGTGTCATCTATAATCTAATTGCAAACTAATAACATACTAAAATACTCATCAAATACCTCCTATATACTAGGAACATTTCTGGATGGGCACATTTTTTTTATTTTATTTAGTTTTAATTGGAGGATAATTACTTTACAATGTTGTGTTGGTTTCTGCTTTGTTCTTGTTGTTGTTCAGTAGCTCAGTCGTGTCCAAGTCTTTGTGACCCCATGGACTGCAGCACACCAGTCTTCCCTGTCTTTCACCATTTTGCAGAGCTTGCTCAATCTTATGTCCACTGAGTCAGTGATGCCATCCAACCATCTCATCTTCTGTCATCCCCTTCTCCTCCTGCCCTCAATGTTTCCTAGTATCAGGGTTCTTTCCAATGAGTCAGCTCTTCGCATCAGGTGGCCAAAGTAATAGAGCTTCAGCTTCACCTTCCAATGAATATTCAGGAATGATTTCCTTTAGGGTTGACTGATTTGATCATCTTACAATCCAGGGGACACTCAAGAGTCTTCTCCAACACTCCAGTTCAAAAGCATCAATTCTTCAGCGCTCAGCTTTCTTTGTAGTCCAACTCTCACATCCATACATGACTACTGGATAAACAATAGCTTTGACTAGACAAACCTTTGTTGGCAAAGTAATGTCTCTGTTTTTTAATATGCTGTCTAAGTTGGTCATAGCTTTTCTTCCAAGGGGCAAGTGTCTTTTAATTTCAAGGTTGCAGTCACCATCTGCAGTAATTTTGGAGCCCCCCCAAAATAAAGTCTGTCACTGTTTCCATTGTTTCCCCATCTATGGGGATGGGACCAGATGCCATGATCTTAGTTTTTTGAATGTTCAGTTTTAAACCAGCTTTTTCAGTCTTCTCTTTCACTTTCATCAAGAGGCTCTTTAGTTCCTCTTTGCTTTCTGCCATAATGGTAGTTTCTGCCTTACATCAACTTAAATCAGCCATAGGTACACTTATGTCCCCTCCCTCTTGAGCCTCGCACCCCATCCCACCCCTCTGTGTTGTCACAGAACACAGGTTGAGCTCCCTGAGTCCTACAGAAAATTCCCACTGGCTACCCATTTTATTAATACATATAGTAATATATATGTCTCAATGCTACTCTCTCAATTCACTCCACCTAATCCTTCCCTTGCTGTGTCCACAAGTCTATTCTCTATGTCTGTATCTCTACTGCTATGTACAAATAGGTTCATCAGTACCATCTTTCTGGGCTTTCCAGGTGATGCTAGTGGTAAAGAACCCATCTGCCAATGCAGGAAACATAAGAGACACAGATTCGACCCCTGGGAAGATACCCTGGAGAAGGAAACAGCAACCCACTCCAGTATTCTTGCCTAGAGAATCCCATGGATAGAGGAGTGTTGGAGGGCTACAGTCTGGAGGGTCACAAAGAGCTGGACGTAACTTAGCATGCAGAGTACCATTTTTCTAGATTCCATATACATGTGTTAATATATGATATTTGCTTTTCTCTTTCTGACTTACTTCACTCTGTATAACAGGCTCTAGGTTCATCCACAGTTGGGCATATTTAATGGATTTTTTCCCCATTTTATCCTCATGGTAACCATATGAAAGCACATTTTTTATCATTACCTCCACATTACAGATGAGAAAATTGAGGCTCAGAGATTAAGTAATTTATTCTGGATCACAGAGCTAACAGGTAAAGACATATTTGTACCTCACTATCTAACTACAGAAACTAAGCTCTTATGTATAAGATCTTCAGATGATTTGAAAAGCACTCATTTAGGGTTTTAAGATGGGTTCAATACCAACACTTCAATCAATGAGAATTCTTGATCAGAAAAAGATATGCTCTATCCAAGAGGTGAAGATTTAAGAAAATAAGAATGCATAAGTTTAGTGAATTCACCAAAACACTAATCATGATGATAAAGATTGCTGAGATTTGTGGAACACTAACTGTATGTCAGACATCACCTAAGCACTTAAATTTTAACTCATTGAATTCTCAAAATGACTCTGTGAAGTAGGCATTATAATCCTTGCTTTTACAGATGAGGAAACTGAAAGGAGAGATTTTCAGTCATTCAGTCAAGTAAGTAGCAGAGATCCACAAGACAGGAAGAACAGACAAAATAAAGCGAAGGAATCAGTAGGATGTTTACATTCCTGAAAACTCAAAAGTGAGATGTTGTCACCCAAGAACACAGGTGAAAACTAGCCATGTTAAGAATGTCATAATGAGAAAATCTACAGGCAGAGTGAGTAGAGAGTAATCAGGGATGGAGCAATACATGTTCCAGCTATATTCACCTTCAGGGAAGACTTTACACAGGGGTTTGTGCATCAGCTAAAGGATGTTCCCACAAGTGGCTGGGCTCAGTTACACATGATGATTAAATTATCTCTGCCTGCAAGAATTTCTGAGGTATCACCAAGCCACTGTAACGCAAACAGACATGGTCTTAGGTTTTAATGTAAAACAGCCAGGTGTTTGTGAATTCACATAACTTATACTGCTATGTGAAGTGAAACCCCAGTCGAGGGAACAGTAAAACACGTTCTCCCCATGTGGTGGCTGGCAGTTTGGGTTTGTGGCTGCCAGGACTCTGTCCCTGGCCTTGCAGCCAGCAAGGCAACTTGAGACCACTCAGTGGGATGAGGCTAGTTGTCTGGGAAACAGATATGAAAGTAAGAATGTCTTTTACTGTAAGACTATAAAATCATCCCAACTTCAAAATTTTGAGTCAAAAGAGCAAATGCTATGAAAATCTTCCTTAGTGGAATGCAAAACAAGTCAGCTTCCCCATGCAGCTCAGCTCTGCCTCCTGCCTTGACATGTGTCAGGAAGCACAACAGCAGAAGGATCCAAGCCCAAGTTATTCCTAATAGCTGAGCAAGAAGGCAGATGAACTTCAAGTTTTTTCCTTACCATTTATTCTAGGCTGCAGGCTGAGGAAGAGGTATCAACTCAGTAGGCAGAGAAAGTAATGCAGCCTTGCTTGACTTTCCTACTCCAAGAACACTGACTGAATATAAGAACTTGTTTCTGATATACTAGTAGAGAAATGAAGGATGGCAAAGTCAAATCTAGAAGTAAATAGTTACGATTTTAATAGGTTAACTGTAAGCATATGGTCTAGGAAAAAGTGAAAAAAACATCTAATGGCAAGTATTCTTCTCTTTTTTGGGAAATTTGAGAAAGAAACTAAAGAAACAATGGTTTCTAACACACTAGTTCTCATTTCTCTGTGCTTCTAGAATATATAGAAATTCATGTCTTGAAAAAGCACTCCATAATAGCAATGATGAGGACAATATAGTACATTTTGATTTGATTATTGTGAAGATGAAACAATACCATCTCAATTATCTTTTAATCACTAGAAGTACCTGATGTAACCAGGTACATCTTTAATATAAAACATATGAGTGTTTTCTCTGTATAATGCCACTACATACATATAATGTGACACTGGAGGTGGCATGGCAATTAGGGTATAATTGCTGTAATTACTGATGGAATTACTCGTATTCCTCTATGCTACTTTTTCTAATTATCTTGGTTTAATGAAAATGTGTATTTTTGCAATGAACAGGATGTGGCCATCATTTGGCTGCCTGCCTGGGATGATGTACAGTGGCTGTCCCTTGAATGAACATAGAGCACAGAGGTCACCACTTGTTTGCAGGAAGAAGAGGCTTCTGGAACACAACAGGCAATTTAAATGCATGTCATGAGCATCCTGCAAAAAACTCACAGATGGGTTTCATTGGAAGAAATATAACAGTAGGGGGGACATTATCCTAGAAGGAGCCCAATAGCTTTACAGTCTTCAGACTTTAATGAGGATGACTTGTAAAAATAGTACAAAGGTTTCATACTGTTTGTCCATTCTTATTCTAGTCTCTGACTCAAAATGGATTCAAAACAGCTCCATTTATCTTGGTTTTGTTACACTATTCATCACAAGAACGATGCCTAAAAGATTGGTGCTTTAAACATTCTGAAAATGACAAGACTTGAAAGAAGCTTACTGTCACTCTTTTAACTTCATGTATTTTAAATACCTTGGAAACTTAATTGGTAGGCTATGCTGCCTATTTATTCATTTATTAGCCACCTAAACAGAGGTTAAGTAGCTACCCATTGAACACTGAATATATGGTCGTTCAAAACATATATCTAATATATCCAGTTTTTTCTTAGGAGTAAAAGTATCTTGTAAATCCAGGTAATTATTGGTATCACAGTTTTTTGGTATCATCAATCAGAAGAGCTGTAGTATATACTTTATTAAATCTATGCAAACTTTATGATAGGAAAATACAAATAAAATTGGGGAAATTGTCTTGATTCAGTCACTTGACAGTTCTGAAGATCTGCTGTCTGGGCCTGTATTAGTTCCCTATGGCTTACAAATTACTACAATATTAGTGTCTTGAAACACTACAAAGTTATTATTATTTTACTGCCATGGAAATCAGAAGTCTAGGGTCCACTGAACTACATACCTACTGAAGCTCTAGTGAAGAATTTGCCTCCTTGCTTTTTCCAGCTTGACTCATGGTCACGTCACTCCAGCCTCTGCATCTCTTCCAACTATCTGGCCTCATGCTTACAAGGACCCTCGTGATTACATTGCACACATCCAGATAATCCGGGATAATCTCTGTCTCAAAGTCATTGACTTTGTCACATCTGCAAATTCTCTTTGCCATATAAGGTAACATAGTTACAAGGTTCTAGGGATTATGGGGACATTTAGGAGGGCCCCTTATTCTGCCTACCATAAGGCTTCTTTTTCTATCTTAAAATGGAGGCAGAGGAGTCCTCTGCCTCCACTTTTTTAAAACATCAATAGTTTCTGAAGAGAAGTCAATCACTATTAACTCAATTTTTATAGAGCCAAACAATGTCAGAAATTGCATGTTTAAGATTTCTATTACAGAGCTAGTTTTTACTTCTTTCAGTTTTTACTGCTGCCTAGTCAATGGTCCAACATGAATATCAGCACCAAGGAAATATGCACCCAGATGTGTATTCCTAAATGAAGTGAAGTGAAAGTCGCTCAGTCGTGTCTGACTCTTTGAGACCCCATGGACTACATAGTCCATGGAATTCTCCAGGCCAGAATACTGGAGTGGGTAGCCCTTCCCTTCTCCAGGGGTTCCTAAATGAAATAAACTAAAATCCATTTGTTACCTTCTACCTGCCTCCATATACTGACATAACCATTAGGTTTTTTTCCCTGAGCATCCAAGCTGTTGACTTTCCTACCAGATCTTCTGAAGTCCCTTATCCCTTTCTATGAGATTTTTTTCATTCTTTGTAGATGCCCCTCCAGGAAAGGCTGGAGTCCATGGCAATTCCAAGCTTCCCCCTTCCTCACTGAATGCAGATTGAATAATAAACTGAGCAAAGTTAAGCCAGAAATAAATGTTCTTCTGTGTTTCTGTATCTCAGTGTACATTTTGTTTCCCTAAAGGGTATTCATATAAGTGTCAGAAATGAAATAAGGATATAAGTTCCACAACAGAAAAAAATTCCTGAGTAGGAAGATAAACTATAATCCTGGATAAATATTCCTAGAGAGGAATACCAATCCAATACCAGTCCCCCGACAACTGGTCACACCTACTCAATGAATATGTAGAAATTAAATATGTCAGCATAGATGACAGAGTAACTAACAGATAATGAGTAATCAATGGGGTCATCACCTAACTGCATATCAGCTGGGATGAATTTATATAAACACAACATAATACAATACTGTGTGCTGTAGGTCAAACTGACAGGATCAGTGACAAATGATCTTGATTTTTACATATTTTAAATGCCTTGGAAACTTAAATTGGCAGGCAATCCTATTTATTTTATCAGTCTGCTGGTAAAATTAAATAAAAATTTAAGGAACATTCATTATAATCCAAACACTGTTTCAGTAAGTATGAATGTTGTGCACATCCCTAAGATTTAGTTCTATAAATTTGTAAATTCAGAAAGCATTTATTTATTTATCCAAGCACTGCATTAGATATATAAAGATAATAACCCCTGCCTCCACAGAGGGCTAACATTCTGGTGAGGAACATAGACAATGCACATGATTAAAAAAAATAAGAGATATATTAGGTAGTGTTATGTTCTAACACTAAGGGGAAAATAAAGCAGGAAAAATAAAGCAGACAAGGGGATGTGAACTCTCGAGAGTATGAGGAGGTTTTATTTTGGACAGGGTACTCAAGGAAGGAATCACTGAAATGGTGACCTTTAGGGAAGATAGAAAATATGTGAGATCAATTAGCCATGCAGGTATCTAGAAAAGGGGCATTCCACACAAAGGGGATAGAAATTTCAAAGATCCTGGACAGCTCTTAGAAGCAAGAAGGTCAGTCAGTGGTGGGAGCTGAGAGAGAAAGATGGAAGTGACAGTAATCAAATCAGAGGTAAAATGAGAAGCGGATGCCATGGAGTGTGTAGGTCATGATTATGACTTATTCTGAATGAAATACAAAGGCACTCAAGTATTCTGAACTTCAATGGGATGACATAATCTGATGCATGCTCAACGGGGTCAGTCTGGCCCAACATTGAAACTAAAGGAGGGTAAGCTCAGAATTAGGGAACCAGCCTGAGAGCTATGCAATAATCCAGAAATGATGGTGGCTTGTGCCAGGCTGGTGCCAGTAGAGGTGGGGGAAAATGGTCAAATTCTGACAGAGAAGAGTTAAAAGGATTTACTGGAAAACTAGATTTGAATGTGAGAGAGAGATGAATCAAGAATTACTCTGAGGTTTGGGGCTGAATAACTGAGAAAATGGAGTTGTCATAACTGAGATGGAAAAGACTGTAGGAAAAACTGATTTGTGAGGTCAAAGTGTATTGGGCACCAATTTCAGCCCTTGGGGAATGGGGCAGGTTCCTTCCCCACACATCACCAACCAATTGTGGGGACACCAGCTGGTGTCCTATAATTTAACTCAACTCTAATATTATGTGCCTGAAGATAACATTAGATTCCACAAGTTAAGGGCGGGCTCAATTCTACAAGAATCCCCCTCCCCAACTTCAGGTGCCAGTCACAAGCCCAAGTTGTTGCCTGTGCTTCTAACAAACTGGCCATAAATCAGCGGTTTCCATGACCCCATCCTTCCTTGGGTTTGATTAATTTGCTAGAATGGCTCACCGAATTCAGGGAAGATTTTACTCAATAGATCACCAGTCTATTATGCAAGGATATAATTCAGGAATGGCCAGAAGGAAGAGATACATGAGGCAAGGTGGGAAAGAGTGAGGCACTTCCATGCCATCTCTAGGCACACCACTGTTTCCAAATCACCACGTGTTCACCAAGCTGGAAGTTCTTTGAACTCTTTCTTTTGGGGCTTTAATGGAAGCTCCATTTCATAGGTCTAATTGATTAAATCATTGGCCATTGGCAACTGAACTCAATATTTAGCCCTTATCCACTCCCTGGAAGTAAAGGGTGTAAGACAGAGTTTCAACTTCTAATCACAAAGTTGGTTCTGGCAACCAGCCCTTACCCTCTGGTTCATTCCAGTCCCTCATTCGCATAACAAAAGGCCTTTCTCTCTCGTCATTTAGGAAGTCCTAAGGGTTTTGAAGGGGATGACAGAGGATGAGATGGTTGGATGGCATCACCGACTCAATGGACATGGGTTTGAGTAAACTCCGGGAGTTGGTGATAGACAGGGAAGCCTGACATGCTGCGATTCATGAGGTCACAAAGAAACGGACACGACTGAGTGACTGAACTGAACTGAACTGAAGGGTTTTAAGAACTCTGGGCCAGAAATGGGGACAAAGACCAAAGACCAAATATACATTTCTTAAAATAAATCACTATAATGGAAATTCAAGAGCCCGGTCTGGGATATGTTTAGCTTGAAATGCCTATTATGCAGCCAATTAAAGACATCGAGAAGCCACTTAAATATATGGCTTGGAGACATATTCAGCTGTAGGCTGCCATCCACCTGGCTGGCAGGGAATCCAACCTCAGTCATTATCAGGGTAATTTTCCTCTCCACTGGATATTAGGATCACAGGCTTACATTACGCCAGAAACCAGGAAGGACACGTCCTTACTCTATGAGGAGCCCAGCATTATAGTTGTTTCTTTTCCTCCATGCTGCTGTCAAGAACTGGTACTTGAGTCATTGCCCATAGGCTTGTCCACATGCATGACCTTCTCAAAGATTCTGAAGCAAAAGTATCTCTAGAGAGAGAAGGGAAATGTGGGCCTTTCAAAAGGTCTTTCCTTGAGATTTTTCCATAGAGTAAGAATGGGGAAAAGAGATACTATTGCCAGTTAATGTTTTTAAAAATCTAAACAAACTCTCATTTACACTAAGACGATGCACACCCTTAGTATGTCTTTCTCTTTTACCATTCAGTGTTTAGGTTTATATGTCTATTCAAGTCTGTTAGTTTACTTGACTACAACGTGATGAAGAAACATGAAGCTCAGGAAAGCTCAGGGGTTGACCAGCGCTCACACAACAAAAGAAGTAGTATCTTTGGAATAAATGACTGCATATAAAACCTAGCACCCAAATTTGAAGTCAAGCATCCAGGTCTTTCTTTTTAGTGCTCCTTTACCTTATCACAAGTTGTCACCTTCAAGTGAATAGATGGAGATGATTTGCATCTAGCCTATTAATCATTTAAATGTAAATGAGTGCTTCAGAGCTTATATACTTACAGTGTATGTCATGGCCCGTGCACAGGTTGGAAAAGAATTTCCAGACATGAGACAGAATGAGAGGGAAATAAAGTTTATTAGAGTGGGAGACGCTGTTAGAACAGCGGGCCAGCTCAAGGGAGAACCGATGTTGAACAGGGGTCCTTAGTCCACTTTTATACCCAGGGTACAAGGAGTGGGACAGGGGTCTTGTGGGTCATTTGCTGATGGATGAGGCATGTATACTGGGTGGGGGAAGAGTAGAGCAAATACCTTCTCCCTATGGGGTAGGAGGGGAGACAGGTTATACTGTTCCATTAATAGTTACAACATGGGGGAGGGAAGGATGATAAGGGTCTGGTTTTTTTGTTCCTGCATTCCAAGACCCTCCTTGGTTTTCCACACATTCTTGGGTCACCACAGTATATAAGTATAGAATAATGTTTCTGGTATATTTCCAGTTTAAAAACAGGTTCTCATTGTACCAAGGGTTTCTCAGGTGGATCAAGTGGTAAAGAATCGTCTGCCAATGCAGGAGCCACAGGAGACGTGGGTTCCATCTCTGGGTCAGGAAGATCCCTTGGAGAAGGAAATGGCAACCCATTCCAGTATTCTTGCGTGGAGAATCCCGTGGACAGAGGAGCCTGGTGGGCTACAGTCCATAGAGTCACAAGAGTCAGACACGACTTAGCCACTATACCACTACCACCCATTGCACCAAAATGTATTGTACTCATTAAATAATCTGACCAAACCCAACATTTTAATCAACCCATCTCATTTGTCTACTATATGAGAAAGTAAATATCCTTCTTTTTTTTTTAACTGTATGTTCAAGATCTGATGTTAGAAATCTTTACTTGTCATTAAGGTGGCTCTTTTATTTTTCTCATAAATAAAATTTACTTCAAAGATACTTTCAAAAGATAGCTATTCATTTCAGCTGAAAAGCATTAGATCTTTAAATTCAAAAAATATTTCACTGAGCTTCTTCCAAAGCAAAATTTTTTAAAGTACTCAACCAACTTGTGAAATATTTTGGTTTTATATAAGTTTTCACTGATTCTAGGCAACAACATTTTGACAAACAAGTTTAGCATTGAAACTAACAGTTGCAATTCAGTAGAAAGAAGTTCTCTCTTTTTCATTTTAATAACATTTCTGCACATATTCCAAAACGATAGGGTCCCTGTTATTCTGGGTACAATGCTCATTACTCATGTCTGCTGGGGCATTATTAGATGTATACTTTGGAATAAAGGGGGCTTTTACAATGTCTAATATGATGTCCTTTGCAATCTGTTATTAGCCTGTGCATCGCCTTGCCAGTTAATCATCCCATTACAGAATTTGAAAATCTGACAACCCAGAGGGATTGAAATGCACTGTGCTACAAGATTAGAAATAGCTATATGGAAATGAAGTAAGGATAACAAATGTTTTAGATTGGTACATAAAATAAAGACTTTGAAAAATGTTTGTTCTGGAGATCTCTCAATACTTTAACCATAAAAGAAACAAGGGCAACAAACAAGCAGGGAGACCAGAGAATCATTGACTTGACCACAGGCGAGGAATAAAATAAAACCAGCAGTTTGTACCGCATTTCTTGGAAGCTCTCCAGCACAATTAAAAATCAAATTAGGATATACACCAGCTCTCTAGTTACCTGCCCTGTCACTGGAGAGCAGGAGAGGCCGATGTCTTTCGTCAGTCACCCCCAGAACTGCGCAGCGCCGTTAATCTTACCGCTTGTCTACGTGTTATGGTTGGTCCCTTTGCTTCTGTGTACTTTGCTGCCATCTCCAGGAAACTGTGATGACAAGAACAGTCCAAACTAGAAGGCTGTTACAGCCCTAGAAAAAAGTCTTGGGGTTTTTGAAAGTGACTGCATTTGAAAGCATCTTTAATAGAAAGACCTTTGGAAATTCAAAATATTTGCAGCTATCGATGCTATTGACCACAGATAGAATATATATTGGTTATTTGTAACTAAAAATCACACTTTAAAACAAGTTTCATTAGTAAAATGCCAAATTCACAAGAAATCCCATTAAAATAACACGTCTAATTCCCATACTGTTAAAGATAATAGAAAACTACTTTGTCATGAATATCTTTATTGCTATAAGAGGCCAAAGAATTAATGGCAAATTGGTCATATTGATTATATTGAATTACTGTAAATTCAAATCCTTTTTTAGTGAACAAGTTCTCTAAAGGAGATAGCGCACAGTGAACTTCCATTTGCTAGTGACCATAAAAGAGGGTATTAAAAAAGCTGGAGGCAGGAATTTGTGGATTTCTAGAAAAAAATTCTAAATCAGGGAGGTTGGGGAGCAGTGCTAAGGATTTTAAATTCGGTAAACTTCTACCTGTAGGATCGTTACTGCCAGACAGGCCCCCTTCACTGGCATATAAAGAAAAAGGAAATAATTCTTTAAGCACTCAGGGAAAACTGAAGGTACTTCTCAGCCAGGAATAGACAGCAAGTACATTGAGGTTCAATGTCATGTATGACAAGACAGAGACTCTTCACAGTGTCCGTGTAGGGAATGCTAGCGTGTGACTGACCAACTTGGGAAAGAGAGAGTGCCTGCTCTGACTTTAATTACGTATGTTTGGTCAAAAATGTACGATATAATAAATGAACAACTCTATTTCATAGATGACATTTGATATCTGAACGAGACATGTCCACACTTAAGATAAAATAATGGATATCTGACCACGCTTTTCATCTTTAAAAAAAAAGACCCTGCACTAATCTTTAGGTATTCTGGTAAAAGGTGTATCTTCAATGCCCAGGAGAAAAGAATAGACCTCTGGTATATAGTCAAGGAATTCTTAACATGGGAAGTCTAGGTAGTCCATGCTTGAGATCAGAA
Source organism: Cervus elaphus (assembly GCF_910594005.1). NCBI lineage: Eukaryota > Metazoa > Chordata > Mammalia > Artiodactyla > Cervidae > Cervus > Cervus elaphus. Next base: position 42,529,669 of record NC_057819.1, on the reverse strand, counting down.
TTTACTTCATCTTTCCCCCCACCTCTTCAATGGCAATATCTTTTACAAAAGGGACAGTGTCTTATTTATCTATAATCTTAGTTCCTAGCAAAATGTATGGCACTATAGACAATCTTTAAATGCTTGTTGAACTGAAATAAATATAATAAACATGTCACTAAAGGTTATTTGTTGATGATGACTTTTAAAACTTCTAAAATAACATTTCCAATCCTTGGGACAACTGCCATTGTTTTGAAGCAAACTGCTACACATTTGGAGGAAGGGCAGATAGCTCACAAGCAGACGTCTCTATGGAAACTAAGCCACAGTCAATGTACAAATAAATGTGAGAGTAGTACAAGTTAATACTAATAGTTTTTCTAATCCTGTTTTTTTTTAATACTGAAAAAAATGTCTAACAATGGACTCAATTTTCTTGAAAATATTAAGGATAAAAAATTAACAATCATAAGAAAAATATCAACAGAATGAGTCAGCCAATTAAAGATTCCTTGATAGAAAAGAAGCCTTGACTCAGGAAGCAAACCAGGGAAAACTAGGTAAAAGACGTCATTTCAGCACATACAGTATACAAGAGGTAACAGACAAATGGGAGGCAGTGACTCCACTGTGCACAGAATACTCAAAAGGGAGACCAATTAGATTTACCAGAAAACTTTGAACTTTTTTGAAGAATAAAAGACTGGTGGCTCATAAATTTGAAAACTACACAAGCTTGGTTTGCCATAAACATCATCAAATTTACTTTATAAATAAAATGGTCTACACCACCCAGACCAGGAAAACAAGCGATTCTTAAGGTTTATACATTTTTTTCTGACCATCGTCTTTAGATTAGACCAAAGGAATGGAAAAGGCATTTCCCTTCACTGTAAATTAGTCTAAAATGTAATCAGGCTCTTGGCTGTCATCTGCCCAGAAAACAGCTCTTCCAGCCGAGCTGCCAATGCACTGCCTTCTGCAAATGGACCCATGCTGAAAAAATGAAGGGGCCAGTCCTTGACCTAGTCTGATAAGTAGCCTCCATCCCATTAAGCACAAGACACAAGAAGAGGCAAAGCCCCATAATTCTAATATACCAGCTGTCCTAATTATTACAGAAAGAAAATTGATATCTTAATACTGATTTTAGTAGGCATGAGAAAAGAAAATTTTTAGTGGATCAGCTGCATAACAGAACCTGTTGACCAACACTTTTATACATCTAAACTATAAGAAATATGTCTCTGAAGATACATTGGCACACCCCAACGTGCCCAATGAATGCATGTGCTAATGCTCAGGGTTTGTAACATATTTCCACAAGATAATTTCCCCTAAACCCTAAATTTGCCCCAAAACTAATGGCAAAAAAGCAATATTCAACCCAGAAAATAATTTTCATTAATTATACTATCCCTTCAGGCTATTTCCCCTTCTATAGGCTATAATATTAGTCATTTTTTATGCAATAATTTCATGGACTTGTTAGGAGGATGAAATAATATATACACAAAGTGCTTATAAATGTAAAAGAGGTATAAAAAATTTGTTTTTATTTTTACTGAGTAGAAAGGGACTTCTCCCCACACTTCTCAGGCTCTCAAAATGTGCCTCAAATATAAACATATACCAAAATAAACTGATGTACATATTTAAATTGATGGCATTATGAGATAAAAATTTCAAAAGAGAATGAAAGCATTTTTTCTCAAGGTTGGCTGGTTGGAGCATCGGGAACCTGACACTAAATCATTCTACTACTAGCACAGACTTAAGGGAACCAGCCCAGACCTAGGAAGGCTCAGTCTTGGGGAGAAAGCACAATGCTTTATCAGAATAGGGGGTTACCTGGGTAAGAGCCGGACTCTAGCAGGCGGCACCGCGGTTAACATCTCTGTCCAGATGAGCAATGAAGCTGACAGATCATAGCCAAGTCGTTCCATAGCCACTCTGTGAGCTCATTGCCCCGCTTTACCCACAGCAACTGGAGCAGGTTGCATCTTTTCTGCTAACCTGGTTAGGAGGCCTCAGCTGGAGTCTTAAAATAGAAATTAGTACAGACAAAGCAGAAGAGGAAGTAGGAGCAAACAGTCTCCACTAAATAATCTTTGAGGGTCTAGATATCCACAGCCCTTTGGAATATACTTTGTCTTTAAACCATCTTGACGTTCATTTCCTGCCTGTTCTATAACTTATTTGGCCCTCACCAGAATTCTTCTGATCCTGTCTTGATTCACAAAATAACTAGTCGGATGCCTTCTTTACATGCCTATGGCACTTAGTGCTCACTTTCCAGTGAGTTCTATCCTACTGAATTAAAAATACCCATGTATCTGTGTATTTCCCAACTGTTCATTTTTGACTAGTACTTTCCTCTATATAGTTCACTCAGACCGCCAATCAGAATTCTGCCTACTTAGATGATACCTCTGAAGGCCATTAAAATTATAATGAACACCCACATGGAACCATGGAACCTCTCATATTTGCTCATACCTTAATGGACACTTCATTCTGAATTGCCCACATCCTGAAGCTGTGCATGAAGTCTGCTTAGAAACCAAGAAATTCTGGTGGGGATAGCATACCAAATAGAAGTCAGATGCAATCATGAACATGTAATAAATTAATGGAAAGTATGGAGGACAGCTGACATTGCCAAAAATAAATGTTAGTTCAGGAACACTATCTCCTACATTATGGATGGTGCAAAAGGAATTGCATAATTGCAAAAAATTGCACAAAAAAAAAAATGCCTGCCAGTTTTCTAGAAATCAATTTATTTAACTTTTTCTACTGAGTGAATCAATTCACAATGTTAGTAAACACTTATTTAATAACCTACAGTGTAGAAGCATTGTGTTGAGTGTTGGGTGAGGAAACACAAAAAAAGCTGAAAAGGTTTATAGAGGTCTACCATGTTCATGGAAAGCCTATTCTAGTTACAAGAATGTGGGACGGGGGAGGGAAGGGAGGCTCAACAGGGATGGATCATATGTATAATTGTGACTGACTTGCATTGTTGTATGGCAGAAACCAACACAACGTTGAAAAGCAATTTTCTTCCACTTAAAAAATAAACCAAAAAAAAAAAAAAAGAACGTGACTTTGTGAGTTATTTCATCTTACACACTATTTCAGCAAATGAAGAATCTCTTTGCAATCATGTGGATGCACTTGGATTCTATCCTCGGTAGCAGTCAAGCACCTGGAGAGGAGCAGCAATGTGTTGCAACCTTTGCTTGTGGCACGTGGCAACGACGTGCTTGGCCCACGATGCCTCTCATTCTTTCCTACAAGTGCTCAAGACTTCGTGGTTACAGTGGTGATGATCTTCGGCACTGTTTGCAGTGCTTTATTCCTTTATCTTTATTGCTGTGTTTTGCCTTAACAGTTCAATTACATAAAATCAAGAATGCTCTGTCAGTTAAATGATGAAGCATCAAAGTTTTCTGTGGAAATTACATTTTAGATTTAGGAGAACTCATCCTCGAGGGATATTTCAGGAACAAATTATCCTCTCAAAGCTGAGGAAAGGAAGAGAGGGACAAACTGTAACATAATAATAATGATTTTCCCCAATAATTACATAAATTAAATTCAATTACCAAGGAGTTTCTTGAAGAACTGGAAAAATATTTTAAAGTTCAGAAAGAAGAATCAATATGTGATTGTTGCCATGATACTTGGGGGTGAGAGGGAAAAAAGAATAGTGAAATTGTACCTAGAAAACATTTAAATGATTAAACTACACTGATGAAATCAGTATGGGCTTCCCAAGAGGCTCAGGGGAAAAGAATCTGCCTGCAATGCAAATGTAGGAGATGCAGGTTTGATCCCCTGGGTGGAGAAGATCTCCTGGAGAAGGAAATGGTAACCCACTCCAGTATTCCTGCCTGAGAAATTCCACGGACAGAGGAGCCTAGCGGGCTACAGTACATGGAGCTGCAAAAAGTCAGACATCACAGAGCACTCACAATGAAATCAGTATAATATTGGCATAGAAAGAGCCAAATAGAGAAATGAAACAGAAGAGAAAATCCCAAACAGATCCAAGTATGCATGATAACGATATACGATAAAAGAAGCACTTCAATCTGTTGGAAAAGAGGGTGTTTGTATAATTGTGTACATAAATGGAAAAAATTAAAGACAGACTTCCACTTCATATAAAAACAAATTTCAGATGGGTTTATAACCTAAACCTGAAAAAAAACTATGAAAAATATTTTAAAATAGGAGATTATTTATACAACCTCAAGGTAGGGAAATTCTTAAGCAATAAAGGGAACCCAGAAGCCACAAAGAAGATAATTAATTTTTTAAAATAGTAAAACAAAAAGAATTCAGCTTTGTGTAAAACACCATAAACAAGATCAAGGAGAAAATTATATTCTAAAAAAAACTCTAAAAAATTCATGGCTAACAAATACTTCTATTCCTATAATGCAAAATGCTTCTACTGACTAATAAGCAAAACAAGTATTTCCATAGAAAAATGGGAAAAACAAAATCAAATGGCAATGTAAAGAAGAAGAAATACAATTTACAGAGAAACAAATGCTCAACCTGACAATAACAAGAAAAATACAAAAGTAAAATAACCAGATTTTTTTCACCCATTATTGTTGCAAACAAATAAGACAGGTATTTCCAGTGCTAATGAGGATGTGGAACCCAGGCAATCTCATGCAGTGGTGATAGGAGTATGAATTGTTTCTTTTGTAAAGTATCTGACAGTTTCTGCTAAAATATTAAATGTGCACAGCCTTTGACTCAGTAATTCTATTTCTAGAACTTCATCATATGGAAAAAATCACAAATACAACAAGATGCATGTAGGAAAATATTTCCTGAAGCATTGTTAGAAACACCAGTGACTGGAAACAACCTGAATGGCTATAAATAAAGTAGTGGTTATGTATAATAAGGCATGATAGATGATTCTGCAATTGTTAGATAGGAGTGGTTTTGTACTGACCTGAAAATCTGATATGTAATTAAGTGGGGAAAAAAAGCAAGTTGTAGGCCAATATTTATAATACAATCTTATTATGATATAAAGAAAAACCTCTATAAATGTGTATATATTTTCATATATGTATGCAGATCATGAAGCAACAGTTAGAACTGGACATGGAACAACAGACTGGTTCCAAATCAGGAAAGGAGTACGTCAAGGCTATATATTGTCACCCTGCTTGTTTAACTTATATGCAGAGTACATCATGAGAAACGCTGGGCTGGAAGAAGCACAAGCTGGAATCAAGATTGCTGGGAGAAGTATCAATAACCTCAGATATGCAGATGACACCACCCTTATGGCAGAAAGCGAAGAACTAAAGAGCCTCTTGATGAAAGTGAAAGAGGAGAGTGAAAAAGTTGGCTTAAAGTTCAACATTCAGAAAACTAAGATCATGGCATCTGGTCCCATCACTTCATGGCAAATAGATGGGAAAACAGTGGAAACAGTGTCAGATATTATTTTTTTGGGCTCCAAAATCACCACAGATAGTGACTGAAGCCATGAAATTAAAAAATGCTTACTTCTTGAGAGAAAAATTATGACCAACCTAGACAGCATATTAAAAAGCAGAGACCTTACTTTGCCGACAAAGGTCCATCTAGTCAAGGCTACAGCTTTTCCAGTAGTCATGTATGGATGTGAGAGTTGGACTGTGAAGAAAGCTGAGCGCCGAAGAATTGATGCTTTTGAACTGTGGTGTTGGAGAAGACTCTTGAGAGTCCCTTGGACTGCAAGGAGATCCAACCAATCCATCCTAAAGGAAATCAATCCTGAATATTCACTAGAAGGACTGATGTTGAAGCTGAAACTCCAATACTTTGGAGTCCTTCACCTGATGTGAAGAACTGTCTCATTTGAAAAGACCCTGATGCTGGGAAAGATTGAAGGCGGGAGGATGAGATGGTTGGATGGCATCACCGACTCAATGGACATGAGTTTGAGTAAACTCTGGGAATTGGTGATGGACAGGGAGGCCTGGCGTGCTGTGGTCCATGGGGTCACAAAGGGTCTGACACAACTGAGCGACCGAACTGATGCATATATTGGATTGGCCAAAAAGTTTGTTCAGTTTTTTCCATACATTGTTAAAGGAAAACCCACACGGACATTTCAGCCAACCCAATATGTCCATGTGTAGATACACATACATATTTTTTTTTAAATGGAAGAATACCAGGATACCCATGAAATGTTAATATTGGCTTTTTTTCCAGGAAGATAGGATTAGAGTCATTATAGAAGGGGAAACTAAGAATTGTTCCTTCATATACCTTTGTATTGTTTGGATGCTTATGATAAGCATATTAATTTAAAAACTTAAGCATATTTTAGAAGTAGCTGCTGATTCTGACATTTTATCCTTACTTTAATTAATTACTTTATTTATTCAACAAATATTTACTGGTGTTTAAGCTTAAAACTAAAATTGTGTAATTCCTTTAAAAAATTCAAAATAAACCAAATCAACAAGCAAAACCATTTAGCTGTTTGGGATATATTTTGCAACAGTGCAATCATTCAATTAGTTTTACTCATCCATTAGGCTTAAAATTTTATTGCAGTAGTTTTGTGGTTAGAACACAAATTAGTAACATGGGTACAGTAATGAAAAATATTGTTATTTATTCTATACTATATGACACAAACCCAAATACTCTGTGTTTGACAAGATTCAGGAGTTTTTCTTTTAATATATATTCTACCGCAGTTACTCTATGGATCCCATCTTATGGGAAGACATACCTCAAGACAAAAATATAAATCTAAATTCTCATACTTGACTGTAAATTTCCTTCCTGCACTTTGGGTAGCTATTGCATTTATCAGAAGCCCAGAAGTTCAACTCATTAAGTTTTCCTAAGAGAAGTCACAAAAAAATTGAAGGTGTGTGTGTGTGTGTGTGTGTGTTAGTTACTCAGTGATGTCTGACTCTGTGACCCCATGGACTGTAGCCTGCCAGGCTCCTCAGTTCATGGAAACTGAAGCTAATAGCTGCCAAATGTTGACTTGAGAGACCCACTAATATAAGAGGCTTTATAAGAAATGTATTATGTAGCCACTCCTCTAGACTCTCTGTTTCTATTAATGCCTCCATTCCTTCACTTTTAGGGGGAGAGGGAAAATCCTAGAGGGGTCAGAAATAAACATAACATCCAATTATACTTATTATTCTAGTTTCCTGATACATTTTTCTGTTCTCCCTTGATATCTGTCTCTTTATTCTTTAATTTTTTTCTTTCAATTGTTCTCTTTTTCAAGTGCTTTGGTGTAGTGGTATTATTTTAAATTTGAATCTTTTTATTTTTAATTGGAGGATAATTGCTTTACAACATTGGTTGGCTTCTGCCATACAACAACACAAATCAGCCATAAGTATACATATATCCCCTCACTTTGGAGCCTGCCTCCCACCGCCTCCCCCTAGTCCCACCCCTCCAGGTCATCAGAGAGAACCAGGCCAAGCTCCCTGTGTTATACGGCAACTTCGCACTAGCTAGCTATTTTACACATGGTAGAGTATGTATGTCAATGATACTCTCTCAGTTCGTCCCACCCTCTCCATCTCCATCTCTGCCCACAAGTCCATTCTCTACGTCTGCATCTCTATTCCTGCCCTGCAAGTAGGTTCATTAGTACCATTTTTCTAGATTACATTTGTTATTGTTTTAGTTGCTAAGTCATGTCCAACTCTTCTGCAACCCCATGGACTCTAGTCTGCCAGGCTCCTCTGTCCATGGAATTTCTCAGACAGGAATAATGGAGTGGTTGCCATTTCCTTCTCCAAGGGATCTTCCTGACCTGGGGATCAAACCCATGTCTCCTGCATTGGCAGGTGGATTCTTTACCACTGAGCCAGCAGGGAAGCCCCCTAGATTCCATATATATTAATATATGATATTTGTTTTTCTCTTTCTGACTTACTTTACTTTGTATTACAAGATGTAGGTTTGTCCATTTCAGGTCAACTGACTCAAATTCATTTCTTTGTATGGCTAAGTAATATTCCATTGTATATATGTACCACAACTTTATCTGCTCATCTGCTGATGGACATTTAGGTTGCTCCCATGTCCTACCTATTTTAAATAGTGCCGTAATGAACATTGTGGCATATGTGTTTTTTTTGAATTATGGTATTCTCAGGGCATGTGTGGTGCTTCCCACAAGGCACTAGTGGTAAAGAACCTGCCTGCCAATGCAGGAGATGCAAGAGATGCGAGTTCAATCCTTGGGTGGGGAAGATCCCCTGGAGAAGGGCTTGGCAACCCATTCCAGTATTCTTGCCTGGAGAATCCCATGGACAGAAGAGCCTGGCGGGCTACAGTCTATAGGGTCACAAAGAGTCAGACATGACTGAAGCGACTTAGCACACACACACACGGCACATGCCCAGTTGTAGGATTGCTGGGTCGTATGGTAGTTTTATCCCTAGTTTTTTTTGTTTTTGTTTTTGCTTTCATTTATTTTTATTAGTTGGAAGCTGATTACTTTAGAATATTGTAGTGGTTTTTGCCATACATTGACATGAATCAGCCATGGATTTACACATGTTCCCCATCCTGAACCCTCCTCCCCCCTCCCTCCCCATCCCATCCCTCTCGGTCATCCCAGTGCACCAGCCCTGAGCACTTGTCTCATGCATCCAACCTGGACTGGCGATCTGTTTCACACTTGATAATATACATGTTTTGATGCTGTTCTCTCAGATCACCCCAACCTCACCTTCTCCCATAGAGTCCAAAAGTCTGTCCTATACATCTGTGTCTCTTTTTCTGTCTTGCATATAGGTTTATTGTTACCATCTTTCTAAATTCCATATATATATGTTAGTATATGGTATTGGTGTTTATCTTTCTGGCTTACTTCACTCTGTATAATGGGCTCCAGTTTCATCCATCTCATTAGAACTGATTCAAATGTATTCTTTTTAATGGCTGCGTAATATTCCATTGTGTATATGTACCACAGCTTTCTTATCCATTCATCTGCTTCCATGTCCTGGCTGTTATCAACAGTGCTGCGATGAACATTGGGGTACACGTGTCTCTTTCAGTTCTGGTTTCCTCGGTGTGTAGTCCCCCAGGAGTGGGATTGCTGGGTCATATGACAGTTCTATTTCCAGTTTTTTAAGGAATCTCCACACTGTTTTCCATAGTGGCTGTATTAGTTTGCATTCCCACCAACAGTGTAAGAGGGTTCCCTTTTCTCTACACCCTCTCCAGCATTTATTGCTTGTAGACTTTTGGATAGCAGCCATTCTGACTGGCATGTAATAGCACCTCATTGTGGTTTTGATTTGCATTTCTCTGATAATGAGTGATGTTGAGCATCTTTTCATGTGTTTGTTGGCCATCTGTATGTCTTCTTTGGAGAAATGTCTGTTTAGTTCTTTGGCCCATTTTTTGATTGGGTCATTTATTTTTCTGGAATTGAGCTGCAGGAGTTGCTTGTATATTTTTGAGATTAATCCTTTGTTGCTTCGTATCCCTAGTTTTTTAAAGAATCTCCTTACTGTTCTGCATAGTGGCTGTATAAATTTACATTCCCACCAACAGCACAAGAGGGTCCCCTTTTCTCCACATCCTTTCCAGAATTTAAAGAATTATATAATTTTTATTACTCTTTTTTCAAAAATACTAAAGTGTACAAACTTAAGACAGTTCTTTGACACAAGGAAACAGTAAGTAAATAGATGTACAGTCTTTATTCATAAAGGTGGATTTATGCTTTATTCATGACTGGGATTAGTGTATTTTGAAAGAGGTACCAAACAGCTAGCCCATCCTTTCACCCAGTGAGGACACAGAGAGAAATCAGCAGTTTATAACCCAGAAAAGGGCCTTTATCAGAAACCAATCAGCACCCTAATCTTGGACTTCCAATCTCTAAATTGTGAGGCATGAATTTCTGCTGTTTATAAACTACCTAGTACTGTGGGTTTTTTTTATTATAGCAGCCCCAAAAGACTAAGACAAGGATGAAAGACATATTTACTTGATTAGTTCCCCCAATGTATTAGGCTTAAATCTGACAGAACTTAAACTTTCCAGGGAGTACAAGCACATGTATGAATTAAGCACCACTCAATTAATCTTAGAGTTTGGCCATTCTTTTTAAAGAAAAAAATTTATTTCTTTGAGCTTTTCTGCTCTCAATAATAGATTCTTAGAGAAAAATACCTTAGAAAGTATTTCCTTGCCTGTATTACTCTATTTAAGAATTGTCTCCTTTTTCCCCAAAGGAATTTTTATTGTAGAGAAGCACCAGAACTCTGCCACCATTTTACAATTCTCTGCCCTGTTTTCTGAGTGATTTAAACTTTCACATTTTACCAAGACTAGTTTTGTTATGGAACATCTAAGTACTGACTCACGGAAATTACTTTCAATATAAGTGCAAGCTCTACTACATAAGCTGCTGCTGCCACCCAATCACTTCAGTCATGACTGAACACCCCATGGACTAGTCCACCAAGCTCCTCTATCCATGGGATTTTCCCGGGAAGAATACTGCAGTGGGTTACCAGGCCTTCTTCCAGGGAATCTTCCTGATCCAGGGATCGAACCCACATCTCCTACATCTCCTGCATTGCAGGTGGGTTCTTTACCACTGACCCAGCGGGGAAGTCCCTACTTCATAAGAGGTAACTTCAAAAAAAGGCTGGGTCAGAATTAGGAATTCTTATAAGAATTGTACCTAATGTAAATACCTAACTATGTGTAGAGTTCTAATTGCCTTGGAAAAGTGCAACAAAAGCAGAAATGATAAATGGTAACATGTCTCTCTGGATCTTTTGTGTTCCTAGCATCTTGTACACTGTAGACACTGTAGAAACATGGGATGAATAGATGAATGGATGAACAAATAAATAAAAGAATAAACACACTGTGACCCATTTGTTTAAGTTAATACTTAAAATGGAAATGATATGCTATTTCTTAGGAATCTAAAGACTGGCTAGGTAGATTTTCTGCTGGTTTTGCCTTGGCTCATTCATTGAGCTGTATTTAGCTGCAGGATCAGCAGGCATAAAAGATCCAAGACTGCCATATTTAGATGTCCCATAATAGGTATTAACTGTCAACTGGGATGCCCTGGTTTTCCTTCCCATGGCCTCTCATCTTCTCATAAGTTAGACAGGCTTCCTTACATGACACTCTTTAGGCAGCATTCCGAGGGTGAAGATAAAAACTGCAAGGCCTCTTGAGTCCTAAGCTTTGAAACTCACACAGCATTACCTCTGCCACAAATGTTGGTCAAAGAGAGACACAAAACCAACCAGGTTCCAGGGATGATGCAACGCACTCCACTCTGGAAGTGAAGAGCCACAGAGAATTTGGCCCAGTCTACTTTCTGGAGAAGGCAATGGCACCCCACTCCAGCACTCTTGCCTGGAGAATCCCATGGACGGAGGAGCCTGGTAGGCTGCAGTCCATGGGGTCGCAAGGAGTCGGACAGACTGAGTGACTTCACTTTCACTTTTCACTTTCATGCACTGGAGAAGGAAATGGCAACCCACTCCAGTGTTCTTGCCTGAGAATCCCAGGGATGGGCTCGCACAGAGTCGGACACGACTGAAGTGACTTAGCAGCAGCAGCAGTAGCTACCTTCTGGTCACAATTACAGCTGCTACAGGTGCAAAATTACTCACCCTCTCAAGAACCCAGAAAAGTCTCATCCAATCACAGCACTCCAAAATCCAATATCTAAAATTTGTATCCATATTTAGTTTACCACCTACCAAGGCACCATGAGACCAGCATCTTTTACAACACACTGTAAGAATTTGAGCCCTATTAGTAATCAACCTCCTAGACTCCATCTGCTCACCCTTCCTTTGCATGACTTCTTCCCAGACTGATACAGTATTTCTCCAACTCCTGACCTCTTGCTTTGTCTCAGGCTTTTGCCCCCCACCCTCCCCTATTTGCTCCTCCTTTCAGCTGATACAATGTGTCTGGCATAACCCTAGGAACCTATCTCCACAAATGTCATAGGTGGGATGAGCTATGGCTATGAACTGCCTGACCCCAGAAATAGATACTCCTGGCCATTCCAAAGCCAGAATGAGCACCAGAGGCAGAACTAGGCGTGACTGATGTTTATGATCCCAGAATGAAAAATGCAAGCCAACTGAACACTGTCAAAGCCAGGGTGAGTGCTGGAGGCAGGGAAAAAATGCCGTCACTGTGATCCCGACCTCAGAGGTAACAGCTGCCACCAAACAGGCACAGGTTACTACTGCCGACACCTTCCTGGGAGCCTAAGCAGCTTTGCTCTGATGAGGGACACATCACCTAGGGCCGATTCCCCTGGGAGAGCGGAATTCCCCTGAGAGTGGGGAGAGACCCACCTCAGACTGTAGCAACTTCCCACAGGTCTCCCTGCAGCAGGCACTCCCCAAACACCCCAACTGCGGCTTCCGTACCTCTCTCTCTCCCCAGCCCGACTGAGAAAGTGAGCCCTAACAAGCCCCTACTTTCGCCCCCTCTAGTCTGAGCGGGGAACTGACACCAGAGGGTGGGCTACAAGCCGGGGTGGGTCCAAAACCAAAGTGCAGCAGCAGGGGCTGTGTGAGCAAAGAGGAGGAAGGGAATGCGCTCCTGCAACTGCAGGTGCAGCAGATTAAATCTCCCGCAGTCAGCCTGAAACCGTGGACTTTGGAGGCAAGTACAAGCTGGAATAAGGCCAGATCTGAGTCTGAGCGGACCCCACAGAGCCCTCGGCAGGTTCAGAGACCTTCCTAGAAATATTAGAGGACTTTCTGAGAAGGCAGATTGGCTAGTGCTCCCTGTATGGAGAGGACAACAGAGGACTCAAGTGGACATTCTTCTTACTACTACTCTATACATATTCTTTTTTTTTTGTTCTGTATTGTTCTAATATTTTCCCTTATTAGTCCTTTAATTTTAATTTTTTAACTTACTTTTTCCTTTTTTTAAAAAACATTTTATTTTTAAATAAACTTTATTTCCTATTTTTACAGTATTCTATAGTTACATTGCATTCTTTCCATGTTTTTGATTTTGTATTTTTGCTAGTCTAGTCTTTAGTATTCATTTTCACTTACAGGTTTGTTTATTGGCTTGAATGCACTCTTCATTTTTGATTCCTGTTTATATTCTTCTTTTTCTCTTTTCTTTTCTCTTTGTAAGTGTGTGTGAGTTTCTTTGGGTGTTCTTGTCTGTGAGTGTTGCTTTCACCATTTGTCTTAGGGTTTTGTCATCTGTGCTGTGTGGCTTGTGAAGTCTTGGTGCTACCACAGGGGTGATGCCTAAACATCCAAGGTGGGAGAACCAAGTCCAGGAGTTTAGACCACCAGAGAACTCCCAACCCCTTGAACATTAACTGGCAAGAGCTCTCCCAAAGGACTCCATCTCAACACTAAGACCAAGTCCCACCCAAAGGCCAGCAAGTTCCAGTGCTGGACACCTCATGCCAAATCTTCAGCAAAACAGGAACAGAACCCAACCCATTAGCAGACAGGCTGCCCAAGGCCATAGTAAGCCCATAGACACCCCCAAAACACACCACTGAACACAGTATTGCCCTTCAGAGAGACAAGATCCACCATCCTCCTGATATCAAAACCAGACAAAGATGCCACAAAAAAAGAAAATTACAGGCCAATATCACTGATGAACATAGATGCAAAAATCTTCAACAAAATTCTAGCAAACAGAATCCAACAACACATTAAAAGGATCATACATCATGATCAAGTGGGCTCTATCCCAGGGATGCAGGGATTTTTCAATATATGCGAATCAATTAATGTGACATACCACAGTAACAAATTGAAAGATAAAAACCATATGATCATCTCAATAGATGCAGAGAAAGCTTTCAACAAAATTCAGTGCCCATTTATGATAAAAACTCTACAGAATGTAGGCACAGAAGGTACCTACCTCAACATAATAAAAGCCATAAACAAATCCACAGGAAACATTATTCTTGATGATGAAAAAAATGAGGGTATTTCCTCTAAGATCAGGCAAAAGACAAGCATGCTCACTCTTGTCACTACTATTCAACATAGTTTTAGAAGTCCTAGCCATGGCATTCAGAAAAGAAAAAGAAAGAAAGATTGGAAAAGAAGTAAAAACTCTCACTGTTTACAGATGACATGATACAATACATAGAAAACCCTAAAAACACCACCAGAAAGTTACTAGAGCTAGTCAATGAATATAATAAAAATGCAAGATGTAAGATTAATACACAGAAATCCTTGTATTCCTATACACTAACAATGAGAAATCAGAAACAGAAACTAAGGAGACAATCCCATTCACCACTGCAACAAAAAGAATAAAATATCTAGGAATAAACCTACCTAAAAAGACAAAAGACCTGTATGTACAAAACTTTAAGACACTGATAAAAGAAATCAAAGATGATACAAACAAATGGAGAGCTACACCATGTTCTTGAACTGGAAGACTCAATATTGTGAAAATGACTATACTACTCAAAGCAATCTACAGATTCAGTGCAATTCCTATCAAACTACCAATGGCATTTTTCACAGAATTAAAACAAAAAGTTTTACAATTTATATGGAAGCACAGAAGACCAAAGGAATCTTGACCAAGAAAAAAGGATCTGGAGGAGTCAATCTTCAGACTATATGACAAAGATATATTAACACAATATTGTACTGGCACAAAAACAGAAATATTCACCAATGAAACAAGATAAGAAGCCTAGAGATAAACCCAAACACCTATGGGCACAATATCTTTGACAAAGGAGGCAAGAATATACAATGGAAGAAAGACAGCCTCTTCAATTAGTGGTGCTGGGAAAACTGGACAGTTGTATTGTATGTAAAAGAATGAAAGCAGAACACTTCCTAACACCATTTGTCTATTTGCCACTATTTGAATTTATTTGTCACTTTCACCATATAATCGTAAAGTGAAAGCAAAAGTTGCTCAATCATGTCCAACTTTTTGTGACCACATGGACTATACAGTCCATGGAATTCTCCAGGCCAGAATACTGGAGTGGGTACCTGTTCCCTTTTCCAGGGAATCTTCCCAACGCAGGAATTGAACCGAGGTCTCCTGCATTGCAGGCAGATTCTTTACCAACTGAGTTATCAGGAAAGTCCTTCCTAACACCATACACAAAAATGAACTCAAAATGGATTAAAGACTTAAAATGTAAGGCCAGAAACTATAAAACTCTTACAGGAAGACATAGGCAGTACTCGCTTCGATATAAATCACAGCAAGATCCTCTTTGACCCACCTCCTAGAGTAATGGAAATAAAAACAAAAAGAAACAAGTGGGGCCTAATGAAACTTCAAGGCTTTTACACAGCAAAGGAAAAAATAAACAAGATTAAAAGACAACCCTCAGGGTGGGAGAAAATAATTGCAAATGAAACAACTGACAAAGGATTAATCTCCAAAATATATATGCAGCTCATACAGCTCAATATCGGAAAAATAGACAGCCCAATCAAAAAATGGGTAAAAAACCTAATTTCTTTCTCCAAAGAAGACATACAGATGGCCAATAAACATATGAAAATATGCTCAACATCACTAATTATTAGAGAAATGCAAATTAAAATTACCATGAGGTATTACCTCACACCAGTCAGAAAGACCATCACCAAAAAATATACATATAATAAATGCTGAAGAGGATGTGAAGAAAAGGGAACCCTTCTACACAGTTGGTGGGAAGGTAAACTGATACAGTTATTATAGAGAACAGTATGGAGATTCCTTAAAAAAACTACAAATAAATCTACTATATGATCCTGCAGTCCCACTACTGGGCATATTCCCTGAGAAAGTCACAATTCTCAAAGACACATGTACCCCAATGTCCACTGCAGCCTTATTTACAATAGCCATGACATGGAAGCAACCTACATGTCCATATAAGATGAATGGACAAGATGTGGTGCACATATACAATGGAATATTAGCCATAAAAAAGAATTAATTATGGCTAATTCACTATAACTAACACAACATTGTAAAGCAACTTTCCTCCAATTAAAAAATAAATGTAAAGAAACTTTAAAAAAAGACATAATGGAAGGATTAAGTTAAACTTTTGAAGTATTTCTAAAGTTGCTTAGAAGATCAAAGCAACTGAATTGTACTTATCACTTCAGTAATGATTTGTAGTTTAACAGTTCAGTGCTTCATTCACCTGTCTATAAAACAGAATAAAAAATTTCCCTAGGGTTGTACCTTACCTCCCACCAATTTACAATTTGTTACCAGGAAGATTTCCAAAGATATTGTTTTATATTTTACTTTTCTACCCTGTGTTAAAGCTATACTCTTTTAAAGTAATCAACATTTTAATTGGCAAGTTCAATTATAGAGTATAATCATCTTCTAAACTATACCTCAAAGTAGTTTGATAAAGAAGAATCACTTTTACTAAATTTGATAGAACTCACGATTAGCTTTCTAGAGAATAACTTCTATTTTAAAAATTGCTATTCATGTTTCATTTTGTGCTCTTATTATAACCTTGGCCCTGATTCATTATGATAAAGAGAATGAAAATGGATATACTTCTGTCTTTTCAAACAGATTTCTGAAATGTTCATTTCATATACCCAAAGCAAGCTGAACGAGGTAACCAAATCATCACAGTGATTCTTTTTGCTAAAAATAGAGTCAATGCAGATAAATGAATATTATTTCTCAAGTGTACTTCCTTAATCTTGGTCTCCATTATACATGGACTCTGTGCAAAAGTGATATACCTTGAAATATAATTTACAATTGGAGATATTTGTTTAGAAATAGCATTTGTTATTTTCTGTGCCTAATACAGTTTAAAAAGTGTGACATGCCATGTCACTGCCTATTTGCAATTTCACTTTGATATTCTCTACTAAAATAACCTTAAAATTTCATACTTGAATACTATCTTTAGGCATCACTTAAACCTCCATCTGTGTATTCATATCGCTGTTTATGCAGAATAACTATTAAGGTATTCATACTTATTTTTCAAAAGATACATTTGAACCACATTCTAAACACCTCACTAAGTCAAATATAATTGATTCATTTACTCAACAAACATTGACCCACAATGTACAAGAGATACAGGGAAGATAAGAGGAAGCCCTGGCCCCTCACTGGTCTTACATGCTAGCATGCAGAGAAAGTCAGCAAACAGATAAGCAAGTAAAGGTAGAGAGAACTGAATGAAGACTTAGTGCCAGGAGGAAATAACAAAACAGGATGAAGAAATAGTGAGCTTCAGGTTGGGGGAGGGGAGAAGAGGATACTGGATTGTGTAGCAGTGATGCCCACTGGATATAGATGAGGCTATCAGTTCTGACGAGTTTCTTTCAGCCCAGGTAACTGACCTCCAGGATACATTTCTAACTCTGACCAAACTCTCTCTTCTTCCCTCCAGGATTATGCAGCAAATCAGTGTCTTTTGTCTCAAATGTTAGTGATCTCAGCACACCAATATCGGACAATAATCTAGATTCCTTCACCTCCTGGTACCTGCCTTAATTCCACTGGGTGTAATTATCATAAAACAACTGACACAAAGATTGTGTTTCTCTTCAGAGACCTATCTTGGAATGTATTTTATTCTGGAAAGCAGTCAAGTCAGGTCCTTTGAGTTGGGTAGGACCTCATTTGGGCAAGAGATTAAAGTTCTTTGCAGAGCTCATGACTGTTCTTTTTTCCTTTGAAAATGGATCAGATCTTTTGCCTTTTCTGTCTAAAACCAACAAAGAAAACTGAAAAAAATGCCAAAGGCAAAAAAAATAAACAGGAAAGCCAAGAAAAAAAACTGCACCTACTCTATGTGAGAATAATCTGAATTGCCATCAAAATGAAATTTTTATTTTTTACTTGACTTGGAGATGTTTTAGTTATATGCAGCTTACCTTTTAAGATCATTATAAAAAAATCATTATATTAATTATTAACAAAAACCTGTTATTCCCCACAATTTCCATCTTCTCCACAAAGTCCATCAGCGTGGCTTTAAGCATTTGAATTCCCATGTTTCTGAAAACTTGATCCTTTTCACACCACCATCTTATTTTTCAGTTCATACGCTTTCTGTGCAGTTGCTTTGAACTGCATGGAGATTTGATCTTCTGATATCCTTTTTTTACCCACAGGGACTGAAATCATAATTCTACTTATCCTTGTCACCCACCTTGAGAAGCTATAGTTTGTTCCTCTGATTTTCTATTTCTAATCCCAAATCTGGAGACTTCTATAAATATTAATCAGTGTGCAACACTGTGCTTCAGCAATACTGAATACATGAAGATAGTACAAAAAAAAAAAAAAGAAAAGACTGAAAATTTAAATATAAAATATTCAGTTATTAATAGATCTATAAAGCAGAAATAATACTGAATGATAGCCACTCAGTGTAAGTGGGAGTATGGCGCTATTGGTAAGTATTGTTTCACGCAGTGCAGAAGATTGTGTGAATTGCTCCAGAAAACCAGTAAAGCTTCTGGCTCCTATGGGGTTATGCTTAGTCCACCAGCTTGCTCTGTTTTCCACTATGGTATGCCTGCAGAAAAATACTTTGAAAAAATGTTTACTCTGGGTTTTTGCTGGATCACAACCCCAAAAGTGATCCACTAGAGAAAATCTTAAAGTTTTAAGGACTAAAGAGTTTGTTAATTTCAGAGAGAATGAATATTATGAATACCTAAAAGCTTTTCTTAATGGAAAAATGGCTTTGAGTTAGAGAAGCATTAGAATGGAATTACTCTTCCCTCTTACTCTGCTTTCTCATTATATGATAAATGACAGTTTTGCTGCACTGGCCAGTTTTCATATTTTTGAGATATTCTTCTCATGGCCATTGCTATACAAAGTCCACTTATCATTCAAACTTCCTATTAACTATTTTCATCTTCTTCTCTCTCTCCACATGCAATATAGGATTTTTAAAAACTGTACTACAATTTGAAACTTGGATATTCATCACCATACTACTGTTATTATAGACTGTATAACCAAAAGGCTACATAGAAATATGCTGGTCAAACTAGCAGAGACTTATGAAATATTAACAGTTGCAGGCAATAAGTTAGTTGCTTAGTCCTATTTATTCAGATAAAGAAGAAAACAAAAGGTAGAGAACTAGTAGATTAAATGAATAAGTATGCATGTGACTAGAATACTTCCCGTGTCATCAACAGTTTTCCCTTGCATAGACTGGTTTTAGTTTGAACAAGTTTAGGTTTGTAATCCCTAGGAACGAATGACAAATAAGGAGAGTGATTTTACTAATCCTCTATATTAATGAAGAAACCATTGTGCTGTGGTACAGTTCATCTCTTTAGAGAAGTCTTTTGAAAAATTGAGTGAAGGGGTTACTGATTTTCACTTGAGCAAATTTTATTACATCGAACTTGATCAAACTTGAGAGACTCCATTTGTCTCTCCCTTTCAATCTACAGCAAGTAAACAACAAGTAAGACATTTTGTAGAACCTAGAGTCTCCCATGGACAGAAATCATGAGATACCTCTTGGGATTACTGAATGCATGGCCTTTAAAAGTGAATGCAACTTCCAAAAGTTTTAAATTTAAAGTCAAGGTGTACCTAAACCACTAGGGAAATCTGGCTCAATTTGTATTATCACTTTTCACCATATCACTTTATGCTTGGTCTCTCTTGAAATTTTCTTCTCAAGTGCAGGCAAAGCTTCTATCATTAGGGGACTACTGTTATGTGAAGTCAGCAAGAGCATTTCAAAATTTGAAATATGCATTAAAGGCATTATAGTTGGAGTCAGTAATTGCAGTAAGCTCTAAAACCTCAGTCTGCCTAACAGGTTCAAGGATAATGCTATAATGGTATATATATAATACCTACTTGCTATGACACCCTTATGTAAACATGATTTCAAGCAAGGGTTCATTTCATAATGACTTCTGCTGTCAATACTCAATCTACTTAGTTACCAGAAATTGTCAATATGCCCTTCACCTCACATGTTCTTAAGTGACACGTTCCACTTCTCTAGCTTGTTATTTATTTGTTAGCTTTATTGATTTAAATTCCTTCTCTACTTCTTCTTACATGTCTAGAGGAGAATGATATTAACACAGACTTTGTCACACAGAGGCAATGAATGGATTCAAGTCATCATTACTGGATTAATCTATAAGGTCAAGGAAAAATGGAGAGATAGAAGTACATCAAGATGTGTTTACCACTAGTCTTAATTTATAAAAACCAATTTCCATTAATGTAATTACTAAATTCAGCTAATATTTTCTTTTCAGATAAAAACCAAATCCTGTCATTTAATAAGCATTTCTTAGTACCTACTCTATGTTCCCAACAGCATTGGGGAGGGAAAGATGAGAAAGACATGCTCTTTGCTCACAACCTAGTTGGAGGGAAAAGAAATTTTTCAAATAATCACACGATGCAGTGAGTACCAAAGTAGAAAATTGAATGTTTGGGGTTTTGAATTTTTTCTTTTCTCTATAAATAATATTAATAATACATTCTTCCTAAGGAGATCTAATGAAATGAAAGTGCTTGATGGGATTGGGTATGCAAGTTTAAATAAAACCTCAAGAGTTCAGTTAATTGCTTTGCAAAATATAAGAAGAAGAATTTGACAATTTACAGGAGAAGTCTAAGACAGCTCAGTCCAATAGAAACATATTGTGAGCCACATATATAATTTTAAAGTTTCTGGTGGTCACAGTTTTAAAACAAGGAAAAGGGGAAATTAATTTTAATAATATACTTTAGTTAACTCAGTATGTCCAAAACATTGTCACTTCAATAATTTAAAAGTTATTATCAATATATTTTATTTTCTTTTCTCAGAGGCTTCCAAATTTGGTTTGTATTTTACACTTACAGCACATCTGATCTCAATCTAACTTCAATTCAAATGCTTGAGAGTGACCACAGGTGGTCAGTGGCTACAGTATCCAACAACACAAATCTAATAGGTGAGAGAAGAGGAAGTAAGCAATGAGCAGGCAAACACTTGTGTACTATGTAATCCAATTTCTCCCGTAACCTCTCACAATCTTCAGTTAAAGATATAAGACTCACAAATATTGGTGTGAGGGATCTGTGTGAAACAACGAAGTTGAACTTCACAGAAGAACCCATGTGGTGTGGGTCAAATGCATAACAGTATGGTTAAAGACAAGGAGATGTGAAAGGGTGTGAACCAGTAGCTCAAGAAGTTAAGAGTTGTTATTAAGGGATGAAGCCAGACAGAAGTGCTGGGATGAGAATGGAAATGACCCTGTGTACCATGCAAAGGGATTCAGTCTTATGTTGAACACAGTAGGGAACTACTGAGTGTATTTATGTCTGAGAATAATGATCAGATTTCACCTGGATGTCCCATAGGCACTTTGAGCTCAATATGATCAAAGTTTAACTCAACAATGAACCATTCCTTCAAATCTGCCATTTCTATGTGTCATAATTCCTCCCACTCTTAACCTCCCAAACCTACTTACTAATGTCCTATAAGACTAACTACTTTTCCCACTCTCCACTTCCTTAATCCTATTTCAGGATGTTACCATTTCTTGATTGGATTATTACAAATGGTCTCCTTCTTCAATCTTGATTAGTTTCAATCCATTCTCCAAGGAATATAAATTTTTCTAAAAAGCAATGTAAATCCTAAGGTTTCCCATTTGTCTCATGCTTTTCTTAGAAGAAATTTCCAGTCTCCAAAAATTGGTTCAGAAGGTTCTGAGTGATTTGACTCATAATTACTTCTCCAGCTTCCACCCATTTCCTTCTCACTCTCCATTTCAGCCATATTGAACTTTCAGTTCAGTTCAGTTACTCAGTCGTGTCCGACTCTTTGAGACCCCATGGACTGCAGCATGCCAGGCTTTCCTGTCCATCTCCAATTCCCAGAACCTGCTCAAACTCATGTCCACTGAGTCAGTGATGCCATCCACCCATCTCATTCTCTGTCAATCCCTTCAGCAAATGTGCCCACCATGGGACTCCCTGGTGGTCAAGTGGTTAAGAATCCACCTCCAAAATAGGGGACACGGGTTCAATCTCAGTTCCAGGAATTAAGATCCCAAATGCTGTGGGACAATTAAACCCAGGTACCACAACTACTGAGCCCCAGCTCTAGAGGCTGCTCACCACAACTAGAGAAAGCCTGTACATAGCAACAAAGACCCAACACAGCCAAAATAAGTAAATAAATACTTTAAAAAAAAAGTGTGCCCACCACTTCAGAGCCTGGCATGTCTTCTGTACAAAAGATACTCCCTAATTGTGTGGTGTTTACTTACATGACCTTTTAGGAAGTCTTTCCAACTGTCCCCAAGTGTAAGTTAGACTCGCTTCTTTGTGGCTCTCTAGTACTCTATATTTCTCTTATAAAACTGAGAATACTGTTTTATAATTTTCCATTAATGTATTATTCTCCCAGTAAACTAATTTTTCCACTAACACAGAGTAACCATGTATTTTTCTCAGTCGTACCTTTGGGTCAAACCATACCTGAAAAAGATTTAGATACTTAAGAAATGCTGTTGAATGCTTAATTTACATCAATAGATCTGAGGCTTAAAGAGGTCAGAGAAAGGTATCAAGTTAGGTTACTATGATATCCTATAAAATAATAAATGTTGAAAGTCTGAAACAGACAGGAGGACTAGAAGTATGTGGGAGATGAGTGAAGTATAGTGAAAGATGTTTAGAAAGCAAATTTAATATGACTTAGTAATTACTGGGGTCATGTATGGATGTGAGAGTTGGACTGTGAAGAAAGCTGAGTTCCAAAAAATTGATGCTTTTGACCTGTGGTGTTGGAGAAGACTCTTGAGAGTCCCTTGGATGGCAAGGAGATCCAACCAGTCCATCCTAAGGGAGATCAGTCCTGGGTGTTCATTGGAAGGACTGATGCTGAAGCTGAAACTCCAATACTTTGGCCACCTCATGCGAAGAGATGACTCATTGGAAAAGATCGTGATGCTAGGAGGGATTGGGGGCAGGAGGAGAAGGGGACGACAGAGGATGAGATGGCTGGATGGCATTACAGACTTGATAGGCATGAGTTTGAGTAAACTCTGGGAGTTTGTGATGGACAGGGAGGCCTGGCATGCTGCAATTCATGGGGTCGCGAAGAGCCGGACATGACTGAGCAACTGAACTGAACTGAACTGACTGTGGATAAAGCGATTCATGAAAACGTCCCACAACTTGAGATCTAAGTTTAGAGATTAAAAATACAACTTACTTCCCAGCACAGTAATGAATACACAATAAAGTACAGTGTAGTAAATTTTAAACTATCAGAAACATATGAAGATCCTATACACTACAGTGTAAACCATAATCACATAATTCTACTCAAGAGTATATTAAATATTAGAAGACAATGGAAAGAAATTATTTCCAACCTAGTATCTCATAACCAACTAAACTACTATTCAAGTGCCAAGTTAGTACAACCCTGGTAGCCATACCTGTCAAAGATGCTACAAGAAACAAAAAATTAAAGTTCAATATTTCTCAAAATTTAAATAATCCTAAATGAAATATTAGCAAATAAAATCCAGTCTTATACTAACAGGATAAGATATCAACACCAAGTATATATTTATTCCCAGAATGCAAAGTTAGTTGAACATCTGAATGTAATCACATTCAATGTAAATTACTACATTCATAAAGGAAAAAAATAATATATCAACAGACTAAAATAAAGCAAGTGATAAAGTTCAACATTTATTCACAATAAAGACCCAGCAAACTAGCAAGACAAAAGAAATTTCTCAATCCAATAAAGGATTGTTTTGTTTTTCTGGTGGACATTGGTAAACTGACCTTAAAATTTATATGAAGATGCAGAGGATCTTAAATAGCAAGACAACTTTGAAGAAGAAGAAAGCTGGAGTACTTATCAACACTTACTGTAAATCTACAGCAATCAAGGCTATGTTAATGGCCTAAGGATGAGTAAATAGATCAATGGGACAGAACAGAGTTCAGAAAGAGTCCCACACATATACAGTCACGTGATTTACTCAAAGGTGTCACTCCAATTCGGTGGGGCACACAATGCTTTTCTCAATAAAGGATACTGGAGACTGAGTATCCATATGGAAAAAATAAACTTTGGTCCATACTTTGCATCCTATTCAAAAAATTAGTTTTAAGTAGATCATAAATTTATATGTTAACTGTGAAATGTTTTATACTTATAGAAGAAAATATAAGAACAATTTATGATCTATTCATACAATGTAATTTTTTTTTTTTTTTTGGTTTTGCCATACTTTTTTTTTTTTTTTAATTTTTTTATTAGTTGGAGGCTAATTACTTCACAACATTTCAGTGGGTTTTGTCATACATTGATATGAATCAGCCATAGATTTACACTTATTCCCCATATTAAGCACTGACAATTTAGAAAACTTTGGTAAAGTAAATAATATGAATGAATTCACACCAAAAAAAAAAATATGGAGTGAAAAAATAAGTGCAAAAAAGTATG
Source organism: Cervus elaphus (assembly GCF_910594005.1). NCBI lineage: Eukaryota > Metazoa > Chordata > Mammalia > Artiodactyla > Cervidae > Cervus > Cervus elaphus. The sequence continues at coordinate 42,505,155 of NC_057819.1, read as the reverse complement.
TATTAATTGATTCCATATTTATGATTTTCAAGAAGGAAAAATTAATTCAAGTAATAGTACTCAGAATAATGGTAACTCCTAAAGAGTGAGTATTAACTAGTATGGGGCACTAAGAAGCCTTTTGACTGACAGAAATGTTGTATACTTCATTTAGGTGGTATGTATAGGTATGTGTGTATCTGTCATCAAACTGCACATTTAAGATTTGTGCAATTATTATATGTAATTTTACCTTGATACAATTTGAAAGGCTTAATTTACATTTCAGGGTAGAATAAAAATATCTTTAGACATGTAATGTCACAAATATGCTTTCGGTAAGAGCTGTTTAAGGATGTATTCTACAAAGTGAGAGGGTAAACTGACAATGAGGAAGACCTGGGATAGAAAAAAAGTATATCAAACCAAGGAGAGAAAGTGAAAGAATCCCCAGTATGATGGTATAAATAAAGAATGTCAGCTCTACCCCAGATAGGAGGGAGAATAATGCAGACTAGAGCAAGTTCTGGGAGACATGACTACAAAAAGATTAATTTGATAGAATGTCTGGCTTGTTGGTTGTTTAGTCACTAAGTTGTGTCTGGCTCTTTTTGCGATGCCATGGACTATAGTGGTAATTTGAACATTCCCCCACAAAGCCTTTGACTGTGTGGATCACAACAAACTGTGGAAAATTCTTAATGAGATGGGAATACCAGACCACCTGACCTGCCTCTTGAGAAATCTGTATGCAGGTGAAGAAGCAACAGTTAGAACTGGACATGAAACTAGAGACTGCTTCCAAATCGGGAAAGGAGTACGTCAAGGCTATATGCTGTCACCCTGCTTATTTAACTTATATGCAGAGTACATCATGAGAAATACCAGGCTGGATAAAGCACAAGCTGGAATCAAGATTGCTGGGAGAAATATCAATAACCTCATATATGTAGATGTCACCAGCCTTATGGCAGAAAGTGAAGAAGAACTAAAAAGCCTCTTGATTTAAGTGAAAGAGGAGAGCGAAGAAGTTGACTTAAAACTCAACATTCAAAAAACCAAGATTATGGCATCTGGTCTCATTACTTCATGGCAAAAGGATGGGAAAACAATGGAAACAGTGATAGACTTTTATCTTCTTGGGCTCCAAAATCACTGCAGATGGTGACTGCAGCCTTGAAATTAAAAGACGGTTACTCCTTGGAAGAAAAGCTATGACCAATCTAGACAGAATATCATAAAGCAAAGACATTACTTTGCCAACAAAGGTCCATCTAGTCAAAGCTATGGTTTTTCTGGTAGTGGTGTAAGTATGTGAGAGTTGGACTATAAAGAAAGCTGAGCACTGAAGAATTGATGCTTTTGAACTGTGGTGTTGGAGAATATTCTTGAGAGTCCCTTGGACTGCAAGGAGATCCAACCAGCCAATCCTAAAGGAAATCAGTCCTGAATATTCATTGATAGGACTGATGCTGAAGCTGAAACTCCAATACTTTGGTCACCTGATGTGAAGAACTGACTCATTGGAAAAGATCCTGATGCTGGGAAAGATTGAAGGCAGGAGGAGAAGGGGATGACAGAGGATGAGATGGTTGGATGGCATCACCGACTTGAAGGACATGAGTTTGAGTAAGCTCCAGGTGTTGGTGACAGACAGGGAAGCCTGGTGTGCTGCAGTCCATGCAGTTGCAAAGAGTCAGACATGACTGTGTAACTGAACTGAACTGAACTGATGGACTATATAGCCCTCCAGGCTCCTCTGTTCCCAGGCAAGAATACTGGGTTGTGTTGCCATTTCCTTCTCTAAGGGATAGTCCCAACTCAGGACTTGAACTCATGTCTCCTGCAATAGCAGGTGGATTCTTTACCACTGAGCCACCAGAGAAATCTGCTACATCTAATCATACAAAGAGGAGATTTAGACAACTGTAGATAATTTGAGGTTTAATTAATGAAAGGTAAGAGAAGAAGAAAAACAATAAACAAGTCTTTTTTTTTTCCAGGAAACCCAGAAATTATATAGGAAAATTAAGGTAAACATAGTTTATTAATTAACTTGGCTCTTTGGACAGCATTTACCTGGTTGTAATCATATTCACTGAACATCTAATCAACTAGAGCATAAATATAAAAGGGGTTAAATAATAAGCTAAAGGGGTGTAATTGTTTCCTCTAGGGTGGAGGGAACAGAGAAAGGCATAGTTGGAGATGGGTATTTTTGTAGCTAACCTGGCAGCATATTTCAACTCCATAAATGATGTGCATACACAATTTTTACTTACATAAGAACTTCAAAATTTTTCATACAGGATGGGAGTGATGCAAAAGAGATTAAGAGGTGATCAGTCAGGAGATGAACTTCAGAAGGACTAATGGTTGGATTGAGTGATAGATTGCTGCTGATCATGGTCTAGATGGAATAGCTCAAGCTTTTCAAATTAAGTTTTCAATGCTATACCCTTGCATTTTAAACCCATCATTTTTCAGAGCAGGACAACCTTTCTTCTTGAAACTCCTTTTTTTTAATGCAAAATGCTTTAAATAATTTGTGAAGCATTCTGTCAACATTTTATGCTTGCTGAGAAAAGAAATTTTCTTCTCCCTTCCTATTATTGCTATCTCTCGACACTTTCAGCAGAGAATTTATTACTTATAAAGCAGATGCATTTCTTCAGAGTTTTCAGGAATTACAAACAATTATAGGAAAGAAAAGTGTTTCCATTACCAAAAAGGCAATAATGATGGAACCCACTATTGAATATGCCAGCGAGATCACAGAGTTTAAAGAGCAAGCACAGTGTTTTAACCTTTATTCTAGCTGATAGAAGATGATGCAGTATTCTATTATCCACAATGACAAGTGATTTATTGGGATACTTTCTTTTCTTCCAAACTGTTTAAACCATTGTTTTTTTTCTCCAATTGCACTGATTTTTCATCTTAGTGCATGTACAGGGCTATACACATTTGGACGGTTATTAAAAAAAAAAAAAAAACCACTAACATTCTCCATTCTAAAGATACTCATTTTGCTAGTGCTATTCCACAAATGGAGGTTTGCCTCATTGCATGCCCAAACAGTTTTATTTAGGCAATTTTTTTTTTTTGGATGTCTAAAAGTAATCAAAAGGCTTGGCAAATTCTAACATTTCTCCCAAAATCTGCTTTCTAAAATCTTATTTTGGGAAAAAAATCATTTTATGAGGAACCAAATACTCTTGCTAAAAGAGAAAGTTACTTTAAAATAGGATTCCAGATATTTAAGGATGTAGGGAGCAGACCAAAGGCCAATAGTAGGATGTGATGGTTCTGTATGTGCAATTTTTCAGGCCGGAAATCCTGCTGTGTGTTTTCCTTGCCCTCGGGGAGGTGAGATTGACAGTAGTTGTTCACAAACCAATAAACAAGCAGTTTTCCTGAAGTTCTGAAATAAGAACAAAGCATTTCAGAACCTTTCCTCCTAATGTTCTTCTCCAATGGAGAGAAAGACCCCTACTCCAGGTCACTGCTTAAGAGTCACAAATTACTATTCAGTTCTCAGGTAGGGAGTTGGTTGGGAGGATTAGAATGCTGAGTCAAATGGTGCTTTTGCAACACTGATATCTTTTTGACAGATTGCCCAGATTTCCTGGTTAATGAGCCATCCTTATCTGTGTTCTGGAGATGCACAAAATGAAAGTTCTGAAAGACTGCCACTCTAGTGCATTGTCCATTATTGATTGCCCTTTGCAATTCTGTTACATACTAAAACTTAGAACTGTGTATGCATGAAATGGGGAAAAAATAAAAGGAAGAATGTGTTATTAAGGATAACAATCAGTATGGTTTCAGGTTGCTTTTTATTTTGGAACATAAAATCTAGCAAAAGGAGTCTAAAGTATTGATATCTAACCTTAGATTAGGGAACAAGAGAATTGGATTCTGACTACTTTACTAAGTGGTTTGAGTAAACTACTTCATCTTTGTGCATCTAGGGCTTTATCATCTGTCAAAAAATAAAGTGGAAAAAAAAAAGAGAGAGAGAGAGACATTAACTCTAAAAACCCTCCTAACTCCAAAAGTGGTTTTATTTTCACAACTTCATTTTCATAGGATATTAATCTAAGATATCATCTACTTAGAATATTTAAATATTTTACCTATATCTTTATAATTTCTTGCTTACTTTCACTGCTAATCTTTTGATTTATGTAGTGTTACATCACATCCATAAGGGATATTGGGAAAATCTATTGTGTGCAGAGCAATATGAAATCTTTTTATTTGATATTAAAATTATAACATTAATTAAGATGCTGGGAATCTGAGGTTAATAGATGCAAACTATTGCATTTAGAATGTATAAACAACAAGGTCCTACCTTATAGCACAAGGAATTATATCCAATCTCCTAAGATGAACCATAATAGAAAAGAATATTTAAAAAGGATGTATATATGTATACAAAAAAAAAAGACATGGAAGCAAGCTAAATGTCCCCTGACAAATGAATGGATAAAATAGATGTAGTGCATATAAAAAATGGAATGCTACTCAGTCATAAAAAAGAATGAAATAACACCATTTGCAGCAACATGGATGCAACTAGAGAGTATCATACTAAGTGAAGTCAGAAAGAGAAAGACAAATGTCATATGATATCACTTATATGTGGAATCTAAAAAAAGCGACACAAATGAACCTATCTACAAAACAGAAACAGACTCACAGACATAGAAATCAGACTAATGGTTGCCAAGGGGGAGGAGGGAGAAGGAGAGAGATGATGTACTGGGGGTTTGGGGTTGGTAGATACAAGCTATTACATTTAGAATGGATAAACAACAAGGTTCTACTGTATAGCACAGGGAACTATATCCAATCTCCTGGGATAAACCATAATGGAAAAGAATATTAAAAAAGAATATATCTATATATGTATAACTGAGTCACTTTGCTATACAGTAGAAATTAGTACAACATTGTAAATCAACAATACTTCAATTAAAAAGTATAAAAAACATTTAAAATTTTTCAATTTTAAGGACAAGAACAAGATGGTGGAGGAGCAGGTGGATGTGGACTACATCTCTTTCCATGGATACATCAGGAATACACCTTCAGACACAGAAGTGCATGCAGAACACCAGCTGAGAGCGGACAGGAGGACCTGAGAAGAGGAAAAGAATACTTAGACCCATGCAAAACTCGGTAGGATGAAGGAACTAGGGGGGAAAACAGGAGTGTGAGTAGGACTGGACCTGCTCTGGGTGGGTGGGGGAACTGAAGCAGGGATCCGATCCCCACATCAGGGCAATTGTCTGAGTCAGAGGAGAAACATTTAAGGCTTGAGAGTGAAACAGCTGATCTGTGGCAGCCTAAATGGAATAAGAATCAGACAGTCCTTGCCACAGCCATACAGACCCCAGACAGGGACAAGAGCTCCCTGGAAGGCACCGCAGTTGGGAGCTGGAGTTTGGGGAATGTGGATCGATCCCAGAGTGAGGTGTGCTGTTGAATGTGGAGAGATGGGTTGAGGGGATGTGTGGGAGGAGATCATGGTGGGAAATGGCTGTGGAGGAAAGCCGGGGCAGCCACGGAAGCAAGGCGATACTGCTGAGTCACGCCTAGGGGATGGAGCCATCACCATAGCCTCTCTCTCCCACATGCCAGCATCGGCAGCTGAACAACAGAGAGGCTGGCCCATCAAATGCCTGACACACTGAACTACAGAGTAGGACCCCACCCAGGGTGCTCCTTTAAGTGACTGATGGAGGGAACTACAGAGTGGGATCCCATCCAGGCTGCCCCTTGAGGTGCATGACACAACGATCTACAGAGTAGGACCCCAGCCAGGGGGGCCTCTCTATGTGCCAGACACACCGAACAACGGAGAAGGACCCCAGGCAAGGAAGCCCTCTAAGTGCCTGAAAGGGCAGAGCAATGGAGAAAGGCTGGCCAAAGAGGCCTTCTCATCACCAGCTTCAAGAGGCTTGAAAAACAGACTCTGATAGGGCCATAACTCCTGCGGCTGAGGCAGTCCGTGCCCCAGCACACTTGATGCTGCCAGGGTCCCCACAAGCCAAGCAGTTGCCCCACCTTCACACTCAACTCTCACTGGGGCAGAGCTGCCACAGGCAAAAAATGTCTTGCATCTATGCGCAAAGGGTCGCCTAAGTCGTGTATGACTCTTTGCGACCCTGTAGACTGTGGCCTGCCAGGTTTCTCTGTCAGGGAGGGGGATTCTCCAGGCAACAATACTGGAGCGTATTGGCCAATCCTGGTTGCCATACCCTTGTAGAGCACTGTATTTCCTGCTGCCTAGCCGCCAACTCCCCTGAATACCTGGTGCTGCCAGAACCCCTGTGACCCAAGCAGCTGCACCACCTCCACACCTGGCCCTCACAGGGGCAAACCCAGGTCTTCCAGGGCAGCCTCAGGAGCAAACCCCAGTGGACGACCCACACGCAGAGGTGGAAGTAAAGCCACAATTTAAACACAGGGGCAGTGTGGCTAAGGAAGAAGACCCCAAACCTTCCCACCAGCTGTACAAACTGCAGATTAAATCCACACGATCACCTAGCAGACTCTGTGTCTATGGAATATATAAAAGATCACTGAGAGCTCCTACAAAAGAAAACAGACTAGTTCTGATAGCTGTGGGCATTGGAGGCAAGAACACACAGATGTAGGACCAGGTTAGACTCTGAGCTTCCCCTACAGCAGGTCCAGAGATCAGCACAGTGTTGGAGGGCATCCTAGGGAGGTGAGGTGGACTGTGACTCCCAGCGAGGGAAAGAAATCTGACAGCAGTGACTAAAGAAAAACATTTATTATTCTTATGTTTTGACTTGCTCTGTAGATTCTTTTGGATTTTTTTCCTTTTTTTTCCCCCATTTTTTCCCCTTCTGTTGTAGTTGTTGATTTTACTGGCACTATGAAATCTTTTTAAGCTTTTGAGGGTTTTTTTCCTCAGTCACATTTTTTTATTGCTGTTATAAACCTCTGCCTCTATGTTGGGCTTTTGCAGTTCTGTGGAGTTTTATTTTTTCTCTTTTTTTAATTTTAATTTTTAATTTTTTAAACCTGTTTTTTTCTACATTTATGCCTTTGTTTGTTTTTCCTACTGTTCTTTTCCCTGTGCAGTTAATCTTTAATGTATATAAATCTTCTTCATCTACCTCTTCTATTTAAATTTGCATATCTATTCTTTCTTTCTTTTCTTCCTTTCCTTTCCTCTCAATATATTTGTTAGTTTTATTTTCACTGAATTATTCCCCAATTGGCACCTTGCTCTAGTTTTGTTTTCCAGTTTGTGCTTTAGTTAGTTTTGCTCTTAACTAGTAAATATAATGTTTGATTTACTTTGTTCACTGGGTCAATGTACTGTACTTTATTTTTGTTGGACTGTTTTCTCTTTGCTCATGGGTATATATGTGTATATTCCATCATTTTAATTATTATTTGCCTGATTTTGTAACTGCCATTTCTCTGGGGTTCATCTTCGGTTTCCCATTTTTGGATACTTGTTTTAATCTCACTTAATGTCATAACAAACCATTTGTGGAATCTTGGTTCCTGACCACAGATCAAGCCCTCAGCTTTTGGTGTGGCAGCACAGACTCCAAGATGCTAGACTATCAGAGAACTAACCCTAGGGAGCATCAAATAGTGAGAACCCACACAAAGGAAACCACTTGAATACAAGACCCAGCATTACCCAACCACCAGTAGCACCCTGTGCAGGATGTCTCTTCTAAACAAAAATACAAACCCAATCAATAGCAGACGGGATTACCACCTCACTCAGCCTTGCCCATCAGAGCAAAAACAAACAAACAAACAAAAACTCAACACAAATCTCACCCAATACAAAGCTTACACAAACCACTGGACCAATCTTAGGAAGGAAGAAACCAAAAGGAAGAAAGAATTCAACCTTTAAGCCTGGGGAAAAGAGTCCACAAACACAACAAGTTTTTAAAAAATAATGAAAAGGCAGAGAAATACTACACAAGTGAAGGAACAAACTAGAAACACAGAAGTCCAAATGAATGAAGAGGAAACAGGCAAGCTCCCTGAAAGAATTCAGAATAATGACAGTAAAGATGATCAAAAACCTTGAAAACAGAATGGAGAAAATGCACAAATCAATTAACAAAGACCTAGAAGAATTAAAGAATAAACACACAAACACAAACAACACAATTACTGAAATTAAAAATTCTCTAGAAGGAATCAATAGCAGAACACCTGAAGCAGAAGAACAAATCAGTGAGCTGGCAGATAAAATGGTGGAAATAACTTCTGACGAGCAGAATAAAGTAAAAAGGATGAAAAGAACTGAGGATAGTCTCAGAGACCTCTGGGACAATATCAAACAATATTTGAATTACAGGGGACCTAGAAGAAGAAGAGATAAAGAAAGGGTATGAGAAAATTTTTAAAGATATTAGAGTTGAAAATTTCCCCAACATGGGAAAGGAAATAGTCAATCAAGTCCAAGAGGCACAAAGAGTCCCATACAGGATAAACCCAAGGAGAAATACGCCAAGACACATACCAATCAGACTAACAAAGACTAAACACAAAGAAAGAATATTAAAAGCAGTAAGGGAGATGCAACAAGTAACGTACAAGGGAAACCCCATATGCTCAACAGCTGATCTTTCAGCAGAAACTGCAGGCCAGAGGGGAATGGCAGGATAAATTTAAAGTACTGAAGGGGAAAAGTCTACAACCAAGATTACTGTACCTGGCAAGGATCTCAGTCAAAATTGATGCAGAAATAAAAAGCTTTTCAGACAAGCAGAAGTTAAGAGAATTCAGTAACACCAAACCAACTTTACAACAAATGTTCAAAGGGACCTATATAGTCAAGAAATACAAAAGAAGAAAAAGGATCTACAGAATCAACCCCAAACAATTAAGAAAATGGCAATAGGAACATATATATCAATAATTACTTTAAATGTAAATGGATTAAATGCTCCAACCATAAGACACAGATTGCTGAATGGATACAAAAACATGACCCATATATACACTGTCTACAAGAAACCCACTTCAGACCTAAAGACACATATAGACTGAAACTGAGAGGATGGGAAAATATATTCCATGCAAATGGGAAGCAAAAGAAAGCTGAAGTACCAATCCTCATATCAGACAAAATAGATCTTAAAGAGTATTACAAGAGATAAGGAAGGACACTACATAATGATCAAGGGATCCATCCAAGAGGAAACCATAATAACTGTAAATACCTATGCACCCAACATAGGAGAAGCTCAATACATAAGACAAATCTAACAAACATAAAAGGAGAAATTGACAATAACACAATAATAGTAAGAGACTTTAACACCCCACTCACACCAATGGACCAATCATCAAAACAGAAAATTAATAAGGAAACACAAGCCTTAAATGATACATTAGATGAGATGGATCTCAAGGATATCTTCAGGACGTTCAGTCCAAATGCAGAAGGATACACCTTCTTCTCAAGTGCACGTAGAACATTCTCCAGGACTACATCTTGGGTCACAAATCAAATTGAAATATTTAAGAAAACTGTATATATGGTTCATATACACAATGGAATATTACTCAGCTACTAAAAAGAATGCATTTGAATCAGTTCTAATGAGGTGAATGAAACTGGAGTCTATTATACAGAGCAAAGTAAGTCAGAAAGAAAAACACCAATATAGTATATTAACGCATATATATGGAATTTAGAAAGATGGTAAGGATGACCCTATACGCGAGACAGCAAAAGAGACACAGATGTACAAAACAGACTTTTGGACTCTGTGGGAGAAGGCGAGGGTGGGATGATTTGAGAGAATAGCATTGAAACATGTATATTACCATATGTGAAACAGACCACCAGTCCAAGTTTGATGCATGAAACAGGGCCCTCAAAGCCAAAAACAGGACCACTCTGAGGGATGGGATAGGGAGGGAGATGGGAGGGGGGTTCAGGATGGGGGACACATGTACACCCATGGCTGATTCATGTCTATGTATGGCCAAAACCACCACAATATTGTAAAGTAATTAGCCCCTTAATTTATTAATTAAAAAAAAAAAAAGAATTCCTATAGTCCATGGGGTCACAAAGAGTCAGACTCTACTGAACAACTTTCACTTTCACTTTTTGGAGAGAAATAGCTTCCATCATCCTGCTAGAAATTTTCAGGGTTTATCAGATTCTTTGGCTAGATCTGCTCCAAGCTTCCTGCTCCCTCTTTTGGCTGAATTCTTAAGCTCATATGCCTTCTCTCATTGCTGCAATATACACACAGGTGCTGACAGCCACCTTTTCGCTTAACCAAGGACAGACTTAAAACTTAAAAAAAATAAAAGACATCTTAAAGTTTCTGGTCTCTCCCTGGCCTGCAGAGTCAGTCTGATTTTCTGTGAGTCCCCACTAGTCATCTGCCAGATCTCACTCCAGTCACCATCAGGAATGTGCACCAGGAGCCAGACACAGGGTGTGGTAGTATATGAGCAAAGCAAGCAGAGTGCTGGAGTTGGGGGGATCAGTGGGCAAGGTATCACCAGTGACTCATGGGTGGGCTTTTTGATGCAGTCCCTGGTGTGGTTAGGATTTGTGTCTCTTTAATACTATCCAGGAGTTCTATCTGCTACTCCCCCAGCCTCTACAGTGATGTACTTATCAGTACTCTGGATAAGATAAGTAAACTGGTATCATTGGCTGTGTCCTGTACAGTTGGGGAAACTACTTTGCCCAGTTTTTAATTGCAGCGGTGGTTGCTGAGTTTTAGGAGTTCTTTGTGTTTTCTGGATATTAATCTCTTAATGGATTTGCAAATACTTTATCCCATTCTGTGGACTGCCTTTTCACTCTCTTGATAGTTTTGAATTTTACACAAAAGTTTAACTTTTGGTAATGTCCAATTGATATATTTGTTTCTTTTGTTGCCTATGCTTTTTCTGTCATACACAAGAAAGTATTGCCATAAACTTTTCTTCAGTACTTTTATAGTTTACATATAGGTTTTTGATCCATTCTACATTAATTTTTAAACACAGTATAAGAAAAAGGACCAATTTCATTCTTTTGCATGTAGACATCTGGTTTTTCCAGGACCATTTATTGAAAAGAGTCCGTTCTACCACACAATGGCTCTAGCGCCTTTGTCAAAATCATTTATCTATGAGAGGGTTTATTGTGGGTTTTTTATTCTAATCTCTGTTACTTATATTTCCATAAGCCAATACACAATATTTTGATTGCTTCAACTTTGTGGTAAACTTTGAAATCTGGAAGTATAAGTCTCTAGCTTTGCCTTTTAAAAATTATTTAAGCTATTTGGGGCCCATTAACATTCCACATGAATTTTGGAATGGGTTTTTTATTTCTGCAAAAAATGTCATTGGGGTTTTAGTGGAAATTACATTGAATCTGTGTATCATTTTATGTAATACTGTGGACTGCAAAGAAAGTTGAGTGCTGAAAAATTGATGCTTTTGAACTGTGGTGTTGGAGAAGACTCTTGAGAGTCCCTTGGACTGCAAGGAGATCCAACCAGTCCATCCTAAAGGAAATCAATCCTGAATATTCACTGGAAGGACTGATGCTGAAGCTGAAACTCCAGTACTTTGGCCACCTCATGCGAAGAGTTGACTCATTGGAAAAGACCCTGATGCTGGGAGGGATTGGAGGCAGGAGGAGCAGGGGACGACAGAGGATGAGATGGTTGGATGGCATCACCGACTCGATGGACATGGGTTTGAGTAGACTCTGGGAGTTGGTGATGGACAAGGAGGCCTGGCATGCTGCGATTCATGGGGTCTCAAAGGGTCGGACACGACTGAGCGACTGAACTGAACTGAACTGATCATCTCAACAACATTAAGTCTTCCAGGCCATGATTAAAGAATGTCTTTCCATTTAAAAAAAGAAAAAAAAGGAATCCAGATTGGAAAAGAGGAAGTAAAGCTCTCTGTTTGCAGATAACATGATACTGTACATAGAAAACCCTAAAGATAGTATCAGAAAATTACTAGAGCTAATCAATGAATTTAGCAAAGTTGCAGGACACAAAATCAATACACAGAAATCACTTGCATTTCTATATACTAACAATGAAAAGTCAGAAAGAGAAATTAAGGAATCAATTCCATTCACCATTGCAACAAAAAGAATTAAATATCTAGGAATAAACTTACCTAAGGAGACAAAAGAACTGTATATGGAAAATTATAAGACACTAATGAAAGAAATCAAAGACGACATAAACAGATGAAGAGATATTCCATGTTCCTGGGTAGGAAGAATCAATATTGTGAAAATGACTATACTACCTAACACAATTTACAGATTCAATGCAATCCATATCAAATTACCAATGGAATTTTCCACAGAACTAAAACAAAAAATTTCACAATTCAAATGTAAACACAAAGACCCTGAATAGCCACAGCAGTCCTGAAGAAAGAAGAATGAAGCTGGAGGAATCAACCTTCCTGACTTCAGATTATACTACAAAGCTACAGTCATCAAGACAATATGGTACTGACACAAAAACAGAAATATAGACCAATGTAACAAGATAGAAAGCCCAGAAATAAACCCATGCACCTATGGGTACCTTGTTTTTTACAAAGGAGGCAAGAAAATACAATAGAACAAAGAGAGCCTTTTCAATAAATGTTGCTGGAAAAACTGGACAGCTATGTGTAAAAGAATAAAATTAGAACACTTCCTAACACCATACACAAAGATAAATTCACAATGGATTAAAGACCTAAATGTAAGACCAGAATCTATAAACCTCTTAGAGGAAAACATAGGCAGAACACTTGATGACATAAATCAAAGCAAGATCCTCTATGATCCACCTCCTCGAGTAATGGAAATAAAAACAAAAGTAAATAAGTGGGACCTGGTTAAACTTAAAAGCTTTGGAACAGCAAGGGAATCTATAAGCAAGGTGAAAAGACAATCCTCAGAATGGGAGAAAATAATAGCAAATGAAACAACTGACAAAGGATTAGTTTCCAAAATACAAGCAGCTCATACAACTCAATGCCAGAAAAACAAACAACCCAATCAAAAAGTGGGGAAAAGACTTAAATAGACATGTCTCCAAAGAAGACATACAGATGGCTAACACATGAAAAGATGCTCAACATTGCTCATTTTAGAGAAATACAAATCAAAACTACAATGAGATATCACCTCACACTGGTCAGAATGGCTGTTATCAAAAAGCCTACAAACAATAAATGCTGGAGAGGATGTGGAGAAAAGGGAACGCTCTTGCACTGTGTGTGGGAACGTAAATTGATACAGCCACTATGGAAGACAGTATGGAGATTCCTTAAAAAACTAGGAATAAAACCACCATATGACCCAGAAATCCCACTCCTAGGCATATACCATGAGGAAACTAAAGTTGAAAAAGACACATGTATCCCATTGTTCATTGCAGCACTATTTACAATAGCTAGAACATGAAAGCAACCTAGATGTCCATTGACAGATGAATGGATCAAGAAGTTGTGGTACATACACAGAATGGAATATTATTCAGCCATAAAAAGGAACACATTTGAGTCAGTTCTGATGAGGTGGATGAACTGGAACCTATTATACAGAGTGACGTGAGAAAGAGAAAGATAAATATCGTATTTTAATGTATGTATATAGAATATAGAAAAATGGTACTGAAAAATTTATTTACAGGACAACAATGGAGAAACAGACATAGAGAATAGGCTTATGGACATGGGGAGAGGAGAGGGTGAGAGGTATGTGAAAAGTAACATGGAAACTTATATTACCATATGTAAAATAGATAGCCAATGGGAATTTGCTGTATGGCTCAGGAAATTCAAACAGGGGCTCTGTATCAATCTAGAGGGGTGGGATGGGTGGGAGATGGGCAGGAGGTTCAAAAAGGAGGGGATACATGTGTACCTATGGCTGATTCACTTTGAGGTTTGACATAACACAACAAAATTCTGTAAAGCAGTTATTCTTCAATTAAAAAATAAATTAAAAAAAAGATTCTGTGAGTTGTTTTAATTAACATTATAAATATTTCAGCTATATTTTAAAGTAGAGATATAATAAATATCTACCACCTATTGTATAACTTTCTAGGCCCAAGACGGAGTGCTCCTGCCTATGGTATCAAGTCAGCAAACTGAAACTAAGGTGAACTTTCCTGTTTCTATAAATGCTCCACTTGGCTAGAAAAGCAGGATAGTCAGTCAGCCAATCCCCAAAATGAAGCCAGCTCTGGGCTCTATAGTTATTTTCCTTTCCCTTCTCATCTCAAACAAGGTTGACTATGTGGCCATAGCCAATTAGATATTTTCTATTTTTCACTTCCTTGTCCTTTATTTTTTTATCCTATCACAGCTTCCTGCCTTCCACCCCATTTTGCAGTTCTCTGAATAGAGACTGTTTGCTTCCTCAAGTGTTAAGAATTTTGTTTGTATTACCTAAATTGTCTCCTTAAAGCATTTTTTAACACACTCAGCTTAAGAAAAATTCATTAATCTCCCTTTCTCTCCCATGTTTGATGTTTATTACTTCTACTCATGGTTTTATAATTTTACCTATAAACTCTGTATGTGTATACAATAACTACCATCTTGCATATGTCTATTCTTTATAAAATAGTAGTATACTATGGGCTTCCCTGGTGGCTCAGTTGGTAAAAAATCCACCTGCAATGCAGGAGACCCAGGTTCAGTCCCTGGGTTGGGAAGATCTCCCGGAGAAGGAAATGGCAAGCTACTCCAGTATTCTTGCCTGGAGAATCCCATGGACAGAGGAGCCTGGCGTGCTACAGTCCATGCAGTCGCAAGGAGTCGGACACAACTGAGCAACTAAACAGCCACCGCAGTATACTATATTTATGCTCTGTATGTATATATATGCAAAGTTATACTTTTGAGTTATCTACATTATTTGACTGTAACTCAATTTTAGTGAATGTGAAGGTAGGCCTGCATCTGTAAACTCTCAGAGGAAAATTCTGCTACCCCAACTAACTCCCAGCTCAGGCTGAAACTGGTTAAGTTGCTTATTTGACAGTCTCTACCAGTGAGTAGATATTTTTCAAGTTCAACCCTGACTTTTTCACTGGTGTTGCAAATCTTCAATAGTTTTTCATTTTATTTTCTATTTCATTTTCAACTCCCTGATTCATGTATCCACAGTGTCATTTTCTGTCCCCACAGAGCCATTAAATTCCAGCTCCTGAGAACTGAGAGATGGAATCAACCCCAACCCCATCCCCACCTCCCAAGGCAGCTTCCACATTAGTTTTTGATCTGGGGCTTTGTTTCCTCATCATTTATCTCCTTTGGAATTTTTCAAATTACCGTTTGGGCATTTAAATGAACAGTTTTTATGTTCTATTATATGTATTAAAAATATTCTGTGTGTTAGTAGCTCAGTCATGTCCGACTCTTTGTGACTCTTTGTGCCATGGACTGTAGCCCTCCAGGCTCTTCTGTCCATGGAATTCTCCAGGTAAGAACACTGGAGTGGGTTGCCATTTCCTTCTCCAAAAAATTTTCTAGATTTATAATAATTGAAAGCTGTTTAGGTTATCTAATCCCCCCATCCAGAAAATGAAGCCCTTTAGCTTTCTTCAATATAAGTCAATACTGGATATTATGTTTAACATTCAATGATGGAGAAGATAATTTTAGGATTATGAAACCAAATTTTTCATATATAATTCAGTGAGAAATCTTTATATTGTCATATCCAAACAATTTAACTCTTTCTTCGCTCCTTCTTAACTCTTTTCAGAGGTCAAAGATGAAGAATTTGATTTCTTTCAAAGTTCTATTGTTTAATTCATGCAATTTGAACTTATATGAATATAATCATGATTAACTCATTTATTCATCCCATCTTACATTTTCTTGATTTTTATTGAAATACTATGTGTCATGATCTACTAAAATTCAATAATTTGTAATTTTGCCAAGTTTTTCCATTATTCTCCTGTAACTAGCCTATTCCCACAATAAAACAAGCTAGAGGGCATTTTGCATCCCAATGTGAAACATTTTTCTGCCTCTGTAACTTTGTTTATGCTTTAAATTATCCATATACTCTTATTCCCCACTCCTCAAGTCTAACTCTTTGACTCTACCCATCCTCTTTTTATGTCTATAGTCTTCATGAAATAGTCTTTATTGCCCCAAATATGATTTCCAGTCTCTTTCTGCGTAACTCTTATGGTTTTATAAAGTAATTTTTAATTGGAGGATAACTCTTGTGGGTTTTACCATATTCTACCTTGGTATACTGCTTCATTGGGGTTTTGTTTTAGCTTAGAAAGTGTCTCTTTTTTATTCTTATAGTCTATAAAACACTTCGAGAAACTGTAGAAAGCCAATAAGTACTCAATGAAATTCAAGATAAATAAATCTCCTTTGCAATTCAAATTGAATGTTTTAAATAATTATAAGTAGTGTCATTATTTAAAACATAAACTCTGAAAGGGAAGATTTAAAAGCGTTACAAGCTACATAAAAGGTGTGACAACACATGGAATAAACCTCTCTGGATTCCTACAGAAAGGAAGGGTTAGACTAGATGATTTCTAAGGTTTCTCCTACTTCTAAAATGCTCATATTCTTCTCCAACTTCAGGTGTGTTTTCATGAACATTGTGGTCAAGGGGCATAGTGTTCATACTGGCAATGAGACAGTCACCTGATGAAAGCCAGTAATGCACTTTCCCCAAGAAACAGTGGTGCTCGAGGACTGTAGCTAGTGCGGGGAGGGGAGGGGCGGTGGTTACACCTGGATGCTTACTCCCTTCACGCATTGCTGAAAGCCATGCTGCTGCTGCTGCTGCTGCTAAGTCGCTTCAGTCGTGTCCGACTCTGTGCGACCCCATGGACGGCAGCCCACCAGGCTCCCCCGTCCCTGGGATTCTCCAGGCAAGAACACTGGAGTGGGTTGCCATTTCCTTCTCCAGTGAATGAAAGTGAAAAATGAAAGTGAAGTCGCTCAATTGTGTCCAACTCTTAGCGACTCCATGGGCTGCAGCCTACCAGGCTCCTCCGTCCATGGGATTTTCCAGGCAAGAGTACTGGAGTGGGGTGCCATTGCCTTCTCCAAAAAAAGTCATGCAGGAGAAACCAAATAAAAGACAGACAGCACCAGAAAGAGGAACAGAAGCTCCTTTCTCTTACAATGTCTCTCCACTGCCCTCTATTGTCATAGCTGAATGGCTGCGCCTGTTGAAGAGAAATGATTACAGGATCCAGTTTCTTTACTGCAGAGCAGGCAATACAGGATGAATTTGAAGCAAACCGATGACTGGCACAGTAAGGAATATCAATTTCAATGCATACATATTATCCTCAATTTAGGAGCATATTTCCTATCATTTAAAAGATGGAATGATCATGTTATGAGGAGGTAAATTTGGATTTCAAAACTGCATAATTCCCTCAAACACCAAACTACTAGTAAACTAACTACAATTCCAGTATATTAAGTTATAGTGAAGCAGCTCAGTGCATTACATGGTTTTACCTTATTCTATAAATTTGCAATGAAGAATATAATTCACCTTTCCATATCTGTTCCAGTTTGATATCAAAGTCTATTTGTAATAAATACCATGAGCTATTCATTAGGAAAAAGACAGACTTGTGCCTTAAAATGAAACAGCATCTAATGGTTGGTATATTCAATTACAATAAAATTTGGGGACTTCCCTGGAAGTCCAGTAGTTAAGACTTCCTTCCCATACAGGAGGTACAAGTTTGATCCCTGGTCAGGGAGCTAAGACCCCACATGCCTCACACCTAAAAAATCAAAGCATAAAACAGAAACAATGTTGTAACAAATTCAAAAAAGACTTTAAAAATGGTCTACATCAAAAAAAAATAAAAATCTTCAAAAACTATAACAAAACTTTTGACTCTAAACCCTAGGGATTTACTTGAATAAACAGACACAGTATGAATTATATCATGTTCCTCTATGACATTGTAAATCAACTGTACTTCAATTTTTTAAAAAATCACATTCTTCACTTAACAGAATGATCTGTATTCCATTATGATATCTGTGGACTTTGTCATCTACTTATTTTAAAATATTTTTTATTATATTTAATAAATATAAAAATCCCTGTACAATGTAGGTGGTATGCCATAGTGGTTAAAAGCAGGAGCTTTACAAATAGAATGAGTAGGTTTGAACCCTGGCTCTCACACTGTTGAGACTCTGGGCAACTTGTTTTTTTTTTTGGGGGGGGGGCAACTTGTTTAATCCCTCTCTTTTTCTGTTTTGTCATTTGTAAAATGGGGACAGAGTACCTGCCTCACAGGGCTCTTATGTGTGTGTATTAAATGAGCTAATACAAGTAAAGTGCTTAGGACCTTGCCAAGAGTGTAAGTGACAAAAATTTGCTACTGTTGTTTTTTTCTACTACCAATCCTTGAGGACAAACTTGTCAAGCACCAAAGATTGATTATAGTAACTGATTATGTTAGGAAGAAAACAACTATTTTCTCTAAAACTCTTATTACCACATCAAAGAATAGAGGTATGAATCTAAAATGAACTCTCTCTCCCCTTAAATTCCAGAACCATTTCTTCAGAATAGGAACAAATATATTGTTTTACTTGTCCTAATACATTGTCAGATAGTCATGACTGATTTATCCCCACCACTCAAGCTTTTAATAATCAATATAAAACATATTTTTATGTTTAAGTTTATGTTTATGTTTCCTCACCCCAAATCACCCAACAGATCCTCAGAAAAATCTGTTAAACTCTAAGAATAAAACTCCTCAAACTTCTGATTTTAAAGCTTGCTAAATTTCCTGTTTCAAGTCATGGATATCAGTGCTAAAGAAGTTACTGATATAAAGTTACTTTAAAGCATAATCGGGTCCTGAGAATATGCTATTGAGCAGCAAAATGATAGAACACATTTTTTTTCTGCCAGCTTTAATATATTTATGTATGTAGAAGTTCAATTCATAATCATTTAATAAAGCAAACACTTGTAGTCTTAAATATTAAAAAGGAAACAGACTATTAAAAGTTAAAACCCTATTTGTATTTAGCTATGTTAAAAAAAATAATCCCAGGAATATTGCAATGAGTCTAGGTTTAGGAGCAGGCATTGTGCAAGTTAACGTAAGTAATGAACCTTTCATGTGAAATGATGTAGTGTCACAACTCATTTGCATCCCACTTAAAGTGTAATTAAGTTTCTCTGACAGCATGGCTTATGGCTGAAAGAACAGACCTGGCTGCTAAATTAATCCAGAGTCCCTCAGTTAATAACACTCAGCAAAGAAAACTTTATACACTCTTTCATTTAAAGTTCCCAAACTCCCATTCGCAGAAGCAAGGCAGCCTACACAGAAATCTTTGTATAAAATTGATGGACACTCACTAGACAGATTTAACCATCAAAACACCTGAAAACTGGACTTTGATGAATCGGGACATGAGAATATGCTATTTTCCCTCCAGCTAAGGCTGGAGGTCTGGAGGGGTGGATTCACACTTAAATTTCACTGCACCATATATTTAAACTATAGTACATTTTCAAACTTAAGTATGAAGTGCTTGGAATTTTGAATTTATAATCTGAACTGGTTTACCATAATTAAGAGCTCAGAAATAATGGAGTTTATTTTTTCATTCATTCTTTCAGGATGTGAATTACTCCATTTAAGTTTTCCAAGTGAAGTTGTTATTCATTAAATTTCCTCGAGTATTTTTGCTTGTTATTGTCCTCATTTTTGTTAAGAATTGTCCTCAGTATTGTTAAGAATATTCACTTCTGTAATCCCCAGAACTGATTATGAAGTTGCCACAAGATTAGAACTACACTGTGTTATTTAGAACAAGTTTTAACTAAACAACGACTTAATTGATAAATAACCCCAAACTGTTTTAGAGAGGCAAACGAGAGAACTGGCAAATTTCTTAGGATCAGATTCCGCTTCTCTCCAGGGCAACAAAGAATCTGCCCACCAGTAACATGAGCAACTGTGTGGTGCTATTATCCTGTTCTACTTTTCCATGACATCCAAATTCAAAGACTGATACAAAAAAGAAATAGTTTATCTTTAAGCTTAAGGTCTCAGAATCAACTATTGTTGCCGCCATAAATAAACTGATTCCTCAGAGACTCAGTGAAAGTGCTGGAGGCTGGAGAAAGATTAGATATACTTTTAACATACAAAACATTTCTGAATCCAACAAGTGCCCAATAATTTAATAATGTAATGACTAGTGGACTCACTCTAGTCCACTAAACCAATATTTCTCAGAGTATTTTAGGCTAGGTTAGCATTTATTCTGACAGATGACCTGCAATGCCATCCCTACAAGAAAATTGCCATATTTAGAAAATAAATAATATATTAAAGGGTAACACTGAGAAGTATTTTCAAAGCACTATTTTTCTTAAGGGCAAAATTTGCAGCAGTTCATTTTTCTACTTCAGGTCTCAGCACTATGCAATGTATGACTGGCATTTTAACAGAAACATATCATAATGTTTCTTGATTTTCAAAAGCTCTATTTCAGGGAACAGAAAACTTGCCAGGAAGGATGAGTTGATGGGAAAGAAATACCCAAACAATTATTTTCTCTTATCATTTATTTTTTAAAAAATCATTATTAGTAAAAGATAAAGTGTAAAAGCCATGTTCAATTAAATGATTTATTTCTGGCATGTTGTTGGAACGTTTACAGTGGTAGCAGACAATGATTTTACTTCAGCCGTCCAGCTGAGGCCAAAAGGTGGTGGTACATGGAGTGTTAAGTGCCTTTCTTCATGAGTTATAACCTGTGTTGTCAGAAGGTAAAGGATCACAGCAAAGCTCTTTCCACAGCTCCAAGTCTGGCTGCTCCCCAGTCATCTCTCATAATCCACTTCAGGTTGAAAGTTTTAAAATACTCAAGGCGATGGCTTCAGGCCACATAGAAAAAAAAAGTCAAATTTTAAGTATTAAAGACACCACTATGTTTTTATTATTCATTAAATAAAATTTAAAGAAAAATGCACACAAGACGACCAGTCCAAGTTCGATGCATGAAACAGGGCACTCAAAACCGGTGCACTGGGAAAACCCTGAGGGATGGGAGGGGAAGGGAGGTAGGAGGGGGTTCAGGATGGGGGACACATGTACACCCATGGCTGATTCATGTCAGTGTATGGCAAAAACCACTAAAATATTGTAATTAGCCTCCAATTAAAATAAATAAATTAATTAAAAAATTGTTCATTAATATATTGGTTATATTATTTTTAAATAATATAATAATGAATTAGATCTTTTTTTATATTTTTCTCATGTATACATGTACAGAACTTGCTACAGTATTCATTGAGGAGTAAGAAATCACTATTTCTATGCTAATTAATGATTATATACATACATTTTTCAATTCAAATCTCACTTAAAAAATTTTATATGATCAGTTTGTTGAATTCACATTTTAAGATAGGTGGTCTGAATCTGAGGTTGACCATGCAACAACAAAGGTATCCTCTCATGTTTTATTGGCAGTTTCTGTGAATCCCTGATTACTACAAAACACGTTCACTCAACTCACAGACATACTGTATACTAATTAAGCACTGGATTGGCCAAAAACTTTGTTCAGGTTTTTCATACTGTATGGAAAACCGGAATGAACTTTTTGGCCAATCCAATAGTTTCATTCATACAACACTCCTGTAGAATGAGCTTTACCTATGTATTATCAAAGTATGCAAGCTTTTACTACCAGTGGCAATGCTACTGTTATCATTCATAAAAGCAAACAGAAATCATACAGTCCTAGAGAGTGCCTAGTACAGCCTGAAGGAAGTTGATTCAAGCTGACTGCTATGTAGATTCATTTCCAATTAGGTGGGAATTGAAGCAAATAATGGAGTTGTTAAAGAGTATAAAAAGCAGGTCAAGCAAAAATGTTAAAAATAATTCAATTGTGTTATACATAAAGAATACAAATATATATATATATATTGTTACACATACTCAAATATTTATAATTTTACATGTATGTGTAGTTTTTAAATTTTAGGCACTGTGAAAAAATGGTGAATGTTTAAAGTATCTTTCCCCTAAAATGTGTAGCATCTGAAATGAGCAGGTATCAAACCAAAAATTTCAAATATCTATAAAATATAATACACAGGGAATATTTGCAAAAAGTAAACCATATTTGGAATTGGGTTGGAGTTATGAAGGGTTGGGCTTCCCTTGTGGAGGGTTGAGAAAATAATATAATCATATTATATAAAATATGTTTATAAATATATAATAAAACATAAAATAATATAAAACATAAAGGTTACTAGTTAGATTTAATTCTATATTTAGAAAGCCTAAATAATTTATAATTGTTCCTTGGCATTTTTAGTTCCAATTAGCTCTCATAGTATAAACCAGAAAATGTTTTTAAATAAATTTGGAAAAAATCTCAGTATATGTGAATAGAGCTACTTATTTTAATCACCAGAAATGCAATGAAAATCCTTCTGGCATATTAAAAAAAAAATTTAAGGAGTTGTAGTTAAAGCTCATATCTCCTTCTCACAATTCAGTAAAGATAAAATCTGAAAGTAAATATATAATCAAATTATTTGCATACTCACAAGTTAGGCCTTGTCTGTCCTCAATTTCTTCATGTGGTATTGAATCTACTAATCTGTGATCCATGAAGTGCATATGAATTCATTTTATCCATACCAGGTGGAAAATATTCCCAAGGAAGAAATAAAATCCCATTCCACTGCTTCCAGGTAGTGCTGATTTTAAATTGTAAACTCAGCTCTTTCTTTCATAGTTTGGAGTTAATAATCAAAAAAGCAATAATTTTCAACTGGCAGATTTAATGTATTAAACAAATAGAACCTAAATTTAAATTAGACAAAAATGATATGCCTTTTATAAGGCAAGCTTGTAATTCATGGTTCCTAAGTTGAAAACCCATTAGTACTGCCATTGAGTATTCACCCCATTCATAGTTTTGTTATTTAGAAAAAGTTGAAAATACTTATTGTCTGTTATTGGCTTCCCTGGTGGCTCAGATGATAAAGAATCTGCCTGAGTATAGGAGACCTGGGTTTGATCCCTGGGTTGGGAAGATCTTCTGGTGAAGGGAAGGGCAACCCACTCCAGTATTCATGCCTGGAAAATTCCATGGACAGAGGAGCCTGGTGGGCTATAGTCCATGGGGTCGCGAAGAGTCTGGGGACCACTGAGCAGCTAACATTCATTTTCACTAATATATAAAATGTCAGTTCACAAGAAACAGCTAATTTTTATAAGGGCATAATGATACTGAAGACCTAGGTAGTGGTACTTCATGCTTGGAGTTCTAAGGAAAAGTAAGGGACACTTTGTTAGCCCTATCTTTATTTTAGTCGTTAGTATCTATGCAGATCCCTGGCAGGCAAACCTAGACAATGGAGATCTGTAGCAGCCACCATTCCCAAATGAACCTGACATTCAGGTCAGGAGATAACCTCTAATGGATTTTATATGCCCCTACCTGTTTGAGTTAGTCATTTCATTCTTTGTCACCATTTCAGAAACTGATTATATTTATTATATTGGCTATATTCACACATTCATCAACAACTATTTTATCAGTTTCACAATTTTTAGTAATTTTCTACTGACATCAATTTTTACCTTTTTAAATGGTTCATCTCATTAATGTGTATTAATATAATCTTTTAACAAGGATAAGGCAAAACAGAGATAGGCTTTGGAAACAATCCATGTCCCAAATAGAGAATATTGGATTCCTTTTTAACACAGATTATCTCTCCACAGACTTCCTTCCTTTGTTCCCAGACAGTTCCTGTCAACCTTAATGAAGAATCTAATATTAACTTAAGTCAGCCAGAATCACTGACAATCCTATTTTTAAAATTACCCATTTGGAAAACAGTGATAGTCAAGAGCCAAATTACCTTCTCTGCTTTCCAACTCCATTCCCTCAGAGATCAAGACAATTCAATTAAAAAAAAAAAAAAACTCTTCCGGGAACTGCTGTAACAATGCTGTCCACAGGACAACTGACAATTTCTATGAAGAGATCCATAAACCAAAATCTATGGTGTCTGATAAACACAATCTGCTGGTCATAGTGATCTCCCTTGACAGTCTATTTTGCATCTAGAGAAGAAAGTATGTGAGGAATTTTACCCCTCTGGAATTGGCTCTATTGTAACTCCATAGAGCTGCCAATAGTTGTCTCCCTTTCAGAATTTTTTTTAAGGAGAACTTTTAAGATAAAGGGTCCACTGTGAAATTATTGGAACTCAACATACTATTCTTCTGCTAGGACAATCTCAGGTAAGTTGTCCGACCTCCTTTCAAAACAGAAATTTCTGAAAGTTCTCCATTACGACTGTAATTTCTTGATTCATTTGAAGATGAGAAGTGTACCATAGGAATCAAGCATTAACTGCTTGGGATGTCATTTTTCCAAAAGCCATTTAAAAAAATATATTTGTTATAAAGATCTGAGCCCACTGAACACCAACAAATGTTAGGATCTAAATTGTTGTTGAGCTATTCAGTTTTGTTGGACTCTGCAACTCCAGGGACTGAAGATTACCAAGTTCCTCTGTCCGTAGGATTTCCCAGGCAAGAAGGCTGGAGTGGGTGGCCATTTCCTTCTCTAGGAGATCTTCCTGACCCAGGTATCAAACCCACGTCTCTTGTGCTGCAGGTGGATTCTTGTACCACTGAGCCACTGGGGAAGCCCCTGGGATCTAAATAGAATACCATTTTTGTTCTCATTCCACCCGCTTCTGTATCAAGAAGCTTAAATTAATTCCTGACTTTATCAAGCTACTGATTGTCATACAATGAGTATTTAATAAGTGCCTACCAGGCAACAGACTCTTTTCAAGGAACTGAGCATATGGTGTCAACAAAACAAAGTCCTTGACCTCATCAGTTTAGTTCAGTTCATTCACTTAGTCGTGTCTGACTCTCTGCGACCCCGTGAATCACAGCACGGCAGGCCTCCCTGTCCATCACCAACTCCCAGAGTCCACCCAAACCCATGTCCATTGAGTCAGTGATGCCATCCAACCATCTCATCCACTGTCGTCCCCCTCTCCTCCTGCCTTCAATCCTTCCCAGCATCAGGGTCTTTTCCAATAAGTCAGCTCTTCGTATCAGGTGGCCAAAGTATTGGAGTTTCAGCTTCAATATCAGTCCTTCCAATGAACACCCAGGACTGATCTCCTTTAGGATGGACTGGCTGGATCTCCTTGCAGTCCAAGGGACTCTTCAAGAGTCTTCTCCAACACCATAGCTCAAAAGCATCAATTCTGCAGCACTCAGCTTTCTTCACAGTCCAACTCTCACATCCATACATGACCACTGGAAAAACCATAGTTTTGACCAGATAGGCCTTTGTTGGCAAAGTAATGTCTCTGCTTTTTCATATGCTCTCTAGGTTGGTCATAACTTTCCTTCCAAGGAGTAAGCATCTTTTAATTTCATGGCTGCAGTCACCATATGCACTGATTTTGGAGCCCCCCAAAAATAAAGTCTGACACTGTTTCTACTGTTTCCCCATCTATTTGCCATGAAGTGATGGGACTGGATGCCATGATCTTAGTTTTCTGAATGCTGAGCTTTAAGCCAACTTTTTCACTCTCCTCTTTCACATTCATCAAGAGGCTCTTTAGTTCCTCTTCACTTTCTGCCATAAGGGTGGTGTCATCTGCATATCTGAGATTATTGGTATTTCTCCCGGCAATCTTGATTCCAGCTTGTGCCTCCTCCAGCCCAGCGTTTCTCATGAGGTACTCTGCATATAAGTTAAATAAGCAGGGTGACAATATACAGCCTTGATGTACTCCTTTTCCTTTTTGGAACCAGTCTGTTGTTCCATGTCCAGTTCTAACTGTTGCTTCCTGACCTGCATACAGGTTTCCCAAGAGGCAGGTCAGGTGGTCTGGTATTCCCATCTCTTTCAAAATTTTCCACAGTTTATTGTGATCCACACAGTCAAAGGCTTTGGCATAGTCAATAAAGCAGAAATAAATGCTTCTGTGGAACTCTCTTTTCGATGATCCAGCAGATGCTGGCAATTTGATCTCTGGTTCCTCTGCCTTTTCTAAAACCAGCTTGAACATCTGGAAGTTCATGGTTCATGTATTGCTGAAGCCTGGCTTGGAGAATCTTGCCCTCATAGAGCTGACATTTTAGCTACATTCATTGAAGAGACTCTTTACCATTTACTAAAAGAAGAACAGGATGCCATTTTTTATTTTCTGAAAGTATTACAGAAAAGCAAATTAATGTTTAGAACTCAGACTACATCAGTAAACCATTTTTCAGCTGAATAAGCTTTTTATCTATAATCTGTTATTCCCTTCTGTATGAGAAAAATACAATTCTAAGAGGTCAAAGAGGAAGTCTACCCTGTACACCAGCATGTTCCCATTGTCTAGCATACTTAACACTTAACAATACTTAACATTTGTAGAATGACTAATGAGCATTAGGCCAAATAGTAAATGAATAAACGAATATACTGAAGTATCTTAGAAGCTGAAGTGGTCAAACAAGAGACTGGCAACAGTGAACATCGACATTTTAGGAATTGGTGAACTAAAATGGGCTGGAATGGGTGAATTTAATTCAGATGACCATTATATCTATTAATGTGGGCAAGAATCCCTTAGAAAAGATGGAGTAGCTCTCATAGTCAACAAAAGAATCCAAAATGCAGTATTTGGATACAATCTAAAAAATGACAGAAAGATTTCTATTCATTTCCAAGGGAAACCATTCAATATCACAGTAATTCAAGTCTACGGCCTAACCACAAATGCCAAAGCAGCTGAAGTAGAACGGTTCTATGATGACCTACCAAACCTTCTAGAACTAGCACCAAAAAAAGATACCCTTTTCATCATACAGGACTGGAATGCAAAAGCAGGAAGTCAAGAGATACCTGGAAGAACAGGCAAGTTTGGCCTTGGAATACAAAATGAAGCAGGGCAAAGGCTAACAGAGTTTAGCCAAGAGAACAACTGGTCATAGCAAACACCCTCTTTCAACAACACAAGAGACGACTCTACAAATGGACATCACCAGACGGTCAATACCAAAATCAGACTGATTATATTCTTGGCAGCTGAAGATGGAGAAGCACTATACAGTCAGCAAAAACAAGACTGGGAGCTGACTGTGGCTAAGATCCTACCATCACTACAAACAAAACTACTGGAGGTGATGGAATTCCAGATAAGCTATCTCAGATCCTAAAAGATGATGCTCTTAAAGTGCTACACTCAATATACAAGCAAATTTGAAAAACTCAGCAGTGACCACAGGACTGGAAAAGGTCAGTTTTCATTCCAATCCCAAAGAAAGGCAATGCCAAAATATGTTCAAAGTACCATACAATTGCACTCATCTTACACACCAGCAAAGTAATGCTCAAAATTCTCCAAGCCAGGCTTCAACAGTATGTGAACTGTGAAATTCCAGATGTTCAAGCTGAATTTAGAAAAAGCAGAAGAACCAGAGATCAAATTGCCAACATCTACTGGATCACTGAAAAAGCAACAGCATTCCAGAAAAAAATCCACTTCTGCTTTATTGACTATGCCAAAGCCTTTGACTGTGTGGATTACGAGTGTGGAAAATTCTTCAGGAGATGGGAATATCAGCCCACCTTACTTGCCTTCTGAGAAATCTGTATGCAGGTCAAGAAGCAACTGTTAGAACTCGACATGGAACAACAACATTGTCTGGAACAATGTTGTTCCAAACATCATTTGGAATAACATAGTTCCAAATGGGGAAAGAGTCAAGGCTGTATGTTGTCACCCTACTTATTTTAACTTCTGTGCAGAGTACATCATGTGAAATGCCAGGCTGGATGAAGCACAAGTTGGAATCAAGATTGCCAGGAGAAATATCAATAACCTCAGATATGCAGATGACACCACCCTTATGGAGCTATTTCAAATCCTGAAAGACGATGCTGTGAGGGTGCTGCACTCAACATGCCAGCAATTTGAAAAACTCAGCAGTGGCCACAGGACTGGAAAAGGTCCGTTTTCATTCCAATTCCTAAGAAAGGCAATCCCAAAGAATGCTCAAACTACCGCACAATTGCACTCATCTCACATGCTACTAAAGTAATGCTCAAAATTCTCCAAGCCAGGCTTCAGCAATACGTGAACCATGAACTTCTAGATGTTCAAGCTGGTTTTAGAAAAGGCAGAGGAACCAGAGATCAAATTGCCAATATCTGCTGGATCATCGAAAAAGCAAGAGAGTTCCAGAAAAACATCTACTTCTGCTTTATTGACTACACCAAAGCCTTCAACTGTGTGGATCACAATAAACTGTGGAAAATTCTGAAAGAGATGGGAATACCAGACCACCTGACCTGCCTCTTGGGAAACCTGTATGCAGGTCAGGAAGCAACAGTTAGAACTGGACATGGAACAACAGACTGGTTCCAAATAGGAAAAGGAGTACATCAAGGCTTATATTGTCACCCTGCTTATTTAACTTATATGCAGAGTACCTCATGAGAAACGCTGGGCTGGAGGAGGCACAAGCTGGAATCAAGATTGCCGGGAGAAATACCAATAATCTCAGATATGCAGATGACACCACCCTTATGGCAGAAAGTGAAGAGGAACTAAAGAGCCTCTTGATGAAAGTGAAAGAGGAGAGTGAAAAAGTTGGCTTAAAGCTTAACATTCAGAAAACTAAGATCATGGCATCTGGTCCAATCACCTCATGGGAAATAGATGGGGAGACAGTGGAAACAGTGTCAGACTTTATTTTTGGGGGGCTCCAAAATCAGTGCATATGGTGACTGCAGCCATGAAATTAAAAGATGCTTACTCCTTGGAAGGAAAGTTATGACCAACCTAGAGAGCATATGAAAAAGCAGAGACATTACTTTGCCAACAAAGGTCCATCTGGTCAAGGCTACGGTTTTTCCAGTGGTCATGTATGGATGTGAGAGTTGGACTGTGAAGAAAGCTGAGTGCTGCAGAATTGATGCTTTTGAGCTATGGTGTTGGAGAAGACTCTTGAAGAGTCCCTTGGACTGCAAGGAGATCCAACCAGTCCATCCTAAAGGAGATCAGTCCTGGGTGTTCATCGGCAGGACTGATGCCGAAGCTGAAACTCCAATACTTTGGCCACCTGATGCGAAGAGCTGACTCATTGGAAAAGACCCTGATGCTAGGAGGGCTTGGGGGCAGGAGGAAAAGAGGGCGACAGAGGATGAGATGGCTGGATGGCATCACCAACTTGATGGGCACGGGTTTGGGTAGACTCCAGGAGCTGGTGATGGACAAGGAGGCCTGGCGTGCTGCGATTCATGGGGTCACAAAGAGTCAGACATGACTGAGCGACTGAAGTAACTAACTGAACTATGGCAAAAAGAGAAGAAGAACTAAAGAGCCTCTTGATGAAAGTGAGAGAAGAGAGTGAAAAAGCTGGCTTAAAACTCACCATTCAGAAAACTAAGATCATGGGACCTGGTCCCATCACTTCATGGCAAATAGATGGGGAAACAATGGAAACAGTGAGAGACTTCAGATTTTTGAGCTCCAAAATCACTGCAGATGGTGACTGCAGCCATGAAATTGAAAGATGCTTGCTCCTTGTAAGAAAAGCTATGACAAACCTAGAGAGCATATTAAAAGCAGAAACATTACTTTGCCAACAAAGGTCCGCCTAGTCAAAACTATGGTTTTTCTGGTAGTCATGTATGGAAGTGAGAGTTGGACCATAAAGAAAGCTGAGTGCCGAAGAATTGATGCTTTTGAACTTGAATGTTGGAGAAGACTCTTGAGAGTCCCTTGGACTGCAAGGAGATCCAACCAGTTAATCCTAAAGGAAATCAGCCCTGACTATTTGTTGGAAGGACTGATACTGAAACTGAAATTCCATTATTTTGGCCACCTGATGCAAAGAAATGACTCATTGGAAAAGACCCTGATGCTGTGAAAGATTGAAGGCATGAGAAGGGAACAACAGAGGATGAGATGGTTGGATGGCATCACCAACTAGATGGACATGAGTTTAAGCAGTCTCCAAGAGTTAGTGATGGACAGGGAAGACTGGCAAGATGCAGTTCATGGGGTCGCAAAGAGTCAGACATGACTGAGCAACTGAACTGAAATACCTATTCACAGGGAAAACCACATGACTGTGGTTGATTTAACATCCTAATTGTTCACAATATCATCTTTCTTGCTTCCCACAAGTGGCTCTTTTAAGTGCTCTTCCTGTTATATTAGGCAGAAGGCAAGATTCTAAGAAAAATTGTGAAGACACTTAGAGATTGAGGTAGGCATTTCTGTGCTCTTCCTTCCTTGTCCCTTGTGCTACTTCCCAATATTTAGATATTCTGCTGCTAAATTCTTTAAATTTTGCTCTGAGTGGTGAAGCAAAAGATTCCATGTACTAGCTGGAAGAGGGAACAGATGCACTATTTATATGCTATCAAAAAGGCATTCCCTTGATATCTCAAACCTCAACATCATCAGTTTGCCACCTACCCTCTCAAATCCTGGTTTTTCCTACTGAAGTTCTCATGGTTTAATTTTTTTAATTGAAAAATTTAAATTTGATTCAGAAACCACATTAAAATCTGGTCCTCAAAAATATTTCAGGCCAATCTCTTCAAGGTTTATGGTGACTGTTTCTGTGTTTTCATTTTCATTCATTTCTATACATATTTTGATTTCTTTTTTGATTTCTTCTATGATTTGTTGGTTATTCAGAAGCATGTTATTTAGCCTCCATATGTTTGAATTTTTAACAATTTTTTTCCTGTAATTGAGATCTAATCTTACTGCATTGTGGTCAGAAAAGATGACTGGAATGATTTCAATTTTTTTGAATTTTCCAAGACCAGATTTATGGCCCAGGATGTGATCTATTCTGGAGAAGGTTCCGTGTGCACTTGAGAAAAAGGTGAAGTTGATTGTTTTGGGGTGAAATGTCCTATAGATATCAATTAGGTCTAGCTGGTCCATTGTGTCATTTAAGGTTTGTGTTTCCTTGTTAATTTTCTGTTTAGTTGATCTATCCATAGTTGTGAGTGGGGTATTAAAGTCTCCCACTATTATTGTGTTACTATTAATTTCCTCTTTCATACTCGTTAGTGTTTGCCGTACATATTGCGGTGCTCCTATGTTGGGTGCATATATATTTATAATTGTTATATCTTCTTCTTGGATTGATCCTTTGATCATTATATAGTGTCCTTCTTTGTCTCTTTTCACATCCTTTATTTGAAAGTCTATTTTATCTGATATGAGTATTGCGACTCCTGCTTTCTTTTGGTCTCCGTTTGCATGAAATATTTTTTTCCAGCCCTTCACTTTTAGTCTGTATGTGTCTCTTGCTTTGAGGTGGGTCTCTTGTAGACAGCATATATAGGGGTCTTGTTTTTGTATCCATTCAGCCAATCTTTGTCTTTTGGTTGGGGCATTCAACCCATTTACATTTAGGGTAATTATTGATAGGTGTGGTCCCGTTGCCATACTGAAACCAACCACCACCCAAGAGCCAATAAGTTTTAGAGCAAGACATACCACGCAAATCTCCAGCAACACAGGAACATAGCCGTGAACGTCAACATACAGGCAGCCCAAGGACACACCTAACACATAGACCCATCTCAAAACTCATTACTGGGCACTCCATTGCTCTCCAAAGAGAAGAAATCAAATTGCATGCACCAGTACACTGACGCAAGCTTCCCTAACCAGGAAACCTTGACAAGCCAATCGTCTAACCCCACCCACAGGGTAAATCCTCCACAATAAAAAGGAACCACAGACCTCCAGAATACAGAAAGCCCACTCCAGACACAGCAATCTAAACAAGATGAAAAGGCAAAGAAATACCCAACAGGTAAAGGAACATGAAAAATGCCCATCAAGTCAAACAAAAGAGGAGGAGATAGGGAATCTACCTGAAAAAGAGTTTAGAATAATGATAATAAAAATGATCCAAAATCTTGAAAACAAAATGGAGTTACAGATAAATAGCCTGGAGACAAAGATTGAAAAGATACAAGAAATGTTTAATAAAGACCTAGAAGAAATAAAAAAGAGTCAATTAAAAATGAATAATGCAATGAATGAGATCAAAAACACTTTGGAGGGAACCAAGAGTAGACTAACGGAAGCAGAAGATAGGATAAGTGAGATAGAAGATAAAATGGTGGAAATAAATGAAGCAGAGAGGAAAAAAGAAAAAAGGATCAAAAGAAATGAGGACAACCTCAGGGACCTCTGGGACAATGTGAAAAGCCCCAACATTCGAATCATAGGAGTTCCAGAAGAAGAAGACAAAAAGAAAGGCCATGAGAAAATACTCGAGGAGATAATAGCTGAAAACTTCCCTAAAATGGGGAAGGAAATAGCCACCCAAGTCCAAGAAGCCCAGAGAGCCCCAAACAGGATAAACCCAAGGCGAAACACCCCAAGACACATATTAATCAAATTAACAAAGATCAAACACAAAGAACAAATATTAAAAGCAACAAGGGAGAAACAACAAATAACACACAAAGGGATCCCCATAAGGATAACAGCTGATCTATCAATAGAAACCCTCCAGGCCAGAAGGGAATGGCAGGACGTACTGAAAGTAATGAAAGAGAATAACCTACAACCTAGATTACTGTATCCAGCAAGGATCTCATTCAGATATGAAGGAGAATTCAAAAGCTTTACAGATAAGCAAAAGCTGAGAGAATTCAGCACCACCAAACCAGCTCTTCAACAAATGCTAAAGGATCTTCTCTAGACAGGAAATGCAGAAAGGTTGTATAAACGTGAACCCAAAACAACAAAGTAAATGGTGACTGTTTCTATAATTTCAAGGAAGTCCTTGTTTAAGCATCTGAGTAGAACCAGAGATGCAAAACTGAGGCATTCCTTCCTGCAGTTTCTTTTTAAGTAAGGAATTATCATTTCAGCAAGAAAATCACTAAAGCTCTCTAGTATTCCCCCTGAAACACCATCTTGGCCATCAACTTTGCTTGATTAAGATTACAATAAGGAATTCCCTGGCAGCCCAGAGGTTTGGACTCCATGCTTCTACTGCCAGGAACCCAGGGTTCAATCCCTGGTTGGGGAACTAAGATCCGCAAGCCGAGGCATGGCTAAAACAGAAAAATACATACAACAGTCTTTTATCAATTAGCAACATATAATAGAAGGCATCATCATAGTGTACTTAGAAGTTTCTGCCACATAGCTCTTACTACAAGCCTAGCTAAGATTATTTACATTCAAAATGAACTGATTAAAGTAGTACATTCAAGATCTCCTAAATCTGAATATTAAGAGAGGATCCAATGCCTAGAATATAGCCTTGGACACAGTAGGTGCACCCTAAGTTAAAAGAGTAAATGTATGAGATACTAAGTCCTACACTGCAGTGTTTTATTTCCTGAAGACAGATAACTCATTCTGTTGGACAGAATCATTAGGAATTTCCCCACATGAACTCTTTGCTAGTCAGGACTTTCCCTGGAATATGAGCTCATTGAAGAAAAGAGCTTAGACTCCTGATCACACATATAACCCCAGTCACAAGAATAACACCCTGTACATGGTAAATACTCACAAAATACTTGTTGAATAACTGAATTAGCCTGTGAATCCTCATATTTGTCAAACCCCATATATGACGTCAGGGGTGTTCAATCAGAGTAGAACTCATAATACTAAATACAGGTAAACCCAAGCCAGCAAAGATGAAAGCTGACATTGATGACTTCAGTGCAGTTTAATAGCCTATTTTCTTTCCTCAAAAATAGTGTTTACAATTTGGGAAGGATTGTAATGGTTCTCATAAAGACATCAAATTCTTCTTATTTAAATCTGCATAATAGTGTATTGTTGTTGTTTAATCACTGAGTCATATCTCACTCCTTTGCGACCCTATGAAATGAAGACTGACAGGCACCTCTATCCATGGGATTTCCCAGGCATGGATACTAGAGTGGGTTGCCATTTCTTCCTCCAGGGGATCTTCTCCACTCAAGGATCAAACCCACATCTCCTGCATTGGTAGGTAGACAGTTTACCACTGAGTCACCTGGGAAGCCTGTAAAAACTGTATACTGCTGCTGCTGCTAAGTCACTTCAGCCGTGTCCGACTCTGTGCAACCCCTTAGACGGCAGCCCACCAGGCTCCGCTGTCCCTGGGATTCTCCAGGCAAGAATACTGGAGTGGGCTACTATTTCCTTCTCCAATGCATGAAAGTGAAAGGTGAAAGTGAAGTCGCTCAGTCGTATCTGACACTCGCGACCGCATGGACTGCAGCCTACCAGGCTCCTCTGCCCATGGGATTTTCCAGGCAAGAGTACTGGAGTGGGGTGCCGTTGCCTTCTCTGCTAAAAACTGTATACACCTACAGTTAAAAATGTGAAATGCATTAAACAATACAGCAGATTTTGCAGGTGACACTCATATATCAATGAACTTCTAACATAAAGAACCATCCTCAAAGAAAAGGTACCATCTTTAATATAGAAGAAAAAAATTTTTATTCCTTTCAGAGTTAATGGGATTCCTTACTTTATAGACTCTCAGTGTAGTAGCATGACTTGGCGTTGTTTGTTGCTTTATTTTCTGTTCTGTTGTTTTGCTCTATTTTTATTTTTTATTCCCAAACAGAAGAGATATTTAAAGTAGATGTAAAGAAAACATATACCAAAAAAAAAAAAAAATTCAGAGAAAACTTGTTTTTAAGAAATCCAATCAATGTTAACTAAATTAACAAAACATTTTGAAAAAGTGGATACATGTCACTGTAGCAAAAGCTCCAAAAGAGCAGAGACTACATGTTATTTGACTTTGTCTCTTCCGCCCCTAACAGAGTCTGACCCATAAAAAGTACTCAGTGAAAGTCTGGTAAATAAATGAATGAATGATTTCATTTCCGCCTAACAAATATATTCAAATAGCCAACTTTTTTTCATTAATCAAACCCATTTTTTTAAACATACCACTTTCAATAGCAATTTTCTAGATCCTCAAGTGCACATAGCCTTTTCCACATAGTAAGACAAAATCGTGCTCCAGTTTTCAGTGTTGATTATGCTAGATATTACAGAGCCAAACCATTTTAAGAATTCAGCAAAACATTTAACTCTATCTGACACATAAACAGACAGCAGTGTTAAATCTGTCACTTTGGTTCAGTTATCTCTACATCTGCTGATGGGATTTTAATCTGGTTGGCATGCACTTACACAGTATATGCACAGTTCTCAATTTTCATTTTCCCCCTTTTACAAAACAGAAAGTCAAATGGTAAAGTTAATAGAGCTGTAAAAATATAGTACCAAATTTATTTTAATCACTGTGTGAGTGTCATTGATTTAGGACAGCTGCTGTCTAAATAAATAGACCTAAGGCCTAATAACTGTACAGAAAAAGGCCAAGGCAGATGTATATTGCTGGACCTGAAGACTTGTGGGCAGATCACTGTCCAGTTAGGATGACTGGTCCCAGTGGCAGTTTCCCTACAGCTGAGAAAACTGCCCAGCTCCTTTTGTATGCAGGTTTCCAGATCGATTTCTTACTGGAACAGATTCCTCACAAACAAGGATAATCCTTTATTTGAGGTTTAGTCACTTGAATTCCCCTCTGTTCTCTTCTCTGTCAAGCTTTGCAATTTTTATTTATTCTTGGTAGAATGCACTTACTATTGTAGTTATGGCACTTTTCACTTTAAGCCTCTCTTTTCAGTGTCTTCGAGAGAGAAAGGTCTTTAGTTAGAAATTTCTCATGCTTGTTGACAGTCTGGAAATGATTTATTTTAGAAGAGGATAGAGGTGAAAGGAATAGAAGGAAAGATCATTATTTCACCATCTTTGAGAACTTATCAGTTAATCACTGGTTTATTGTTAAATGTGATGGCTTTCAAGATTTAATTTTATTGAGTTTATCTTTAAGAAGCAACACTGAAATATCTTAAAGTCTCATAAATAAAGTAAATCTAACAGGCTAAAAAATTTCCTGTGTCTAAATTATTTAAATTTATTCTCTCTCACACTTATATAAGTGGGTTACTGAAACATAGACAATGAAAATATGCTTTAATCATATATAAATAAATTTACAAATATGGTTTTAATATATGGATCTACAGATAATAAATATTTATTTCGTGGGTATGTTTTCAGATGCTTTTAATACTAGCTTCCACACACATGAAAGAATTCATAATAATTATAATTGTCACTCTTTAAAATCTCTACTTAATATTCTGATATTTTAATCCACTGCTCTCCAAAGATTTTTTCTCCATGAGAAGTACTGCATATGTACATACACAGGACTAAATGATAAAATAGTTACTGAAAGAATTATTTAACAGTATTTCAAAATGTATCAAACTCACTCTGGGTTTTCAGATTTTTCTACATAGAAATAAAATATTTATTTCTTTATTTATTTAATTTCTTTTAGAGAATAGCAAGATTCAAGGCCATCTGTTGCTTTTCTCTCTTCTTTTTCTAATAAAAGAAATTCTTTGAAGTAAAGTATTGCCAATTACATGTTCATCCAAGGATAAGAGAAAAAATAGCAAGTGGATTTGCTTTAAAGATTATTCCAACTTCCCAAGTGTGAAATCTTCAATATAGACTATTTAACAGTAAAAACTAGAGTGGAAAATATACAGAGATTAAAACTAGATACTAAAACTATAAGAATTTATAGGAAATTTGTCATTATCTTTTAAATTAGATGCAAAAGCAAACTGTTTATGAAAATTAAGATCCCTATACTTATTTTTGATTTCTTATGCTAACCTTAAAGACTCTACAATACAAAACTCACTGAAATATTGAATCTGCATACAGATAATAATTTCTCAAAACCAAGTTATATATCAGAAACAGAAATAGAAGGAAAGTATGCATATAAATATAAAGTTATAGATCATGTTTATTATTATATTTTTATTATCTGAGCCCTAGAACTTGATTTTACCTCATCCTTGTAATTCCAAATATAAAATTAAAATAAATAATCTGTATTTTTTCCATTAAGAATGTTTGACTTAGGGTAAGAATAAGCTATTACTAAATTTAAACTTCCCTTTCTCCTCTTAGGGTAGGATCAATAAATAAGAAGTAAGCTGGACATGAATAATATACATCGGGAAGTTCCCAAAGAAGACACCATATCCAGGATAGAACTCAGCATGTTATGTAAACAGTACACGGGAGGCAGTCTCATGTGAACTCGAGTTGTCCTAGCTATTGTCCAGAAAGTGTAAGCAGGAATATAAGGAAAACACATAAGGAAAGATTCCTTTTTTCCCTCCAAATTCAGAATAATACATTGATACCACCTTCTTGGGTACTATGGGACAAACATAAGTGACTGCTGCCTAGCTTCCCTAAGTTGAAAACAATTATGCTCAATTGAAAAATCTTTTTTCCAGCAGAAAAGTATTACTTCTCACAAATTCTTAAATGGTTAACAATTTTATGTCCAATCAAACATTATTATGACTGTGTATAAACCACAGTAGGACCATCTGGCAAGTAAATTACTTGAGGCACAAATCCCAACCTGCGATTTAAAAAAAAAAAACAACACTATATAAAAAGCTCAGTTAGATGTTCGCCAAGATTCAAAATGAA
Source organism: Cervus elaphus (assembly GCF_910594005.1). Lineage (NCBI taxonomy): Eukaryota > Metazoa > Chordata > Mammalia > Artiodactyla > Cervidae > Cervus > Cervus elaphus. Next base: position 42,467,480 of record NC_057819.1, on the reverse strand, counting down.
AATACATGCACAAGCCATTCAGAATTCACAAACAAATAAAAATGGAAAGGTCAGCAATGGTCTTTCTCTTTCACTGTTACTAGGCCTTTGAAATAAGCTCAGGAAATGTAAGTAGGTGGTTTTTGATTAATTTGATAGAGGTACATCCATGGAACCAATTTACAAGTGATTTGCAGGCAGGCTGGCATTACTGAAATAAACGGTGCTATTACTATGATTTATGCTACTATTCCTAACACAAGTGATAAAGTGAAATTTACAGTCCTTAATTACTACCATGAAAAATTGGGAGGGAGAAAAAAGAGCAAAGATTGGCAATTTGCAAACTTGTCAGTAAGGCAACATGCAAAAATTCATTTGCTTTACTTAAAAAAAAAAAGACACTGCACAAATGGGCCTTTCTATATTGTTATCAATCCATTGGGGAAGGACAAGCAGTTCAAAAAAACAAATGACCAAAATGTAACCTTGAGATGCCAGGAAGTATGGTATAGGAAAATAGCTGACAAAATGCAGTCACTAGTTATAAAAAGTAGGGAGGTAACGAAATACTGCACTACACTATACGTTATTTGGGCCACTCACGAGGCCCAGCTTGCTCCTTAAATCACTTCCTTTCAAGTGTTTTATAGTGGGGGTGGGATAAAATTAAAGAAATCATATCTGTAACTTTTTAATTGAATGTTTTCCTCTTATCCTATTCATATCCAAATAGCACTGAGAGTCTGTTAAGTTATTCAAAAATGTTTACAGAGACACTGCTATCCACAGAACTCTAACAAAGCTATACAGAGGACCCTATTCTGAGAGGCATGCTCAAGCACTGCAGTTGTCTAGAGGGTGGAGATTATGTGGATGCCTATTTTCCTGGGCCGTGGCCCTGTCCTCTCTCTGTCTTCTATACTTTCTACTTTAAAGGTCCAGCCAAGTTTTATTTCCAATACTCATCCCCTTACATGACTGACCTACTGTCAGGGAATGCTTAGGGTTCTAATGGACCTTCTAGTCACTATTTGCTGTTTGGTTCACTATATAGCAATTCCGTTCAGTGGTCATTCACACTACTTAACAGTTGCTGAATAGCAAGACTCTGTAAGGTTACAAGACGTGACAACTAATGGTACATAATAAGGGAGAGAGATGCAACAAAGATGGCAGAAGTTTCCTGTCTGCTTGGTTTAGAAGAGAATGGGGCAACTTTAGATAGAGATGCTCAACCAAAACCTAGAAATTCATTAGTCAGTTTCAGTAATGTTAAGTTTGAGTTGCTGTCAGGATATCCACATGCAGATACACAATGAACTTTACTAGGAATGTAGGACTAGTGCTCTAGAGAAAAGTTAGGCACAGGTATACAGATATTAGAGAAATCTGAATAGAAATTAAGGTTGAAGGCATGGAAAAGGATCACATGGTCATCGTGGGTAATGTAAAACACAAGAGATCTAACAGCAGAAACAAAGAGAAGACATACTTGGAGGACCAGGATAAAAGAAAACAATGAGATCACAAAGGACTAATCAAAGAACTAGAAGAACTCTGAAAAGAATCTCAAGAAGAAAGAAAGGATCATTAGTGTCACATGCTGCACAGAAATCAGGAAGAATGAGAAAATTCCATTAAATCTGTTGACCAAGGTAGCTTCAATAGATAAAAACCAAAATACAAGATTTTGAGAAACACATTTAAGAAAAAGGAGCTCTCTCCACACATTATGGAGAGAATTAGGAAAAAGCTCTTTCACAGTAGGTATAAAGCATACATGTGTCTTACAGATTTTTTATTTCCTGCCACTTCTTAAAAATTTCTTCTTTTATCACTGGGATATTATAGTATATGAAAAAACCCTTCAAACAGGTCTTTTATGGAGTTAATCCCTTATGTAGTAGGACCTCAGTGATCATGATGGATTATTTTATCTTTGCCTTGTTCCCAGAAAGCCTAAAAGCATTTGGGCATTCTACAACCAAGCATTTTCTCCATTTCTACTTCCCATCAACTCAGGCTTCCATCCCAGTCCATAAATCTTCTTTTTTTAAAGCATCATTTTCTCCATTTCAGTAACTTTTCTCCTGAGATTTTAAATTATAATAAAAATTTCACATTTTCTTTAATAACCTCCTTACTTCAAATTCATAAATTTCACACTTTTCCTTCAGGAGTTTCCCATACCTCCATTCCTCTGTATTTGGATAGTATCTCTTTTCCGAAAGTATTTTCTAAGTCACATTTTCATCACCATACTTGAAATGCAACACATGGAACATGCAATGCTGTTTCTTCTCATTTATATTCCTTTTAATATTTTCATCAATAGTTAATACCATTTGAAGGCTTACTCTATGTATTAAACATCTAATGTAGTGCCTGACATTCATTGTTTCATTTCATCATCTCTAAAAGCCTTTGAAGTGATTGTTTTATTCTCTCCAATCCACAGATTAGGAAACTGAGTGTCAGAAAGGTTAGGTCACTAATCTAAAGTCACACAGCAAGGAAGCAACAGGGTTGGCTGGAGCTCGTACCCATGTCCATTTGACTCCAATGTTCATCATTTACCTTGTAGAAAATTCTACCTCAATCCTTTTGGTCTTTCTTTATAAGACTGCCAATGGTCAATTAATGCATTTTCATTTTTGGAACACAGCAAAAAAAAAATTAAATTCTCATTAGTGAAACAGGCCTCTGTCAATTCTGGTTCATTCTAACTCAAAATACTCAAAAGGATAGATTTCAAGGTTGTTTTGTTCCTTTTATCCTTTCTTCACACTTTATCAATCAGCATCCTGTCTTGAAGACCCAAGTTGCTTCATGGGTCTTTCCCTCCGCCACTCCCCCTTGTTTTTACCTCTACTCTAATTACTCTGAATTCTTCTTTATTGATAGAGAATATAAATGTGCATAAGATCACCAAAATTTCAAATTACTCTAATTTTCATTAATGATACCCACATCTTTTAGATTTGATTTTAGTTTTTATATTCTCTATCAGATATAATACACATCATGTGCCTATGAGTATAGACACACACAATTTAATGGTATTAAGTTAGTAGTATATCTTTATATTATATAACAATATGAATACAAAGTTTCAAATTTTTTACCAATACATTTATATGCACATATATATGTAATTTAAGGGTGTTAAACCAGCAGCATATTTTGTATTAAGTATTTCTCAAACAACTCATAGATTATTTTTTAAAAACACTTTATTTAGAACTTATCTCTCCTTTCCACTTTCACAACTGGAATGCTAGCTATATTCATATCTTTTCAGACATAATAAAGATCAAAAAGCACAATTACATTTAAAAGAAAAGAGAAGATGCCATACCTCTATCTATGTGATACTCTTCCTAGAACTTCACTGTTCAATATGGTAGAGATCAGCCATACCTAGCAACTTAAACTTAAATCTGAATTAATTAAAAATTAAAGTTAAACTTTAGTTTCTCAGTTGCACTAGGCACATGTCACGAGGCTAGTAGCTAACATTTAGGGCAGAGCGTATGCAGAACATTTTCCAACATCACAGAAATTTCTACTGGACAGAGGTGATCTAAGAAGATTCAAAAGGTAAGTCAATCTTTTGTACGTCTTGCTGTTTCTCTTAAGATAATTCTCCTCTGTGAATGGATAAAGAAAATGTGGTATATACACATACCACATTTCTTTCTTTTTAAAAAGAAAGAAAGTCTGCAATATGTGACAACATGGATGAATCTTGAGGACATTATGCTAAGTGAAATAATGCTAAGTCAGTCACAGAAAGACAAATGTGATATGGCTCCATTTACATGGGGTATCTAACATAGTCAACTTCATAGGATCACAGAGTAAAACCCAGGTGCTGGGAGATTTAGAAATGGGAAATTACTAAGCAATAAGCATAAAGTTTCAGTTTAGCAAGATGAATAAGTTACAGGGGTCTACTGTACCTACAGTCAACAATAACGTATTATACACTTAAAAATTTAAGAGAGTAGACCCTATGTTTTTTGTTCTTACCACAATAAAATGATTGTTTAAATAACGTAGAGCTATGTATGGGCATGGTTCTGAGGGAAACAAATGACAAATAATAAATTGTTCTTTTACCATTAAAAAAAGATTATTACTCCTTAACTTTTTAAAAAAAATTGCTAACCATTAGTCTTTATAAATTTTGCTACTCACTACCACTTTTAAATAACAATCTTGGAAATATTTTACAATGTAAAGATCAATAATGCAAATGTCCTCTAACTCAAAAAGTCTCCAATGACTTTTTCTTAAACACTAGATCTTGAATCACTTTTTATTTCCACTTGCTCCAAAATTAAATAACAAAGTAAAACCAGCCTTCCCAATAGTGTTAGTCACTTGGTTGTGTCTGACTCTTTGTGACCCCATGGTCTGCAGCCCACCAGACTCCTTTGTCCATGGGATTCTCCAGGCAGGAATACTGGAGTGGGTAGCCATTCCCTTCTCCAGGGTATCTTCCTGATCCAGGGATGTAACCAGGGTCTCCTGCCTTGCAGGCAGATTCTTTACCATCTGAGCCACCAGGAAAACCTAATAAGAGTGAGCAATTTTTTCTAAAATCCAGTGATAAGACCACAGTCTCTACAGTGGATTGATTCAGTCCTTTGCTAAGAATTTCATTTCTAGAGTTGGAGAAGAATTCCTCAGTAGTGTGTTATACTTTTTATAGATGGGTCATTATTTCAGTTCCTAAGTCCTGTATTTCTACCCCTGTTAGCAATTTTACAACAGACTTCTGGTTTTTCCCTTGCCTCCCCATTTTCTGAAGTTTCAGATCGATAGAATACACAGGTGAAAAGCTTACAAGAGTTAGGGTTGTAATCTATAGTCATGGACCACACAGGATAACTGGCCGACATACACATCAAACCTCTAATCATGGCCTTTTTAGCACACACTCTTGGACTGAGATATCTTTGACAACAAAAAGCTTATGTCTGAATGTATTTCTATTAGGAAAAAAAAGAGATACATCATGTATTGTGTCTTTTCTTAATGATTCAAAAGAATTACCAAAACACACACCAAGTATTTTAAATATGAAAACAAGAAAAGGAGCTAAAATTCCTGAAAGCAGTTGCCAATGGAATAAGACTGAAGTGAGAAATGGGTCAAAGGTATATTGTATTCAGTCCCATAAGCCTTTCAGTAGATTTTTAAATCATGTGCATTTTACAAATAATTATTTTATTAATATAATTGCTTTTAAAAAATGAAGAGAAACCATTTGATTGTTCATCAATTGAGGAACATGTTGATTTTATCTATTAGAATAAAACTGTGAACAACTGCAAAAAATATGAATTTGAAAAATATTTGACTTTTACCTTAGATTTTATTTGCAAAAACATATTAGCACCTCTTCACAATTTAGTTAGAAGAATATACCATTTTTTAAGCTTTTAAAATATTTTGAAAAGATTTTCTATGGATACAGACCATTTAAAAAGCAAGAAAATGCTATGAAAATGATATAGACCAACTTTAGAATAGTGAAAGTCAAAAAAACTGAAAAAGATGGGAAGAAGAAAGGAGGGAAAGAAGGGTAAGGGATAAGAGATGGGTATCAGCTGTGTCTATAAAGATTTATTTTTAATATGTGTCAAATATACATGGGAAATGTTAAATCTCAGTGGCAGTTGTCATCATTTTCTGTAGTTTTCAATTATTTTGAAATTTATTCACCTAAAAAAATTTCTCCTTCTTCATTCGAACGTGTCCTCAGTTTACAGAAAATTTTCTAATTAAACACACAGTATTCTCTGCTGCTCCTTTTTAGAGAACTGAGTAGAAACTTTAATCCAGAAGAGTAGTGGTCATTATTAAACCCAATGTGCAAGAGCACAAGTAAAACAACAATTACTGATCCATATTAATTATCCACCTATAAACCAGCCACACCAGTGATATGACATTTTATATATATATATATATACACACACACATACATATATACATATATACAGACACACACAAACCTTAGCCTCATACACTTTAGCCCTATTCAAACCTTTGAACTCTCTTATTTGCTTCCTCTTCTCCTAACTTTGAGAAGAAAATAAAAGTTAAACATGAAATGTATAAATATCCTAATCTCCAAAGTCATTTAATCCTACATTTTAAAATACAGTCACTGTAAAAACAAAGGCTGATTTGATTGAGCAAAGATTTGTAGTACTCACTGCAAATGCATCATCTTTGGAGAGCAGTAGGACCAGGTGCTGTCTTTGCCTAAGCAAACAAAAAGAGAATCATAATGACAGAGCTTAAATTAGGCTGATAGTTCAGGCATTTTGAAATTAAAATGTCATCCAATTTTAATTTTTATCTAATCTTATTTGCTATTTTCCAGTATCTCATTCTCACAAAACTGCAGGCTAATAGACTAAAGCTAAAAATGAGTGACAGTGAGGACCAGAACCCTTAACGTTTACACAGTTTAAAGAGGTTTGTCTTTCTCCATTTGTGTAGGCTTTATAAATGTTAGGTAGTTAGAATAGGGAAAAGGAGTCCAGAATGGCGGTGGCTCAAAGACCTGGAAGGGAAAAGCCCGCAAAAATAGAACGAAGGAAGGTCTGAGGACCAGACTGAGGACCTCAGGTAAAACAAACAGCACTCCTGGCTGGCCCAGTTTACATAGGTCAGGCCCAGGGAGAGAGAAACATATAAAAAGAGGAGCCAAAGTGCGCGCTCTCTCTCTCCTGCGCACTGGAGCACTCTTCTCTTCGCGTCTTTGGATCTTCGTGCCCTCACGCCTTGAAGATGGATTTTCCTGCTATCTTCTAAATAAAATAGAGTTGTAACACTGATTTGTCTAAGAGCTGTAACACGGTCTGTCCAAGACCCAAGAGCTATGACACGCCGAGGGGGCTTTAATGTCTGTCACTACAAATCTTTGTTGTGACGAGACAAGAACCAAGGAGCACACACTCGCCTGACATAAATTTCTTCAACCTACTATTAAAACTATGCTAAACATTGGCCATAACTCTAAACTTCACCTAAATTTTCAACTGTTTCTATTAATTGAGAAATTGTCAGATAAAAGAATATTAATTTCAGGACCAGTTATATAGATTCAGAGCTTCCCTGGTTGCTCAGATGGTAAAGAACCTGCCTGCAATGCAAGAGACCCAGGTTTGATCCCTGGATCAGGAAGATCCCTTGGAAAAGGGAATGGCTACCCACTCCAGTATTCTTGCCTGGAGAATTCCATGTAGCCTAGTGGGCTACAGTCAGTGGGGTTGCAGAGTCGGACATCACTAATGACTAACAGTATATAGGTTCATGTTAATAATGTTTAACACACTGTTCAAAATATGCTAAAGTGTTCTGCTCACAAAACAGTCAGATATGGTAAAGTATCAGGATCAATTTGGCCTCAGTTTTATTTACTGCCTTTCATACAAGAGATGTGTGCATTTCAACCAAAGTATGAATTAAGTACATACTTGCCAAATGTCATATTTACAAGGCCAAAAGAGAAACTGCCTCATCAACAATGTTAAGGAATGAATATCTTAAAAGTATCTCTTAAGAACTCAGGTTCCTGATAATGATGTCTTTAAAATTAGAAATTAAAACTAGATTATTTGTATTCAACGTTGTAACATAAACAAATTGAAGAATTTTAACACTTTTCTTTAAATTTTATTATTTATCATACTTGCTCACTTATAATAATGGACAAAAATGAAAGACACTCAATTTAGCACTATTTGGCCTACATGTTTAAGTTCTTATATTGATGTGTACTATTTATATTTTTAAGAAATCATTTGTTGTTGTTGCTTAGTTGCTAAGTCATTTCTGATTCTTTTGCTACTCCATGGACTATAGTTTGCCATGCTCCTCTGTCCATAGGATTTCCCAGACAGGAATACTGGAGTGGGCTGCCATTTCTTTCTCCAGAGGATCTTCCTAACCCAGAGAACAAACACACGTCTCCTACATTGAAGGTAGATTCTTTACCACTGAGCTACCTGGAAGCCCAGCAGAAATTATTTATAGTGACTGGTAAAGATAATGTTTTCTTTAAAATTGTATATGCTTTATACATTTCTCCACCACTTCACTGACACTCTACAATCAGTCTAAGGTATATGAATCCACAGTTTTTAGAAAATAAATACAAAAGTGCATCTTAATATTATTTTGTTCTTTTTCTTCATTAAAAAAAAAACAATTTATTTAAACTAAAAAAACAAAAAACAAAAAAACAGTTCATCCATTTCTTCCACCTCACCCAACCTCCACCTCTGGAGACCACCAATCTGTTTTCTGTATCTGTGAGCTTAGATTATCTCTCTCTCCATCTTTCTATCTAGTTAGATAGGTAGGTCAATATTTTATCATCAGGTATTTGTCTTTCACTGCCTGACTTATTACACTTAGTATAATGTCCTCAAGGTCCATTCATCTTTTCACAAATGGTAAGATTTCATTCTTTTTATGACTAAATAATATTCCATGGTAGATATATACCACATCTTCTTTCATCCATCAATGGACATTTAGATTGCTTCCGTGTCTTGGCTACCATAATGTGGCAATGAACATGGGGACATACACATACATGCATGTGCATAATCTTCTTCAAATCAGTTTTTTTCATTTCCTTCAGATAAATACCCAGAAGTGGAAGTGGAATTGTTAAGTCATATAGTAATTCTATTTTTAACTTTTTGAGAAATTTCCATACTGTTTTTTAAAGTAGCTGTACCAATTTACATTCTCACCACAAGTACACAAGGGTTCCTTTTTCTCCACATCCTTGCCAACACTTGTTATTTCTAGTCTTTTTTATAATGGCCACTCTAACAGATATGAGGTAATAATACCTCATTTTGCTCCCAGCTTGCCTTTGATATGTAAAGTAATCAATCTAGAGACTTAGCTTTCTCTCTCTGGCCACACCACCCAGGAGGCAGTATTCCTCTGCTTTAATCATCCCAGAGCCAGGTATCAGGTAATTAAGGACCACCTTTATAGCTTACAGCCTGCAAAAGTTTTTCAAACAACCAAACCTGACCTGTTTACAGTACCCTGCCTTGACTTTTTCTCAGGAAATCCCAGTCTACAACACCCACCCCCCACCCCTTCTGGCTCCTGACCCATGCCAGTGCTTTCCCATGTTGCTCTTCATGGCATGCCATGTCCTCTGTTTCTAGGACAAATAAGTATAATAAACTTTATTTTTCTGAACGTCTCCTGGGTCTCCTCTGGTGGCCATATCTAATGACCATCACATCAAAGAACACAGAACATGATGTCTATATTTCATACACGCAGCATGACTGCTAACTATCCATCAATATCTATTCTCACTTGCTATATTTTAAAAATAGATGCAATAAGGTTTAGCTGGCCTGTGACTGCCTGGCTAGGGATGACACTTTCCAGCCTCCTTTGCAGCTAGATGTGGTCTGTGATTAGGTTTTCACCCAACTTATCACATAGATGAGAAATAAAACTTGCTTTTGTTCATCTAAAAGGCAAAAATGGGAACAGCATCTAGCAAGTATACAGAATGAGTTTCAATTAAATATGGAAAATTACTTTCTAACTATGGCAGTCTTTAGAGGCTACTGTCCTTCTAATACTGCATCTTTTCTATCAAAGCCTAGACAAAAATCTTTGCTCCAACAACAAGGTGGAAGAGATTTCAAAACTGAATAAAACTTTTAAATAGATGTTCCTCAAAGTTTCTTCTAGCCTTAATATTCTACAGTTCTATGCAAGACAGGAAAAGAAAAGTTGGGAAAAGGAAGAGAAAGTAGGAGGCAGGACAAAATGGCCAGAGAGAATGAGGAAAAGAAAAGGAAAAGGTAAGAAAAAGGCAACTTTCAGAACCAATGAAGATTACTGGGAAATACATCTGAGTAACTAGAAAATATTTCCTTTGGTTATCATTTTTATGCAATACCAAGTTTCGCATCAGTTCAGTTGCTCAGTCATGTCCGGCTCTTTGCGACCCCATGGACTGCAGCACACCAGGCTTCCCTGTCCATCACCAACTCCCAGAGCTTGCTCAAACTCATGTCCATCTAGTCAGTGATGCCATCCTCTGTCACCCATTTATCCTCCTGCCTTCAATCTTTCCCAGCATCAGGGTCTTTTCCAATGAGTCAGTTCTAATTGACAATAATACTTCCTGCCCAGGTGAAGACAATAAGGTAATATGTACATGATTAACAAAGCCTAGCATATGAGCAGTTCTCAACAAATGTAATTTATAAGCTGATCACATTTGTTGTTGCTCAGTCACTAAGTTGTGTCTGACCCTTGCAACCCCATGGACTGCAGCATGCCAGGCTCCTTTGTCCTCCACTATCTCCCGAGTTTGCTCAAATTCATGTCCATTGAGTTGGTGATGCTGTCTAACCATCTCATCCTCTGCCACCCCATTCTCCTTTTGCCTTCAGTCTTTCCCAGCAACAGGGCTTTTTCCAATGAGTCAGCTCTTTTCATGAGGTGGCCAAAGTATTAGAGCTTCAGCATCAGTCCTTCCAATAAATATTCCAAACTGATTTTCTTTAAGATTGACTGGTTTGAACTCCTTGCAGTCCAAGGGATTCTCAGAGTCTTCTCCAGCACCACAGTTTGAAAGCATCAAGTCTTTGGCACTTAGCCTTTTTTATGGTCCAACTCACATATCCATACATGACTACTAGAAAAAACATAGCTTTGACCTTGGTTGGCAAAATGATGTCTCTGCTTTTTAATATGCTGTCTAGGTTTGTCATAGCTTTTCTTCCAAGGAGCAAGTGTCTCTTAATTTCATGGCTGCAGTCACCATCTGTAGTGATTTTGGAGCTCAGGAAAAGAAAATCTATCACTGCTTCCACTTTCCCCCTTCTATTTGCCATGAAGTGATGGGACAAGATGCTATGATCTTAGTTTTTTGAATGTTTGCTTTCAAGCCAGCTTTTCAGTCTCCTCTTTCACCCTCATCAAGAGTTCTTTAGTTCCTCTTCACTTTCTGCCATTACACTGGTATCATCTGCATATCTGAAGTTGCTGATAGTTTTCCTGGCAATCTTGATTCCAGGTTGTGATTCAGTCTAGCATTTCCCATGATGTTCTCTGCACAGAAGTTAAATAAGCAGGGTAACAATATACAGCTTTTTCATGTGCCTTACCCAATTTTAAACCAGTGAGTTGTTTCATGTCCATTTCTAACTGTTGCTTCTTGACCCACATACTGGTTTCTCAAGAGACAGGTAAGGTGGTCTGGTACTCCCATCTCTTTAAGAATCTTCCACGGTTTGTTGTGATCCACATAGTCAAAGGCTTTAGCATAGTCAGTGAAGCAGAACTAGATGTTTTTCTGGAACTCTCTTGCTTTCTCCATGATCTAAAGAACGTTTGCAATTTGATCTTTGATTTCCTTGCCTCTTTGAAACCCAGCCTGAACATCTGGAAGTTCTTGGATCATGTACTGCTAAAGCCTAGCTTGAAAGATTTTGAGTTAACCTTGCTAGCATGTGAAAGGAGTTCAATTGTACGGTAGTTTGAACTTTCTTTGGCATTGCCCTTCTTTGGGACTGGAACGAAAACTTTTTCCAGTCCTGTGGCTACTGTTCACAGTACCTATGCCGCTGCTGCTGCTGCTAAGTCACTTCAGTCGTGTCCGACTCTGTGCGACCCCATAGATGGCAGCCCAACAGGCTCCCTGTCCCTGGGATTCTCCAGGCAAGAACACTGGAGTGGGTTGCCATTTCCTTCTCCAATGCATGAAAATGAAGAGTGAAAGTGAAGTCGCTCAGTCATGTCTGAATCTTAGCAACCCCATGGTCTGCAGCCCACCAGGCTCCTCCATCCATGGAATTTTCCAAGCAAGAGTACTGGTGTGGGTTTCCGTTGCCTTCTCCCCAGTACCTATAAAATGATGTCAATAATACAACCATTCATATTATAACCTATGTACTATAAGTCATTGAATAAACATTCTATGAGGAAAGATTTGCCTATTTTTTCATTACTGTATCTCCAGTGCCTAAAACAATGCTTGAAACACAGTAGGTATTAAGGAAAAAAGTGTTTTTTAAAATAAATTAATCAGCAATAAAGACATATTTTATAGTAAAAAATTTCATTTTCTTTATTATTTCATTTCAAGAATTATAAACTACATGGACGAATGCTATATTAAGATTAAATGAAGCAGGACTTCTAGTATTTCAAGGCAATCTAGCTCCTTCCAAGATGCTGCCTTACAAAGACAACATAGGCAATAACTACTTAGAGTAAAATGTCTACCTTTATAAAATCTGAATAATAAAATCTTTAAAGTAGCAGTAAGTGTGGTAAGTTAACGAAGCATACCTGTTAAAAAAAAATTCAGAGTTACATGTATTCCCCATCCCGATCCCCCCTCCCACCTCCCTCTCCACCTGATTCCTCTGGGTCTTCCCAGTGCACCAGAAGTTTTAACACATAAAAACTTGAAAATCCAAAGTGATTCTTGATTTTTTTAAATTAATCTTGGGATTACATAAGACATATTCTTTCAACATAAGAAAATGATAATAATTTCAATCTTATCTCCCAACAACATACTTTAGTAGTTCATGATATATGGTAAAATAGCTTATGTATATTTGTTTCTCCATTCAGCACTCCAGAAAATTTGCCAAAAGGTAGTGTTCCAGGTGGGGAAAAAAAGAAAGAAAACATGAATAATTTGAATAACCCATAAGGATTTATATTTGAGGACTGTATAATGACTGTGCTGGAGATGTGTAGATAAAACAGTCACCAATCAACTCTGCCAGATTTTCCTTCTCCATTTCCCCCAGAACCTTTTTTGCTTTTGAAGAACTATTCCTTACACCTTGAATTATGTGGTTCCGGCAGGGCTGGCAATGACAGTATCACAGCCTCCTTACAGACTGAAGTGAGAAGAAATGTGTTTCCTTTAAGTTGGCCAAGTTAGGACTGCTGCAGATTTTCAACTACCTGAGTCACCTCCCTCAACACCATCTCATAAAGGAAGCCCCTCTCTACAGGATGAAAGAGTGAGACAGATACACACAGATGCGGAAGGGATTTCGAGATGAATGGCAAGGGCTGGTGGTGGGTCGGACATGAAGGCGCAGGAAGAGAAAACTGCAAAACAGAAATACTCTTTGACATCACTCTAATCTTTGGATTGAGGCAAACTGAAACAGGCCAGCTAGTTCACTTCTAATCTTCTGAAGTATCTGAGTCAACAATTCTTCCTTTCTGCTCAAATTTCCTTTAGTTGTATTTCTTTCACTTGCACATAAAAGAATTTTGCTGAACAGGAGATTTTCAATTTACTTAGTCACAGAATACCTACAGGCACAGTATAAATTATGAATCAAAATATATAAAGTCTTGTAAATACTCCAGATTTTCAACATCGGGCATAATTTTTTTTGTTTTCTGTTTTTAATATTTTATTCATTTATCTGATTAAAACTGCAAAACATATGGGTTTTACTCATTGAAACTATTCTCACTGAGATGAAAATGTCCACACAATAAGAGTGAAGAAAATAAGTGATTCATTTTGAAGAAATTATCTTAGCAACTCAAGTTAATATAATTTTTAAGTTATCAACAGAAGCAGCATTGGGATTAAAGAGCACAGACTTTCAAACCAGGCTGCTCAGATTCAAGTATAGCCTCTGTTACTTACTAACTGTGAAACCTTGGTCAAGTTATTCAATAGATATGTGGCTTCCTTTGTGTTCAGCTGGTAAAGAAGCTGCCTGCAATGCAGAAGACCTGGGTTAGATCCCTGGGTTGGGAAAATCCTCTGGGGAAGGAAAGGCTACCCACTCCAGTATTCTGGCCTAGAGAATTCCACAGACTGTATAGTCCATGGGGTCACAAAGAGTCGGACATGACTGAGCGACTTTCACTTTCACTTTCACTTTCCTCACCTGTAAAATGGATTATGGTATGGCTAAAGGATTTAGCATGTGAAAAGTGCTCAGGATAGCATCTGACACAAGTTAAGCATTATATTTTTGTTTGTTGCTGTTATTGTCTTTAACAACTGATGTGGCAATTGGCAGATCTTAGGTTTCACCAGCATGACTTGGAAACAACAATACAGTGCTTTAAAATGCCTCATTGATTGGCTTATTTCATCATCTCACACTTTGCTTCAATGAAAAAAATAAGGATCAGAACTGCCCGCCAGATGCACAAAAGTTAAGGTGCACACATCCAAACCGATGAAGCATTTTAGCAATGTTAGTGATGCTAAAGCCAAGAGTAGCGTGGCAGGTTCCCTCTAGTAGAGTAGGTTCCCTCTGATGCTTGCCCATTTTCCTCTAAGGAAAAGGAGGCAATGGAGAGCAAATTACCTGACTGGGCATATAGGACTTGAGACAGAAAGAATCTAACGCTGACTGCTTCTGCTGATTTTCTATGACAATATGATAATAGGCTCCAAAAAAATTCTGCACTATGACTCTAGAGAAATCATGCTCAAGTATTTAGAAGGCCGGGCATGCACTGTGACTATGAGAAGCTTTCTGAATATAAACAGTTAAATACAAAATTGTAAAAACACACTATAAGCAAAGATCCTCCAAACAAAGCAAAAACAAAAAAAAACAACCTGCTGGTAATATTTACCTACTTATATATCTGATTATATACATCCAAAGGTGAACAGTGACTTTATCTGGGTAGTAGTATTACAGTTTATTTTTATTTGTATATGTGCTTTATATTATTTCCTAAGTGTTTTACAATGTATATGCTTTCTTTTTATTATCAAATGAGAAAGACACACAAAATGTGATTTAAAAAAAAAAATTAACAGGTTCAGTGACTCAGCCAACCCTAACTGAATTTTCTAACTTGTTACAACTAAGAAAATCATAAAACAAGACTTGACATAAGAGGACAGAAATGAATAAGCACTTCAAGGAACAACTTTCACCAAAAGAAAGAGAGAAAAATCTGTGGCTGAGGTTACTGTGAAGAGGTGAAGTACATCCTTAGATGACTGGTTGTCATAGAGAAAAGTCCAGTACAGCCTTTTTACCAGGCAGAATGTTAAGTTCTTCAAATAGACTGAATGTGGTTAAGTGTTTTTTAAGTGTAGTAAAATTATATTTTACAATCCAAAATGACTATCTAAAGAATTCTTTCTTTCTTTAAAGTTATCTCCATGTAATGCATCTCTTAAACCATACTGCTTGACTGAGCATCTTTACAGATATCAACATTGTTTGTCCAGTATAGCAAGGGCCAGAAGAACCCCTATACTCTTGTATAGACTTTGTGTAGAAATGGTAATGCCCTGGATGGAGTTAAATAGATGGCTTTAAATTTTAAAGTTTAAAATAAATACTTTGGAATTCAGAACTCATCTCATTAGGAAATTACCTTCTAAACTTTGCTTGTTAACTTAAAGATGAAGTCTATAAAGTGTAAGGTATGTGTGTGTATACAGAACTTACTTAGCAGAGTTGAATTAGGGTCATAAATACCCTAAAAAATTGTGTATCTTAAGTATACCAGAAGCTCTCTATAATTTTGAGACCTGTGAGTCTAGTTTCACAAAGTCCTTAATCTATCTACTTTAGTGCTTCTAACTTGGTATGGTGTCTACAGTAACAAATATGGCTGGGACTCATACACAGTTTGCAAACTAAATAGAATGTTTGAGACATTAATGATTTTTAAAAACTATTTGGAAAGCTAATCTAAAGCAGCAATCAGCCTGTGTGTATTAAAAGAGAACTTATAGGCAGAGTTCCATATCTAGGTACTGTTTAACCTTGCTGTTCAAAAAAATAATTCAACAACTGCAAAGAAAAAGCAATCATTATATTGAGAAATTTAATCCAAAAAGAGTCAAGAAAGTAAACATTTATAAAGAATCACATCCTGAAGAATGGACATCTAGTACCTTATAAAATTAAAGTTTATATTCAACATTATTGTAAACTATTTTAGAAAATTCAATGCAACATTCTCAAGACCTGTGAACATAAATGCTAAAGTAATTTATCTTTTGTCCATACAAAATACTGTTTTTCAATTGTTTCCCAAGGTGATTTCACTGAAAAACTCATTCCATAGCATTTCTACAGATGAAAGTGAAAGTATCAGTCACTCAGTTGTGTCCAACTCTTTGCGGCCTCAGATGGTAGGTATTGAATGTGGGCTTCCCAACAGACAAAGGATTAATCTCAAAAATATAAAAGCAACTCCTGCAGCTCAATTCCAGAAAAATAAATGACCCAATCAAAAAATGGGCCAAAGGACTAAACAGACATTTCTCCAAAGAAGACATACAGATGGCTAACAAATACATGAAAAGATGCTCAACATCACTCATTATCAGAGAAATGCAAATCAAAACCACAATGAGGTACCATTACACGCCAGTCAGGATGGCTGCTATCCAAAAGTCTACAGGCAATAAATGCTGGAGAGGCTGTGGAGAAAAGGGAACCCTCTTACACTGTTGGTGGGAATGCAAACTAGTACAGCTGCTATGGAGAACAGTGTGGAGATTTCTTGAAAAACTGGAAATAGAACTGCCATATGACCCAGCAATCCCACTTCTGGGCATACACACTGAGGAAACCAGATCTGAAAGAGACACGTGCACCCCAATGTTCATCGCAGCACTGTTTATAATAGCCAAGACATGGAAGCAACCTAGATGCCCATCAGCAGACGAATGGATAAGGAAGCTGTGGTACATATACACCATGGAATATTACTCAGCCATTAAAAAGAATTCATTTGAATCAGTTCTCATGAGATGGATGAAACTGGAGCCCATTATACAGAGTGAAGTAAGCCAGAAAGATAAAGAACATTACAGCATACTAACACATATATATGGGATTTAGAAAGATGGTAATGATAACCCTATATGCAAAACAGAAAAAGAGACACAGAAATACAGAACAGACTTTTGGACTCTGTGGGAGAAGGCGAGGGTGGGATGTTTCGAGAGAACAGCATTGAAACATGTATATTATCTATAGTGAAACAGATCACCAGCCCAGGTTGTATGCATGAGACAAGTGCTCGGGCCTGGTGCACTGGGAAGACCCAGAGGAATCGGGTGGAGAGGGAGGTGGGAGGGGGGATCAGGATGGGGAATACATGTAAATCCATGGCTGGTTCATGTCAAAGTATGACAAAACCCACTACAATATTGTAAAGTAATTAGCCTCCAACTAATAAAAATAAATGAAAAAATAAATAAATAAATAAATGTGGGCTTCCTTGATGACTCAGCAGGTAAAGAACCTGCCTGCAATGCAGGATACACAGGAGATGTGGGTTTGATCCCTGGGTTAGGAAGATTCCCTAGAGCTGGAAATGGCAACCCACTTCAGCATTCCTGCCTGAAAAATCCCACAGACAGAGGAGCTTGATGGACTATAGTCTACAGGGTAGCAAAGAGCTGGACATGACTGAGTGACTAAGCACAAGTTCAGAACAGTATTTGACTTCAAATGGCACCTAAACCACTTTTGTGACCTTGGACAAATCTGTCAAATGCCTTATGCTTCAGTTTCCTAATTTGTCAAACAGAGGTAAAGACAGTGTCTTTGTCATAGGACTAATACGTGAAATTTTTAGAATAGTGTCAAGGACATAGTAGGTATTCAATAAATAGTAGCTGCCATTGTTGTTATAAGTATATATATATATCACATATATTTATGTATATACATATATTTTTATATATATGAGTAGAAAACATGTGTGAGTATGTCAGGTTAATAATATGAAATATTTATCTTCAGAAGGATTTGGGAATTACTAATATGCTAATATTCATAGTGACTCGCCAAGGGACCAATAGAGTTTGCAGTGTTTTCCAAACTTATCTCACTGGAACCTTTTTTTTGCCCCTCAGCTATTTTTCAAAATTAATATCAGTGAACAGACTTGAGGGATGTAAGTAAATAAAAAGAGAATTTCAAAAAGAATTTTTATAAATACAAACTAATTCATCTACTATAATCAATCTAGTAAGGAATGCTAAAAAGTCTAGTTCTAAAATCAGATAACCTGGCCTTTTGAGTACCAGATCCATTTCTTATGCCCAGAGTGATCACAGGCAAGATAATGAACTTCTCTGAGCCTCTACTTTCCTCACTTGTAAAATAGTGATAGTAATCATAACTGTCTCACAGGACTGCAGTGAGGATTAAATGGATTGATACTTGCAAAGTGCTTGCAGAATGCTGTCAAGTGGGGGAAAGAGATTCTGCTCAGGGCATCCTGTACACTGGAGTGTCTCCAATCTTCCACCTCCACCCCAATAAGGCTGCGACCTTCTGATGCCACATAAGACTTGAGAAGTAGGAGAATTCAGATGTCTCCAATATTTCTAGTTAAAGACACATTATTACTAGTATATGCTTCCCTGGTGGCTCAGACAGTAAAGAATCTGCCTGCAACGCAGGAGACAAGGGTTCAATCCCTGGGTCAGGAAGATCCCCTGGAGAAGAGAATGGCAACCCACTCCAGTACTCTTGACTGGAGAATCCCATGGACAGAGGAGCCTGGGGGGCTATAGTCCATGGGGTCACCAAGAGTTGGACATGACTGAGTGACCTTCACATTGCTAGTATCAGCTCTTGAGGGCTATCATAAATCCTAATCATAAAAGGCCACAGCATAACAAAATCATTCATCTTCTCAGGGCCTTCATGACTTAACCCCTGCTGGGGCTGTGTCACTGCCAAGACTTCAGGGGCCAAAGGAAGTTGCTTGGAGAGATGTATCTTCTCCTACCCTGCGTGCACTTGCTTCTGCTTAATTTCCCTATTCTTTGTTCTTGCAAATTTGGAAATTAACATAATTTATTATAATGCAGTTTGAGTAGAACAGAGGAGGGGAGTTCTTTCTATTTGTAGCTAAATAGAAATACGATAGCAAAACAGTACCTCAACATTAGCACAAAATTAATATTGTTGGTTGATTTTTGGTTACTGGCTAAGTCATGTCTGACTCTTTTGTGACCCCATGAATTGTAACCTGCCAGGCTCCTCTGTTCATGGGATTCTCCAGGTAAGAATACTAGAGTAGGTTGCCATGCCCTTCTCAAGAGACCTTACCTACCCAGGGATCAAACTCATGTCTCCTGCATTGGCTGGCAGGTTCTTTACCAACTAAGTCACCAGGGGAGCCCAAAATGAATATTAACTGTTAGCTGCCATTCTGATTGGAAACCTAATGTGAAGAGTTGACTCATTAGAAAAGACCCTGATGCTGGGAAAGATTGAAGGCAAAAGGAGAAGAAGGTGACAGAGGATGAGATGGTTGGATGGCATCACTAACTCAATGGACATGAATTTGAGCAAATGATGGAAGAGAGTAGAGGACAGAGGAGCCTGCCGTGTTATAGGCCATGGGGTCGCAAAGAGTCAGATATGACTTTGCAACTGGACAACAACAACAACAGCATTCCCATTCAGAGTTAGACCCAAGGTTTATGGAGCTAGAAATGTATATAATCTGAAAAAAATTCAAAATTATGAAAACAAAACTAGACATGGAATCTTAGTAGAGATCCATGCAAGTAAGGTGCTAAAATTTCATTAGCTGTACAGTAAATCCATTCAGGGGACAGAAAATACACATTCTTTCCTTTTTATTTTTTTATTTGTTTGTTTTAAATTTTATTTGTTTTAAATATGACAAGGGAAACAAGACATTATCTAAGAATTTAAACAGCAGTAAAAAACATTAGAGAAAATTCAAAATTCAATTTGGGGTTATGCAAATGCCATGAAGCAGTATATAATAAATTTCTAAATGAATGGCACAGCAAAATACATTATGGGAGTTCAAAAGGTAGAGTAATCACCATGAATGGGATTATCTTAGAAGGCTTCACAGAGGAGGTGATATTTTGGTAGGGTTGAAAAGGAAATATTTGGGTAAGCAGAAAGAAAGGAAAATTCTATGTTTTCAAAGGTTCAACTAATTTAAGTTAAAATAAGCAGATCTGCTTGATTGAGGCAGAGGTTTCTGGAAGAATAGTAACTGAACAGTTTGCGGAGCAGCCAATCAAAGGCCTTGAACAGCAGTCTAACAATTTTGGGCTTAACTTTGCAAGAAAATGGAGCTATTAATCTTTAAAAAAAAAATGGAGTAACATAATCAAAGTGGTGTTTAGGATCACCAGCTGGGTCATTGTATGTGGGATAAGCAGGACCAGAGAGACCCTAGGAGCAGAAACACCAGTGGAAAGCAGACTGTAACAGCCCAGATAGTCCTCAAGAAGTCATGCTGAGGACAGGAATGAAAGAACGTATTTCAGGGACACCCCCAAAAAATGATTATAGGATTTGATAACTGTTTGTGGGGTAAAAAATGAAGAGGTCAATGATAATGACATCAGGATCTCAAGGCTGGTAACTTGGAGAGTAACACAAACTGGAAAGTCAGAAATAAAAGTGATTGTGTATGCGGATGATCAAATCTGGACAAGTTCAGATTTAGGCATGGGAAGTCTGGGGTAAAGAAAGGACATATTCAGGTTTCCATGTTCACAACAAAGTTGTAAATATGGTTTCAAGACAGATTCCAGAGAAAGAATCTCTACCCTTTTAAATTCTAAATAGTTGAAGAAATGAATTTTTTAAACAGGACAATAGCATATCTCAGAAAGTTCCAGACTTGGAGTCAAGAGATCTCAGATGTAGACACAGATATGTTCAAGGGTAGTCAGACTTTTAGATTCCTACAGGCAGAGTTCCAATACACTATGATTCAATGAAAAATCACTTTGTTTTTCCATAACTTATCCAATGAAATGTATAAATTAAAAAAAACATAAAATATCTGGAGGAAAAATCTTTCTCAAAATATACAGCTACATTTTTTAGAAATAAGAGTAACAATACTACTAAAATTTTTTAAAGGTACAATTTCATAGTTCTTAGAACTTAAAAAAAGATTCCCAGGTGGTAAATAATTAGACTGCCAAGCAGGGGACCCAGAATCAATCCCTGGGTCGGGAAGATCCTCTGGAGGGGGAAATGGCAACCCACTCCAGCATTCTTGCCAGGATAATCCCATGGCCAAAGGAGCCAGGCAGGTTACAATCCATAGGGTTGCAAAGAGTGGGACACAATTTAGCGACTAAGCAGCAGCAGCAACAACGAACCTTAAACACTGTCAACTAAATTTAAGGATGTGTGCTTTACAAATGCCACTCAACAGCCGAACAAATCAATTATCTGTATTTACTTCTTAAACTAACGTTTTCACGTGAATTGTTAGTACTGTTTCAGAAATAATTTTCTTAAGTGCCTATCAGATACAGACTGTTTACTCAAAAAATTTCAATTCTAGGTCACACAATTTTTGACTCCAGCTTTCCATGTCACTGAATGTTCAGATACTCAGGATGAACAGCATCAGGTCTTCGGAAACTCTGAGAGGATTAACAGATACTGTAAGAGAGCACTCTCATATGTCACACCACGTGCTCTCTATTTCTCTCAGCTTTGGCACTCAAAATAGAAAATTTTTCACCTTCAGACTCCCAGAGTCCATCAGAAGGTTGTCCAGCTTCACCTGGTGGTGCTGGGGGGAATCATCAAAGAAAGGAACATTCAGGTCCCTCAGTAAGTCTTGGACTTAAACTTGAGAGTCACAGGGAAACTGCAGCACTGGGGAAATTGTGTCACTTTGTGGTAATTCCATGTTCCAACTGTCAAAACAAGACAGAAGACCAAATCCCATGATATAAGTAAAGCAATGTCTTTCTAGCCTCCTTGGTCTTTATCAAATTAGACTGAAATAACACTATTTTTACTAATAACCTCAGGGCAATCAACACCTCCATTACATTTTAAGGAATTATACTAATTGTAGTAAAATATTTTTGTGTGGTATTCACCCACAGCAAAATTTATACAGAAAAATACTTTGAGGAATTGCTTTTTGTGACTCAACACATAGGTACCTTTATTTATGTAGCATTTACAATGCTTAAACATGTGAATTTGCTTTTATTCATTTGTTGGGGAAGAAGAAAACTTCCCTTTACCCTTCTAGGTTCTTCTTATTGGTCTAAGAATTAAATTGCCATGGGACAAATTAATAGGAGAAAAACAAATTAAATTTTGTACATATGGGAACTCTCCATACATGAGAGGTTCAAAGACTGAAGGTGAAATGAGGTACAGATGCCATCCTCACCTGAAGACCGGGATAGGCGCTTGGGGCTTCCAAGGATAGGAGGGTTATTCACAGGACAATAAGAGGATAAGCAGAACTTTGATAATTAGATCTTTGCCCTGCCATATAGATAAAGCCACTTAGATAAAATTTACCTCCGGTAAAAACTCTTTTCTATGAAAAATTCCTAATTCAAATTCTTATAGGTAGTTAAAGGAAAGGCAGTAGTTTCTCTTGAACCTACAGAGATTCAACTGCCCCCAGCTCAAAACAATCTCCATACAAAAGTGACACATTCTGAGGAGGCTCATTCTGAACCCTTACGCATTCCACAAATAATTTTTGAGAACATATTTTGTGTGCAGCTTCTCACTAGATTCTGCAGGAAAAAAAATTCAAAGTAGCAGATGTAACCCCTGACCTAAAAGAACATATAATCTTTATAATCACAAAGAAAGACAAAATGCACATCTAAAACCCAATGAACAGTTCAATGAAGCATACATTTAGAACCTGACTGAATAAGATAAAAAGTAATGGAAACACGGAGATAAATATAGGTTGGAGTAGTCAGAAAATGCCTCCTAAGACTTGAGCTGCACAAGAAAGGAAAATATACATGTTGAATATAACTATCTTGGATAGTTTATTCTGGCTGTTTGTTTTGTCTACTTCAATTTCAAGATTTTTGAGAACAGAAAATAATGACATTAATTAGTCAGCATTTATTATACTATAATAAATATATACTATATGTATAATATATGTGGTGGTGGTTTAGTCACCAAGTCATATCTGACTCTTGCAACCCTATGGACTGTAGCCTGCCAGGCTCCTCTGTCTATGGGATTCTCCAAGCAAGAATTCTGGAGTGAGTTGTCATTTCCTTCTCCAATAATATATGTATCTCCCCAAAATATCTTAGGGTGTTCCTCTTACCTGGGTATACACTAAATGTTTATTAAGTATTAATCAATTAATAATACAAACATTTCTTGTGTAGCCACCATCTGCTTTTCTGTGCTGATGTTAGAACTACAAAAATAAGACACTTTCCTTGCCCATAGGTAACTCACAATCTAGTGGGAAAGAGAGCTGTGAACAACACGCAAGAAAACTGTGAAAGTGCTATAAGAGAAATAGGGAAGCAGAGAGTAGAGAACCTCTAGTTCTGACTGTGGGAGCTGAAAGAGTCGAGAGTGCCAGCAAAGTTCACAGACGTTATTAATACAACTGAAAGACATGTAGGAACAGAAAAGGAAAGGCTACAAGGGTGATTATGAATGGAGAAAAATCTTTGAATGAAAACATAGAGCACTGTGAAAGCTGAAAGAAGATGAGAGATGAGATATAAAAGGAATGTAAGGTGCATGGTGGGTGGTAGGGGGATACAGTGAGAGAAATGATGCTGATAGAAGTGGGTGCAGATCCTGGGGGCTAACATTAGAGTTTATGCTGCAGCCATCGGAAACCAATGTTACATTCTAAGCAGAGAATTTACTGACAAAGTTTGTGTTTTAGGAGAATCACTCTGAAGAATATATAGAAGAACAAAAATACTTTTAAGAAATCTGAAGCCTTATTCAGAATTCATTTTTCTATTCCAATTTCCCCTAACTACACTGGTAAGTCTGTTTTCAAAGTTACAGTCTTTATTTCAAATGATTTTGTGAAATGTCTGTAAGAGAAAAGGATCTTAAAGAATGGAATTGAACTCAATTCAGTAAAGGGGCTCTTTATTCCCTCTACAACATAATACTTCTTGAATCTCCTAGTGTTAGATACACTCAGACCTTCTCAATTATTCATTCCTCATTATGTAAAGAAAATTAGCCAAAGTGATTCTGATGGAAGGAAAGAAAGCAAAATTTTGAGCCAGGCATAAATTAATGTAAGAATTGAATGCTATAGGTTTAAATAACCATTTAGAAAACTATCCCATCATAAAAGAAAAGGAAATTTAACTGCATAAAAGTTTAAAACTCCATGTATTCAGTTATATCATTGTTATTCTGCTCCTAAATATTCTCAAACTATGTCTATCTCTGAGCTACTTTTGCTTAAAAAGAAGAAAAATTTTTAAACATACTATGTTGAAGTTTCTTTTTTTCTTTTCTTATAAACAATGTTCTTTGTAATATCCCAAAATGGTCAAAGGCATTCTGGCAACTTGGAAATTTCAGTAAAAAAAATCATCTTTAGTAAAAATTCAAAATTTCAAAATAATCATAATTTTGTAGGAAATTTTAGTTGTTTTGTTACATAGTTTACAAATATCAAATGCCAACAAGAAAATTTATGGGACAAAATAAAATGAATATGTGTGAACAAGAAGCACATATTTTTTATTCTAGTATTCAAACGTTCTCCGGTATGAAACTTTTGAAGTGAGATATCTATTTTGTTAGACCCACTTTGTATATACAGAAAAACTTAAATGCAAAAACAAAACAACACAACACCATACACTACAGTTTGAGGTACCTGATGCTCAACTGCTGATATAATTATGATATAGCTCTCTTCCTAAAATAGCTTGATGTTTACCAAATTCTCAATTGTTTAAAGTCTTCTTTCTATTGAATTTATGAAATTCCCATTTGATGCCAGCACTACAAAGAACAGAATTTGGACTGATGAGTTTTGTTTTAATCAGATTTCCACAAAGGAATATTATGTTACCTGTAGTAACAAAGAGATGTAATTTGGCCAAAAATGCTATGACTCCTGAAAGGCAAAACTACATTATTCTAAACTGGAAGAAACAAACTTCTAAAAGTTAATAAAGAACAAATAACACTTTTAACAGGCATGTTTTATTGAGCCATATAAACTTCTCTTGTCAGATATCTATAAGGGTAAAGAGTTACAGAGAGTTAAACGCTATTATGCTGAGCCAATGAAATCAATATAAGTACACAGTCTGGATAACCAGGCTGCAAACTCCTTACTGTATCATTGCTTCAATTACAGGACTTAAAATTTTTGCCCAGCTCTTTTCAGATAAGTACCTCTATTCTCTACCTTGCCTATGTAGACACAGCCCTAAAAGAAAGCCAATAATTTATGTAGGCTTCTACAGCCATTTTTTATCCCTCTAATAAGTACTTTTGAAGTTCTGTTTTTTCAGATCCAATACTACTACTGAGTTATAATTTTTTTAAGATTTAATTGTAGAGGGGCAAAAAAGTCATAAAATCAAACTGACGTCATTCTCTTTGCAGGGGAATCAGTTTATATTTCATAAAGCACATTAAGTGTCAATAAAATAAAATTATCAGCTTTATTTAATAAGATATAAACAAAGCTAATATTTTATGTGTGTGTTAAAATAACCAAGGCTACTATTTTGAATTTGGGGAAATATGAATATATTTAGCTATTACCAAAATATTGCTTTGTAGAATAAAATGGTGAGGCTGTTTATAATCTGAATTTATTCATCTGAAATATAAATATATAAAAGTATATATGTATATTACATACCAGGTAATTTAGTAATCCTATGTACTATCACACATTTACCATATTTAAATAAGACTTAATGCTTAGCATTTTTACTCCCATCAAGATAAAAAACAATATTTAATTTTAAGTTTTAATTATACTTTACTTATAAATAAGAAATAGACAAAACAGGAAATATAGGCTAAAAACTATATTAAGGTCTCCTATTTACATTTCTAGCAATTAAAATAGTGATGAAGTAGATACAAATAATATTATAGGAATAATATAGAATCTGAATTTGGAAAAGAAAACAGTTACAAGAGCCTCATTGAGCTGTACAAAATTATAACACCATGAAGCTTGTCCTAGAGTAGAATAAGGTGATCTCTGAAATTACAAGGCAGTGAATTCAAAACCATAAAAAGGAAATATTACTTCATAACCTTTAGTTAACCTGTGGCTATAGTTCCAGAGGAGGTCATAAAATCAAATTCTGTGGTTGGATTTAAAAGCTAGATAATTTTATAGCCACTCATAACATCAGGGTTCAAGCTCATTGCCTTCGACAGCTGGAATAGAAATCTTGGATCATTCACATTGGTAGACACTAGGTATGAAGGTAGGGAGTACTATGTGTTATTCCAAACGTTAAATACTATTTTTTGGAGTCAAATGACACTGTTTACCACCTTGGTCTCCTTTCTAACATGTGTAGAGTGGTGAAGAACAATAGAAGCCGCAGAAAGTTGCCCTCATACGTCAGAATTCATCATTCCCTCATGGAGTCTTCCCACCAATTTACAGACCCACATGCACAGTAAGCCTACATTTGATAAAACACCGGCATCAGATGGATGCTCGTGTCCTCATTACCAGGCTACTTCATCTCGAGCGATCTTCTGTTTCTAAGCTGAAGCTTCACTTGTGCGGAATGCCTACTCTCCTCCACAGTGCTTAAGCACCTTCCTGTATCTATCATTTGCTCAAAAACGACCTTTTACAATGTCTTATCTATATAAACATTTAAATTGCTTTTTAAAAATGTACTGCCCTTTCATCACTATACATTATACATGTTTTTTTAAACTGCTATTTCCTGCTCTGTGCCTTTGCTCATTCTGCCTCTGTCATAGGAAAACCATCCTCTGCCCCTTCCACATCAACTGTCCCTCTTAATTCCAGTTTCTTCATGAAGTGATTCCTGCTCTCCTCAGATTAAAGTGACACTCCAAACCTACACTCCCTCTATGTCCCAAATATTGCACCCGTATTTCTAGTATTTATTCATTTTTACCTTATTTTAAATGATGCATAAATGAATCTTGCTCAACTCCCCTGTAGAATGTAAAAATTTTATAAGCAATTGCTGAACTTAAGTCATCCCACGTGCGTTTCTCAGCACTTCGTTTAGTGTCTTCAATGTGCCAACTGCTCAGTAAGCATTTGTGGCACAAAAGAATAATTACATGAATGAGGATTGTTATTTATTGGACAGTAATGCACATGAAGAATTACTTTACCACATATCTATTTTTTATATACCAATATCTTTATATAATTCTTACCTCTCCTCTTCCAGTAGTAGTTGTTTTCCTTCTTGGTTGTTTTTGAACATTTCAGTCCTTTAAAATAATAAAAAGAAAATTAATCCCTATAAAAATACAAAAGAAATACAGTTTTTAGATCTAGTATGTACATGAAAAGACATACTTCAGTAAAAATAAAAAAGAATGCTGAGACTGTCATTATTTAAAATGCAGTGTTGTGGTTGTTTCTGGGTAGAGTTGAATAAAACACCAAAAATATCATTTTGTTAACCTGCTTCTTCCATCTAGTGGCAAAAAGCAGTAAGAAACAATGTTCTAGAAAAACACTGTGATAAAATGGTTCTAAATGCTGTTTCAGGAATTACTTGATGGTGAGAGTCCAACATCCAAGGCTTAAGTTATGAGTATACAATAATTATTTTAAAATAATTCTAGCAAATTGGCAGGGTTCAGCTCAGATAACTGCCAAAGTTATGTAAATTCATAAGTGTATTTGCACATTTTAACAAAGACTTCTGATACATATATAAAGGTGTATATCACCCTGCATTAAATTGGAATGGATTTGGTTTTGGATAAACAGTTTTACTTCTAGACCAACCTGTTGGATAACTATTTAGAATTCCATTATTTCCTCAGCTATTGGCACAGTGATACCGTGCTATTACTAGTTTGAAGAGGTATAATTGAGAGCCACTAAAAGTGACCTATCCCATTGGAATTACCAGTTAAAATACTTTTGCAATAACAGTCAGTGAAATACATTATGACTTGAGGTATGAGGTCAAACTGGAGGAGGAAAAGAGGTAAAGTTTAAAGGAGCTACAATCAGCTGTTCTTCACTGGCATTCAAAGGGATTAATGAAAAAGTAATATGCAATGTACAACATAACTGTGTATTCTCTGCACTCTCAAAGGCCACCAGCTAATACCTAATATATGAGGTTTGCCTGCCCTTCTACCACTTTCTGTTTGCCTCACTGCAAATGTAATTAATGTTCTAGATGTTTTAGAAGTTAAATGTTAAAAGAAATGGATAAAATGTTCTCCAAGACAGCACGTTTCTCCCCTTCCCTTGTTCAAATGAGCCAGTTAGCAATGTTTAATAGTAATATAAATTAAGGGTTGTCAATATATTAAGCTGAAAATATATTAAGACTACATAAAGGAAAATAAAAGTATTAGTGAATGCCATGATAACCTGAAATTCAGTATTTTGTATTAAAAGAAGACTTTTTGTTTCCTAATTTTCAAGAACTGAAAAACCCTGCCATAACCCTCTCAACCCCTAAAGCAAATTTTAGTATAGAAGGATTGGCTGTTGGTTTTTTCTCCTCTCCCTCGCCATCCTCCCTGCTCAAAGGAAAGCAGGTTAAGGTTTTCTGTTCTGTTACATATGGGAGAGAAGAAGGGGAAATAGAGCAATGACATAACAAAGAGGGAAAAGTAAAGAAGATGGGATCATAGTGAAAGTCAGTGGGCAAACAAGGCAGAAGGTGGTTCCCATTTCCCCAATATTCCTGTGACCAGTCTCTCTGGATTGGACCAAGGAAAGGGTGCCAATTAACTGGCAGATTACTGGAGCCATTGTCATTGTTTAGATATCGTCAAAGCCACAAGACTCAAAGCCTCACCCCCAATAATTAAATTAATACAAACAACGTTGCCATCTGGTAACACAGGATGGGGATGGAATTTAGTGACCCAGCAGGACTGCTGGCACTGGTGGTGGAACCTAGTCTGGTACTTGTCAATTCATTTACTTCATAATGAGCTCCCACATTATAGGCAATTGAAATGTGTCAATCTCTCTGATGGTGTTATAATATAGGTCTGCTAAAACTAGAGACCTTGGTATTTAAAATTTTCTTTCACAATGAACAAGGTCAGTTTCTGAGAAGTGAATTTCAGAAAACTATATACATAGTCACTGGCATTAATATTCTATTTAATACATTTATCAATCAGTTATTTGACCATGCTCAAATTATATAACTTCTTTGAGCCTCAGTTTCCTCATCCATAAAATAGGGATAATGATAATATCCCTCTGATAAGGTTTTTATCTTATATAAAAACTAAGAATACACTTATAAAGTACTTGGCAAATAGTAGTTATTCAACAGATATGAATAGATTATTAGATACAGGGTACTTAACATATACTAAGAATTTTTGTACATTATCCAATAACAGATATATTAAAGTATCTAACACTATTTATATGTGTTTATAAAATAAAATCAACAGTGCTCCCTTTGGGGCAAATATTTCCTTATCTTGTGTGTTAGTTGCTCAGTCATGTCCGACTCTTTGTGACCCCATGGACTGTAGCCTGCCAGGCTCCTCTGTCCATGGGATGGTCCAGGCAAGAATACTGGAGTGGGTTGCCATTTCTTTCTCCAGGGTTCCTTATCATACCTCATCTTTAAAAATAGGCATGGGGATTTTTATAAACAATTTTCAAGGCTGTCTCCAAGTCTTTGGGTAGCCAATAAACAATTACAATTAAAATTGTGTCAATATTTGTGTCCTGCATTTTGATGTTGCTTAGAAAATCTTAGGAGAAAAGCTTGAGATTAATGCAAGGAAATTTAAAAACACAAAATTTTAAACAAAGAAAAGGCAGATGAATAATAAAAAAAAATCTGTTACAAAAAAAGAAGTGTAGAAGATAAAGTGATCATTTAAAAACTTTTAATCTTTGAAGAATAGAAACTCATGAATTTCGAGAAATCTTGCATCCTGTTTATATAAAGCCAGGAGCCCAGAGAATGAAAAAAGTCACTCCAAAGCACCCCATTAATTTTTCTGTCCCAAGTGAATATGAGTTGGAGTGAGGCTGTGATATGGTAAAAAAATTTTATGAAAACATATTTAGAGAACAGAGACATGTTTTCATATTGGGACAGAATACACTCAATACTGAAGGCCTATTCAAGACTGAAACTTGATTCTTTGTAATTAAGGAGGAAGAAAAAAGACGGAATTGTCATAATTTGCACACAAATGCAAATGGTGTCCATTCACTCTTATTTACTCTTCTGAAGCCAACCTATAATTATCTTTAAAATGCAAAATATTTCTGAAAGACTCCAAGATGACAACAAAAATATGAGGTAACTTGAAAATACTTTAGGCTTTTAGGTAAAAGTTCTTTTTTTGCATTTACATACTTGCTTTTTCTTTCTGAGTCTACACAGGGTCTTAAATAAAATCAAGAGTAATGGATGTGCTCCAGTTTTGATACAAACTACTGAACTTTTTTTTTTTTTTTGGCTGCACTGGGTCTTCGTTGCTTTGTGCGGGCTTTCTCTAGTTGCAGTGAACAGGGTCTGCTCTTTGTTGCCATGCATGAGGTGGGCTTCGCTGAGGTGGGCTTCTCTTGCAGCACACAGGCTCGAGGCATGCAGGCTTCAGCAGCTGCAGCACATGGCCTCAATTCTTGCAGTTCATCGGCCCTAGGGCGCAGGCCCAGTACATGTGGCACATGGGCTTAGTTGCTCTGTGTACAGCATGTAAAATCCTCCTGAACCAGGGATCAAACCTGTGTCCCCTGCACTGGCAGGCAGATTCTTATTCACTGTGCCACCAGGGAAGTCCCAAATTACTGGACTTTAATGTAGAATTTTTTTTTTTACAGAACATCAAACCTCTCTGACTTACCCATACATATGTATCATGGACACAAGGTCTGATGTTAAACATTCTTTAGCAGTTCTAAATTGTTGTGACAACTATTCACTAACAAAAGGATCTCTGGTATCCAGCTTTCTTTCTCATTTTTTGAAATAAAATTCTTTTAGAATTTCCTACAGGAGCTCCTGAAAAAATTTATCCTAGCTTGACAACCATCTACATGTAATCCTTTCACAAGAAAACTTTATTTCAAACTCTAATCATTAGAAATATTTACCAATATAACCAATAGATTCCATTTTTCTGTATATCTGTTTGAAATTTTACTGCACTGATTTTTATTAGAAACACACAGTAAAAAAGAAAAAAAAAATACTCAAGCAATGTTTCACTGGACAGGAAGAACTATGACCCTCCCCAACAAATAGCCAGATGGCACTAATGGTAAAGAATCCACCTGCCAATGTAGGAGATGAAAGCAACATGCGTTCAATCCCTGGGTCAGGAAGATGCCCTCGAGAAAGAAATGGCAACCCCCTCCAGTATTCTTGCCTGGAAAATTCCATGGACAGAGGAGCCTAGCGGGCTCTAGCCCAAGGGTCCTCAAAGAGTCGGAGATGACCAAGTCACTGAGAACACACACAACAGAGTCACATCCCTACAGGATTAGAAAATGAAAACAAGGAGCCAAACAGCTCTTTGGTAAAAAGCAGCATGCAGGACCTCCACAGCATGCTTCAATAAGAGTTAGGATCAGGATGAACTTCACTTTTAAAAACTTAAAAGAGAAATATATTTTGGATATTATTTATAAGTTAATATATCTTATCAAGGTTAAGGCATTAAGTTTCATTATTTACTAGAAAATTTATGATTAATGTTTACTCTCCTTAGTAGAGTTGTCCTTGGTTGTGTTTATTGATAATGGTGACAGATCAGTGCAGCAAATATATGGTCAGAACAAGGTGACAAGACCAATATCATATAGCCTAACTTGGACAGGGCCACATATAGTCAATACAAACAATGCTCACTTTTTTAAGGTGGTGTGTTTTTTTTTAAATATTATGAGAATGTTGTTAGTGGAAAGAAAAGGAAACTCTGTTCTCTTTAAAAACATTTGCATAAGTTTAAAGGAAGCATTTTCAGCAACAATTAACTTACAATCAGACTTAAGCTTTAATATGACCTTTATTATATCTCCTGCACTAAAACTGGAACTATATCTTCATTAATTAAATTATTTTCATTTATTTAAAATTACTTCTAGGGCCTACTGAAACAAAATATTTATGCTGTAGTGGGAAAAAGGCAAGTTAGGCACAAATTATGTCCCAAAGACGCTCACAGTTTAGTTGGCAGGTAACTGAATATATGGGCTTCCCTGATGGCTCAGGCGGTAAAGAATCTGACTGCAATATGGGAGACCTGGGTTCAATCCCTGGGTTAGGAAGATCCCTCAGAGTGGGGCACGGCAACAGACTCCAATTATTCTTGCCTGGAGAATTCCCATGGAGAGAGGAGCCTGACGGGCTACAGTCCATGGGGTCACAAAGAGTTGGACAAGACTGAGCAACTAAGTACAACAACTGACATATACAAGACACATATATATGTGTCTTTGCACATGTGACTCAAAATGCAAAAGTGACAAAGCGCAATAAGAAAGGCATGCAGAAACAAAGTTTTATAAAACTTTTGGAAAGGCGTTTACTAGCAACAGAAAATAAAAGTTGGATAGGATGTGGGCATGTTCTAAGAAGTCTTTTAATCATTCATTCACTCATGTCTGGGATAATTACTCTATTGGTGCATTAATTTAGATTTGTCCACTCTGTGAGAGAAAAAAAAATTTTTTTAATGTGGTAATTTCCTTCCCCATCAACCAGAATATAGCCAGGGTATGTGGTATAGTTCTGAACTTATTTATTCTTGCATTGTAGGGCCTAAAGTAAAAGTTCCCAAGAATCACTTGCATTTGGTTGTGTGCATACATGTGTGAGCATGTGTAATGGTACATAAGACTAGACTCTGAAACACTTAAGTGGCCTATCTGTGGAAAGAGGGAGTGATCAGAGAGTTTTCTGAATGAGAACTATAGACAAAGGTTTAGAAATTGGAGGGTTTTCCATGGAGGTGGAAACCCATGCCACTCCTACGCAGAGCTCCTGGGATGTGAGAGTCTTTGACTGGGTAGGATAGAACTTGAGGAGGCTGACCACAGAGAAAAAAAGACTTCTGTGTCCAAGCCTGGATACAAAGCAGCTGAGTCATGAGTTCAAGGGAAAACTGTGGTTTGTACTATCAAAATACTAATGGTAGCCTATGTAGATGAAAGAATAGAAGACCCTTCCATAAATATTTTACACTAAACAAGACTCCTAAAACTCTTGAAACACCTAGAAAAGACGAGAAGACCCTTGAAACATGATAGTATTCTGTCAGCCAGGAAGGTGTGGTCTGGGAATAGATATCTGTTTTAATTAAATAAAGAAATGCAATACTTCTTTACCCATATTATAAAAGCAAAATTCCTATCTGCTACATATTCAAATAATCAACAAAAATGCATCTAGTTTCTACTGTATCAGGCATGATTCTGGGGAATATCTCACTTAGAGCTTATATTTGCATAAGGGGAATAAACATACAATAGAAAATATTTAATATGCCATGCAGGGATCAGTTCAGTTCAGTCACTCAGTCATATCCAACTCTTTGTGATCCCATAGACTGCAGCACACCAGGCATCCCTGTCCATCACCAAACCCCAGAGCTTGCTCAAACTCATGTCTATCTAGTCAGTGATGCCATCCAACCATCTCATCCTCTGTCATCCCCTTCTCCTCCTGCCTTCAACCTTGCCCAGCATCAGGGTCTTTTCCAATGAGTCAGTTCTTCACATCAAGGGGCCAAAGTATTGGGAGTTTCAGTTTGAGCATCAGTCCTTCCAATGAATATTCAGGACTGATCTCCTTTAGGATGGACTGGTTTGATCTCCTTGCAGTCCAAGGGACTCTCAAGAGTCTTCTCCAACACCACAGTACAGAAACTGATTCTTCAGCGCTCAGCTCTCTTTATAGTCCAACTCTCACATCTATACATGACTACTGGAAAAACCATGGCTTTGACTAGACAGACCTTTGTCGGCAAAGTAATGTCTCTGCCTTTAAATATGGGCAAAGGCTAACAGAGTTTTGCCAAGAGAACACACTGGTCATAGCAAACATCCTTTTCCAACAACACAAGAGAAGACTCTACACATGGACATCACCAGATGGTCATTACTGAAATCAGACTGATTATATTCTTTGCAGCCAAAGATGGAGAAGTTCAATACAGTCAGCAAAAACAAGACCGGGAGCTGACTGTGGCTCAGATCATGAACTCCTTATTGCCAAATTCAGACTTATAATGAAGAAAGTAGGGAAAACCACTAGACCATTCAGGTATGACCTAAATCAAATCCCTTAGATTATACAGTGGAAGTAAGAAATAGATTCAAGGAATTAGATCTGACAGACTGCCTGAAGAGCTATGGATGGAGGTTCATGACATTGTACAGGAGGCAGGGATCAAGACCATCCCCAAGAAAAACAAATGCAAAAAAGGCAAAATGGTTGTCTGAGGAGGCTTTTGAATAGCTGAGAAAAGAAGAGAAGCTAAAGGCAATGGAGAAAAGGAAAGATAAACCCATCTGAATGCAGAGTTCGAAAGAATAGCAAGGAGAGATAAGAAAGCCTTCTTCAGTGATCAATGCAAAGAAATAGAGGAAAACAATAGAATGGGAAAGACTAGAGATCCCTTCAAGAAAATTAGAGATACCAAGGGAACATTTCATGAAAAGATGGGCTCAATAAAGGACAGAAATGGCACGGACTTAACAGAAGCAGAAGATATTAAAAAGAAGTGGCAAGAATACACACAAGAACTATACAAAAAAGATCTTCATGACCCAGATTACCACAGTGGTGTGATTACTCACCTAGAGACAGACCTGAAATGTGAAGTCAAGTGGGCCTTGGGAAGCATCACTACAAACAAAGCTAGTGGAAGTGATGGAATTCCAGTTAAGTTATTTCAAATCGTAAAAGATGATGCTCTTAAAGTGCTGCACTCAGTACGCCAGCAAATTTGGAAAATTCAGCAGTGGCCACAGGACTTGAAAAGGTCAGTTTTCATTCCAATCCCAAAGAAAGGCAACAAACTACATACAATCGCACTCATCTCACATGCTAGCAAAGTAATGCTCAAAATTCTCCAAGCCAGGCTTCAACCATACATGAACCATGAACTTCCAGATGTTCAAGCTGGATTTAGAAAAGGCAGAGGAACCAGAGATCAAATTGCAAACATCTGTTGGATCATCGAAAAAGGAAGAGAGTTCCAGAAAAACATGGAGGGATAAGTGCTATTAATAAAAATACATCAGAGTAAGTAAAACAAAGAATGAACAAGAGGGGATTTGCTATATTATAGGACATGATAAGAAAAAGCCTATGTGTAAGCCCAAGTAACATTTAAGCAAAGATTTAAATTCAGATGAGGAAATCAGTCCCACATATATCTGCAGAATGTGTGTTCTAGACAGTGTTAACAACAAAAACAAAGTCCTTACATCAAGACAGTGCTAACTATATTTGGGGAATAGTGGAACTAATGAAGCTTAAATGGAGAAGGTGAGAGGAGCATTGTCGCATGGGAGGTCCAAGAGAGAAATGATGGAGACCAACAATTGAAATGGCAAACTGCTGCTGTTGCTGAGCAGAGGTATGGCATGACCTCACATTATGGAACAGTCTCTGATGGTAGTTCTGCTTCTACCTATGAAGAGGTAATTGCTATGGGACTTCTATGTGGGATTTGCTATGGGTCCTGCCATGAACAAGTAGAAAAACAATAAATTATATGAAACCACCATTGTCAGAAAATGGAGGACCACCAGTATAAGAAAAGGGAAACAAACTGAGCCCATAATTACCCTGGGTGTTGGCCTGGAAGCATTTCCAGACTCAGCACAGGGAGGGATTTTAAAAGTTTCAAAAGAATCGATCTGGTAGAGAAACGGGATGTCACTTCCTATAATAGGTTATAAAAGGACTTCAGCATCTGTCTTGTGTACACAATTCTCTCTTACGATCCTAGACAGCTTGCTCTCAGGGAAGTCAGCAGCCACGTCATGAGAGAGCACTGTGGAGAGGCACATGTGGTCTGGAACTGAGTGTCAGCAGCCAGTTGAGTAAGGCTGGAAGCAGATCACCCTCTGGTCAAGCCTTCTGATGAGACCGCAGCCCCTATTAACTGCCTGACTGCAATCTCGTGACAGACCTTGAATTAGAACCCAGTTCTAATTAGAACCCAGTTCTTAACCCAGTTAAGCCATTCTCAAATTCCTAACCCATAGGAATTGTGAGATAATAAATGTTATTTTAAGATGCTAATTTTGGGAATAATTTTATATGGACTGATAGGTAATTATTACAATATCTGGAATGAAAATTAAACCTGTTGGAACTGACAGCAGTTTAGACATTGCAAAGGAAGGGTTAGTGAATGTGAAGACATGGTCATAATAACTTTCTAAAACAAAGAATAGAGAAGAAAAGATTGGGAAAGAAATGAAAAGAATTTCAAGGTCTCATAACTAAATCAAGCAGGCTTGCTTGAGGAGAGAAAGGAATACTAAAAAAAAAAAAAAAAAGGTATTTTTAAAAATTAATGGCTATCAGCATAGCTCATTATTAGAGAAACGCAAATCAAAACTGTCATGCGGTAACACCTCACTGTGGTTAGAATGACCATCATCAAGAAATCATCAAAAAATATACAAACAGTAAATGATGGAGAGGATGTGAGGAAAATGGAACCCTCTTGAACTGTTGGTAGGAATGTAAATTGATACAGCCACTATGGAAAACAGTATGGAGATTTCTTTAAAAATAAACTAGGAATAAAACTCTCATATGACCCAGCAATCCCACAACTAGGCATATACCCTGAAAAAGACATATGAACCCCAATGTTCATAGCAGCCGTATTTATAATAGCCAGGACATGGAAGCAACCTAAATGTCCATCAACAGATGAATAGATAGAGAAATTGTGGTACCTATATACAGCTAATATTACTCAGCCATAAAAAGGAATGAATTTGAGTCAGCTGTAGTGAGATGGATGAATCTAGAGCCGTTATACAGAATGAACTAAGTCAGAAAGAAGGACACAAGTGTTGTATACTAACACATATATGTGGAATCTAGAAAAAAATGGTACTGATGAACCTATTTGCAGGGCAGGGATAGAGACACAGATGTAGAGAATGGACTTGCGGAGACAGCGGAGGAAGGAGAGGGTGGGCAAATTGAGAGAGTGACACTGACATATATACACTACCACATGTAAAATCGCTGGCAGGAAACAGCCATAGAACTGCCCAGTTCGGTACTCTGTGATGACCTAGAGGGCTGGAACAGGGTGGTGGTGGGAGAGAGGCTCTAGCGAGAGAGAATATACGTGTACTTACAGCTGATTCACGTTGTGCAGCAGAAACCAACACTAAACTGTAAAGCAATTATCTTCCAATTAAAAATAAATCAGGGAGGGGACATATGTATAACTATGGCTGATTCATGTTGCTACATGGCAGAAACCAACACAATATTGTACAGTGATTATCCTCCCATTAAATATACATAAATTTAAACTAAAAAATAAATTCTATAACTTAAAAAATTAATGGCTAAAATCTTCCCAATTTTTATTAAAACTCCAAATTCAGAGACCCAAGAAGTTCAACAAGACCCCAGTTAAGATAACTGTCAAGAAATCTATACTATGGCACGTTATAAACAAGCTGCCAAAACTCAGTGATAAAAGGAAAATCACAAAAGTGAGTGACCGAATAAAGACATGTGATTAAACAAAGAGGAAAAAAATAAGAATACAGCGTATCTCATCAGCAACTATGCAATTAAGAAGGCAATGAAATTATGTCTTTATCATACTGAAAGACAAAGTCAGCCTAGAGCTCCATGCTCAATGAAACTATCTTTCAAAAATTAAAGATTTTTCCGACAAGAAAATTTGGAGAGAATTTCTCCCAGCATGTTTAAACTCTAGAAAATACTAAAGGAAGTTCTTGAGGCAGAAGAAAATAACTCCAGACTGAAAAACAAAATCTTTGATTTCAAAAGAATGAAAGTGCTAGAAATGGTAAATATGGGGGAGATATAAAACAAATACTTTTGAGATATAAAACAAATACTTTTCTCTATTTAAAAATATTTTTAATATAACTAGTTAAAAGAAGCAAAAATAAAAACAACATATTGTGGTAGAAAAATAAAATAATGTATTCTAGTAGCATATTGTGAATTCAATGAGTAGAAGTTATAAAACATCTACTCTTTGAAAGACACATTTAAGAAAATGAAAAAGTCAAGTCAAAGACTTGGAGAAAGTATTTGCAACACATATATTTGTCTAAGGATTTGTATACAGAACATATTTTCAAAACAGTTCAATTATAAAAAGACAAACAAAAATAGGCAAAATATTTAAACAGACACTTCATAAAAGAAAATATATGAATGGCCAATAGGGACATGAAAAGATACTGATAATCACTAGTCATCCACTCTGAGTAACCAGCACACCCACACTTGAAAGTCTAAAATTTAAAAAACTGACAATATCAAGACTGGTGAAAATGTGGAACAACTAGAACTCTTTGTGAGGACTATAAAACGGTAAAGCCACTTTGCAAATAATTTACCATATTCTTAAAAGCTAAACATTACAGTTATCATGTGATCCAATAACTTTACTCTTAGATATTTAATGAAGAGAATTAACAGCTTATGGTTGCAAAAAATATGTGTATGCAAATGTTCATACCACCTTTAATCAAAATAGGTAGAAACTGGAAGCAACCCAAATGTCCATCAACAGATAAATCAATAAATTGTAGTCTATCCATATAATGGAATACTTCTGAACAATAAAAAGGAACAAGCTACATATGTGTGCAACAGCATGAATAAATTTCAAAAACATTATGCCCATGACAGACCATAGACCCAAAAGACTGAAGTCATAGTAATTAATTAAACGAAATTTCTAGAAAAGGCAAAACAGTAGGAACAGAAAATAGAGTAGTTGCTGCTTGGGTGTGGGAGCAGGGATTGATCACAGATAGGCACAGGGTGTATTTTAAAGGAATCAAATTGTACCTTTAAAATGAGTACATTTTGTTTTATGTAAATCTTACCTGAATAACGTTGCTCTTAAAAAGTAAGACTCTGGCTTCTTTTTAAAAAACAGGCTTGGTGGTGCAGATGCAGAGGAGTTGGGCAAGGGGAGAAGCAGGGAAACCAATTCAAAGATCACAGTAATAACTCAAGGTTACAACAATCCAGGCTAGATGATAGTGGTTTGGGCCAGAGTGGTAGTAATGAAGGTGTTAAGATGTAGGGAGAGTCTGGATATATTTCAAAAATGGAGATGATGAGATGTGTCAATGAACTGGATTTTGGTCAAATAAGAAAGAAATTTTGTTCTGAACTACAGGAAGACTTGCCATTTAAGATAACTCAGGGAGTATCAGGTATGGTGGCTAAAAAGAGTTAGTTTTGGAGATGCAAACATGAGATGCTCATTTAGATAACTTAGTGGCAATATGAAGAGGTGTATGTGTTCATGCATACATCAGAAGGATGAAAACATACACTTGGGAATCATTAGTAAATACACATAGTTTAAACCACAATACTGATTGAGGTGACCAAGGGAGAAAATAGATAGAAAGAAGAGGTCTAAAGATTGATGCTTGGCAAAGTCCATTTTTAAAGTTTGCAAAGAGAAGGAACTAGCCAAGAAGAACTAGAAGAATTGAGAAAGTGATATCCCCAAGACAAGTGAGAGACATCTAAGAGGGAACGATTAACACTGTCAAATTCTGATACAAGCAAGATGATGTCCAAAAAGATTATAATAACATAAGAGCAAATTATCTGAGATACCATTTCTCACCTATCAGAATAGCAAAATCTTCAAAGCATAGCATACTCTGCTGGAGAAGCTGTGGGATAACAGGAACTATCATACTTTAATAATTTTGTATTTTCCAGCAAAAGTGTATATGCATTTGCCCTTTGATTCAGAAAATACTCTTCTTAGGGTCATATTCAAAAGATATACTGGCAAAAATGCAAAAGT
Organism: Cervus elaphus; assembly: GCF_910594005.1. Lineage (NCBI taxonomy): Eukaryota > Metazoa > Chordata > Mammalia > Artiodactyla > Cervidae > Cervus > Cervus elaphus. The sequence continues at coordinate 42,427,437 of NC_057819.1, read as the reverse complement.
CTTTATGAAATAAATAATTAAGTAGCAAAACAGCAATCCACTTTCTTCTTTTATATGGTGAAAGATGTCCTAAGTAAAAAGAAAGCACGTGTGTGCTAGGTCACTTCAGTCATGTCCAACTCTGTGTAACCCCTGGACGGCAGCCTGCCAGGCTCCTCTGTTCATGGGATTCTCCAGGCAAGAATACTGGAGTGGGTTGTAATGCCTTTCTCCAGGGGATCTTCTTGACCCAGGGATCGAACTCAGGTAGATTCTTTACCATCTGAGCCACAACAGTCAAATCTCCTTATAAATCAAATCACGAAAAATCTAGTGAAATTATACTTGCTAGCAAGAATTTCCTTGTCAGCAGAATGCTTTTAGCAGGATGTATTTGGTTTGTTTAAGATTGCTTATGATGAAATATTATAGATTTGGATTTGTGGGGTAAGGGTCCTTGGAAAATGTCACATAATCAATGTAATAATCTGAATATAAAAGGAAGATGTTTATTGACTAAAATATAGACCCCCTTTGCTGTAGCTGAAAACATGGAGCCTGTTGCCTTTGTTCTTTTACAGGGAACATTGCCTAAGTTCACTTCTCAGCCAGTTTTAATTAGTCATGCTAAATGAGAACCTTTAGAATTGTACTAACACTAGCAGTACAGAATTCTAGGAGGGCAACAATAGAGGGCAACAATTGTTCCAATTAGGGAAAAGGTTAAAGTGTTTGATTAAGGAATTTTGATTCCCACTAACCCCCTTTTTAACAGTCCTAGCTACTATACAAGCAGAAGGTTCCTGAAGGTAAATAACAGATTGTCAAGGATCAAACAAGGTGGTTCCTCTGGTTGCTTCTAATATGTAAAAACTATATAAGAAGTGTGATAAGTCAAGGCAGCATGTTATGCCATTTATCTATTAAATTAGATATAATTTAATATCTAATACAGTGCCTTTTTATCAATTCCAAATTCAGAATCCAACCAGACACAGTTTACATTTTCATGGAATGGAAACCAGGGTAAATTTACTGTACTGCAAATTACATTTCCTGGCAAATTGCCAAAATTTAGTGAGTCAGGATGTGTACTAAACCACCATTAAGACAAGTTAATGTACTACATAGATGCTATTATGTTAATTGACTCCTCAGAGGAAAAAGGTCAAGAGGAGTTAAGAACCACAGTCACTTTTATGATAAAGGGGATAGCTGATAAATCCAGCTAAAATTTAAATCAAGCCCAATCAGAAATTCCAGGAGCAACTAAACGCATTCTTTAAACTGTGAGAAACAAGTTATTATCTCTAGCAAGCAACTCACAGCTAGGAGGGTTATTTGAGTTTTGGCAAAATCACACTGCTCCTGTAAGACTATTGCTAGCTCCTATCACAAAGTCATAAAAAATAAATCTTATTTTAAGTGGGGTCCTAAGGAAAAAAAAAAATTTGCAGAAGATAATGGTGCAGGGAGCTCAACTAAGACCTCGTAATGCAACTGCTCAGATTATATAAGAATATTCGCCTCCTAGAATATATGTAGATGTGAAGTCTTTGGGAGAAATCAAATAGGGCTACTCAGCAAAGACCTCTTGGATTTGGATTTGAAAACTAAGAGTTAGCTCCTCATTAAAACCCACCTGAAATAGAGCTGCTGTCTTGTTACTGGGTTTTGGTCAAACCGCGCTCCATCAAAGAAGGACATCAAATAATTCTGAGGCTAGATATCAGTCCTGCCTTGGATGATGCCAGAGAGATATTGACTAGAGAAAAGGCACCACAGCAAAGCAGACCAGCAGGCAATGCTATATGGAAGAGGGCACTAGGTGGGAAGTTTGGGGTAAGTGCACTGAATATGACAGGAAGTTGCTCATGGAGCCAATGAGAAAGCCCTCTGAGGATCTCCCTTCCCTATACTCCTCAGTGGTCCAAGCCCTATGATTCCCTAGCCAAGATAAGTAGCTGCCTGGTTCACTAATGGGAGTTCCTGCCTCAATGGCCATGTTACTGTTTGGAAATTGGCAACCATCTGCCTTGCTGATAGAAAAAAGCCTTGAGGGGAGAAGGAAAGGCAAATCTGGTTATTTGGCAGAGTTGAGAGAGGTTAGGTTAGCAGTTGGGAGGGGAATTACGCTCCTAATCTCAGACGATCATTTGGATATTTGCAGACTCTGGGTTGTAGTCAACTGCAAATGGGTCCTAGATCATTAGACAATAGAAAATATCCTTATGTGGCACTCAAGGAAAGCTCTGTGGGAATTAGGAAGAATTAAAGTGGGTTCACAGGCTTCCCTACTGGCTCAGTAGTAAAGAATCTGCCTGCCAATGCAGAAGACATGGGTTCAATTCCTGGGTCAAGAAGACCTCCTGGAGAAGGAAATGGCAACTTATTCCAGTATTCATACCTGGGAAATTCTGTGGACAGGAGAGTCTGGTGTGCTACAGTCCATGAACCCCTTCATGGATCAAAACCTTGTTGTGGCAAAAGGGTTTCTGTAGCTCAATGAAGCTATGGGCCATGCCATGCAAAGCCATCCAAGACAGGTCATAGTGAAGAGTTCTGACAAAACGAGGTCCACCGGAGAAGGACACAGCAATCCATTTTGATATTCTTGCCTAGAGAACCCCATGGACAGTATGAAAAGGCAAAATATACGATGCCAGAAGATAAGCCCTCCCAGTCGTAAGGTGTCAAATATACTACTAGAGAAGAGCAGAGGGCAATTACTTTCCCAGGTGGATCAGTGGCAAAGAATCTGCCTGGCAATGCAAGAGATTTGGGTCCGATCCCTAGGTCTGGAAGACCACCTGGAACAGGAAATGGCAACCTGCTCCAATATTCTTGCCTGGAATATTCCACGGACAGAATAACCATGGCAGGCTACACTCCATAGCGTCCCAGAGTCTGACACAACTGAGCAACTGAGCACAAAGCATGCCAGTAGGAATGAAGTGGCCGGGCCAACACAAGCAAGATGCTCAGGTGTGGGTATGTCTGAAGGTGAAAGTAAAGTTTGATGCTATAAAAACAACACTGCACAGGAAGCTGGAATGTTAGGTCCACAAATCAAGGTAAGCTGGACATAGTCAAGTCAAGGAGATGGCAAGATTGAACACCAACATCTCAGGAATCAACAAACTAAACTGGACGGGAATGGATGAATTTAATTCAGATGACCACTATATCTACTACTGTGGGCAAGAATCCCTTAGAAGAAATGGAGTAGCCCTCATAGTCAAAAAAAGAATCCAAAATGCAGTACTTGGATGCAACCTCAAAAATGACAGAATGATTTTGGTTTGTTCTCAAGGCAAACCATTCAGTATCACAGTAATCCAAGTCTAAGCTCCAACCAAGAAGCTGAAATTGACCAGTTATGAAGACCTACAAGACTTTCTAGAATTAACACCAAAAAAAGATGTCATTTTCGTCATAGGGGACTGGAATGCAAAAATAGGAAGTCAAGCGATACCCGGAATAACAGGAAAGTTTGACCTTGGAGTACAAAATGAAGCAGGTTAAAGGCTAACAGTTTTGTAAAGAGAACACACTGGTCATAGCAAATACCCTTTTCCAACAACACAAGAGATGGCTCTACACATGGACATCACTAGATGGTTAACACCAAAATCAGACTGACTATGTTCTTCGCAGCCAAAGATGGAGAAGTTCCACAGAGTCAGTAAAAACAAGACCTGGAGCTGACTGTGGCTCCGGTCATGAGCCACAAAATTTTGGAAAATTCAGGCTTAAATGAAGAAAGTATGGAAAACCACTAGGCCATTTGGGTATGTCTTAAATCAAATCCCTTAAGATTATACAGTGGAGGTAGCAAGTAGATTCAAGGAATTAGACCTGGTAAACAGTGTCTGAAGAACTATGGATGGGGGTTTGTAACATTGTACAGAAGGCAGTGATCAAAATCATTCCAAAAGAAAAAGAAATGAAAGAAGGCGAAATGGTTATCTGAGGAGGATTTACAAATAGCTGAAAAAAAAAGAAGAGAAATGGAAGGCAGGGGAGAAAGGGAAAGATATACCCAACTGAATGAAGTGTTCTGGAGAACAGCAACGAGCAATAAGATGGCCTTCTTAAATGAACAATATAAAGACACAGAGGAAAACAATAGAATGTTTTCCTGCAAGACTAGAAATCTTTGTAAGAAAACTGGATATACCAAGGGAACATTTTATACAAGGATGGGCATGATAAATGACAGGAATGGTAAGGACCTAATAGAAGCAGAAGAGATTAAGAGGTGGCAAGAATACACAGAAGAACTATACAAAAAAGATCTTAATGACCCAGATAGCCATGATAGTGTGGTAACATGACTTCCTGGAGTGTGAAGTCAAGTGGGCCTTAGGAAGCATTACTACGAACAAAGCTAATGGAGGTAACAGAATTCTGGCGGAGCTATTTAAAATCCTGAAAGATGATGCTGTTAAAGTGCTGCTCAATATGCCAGCAAATTTGGAAAACTCAGCAGTGGCTACAGGTCTGGAAAAGATCAGTTTTCATTCCAATCCCAGAGAAAGGCAATACCAAAGAATGTTCAAACTACCATACAATTGCACTCATTTCATATGCCAACAAGGTTATGCTCAAAATCCTTCAAGCTAGGCTTCAGCATTAGGTGAACAGAGAACTTCAAGATGTACAAGCTGGGTTTCAAAGAGGCCAAGGAACCAGAGATCAAACTGCCAACATTCCTTGGATCATGAAGAAAGCAAGGAAGTTTCAGAAAAACTTCTGTTTCATTGATTATGCTAAAGCCCTTGACTATGTGTATCACAACAAATCATGGAAGAGTCTTATAAAGTGATGGGAATATAAGATGACCTTACCTGTCTCCTGAGAAACCTGTATGTGGGTCAAAAAGCAACAGTTACAACTGACATGGAACGACTGACTGGTTTAAAATCAGGAAAGGAGTACGACAAAGGAGTATACTGTCACCCTGCTTATCTAACTTCTATGCAGATGACATCATGTGAAATGCCAGGCTGGATCAATCACAAGCTGGAATTAAGATTGCTGGGAAACTAACATAGGAAAGGAAATAATCAACCAACTCCAGGAAGCACAGAAAGTTCCAGGCAGGATAAACCCAAGGAGGAACACACCCAGACACACAATAATCAAACAGACAAAAATTAAAGACAGATAAAATATTAAAAGCAATAAGGAAAAAATGAAATATAATATACAAGGGAACTCCCATCAGGCTATCAGCTGATTTCTCAACAGAAACTCCACAAGCCAGAAAGAAATGGTATGACATTTAAAGTGATGAAAGGCAACAGCCTATAACCAAGAATACTCTACCCACCAAGACTCTCCTTCAGATTTGATGGAGAAATCAAAAGCTTTCCAGGCAGGCAAAAGTTAAGAGAATTCAGCACCTCCAAACCAGCTTTACAACAAATGCTAAAGAAACTTCTCTAGGCAGAAAACAAGAGAAGGAAAAGCCCTACCTACAGAAAGTAAACCCAAAACAATTAAGAAAAGGGTAACAGGAGCATACATATTGATAATTACCTTAAATGCAAATATAGTAAATGCACCAATCAAAAGACATAGACTGGCTGAGCAGATGAAAACATGTGCATGTATGCACTTCCACTTACCACATCATTCTGCTTGACCCCTCAAATTGTATGTAATTATTTTATATTGTTAGGTTAATCATGTTCCCATTATGGCTTGCAATCGTAATTATCTTTTATTTTCTGGCTATTATTGTGAAAACTGATAAACATCTTTTACTATTGTAAAAAAAAAAAAAAAGCAAAAGAAAAACACACACACAAATAAAGATTGCTGGGAGAACTATCAACAACCTCAGATATGCATATGATACCACTCTAATGGTAGGAGTGAAGAGGAACTAAAGAGCCTCTTGGTGAGAGTGAGAAAGCTGGTGTGAAACAATATTCAAAGAACTAAGATCATGGCATTCAGTCCCATCACTTCATGGCAAACAGAAGGGAAAAAGTGGAAGCAGTGACAGATTTTTCTATTCTTGGGCTCCAAAATCACTGTAGATGATGACTGCAGTCATGAAATTAAAAGACACTTGCTTCTTGGAAGGAAAGCTCTGACAAACCTAGACAGTGTATTCAAAAGCAGAGACATCACTTTGCTGACAGATGTCTGTAGAATCAAAGGTATGGTTTTTCCAGTAGTCATACTGACGTGAGAGTTGGACCATAAAGAAGGCTAAGCACCGCAGAATTGATGCTTTTGAACTGCAGTGCTGGAGAACACTCTTGAGAGTCCCTTGGACAGCAAGGAGATCAAACCAGTCAAACTAAAAGAAATCAACCTCAGAATACTCACTGGAATAACTGTTGCTGAAGCTAAAGCTCTACTATTTTGGCCACCTACTGCAAAAAGCTGACTTATTGGAAAAGACCCTGATGCTGGGAAAGACTGAAAGCAAAAGGAGAAGGGGGAGACAGAAGATGAGATGGTTAAGTAGCATCACAGAGTCAATGGACATGAATTGGAGCAAATTCCAGGAGATAGTGGAAGACAGAGGAGCCTGGCATGCCACAGACAATGAAGTTGCAAACAGTCGTACATAGTGACTGAACAACAACAAAGTGCGTCATGTGGATATTCAACAAAAAAATTCAGTGTCCATCTCTGAAAAGAGACTGGAATGCTAAGGTATATGCCTTCATCAGATTCCTGAGTTAGCTACCTGGGTTCTTAAAACCAACAAGTATGGAGATTTAGATATAGAAGCAACCTGTGCTTTCCCTAGCAAGAGTAAATGGTACATAATGATATCTGTAAAAAACCTGTACCATAATATGTGGAACAAACCAAATGCAGTCCAGAATTTATTTAACAGTATACTCTAGTTGCCATCTGTATAATGTGGAATGTGGATGAGGGGAAGCCATTTCTATTGAGGAAGAATAGAATTATCCTATAATATTGAATAATACATGGTATATCAAATACTAATCTCTCTTCTACAGCTATATGGTGTAACAGAGAATTTGTAAGCTTATTTATATCATTAAATAAAAAATCAAGATTTATGTAAACAATGATTTCCCATGATGAAAAAATATTTAGAGGAAGCTGAATTAAGTCTCCCAGTAGATCTAACACCTATGGAAACTAACTGGCCAGAGAAGGCAGTGAATTTGGCCTTAGAAAAATTATATACTCAAGTTAAATGTTTCCATCAATACATTGAAAAAAGGTTCAAATAACTGTGAATAAAGAAGGAAAAGGAGTAATTGAGTTGCTAAAAGAAATTTAAAAGACCTATGAAGCAATGTGGTCATTAAGGTAATCCATAGAGGGAATTCTGGCTCCTTGTTAAAGCTGCTGGCCTGTGATCTGTTTCTGTCTGATTACCAAAGGACATTCTCTGGGAAAGAAAAAAACACAGGTGTCCTAGTCCAATTTTTTGGTAAACATAGCCTAAATATCTTCAGGCTAAAGGTATCTATTAGTAGGAGTGCCCTTATCTGTGAAATTCTCTTAGCAAGATTATCCCTGGAAATCTATGGAATTATAAGGCATGGCTCCAGAGAAAATGTCACATAAGCTCTTTACCAATCTAAATACAAAATAGGGAGGCTTCATTAAACAATTCCTTTCTTGCTATGTGAGGTCAGACACAAATATCATTTAAAGACCTCATCTAATACTAGCTAGAGAATGTATCCAGTGCAGAAAGGAAATACCAAGATAGCCACACATCAAATCAAATTTCTTTCATTTGCCTGAGCCTTTTGGCTTTATATCCTTGAAATCATTAGTAAATCTGGATAAGAATCTCTTACTTATTAGTAAAACTGAGTAAGATCCCAAAGTTACAAGTCTGTTTGCTCAGGCAAATGAAAGAGAAATTTGATTTGTCATGTGTGGCTATCTTGGTGTTTCCTTTCTTGCTTATATCAAAAATGGAAGTCTGAACTATAGCTATAAAGGGACAGAGGTGATGAGTTAGAGGGAACCAGAATAGAGGCCAGACTTCTCTGAGTATATCTTGATCCACAGATTTGAAGCTTAAATCTCAGAAGTATTTTAAATTAAAAAAAAAAAATTCCCTCAAAGTTAAAGGGGAATGAAGCCAATGAACTCAATTGTATTGAATTTGGGGGCATAAAACATAAGATATAAACTACTTTCAACTGGTTTTAAACACAGGAATTTGACCGTATATCCTTTTGGGATATATTCTAAGGTCAAAAAGAAGAGCAAAAACAAAAATGCTCTTTAAACTCTTTCTAGTAATCATATTGTTGTTGATAGTGTTAATTTATTCAGAGTCTGTTATTGTGGGAAAAAACAAATGAGAAATTATGTTCAAATCACTGAAAACAAATTTGGGTCATGTGAGAAGGAAAACTATGACCAACCTAGATGGCATATTAAAAAGCAGAGACATTACTTTGCTGACAAAGGTCCATATAGTCAAAGTGATGGTTTTTCCAGTAGTCACGTATGGATCTGAGAGTTGGACTATGAAGAAAGTTGAACACTGAAGAATTGATGCTTTCAAACTGTGATGCTGGAGAAGAACTGTGAGTTCCTTGGACTGCAAGGATATCAAACCAGTCAATCCTAAAGGAAATCAGTCCTAAATATTCCTTGGAAGGACTGGTGCTGAAGCTGAAGCTCCAATACTTTGGCCACCTGATGGGAAGAGCTGACTCTGGAAAAGACCCTGATGCTGGGAAAGATTGAAGGCAGGAGGAGAAGGGGACGACAGAGGATGATGGTTGGATGGCATCACCAACTCGATGGACATGAGTTTGAGCAAGCTCTGGGAGTTGGTGATGGACAGGAAAGCCTGGCATGCTGCAGTCCATGGTTGCAAAAAGTCAGACATGACTGAGCTGAACTGAACTGAACTGAAAGCCTTTGTCAGACAGCAGTCAACTTCACCGTCAATAGACTCCAGAGTTTCAAAACCATTATATCAGACAGTTCTGCTGGTGCAATTGTTGTCTAGGTGGGAAGACACATTCTTGGTTCTTCCTACTCCACCATCTTCTCAGAATCTCCTCCAAATGGTTACTTTTTATTAATGGAGAAATAGCAAATAAAGTTATTTCAATGTCCAAATTTTCAAAAACAAAACAAAAAGTGGTTAATAACTCTTAGTCCCTACTATTACCACTGCTTCTATGCCAAGTGCTATCACTTACACTGATGTTTGACCTTTACCTGCTCCTCAAGTCTGTCTACCACCAGTAAAAAAAAGGTCTTAGTAATAATTGTGATGTTACTCTGGTGTCATAACTAACATCAATGGGGTCCCTATCACTGTATGCTCCGTGAACGGTAATAGTTTCTGATTCCCATCCCAACGGGCCACTTCTGAGGGTCTCTTCAGGTAACAACTGATTTAGCCTGCCTTCCCCGTAAAACATCTGGGACAAGGGCTTGCAAGTGGATTGATTTTGGTAAAGTAATCTCAAAGAGGACCAAGGAACAAGGAAGAGCAAAACAGGAAATGAGGCAATTTGTGCTATTATTTGGTCACTGCTGTGAGCAACTGGAGTGCAATCCCTATAGGCGTCTTCTACAGAGCGATGTGGAAAGGACCTCAGAACTGTCAATCTGAGGGATTTATCCACCTACTCCCATCCTTCTTGGTCAAGAGGAGTCCCATAGGGTGTGAGCTCTCTCTCACATCTGGAGTAGCCTACGCATGAAATTGGCTAAGTGGGTTCCTGCAAGTGTTCGCATGAGCTGGGGCAGCAGCAAAACCAGGATGCGGGATGCTGGCAGTGTGCTGAGTCCAACTGGTCGCTGGAGTAAAATGTCAGACTGAGAAGATGGGAGATAGGTCTGGAAAGTTTCCTAAAGCACAGTGGGTAAGTGCTATAACACAGCAACATTAATATACTATGAAAACTTAAATTGGAAAGTGCCATAATACAGCAATGTTAATATATTATGGAAGCTTAAATGGAAAGTAGAAGTGATACATGGGTTTTGAGGCATAAGTAGAAGTGTTGAGGGCTTACTGTAATTACTCTACCACTTGCACCCTTTTTCTTTACAAATATCTGATTAATTAATTATACTCACCATCTTCTGCCCCCAAAGCCTAGTATTTTTGAAAGAAGAAATGAGTTGAAAAACTTAAGTATTTTTTTCTATAGCAAAAAAAAAAAAATTAATGTAAAAAGAAAGTGATTGGGGGCTAAAAATAAAAAGCATATTGCCCTCTGGAGTGTGACTTACACTTTACTGGAGCTGAGAAAAAGCATGAGAAAGCACCTGAATAAATACATGCATTGTGTAATCTATTTAAGTGGCAAGAAGAGTGAATTTGAGTGGCACTGTAGTGAACAATTCATAACACAGCAAGGAAATCACTTACTGCATATCTTAAAAACAATATTCTTACATGGTCTAAAGTTGAAAAACAATTTTTTTTTTTTTTTTTTTACTACAAACTGCTACTGCTAAGTCACTTCAGTCGTGTCTGACTCTGTGCGACCCCATCCCTGGGATTCTCCAGGCAAGAACACTGGAGTGGGTTGCCATTTCCTTCTCCAATGCATAAAAGTGAAAAGTGACAAACACCCACTCTCAAATACTAAGTTTCTATAGGGTGTACTGGTATCTTACGAATGATACCAAACTTTCCAAGGTTTTGTGGTGGAACTGTATATTCCTTTCAAAAGAAAATGTTTATATAACATGTTTTTTGCTTGCTTGGTATTAGAAGAAGGAAACCATTTCTCATCTAGATAAAAGAATGTTAAGAGATGTTTTGAAAACATCTAAACAGATCAAAAGAAGATGCAAATTAGGTTTTAGAAAGAAACCTTTTAGGTTTTAGGTTTAGAAACATCCAAATTCAAATTTTACAATTTTGATTGCATCTAGGATGTCTGTGCTTTGCTTTGCCACCATATAAACAAAGTTTTTGTTTGTATCTGAACCGTTGATCCAGGTTCTCCACATTTCCATTAGCACTTGGTACTGCCAGTTGTTTCCAATTTTAGCCACTGTGTGAATTTTTAATTTTGGTTATTTAGTGGTATCTTGCTGTGATTTTACTCTGTCTTCCTTAGTGATAAGTTAGGTTGAAAGCCTTTCTATATACTTATCGGCCTTTTGTATATTTTCCTCTGTGACGTGTTTGATCAAGTGTTTTGCTCTTTAATTCAGTTCAGTTCAGTCGCTCAGTCAAGTCCGACTCTTTGCAAACCCCATGGACTGCAGCACACCAGGCTTCCCTGTCCATCACCAACTCCCGGAGCCTGCTCAAACTCATGTCCATCACATCAGTGATGCCATCCAACCACCTCATCCTCTGTCATTCCCTTCGCCTGCCTTCAACCTTTTCCAGCATCAGGGTCTATTCCAATGAGGTCACTTCTTTGCATCAGGTGGCCAAAGTTTTGGAGTTTCAGCTTCAGGATCAGTACTTCCAGTGAATATTCAGTATTGATTTCCTTTAGGATGGACTGGTTGGATTTCCTTGCAGTCCAACAGACTCTCAAGAGTCTTCCCCAACACCACAGTTCAAAAGCATCAATTCTTCGGTGCTCAGCTTTCTTTATAGTCCAACTCTCACATCCATACATGACTACTGGAAAAACCATAGCTTTGAATAGACAGACCTTTGTTAATTAGCTTGTCCTTTTATTATCAACTTGTAGGAGTCCTTTATATATTCTGGGGAGAGTCCTTTATCAGATATGCCTATTTTAAATACTTTATCCCAATTGGTGGCTTGCATCTTCACTTTTTCTTAGTAATTCTTTTTTTTTTTAATTAAGGTATAGTTAATATGCAATATTACATAAGTTTTAGGTGTATAACATAGTAATTCATTATTTTAAGATTATATTCCAATTACTATTATAAAATATAGGCTACATTCCCTGTGTTGAATAATATGTCCTTTTACCTTATTTAATACAAAATAGTTTTACCCCTTAATCTCCTACCCCTACCTTGATCCTCCCCCTTCCCTCTCTTCAATGGTACCACTAGTTTGTTCTCTAGATCTGAGTCTAGTTCTTGTTATGTTCATTAGTTTTTTAGATTCCACATAAAAGTGATATCACGCAGTATTTGTTTTTCTCTGACTTATTTCACTAAGCATAATGCCTTGTAAGTCCATTCATGTTGTTGCAAATGGCAAAATTTCCTTCCTTTCTAAAAGCTGAGTAGTACTCACTTATACATATCTTCTTTATCCATTCATGGATGGACACTTAGGGTGCCTATGATCTCAGCAACTGTAAATAATGCTACTATGAACTTTGAGGTGCATGTACCCTTTGAATTAATGTTTCCATGTCTTATTTTATTTTTTTGGATATATACTCAGGAGTGGACTTGCTAGACTGCCTCTTTGCTTTCTTAATGGAAACTTTTGATGAACAGAAATTTTAAATTTTGATGAAGTTCAATTTCTCATTTTTTTTTCCTTTTCAGTTAGTGCTTTTTATATCCTGTGTGAAAAAAATCTTTTTCTACCCCAGGATATGATTTTTTTTTTCTAGAACTTTTTTTATTTCACCATTCACATTTTTTCTGTAGGTTGTTAGGTAAACTGAATATTTTTTTTCACATTTTTCCAGTTATTCCAACTGGAAAACTATTTGTTGAAAAGATGATCCTTTCCCTTTGTCAAAAAATCAACTGACTATATGTAGTTCTTTTTTTCTGGTTTCTCTACTCTGTTCCATTGATGTATCTATCTAAATCTATGCCAAGGTCAAAGTTTCTTCAACACTGAAGCTTAATAAGTCTAGAAGTCAGATAGAATAAATCCTCCAACCTTGTACTACTTCAAATTTTTTTGGCTTTTTCAGGTCCTTTGTATTTCCACATAAAATTTGAATCACTGTGTCAATTTCTACTAAAAAAAGCCTTCTGGGTTTTTTAATGGGAGTGCATTCAACCTATTGATCAACTTGTGGAAACAAATTAGGAAGCTAATTTTTTTCTTTATAAAGAAGTCCGTAGGTAGCAGTTTTGATATGATATGTGACCTTATTGTGCTGTTTGCACCCCAGGCTTCTTTTGTCTTGTTACTGGCCTATCCATGGGTTGTCTCTTAATTAAAACAAGGAGCTAGTGTGTTACCTCAGGTATCAATTCTGCAATTCCAGAAAAAGGAAGAGAGAAGGCAAAGGACAAAAGATATATGGCCACTGAGTCTTTCACTTGTAAGGCGTCTTTTCTTGAAGCCCCTTCTAACACTGTATACTTAATCTCATTGAACTGTTTTATAATGTCCTTTCTATCTGCAGAGGAATCGGGGAAAATGTAGTTTTTGAGACGATCCTCTAAAAATTGAAGCTATATAAACTGAAATAAAAAATAAAAATTGAAGCTATATAAAAGAGTTAGCAAAGAAGAAGAAATAAAAGTATACTGTTGGGTAGGCAAATAGGTGTCTGTACAAGCAATCAAGTTTCCTCTGTAAGACTGCTAATCTCGTGTTAAGCACAATGGTGAAGGACCAGGTTTGGTGGAAAAGTTCACAGATAATCTACTAGATGGCTTCAAGCAATTAATTATAACAAAATTTGAAAATTATGGACCAGAGGTGTTTGATGTTTACAAAATAAAATGAAGACATTTTGACATCTTGTTTAACAGCATGAAGAAAATGTCATTTATTTGCACATGAAAGCAGAATCTGTTGCTGGAATTCAAGACAACTTCATTCTGTTTTCTTCTACAGAAGAAAAGTAATCATCAGACAGGAAAAAACCACTGATTAAATAGCACATGTATTTTAATAATGCCTTAACAGATGTGTACCTCCTGTTCAAACAAAATATACCATTGTTTTCTATTCATTTCAAGAATGAACAGAGGAGTCTGAGTAAAGAATTATCAATCAAATATTTTTCAAAAGGAAGTGCCAATTTTAAAAAATTTATTCATTTTGAGCTGTGCTGGGTCTTCAGTGCTGACACAGGTTTTCCTTAGTGGTGAGGGCGTCTCACTGTGGTGGCTTCTCTGGTTGTGGACCACACGATCTCGGAGGCACAGACTTCGGTAGTTGTGGTGCACAGGCTTAGCTACCCCACAGCACGTGGAATCTTCCGCAACCAGGAACTGAACCCATGACCCCTGCCCTGGCAGGTGAATTCTTAACCATTATACCACCAGGGAAGTCCGAGAATTTATATTATGATGGAGTTCAAAAAATGTGCAAATAAGATGTTCAGTTGCAAGCTGGCTGAGGTTTAGGGAAGTGGGAAGAGAAATAATGATTTTGGCTGACAGAGTCAGGGATATTTGGGGGTGATGGTGATGCAAGGCAGATGGCAGAATTTTGACATGATGGCTCCTGGACAAAGTGACTGAGAAACATTTTCACTTTACGGTTAAAATCATATCTGAACTTTCTACTTTCCTGTTAATTCATACACAATTTACCACAGAAATACTCTATTTTCACTGACCTCTATAAAATATTTATTGTTGAAATGTGTTCATATCGTGAAAGAGATTATTATTGGTTTACCTTAAAGGGTATAGAGAAGAAATGATTGATACAGTCATCCACTATACTCCTACACATCAGGTTTCTCGATTAGCCACAGGTCTGATTCTGGTTGGTTCCACTTTTCTCCAAGCAGTGTGTTAAAACTGAAAGGCTTGAAGTATTCCAGACGATGGCTACATGCAAAGAGAAAGATAGTCAGAATTGAAATGAATTATATATTTGTGAAAAACTTGTTCTGAGAGTCTATTTATTTTGTCATATCTATTATAGGACAACATTCTATTTTAAGAATCTCAAAGGTAAGATGTATTCACACGTATAGTTTTCTTACTCTAGCTATCAAACATTCAGCTCTGAAAGTATTCACCCATATCTCACAGCACTCTCCTTTCAATGCTGCAAATAGCTCCCTCACAGCTGAAGAGAGAAATAAAAATCAACCATCAAAACCTGACTCATTTCATCTAGTCTTAAACAAATCTCATTATATTCTCACAGATATTTTCATATTCAAACTCTGATATGATTCATATCAGTTATACAAACAATTGTTTTTAAAAAGTTTCAGCTCAACAGATTAAAGGATAGACTCCTTTGCCAAAGCAAGGCAGATTTATGTAAAAAAGAGTTAAATATAATTTTTTTTTCTCTTTCTAGGAAATCATTTAACTATTAGGATTTACTATCATTTAACTATTAGCTTTTTACTGTGGCCTAAAGAGGAGAGAGGGGCTTCCCAGGTGCCGCTAGTGGTAAAGAATCCACCTGCCAGTGCAGGAGATGTAAGAGATGGGGTTCGATCCCTGGATCAGGAAAATCCCTTGGAGGAGGGCACAGCAACCCACTCCCGTATTCTTGCCTAGAGAATCCCACGGACAGAGGAACCTGGTGGGTTACAGTCCACAGGGTCACAGAGGGCTGGACATGACTGAAGCGACTGAGCATGCAAAGAGGAGAGACAGGTTTAGCTCACATGCTGCAGTGCAACTCAGCTCTGAAGGAAATCCCTCTGCGCTAGCCGACAGCATAATTACACTTTTACCTAGAGTAAGCATCCAATAACCTATCAACAAAAAGCCCAAATACAGGAGTGCATTAGCTTGTGAGAAGCCAGAGAAACAAGCCATCTTGATAAGAAAGCCCCGAGTGAGTGATTCCTGTCCCACTCTGCCCACCTGACCAAGTGAACCAGTTTTAGTCACAACTGTCAATCCAGATTAAGAAGCTAAGGAAACAACATCGAAGGATAAGAGAAAGGAAGGGAGAAAAGAGGCTGCTTAGAAAGGGTCAGGACCTGGGAGAAAAGCAAGGGGGAAAGCGGAAAATATGTCAGGCAGAATAAAGGAACAGGCATGAAGAGAAAAATCCAAGTAGAGCAGAGTAAGAACATGACAGGAAGGGCAAGGGAGAAAGACAGTGCAGCACCTGCTAAGGGTGGAAAGGGAGGGAAATCAGTCTACCACGGTGCACAGATCACTAGGATGTCTCCATTGGGCTTTTCTAAACATGCAGACTCACCAGGCTACCTTGGCCACTTGAGTACACTCAATAGAGTGGGACTCTCAGGGGCCACTTGAGTACTCTCAGGTTGCCCCAGGACAGGGTCTGGCTTTCCTCCTTCTAAGTGGGTACTGTTTGCAGCAGTCCTTGAAGCATTCATAAGACTGGCCGGGGGCTACATTCTCCTTAAGTGACAGCTTCAGGTGCAAAGAGATCAGACTTCAGTGGAGAGTTTGCAGGTGACTCCTTGGCTTGTATGCCTGCTGCCCCACAGGAGATAGTATTTCTTGTAATAACTCTCTAGGAGGAGCTTCCAGGGTCCCCACAGGGTACATTACTGTTAAAGGGAAATCCCTAAGCCCTGCTGTCCCCATATATGCTGCCTAGAAATAACAGCTGACATTTTTATCGTCATGAGGTGACCAGGAGAACAGAACTAGAGAGTTAACTTAAAGTCAGATTCTCAAGCAGCAGAAGAAAAGATTTATTAACCCACCACTCACACCAGGAAATACAGATGCCTCTGGTCATTTACCTCTGAGAGGGATCATAAATAAATTTGCAACTATACTTCAATGCTAATTGCTACAGTACTCACTAAGAAGATTCTTCTCACACTACTGTGGAAATCTAATTGCTCTGCTGACAGCAGTAGAGAGACACTTATAAGACTATGCTTATATGTGTCTTCTTCGACCAAAAAGTGTTACTGCTCCCCTACCACAAATTAATTAAAAAAAAAAAAAAAACTCTTACAGTTGGGACATATTTTCATTTATTTTCTACTTACAAATCAGGTTTTTGTCCTTGCTGCAGCTCATGTTGAGGTACGGGGTAAAGAGCTTCATAGTTTCTTTTATCTTTTGATCCATGAATTGCAAATGAATTGAATTTTGTCACATTTGGTGGAAAATAACTCCAGGGAATATAAGCACTGCCTTGCCATTTCGTTTCTCCTCGGGACACTTTGAATGACAGATCAAGTCCTTGCTACAGAAACAACATGTGAAACACAAAAAGGTCTATTCATATTTAGACTTTAAACTGAAGAAGAAAATGGCAACCCACTTCAGTTTTCTGGCCTGGGAAATCTCATAGACAAAGAAGCCTGGTGGGTTGTAGCTCGTGGGGGTCATGTGAACAACCCATGAACCACGAGTCGGACACAACTGAGCAACTGAACAACAAGAGTAACAATATACCCTGTACACTTAAGCATTTTGTCTCATATTTTCATTTACTTACTTTCCACACATTTCTTCTTCCAGAGAGTAAAAGCACCAAATGCTGTCCATGGCTGTAAAATTTAAAATTCTTCATGAGTGTTTGAAACGATCATTATTTTCTTCACTATCTTTCACGTCCACATGTGTGTGCACATGCTAAGTTGCTTCAGTCACATCCGACTCTCTATGAACCCATGGACTGTAGCCTGCCAGGCTCCTCTGTCCATGGGATTCTCCAGGCAAGAACACTGGGGTCGCCTGCCATGACCTCCTCCATGTGCATGCTTGTGACTAAGTTTCCAAATAATTAAAGGATGCAGTATGCATACTAGATAATTACAGGGAGAGTCAGCATGTTCAGTTACTTAGAAATGACTTATTTCCCAGGCCAAGTGCCATCAAATGCATAAAGTTACACATGTTCAGATTCCTCCTTTATATTATCTAAATAAGAAATATGAAATATTTCAATTGGTTAGACAATACACAGTATGAAAAATGGGTGGGATATTTGGAGTTCATTAGAAAACTTATTTTGAAAATTAAAGTATTCTAAGGGAAGCTGGCACCAATTTCCAGGTCAAAATCCCACAACTTTTTAAAATGTTACTTCTATAAGAAAACTGTCTTGAAGCTCATTAAGGAGATAGAAAATAAAAATAGAGGTTGTCTAAAACTACTTAACAGGCTGAAGACTTTAATTTGTAACTAGGGGCTTCCCTGGAGGCTCAGAGATTAAAGCATCTGCCTCCAATGCAGGAGACCCGGGTTGATCCCTGGATCGGGAAGATACCCTGGAGAAGGAAATGGCAACCCACTCCAGTATTCTTGCCTGGAGAATACCATGGATGGAGGAGCCTGGTAGGCTACAATCCACGGGGTCGCAAAGAGTCGGACACGACTGAGCGACTTCACTTCACTTCCTAGTACAATTGCTCTCATTCCATCTGCCTGTTGTGTTTTCCTGCTTTCTACCATTAGTTCTGACACTGATGTCCATTTTAAAAAAGAAGCACAACATATCCCCACAAGAAAATTCTAATAAGAGAGAATAATTGGGATTATCCATGTCAGTAAGAATCAAAGGATTTCAAACAGCTACATGAAGCAAATTTACCGTCTTTGTAAAAGACTGTATCTAAACATTTGGCACAGATGGTCTATTGAGAGTTTTCCAGAAGGATTTCCTTCAAGAAATGAGTCAAAGAGAAACAAGTATTCTTTTCCATTTAAAAGTTCTCTGCTTATTTTTATTGTTATCATGCAACCATACGAATATCTTAAGAGCAACAAAAGGTCTTACAAATTCAAACGTATTCAAATTGCTTTCCTAGAGGTTAACTGTTATAGGTTTTGCTTGCCTGAAGCAAAACCAAGATTATTGATTATTAATTGTCCTAATATATCTAAAACTGAACTTTTAGAATTTTATACACAATGGTTATTGAATAATTTTCTAACAAAAGATAAATCTATTCAATGTATTTTATGCTAAGTCATCACTTTATGAAAATAAACTGATACTATCTGACAAATGTAGCTTAAGAATTCTAGCAGATCCACGTTCTTGACTAATCTTCCATACAAGTTATAAACCTATTTGCCTTAGCTTTCTGATGCATATGGGGAAATTTTCTTACTTCACACTGTAGTTTATGATAATTAATCATATTTCTCAAAAATTTTTTTGACATGTTATTTGAAGGGTAACAAAGATATATAGTAACTTCTGAAAAACTATAATTGTAAACAGTTATATTAGCAAGAATTCAAAGTAAAAGAAAACTGTATCCAAAATCTCATTTAAATCAATTGTTTGGGACTCTGCTTAGTCTACAAAAGGACAAAGACTGCAAGATAACTGATATTGAGGAGTACTGAAATGTCATTTTAAAATAGTAATGGTATATAAATAAATATTTCATTTCTAAATATTAACTTTTCTTACAATTTAGATACCAGGTAGGCATAAATTTACTTTTTCGCATCTAGAGCAAAGAAAACTGCCAACCAGGTAGACAGTTCCCAAGGACCAGTTAAATTTGTACAGAGAGTCCATGGTTAATAATTTTCTTGAGTCTAGGAAAAGCCACGTGTGATTTAGTTTTAATCTGTGGCACACAAAATGACATAGTATATACTCAGTAAATGAATGATGAATAAAAGGAGGAATAATGAACACATAGTTATGTAATATATAAGATTAAAAATTTAACCTAGTTATTAAAAGAATCCCCTAAAGTCATTTTCATAAAGTAATCATCACTTTCATAAAGTAATCCTTTTCATAAAGTAGTTCAATTCATTATATCTATATGCTTCTTTATTTCTAAATAGTTAATATATAATAATGCAAATTTACAGTGTAAATAATGAGTTTGTTTTATAAGAATTTTTCATTTTGCAAAACCTTCAAATTTATTAGAAAACAACATTAGTGAATTGAAAACAGTATCAATGTAATATTTTCTAAAACATATTCTACATTACACATCTACTTGAAAACAAAGAATTACATATAATTCAGATAAATTCAGACTAGCATTCCCACTAGTTAGATGGAATTAGTGAGCTTTTATTAATCTATATGATTTATAATTAGAAAATAATGTGTTCAAAATATATAGTAATGAGTTAGAAAAAATATTTTATACTTACGGACAAAGTTCAACTTCTAAATACTGTTCAGTTATGTCATTCAAGAAAAATGCTTCCACAACTTTTGAAAACAGAGATAGGACAAATAGAGAAATTTAATTTTGCTTCAACAATAATCTGTTTGTATCTTTAGAATATAAATGAATGAATACATTATCTTTAATTAAAGCTACATCACCATGAGGAAAATAAAAACTAGACACTGCCTGTAAGAAAAAATACATAAAAAATAAATCATCTTTTTTCTCCATATCAGTCAGTCAGTTCAGGTGCTCAGCCGTGTCCAACTCTTTGCAACACCATGGACTGCAGCACACCACGCCTCCCTGTCCATCACCAACTCCTGGAGTTCACTCAAACTCATGTCCATTGAGTCGGTGATGCCATCCAACCATGTCATCCTCTGTCGTCCCCTTCTCCTCCTGCCTTCAATCTTGCCCAGCATCAGGGTCTTTTCTAATGAGTCAGTTCTTCACATCAGGTGGCCAAAGTATTGGAGTTTCAGCTTCAGCATCAGTCCTTCCAATGAATATTCAGGATTGATTTCCTTTTGGATGGACTGGTTGGATTTCCTTGCAGTCCAAGGGACTCTCAAGAGTCTTCTCCAACATCACAGTTCAAAAACATCAATTCTTTGGAGCTCAACTTTCTTTATAGTCCAACTCTCACATCCATATATAACTACTGGAAAAACCATATCAGATAGCCATTAAATAAAAATATTAATAAAGCCTAGTGCTGGTGAGGTTGAAAAGAAATGAGCATTATCACACAGACTCTGAGCTAGTTATCTTTTTCAAGGAGTTTATCCTAAAGAAATAATCACACAACTGAGAAAAGAAGTAACATGCTACTTATCAAAGTTTTACTCAAAAGAAATGGTCTAAATGGTTTACCTCCTGTTATATATAACTAAACCTATTATATAGGAGAGGCTTCCCTGGTGGCTCAGATGATAAAGGATCTGCTTACAAAGTGGGAGACCTGGGTTCGATCCCTGGGTTGGGAACATCCCCTGGAGAAGGGAACAGCAACCCACTCCAGTATTCTTGCCCGGAGAATCCCCATGGACAGAGGAGCCTGGCCGGCTGCAGTCCATGGGGTCACAGAGTCGGACATGACTGAGCAACTGAGCACACGTTATGTAGGAGAGCTGTTAAAAAAAATAATGAAATCTGTGTACTCCATGTAACAGAATACAATTCAGTCATTAAAATAAAATATACAGTTAAGTATTTTTGATGCAGGAAAGATACAAGGAATGATACTTGATAAGTAAGCTGCAGAGCAATAAGCTAGTGTACATGAAACAAAAATGTACACATATGCCTGTGCTTAGAGGCCTGCAAAATGTGCACAAAAATGTTACGGCTGTTTATTTCTGACAAGTGGAATACAGGGGGCTGATTTTTCTTTACAATTTCCTGGAATTTTCTGAGCATGCTTATTTAAAAAATTAGAGAATTATGAAAGTGATATATGATTATCAAAACAATATAAACATATATGTAAGTAAAAAGTCAGTCTTTTTCTTCCCACTTTGCCCTAAAACCTGTCAGACTTCTGCCTTTCCACAATCTATTTTACCTGCATAGATTAAAAAAATGTATCTATAGAATCATTTTCTGCTTACAATTTGCTTTCTTCACATATATACACACATGCAAGTTCACAGCATACAGACGACTAATTCTTTTTAACTGCTGCATAGTATTCTTCTATAGAATGCTATGATTTATTAACACAATCCTTTATTGATAGACATTTAGGTTGTTTCTAGTTTTCCATGTGTTATTTTTATAATAATAAAATATATAAGATATGGTCCCATTAACAATTCAGTGAGTCTTATTATTCCTTTTAAAGTCTCTTAGCTATGGCAAGGATAGTAGAATGAAGAAGAGATACTGAATTAGAGAAACACTTAGGAGGTGAAACTGATAGGACTTGATCCAAATATAGAGACAGAAATGGATATCTTGAAAAGACATCACATTTCTATATTTGTGATTTGATGTATTATGGTGCCATTGACTTAGATTGGGCAATTAGGGAAAGAAGTAGGTTTATAAGAGAAGTGGACTACTTGAGTTTAGGATTTGCTGAGTTTAGTGTCTATAGTACCTCCAGTATATAACTCACATTAGTGTGAGTGACTAACATGATCAGGAAGTTGGTATATAAAAGTTATATATCAATAAGAAACTATATGTTTAAGATGTGATAAATTAACACCAACAAAATGCATGCTATAACAGATGGTATAGAGAAAGTAGATGTTAGTGTGGACTAGAAAAGTCATCAAAGGTTTCTTTGAAGAAATGGAACCTGAATTAGACTGTGAACGATATGTGTCAAAGGTGGGGGCTTGAATGAGAAAAGGTACGTAAGTGAGAATATGACCGAAAGGTTAGACTATCAGCCTTTAGGAAGTTAAGAGCTTTTGGTTTAATATGATAGCTCGATTCATAAGTACCCTGAAAGCTTAGGGGAAGGATTTGAACCTTATCTTAGGGACAGTAAAGATCTGTAATCTAGGGAATGGCATCATAAAGATTAGTTCAGAAAGGTTAGTTTGGTAGCTTAATTAGGATTCATTAGAAGGTGATCATACAGCAAACCTGAAACTGCGATTTCACGGCAGTTCTCTTAGCCTTCCTTTGATGTGTGATTATTTGCCAGTATAAAATAAAAACTATACTTCATGTTGAAGTTGATGATATTTTTATAATAAGTAAAACACCCCAAAGCTTCCATAAAGAAGGTTTATAAGGTTAAAGTAGCCATTTGAAGATACTTAAAAACAAAACAGGAATGCTGAACTTTTCTTAGAATAGGTAATGGACGTAAAGGAAGGAAATATAGCAGCAATTTAAAAATCTGGATTTGTAATTGCCATTTTTCACTGTTCTAGTTATATAGCCAAAGTCCATAGGTAATGGTGAAAAAGTCAGAATGACAGATTGGTAGGAAATATCAGAAAACTGCACATGTCAGGGGCTCAGAAGCACTCACTTCCTTAGAGCAAGATAAAATAATAGTTCTATGAGAGGTTATTATAAAAAGATTTATGTTTGCAATAAAATACAGCACTTCTACTTACCTTCATAATCCCACAATTGATTGAAAGGTTTTCCTGGTTCTCCTAGTGGGGCTGGAGGATCACTGAAAAATGGAGCACTGACTTCCATCATCACTCCTCTGTCACCTGGATTCAGCCTGACAAATACTGGCTCATGCTTCACTGGAAAACCATCCCAAGTGTGTTCAATTTTAAAATCCATCTAAAGACTCTAAGGGGGAAGAAAAAAGAAAAACAAATTACAAATGTTTCCTTTAGAAAGAAATGAAATGAAAATTTCCAAGCCAAATAGCAGACAGGAAGGCAGCAGAGTGACAAGAACACGATTCTCAGAGTCAAAAGGCCATTCATGGTGTGGTAAATTATGGATATGGAATTCTATTATAATAGGTGATTGGATGCTAAAATTGTTAAGACTAGATCTGCCTCGAGTTACCTTGTAATGAGTGTATCAAAATAATTTTTAAGAACTGTAACTAATCCATTGCAAACTGTTCATTTACTTAAAACTATAAGCACTATAAGTTTATATGCCATTCTTTGTATTGTAAAGTGTGCAGATGAATTACTGGATTGCCTGAGAATTAAGATCTTTACAGTAAAATTCAGTTTGATTTTTCGAAATCTGTATAAATGAACACAAGCATTGCTGTTAACGCTGTCCTTTTGGCTAAAATTCTTTTCCTTTTTGCAGTGAAAATGGAGGGAGGGGCTTCAAGCATTTCAAGACTGGCAAAGTTTAACATTGTAATCCTTAGTCTCACAGTAAGGTTTTTCTT
The DNA here is from genome assembly GCF_910594005.1 of Cervus elaphus. NCBI lineage: Eukaryota > Metazoa > Chordata > Mammalia > Artiodactyla > Cervidae > Cervus > Cervus elaphus. Next base: position 42,403,737 of record NC_057819.1, on the reverse strand, counting down.
AGCCTTTTCAATCTTTGCTATTTCAAGTGTTAAATGACCACGTGCTTGGTTAATCCCTTCTCTCCAACTGAAATATGGTAACAAAATCTGCAATCATTAAACTTTCAAATAGAAAAAGTACATCTGACACAAGCAGTATTTTCATTTTAAATTGTTACTCTAAGCATTAAACAGAAGGACACAGTGTTAAATTAATAAAATTATGTTCTGTTGAACACTATGGATCAAGCACTTTATAAAAATTTAATTTCACAAAAACCTGTAGAGAAGCTACTATTATATATTACAAATGAAGAAACAGACATGTCCGAGACCAAATAGCTAGTAAACCAAGAAACTGAACCAATGTCAGTCATGCTTTCCCAGATGAACATTTCAGAAATCTGCAAATAGAGGGAAACCTTATTTAGGAGTGACAGACTCCCCCCAATTATACTAGGTCCTTATGTCTTGCCCAAAAGATAATCTTGATTAGTAAATGATGGTATTTCTAGATTTATCTGAAGTCTTCTAATGCATTTCTTTGCTTCATGTTATTTTTATTGCAAATAATAAAGTTCCACATTTTGAATAAATTTGCTTCAAGACATTTTTTTCACTGAGGTATAATTGACAAAAAAAAATGTATATATTTAAGGTATACAACGTGATGGCTTCATAAAAACTATACTTGAATAAATTTATTCCAACAAATATATATTAAGTACCTACTATGTGCCCAGCATTGGGAGATCCAAATATATAAGCTGTGTGTCAGATAACTAATCCAAGAGCTTCAAAAACCTTTTTGTAAAGTATGTAGTTTTCTCAATTTTCACTATATGCTAACAAATTTTAATAACTTCTAAAATTAAAAAATAGTTACGGTATCACAAGCCATTTGCAGCTAATAGCACTTGAGAAGAAGAGGATATGTTGAGCAATTTATATTCATCATTGAAATAAGTTCAATGATGAGTGATAAGACTGTATAAACTGACTCTAATATATGTGGAATTTAGTCCTGATTTGCATGGGATAATATACCTCAACAATAATTTTATCTTGTTCTGTTGAAATATGAAGGCACATTCTTCAAAAATAAATATTTTACCCTCTATTCCCAATTTTGGTACCAGTACCTTCTTGCAGCACAGAGGAAGAAATAAGAATAAATCAAGATGTTAGAAATGCTCATTAAATCTGATTCTGGTACTAACATGCTATACTCCTAACTTAGGGCTTGACAATTTTTGGCAATCCTGGCAAAACACAGCTCAGTGACTAGGAAGTTTTGGTAGAGTCACTCATCCTCCATACAATTACCATATCCAAACACACACAAAACGTTGCATACATTAAAGGGATGCCTATCCTAATCAGTGGGTTTCCAGCAGGGAATTTTCAACTCCCAGTTCTTGTAGGCCATCATCTCTATCTATAAATGGAATTAAACCATATGCAGTGATGTGCTCCTAAAAATAGCCTGTCACTTCCAAGCACATATGCTGGTTTGTGGTAAGACTATGGCTTCAAATTACTGCAAAATGTCATCTTAGCTGGAAGATAAATAAATGATAAAAGCAGAGCTACTCTCATTGACAGTATAAGGTAGTGACCATCTAAGTCTTTCCACTGGTTCCTTCTTCCTTTTCTTCTAAGGTTTCTTTGACTATTATTTGTAAATTACTGCAAGAAACATCAGCTAGACTTCCACTAGCAGGGAAGAGCGCCATGGCTGATATGATCAAGGGTAGAACCAATGGAAACAGAAACAGACTTTATTACCTTGGGCTGCAAAATCAACGCAGATGGTGACTGCAGCCATGAAATTAAGAGGCTTGCTCCTTGGAAGAAAAGCTATGACAAATTTAAAAAGCATATTGAAAAGCAGAGACATTACTCTGCTGACAAAGGTCCATCTAGTCAAAGCTATGGTTTTTCCAGTAGTCATGTATGGATGTGAGAGTTGGACTATAAAGAAAGCTGAGCACCGAAGAACTGGTGCTTTTGAACTGTGGTGTTAGAGAAGACCCTTGAGAGTCACTTGGACTGCAAGGACATCAAACCAGTCCATCTGAAAGGAAATCAGTCCTGAATATTCATTGGAAGGATTGACGCTGAAGCTAAAACTCCAATACTTTGGCCACCTGATGCAAAGAACTGACTCATTAGAAAGACCCTGATGCTGGGCAAGATTGAAGGCAGGAGAAGGGGACGACAGAGGATGACATGGTTGGGTGGCATCACCAACTCAATGGACATGAGTATGAGCAAGCTCTGGGAGTTGGTGATGGACAGGGAAGTCTGGCGTGCTGCACAGCCCATGGGGTTGCAAAGAGTCAGACAGAGCAGAGTGACTGAACTCAGAATACAATTTTGACTTAAATTGCACAAAATGACGTTAGTTTCATATCAAAACAACAAACTTATTAATCTGCTTAAAGAATACATGAACCTAAGTGTACATAATACAACAAAATCAACTAAAAAGTATAGTCCTGCCCACTAGTTTATAATCTAAAGAAAATACTGGACCTAGACACAGACAATTGATTTTCCTTTCAACTCCTGAGGAACACTTAGGCTTGTGGTGGCTTAACCCCACAACCTTTCTATTTTCTTTGTTTGCATATGTGCTCATATGAAGTAGAGATGATTCATTTTTCAGTGCCCTTCACGACCTGGGCTAGTGGGCATCCGAGAAGCATTCCACTCCCTGTCATTCTCTATTGCCCATACACCACTGTTTTTGTTCACAGCACTTAAAACTACATGACCAACTTGTTTATTTTCTCCCCATAAGCTAGAATGCCTGTAAATAACAAGAACTTACTAATTTATTTGTGGAGTGAATAACTGCTCTAGTCTCTGGAGCTAAAACTTCATGATTCTAAGATTTTATGCAGGAGAAATCAACTGTATTGGGGTATCATTATCTTTTTCAACACTGTATATTAATATGATGGCAAATAACTAAGATAATATATCACATCTAGAAACTTCCTTTCAAATTAGCTTATCAAAGGTTTATTAGTTACTCATTTTGTTTCAGGCACCAAAGCAGGTACTGGATAGTGTACAGAAGTCTATGGGGAGTTGGCAACGGTTCTCATGTAGCTAATCAATCAGGACTCATCCATTATCAACTGGCTCATTTTGCAGTTCACTTTAATAAAACTGGATCCCTACACCAAACTAAATTTTAAATGAATCAAAGATCTAGGGCATTTTCTGACGGTCCAGTGGTTAGGACTGTGCTTTCACTACAGGGCCTGGGTTTGAGCCCTACTCGGGGAACTAACATCCCACAAGACAAGAAGCACAGCAGGAAAAAAAAAAAAACCAAAAAACCCCAAATAACTAAACATAAATCAAATCACATAAAAACAAGAAAGAAAAAATCAGGAGTTTGTTTTTAAAAGATAATCTTACAGTAGAAAAGAAGCCTTTTAAAATATAACCCCAAACCCAGAATACATTTTGAAAAAAGACTGATACACTGATACATTTGGCTATGCAAGCATTTAAAAAATAAAAGCAAAAGTCCATCTTCCTCCACCACAAAAATAAAAACCTGCCATTACAGAATCAAAGACAGTCTGGGAAAAATACCTGCAATTCATAGTTGAGATAAATAACTAATTTGTTTAACATTTAAAGGGCTTCTAGAAATCAATAAGGAAAATATCGTTATCAACAGAAAAATGGTGTAAAAGTATGAATAGCCAGCACACAGAAAATACAAAATGTTCTATCTCATTAATGGTAGAAATGCAAACTAAAACAATAAATTACTATTTTCCACTTATATTGTCAAGAGTCAGAAAGTTTGAGATAATGCCGTGATAATGAGGACACAGAGAAACAACCAAGAAGTTATTCAGGCGTAACTGGCACAGACCCAGTAAAAAGCATCCCTCAGTAACTATCTAAGCAAAAACTGCCAATAACCTTTGACTCAACAACTCTAGTTCTAGGAGTTATTACACCTGTACCCATTCAAAATGACATGCTATAAAGATATTTGTTGTAACATTGTTCAGAATAACAAAATATTGTTAAGCAACTTAATCACCCACAGGTAGAGGACTGGTAAATAAATAATGCTATCTCATACAACGAAATAGCCCACAGCAGTTAAAAAAAGTGAGGCAGCTCTATATATATCAACTAAGATATATTAACTTAAAAAAGCAAGGTCCAAAAAGTATGCATTTACTTAATAAAAAGGGAGAGTATTTGCATACACGCTTGTGAATCCATCTACTATCTCAGGAAGTATATATGAGACACCAGTATATCAGTAATTGCCTTTTTGGAGGGAATTATCTGCCTGAGATAGCTGAAGAAGTTTTACTTTCACTGTATCACTTTTTTAACCTACTTGAGTTTTATACTAAAACAGACATCCATAACTATTCAAAAATAATTTAAAATACTAAAAAAAAAGTCTAATTTAAGGCTGGATTTCTCAAACGTTTTTGTGAATACCTCTTGTCTCCCTCACGTTTTGCACGCTGAACATTTCTAAAAAGTCAGAGTGAATATTAGGAATATTATTGAAAGAATACATTCATTCAAGCAGAACATCATCCTAATATACAATTTTTTTTTCTATTTTTGCAAATTGAAGAATTCTTTTATATATTATAACACCTAGAGTTACTGGTTTCCTAAGTGTCTTTTTCATATTTCCAATTTTGTTTAAACTAATATACTATTTTAATGTTGGCTGTGTAGACTTTCTTAAAAAGAATGTTTATTAATATGCAATTTCTCACATTTTAACTTCTAGTCTTCAAATTAATCTTATCAAAAAGAAAGTCAAAAATAATTCTTTTCATACTTTACTTCTACTACGCGAAGATCTTAAAAAGGAAATGAACGATGAGAATGGAGACAGAACCCCGGAGCATTAAGTCTAGAGAGGATTTAAAAAAAAAAAAAAATTGCATAAAGGATAAAAGAAGGAAGTTATGGGAAATGTGTTTTCTCCATAAAACATTTTGTAAGGAAAATTTCCAAACTCTCTATTCACGAAATTTTTTTTTTCAGTTTTCTAAAGTAAGATTTTTTTTTCCAGTTTGCGTCCTCACCCCACCACCACTTGCCACCTCCTCCACGCGTTTAAGAGAGAAACGGAGAAATGAGGAAGTTAGCCCGGAGAGTGGGAGGAAACCGCCGCCAGAACCAGCAGCTGAAAAGTACGTTTCCAGAGAAAAGCCAACAGGACTGGGAGCGGGTGAGAGGAGTGACAAGAGGGGAGAAAGCATAACAGGAAGAGAACACAGACCCGTAGGCTCCCAGTCCGCCGCTCGCTCGCTCCCGGCGGCCGAGGTCGCAGGGAGCGCGCAGCCCCCTAGGCTCCGCCCCGCGGCCCGCACGTCCTGGGGGCGGGGCTTAGCGGATGAAGCGCAGACACCTGTTGTGGGACCGCGAGTGAACCGATGAAGGCTTTCAATTGTTCCGCAGAAGTTTGAGCGGTTTTCTAGAAAGAAAAGGAAGGGAAACGCTGCAGTATTTACAATTGTTGCGCAACTTAAAGACCAAGTATATATCATTGAGATTATAATAGAACATGCGCGGCAATAATTCAAAGTAACGAAAGACTAACTGGCTATGTAAGCAAAAAGTGTTAAATATATTACACTAGTTGTAAATAATATTATCCTAGCTGTAAATTATCCTCTACTACTGGGAGGTCTTAACATGGCGGTTCTAACATTGGAACCAGACGGAGTTCCAATCCAAATTCAGGCACTTTACAACTGCTATCAGGAAGTTATTGTAAAAAAAGGGGTTTAAAAATACCAACTACCTTACACGGTTTTGTGAGGATTAAATGAGTTAATGTACATGGGGCAGAGTACACTCTCAAAAAAGATTGTGTGTATGTGTGTGTTAGTAGCCCAGTCGTGTGCAACTCTTTGCGACCTAAGTAGCCCACAGGCTCCTCTGTCCATGGAATTCTCCAGGCAAGAACCACCGGAGTGGGTAGCCATTCCCTTCTCCAGGGGAGCTTATGCTTTAAAAAACTTTCTTGGGGGGAAACAACTTTTGTGTTTGTTTTACCAAATGATTATTTTTGTTTTATAAAAATCACTTTTTGTGGGAGAGGGAAATAAGTGCTGTTCAATAGGTGTAGAATTTCAGTCATGCAAGATGAAATAGTTCTTTAAGGTTTAACACCTTAAAGATTGACTAGATTTCATGTTATGTGTTTTTTACTACAATAATTATAATAATAAAAAGACAAGCTTAAAAAGAGATTGAATTGCCTCTTCTTGGTTGGGAAAATATAATTAAGAGTTGTTAAAAAAATCACCTTATATGGCATTTAATATCAGACAAACTTAAAGTTTTGATCCTAGCTTAAATTTCCAACTTTGTATTCTTCATGTTTTTCTCACAGTGCTCAATGTTAGTTTATTGCATAAATTAGTATTAGTGCAATCAATTGACTCTCAAAGGTTTTCCTTATTGCAGAAATAAATCTAACATTACATGAAAGAGTGACTAGATAATGGTTACAAACATACTAAGGATTTTTCTCTCCCTTTTCTCATTCACTGTACTCAATTACAGTAATAGATATTTTTTATGCACACACATTCTGTAAATTAATTCCTTCATCAGATACTTACTGAGTGCTCACTGTATTCCAGATACTATGATGGAGCCTGAAGTCAAACTATAAAACACTATGATAGACACTGCAGGAAGAAGCATGAAGTAACTACAAAGGGAAGCACCAACCTTGGCTAAGTGAGTAGAAATCAGAAGGGAAGTTTTAAAAAGGGAAAACACTAGAAGGGATACTTTAAAGATACGTGAAATCATAGCAATTTTGTTTCTTAGAGATTAAAATTATTTTCAAACCCATTAAAATTCAACCAGTAAAAAATATTGTAACCAAAACAAAAACCAAAATACCCCACCACACCACACCTCAAAACCCAAGAACTATAGTCTGTATCGATATTGACTGTATAGGCCAGAGAATTCAAGTGTAGAGGTAAAAATTCCAATTTCAGATATTTAAGTTATGTAATATAAAGACTAACTCATCATTTACAACCAGAAAATACTGCCTGATTTCACCCACACTAATATCAACTTCTAGTGATGTAGAGTTAAGCTTATAACTACTTGTTTGGTGCCAAGTTAAATCACCCTATGACAGTATACCAGGTTGAAATATAGGGGGAGATACAAGCAAACCCTTGGGGAGTCAGACATTCCCGAAGAAAACGCATTGGTTGACCTTTGATAAAGTGTTGGAGCTTGCACTCTCAGTTTCTTCTTCCAACAAGTTTTTGTTTGAACTTCATGGCCACTAAAAACCAGATCAAGTTCAATATTCACTAACTTGAACTAAACATTTTATAGATATTATATACCTCCATATTTAACAACCAATCTGTAGAGGAAGGGACCATCTCATTCTCTTAATAGTGAGTATGGAGAAAACCTGTAATAGGACTTCAAATACCTAACTGGATACAGCTGGACACATTTGAAAAATTTCTTCATCCCTCCTAACTCAGTCTGTAAAGAATCTACCTGCAACACAGGAGACCCGGGTTCGATTCCTGGGTGGGGAAGATCCCCTGGAGAAGGAAATGGCAACCAACTCCAGTATTCTTGCCTGGGAAATCCCATGGACAGAGAAGCCTGGCGGGCTACAGACCACGGGATCGCAAGAGTCGGACACAACTTAGCAACTATAACCACCACCATGATTAGTTTTGGGCTTCCCAGGTGGCTCAGCGGTAAAGAATCTGCCTGCAAGGCAGGAGCCGCAGGTTGGATCCCTGGGTAGGGAACATCGCCTGGAGTAGGGCGTGGCAACCCACTCCAGTATTCTTGCCTGGAGAATCCCGTGGACAGAGAAGCCTGGTGGATTACAGTCCTTAGGGTGGCAAACAGTCTAACACGACTGAAGCGACTTAGCACATGAGGTTTTATGTAACAGTATCAGTACAAGACAACAAAAACATCTTGAACTGTTCATCAAGCAACATCTATGACACGTCTCAGAAACTTTACCTCAATTCATAAAAAAACATATTTACTGAACTGACTTCAAGTTAACATTTTTATTGCTGGGATTGAAATTTCCTTTCATCTTAACTGTTAAACAGTGATGAGGTTCAAATCTAGAAAAAATCATTTTTTTTAAACGAGGATTGTAATCCGTCTACAAATGTAAAGTTTTGCCTAATTTTTCTTGCAAAAATTGTAACTTTTGTCTTCCTTTTTTGAGGAAGCAAAGTTCCCTCTCAAGAAATAACTGCTGAGTTTGCAGGATCTCTGGAGTACTTCTAACTTCATGCCTTATTGCTACACAGCTAACTATATAGACAACAGCTGTGTTCTTTCTTCAAAGACCCACGTACTTATTTTCTGGAGATTACCAAATTCACACCCAGAAATCCTCCATCCGTACAACTCTGGAGGTAGATGCTGAAGACGCCAGCCTGGATTCTGCTCCCAGACGCAGACACCTAAGTACTTTCGAACCATCCGCTTTGGCGAATGGGTTCTTCCAGATCAAAAGTGCTTGGCAACAAAGATACTGGGGCACTTAAAATATGTATTTAATCACCTACCTATGTTTACTTTTTTTTTTTCTTTTTGAAGGAATAAAAAGAAAAAAAAAAAAAAACTTGTGTGACTCCCTCCCTCCGAAGACACAGGCCCACCAGCGCATCCGCGGCCACACAGGTGGCTCAGCCCGCTGTCATCCAAGTTCCCACAGCCCCGCCCGTCTCTCGACAAACAGCCAATAATATGAGAGAACGCCAGAAAGCGCGATGACGTAGGCGCTGACGCCCGCGTGATGACGCAGGCGGCGTCACCGTCTCCAAGGAGCGGTCTGGGGCACCGGTTTCAAAGTCGCAGGGCGGGCCGAGTGGACTTCCGCTGCTGGACCCGGGCTTCTCGGTCTTCCTGGCGTCGTTCCCCGCCCCTCCAAGGATGCCGCCCCCCGGCTGCCCGCCAGCTCTCTCGGCGCTCTCCTGAGTGGCCCGACACGACCCCGAGTGACCCGCGGGACGTCCAATATATCCAGCCGCGTCCCTGGTCCTGTTTGGCTGGGATTCGGGTGAACGTGAAACAATTCACTTGGCGGGTCCGCAGCAAACCTGAAATTTGATGTCTCGCTTGAGCGAGGGACTGGGCTGGGACTCGGGAGAAGGAGGCGCGGCGGGGCTGTTGACGCCGCGTGAGTAGGATGCTGATCACACCGCTCGAGCGCTAGACAGCCTCCGGAGCTTTGCCTTAGTTCTGCTTTCCCGCACTGCGAGCTTTGTGTTTTTTTGAGAAAAGTTAAAGGTGGTGAAAGCTCCAAACAAATTGCATCCAAATGGCCACAGAGATCGACTTTCTGCGAGATCAAAGTAAGCTCCACATTCCTTTATTGAGAATTCTCATGTGTAATGTTTAATGTCGTCATCGTTGACTAATACTATCTGAATGCCTGTTGGGTACGTGGTAATTTGTAAAAACTTAAAAGAAGTTAAGTTGCAGAAAAAGCTTGATGGTATATATGAGGATACGCATACATTAAGCAGGAGCGTTTGGAATATACTTAAGCCTACGAGGGACTCTGCTAGATGCATGTTTGTTATGCTCCTCACATGCTCTGGAGGAATTAGAGGGCTAATTGCCAGGAAGAGTTTCTAAGTCTGCAGTTAGAACCTGGAGGCACAGCTCTGGCCATTTGTTCAAAAGATATTTATTGAGCTCCTCCTGTTTCTATTATGTGCCAGGCACTAGACAGGCATAGCTGCTATGAAGATAAGGAGGACTGTTCAACCCTCCAATAATTTAATTTGAGGAGGGAAGTATATGATTTCTATAAATACACTGAAGTAGCAGCAACCGTCAACTCTTTTGCCTCAGGTTTCTCACAGGGTTGGTCGAATGATTAAGCGGCCGTTAAAATATGGGCAGGATTTAGAACAGTATCTGACGTAGTGCTAACAAATATTAACTATTACAGGGTTATAATTTACTGTGGTTAAGGAAGGTACTATTTGGGCTGAGACTTAAAGTAAAATATAAATTTACGAGATAAAAAACTGTGTGGTTGAGAACAATATTTACAACATTGGAGGGATTAGGAATATGCTTTGTTAAAAACTTTGAAGACGGTTAGTTTGAATGAAATTTGATGTATACAGGGAAATGGCAAGTAGAGCTGAAAGGGAAGAATTTGGCCAGATGGCAAAGGGCCTTTTCTGCTGTGTTTTCAGGAGTTGGAATCATTGTACAGGTTATAGGAATCACTGAAAGGAATCCAATTGAGAGTAACTCGATCAGTTTGTGATTTATTTGAAAAACCCAGCTGGCTGTTATGAGGAACATGCATTACAGCAAGTGCAGTCAGGTGATTGTTGTTATTATCCAGGTAAGAAGTGAACTAAGGTAGGTATAGTGAGATTGGAGATGAAAGGATTTGGAAGAAAGGTATAGGGCAACTAAGGTTTTTGGCTTGCTTGAGCAGCAGGGAAAATGGGGGGGGGAAATGGTACATTCCATTTTGGAAACACCATAGGCCAGTGATTGAGAACTCTGCCTCTGGATTCAGTCTGTCTATACTCTATTAGCTCTATCTCTTTTGTATGTCTTTGACCTTGGGCAAGTTACTGAGCTTCTTTGTGCCTCAGTTTTCTTACTTGTAAAATGGGTATAATAGCACATGGTGTTGTTCTGAAGGTTAAATGAGATGATGCAAATAAAGCACTTAGCATGGTGTCTAGCACATTTTAGGTGCACACTTTATATTATCTAAAATCATTAATGACATGTATGACACCAAAACATTACCATTGTTTGTTAGGTTTGATGTGAGAATATCCTTCACCCCATAAAGAGGACTAGCTCACCACCATCTGGGTTGTGTGGGACAAGAATTGGTGTTGAAAAGTTTGGTTGGGGTGGGAGAGTTCCTGAGACACTCATAAACTATGTTTTAGAGGAATGCACCAGCCAGAATTCTCAAATAAAACTGAAGTCCAAATACCAGAGAGAACGATAGAAGCCATGGTAAATTATTTCTTGAAAACTGAATGGTAGTTCACCAGAAGAGAAGTGCGTGGAAGAAGGGAATTTTCAGAGGGACCAAAAGAAGCAGAGGCTTGAAATAACTACTTATTCAGGAAATTGGAGCATGGAATAGTAAGGTTTGCAGGAAGAGATGCAAATGAGTGTTGGATGTCTATAAATCTCCCCTTTTTTCCTTTAGACCTCATATGCCAGTTATAATTGGTGGGTGACCGGATTAGTTGATTAGCTAAACACCACATCAGGTAAATACAGAAAGCTTACCCTTCTCCCATCTACCTCTGACCTTCTCTTCATTGACTTCTATTGATTTTGAGCCTCCTTTAATTTGTTATAGCATACTTGCAGTACACCATTCGTCCACCTCCGTCTAAGAATGCAGGTCTGATAGTCCTTAGGGACCTGTTCAAAGACGGACATGTATATCAAGCTAAGGAGTGAAGAGTTTATTCACCAGTGGGGATGGAGTCTTTTTTTTTTTTTTCCATTCTCTTAGGAGTGTCTTTCATAGAGCAGAAGTTTTTAATTTTTATGAAGTTCATTTCATCAGTTTGTTCTTTTATGGATGTGTCATATATAAAAACTTGGGCTTCCCAGGTGGCACAATGGTAAAGAATCCACCTGCCAAAGCAGCAGATGCAAGAGACGTGGGTTCAATCCCTGGAATAGAGAAGATCATTTGGAGTAGGAAAGGGCAACCCACTCCAGTATTCTTGCCTGGAAAATTCCCTGGACAGAGGAGCCTGGTGGACTAGTCCATGGAGTTGCACGAAGTTGGTCACAATTGAGTGACTGAGTGTACACACATATCTAAAGATCTTTGCCTTACTCAAGGCTGCAAAGATTCTCTTCTATGTAGTCTTCTAGAATTTTTAAATTTCATAGATTTTAAAATCTATGAAGCATTTTGAGTTAAATTTTGTACAAGGTATGAGACAAGGGTCAAGGTTCACTTTTTTTACATATGGATGCACAGTCGAAAAGACGATCCTTTCTCTATTAAATTACCTTTGCATCTTTGTTAGAAAGTCAGTTCAACATATTTGTGTAGATCCACTTCTGTTCCATTGATCTATGCAGAAACCAATGTCCTGTTTTATTACAGTTTTATAATAAATCAGTGTGGCCTTTCAGATTTGTTTTGAAAAGAACTGTGAAAACAGTTGTTTTGACTATCATAGGTCCTTTGCACTTCCATATACGTTTTAGGATCAGCTTGTCCTGCAAAAAAAAAGGATGCTGGATTTTGATAGGCATTGTATGACTCTCTCGATTTATGTGTTTAGAATTCACTTAATGATACTGAGTCCCCTGACTAATGAAAAAAAAATCTCTCAACTGATATCTCTTCTTTAATTTTTCTCAGCAATATTTTATAGTTTTTAGTATATAGGCTTTGCACATATTTGGTCAGATTTATAACAGTAAACTGTTATTCGTTTACTTTCCATTTCTGATTTATCATTTCTAGTGTATGGAAATACTTTGTATTTGTGTACTTTACCCTGTCAGCTTTCTAAACTCACTTATTAGTTCCAGTAGGTTTAATGTAGAGTCTTTCAGATTTTCTACATTGACAGTCTTTTCATCTGTAAATAGACTGTTTCACTTTTTCCTTTCCACTTTGGAATGCCTTTCATTTTCTTGCCTTATTCTACTTACTGGAACCCCCAGTACAGTGTTGAGCCAAAGTGGTTGGAGTAGACATCCTTGTATTGTTCTTGATTTTAGGAGAAAATATCTGTTTTTCAAAATTAAATATGATACTAGCTGTAGTTTTTCCATAGATGACCTTACTAGGTTGAGGATACTAATTTCTGTTCCTAGTTTTCTGAGAGTATTTTTTAAATCAGAATGAATATTGGATTATTTTTTCCAAATGCTTTTTCTACATTTTTTTGAGATGATCAGGTTTTCTTTTTCATTTTTAGTTTTTTAATAGCGAGATTTATATAGATCACTTTTCAAATGTTAAACTTGCCATTTTCGAATAAACTCCTCTTGGTCATAATGTATTATCTTTTTAACATACCACTTAATTTTGATTATCTTAAATGTCTGTTTAAAATTTTAATGTCTGTGTTCATAAACCCTTTGTAAAAATTTTTTTTCCCTAATGTCTTTGTCTCGTTTGGTGTCAAGATATGCTGGCCTCAGAATTACTTAGAAAGTATTTTGTCCTCTTCAGGTTTCTGGAAGATGTTTGTGTAGAATTGATATTTCTTCCTTAAATGTTTGGTAGAATTTACTAGTGAAGACAGTTCAACCTAGAGCTTTCTTTGTGGAAGATTTAAACTGTAAATTCAGTTCCTTTAATAGATAAGAAGTTAGTCAGTACTTTGTTTACCCAAGACATACCCTTCGCAGATCTCATGTACATATGGAGTTCTCTCTGCGGCTTTCTCTCCTGTTCTTTGTCCTGCCAATTCTAGTTTACTTGGTTTCCACTGAGTCTCAGCTTCATCTCCTTAAATCAGAGAATCTGCTGCTCTTTGCCTGCAGTTTCCCTCCCTGTTTTCTGGCGTGAAATGTCGCTCCGGTCACTAGGCTGGGGCAGGCATAGTGCTCACTGCATTTGTTTCATGTCTGTCATTATCATTACCTGATTTTCTTGCACCTGACAAACCACTGTTTTGTCTTTTTGGTGTGTCAGGTGGAAAAATGGACCATGTTAACTTTATCTTGAGCATGAGCAGAAGTCCTATTCAATTTGCCCTACTTTTTAATATTAAACACAAATACCTTATTCCCACTATAACTGTTCTTTGACCTCATCAAGACCTGTATTCTTTGAACCCTTCATTTTCTTTCATTTCCTTAACTCTTTTGCAGCTTTTTTTTTTTTTTTCCTTATACAGCCTATAACAGTTTCCCCATTGATTCATCCGCTCTTTTGTTATTAATCTTAATGTGACCATGCCCCTGCTTTTCTGGAGCACATACTCAATGACACCTTTTCCATAGCTTGCTTTTACAGCTCTCATACCCATCTGTTCAGTAGCCATAGATAAAAACCTCCTGGATAAATGCCACCACAGTTTCTAGTCTAACTCATGACTAGTGAGTAATTGGGCTGGGATTTGAACCCAGGCAGTCTAGCTTGAACCCAGTGTTTTATGTTCTTTTCTATCTGGCAAAGACACTTGCTTGAATGAAAAATTATAGGCCTGTTTCCCTTATGCACACAGAAACTAAAATCCTAAATAAAATATTAATAAATTGAATCCATCAATGATCTATGTGGAAGAGCTGAGAATAGCCAAAAGAGTTCTAAAGAACATCAAGGTGGGAAATTTTATTTTATCAACTATTAAGACTTATTATAAAAATCCAGTTATTAAATCCAACTCTTTGCAACCCCATGGACTATAGACAGCCAGGCCCCTCTGTCCATGGGATTTTCCAGGCAAGAATACTGGAGTGGGTTGCCATTTCCTTCTCCAGGGGATCTTCCTATCCAGGAATCAAACTTGCGTCTCCTGCATTGACAGGTGTATTGTTTACCACTGAGCCACCTGAGAAGCCCCTATTATACTGTTAGATAGATAAATACATAGATCAGCTAGCACAGAAACAGATGCATACATCCACAAACACTTGTTGTCTGAAAGAACAGGCAATACAGATCAGTGGGAGAGGGATAGGCTGTTGAACAAATGGTGCTAGGATAGTTGGCTATCTAAATGGGAAAGAAAAAATAATATCTCTCGCACACCATATTAAAAAATTATTGGTTTAAGGAATACATTCTCTTTAAACTTTCAGAAAAAAAGTTAAGAGGGTGTCTTTATGATCTCAGGATCGTAGACTTCTTCAGCAAACATTTTTGACTGAAAGGAAAATATATATGATTAGACTGCATTAGAAGTAAAACCTTGGATATCACAAGAAATATCATCAATATCATGACTGCCTCAGCCACAGGGAGGGAGAATATATTTAAAATAAATATAATGAAGAGTTGATTACCATCCACAATTTAAAAAGGTCTTTCATGAACAAAAATCCATTCACGCTAATAGAAAAATGGTAAAGAATAGGACAGATTATTTACAAAAAATAAAACCTGATGAGGTACTAAAAATACGAAAATGTCAATCTCATCAGTAATCCAGAAAATGCAAACTAGAAAGTGAAACAAGTGCTTGTTGAATGAAGGAAATGGTAGATTCACATTACAGTAAAATTTCCTCCAGTTTAAAGCAGTCTATGAAGACTGTTTTCCCTCATTGATACATAATTGACTTCTTAACCTATTTTACTTCCTGAGATGTCAGATTTGGTATTTTTTCTCACTTAAAACCTTATAAAAAAGTAGTAGCTTGTATTACTACTGGAGACCAGACCCTAATTTTAGTGCCATGTGTCAGGTAACTCTTAAAAACTCTGAGGAGAACAATAAAAAGGAATAATTCTTTTTAAACTTAATAAAAGTTAAAAATGGTTTAAATTGTTAATACTTTGTAATTACTTATTCCTTTATCAGAATAATGTCTTATGCGTGTGCATGCTCATTTGTGTCCTATACTATGCAGCTCCATGGACTGTAGCCCACAAGACTCCTCTGTCCATGGAATTCTTCAGGCAAGAATACTGGAGTGGGTTGCCATTTTCTTTTCCAACATACGTGTCATGTTTCTTCACTAAATTATGTATGCTTTCGAGGAAGGAACTATTATCTGAAGTTAACAGTGTAGAATGTGTACATTTTGTGTGTGTACTTTATATATATATATTAATTTATATATAGTTAATATGTGTGTGCATATATATGTATATTTGCTTTTGTGTAACATGCAAGAAAGTAGAGAAAACAAATATAAAGCTTAGAGGATTATTACAAAGCTCAAAACTCATATAATCATAACCCAGGCCAAAAAACAGAACATTGCTAGCACCCCAGATGACCACTTGTGATTATACCCATTTCCTGCTCCCCAAAGATGATGATACTATCTGTAATTTTACACTGTAAAAACGTTTTGCTTGTGATTGAAATTTATGTAAATGGAGTCATAAACCATGTTTCCTTCTGCGTTTGGTGTCTTTCGTTTAATATTATGTTTTTGAGATTTCTTCATATGCTTCCATGTAGATGTAGTATACTCATTTTCATTACTGTAGAATATTATAGTTTATAAATTTATCATTTTTATCCATTCTTTTGATAGATAGTTGCAGAGATTTCCAGTTTGGGGGCCATTGAGAATAATGCTGTTATCAATGTTTTCTGTCATATGTTAAGAACTGACTTATTGGAAAATACCCTGATGTTGGGAAAGATTGAGGGCAGGAGGAGAAGGGGATGACAGAGGATGAGATAGTTGGAGGACATCACTGACTCGATGGACATGAGTTAGAGTTGGTGATGGGCAGGGAAGCCTGTTGTGCTGCAGTTCACAGGGTCACAAAGAGTGGGACACGATTGAGCAACTGAACTTGGGTAGTATAGTCGTTTTTACAGTACTGAGCCTTCTAATCTAAGAACATGGTATATCTCTCTGTCAACTCGAATCAGTCTTTGAGTTCTTTCATCATTCTTACAGTTTTTTGAGGACAGATCTTTTCCCTCCTTAGGTAGATTTATTCCTAGGTATTTTATTCTTTCACTGCAGTGATAATTGGGATTATTTCCTTAATTTCTGTTTTTGATCTTTTGTTATTAGTGTACAGGAATGCGAGAGATTTCTGTGCATTAATTTTGTATTCAGTTTTACCAAATTCATTGATTAGCTCTAGTGGTTTTCTAGTGGCATCTTTAGGATTTTCTGTGTATTGTATCATGTCATCTGGAAACAGTGACAGTTTTTCTTCCTAGATCTTCATTTCACATAGAATTGATTTTTATGAATAATGGTTTGTTCTTTTCCACCAGCATATCCAGCTGACCTGGAACCACTGACAAAGAAATTGTGCTCCCCTCTTTATTGCTCTGACGCGCCCTTTGATCACAGCTCAAGTGCTCATATGTGTATGGTTATATTTCTGGATCTTGTATTCTCTTTCATAGGTTAGTTTTGTTTATATAACTATCACACAGTCTAAATGCCAAACTTTTTAATAAATCTTGATCTCTGGTTGAACAAGTCCTCCCTCCTTGTTCTTCTTTCACAAAATATTGTTTTTCTCATTGCATTTCCACCTATATTTTTATTTTTTATGTTTTTTATGGGTAGGGCATCATGTTATTTTAATTTGCTTTTCCCTAATGCACAATGCTTATTGTTTTCCAGTAATTCCCTAATGTTGATCAACTAATACATGCTTATTTCCCATCTCTATATATTATTCTAAAAGATGGCTACACATAGTCCTATTTATTTTAATTTGGAGTGTCTGTTTTCTAACTGTGGATTTTTTTCTGGTTTTTGAGTACTTTGCATGCAAACCATTCTCCGGTTATGTGCTTTGAAAAGGTATTCTCGTAGTCAGAGGTTTGTCTTTCCATTCCTTAAACATTGTCCTTCACAGAGTAAGCAGTTTACATTTAATAAAGTCCATATGAGAATATTTTTTTTCTTTCGTGGGTTGTGCTGCTTGTGTTGTATATGAAAATGAATTGTCAAAGTATAACTTATGTAGATTTTCTAAGTTTTCCACTATAATTTTGGTAGTTTCATATTTTGTATTTAAGACAATGAAGGATTTTTAATGAATTTCTAAGATGCAGAGTTTGTGTCTTTACTTTCTTATGGTCCTCCGTTTGTATCCTCCTCATTTGTTGATGATGACTAAAGACTTAAAAGTCTATATTTTCTGTGTTAATGTGCTTTTTACTCCTTTGACCAAGGTCAAGTTGTCTGAGTTTGCATGGGTATACTAGTGGGCTGTCTATTCTGTCCCATTTATCTTTGTTTTTATTTGTTTAAAATACGATACTCTCTTGATTATTTTAGCTTTCTAGAAAATCTTGAGATCGAAAAGTGTGAGTTCATCAAATTCATCAGTATTGTCTTGACTGCTCAATGTAGTGTTTAAATCAAGTTTGTCCATATCTACAAAATAACTTGCTGAGATTTTTATTGGGATTCTATTGGTCTTTAAATCAATTTAAGAGGAATTGACATGTAAATGTTGTGGGTTTTGGTGATTAACAAGGAATATATCTCAATTGATTTTTTTTTATTGCTTTCAAGAATGCTTCATATCTTTTTTCTTTAAAAGAAAATTGTTCAATTTATTGAAAAAATGAAAGACCAGTCCATCCATTTTCCTCTGCCTCCCTCTACCCCCACCCTCCACTTCTTAAAATCACCAGTCTGTTCCCTGTATCTGTGAGCTGGTTTCTTTCTTTTCATTTAATATTTGTCTTTCTTATTTATTTAACTTCATAATACTCTGAAGATCCATTCATATTGTCACAAATGGCAAGGCTGCTTTCTTTTTTATGGCTAAGCAGTATTCCATTGTATGTATACCACAATTTCTTTATCCAACAATCGAAATTTAGGTTGTTTCCGTATCTTGGCTATTGTAAATAATGCTGCAGTGAACACGTGGTGCGTATCTTTCCAAATTACTGTTTTCATTTTCTTTAGATAAATACTCAGAAATGGAATTGCTGGGTCATACTGTAGTTCTACTTTTAATTTTTTGAGGAACTAAAACCTCCAGACCTTCAAAGTAGTTGTACCAATTTACATTTACATTTCTACCAATAATACACATCTCCACATCTTCACCAACACTTGTTATTTCTTGTTTTTGTTTTTGTTTTATAATAGCCATTCTAGTGGGAATGAGGTGATGTCTTATTGTGGTTTAATTTACATTTTCTTGATGGTTAGTGATGTTGAATATCTTTTCATGTCTGTTGGTCATCTGTTTGCTTTGGGAAAATGTCTATTCAGGTCTTCTACCCATTTTTTAATTCAATTTTGTCTTTTTTTTTTGGCTATTGATTTGTGTGAGGTTGTTTGTATATTTTGGATATGTTCTCATTATCAGGTATATGATTTGCAGTTATTTTCTCTCATTGATTAGGCTGCCTTTTCATTTTATTGATAGCTTTCTTTGCTATGCAGGTGCTTTTTCCTAAGAAGTTTCAAATGAAACTGCATTTTCACAATGATTGAGTTCAGAATACTTTTCAATTTGTTCTGTCATCCATCCTGAGACCAATAGGTTATTGAAAAGTAATTTCTTACATAACGGAGATTTTTCCGATAGTTTTTGTCTCTCGATTCTGGCCTAATTTTGCTATTATCAGGTAATGTACTCTCTTTGGCTTTGCGGGGGAGCAAAAATAAGTTTCCTGTACCCTTGTAGATTGTTGTCTGTGACTGCCTGTTGTAAAAGACAGATAATAGGAGAAAACAAACAAGTTTAATAACGTGTTTACCTTCTGTATACATTAGTGACCCAGAAAAACAGAAAGACTCCTTTAAATACCAAAGCTACAGTGTTAAATAACATCTTCAGATAAAGACAAAAGAAGATATTGGAAAAGAGGGTGAGCGGTTACAAGAAGTTACCAAGAAAAGCACAGTAAACAAGAGTAAAATTGTTATGCAGATTTAAGTCATTACCTTGGGCTTCTCCAGTGGCTCAGATGGTGAAGAATCTGCCTGCAGTGCAGAAGACCTGGAGTCGATCCCTGGGTAGGGAAGACACCCCTGGGGAAGGGAATGGCCACTCACTCCAGTGTTCTTGCCTGGAGAATTCCATGGATAGAGGAACCTGTCAGGCTGCAGTCTATAGGGTCACAAAGAATCGGACACAACTGAGCGACTAACACTTTCCGGGCTTCCCTCTGGCTCAGACAGTGAACAATCTACTCACCATGCATGAGAACCGGGTTTGACCCCTGGGTTGGGAAGATCTCTTGAAGAAGGAAATGTCTGCCCACTCCAGTATTCTTGCCTGGAGAATTCCACATTCAGTAAAGAGCCTGTCAAACTGCAGTCCATAGGGTCACAAAGAATCGTACATGACTGAGAGATTAACACTTTCTCTTTCTGGTAAAAAGAGGGGGACGTGCTTACAAATGGAGTTTTTCCTCATAAATGTGAATATCTTTAACAAAAGGGTAACTTCTACTCAATTTTTCAAAGCTTTTCCTATTCTGTTTCTTAAGAATTATCAGCCTAAAATACTTCTTATACCAAAGAGATGTATTTTAGGGTGGTATATTCTCTTCAGCTTAAGTCTTTTGAAAGTTAAGATTTACTCTTATTTGAAATTTTAGTTTTTCTTCTTTTTTAAACTGAAGTCTAGTTGCAATATTATGTAAGTTATGGGTGTACATTATAGTGATTTGCAATTTTTAAAGGTTATATTCTGTTTACAAAGTATTGACTATATTCTCCATGTTATACAATATATTCTTGTAGCTTTTTTGTACCTAAGGCTTTATACCTCTTACTCCCCTACCCAGTATTGCCTCCCCCTCTTCTCACTGGTAACCACAAATTTGTTCTCTATATCTGTGAGTCTGCTTCTATTAGATTATATTCACTCATTTGTTGTATGTTTTAGATTCCACATGTAAGTGATATCATACAACAGTTGTCTTCTGACTTATTTCACTTTGCATAATGATCTCCAATTCCATCCATATTGCTGCAGATGACAAAATTGCTCTCTTTTTATGGCAGAGTTGTATTCTATCTTCTTTATCTATTCACCCATTAATAGACACTTAGGTTGTTTCTCTATATCTTGGCAATTGCAAATAATGCATGTTATGAATATTGGGGTGCATGTATGTTTTCAAATTAGTGTTTTTGTTTTTTATGGATATGCACCCCCAGGAGTGGAATTGCTGGGTCACACAGTAGTTCTATTTTTAGTTTTTTGAGAAGCCTTTATACTGTTTTTTTTTTTTTCCTTTTTTCTTTTTACAGTGACTGCAACAATTTAACATTCTCACCAACAGGGTAAGAGGGCTTTCTTTTCTCCACATCCTCATCAACATTTGTTATCTGCATTCTTTTTGATGATAATCATTCTGACAGGTGTGAGGTGATCTCAGTGTGGTTTTGATTTGCATTCACTGATAATTAGTGATGTTGAGCATCTTTTTATGTGCCTATTGGCCATCTACATTTCCTCTTTGGAAAAAACATGTGTTCGTTATTTAAGCCCACTTTTTAATCACGTTGTTTTTTGATGTTGAGTTGTTTGAGCTGTCATACATGTTGGATATTAATCCCTTAATAGTCATATGATTTGTAAATATTATCTCCCACCTCGTTGATTGTCTTTTCATTTTTGCCCTTGCTGGGCAAAAGCTTTTAAGTTCAGTAAGGTCTCATTAATTTATTTTTGGTTTTATTTCCTTGCCTTAGCAGACATATCCAAAACAATATCTCTTCAGTTTATGTCAACTGTGTTCTGACTTTGATCTCCTTTAGAAGTTTTATGGCTCCCAGTCTTACATTTAGGTCTTTAATCCGTTTTGAGTTTATTTTTGTATATGGTGTCAAGAGATGTTCTAATTTTGTTCTTTTACATGTAGCTTTCGAGTTTTCCCAGCACCATTTATTGAAGCAACTGTCTCTTCTCTCTCGTGTAGTCTTACCTCCTTTGTCCTAGGTTAATTGAACGTAAGAGGATGAGTTTACTTCTGGGCTCTCCATCCTGTCGAGTTGCTCTGTCATCTGCTTTTGTGTAGCACGCTATTGTAACTTTGTAGTATAGTCTGAAGTCAGGGATCATGATTCCTTACCTCTGTTCTTCTTTGTCAAGATTGTTTTGGCTAGTCAGAATCTTTTGTGTTTCCATGCAAATTTTAAAATTATTTGTTCTAGGCCTATGAAGAATGCCACTGGCCTTTTGATAGGGATTGCATTGAATCTGTAGATTGTCTTGAGTAGTATGGTGATTTTAATAATATTGACTCTTCCAATCCAGCTTCATAGTATATCTTTCTGTATATTCATGTCTTCAGTTTCTTTCCTCAGTGTCATATAGTTTTTAGGATACAGGTTTTTTTCTTTATTCCTACTTTATTATTTTTGATATAATGGTCAGTAGTTCAGTCACTCAGTCATGTACAACTCTTTGCAACCCCATGGACAGCAGCACACCAGGCCTCCCTGTCCATCACTAACTTCCGGAGTTTACTCAAACTCATGTCCATTGAGTCAGTGATGCCATCCAACTATCTCATCCTCTGTCGTCCCCTTCTCCTCCCGCCATCAATCTTTCCCAGCATCAGGGTCTTCTCCAGTGAGTCAGTTCTTATTTATCAGGTGGCCAAAGTGTTGGAGTTTCAGCTTCAGCATCAGTCCTTCCAATGAATATTCAGGACTGATTTCCTTTAGGATGGACTGGTTGGATCTCCTTGCAATCCAAAGGAGTCTCAAAAGTCGTCTTCAACACCACAGTTCAAAAACATCAATTCTTTGGCACTCAGCTTTCTTTATAGTCCAGCTCTCACATCTGTACATGACTACTGGAAAAACCATAACTTTGACTAGACGGACCTTTGTTGGCAAAGTAGTGTCTCTGCTTTTAAATATGCTGTCTAGGTTGGTCATAACTTTTCTTCCCAGGAGCAAGTGTCTTAATTTCATGGTGGCAGTCACCATCTGCAGTGATTTTGGAGCCCCCCAAAAATTAAGTCTGCCACCGTTTCCCCATCTGTTTGTCATGAAATGATGGGACCGGATGCCATGATCTTAGTTTTCTGAATGTTGATTTTTAAGCCAGCTTTTTCACTCTCCTCTTTCACTTTCATCAAGAGGCTCGTTAGTTCTTCTTCACTTTCTGCCATAAGGGTGGTATCATCTGCATATCTGAGGTTATTGATATTTCTCCAGGCAATCCTGATTCCAGCTTGTGCATCTTCCAGCCCAGCGTTTCTCGTGATGTACTCTGCATGTAAGTTAAATAAGCAGGGTGACAATAACAGCCTTGACGTACTCCTTTTCCTTTTTGGAACCAGTCTGTTGTTCCATGTCCAGTTCTCACTGTTGCTTACTGACCCGCATACAGATATCTCAGGAGGTAGGTCAGGTGGTCTGGTATTCCTATCTCTTTAAGAATTTTCCAGAGCTTGTTCTGGTCCACACAATCAAAGGCTTTGGCATAGTCAATAAAGCAGAAATAGAGGTTTTTCTGGAATTTTCTTGCTTTTTTGACGATCCAACGGATGTTGGCAATTTGATCTCTGGTTCCTAATGGTAAATGGGATTGTTTCCTTAATTTCTTTTTCTGATACTTTGTTTTTAGTGTATAGAAATGTAACAAATTTCTGTATATTACTTTTATATCTGGCAGCTTTACCAGATTCATCAATGAATCCTGGTAGTTTTCTGGTGGCATCTTTAGGATTTTCTATATATAGTATCATGTCATTTACAAACAGTGACAGTTTTATTACTTTTCCAATTTGGACTCCTGTTACTTATTTTTCTTCTCTGATTGCTATGGCCAGGACTTCCAAAACTATGTTAAATAAAAGTGGCAAGAATGCCTGATCTTAGAGGAAGTGCTGTAAGCTTTTCAATGTTGAATGTGATGTTAGCCATGGGTTTGCCATGTATGACCTTTATTGGGTTGAAGTATGTTTTCTGTATGGCTAGTTTTTGAGGATTTTTTATCATAAATGGATGTTGAATTTTGTTGAAATGTTTTTCTACATCTATTGTGTTGATCACATGGTTTTTATTCTTCAGTTTGTTAATGTGGTGTATCACATTGATTTTTGTGGATATTGAAGTACCCTTGGGATGAATCCTACCTAAATATTCAAAAACTCGAGACTTACTCTTTCGTCAGCAAATTATCAGTTTTAAATGTTCCATGTGATCTTGAAAGAATGAGTTTTGTATATTTGTTGGGTGCTGTGTTCTGTTGTGGGGCTTCCCACATAGCACAGTGGTAAAGAATCAGCCTGCCAATGCAGGAGATGCAAGAGAGCTGGTTCAATCCCTGAGTCGGGAAGGAGGAGGAAACGGCAACCTACTCCAGTGTTCTTGTCTGGAAAATTCCGTGGACAGAGGAGCCTGGTGGGCTACAGTCCATGGAGTTGCAAAGAGTCAGACATGAGTGAGAGACAGAGCACACATATGCACACAGGTTCTATTGTGTGCTTCCTAGGTGTTGTGGTAAAGAATCCTCCTTCCAGTCCTGGAAATGAGGGGATATGCACGTTCAATCCCTGGGCTGGGAAGATCCCCTGGAGGAGTAAATGGCAGCCCACTCCAGTATTCTTGCCTGGATAATCCCATGGACAGTGAAGCCTGGTAGGCTGCAGTCTGTGGGGTCAAAGGGTTGGATATGACTGAGTGACTGAGCGTGCATGCATGCATGTTCTATTGTGTATTGCTTTTCTTGCTTCAAATAAAAATATTACCTTGTAGTTTCCGAGAATCCTTGGCTCTTCTGGACCTTCTTTTCCATTGTGTCTTGCCTATTCCTGTTTAATTTGGATGCTTTGTCTTGCAGTTTCTCCTCTGTCCTGAAAGAGAATTTCAGCAGTTTTTAACTTCTAAAGAAGTATAGTTTAGCTTTATCTCTCCAACTCTTTTCACTTCTAGTAGCAGGAATAAAAAAATAAATGTGGAAAATACTTTTTCTTGACTTCTAAGAATCTGAAGAGCAAGCCCGGAGAGACTGAGAATTAAAACTTTCAGAATCAGAGAAATTTGTTCTTTATAGCTGTTCTTTTCCCCATTGATAGTAATTATTTGACTTAGGTGATAGTATATCTAAATTCTAAAATGATGTCTTCAGATTGATTTATTTTGAACAGCAGTGGAGACTAACAGTTTTGCGTTGGATATATCAAATAATATCTACTTTATTTCTGTCTTTCAAAGTTGAACATTACAAATTGGTTTTTCTTTTTGTTTCAGACCAAAGACTAAATGAAATGCTTAGGCGGTATCAAACGGAAAATATTTTGAAATATTCAACCATACAGGTATGTAAATTAAATTGGGGTCTAACAAATTAAGTTCAAATTTTGTTGTAAATATATCTGTATTTGACAAGTGTAGAATAAATGCTACTTAGGATTATTCCATGTGAAGTTGCCTATAGTACTTGAAAATTTTTCTTACAACTCTGATTCTTGTAAGGAAGCAAAATTGTTTTTGTTTAATGACTATAAATTCTTTGACCATAGAAATTGCCATTTTCCCCACCAGAGTTGGAGCTTACAATATATGTATATGGTGTTAAAATGTCAGAATTGTAAAATGAGAATTCATTAGACTTTTGAAACATCTTAAAATTGTTTTTAGGATACATCCAGTTTTAAACTTTAACTCTCAATTCTCATAAATTTAATAGAAGCATGAACTAACTCAGAATAAGAAATAATACATGGCATTATTTTAATTTTTTTCTTAGGTATACATTTTTATTTAAATATTGTATTAATTTTTTTTTGACCAATAAAATATACTTACTGGTACAGTCTGAGTTATAGGATATTAAAAGAAAAATAGCTCCTAGGTTAAATGGTTGCTGTGTACTGAATCAGTAAAGAAATATTTTGCTTTTGACATAAATAAATCTTATAATTAAAACTGCAATTGCTTTTAAGGTATTAAAAGGAAGTTGTTTTTTTAAGATACTAGGTGATAGAAAATCTCATAATCCACTAGCCTCTAAATTTTGCTCAGATTCTTAGGTTCTTTTACTTCTGCTTGATGTCATATGGAAATATCCCTGAAGGGAGGATTCAAACAAAAGATTGATTTTAAAGCTTGAGTAAACCTCTGAGTATGGAATTGCACCCTATCTCCTGGAATCTGTGGCTGACTTGATTACAAAAGATGGTTTTACCAAATAAAATGTTGACTCTAGATAGCTCTTTATGTGCACCTGCACTGTGTACTGTTAAGTTTTTTTTGCTTGTTTTTGGCTGCACTGATCTTCATTGCTTTGCAAGGGCTTTCTCTAGTTGTGGTGAGCAGGAGCTACTCTTTGTTGCTATATGTGGTCTTTCATGGCAGTGTCTTCTCATTGCAAAGCACAGGCTTTAGACATTTAAGCTTCAGTATTGTAGCATGTGGGCTCAGGAGTTGTGATGTGCGGGCCCTAGAGCTGGCAGCTTTCAGCAGTTGTGGCACATGGGCTTAGTTGCTTGTGCATCAGCAGGCAGATTTTGATCCACTGTGTCACCATGGAAGTCTACATATCCTGTGATTATAATTAATTAAAGCTGACAGTAACATACTAAGTAGGGACAAGTTTTCCCTTACTTAATAGAGTACTCGTTAGTGAAATTATGTAGCTCCTTTAATTCTTTGAAGGTGCATGTCCTTCTCTTGTTGGGGTCCTTTAATGGACCGGAACCTGGTGGTACGGAGTCGACGATAAGAAAGTAAAAGAGAGAAAGAGGTTGATATTTCCTGGTTTACGCAGAGGGCCAATAAAGCCCTTGACACAGGACTTGTATCACTCACGAAGGCACCAGGCGCCCTCTCTCGGGGGTGAAGGCATAAAGTGCCTTAGGGTCTTAGAAGCCCGGGCAGGAAAGTGAGCATGACAGGTCTCCATGCTCCAGAGAATCAGCCAGAAAAAGAGAGAGAGATAGAAACAAAAAAAGACCCGGGGACCTAAGCTCTGATGGAGCAAAGGTGCTTTAATGATTTTTCTATGAGTATATATAGGCTGTGGTACAAGAAACTTCTTTCGGGAATGATAGAGATCAGAAAACCAAACATACAACAACTGTTACCAAGGGAACAAGGGGTAATGTTAGTCACAAGGTCAGGAGACAATCCATATTTCAAGAAGGGGGAACGAGACTAAGCAGTTTTGTCCTAAAGAGAATGTTTACTAAAGGAGACCCAAGCCTGCCTCACACATGACCTCAGTCCCTGGGAGCAGCGTGCTGTTCCGTTTGAAGAGGGACAAAGGACTCATGAGAGACCACACGTAGGAATCCTCCCGTCAAACATTCCCTGACACTCTTACATGTACTATTCTCGTCAGTCTTACAGTCAAATCTTGATTTTTATTTCTTATTTTTCATATTAGTATATTGTTACTGCCTAAGATTGCTTTGCACAGTATGCCTTCTCTTCAGAACATGTTGCTATCTCAAGACTCCAGTCCCCATGGGTCTTGCCTTTCACTACATACTTTGTATTAGTGAGTGGGAGTGATAGGGAGCTTCAGAGGGAGTTTAATTTGCTTTCTAGCATAAAGGTCCATATCCTTGGCCATATGCAGTGTACCTTTGGGGATTTTTCACCCCAGAAGCATTATTCTGGTTTCTGATAAAATACTCAGGAGGAGTTTTCTTTTGTAGTTATTGGTTTTTTTGTTTTGTTTTTGCTTTCTGTTTGTTTTGTAGTGAAGGGAGAGAGAGGTAGGAGTTAACTGTTCATTATCAAAGAGTAAATGGGACCCAGGTGCACTGGCTCAGATCTCGTCCCTGTAATTTTAGTTGTCACTACTAGCAACAGAAATTCTTCATAAATTTGTTTGCCCATTTTGTTCAGCTGCATTTCCCAAGTTTCTAGAATAATTTTTGTTATATACTCAATAAATATCTGTTGAATTAATGGAAGAACTATATCCTTCCTCTTCTTCCTTCCTACCTACTCTTCTTCCAACATTGTGTGAGCTCTGTTGCCAGATACAATGAAAGTGGAGATGTAAAAAGTCATGATCAGCTTGAGAAATATAAATAGTTCATGCTTTTTGTTCTATTTTTAAAGGTAAAAATCCTAGTGAACTGTCCTTTTTTCTCATACTAGGTACTGTAAAATTGCTAGGACTTGTGTTAATGGACATATTTTTGCAAAACCCTTTTTTCCAATATTGAAAAAATCTGCAGTAGTTTGATATTTCTTATATTTTAAGTTGGTACTTAAAGGATAATTTTTATAGGAACTGTATTATAAGTGATAGTTAAAATTCTTTTGTACTGTTACCACATAATGATCATTTAGACTTCTTTTGGATCAAAATAAGTTCTGTGAATTGCCTTAAGATTTTTTTATATAACATTGTTTCTTGAGAAAATACAGGATATAATACCTTTATAATAAATAGTAATACTTAAATTCTGTGGATTTAAATGGAAAGTCTTCCAGTGTCTTTATTAGCTTATATATTCAATATATTTGGTTCATAATACCTTCATAATTTATTCTTTAAAAAAACTTTTCCCTTATAATGTTATATAACTTTCTAAAGATATTATCATTTGTATTTGTACTGGAATTATGGTTGATTTACAGTGTTGTTAGTTTCAAATACAGCAAAATGATTCAGTTATACATAAACATATATCTATTCTTTTTCAGATTCCTATCCCATATAGGTTATTATGAGAGAGTGAGTAGAGTTCCCTGTGCTTTACAGTTGGTGCTTGTTGACTGCCTATGTACAGTACCATATATGTGTTAATCCCAAACTCCTAATTTATGCCTCTCACCACCTTTCCCGTTTGATAGCCATAAGTTGGGTTTTGACATCTGTTTCTCTTTTGTGAATAAGTTCATTTGTATTATCTTTTTAGATTCTGCATATAAGTTATATCATGTGATTTTTGTCTTTTCTGCATCTTGGTCACTTAGTATGATAATCTCTAGGTCCATCCATGTTGCTGCAAATGGCATTATTTCATTCTTTTTATTTTGAAGAACTAGTTAGCATTATTCAAAAACTGAAGAATCAGCTGCACTAGGAGGGGTTGTACAAAATAGATTTTTATGGATAGAAGGAGAGGAGGTGGCAAAAGGTATTAGCGAAGGAAAAGAAAGGATTGTTTCAGGCCAGGCTGTCTTCTAATGGGGGACTGACACTCCAGGGGCCTTTTTCATGCAGTTACTTCATTAGTACTGATTAGGAAATTTCAGGTGGACTGTTGTAAAGGTCACATCTCTGGGAGGGATTGAAACCGTCTTAGTTTTTGCTATGATGGGAAAGGGGGGAAGGAAATGATCTCATTTGGGGCTTGTTATTTCTTTTTTAACAGTGTGATGGTATTATTTTGCATTTCTCTGATGAATAGATATGTAGAGAATATTTTCATATGCTTTTTGGCCATCCGGATGTTCTCTTTACATGAGTTTGAGTAGCTCCGGGAGTTGGTGATGGACAGGGAAGCCTGGCGTGCTGCAGTCCATGGGGTCACGAAGAGTCAGAC
The DNA here is from genome assembly GCF_910594005.1 of Cervus elaphus. NCBI lineage: Eukaryota > Metazoa > Chordata > Mammalia > Artiodactyla > Cervidae > Cervus > Cervus elaphus. The sequence goes on along the minus strand of NC_057819.1, from coordinate 42,374,621 downwards.
ACGACTGAGCTGGACTCATGTTTTGTTTTGAGATGTTCCTTTTTAAATATTTTGCCCATTTAAGAAATTGGGTTATTTACCCTTTTTTAAAAAAATCATGATTGGAGTATAGTTGATTTTACAATGTTGTGTTCATTTCAAGTGTACAACAAGGTGAATGAGTTATGCATTCTTTATGAATGTGAAAGAGGAGAGTGAAAAAGCTGGCTTAAAACTCAGCTTTCAAAAAACCAAGATCATGGCATCTGGTCCCATCACTTCATGGCAAATAGATGGGGAAACAATGGAAACAGTGATAGACTTTTATCTTCTTGGGCTCCAAAATCACTGCAGATGGTGACTGCAGCCTTGAAATTAAAAGACGGTTACTCCTTGGAAGAAAAGCTATGACCAACCTAGACAGCATATTAAAAACCAGAGACATTACTTTACTGACCAAGGTCCATCTAATCAAAGCAAAGCTATGGTTTTTCCAGTAGTCATGTGGATGTGAGAGTTAGACCATAAAGAAAGCTGAGTGCTGAAGAATTGATGCTTGTGAATTGTGGTGTTGGAGAAGACTCTTCAGAGTCCCTTGGACTGCAAGGAGATCCAACCAGTTCATCCTAAAGGAGATCAGTCCTGAATATTTATTGGAAGGACTGATGCTGAAGCTGAAATGCCAATACTTTGGTATTGAAGGCAGGAGGAGAAGGGGATGACAGAGGATGAGATGATTGGATATTATGACTGACTCGATGGACATGAGTTTGAGCAAGCTCTGGGAGTTGGTGATGGACAGGGAAGCCTGGTGTGCTACAGTCAGTCCATGGGGTTGCAGAGTCGGACTTGACTGAGTGACTAAACTGAACTGAAATGTGGCTTATTGCTATTGTTTTTTAGATAGTGCAGTTCTAAACACTCCATGTGATGGATTACTCAGGTAAAACTGTGAAGAGTTGATTTGCCTCATCCCATAGTGAAGATAGAAAATCAGTAATTTAGGACTTTAAAGAGTCTGAATTTAGGAGTTCATCAATTTCTTAGGTCGTACTGCAGTCGCCTTTATTGATGAAAATCAACCTCCTCTTGATAAGAATGAAAGGTGTAAGAGTTTGCTGCAGCCCTCCAAAATGTGCAAGAACACCTTCACAAAATACTAATCAACCTATACTTTGTTTTCTTCCAAAGGATAGGGGAAAGGATGCTATTTACTCATTTGGTAACCTGTGATGATGATTAAAATCAGGAATACAAAATTAAACATTCAGAACTGTAATTACAATACTTAAAGAGTATGTAGTTATGTATGTAGTATGTCTTAGAGGAAGAAAAGTGTCCACAAAAGTAGTTTACCTGACACAGTCCAATATTATTGCCTCTCTTCGTTTGGTAAATCATCACCATCATCTCAGGAAGTTATCTTGGGATCAAAATAGATAGAAATTAATTATACAATATCCATTTTTCAAGATTTTTAGAATTCTGTAAATATTTCTTTTGTATAATTTGTTTAAATTTTGTTCAATTTGTTTAAATTTATTTTAGGGAATATAAAGTCTTATAAATACTTTTATAATAAGTCAATTTCAATCTTACTCTCCCAACCTGGTTTTTTTCTACTAGGTCTCTAATTAGGAAACAATGCAGTCTCTTATTCCTAAGGTTTTACTAGTAAGTAAGAAGGGGTTGGTGAATCTGTATTTTTATTTTCAAATATTTATCTTATGTTTTGATTTATTACTTTTATTTCAGAATGTTATGGCTTTTATCATTTATATTATTGAGTCATTTATTCTTACATTTGTATCTCCTTAGCAGCTATCCTTAGAAAATAGTTATGGAGCAGTGTCTTCACTGAATTCACATTAGTATATATTGAGCACCATCTTTATGTTAGGCACTGTGCCAGGGGTTTTAGCGATGTAAAGGTATATATAAAATAGCAATTTTAGAGGAACATAGAGACTTATAAATTGGAGAAGGAAATGGCAACCCACTCCAGTGTTCTTGCCTGAAGAATCCCAGTGATGGGGGAGCCTGGTGGGCTGCCGTCTATGGGGTCGCACAGAGTCGGACACGACTGAAGCGACTTAGTAGCAGCAGCAGCAAAGACATAAAAATACGGGATGAGAAATATTAAATAATTGGATAAAAGGCATAATATTTGAATCTTTTAAGAACTTTAAAACCATTTATTAGTAATAAGAGAAGACAAAAAAGGAGATCATGTATAGTTGGAGAGATCTGGGAGTTTCCTGGAGGACATGTAGTATATCTCAGGAGCACTGCTAAGTAGGTAGGATTTTGAAAGAACTTAAGTGGGGGGGCCAAAAGAGGGCGTGGTGAAGAACATTGTAGCTGGACCCACTGGCGTAATGAGTAGGCAAAGTGGGTGAGAAAATGAGAGTTATATTTAGGGACTAAAACATACTTCAGTTTCTGTAGTGTGTTTGGCATATGTGAAAGAAGTAATTGAAAATAAGGTTAGGAGGTGTAGATTGTTCCCACATTATAGAGGACCTTGAATGGTTAAGTTGAATAGTTTGGATTTAAATACTAGAAGATTATTAAATATTTTTTTTAGAAGAATGGCTTTCTGAGTAATCGGGAAGAAACTCATCACTAATTTATTTTGCATCTATTGCAAAAAAAAGCACCCATTCCAGTCCATTTTAGTTAATTGATTTCTAAAATGTCGATGTTCACTTTTGCTATCTCCTGTTTTAACGACTTCCAATTTGCCTTGATTTATGGACCTAACATTCCAGGTTCCTATGCAATATTGCTCTTTACAGCATTGGACCTTGCTTTCATCACCTGTCACAACCAGGTGGTGTTTTGCTTTGGCTCCATCTCTTCATTCTTTCTGGAGTTATTTCTCCACTTATCTCTAGTAGCATATTCGGCACTTACTGACCTGGGGAGTTCATCTGTCAGTGTCCTATCTTTTTGCCTTTTCATACTGTTCATGGGGTTCTCAAGGCAAGAGTACTGAAGTGGTTTGCCATTCCCTTCGCCAGTGGACCACGTTTTGTCAGAACTCTCCACCATGACCCATCCATCTTGGGTGGCCCTACATGGCATGCAGTCCATGGGGTTGCAAAGAGTTGGACACAACTGAGCAACTGAGCTGAACTAGGTTTGTCCTAGCTTTTCATCCAAGGAGCAGGCATCTTTTAATTTCATGACTGCAGTCACTGTCCACAGTGATTTTAGAGCCTAAGAAAATAAAGTCTCTCACTGTTTCCATTTTTTCCCCCTCTATTTGACATGAAGTGATGGGACTGGATGCCATGATCTTCGTTTTTTGAATGTTGTGTTTTAAGCCAGCTTTTTGACTCTGCTCCTTCATTTTCATTAAGCAGCTCTTTAGTTCCTCTTTGCTTTTTGCCATTAGGGTATTGTCATCTGCATATCTGAGGTTATTGATATTTCTCCTGGCAATCTTGATTCCAGGTTGAGCTTCATCCAGCTCAGCATTTGGCATGATATACTCTGTATATATATTAAATAAGTTGGGTGTCAGTATACAGCCTTAACATACTCCTTTCCCAATTTTGAACTAGTCTGTTGTTCCATGTCCATTTCTCACTGTTGCCTCTTGACCTGCATACAGGTTTCTCAGGAGGCAGGTAAGGTGGTTTGATATTCCCATCTCTTTAAGAATTAAAGAGTTAGTTACTAACAGTTAGTTACTAGGTTAATTTAAAAAATTGAAACCATGATGAGATGTCACAACATACCTTCCAGAGTGGTTAAAAGAAAACATAGCCCCAATGAAAAGTAAATACTGGAAAGTATGCAGAAAAAAGTGAATCAATCAGACATTGCTGGTGATACTGTGTGAAGAATTTTGTACTTTCTTCTAATTAGAAAGATGGTAATGATGACTATATGCGAGATAGCAAAAGAGACACAGATGTAAAGAACAGACTTTTGGACTCTTTGGGAAAAGGTGAGGGTAGGATGATTTGAGAGAATAGCATTGAAACATGTATATTATCATTTGTGAAATAGATCTCCAGTCCAGGTTCGATGCATGAGACAGGGTGCTCGGGGCTGGTGCACTGGTATGACCCTGAGGGATGGGATGGTGAGGAAGGTGGGAGGGGAGTTCAGGATGGGGAACACATGTACACCCATGGCTGATTCATGTCAATGTATGGCAAAAACCACTACAATATTGTAAAGTAATTAGCCTCCAATTAAAATAAATAAATTAAAAGTAAACATACAAGTCAGCCTTTGTATTCCTTTTCATTCATCATAGAGAAACCTAAATGAACCATAACAACCTAAATAGCCATTGTTTACTCAAAAACCTATACAGAAATATTTGTAGCAGTTTTGTTCATAATATCCCAAAATATGGATGAAACTGGAGCCTATTATACAGAGTGAAGTAAGTCAGAAATAAAAACACCAATACAGTATATTAACACAGATATATGGAATTTAGGAAGATGGTAACAATGACTATATATGCAAGACAACAGAAGAGACACAAATATAAAGAACAAACTTTTGAATTCTGTGGGAGAAGGCGAGGATGGGATGATTTGAGAGAATAGCGTTGACACATGTATATTACCATATGTGAAATCACCAGTCGAGGTTCAATGCATGAAACAGGGTGCTCAAAGCCCATACACTGGGACAACCCAAGTGGGATGGGATGGGGAGGGAGGTTAGAAGGGGGTTCAGGGTGGGGGACACATGTACACCCATGGATGGTTCATAATAGCCCCAAATGGGAAGCAACCACTGGTGAATGGTTAAACAAACCTTGGTACATACTTACCATGCACTATTGCTCTCAACTAAAAAGGAATTAATTTTTAATACATGTAAAAAAAATGCCCAGGAAATTATGCTGATAGGAAAAAAAAAAGACCAATAACAGAATATTACATACTTTATTGGTTCCTTTTTTTTTTATTTTTTTTAATTTTTTTTATTATTTTTTTTTATATTTTTTTTTATTGGTTCCTTTTATACAAGATTCTTGAAATAACATATAGATGGAGAACAAGTTAGCGGTTGTCAGAGTTCAGGGATGGGAATGGGTGGGACGTAGATGAGTGTTGCCCTAAAGGTACAACATGAAGGATCCTTGGGTTATGGACCTGTTCTGTGTTTTAACTTAATATCATTATTATGGAAGTTTTACTGTACTGTATTGTCTGCAGTTTTGCAAGATGTTACTGTTGGGGGAAAATTGGTAAAAAGCTATATGACAGTTCTCTATTATTTCTTTTTTAGTTGAAGTGTAATTGATACACAGTAACAATTATAATTCAGAGGTGTACATTTTTACCAATTCACAATTTTAAAAGTTATATTTCATTTATAGTTATAGTTATTATAAGTATTGATTGTCTTCCCAGTGCTGTACAGTATATCCCTTTTGCTTATTTTACACCTGATTTGTGCTTCATACTCTTCTGTTTCCCTATATTACTTCTTCCCCATCCTCTCTCCCTTCTGGTAACCATGATTTTTTTCTCTATATCTGTGAGTCTGCTTCTTTTAGGTTATATTCACTAGTTTGTTACATATTTCATATTCTACATATAAGTGATGTTGTAGAGTATTTGTCTTCCTTTGTCTGACTTATTTCACTTAGCATAATGCCCTCCAAGTCCACGTGCTGCTACTAACTTTGGGTTTTGTTTGTTCTTGTTTCTCTAATTGCTTTAGATATAAGGTTAGGTTGTTTTATCTGAGATTTTTGTTATTTCTTGAGGTAAGCTGCTATTACTATAAACATCCCTCTTAGAACTGTTCTTAAGGCATCGTGTAGATTTGGGGTGGTTCTGTTTTCATTTTCATTTGGTTCTAGGTATTTTTTGATTTCCTCTGATTTCTTTAGTGATAAATTAGTTTGGTAATATATTCTTTAGTCTCCATGTGTTTGTGATTTTTTTGCAGTTTTTTTTCCCCTGTATTTGATTTCGAATCTCATAGTATTGTGGTCAGAAAAGATGCTTGATATGGTTTCAGTTTTCTTAAATTTACCTAGGCTTATTTTGTGGCCTAGCTTGTGATCCATGCCAGAGAATATTTTATATACACTTGAAAAGATTGTGTGTATATATACCTTTATCATTTAAGTTCTGTTCTTCTGGTCTAATGTTTCATTGAAGTCCTGTGTTTCCTTATTGACTTTCTGTCTGGATGATCCATCCATGGACATAAGTAGTCCCCTACTATTATTGTGTTACTGTTGATTTCTCCTTTTATGTCCATTAATATTTGCCTTATATGTTGATGTGCTTGTATGTTGTGTGTGTGTATATGTACAGTTGTTATATTTTCTTGGATCAATCTCTTGATCATTATGTAGTGTCCTCCTTTGTCTCCTGCAATAGTCTTTAAGTCTTTTTTTCTGATATAGGTATTGCTACTATGGCTTTCTTTTGATTTTCATTTGCATTGAGTAGCTTTTTGATCCCTTTACTTTCAGTTTATGTGTGTCTCTAGGTCTTAAGTCTCTTGTAGGCAGAAAGTCTTGTTTTTTATCCACACACTATGTCTTTATTTAGAGCATTTAGTCCATTTACATTTAACATGGTTATTGATGTATATGTTCTTAATTATTTTGTTAATTGTTTTCTATTTGTTTTTACAGATCTTTTTTCCTTTTTTGTTCCCCTCTCTTGTGATTTGATGACTATCTTTAGTGTTACTTTTGAATTCCTTTTTCTTTTTTGTGTGTATAGCTATTATAGATTTTTGTTTTATGGCTATCATGAGGTTTTTGTATAGCAGTCCATATAAATATGTATGTGATTGTTTTGAGTTGCTGATGTTTTCATTTCAAATGCATTTTGAAAACCTTGTATTTGTACTCTTCTCCTCTCATGATTACTGTATTAGATATGATATTTTACATCTAATTATTTTATATATCCCTTAACTGCTTATTGTGGTTACAGATGATTTTACTACTTTTGTCTTTTAACCTCCCCACCAGGTTTGTGTGTGGATGATTTCCTGTCTTTACTACATGGTTGCCTTTTCTGGGAGCTTTTCTGTTAAGTAATTTTCTGGTTTCTAACTGTGGTCTTTTCTTTTTCATCTAGAGAAGTTCCTGTGTCATTTATTATAAAGCTGATTTGGTGGTGGAGAACTCTCTCAGCTTTTGCTTGTGTGTAAAGCTTTTGATCTCTCCAGCAAATCTGATCCAGAGCCTTGCTGGGTATAGTTTTTCTTGGTTGTAGGTTTTTCCCTTTCATCACTTTATTTTTTAGTTGGAGGAAAATTGCTTTACAGTGTTGTGATCATTTCTGCTGTACAACAGTGCAAATCAGCCATAATTATGGCCTTTCATCACTTTAAATATCATGCCATTCCCTTTTGACTTGCAGAGTTTTTGCTGAAACATCACTGCCCGTGTTATGGGCCTTCTGTTTCATATTATTTGTTGCTTTCCCTTGCTGTTTTTTAATATTCTCTCTTAATATATAACTTTTGTTGTTTTAATTGCAATATGTTTTGGTGTGTTCCTTTTGGGTTCATCCTTGATGGGATTCTCTGCACTTTCTAGACTTGGGTGATTATTTCATTCCTCAGGTTAGGGAAATTTTCACCTATTTGTTAAAATTTACTCAGATTTTTTATCTCTCTCTGCTCCTTCTAGGATCCCTATAATGCAAATATTAATGTGCTTGATGTTGTCCCAGAGGTCTCTTAAACTGTCCTTATTTCTTTTCATCACTTTTCTGTTCAGCAGCAGTGATTTCCAGCTCTCTGATCCATTTCTTTGTATCATCTAGTCTACTGTTGATTCCTTCTAGTGTATGTTTTGTTTCCATTATTGTATTCTTCATCTCTGTGTGGTTCTTTATATTTTGGAACTCTTTGTTACAGACGTCTGACTTCTTGCTTTGTACATCCATTCTCCTCCTGAATTCTTTGATCATCTTTATAATCATTACTCTGACCTTCCCTCAGGTAGATGCTTATCATAATGTCACTTATTTCTTTGGGATTTTATTTTTCCTTTGGCTGGAACATGTTCTTCTGCTGTCTCATTTTTCCTAAGTTGCTATTCAGATTTTTATGTATATGGTAGTTTTGTTACATTTCTTGACCTTGGAGAGTAGGAGAGGTATGTTGTGTCCCAGCAGCACACAACCCTCTCTCTCATCACTCAAGCTGTGTGTTCTAGGACTTGCCCCACCCAGTAGGGCTGTGTGGGTCCTTCTGGTGTGGCAGGCTGACCCTGTGGACGATTTGGTAGGTGTGGTTGGCCCCTAACCTGGATAGTTGCCAGGCACTGTGCTGTGTGGATGCTGCTGACTGCTGGTTAGTGGGGCCTAGTCACAGGTGGCTGGCTGCAGAGCCGTAGGGAGCTGTGGGGCTAGTGCTGGCTCACCGGTGGGCAGTGTCTGCATCCAGAAGACTCCGGGCTGTTGCTTCCCCACACTGGTGGTTGAAGCCAGGTCCTGGGGTTAGTGCCAGACCACTGGCAGGCAGAGCTCTGGGTCCTGGAGTCTGACTGAAGGATCCAGAGATCTCACACCTGCTGCCAGATGGGGTTGGTTACGATACAGTTGGGTATTTGCTTTGTGGTGTCTTGAAGTTTGCCTTGGCCTGCTTTGTGGCAGGACTGGGACCCATCTGATCCTAGGGTAGGGTTTTCCCTGATGTAGGCAGGCTAGATATGCACACTAAAGGACTGTGGTTCTCTTGCATCTCTTGTCTCACCTCTGGTGTGTGAGGCTGTTCTGGAGGCTAGTGTATGCTTCCTGGAGTTGAGAGTTGGTGCCCGCCCACTGGTGAGTGGAGCTGAGTCTTGGGTCTCTGAGGTGCAGTGCTATGTCTAGAGGCATGTCTAGAGGTGACTGTGTGCTCAGGAAGTCTTTAGGCAGCCTGTCTGCTGATGGGAGGGCTGTGACCTTGCCCAGTTAGTTGTTTGATGAAATGTGTCAGCATTGGTGCCTACAGCTTGTTGGGTGGGGTCAGCTCTCGGCACTGATGAGTTTGAGGGAAGATCTCAAGATGCTGGCCACCAACTGCAGTGTCCATGCAGTAGATAGCTCCCACTTATGTCTGCCACAGCCATCCTGCACCACTCCAGGAATTTTCCCAAGACAACCACGTTTGTCTCGTCCAGGCTTCTATCAATTTATTTCTTTTGCCCTTAAGAGTGAAGTCTTATTACCCTCAGTCCTTTGGATCTCCCAATATTAAGTCTCATTGGCCTTCAAAGCCAGATACTCTGGGAGCTCTTTTTCCTGGTTCAGGAATCCCCGGACTGGGGAGCCCAACGTGAGCCCTAGAACCCTCACTCCTGTGGGGGAAGTATTATATTATAATTTTGTTGCAGTGCAACAAAAGCAGTTCTAAGAGAGCAGATACACTGTGCTCAAGTGGGATTTATCATAGATTCTAGGATGGTTCAGCATTGGCAAATTAGTCAGTAAAATACACCATATTAACAAATTGAAGAATAGAAATCATATGATTATCTCAATGCAAAAAAAAAAACTTTTAAAGAAATTTAACATTCATTTATAAGAACTCTGAACAAAGTGTATATAGAGGAACACACTTATACCTGGTTAAGTCCATATTTGAAAACCCTGCAGCCAGTGTGGTACTTAGTGGTGAAAAACTGAAAGCATATCTGTCAGAGCAGCTATTATCAAAAATACTAGAAATAACAAGTGTTGGGTAGGATGTGCAATAAAGGGAACACATGCACAATGTTGGTAAAAATGTAGATTGGTACATTCACTGTGGAAAATGTATGGAGGCTCCTCTGAACATGGAGAATAGAATTACCATACAAACCAGCAATTCCACATCTGAGCATTTTCAAAGAAAGAAAAACACTAATTCTAAAGATATATGCGCCATTTTGTTATTGCAGCATTATTTGCAATAGCCAAGATACGGAAAAACCCTAACTGCCCATCAATAGATGAATGGATAAAGAAGATGTGGTACATATGTGCAATGGAATATTGTTGTTGCTTTAATAGCTAAATCATGTGCAACTCTTTGCAACCACATGGACAGAGGAGCCCACCAAGCTTCTCTGTCCATGGCATTTCCCAGGCAAGAATACTAGAGTGGTTACCATTTCCTTCTCCAGGGAATCTTCCTCACCCAGGGATTGAACCTGCACCTCCTTCATTGTCAGGTGGATTTTTTATTGCTGAACCACCAGGAAAGCCCAATGAAATATTCAGTTCAGTTCATTTCTGTCACTCAGTCCTGTCCGACTCTTTGCAGCCCCATGGACTGCAGCACATCAGGCTTCCCTGTCCATCACCAACTCCTGAACTTGCTCAAAATCATGTCCATTGAGTCGGTGATACTATCCAACCATTGCATCCTTTGTCATCCCCTTCTCCTCCTGCGTTCAGTCTTTCCCAGCATCAGGATCTTTTCCAGTGAGTCAGTTCTTCTCATCAGGTGGCCAAAGTATTGGAGTTTCAGCTTTAGCATCAGTCCTTTCAATGAATATTCAGGACCGATTTCCTTTAGGATGGACTGGTTGGGTCTCCTTACAGTCCAAGGACTCTCAAGAGTCTTCTCCAGCCCTGCAGTTCAAAAGCGTCAATTCTTCAGCGCTCAGCTTTCCTTAAGGTTCAACTCTCACATCCATACATGACTAGTGGAAAACCATAGCTTTGACTAGACGGACCTTTGTTGGCAAAGTAAAGTCTCTGCTTTTTAATATGCTGTCTAGGTTGGTCATAGCTTTTCTTCCAAGGAGCAAGTATCTTTTAATTTCATGGCTGCAGTCACCATCTGCAGTGATTTTTGGAATCCTCCCAAAACTAAAATCTCACTGTTTCCACTGTTTCCCCATCTATTTGCCTTGAAGTGATTGTACCAGATGCCATGATCTTAGTTTTCTGAATGTTGAGTTTTAAGCCAACTTTTTCACTCTTCTCTTTCACTTTTATCAAGAGGCTCTTTAGTTCTTCGCTTTTTGCCATAAGGGTGGTGTTGTCAGTGTATCTGAAGTTATTGATATTTCTCCTGGCAATCTTGATTCCAGCTTGTGCTTCCTCCAGCCTGGCAGTTAGCAAGATGTACTCTGTATATAAGTTAAATAAGCAGGGTGACACTATACAGCCTTGACGTACTCCTTTCTCAATTTGAAACCAGTCTGTTGTTTGTTATCTGATACTAACTGATGCTTCTTGGCTGGCATACAGATTTCTCAGGAGGCAGGTAAGGTGGTTTGATATTTCCATCTCCTTTACAATTTTCCACAGTTTGTTGTGACCCACACAGTCAAAAGCTTTGCAGTGGTCAACAAAGCTGAAGTAGATGTTTTTCTGCACTCTCTTGCTTTTTCAGTGATCCCACGGATCTTGGCAATTTGATCTCTGGTTCCTCTGCCTTATCTAAATCCAGCTTGAATCTCTAGAAGTTCATGATTAACACGTATTGTTGAAGCCTGGCTTGGAGAATTTTGAGCATTACTTTGCTAGTCTGTGAGATGAGTGCAATTGTGCGGTAGTTTGAACATTCTTTGGCATCTCCTTTCTTTGGGATTGGAATGAAAACTGACCTTTTCCAGTCCTGTGGCCACTGCTGAGTTTTCCAAATTTGCTGGCATATTGAGTGCAGCACTTTCACAGCATCATCTTTCAGGATTTGAAATAGCTCAACTGGAATTCCATCACCTCCACTAGCTTTGTTCATAGTGATGCTTCCTAAGGCCCACTTGACTTCACATTCCAGGATGTCTGGCTCTAGGTGAGTGATCACACCATCGTGATTATCTGGATCACGAAGATCTTTTTTGTATAATTCTTCTGTGTATTCTTGCCACCTCTTCTTAATATCTTCTGCTTCTGCTAGGTCCCTACCATTTCTGTCCTTTATTGAGCCCATCTTTGCATGAAATGTTCCCTTGGTATCTCTCATTTTCTTGAAGAGATCTCTAGTCTTTCCCATTCTATTGTTTTCCTCTGTTTCTTTGCATTGATCACTGAGGAAGGCTTTCTTATCTCTCCTTGCTGTTGTTTGAAACTCTGCATTCAAATGGGTATATCTTTCCTTTTCTCCTTTGTCTTTAGCTTCTCTTCCCTCAGCTATTTGTAAGGCCTCATCAGATGACCATTTTGCCTTTTTGCATTTTTCCCCTTGGGGATGGTCTGGATCACTGCCTCCTGTACAGTGTCACGAACCTCCATCCATAGTTCTTCAGGCACTCTATCTATCAGATCTAATCCCTTGAATGTATTTCTCACTTCCACTGTGTAGTCATAAGGGATTTGATTTAGCTCATACCTGAATGGTCTAGTGGTTTTCCCCTACTTTCTTCAACTTAAGTCTAAATTTGGCAATAATTAGTTCATAATCTGAGCCACAGCCAGTTCCCGGTCTTTTTGTTTGTTTGTTTTTTCTGACTATGTAGAACGTCTCCATCTTTGGCTACAGAGGATATAATCAGTCTGATTTCGGTATTGACCATCTGGTCGTGTCCATGTGTAGAGTCTTCTCTTGTGTTGTTGGTAGAGGGTGTTTGCTATGACCAGTGCGTTCTCTTGGCAAAACTCATTTAGCCTTTGCCCTGCTTCATTTTGTACTCCACGGCATCTCTTGTTTGTTACTCCAGGTATCTCTTGACCTCCTACTTTTGCATTCCAGTCCCCTGTGATGAAAAGGACATCTTTTTTGGGTGTTAGTTCTAGAAGGTCTTCTAGGTCTTAATAATCAGCCATAAGAAAAGAATGAAATCTCTGCATTTATGTTGACATGTATGGTCCTAGATGGTATTATACTTAGTGAAATAAGTCGGACAGAGAAGGACAAATTACTGTATCATTTCCCTTATATATGAAATCTTAAAACAGATGGATGAAAATGACAAAAGAGAAACACAGCCAGAGATGCAGAGAATAAACTGCTTGCCTGAAGGGAGGCAGGGTTGGGGCATGTTTGAAATAGGTATGGAACATTTAAGTTAACTTTCAAAATATATGACTCACAGAATGCAATATACAATGTGGAAAAAAGGGTCAATAATGTATCTTTGTCAGGTGATAGATGGTAACTAGACTTATTGTATAGGAAGGACCCACTGACAACAATGTTAATCTTAATTATATTGTACTTTATATCCCTAGGGATTCCCTGGTGGCTCAGATGGTAAAGCGTCTGCCCACAGTGTGGGAGACTTGGGTTCGATCCCTGGGTCAGGAAGATCCCCTGGAGAAGGAAATGGCAATCCACTCCAGTACTGTTGCCTGGAAAATCCCATGGACAGAGGAGCCTGGTAGTCTACAGTCCATGGGGTCGCAAAGAGTCGGACACGACTGAGTGACTTCACTTCTTTCTTTCTTTCTTTCTTTCTTTATACCCCTAGTACTTGTTTATCTTTTAAGTGGATCTTATAAATTGTGCCTTTTGACCAACTTCATCCATTTCTCCCTCCCCTTACACTGCACCTCTGGTAACCACAAATCATATCTGTTTTTCTGTATCTCATAATGGGCATTCCGACACAGGATGATGCCAGCAGTAGTGAGATAGTTGCTGGAGCAGCTCTCAGTTTCTGCTGGTTACTCATTTTCACAAGATAAGTACAGAAATGCCACTAAAAAAAAAGCAATGACAGGAAAACTACCTCTAATTTTTCCATTCCAATCCCTGCCTCCACTTACTGTTTCTGGTCCTTCTTGCCCATGTTATCCAGCCCACCTTCCTCCCCTGCCTCCCCAGTCTTTTAGCCCTCACTCTACTTCCCAGCGTTGTCCACCTCTTTCAGTGTTACGCTGTATCTGTTCCCCTCTTCTGACGAGTGTCATCTCTTCCTGCCACCTTACTTTAAGGAGTTTCGTTCCCAGATCTTCCCCCGGTCCTTCCAGACCATCCGTTTGCTGCCTTGTTCATCTTGCTCCTTGTTACTCACCCTTTCTTGATACTCCTGAATGTTTGTCCCTCCTCGTCTTTATTTCTAGCCCCGTGTGCTCTAGTCCTAATCAAAACTCCAGCCACCCCCAATCAGATCTGGAGATGCAGTTATATCTGGCGACTTGGTATACTCTATTTTCGGTCTTTATAATTGGTAGATTATAGAGAGAGTTTTCTAGGCTAACAGAAATTGTCTGTGAATGAGAACAGTGTTGCATCTTCCTTTTCAGCTTTAGGTCTCCAGCTCCCTGTCCCTGTAGCAGATTCCACTGATTGGAGCCTTTGGTACAACGTTGAATTTCAGCAGTGCTGATGAGCAGCCTTGTATTATTACTGAATCTTGTGCAGCGCTTCTGATGTTTCACTGTCAAGAATCGAAATCGATATAGGCTTTTGGTAGATATTCTTTATCAATTGAGAATTTTCTTCCTATTTCTAGTTTACCAAGAGTTTTATTATGTACAGGTGTTAACATTTAGTGAGAATTTTCAGCATCAATTATTTTTTCTTTCTCTTTTGTAATTGCAGTAACAGATTTTCTAAGGTTATAAAATTTTTAAATGTATTTAATTTTAAACTATTGTCAGTTGAGGCTCGAATGATATGAGAAAATAAAATTTTAAGATGCATTATTTTCTGTTACAGAAAGGTGTCTTCAAAGGAGATGGAGACGACACATTAGAAAACTCGGCAGGTGACCAAAGGTAAGGTTGAGTTACCAGAAAATATTTTCTTAATTATGTTTAATTATTGTTAAAACATTTTTTTTAGTCTTAGGATTGTTTGTCTTCTAGTCTGCTCTAATGAGGTTTAAATGACCTGTCATTGAATTGACAAGGGAAAAAAAGCTGCTATCATCATCTCTAAGAGTGGCTCTCAACTGGGTGATTTTGCTTCCCTTCCCTCCTCAAATACTTGACGATGTCTGCTAACAGTTTTGCTTGTCACTGTTGTGGAGGGCAAGGGCACTGGTATCTAACGGGCAGAGGCCAGTAATGCTGCTAAACATCCTACAGTGCATAGGTCAGCCCCTATAATAAAAAAAAATTATTCAGCTTGAAATATTAATTGAGCTAAGGCTCTGAGAATCTCTGGTTTAGGAAAAAGGTAACGTATTGATTGCTATGGAGAAAATTAATATAAAAGTTTTGATGGCGGAAATTAACATACAAGTTCTGATGTTTATTTATCTCATGTTATATATTTATTAAACTAGATTAAACAGAATATGCATCTTTCTAACTTTGCATTTTTTCTTAGCTTTTTAGTTCCTCTTATAACTGAGAATGATAAGCATTTGGAAGAACTAAATGGTCAGCTGAAATATTATCAGGTATGAAATCATAGGTATTAACCCTTTGGTAATATTTTCTTTAAAAAAAGAAAAAGTAAATAGACATTGTTTCTTCAAATATCCTTTGATAAGGAAGAAGACATTTACCTATACTCAATTTACAGCATTGTGTTAGTTTCAAGTGTCCAGCAAACTGATTCTGTCATCCACATTTATGTGTTTGTGTATATATGTGTATTCCTTCTCAGACTATTTGCCATTATAAGTTATTATAAGAAACTGAATCTAGTTCCCGGTTCTGTACAGTAGGTCCTTGTTGTTTGTTTTATATATAATAGTGTATATCTATAAACACCTGTATCTGTAATTCCCTATATAGTCTGTATCTATAAACCCCTAATTTATCCCTCTTCCCTCTTTCCCTTTTGGCAACCATAAGCTTGTTTTCTATGTCAGTGAGTCTGTTTCTGTTAATTTGTATTAATTTTTGATTCCACATATGAGTGATATTGTATGATATTTGTCTTTCTCTGACTTAGTTTTCTTAGATGTTAATTTCTAAGACCATCCATGTTGCTGCAAATGCATTATTTCATTCTGTATGGCTTGAGTAATATTCCATTGTGTATATGTGTGTTTACACATATATGTGTGTGTATGTGTTTATATATATCACACATCTTTTTTATCTGTTCATGTGTTAATAGATACTTATGTTGCTCCCAAGTCTTGGATGTTGCAGATTGTGCTGCTATGAACATTGGGGTGCATATATCTTTTTGAATTAGAGTTTTAGAATTAGTATTTTTTGGACTATGCCCAGGAATGGGATTGTTGGATCACATGGTAATTCTGCTTTCTATTTTTAAAGGAACCTCTATAATGTTTTCTTGCCGTGTGGGGACACCCAAGACGGACGGGTCATGGTGTAGAGGTCTGACAGAATGTGGTCCACTGCAGAAGGGAATTGCAAACCATTTCAGTATTCTTGCCTTGAAAACCCCATGAACAATATGAGAAGGCAAAATGATACTGAAAGAGGAACTCCCCAGGTCCGTAGGTGCCCAATATGGAGATCAGTGGAGAAAGAACTCCAGAAAGAATGAAGGGATGGAGCCAAAGCAAAAACAATACCCAGTTGTGGATGGGACTGGTCATAGAAGCAAGGTCCAATGCTATAAAGAGCAATATTGCATAGGATCCTGGAATGTTAGGTCCATGAATCAAGGCAAATTGGAAGTGGTCAAACAGGAGATGGCAAGAGTGAATGTTGACATTCTAGGAATCAGCGAACTAACGTGGACTGGAATGGGTGAATTTAACTCAGATGACTATTATATCTACTACTGTGGGGAGGAATCCCTTAGAAGAAATGGAGTAGCCATCATGGTCAACAAAAGAGTTTGAAATGCAGTACTTGGATGCAATCTCAAAAATGACAGAATGATCTCATTCATTTCCAAGGCAAACCATTCAATATCATGGTAATCCAAGCCTATGCCCCAACCAGTAACGCTGAAGAAGCTGAAGTTGAATGCTTCTATGAAGACCCACAAGACCTTCTAGAACTAACACCCAAAAAAGATGTCCTTTTCATTATAGGGGACTGGAATGCAAAAGTAGGAAATCAAGAAACACCTGGAGTAACAGGCAAATTTGGCCTTGGAGTACAGAATGAAGCAGGGCAAGGGCTAATAGAGTTTTGCCAAGAGAACACACTGGTCATAGCAAACACCCTCTTCCAACAACACAGGAGAAGACTCTACACATGGACATCACCAGATGGTCAACACCGAAATCAGACTGGTTATATTCTTTGCAGCGAAAGATTGAGAAGCTCTATACAGTCAGCAAAAACAAGACCGGGAGCTGACGTTGGCTCAGATCATGAACTCCTTATTGTCAAATTCAGACTTAAATTGAAGAAAGTAGGGAAAACAACTAGACCATTCAGGTATGACGTAAATCAAATCCCTTATTGATTATACAGTGGAAGTGAGAAATAGATTTAAAGGACTAGATCTGATAGAGTGCCTGATGAACTATAGACGGAAGTTTGTGACATTGTACAGGAGACAGGGATCAAGACCATCCCCATGGAAAAGAAATGCAAAAAGGCAAAATGCCTGTTGAGGAGGCCTTACAAATAGCTGTGAGAAGAAGAGAAGTGAAAAGCAAAGGAGAGAAGGAAAGATGTTCCCATTTGAATGCAGAGTTCCAAAGAATAGCAAGGAGAGATTAGAAAGCCTTCCTCAGCGATCAGTGCAAAGAAATAAAGGGAAAAAAAGAATGGGAAAGACTAAAGATCTCTTCAAGAAAATGAGAGATACCAAGGGAACATTTCATGCAAAGATGGGCTCAATAAAGGACAGAAATGGTAGGGACCTAGCAGAAGCAGAAGATATTAAGAAGAGGTGGCAAGAATACACAGAAGAATTATACAAAAAAGATCTTCGTGATCCAGATAATCACGATGGTGTGATCACTCACCTAGAGCCAGACATCCTGGAATGTGAAGTCAAGTAGGCCTTAGGAAGCATCACTATGAACAAAGCTAGTGGAGGTGATGGAATTCCAGTTGAGCTATTTCAAATCCTGAAAGATGATGCTGTGAAAGTGCTGCACTCAATATGCCAGCAAATTTGGAAAACTCAGCAGTAGCCACAGGACTAGAAGAGGTCAGTTTTCATTCCAATCCCAAAGAAAGGAGATGCCAAAGAATGTTCAAACTACCACACAATTGCACTCATCTTACACACTAGTAAAGTAATGCTTAAAATTCTCCAAGCCAGGCTTCAGCAATACGTGAACCGTGAACTTCCAGATGTTCAAGCTGGTTTTAGAAAAGGCAGAGAAACCAGCGACTAAATTGCCAACATCCGCTGGATCATTGAAAAAGCAAGAGAGTTCCAGAAAAACATCTATTTCTGCTTTATTGACTATGCCAAAGCCTTTGCCTGTGTGGATCACCATGAACTGTGGAAAATTCTGAAAGAGATGGGAATACCAGACCACCTGACCTGCCTCTTGAGAAACCTATATGCAGGTCAGGAAGCAACAGTTATAACTGGACATGGAGCAACAGACTGGTTCCAAATAGGAAAAGGAGGACGTCAAGGCTGCATATTGTCACCCTACTTATTTAACTTATATGCAGCGTACATCATGAGAAACGCTGGGCTGGAAGAAGTACAAGCTGGAATCAAGATTGCCGATAGAAATATCAATAACCTTAGATATGCAGATGACACCACCCTTATGTCAGAAAGTGAAGAGAACTAAAGAGCCTCTTGAAAATGAAAGAAGAGAGTGAAAAAGCTGGCTGTAAACTCAACATTCAAAAAACTAAGATCATGGCATCTGGTCCCATCACTTCAGGGCAAGTAGACGGGAAACATGGAAACAGTGACAGACTATATTCTTGGGCTCCAGGATCACTGCAGATGGTGACTGCAGCCATGAAATCAAAAGACGTATGCCCCTTGGAAGAAAAGCTTTAATCAACCTAGACAGTGTATTAAAAATCAGAGACGTGACTTTGCCGACAAAGGCCCGTCTGGTCAAAGCTGTGGTTTTCCACTAGTCATGTATGGATGTGAGAGTTGAACTATAAGGAAAGCTGAGCGCCGAAGAATTGATGCTTTTATTTTTAGGATCTCTCTCTCTCTTCAGTCGCTAAGTCATGTCTGACTCTTGCAACCTTGTGGACTGTAGCCTGCCAGGCTCCGCTGTCTGGGGGATTCTCCAGGGAAGAATACTGGTGTGGGTTGCCATTTCCTTCTCCAGTTTTTAGGATAGTGAGCCTAAAGTTTCTGCTGAATTCACTCTCTCAAAATTAATGACTTGTGGTTTGTTAGTTGTAAAATAGAATATCTAGTTTCTAGAAATTAAACTTAAATTTTCAATTTTTTCTATAATCAGTCTGACTCATTTATCTCTTTAATCTGCTAGTTTACTAAGATATTTAACTTCATTTTTCCATTTGTCATTCTCAATCTAAAAGTGATTACTGGATTAATTTCAAAGAGGTAGGTGTAGCAGAATGCCCAAGGGTCTGTGATAAGAATAGTTGCTACATTTAGGGAGAAAAAAGATGTTGACAGCTACTTCTAAGAACACTTGCTCACATAGATATTATTGATTAGCAGTAGTCTTTATGGTTTATTTTAGTGACCCAGTCAAAAAATAATGTTATCTCAAAAGCAGGAAAATTTTCTTAATAATTCTCTATGTGAAAGATTTTCTTCCAGAAAATGTAAATAATTGGGGAAATTTTGATGATAAGAAAGATACTGCTGAATTTTATTTCCTTCCAACTCTTAAATATTTTGCAATATTTTACAGTAAAAAATCTTTAGCATTACTATAATAATTTACCCTGAATCCATATTAATGCATATACCCCACCTGATTATTTGAATAATGTTTTTCAAGATACACTAACATTTTTGAAAATTTTAAAGAATTAAAAAATACAAAGCAAGAATAATTGCTACAATAAAGTCCAAACCTCTTAGTTAGCATGACATTCAAGACCTGCCACCTGCCTTTCCAATTTTACCTCTCATTGCTTCGCTCCATGTATGGTCAGTTCTCAATTATCTGGTAGTGAATTCATTCATTTTTATTTAATTGTGATTCAGGCACAGCAGGGAGCTGGGAAAGGTTCACCTTTCAAGCCAACTTTGTAGTTATAATTGGCTGTTACTGGTTTCCTAGACCAAGCTGCCTTGAGCTTTCTCAGGAAGAGAGAAAGGCTTGGAGCTCTGCCTGTTCCACCCTGCCCTTGCCAGGTTCACTCCAGGCTTGGCACTTCTCCTTTAGCTGTGGGTACCCAACCAAGACTAATGGGCAGATCATGAGTTGATTGCAGTTTTGTTTTAAGTATGGTTTTACATGGCCTCCTTCCTGATCTCCATTTGCTCATTTACTCTTATTGAGAACTGACGACTCTGACTGTGTTGGCTAATATTTTTTGCTTCTTTGCTTTTACTCATATTTCACCCTGCTCGAAATGTCCTTCCTTTTCTGTTGAAATCTTACAATCCCTTTAACCCCTCAGAAAAAATTAGAAATACCTTCATTTCATTCCCTTTTCAATATGTATTTTATTCTTACTGGTATTTTAATTGGTGATTTTATTATTATTTTTTTAACTATATTTCCTACTACTGTGTGTATTATTAACCACATTGGTTTACTGTAGCAGCCTTGTATATGCAAAGAGATTAATACATAATAATTATATTAATTATATTAACAATTATTAATAATTAATAAATAACAACTAATAAAAGAGGTCAATCAGAGACTGAATGAATTATTGCTAAAGAAGATCTTTATTTGCTTTTTTTCACCATTGACATTTTACTTTTCAAAATTTAAGCACACTTATATGGACTTCCACCTAAAGTAGGATGAAACAAGACATATAGTCAAGGTCTAGGGATCATCTAGTATTTCTTACAGTGACATATTGAGGAATATGTTTCATCTCTTTTACTATAAGCATCTATAAATCTTACAAATTATTTATAAATATTTATTAATATATTACATAAGAAAGTTTTATTTATATTCAGAATATTCTCTATATCATTAAAATATCTAATATTTATTGTTAGAAGTGAAGAATAATTATTTCTTATCTATAGACTAGTGTCACCGATTGCTTGCATATGAAAGAACTGTTAATATAGATCTAATTGTCTTGAAGATGTTTTCCTACAGCTATATTTTATTCTTTCAGAAACAGATGGGTGAGATGAAACTACAGTTTGAAAATGTCGTCAAGGAAAATGAAAGGTAGATCAATTAACTGTTATTTTATTTTTGTCTTAGGTAACTTTTATTGTTACTTGGTATTTATTCATTTAGTATCCTGGTTATGAATGTGGGCTCTGGGGCCTGATGTCCTCTTTGACTCCTGGCTCCGTTGCTTTCTAGGTATGTGACCTTGGACAGTTACTTAACCTCTTTGTGCTTTTCCTCATCTATAAATGGGAGATAATAGCAGAACCTGTTTCATAGAGCTGACTATAAAGGACAAAGTAACTGCTTAAAATAGGGTATATAATAAACACTTTATAAATGTTAGCCATCATTAGTAGTAGAATAGCATGTAATATATAAATACGTTAGGAAACATACCAATAAAAAGAAAGCCTGTCAGCCCACCATCCATTTAAGAGCTAAAATGTTATCAATACTGGTGCACCTATCCATGTTTTCTTTCCCTACGTCATCCCTCTCCTTCCCTCTGCCAGCAGTTAATACTCTCTTGAAATTTTATCATTCCCTTGCTTTTTAAATTTTTATAGATATATCTATGCCTAATGATATACTATTTTTATGTTTTTTTAAAAACTTATATAAAACAGTATTATTTAGTCTTCTGAGACATACTTTTTTTCACTCCGTATCATGCACAGATAGAAGAATTTCAAGGGATGAAATTGCTGGGCCATAGGCCATGTGGTATTCAATTCTGCAATATATTGCCAGTTTAATTTCCAAAGTGGCTATACCAATTTTCATCCCACAAGTGACATTTATGAGTTTTTATTGATCCATATCTTTCATCAACACTTGCCCTTACCAGGTTTCTTAATTTTTATTATTTTGAGTCCTAAATAGTATTTCATTGTGGTTTTAATTTGCATTTTCTGACTCCCGAAATGTTCAACCATTTTTCATGTATTTCCTTACCCATGTGATTTCTCATGAAATGCACATTCATTCTTTTTCCCATTTTCTATTTGTTTATCTTTCCCTTAGTAAATTTATATAATCTGTATTGTCAGTATTTGTTGGTGTGCCAGTCAGTGTTAACCATAACCATTGTAGGCATTTCAAACAAATAAGAGATTTAGTAACTTTCAGTTAAAATGTAGGTAAGATCATTGGTTTTAGAGTCATACCATAGAGGCTGAGATGCTGTGTTCAGGAATTTATGCTGCTATAGCCACCACTACAACATCATTTTCATGAAGCTGAAAACTTGACACTGAAAAGTGGACTATGGGTTGCTGATTTCAAGAGCACTCAAGTCTGCCAGTTTTGCTTGCCATCTATCATACCTACAGGAAAATATTCTCAGCTCACTTCTACCTTCCATATCCCCCTCAAGTGCCTCTCACTGCTGAAACTAATCCCATACAGCACACCAGCTGCAAGGAAATTTGGGAAATACAGTTTTAGAATTTTAATTACTATAAAAGATGCTAGAAAATGGAAAGGGATGAGAATGAATAATGAGTGCCAGTGGCCCATTTGTTGTGTTAGACAATAGGTGCATTTCAGATTCCTGTTTCCAGGTTGTGATACGTTTGATCAACAGAATTTTATTTTTCTAAAATCTTGAGGTAGTTGAATATATCTATCTTTTCTCTTATGGTTGTTGATCTTTGTGTCTCTAACAAATCCTTTCAGCTTGTGGTCATAAAGATCTTCTCACACGTTTTCTTTTAAAAATGTTCAGGGTTAATCTATTCCAAGTTTAACTTTTGAAGATTATGTAACTGGACTGAGATCTGATAGAACTTTTGTTGTTGACATAAAACTAAACCAAAAAAATTAAGAAATCTTTTTAAAGTTTGGCATTCCTTTGTTTGCATTCTTCTATGTAAATCTCTTAACTAGATTTTCCATTTTTCTCATTTATTTCTGGTTTTTCCCATGAAAAGTTTTCTAACTTTTTTATGATGCACTGTTGTTTTTCACAATAATTATGAGACAGACTGTGATCTTCCTAGTAAAGAGTATTACTAAGATTTTTGAATCACCAGTATATGTAAGTAAAGTTTGTATTTTAATGTTTTGAGGATAATACGGTGTTACATGAATGAGACAATGATTTAGTCGTTTCCTTTATTTGACCCCGTACTCTTCCTTTTATGTCCAGGTCTTTGAAACCAGTCCTCTAAAAATCTGCCTTTACTGTTTTAATAGTGCTGCAGTCGTGGCTCATAAATGTATTTATTCTGAGTATAAGAGGGAAATGAGGAAAAATGGATCCTGAGCTTGTTAAAAGGCACTTTAAATAACTCAGTGTTATCAGGTTTTAAAGTAAACTCTGTCTTTCGGGCAGTATCCTGCTTTCAATTAAGCATTGCTGTTAAGGGCTGCAAAATCAAAGAGTGTATCGTTTAAGGAGCGTGTTTTGGATATGACCAGGTCAGAGTAACGGAGGCTGGCCGTGGCTTGGGTCATACAGGAGTAGGCAGTTCCACGTTTTGGGTTTGGGAAACATTCTACTGCATTGTATACAGCTGAATATTACCTAGGAATTGATTACAAATAGACAATAGTGAAGTCATTTTATGAGACTTAGGAAGAGGTGAAAAAAATATTCGTTATATCATCCTCATTTTTAGTCTATTCCTTGAAATGCAATTCATGTGGAGAATATACTAGTTTTTATTTTGTTTTTGTCTTATTTTCTTCAGTATCATATTTCCTTCTCATAACTTGCCAGAGGAAGGAAATTGGGTTATATAGTGAGTAAATATATGTACAGCACTGTCTGGCACTAAGTAAATACTACTTTTTATTGTTATTATTTTTTATTTTATTATTGAGGATTTGAAAGACAATCATTGCCTCTGTAAGAGCTATTTTCCCCTTCTTTCATAGTTCATATAACCCTGATTTTGTTCCAGTTTCATTGCGCTCAGAGGATATGAGCTTCTTCCACAATCTCAGGTGATAAATCTTAGATTATAAACTCATGCACATTTCTCATGTCAGGGATTGGTTTAAGTATAAACATGAGATTCACTTTTATCCAGTGAAGTAAGGGACAGTCTGTAGTAGTGCCACTGGGAAGATTCTTTTGCTGCCAAGAAGAGAGACTGGCAAGAAGAAAACTTAGCTCCTTTCAGTTCCTTGTCATTTTCAGATCGGTTCAGTTCAGTTGCGTCTGACCCTTTGCGACCCCATGAACTACCGCATTTTAGAAAGTGTTATGTTGAAGCTACTGTAGCTGTACATTTGTAACCATGATAGTAGATATCAGAAACGCAATGAGATGGGAAGAAGGGAAAGATAGGGAAACCTTTCATCCTTAAATTACATTACTGAACTGCTGAAAGTAATCTGAAATCATGTACCTTCAGATTTAATATTTGGTGAGGTCATAAGACATGCATCCAATAATTCATAATATTTATTACTTACTAAATTGTTGTTGTTCAGTTGATAAATCGTGTCCTTCTCTTTGCAAGCCCATGGACTGTAGCATGTCAGACTTCCCTGTCCTTCACCATCTCCCAGAATTTGTTCAGACTCATGTCCATCAAGTCAAGTGATGCTGTCGAGCCATCTCATCCTCTGTCACCAGTTTCTCCTCCTGGCCTCAATCTTTTCCAGCATCAGGGTCTTTTCCAGTGAATGGGATCTTTGCATCAAGTGGCCAAAGTATTGGAACTTCATCTTCAGCATCAGTCCTTCCATTGAATATTCAGGGTTGATTTTCCTTAGGATGGACTAGTTTGATCTCCTTGCTGTCCAGGGGACTCTCAAGAGTCTTCTAGCCCCATAACTCGATAGCATCAATTCTTCGGTGCTCAGCCTTCTTTATGGTCCAGCTGTCACATCCATACATGACTACTAGAGAAACCATAGCTTTAACTATTCAGACCTTTGTCGACGAAGTGTTATCTCTGGTTTTTAATACACTGTCTGGGTTTGTCATAGCTTTCCTTCCAAGGAGCAAGCATCTTTTAATTTCATGGCTACAGTCATTGTCTGCAGTGATTTTGGAGCCCAAAAAAATAAAATCAGTCACTACTTCCACTTTTTCCCCATCTATTTGCCCTGAAGTGATGGGACTGAATGCGATAATCACAGTTTTTTGAATGTTGAGTTTTAAGCCAACTTTTTCCACTCTCCTCTTTCACCCCCATCAGCAGTAGGCTCTTTAGTTCCTCTTCACTTTCTGCAGTTAGAGTGACATATCTGAGGTTGTTGATATTTCTCCCAGCAATCTTGATTCCAGCTTCTGAGTCATCCAGCCCAGCATTTCACATGATGTCCTCTGCATATAAGTTAAATAAGCCGGGTGACAACATAGAGTCTTGACGTACTCCTTTCCCAGTTTGGAATCAGTCCATTGTTCCATGTCTGGTCTTAACTGTTGCTTCTCGTTCTGCATACAGGCTTCTCAGGAGACAGGTAAGGTGGTCTGGTATCCCCATCTCTAAGAATTTTCCAGTTGGTTGTAATCCACACAGTCAGAGGCTTTAGTGTAGTCAATGAAGCAGAAGTAGATTTTTTTGGAATTGCCTTGATTTTTCTTTGATCCAGCGGATGCTGACAATTTGATCTCTTGTTCCTCCTTCTTCTCTAAATCCAGCTTGTACATCCGGAAGGTTTCAGTTTACGTGATACTGAAGCTTAGCTTGAAGTATTATGAGCATAATCTTGCTAGCATATAAAATGAGTGCAGTTCTATGGTAGTTTGAATATTCCTTGGCATTGCCTTTTTTTGGGATTAGAATGAAAGCTCACCTTTTCTAGTGATGAGTTTTCCAAATTTGCTGACTTAATGGGTGCACCCCTTTAACAGCATCATTTTTTAGGATTTGAAATAGCTCAGCTGGCATTCTGTCACCTCTACTAGGTTTGTTCATAGTAGTGCTTCCTAAGGCCCACTTGCCTTCACACTCCAGGATGTCTGGCTCTGAGTGCTCACGCGATTGCAGTTATTTGGGTCATTAAGACCTTTTTTCTTTTTTTAATAAATTTTCTGTATATTTGTGCCGCGTTGTCTTAATCTCTTCTGCTCACTGTTTCTGTCCTTTGTTGTGCCCATCTTTGCATGAAATGTTCCCTTGGTATCTGTAATTTTCTTGTAATAGTCTTTGCCATTCTATTGTTTTCCTCTTATTTCTTTTCACTGTTCACTTAAGAAGGCTTTTCTATCTCTCTTTGCTATTCTCTGGAACTCTGCATTCAGTTTGGTATCTTTTTCCCTTTCTCCTTTGCCTTTCCCTTCTTTTCTAATCTCTGCTATTTGTAAGGCCTCTTCAGACAGCTACTTTGCCTTCTTGCATTTCTTTTTTTGGGGGACGGTTTTGGTCACCACCTCCCGTACAATGCTATGAACCTCCATCCATAGTTCTTCAGGCACTCTGTCTACCAGATCTAATCCCTTCAATCTATTTGTCACCTCCACTGTATAATCATAAGGGATTTGATTTAGGCCATACCTGAATGGCCTAGTGGTTTTCCCTACTCTCTTCAATTTAAGCCTGAATTTTGCAGTAAGAAGCTCATGGTCTGAGCCACAGTTAGGTCCCAGAAGTGTTTGCTGACTGTATAGAGCTTCTCCAACTTTTACCACAAAGAAGATAATCAATCTGATTTCTGTATTGACCATCTGGTGATGTCCATGTGTAGAGTCATCTCTTGTGTTGTTGGAAGAGGGTGTTTGCTATGACCAGTGCGTTCTCTTGGCAAAACTCTGTTAGTCTTTGCCCTGCTTCATTTTTTATTCCAAGGCCAAACTTGCCTTACTCCAGCTATCTCTTGACTTCCTACTTTTGCTTTACTATCCCCTCTGATGAAAAGGACTTTTTTTTTGGTGTTAATTCTAGAAGGTTTTGTAGGTCTTCATAGAACTTTTCGACTTGAGCTTCTTCACATTCGTGGTTGGAGCATAAACTTGGATTACTGTGATGCTGAATGGAAATGAACCGAGATCATTCTGTCATTTTTGAGATTGCACCCAGGTACTGCATTTCAGACTCTTCTGTTGACTGAGGGCGACTCCATTTCTTCTAAGGCATTCTTACCCACAGTGGTAGTTATAATGTAATTATATGGTCATCTGAGTTAAATTTGCACATTCCCATCCATTTTAGTTCACTTATTGTTAAAATTTAGATGTTCACTCTTGCCATCTCCTGTTTGACCACTTCCAATTTACCTTGATTTACGGACCTAGCATTCCAGGTTCCTGTGTAGTATTGTTCTTTACAGCTTTGGACTTTTACTTTTACCACCAGACTCATCCACATCTGAGCAACATTTCTGCTTAGGTCAACCTCTTCATTCTTTCTGGAACTGTTCCTCTGCTCTTCCCCTGTAGCCTTTGGACACCTGCTGACCTTGGGGGCTCATCTTCTGGTGTCATATCTTTTTGCCTTTTGATTGTGTTCATCGAGTTCACAAGCAAGAATACTGAAGTGGCTTGCCATTCCCTTCTCCAGTGGGCCACATTTTGTCATGTGGCCATGACCCATCCATCTTCAGTAGCCCTGCAAGATGTGACTCATAGCTTGCTTGAGTTAAAGCTGAGACCCATGTGATCATTTTGGTTAGCTTTCTGTGATTGTGATTTTCATTCTTTTGGCTGTGAGATTATAAATCTTGCTTCCTGATGAGAGGGACTGGCTGTGGGGAAAACTGGGTCTCGTGCTGGTGGGCAGAGGCATGCTCAGTAAATCTTTAATTCAAATGTCTGTTGATGCGCAGGCTGTGCTTCTTCCCTGTTACTTGTTTGGCCTGAGGTGACTCAGTCATAGTGTTGCACACTCTGTGATAAGGCTACTAGCGTGAAAGTGAAAGTCGCTGAGTCATGTCCGACCCTTTGCGACCCCATGGACTATACAATCCATGGAATTCTCCAGTCCAGAATACTGGAGTGGGTAGCCTTTCCCTTCTCCAGAGGATCCTCCTAACCCAGGGATCGAACCCAGGTCTGCCGCATTGCAGATGGAGTCTTTACCAGCTGAGCCACAAGGGAAGCCCGGTAAGGCTACTGGTAAGGCTACTGGCAGCCTCCAAAAGAATTTCAGGACCTTCAGCACCTTTCAGGACTGCTGCTGCCACTGCCCCTATCACCACAGCAAGCCACTGCTGACCCACATCTCTCCCAGAGACCCTCAGACACTCACAGGCAAGTCTTGCTCTGTCTCTTGTGGGGTCGCTGCTCCTTTCCCCTGGGTCCTGGTATGCACAAGATTTTGTTTGTGCCCTCCAAGGGTTTCTGCTTCCCTCAGTCCTGTGGAAGTTCTGTTATCAAATCCCACTGTCTTTCCAAATTAGATTCCCTGGGCATTCCCAGTCTCTTTGCCAGATCCCCAGGTTGAGAAGTATATCATTAGTATGTGTTGATAATAGCCTATGAACACAAAGTTCTAGATGTTACATATTTGAAATTTGAGAGGAAAGAGTTCTTGTGTATATTTATTTAAAAAAAAAGGAAGCCACTGTTTTTCAGTACTTGTCCAAAAATGTTATTCTGTACTCAAAAACTTTATTTATCTAATAGCAGAAGATGAATACATTTGCTCTGTTTTCCAATGAAAGAGAAGATATCTCTGGGATTACATGGTAAACACTGCTCTTCTGGTGCTAATTTATGTCTATATACTGTGAGGAAAACCATCCTTTTTACTTAAAGTTTAATATTTTTCTTTCTATAATCTCAGAGGTATACCTCTCATATAAACTCAGAGGTATCCTAATTTCTGTATATGTCTCTGTTTATGATAAGTCTTTGTTTGTATATTTATGTATATATATGTCTCTTACCACACCCCCCATAATTACTAGTCTCCAGTCACACTGGTAATCTTACTGGCTTCCTTAAAACTGGCACGTGAATGTGAAAGTCGCTCAGTCGTGTCTGACTGTTTGTGACCCCATGGACTATATAGCCCATGGAATTCTCCAGACCAGAATACTGGAGTGGGTAGCCTTTCCCTTCGCCAGGGGATCTTCCCAACCCAGGGATCGAACCCAGGTCTGCCGCATTGCAGATGGAGTCTTTACCAGCTGAGCCACAAGGGAAGCCCAAGAATACTGGAGTGGGTAGCCTGTCCCTTCTCCAGCAGATCTTCCCGACCCAGGAATTGAGCCGGGGTCTCCTGCATTATTGCAGGTGGATTCTTTACCAGCTGAGCTATCAGGGAAGCCTAAAACTGGCAAACCAGTTTCTACTGGAAGCCCTTTCGCCTATCAGTAATTCTTCTGCCTGGAGTGTTCTTCTCCAGACGTACACAGGACTGTCTCCTTCTCATCAGTCAGGAAGGCATTCCTTGACCACGTTATCCAGCAGTGCTCTTTCCTCCCAACTTCTATTTTTCTATTACCCAGTTTAATTTGTGATACCTATTACTACCTGAAATTATTTATTTGCCTGTCATTTTTCTACTAAAATGTATCCTTCATGAGCAGCAGTCTTTGTCTATTCTGTTTACCACAGTATACCAAACATTGAAAATGCTTGATATGTATTAAATGTTCAAATAATATTTTGGGATGGATGATTGCAAATATTAGGATTATAAGCACCTACATATGGGAATACATTTGGCTCTTTTTGCTTCAAGAAATAGAAACAACTCATTCTAAGTAAGTAAGAATGCATGATAAGGAGGATCATGGAATACAACTAGAATTAGGCAACATTAGGACCATCTCTGAGGATATGCTTCTTTTATTAGTTGTCTCATACAGACTGCATGGTCCCTCTCAGTAGTGGCACCCCTCTCATATAGCTACTGCTCCTACTTTTTTAACCAAAAAGCTGATTCTCTGTTCTTTAGTCAAATCCTGAAGGTACCCATTCTTGGTACTTTGGTTGGTTTAAATAATGGTCAGTACTTCTATTTGTCAGAGCACTTGATGTCAGTCAGTTTATGATAAGGCTACCCTTAAGAAATATGCAAAACTCTAGTCTAATTATAAACTTCTCTATGTAAAGAATACCCTATGCTATTCCCCAGAGCATGGGCTATTGTCAAGGATTACTTAAGTGTGGGCACAGCAGACAATGTAACTATAACACATCCAGTTATCCTTGGTGATGACATCACTCTTGTTGGAGAAGGCTTGAGTGAGAGGATGAAATTTGAGCAGATCCTTTAAGAATGAGCAGGAGTTCATCAAATGGAAATTTGTATGTTTATTAAAGTACAGATCATTTACAGTGGCCACATCCCAGCATATTTATATAGGGAATTATGCACAAGACTGGAATAGTGGGCAGAGACCAGATAGTATAAGACCTTGCATGCTCATTTCAGTTCAGTTCAGTCACTCAGTCATATCGACTCTTTGCGACTCCAGGGACTGTAACTCACCAGGCCTCCCTGTCCATCACTAACTCCTGGAGCCTGCTCAAACTCATGTCCATCAAGTCGATGATGCCATCCAACCATCTCATCTTCTGTCGTCCCCTTCTCCTCCTGCCTTCTATCTTTCTCAGCATCAGTCTTTCCAAATGAGTCAGTTCTTCGCATCAGATGGCCAGAGTATTGGAGTTTCAGCTTCAGGCTCAGTCCTTGCAATGAATATTCAGGACTGATCTCCTTTAGGATGGACTGGTTGGATCTCCTTGCAGTCCAAGGGACTCTCAAGAGTCTTATCCAACACCACAGTTCAAAAGCCTCAATTCTTCGGCACTCAGCTTTCTTTATAGTCCAACTCTCACATCCAAACATGACTGCTGGAAAAACCATAGCTTTGACTAGACAGACCTTTGTTGGCAAAGTAATAATGTCTCTGCTTTTTAATATGCTGTCTAGACTGGTCATAACTTTCCTTCCAAGGACCAAGTGTCTTTTAATTTCATGGCTGCAGTCACCATTTGCAGTGATTCTGGAGCAAAAAAAAAAAGTCTCTTCACTGTTTCCCCATCTATTTGCCATGAAGTGATGGGACCAGATGCTGTGATCTTAGTTTTCTGAATGTTGAGTTTTAAGCCAACCTTTTAACTCTCCTCTTTCATGTTCATCAAGAGGCTCTTTAGTTCTTCTTTGCTTCCTGCCACAAGGGTGGTGTCATCTGCATATCTGAGGTTATTGATGTTTCTCCCAGCAATCTTGATTCCAGCTTGTGCTTCATGCAGCCCGGCATTTTGTATGATGTTCTCTGCATATAAGTTAAATAAGCAGGGTGACAATATGCAACCTTGAGGTACTCCTTTCCCAGTTTGGGAACCCGTTTATTGTTTGATGTCAGGTACTAACTGTTGCTTCTTGACCTGCATACCAATTTCTCAGGAGGCAGGTCAGGTGGTCAGGTATTCCCATCTCTTTTAGAATTTTCTACAGTTTGTTGTGATCCACACAGTCAAAGTCTTTGGCATAGTCAGTAAAGCAGAAGTAGATGTTTTTTTCTGGAACTCTCTCACTGTTTCAGTGATCCAACAGGTCTTGGCAATTTGATCTCTGGTTCCTCTGCCTTTTCTAAATCAGGCTTGAACATCTGGAAGTTTCACGGTTCAGGTACTGTTGAAGCCTGGCTTGGAGAATTTTGAGCATTACTTTGCTAGCTTGTGAGATGAGTGCAATTGTGCAGTAGTTTGAACATTCTTTGGCATTGCCTTTCTTCGGAATTGGAATGAAAACTGACCTTTTCCAGTCCTGTGGCCACTGCTGAATATATGCTCAGTTAAGGAATTTAAACTTGTCCTACAGATGGTGTAGGGAGCTCTTCGGGGATTTTAAATAGAGAAGAGTGTACTGTTGAAGGACTGTACTCAGTGGCACTTCAGAATTTGAAAATTCCATTTTTTTCTGGAAAGAATATATATGAGTCACTGTAGAAGCAGAAGGGAAGCAACAGTTGTCATTATCAGGCTGTTCTGTATTAATTCCCAAAGGAAACACTGTACCGCGGTGGCGATGTCAGTACCTTCACCCAGGAAGCTTGGACTTAAGGATGAATAAAGTCTGTAAGGTGAGGGGAGGCATGTAGAGGGGTTGTACAAGGCAGTTGTCTAGAATGTTTTGTGATTGTATTTGTCTTACTCTCTCTTCTCTCATATAGAGTTCTAAAATTCACTAACACTAGTCCCTGTTCCCTCCCCTATTTTAAGATCAACAAAATTGAGATGTAGCTGTAGGGAATGGCATGTCAGATTAATAAGCAGCAATTTTTATTTTTAATACTGTGTAAAAGAAATGGTGCATCTTACTATCAATGACAAATTCAGTTCAAAAACAAACTGTTAGAATTGTTTGATTCATCTTTGTCAACTCAAAGATTTAGAAAGTGGTCTTGCCTATTTATAATTGGTTAAAATTTCAGAACTGCAGTTTCTGACTGGGTAATTTTCCTAGTATTAGTACTTTAATCTTTCTGGAGCTCAGTTTCTTTTTTTTTTTTTTTTTAATTGAAGTGTAGTTGATTTACAGTACTGTGGCAGTCTCTGCTGTACAACCGAATGACTCAATTGTACACATACATACATTCTTTCTTTGTATTCTTTTCCATTATGATTTATCACAGAATATTGCAAACAGTTCCCTGTGCCATACATTAGGATCTTGTTGTTTATTCATTCTAAATGTAGTGGTTTGCATCTACCAACCCAAAACTCCCAGGACATCCTGCTTGTCGCCCTCTTGGCACGCACAAGTCTGTTCTCTTTGTCTGTGAGTCTGTTTCTGCTTTGTAGATAGATTCATTTGTGCCATATTTTAGATTTCACATATAAATGATGTCTTACGGTATTTGCCTTTCTTGTTCTGACATGTAGTGTAATCTCCAGTTGCATCCATGTTGCTGCAAATGGCATTATTTAGTTCTTTTTCTACTTGCAGTATTGTTCAAAAGATATTTAAAAAGCATGTAGTATGATCATAAAAATAGACAGACAGTAAAACTGAGATCCAATCCCAATCCCTCATTTCATAGATTAAGAAACTGAGTTTTACCTCGTATGTATTACAATTAGTATTCTATTATATATAGGTACCACATTTTATTTATCCTTCATCTGTTGATGGACATTTAGGTCATTTCCATGTTTTGTCTATTGTAAAGAGTGCAGCTATAAACATAGAGGTGCATGTATCTTCTCCAATTAGAGTTTTGTCCAGGCGTATTCCCAGGAGTGGGATAGATAGATCATATGGTAATTCTGTTTGTAGTTTTCTGAAGAACCTTCATACTGTTTTCTGTAGTGGCTGTATCAACTTGCATTCCCACCAGCAACATACGAGGTAAAACTCAGTTTCTTAATCTATGAAATGAGGGATTGGGACTGGATTTCAGTTTTATTGTCTGTATATTTTTATGATTATACTACATGCTTTTTAAATATCTTTTGAACTAATACTGCAAATGGTAAGATATAAAAATAATAAAAAACATAAATAACTCAAGAGGCACAGATACATAG
Source organism: Cervus elaphus (assembly GCF_910594005.1). Lineage (NCBI taxonomy): Eukaryota > Metazoa > Chordata > Mammalia > Artiodactyla > Cervidae > Cervus > Cervus elaphus. The sequence goes on along the minus strand of NC_057819.1, from coordinate 42,341,316 downwards.
TAATTTAATGTAAAGCACCATATCAAAGTCAGAAACAAGTTACTTTTTAAATTTGGTCCTGCGGTACCTAGCACAAAATATAGTACAAGCCCTTTTTCCTTCTAGATTAATAGGCAGTCTGTAGGTTGAAAGAGACAACAAAATGCTTAAGACGTGCATACTTTGACTTCATATAAATGTGCACTTATTTAATTTTTTATATAATGCCTAAGATCTTTACTTTGAGTAAGACTACTGATTACAGTTCTTTGTTGTCTTTTACACATAAACCATGGAAAATAGTTCATTCTTTATAACTTCCAGTTTCAGTTTCTTTGAAGAAGAGTGAGAACTTAGAGATCCTTTTGATCTCCTTTTGATCCTCTGATTTGATAATAATTCTGACTTTTTATAATTATTTTACCTACCTCTAATTTAACAGCAGCTATTTAATAACTCATCTTTATTGAGCCTTTCATATTCAGCTTAGGTTTCATAGGAAAAAACCCAGCTCTTTTGTACTTCTGTTCATTTCAGGTCATATTTAATTACATTGTAAAATTATAATAACAGTTTATGGCAGATATAGTAGATTGGCGTAACATCTGTTCCGCCCTCCTTTATTATAGTATACCTTCTTATACTGCAGAGTCTGAAAAACCAAAATCTAGTTCAGAATGTGAATTGGGTTCTGCTAATGATAAGCACATGTAAATGACCTAAATCAGGAGATAAGTAGGAGGAAAAGCAGTATCTGGCAATCTGTTTTTGTGGATGAGAATCTAACAAGTGTAGTGTGGCCCTAGCACCAATAATTCTTGCAACTGCTTCTGTCAAAACTAAGTCAGGGTGTTCTGAAGGCATTACCACTGGCAGTACATCCTGATCCCAGGATCTCAGCTAAAGAGGTGTGATCCTAGAATCAGCAGTCAGCATAGCTGCTTCCTGATTGTCCAGCTTCCTAATCATGGTCTGTGTGGTCTCAGCAAAACAGTTCTGCAATATGAACCAATAAGATTGACTTTTTTTTTTTAAGCGTTTGCACAAGAAAATAAGAGAGCAGCTAGTTGATGGTGACTGCAGACAAAGCAACTATGCAGAGAAATGTGGTCCTGCTGTTATTAATAACACTATTTATTTTCACAAACTTTTATGTGATTTCATTTCTCCTCTTACTGTGAAACCATCCAAATGCAAGGAAACTTACTCCTTTTTCTTTTTTCTACCATTCTTACATTTTGACTTGGTTGTATATTTGAATAAATACACCTAGGACCAGAGCCATCTTACTGTCTTGTACGTAATATCTCTTCAAATGTTTTCTGTGTGTGTGCTCACTTGCGTTCGACTCTTTGAAACCCCATGGGCTGTAGCCCTCCAGGCTCTGTCCATGGGATTTTTCAGCAAAATACTGGAGTGGGTTGACATTTCCTCCTCCTTGGATCTTCCCAACCTAGGGATTGAACCGCATCTCCTCATATCCTGCATTGGCATGCAGGTTCTTTGCCACTGATTCCCTTGGGAAGCCCCCAAATGTTTGTTGAACTTACTTAAATTGTTGCTGTTTAGCTGCTAAGTCGTGTCTGATTCTTTAGTGACGCCATGGACTGGCAACTCTGTCATAGTATTTCCCAGGCAAGAATACTGGAGTGGGTTGCCATTTCCTTCTCCAGGGAATCTTCCTGACCCAAGGATTGAACCCACTTCTCCTATATTGCAGGTGGATTCTTTACCACTGAGCCACCAGGGAAGCCCTTACTTAAATTATTAATATCTAATTTTCAAGATTCATTAACCATACATAAAAAGTAATGCTTTGAAAAAGATTCCTTAAAATCTTTGCGTTACTTAGATGGCTTTATTTTTTCAATTATACTGCTGAGATCTTTGGAGTATTAGATAACATGTATTTACTTAGTATTTATAAATATATTACATTATAATTTCAAAGAAAACAAGGGCAAAAAATAAGAGATATATAAAAGATACAAAGAACAAGTTTGAGTTACATATATATTTTTTTTTTCTGCTTCTATTACTCATATATGAACCAACAGGAATATACTGTGTTTTCAAGACCCATAAAACATTTTCATAAACATGGACTGCAAACCCTGTCCATCATATAAATGCATACATACAAATTAAGCATAAATCACATCATAAATTAGAAATAACAATATGTGGGTGTAAAGAATTTCTCTTAACTACATTTTCACCTAACTCCTGATATAAAGAGGGATTGAAAATTAAAATTAAAAACTGCATAAAATCAACAGCATATCAGACTAGTGAGATGCACCCAAACTACTGCTCTAAACATTTTTAGTTAATTGAAAACAAGTTAATTAGAGACTTTTGTTTGCAGTAGTGGCATCAGACTCCTGAGGAAAACTAGAGAATCTGGACAAATACTAGAAGATCTTGACAAAAATTTGACAAAAATCAAATCTGTTTAAATGAATTGAAGTCACTGTAGCATTGTAGAGCAAAGACCTGGAAAAGAAAGAATGGAGGGATATTAATCTTTTTGGGGATTACTTTTCACTGGATGTATCTCCCCATGTTAGAAGTGAGAAGAGGTTGAAAACTGAGCAGAGCTTGAAGCAAATTCATGGAGCAAGAGAAATAAAAAGTGAAATTCAGGGCCCATCAGACTTGAGGGTGGGTGGCTCAGGAACATCCAGGTTTTGAAGTTAAGGGTGATTCCCTCAAAATAAACTACTCCCAAAAAGAGCTGAAATATGACTCTGAATTTTCTGAAGCTTTGATGTTGGCACAGCATAATCAGGGATTGATAATATCCCTCTCCACCTGAAAAAAAAAAAAGAAAAGGAAGTCTTTGAGAGAAAGATAACATCATTGCTAGGCCTCAAAGTGTCTCTGTAATTTTTGGTGATGTCTGGCTCATATCTGGTGAAAAAGAGCTAGTAACAGTAACAGAAAAAAATCATAAAAAACAGTATGCAACAGAAACAGACTCACAGGTTTGGTCTTTAAATAACTATGAATTATGTTAAATGAGATAAGACACAGTTTTGAGAATTTCTGTAAGAGAATTAAGAACTCTTAAAGGACCAAATAGAGATTGTAGAACTGAAAAAAAAAATGCAGTTAATGAAAATGAAACATTACTGAAGAGTTAATGGAATGTAACCCAAGTCAGAAGAAAATATTCAGAATGAAAACAATATTCAGAAGAGAGAGAAGGGGACAGAAAATGCAAAACAAAAACTAAGAGACATATGGGATATAGTGAAAAGAACTAAAATTTGTATAACTTGAGTTCCAGAGAAGACAGAGAGACAACAATCCACAGATTAAAGACACACCATGCATCATGAGCAGGATAATACAAAAGTACTATACCTAGGTACATTATTATGAAGTAATAGAAAACCAAAGATTAAAAAAAAATCAAAGCAGGTAGAGATTATCTTCACAGTAGCAGCAATAACATATTAACTGACTTCTCAACAAAAGTACTGGAACACAGACAGTGGAATATTTCTTTTAATTAATATGTTTATTTTAATTGCGGGCTAACTACTTTACAATATTGTGGTGGTTCCTACCATACATCGACATGCAGCGCCGTGCGTGCACATGTGTCCCACCATCCTGAACCCCTCCTCCCTCCACCCTCCCCACCCCATCCCTCTGCGTTGTCCCAGAGCAGCAGCTTTAGGTTCCCTGCTTCATGCATCAAATTTGCACTGGTCATCTATTTTACATATGGTAATATACATGTTTCAATGCTATTGTCTTACACCGTCCCACCCTTACCTTCTCCCATGGAGTCCAAAAGTCTGTTCCTTACATCTGTGTCTCTTTTGCTGTCTTGCATTTAGGGTTGTTGTTACCGTCTTTCTAAATTCCATATATATGCATTAATATACTGTATTGGTGCTTTTCTTTCTGACTTCACTCTGTATAAAAGGCTCCAGTTTCATCCACCTCATTAAAACTGATTCAAATGCATTCTTTTTTATAGGTAAGTAATATTCCATCGTGTATATGTACTACAGCTTCCTTATCCATTCTTCCTTATCCATTCCTTGTCCATCTGCTGATGGACATCTAGGTTGCCTCCATGTCCTAGCTAGTAAACAGTGCTGCAGTGAACATTGGGGTGCATGTGTCTCTTTCAATTCTGGTTTCTTCAGTGTGTATGCCCAGCAGTAGGATTGCTGGGTCATATGGCAGTTGTATTTCCAGTTTTTTTAAGGAATCTCCACGCTGTTCTCCATAGTGGGTGTACTAGTTTGCATTCCCACCAACAGTGTAAGAGGGTTCCCTTTTCTCCACACCCTCTCCAGCATTTATTGTTTGTAGACTTTTTGATGGCAGCCATTCTGACCGGCGTGTAATGGTACCTCGTTGTGGTTTTGATTTGCATTTCTCTGATAATGAGTGATGTTGAGCATCTTTTCATGTGTTTGTTAGCCACCTGTATGTCTTCTTTGGAGAAATGTCTGTTTAGTTCTTTGGCCCATTTTTTGATTGGGTCATTTATTTTTCTGGTATTGAGCTATATGAGCTGCTTGTATATTTTTGCAATTAACTCTTTGTCAGTTGCTTTGTTTGCTCTTATTTTCTCCCGTTCTGATGGCTGTCTTTTCACCTAGCTTGTAGTTTCTTTCACTGTGCAAAAGCTTTTAAGCTTAATTAGATCTTAGATCCCATTTGATTATTTTTGTTTTTATTTCCATTACTCTGGGAGGTGGCTTATAGATGGTCTTGCTGTGATTTATGTCAGAGAGTGTTCTGCCTATGTTTTCCTCTTAAGAGTTTTATAGTTTCTGGTCTTACATTTAGATCTTTAATCCATTTTGAGTTTATTTTTGTGTATGGTGTTAGAAAGTGTTCTAGTTTCATTCTTTTACAGGTGGTTGATCAGTTTTCCCACACCGCTTGTTAAAGAGATTGACAGTGGAATATTTTTAAAGTGCTGAAAGAAAAACTGTTAATATACAGTTTTTTTTACGCAGTGAAATATCCTTCAGAAGAAAGGTCAGATGAAAAGAAATTGAGAACACTATCTTTAGAAAAATTGAAGAAAATCCTAAATGGATAATCTACCTAAAGAAAATATTAATAATCCCAGATGAAAGCTTAAAACTACAGGAAAGGGTAACTGTGTGAAAACCCTAATGAATATCAGCTGTTCTAAAGTGATGATAATGTCTCTAAAATATATAGAGAGAATTAAATATTAGGTTGGTGAAAAAGTATTGTGGTTTCAACATGGTAAAATTACAACTGTTTGAAGAGCAACTATCAATGAGAATCACTTGAATACAGCAGAAAATATTTTCACAACTAAAGATACAATGAAGGAACCAAAACAAGATGGGTAGAACTTCCCTGGCAATCCACTGGTTAAGATGGCAGGCTTCCACTGCAGGGGGCTTGTATTCGATGCCACACGCTGCACAGAGTGGCTGGAAGATTAAGGGAAAAAAGGGTAGGAGAGGGCAGAGACATAATGTAGGCACACCCTCAGGTAGGTGATCACAAACTGGGGGATAATCACAGGCACAGAAGTTCTCCCCAAAGAGCAGGGGGTCCAAGCCACACATCAGACTCCTGAGCTGAGGGTCCTGCACTATGAAGCCAAGCCCTCAAAACTTGTGGCTTTGAAAGCCAGCAGGATTTGAATATTGGAGAGCCAGAGGAAACAGAAACTCCACTCTTAAAGAGCACACACAGACTCTCACTTGCTCTGAGTCCCAGAACAGAAACAGTTAGGAAGGAACCTGTTAGGACCCACTTGCTGATCTTATAGAGTCTCCTAGACAGGGAGGGGGCAACTAGGATAAAGAAATTGAGGCCAAAAGAGGTTAAGGAACCTGTTCAAGGTCACATAGCTAACAAAGTGACAGATCCTGGCTTCTCATTCAGGCAGTTTGGATATACTGCAAGGAAATCAAACCAGTCAGTCCTAAAGGAAATCAACTCTAAATCTAAATGTTCATTGGAAGGACTGAAGCTGAAGCTGAAGCTCCAATACTTTTGCCACCTGATGTGAAGAGCCAACTCATTGGAAAAGACCCTGATCCTGGGAAAGATTGAAGGCAAAAGGAGAAGGGGGTGGCACAGGATGAGATGGTTAGATAGTATCCCCAACTCAATGGGCATGAATTTGAGCAAACTGGGAGATAGTGAAGAATGGAAAGAAAGCCTGGCTTGCTGCAGTCCATGCGGTCACAGAGAGTCAGACACAACTTAGCAACTGAACAACAGCAAATTTTCTCTTAACCAATAAGGGTTTTGTTTTTTAATATTGAAGTATATTTGCTGTACATATTATGTGTTACAGATGAACAATATGGTGATTCACAATGTTTATACTTCATTTATTGTCTCGTTACTAAGTTGTAACCGACTGTTTTGTGAACCCATGGACTGTAGCCCACCAGGCTCCTGTGTGCATGGGATTTTCCAGGCAAGAATACTGGAGTGGGTTGCCACTTCCTTCTCCAAGGGCTCTTCCTGAACCAGGGATCGAACCCACGTCTCCTGCTTGGCAGGTGTATTCTTTACCACTGAGCCACCTGCACTTCATTTATTTGTTGTTGTTCAGTTGCTAAATCATGTCTGACTCTTGTGTGACCCCATGGATTATAAGCCCACTAGGATCCTTTGTCCATGAGATTTCTAGACAAAAAATATTGGAGTGGGTTGCCATTTCCTTCTCCAGGGGATCTTCCTGACCCAGGCATTGAACCCACATCTCCTTCACTGCAGGTGGATTCTTTACTGCTGAGCCACCAGGGAAGCCCCATACATCATTGATAGTTAATATAAAATATGGGCTATATTCCTTGTGTTGTACAAGATGTTTTCTTAGCTTATTTTGTATCTAATAATTTGTACCTCATAATCCACTACACCTATACTTAGCATCTCCCCCCTGCCTTCACCCCACTGGTAACTGAGATTATTGCCTTGTGAGTTTTATTGTATTTGATGAACTTTGTTTTCAATAAACATATTTTTGAATTTCAGATTGTATTTTTCTAGTTTCAGTGGAGATTGTAGTATTAGTAGGTAATTCTGTTTAGATTATTCTATAGGGATGGATACAATTCCTTTGAGAAATTTTTACCTTGAGATATGTTTAGTATAAATGATGTTTTCTGGTTATAATTATACAAATTCAATATTTTCAAGTTTTTCTGATGTTAAAAACCATTTTCCCTTCTGTGTGTATATTATATATCTAATTTTTTGGTAATTTTAAATTATCAAAATTTAATGAATATTTTGTAATTTATGAAATAAATTTATGAAATATTTGTCATTTATGAAATATTTAATATAAGATTAAAGTTGAATTTAAGACTTTCAAAATTACCATCAAGCTTATTTAAGAAAGTGCTGGCAAGTAAAGCCTCTAGTCTTGATTTCATAACCATCAAGAATTTTATCCTATTCTTTATAAACTGGAACTAGTCAGAAATCAAATGGGTTTTGTGAAACACAGTGAAGAAATTAACAAATAATTCTATAGTCCCCTTTCCATTTCATTAACTAGATGAAGTTATTTAAATTTTTTCTGAATGACTTATTTTATCAATGAATAAGGTATAATTTCAGAATTTTATCTTTTTGAAAAATTAAAATCTTCCTAGGACAAACTGAATTATGTATCTTTGAATTCATCAATTTAACTCATTCAAAATTTTGATGTATTTTTTCTTGTGACTCATTATTTAATGATTTTTAAATACTTCTACATTTAGGGGATGACTTAAAAATGATTTTTGTGTAAATAGTGATTTTTGATCCAAATGTTGATTTAGTTGACCCTGAAACAACAACTACTGTTACTAAAATTAAATTATTGCTGTGTTCACTGTTTGTTCCAAAGGTTGCGCAATGAATTCAAAGATGCTGTTGTTGAAAAACAATTGGAGGCCCTTCCCTTTGGCACAGAGATGGGAAATGAGATATATACAGATGACGAAACAGTCAGGAATCTTCAAGAACAACTAAAACTGGCCAATCAGGTGGGTGATATATGTATTATCCTGAATAAACAGAATTTCTAAAAATCTGTGATCAGTCATTATTTATGAATGATAATAGAATATTGAAATTGTTAGCATGATGATTTTCTACAGTTTGCAAAATAGTTAACAGGTAGCAAAACTTGTAATATGTACACTTGCTGTATGTTACAGTTGCCATGTATATATTTTAATTGAATCCTAATTCTTTTGGCATGATTTTTTGTGTGTTGTAAAATATTTTAATGCAAAAGAAAATTTTTGAAGAAAAGAATCAATTATCCACTTGCCTAAATTTACATTTTTTCCCATATTTTCTTCTGATACCATTTTCTTCAGTTTTCAAAGATTATAGAATTATATTTTTCTAAACTTACACTTCTTTTAGAATTATGCTTTTCCTCCTTTTTTCTCCCTTTATGGTTATCGAAATATTTGGGAAGCTATATTGTTTATATCCTGTTTTTAGCATTGTAATTTTTTTGGTTATATATAAGAGAATGTTATTGTAATTTATAATTTTGTATGCCAGGTATCTTGTATCTTTTATGGATTTGAATCCCATTTTTATACCTTCCTGTGTTCCTCAGTTTCTTCATTTTTATAAATGGGGATTAGAAATTCATTATTAAAGTTTTGATTTTATAGTTATCTGTAAAAAGTTGAATTGTCTTTTATTCCTTGGAAATTTGATTTTGAAATTCATGGCTTTCAAAAGTGATATCATTTGTTAATTAGATAGGCTATATATACCTTGTTAAGGAGCGTTATGTAGCACTGAATTCTTTTTAATGTATAAAGGGAAGGAATTTGAAAAGTAATAGAGGGAAAAAAATAATGAGGAAAGCATGTTCTTTGCTCTGTTTTAGCCTAGTATTTCAGGAAGAATTTATTAATGTTCATGCATGCATGCATGCTAAATCGCTTCAGTCCTCTCTGACTCTTGCAAGCTGTAGCCCACCAGGCTCCCCTGTCCATGGGACTGTCCAGGCAAGAATACTAGACTGAGTTGCCATGCCCTCCTTCAGGGAATCTTCCCCACCCAGGGATCGAACCCATGTCTCTTATGTCTCCTGCATTGGCAACGGGTTCTTTACCACTAGTGCCACCTGGGAAGCCCACTAATGTTCACATATAAATAAGTAAATGATAATTAATTTAGACTTCAAACTGCTTTCTAACCAGACATTAAATACTGTAGCAGAATGTGCATCTCTTGTTACTCTTAAAAAATACTGTGACAGACACATGTAAAAGAACCCTCACTTGTACACCTTAAATATAGGCAGTGATTGTCAGCCACACATCAATAAGTTTTTAAAAATTTAATTTATAAAAGAAAGCAGAGTGCAGAACTAGACAAGATTTGTAGTTTCAACGAACAAACAGAAAAGACGAATTCTACTTCTAAAAAGCATCTCTCTGTAGTACTTTTGTTGCTATAATTTCTAACGCTCAATTTTGTTTTTTTTTTTAGTCACATTTGTTCTCATTCCTCACCCCTTTTTCCTATCTTCCTGTCTTTGCCTTTCTCCATCTTCATCTTGCTTGGTCCCATATTATTTCTCTGAAGATGGTCCTTTTTGCTACATTTTGAGTTATTACTTCCTAGTAAGTTTGGTGAGGTCCAGCTTTGAGCAGTCAAAATTGAAAGTTTGTGAAAGACAAATTTTGCCACAATATCTGCAATGTACTTTGTATATAAATGTGAAATGTTAACTGAGTGACAGTTCAAGCAGTTTTATAAAATGTTAATGAATCCATACAGTAATAACGTTAAATGTTCTGCTTATTACTTATACATTCATGTTTTTGTACATTACTAAGTTCTACGTACAGTTGTTTTGGTATCCATCACTAGATTGAAAAACCTTTGTGTCATGCATGAGGACTAGGTGAATCCAAACTGAATGAATTGAAAACTAAATACAATGCAATTTATAGTAGAAAATTGAGAGAGAATTCTTTATTATATTATGCTTTATTAAAGCAATAAGTCTAATAATTTAATAAGATTCAAATATCTTCATCCATTTCACAAATATTTATTAGGTAGCTACTATATATGAGACACTGTGTGTAGTGTTGATCACGCAGTGGAGAATGTTGGCATCTGCTTTTGTGAAACACACAAGCTTTTGAAAGAAAAATCTGGTCAAACCTCTTGAGTTTGGTCCCCATTCTACTTTCTCACTCTGTGATCTTGGGAAATCTTTTTGTGCTTCACCTTCTTCATTTATAAACAGAGATTATAGTAATTCTCCTTTTATGGGGTTCTTAAGATAATTAAAGTTTTAAATCCCCATAAAGCACATAGTGTAATGCCTAGCACATGTGTGAAATAAATTTATCTATTATTTTTATCATCTTTATTATTATTATTGCTAAACAGCAAGATGAAGAATTAAAATTAGGTGTAAAAAATTCTGTGTATCTCAAGTATAATTGTTTTGGGGTCCAATAACACCGGTACAATATCAAGTACCTAACTAAATATTTTTAGTTTGGAGTATTTTGTTTTCTCATAATAGTATGATTTATAAAAATCTTTCTGGAGGGCATCTTGGCAATAAAAGCCTAGAAATGTTTATATCCTTTGACCAGTTAATTTGATGGTGACATTACATAGATTCTAGGAACCTGTCCTAAGAAATTGTTATATATAAAAATATATGAATAAATATATTCATTATAATAATGTTTTGCTTGTGAAAAATTGGAGGTATTTTTTAAAACACCTAAAATATGGAATCATTTCAGTTGTGTTTCTTTTTTCCAAATTATGGGTTATATATTAGTATAGTGGTTCTCAAATTTTAGTGTTTATTATAATCACCTGGGGGCTTATTAAAATAAAGATTGTTACCCTCTCCCCCAAGTTTTTGATTCAAGAAGTCTAGGATATGAGTCAGTAACTTATGTCTCTAACAGGTTCCAAGGTATTGCTGCTAGTCCTTTCAGAACCACTGGTCTAGGAGAATCTGGGCTTTCTACCTAGCATTCCAGATGATTTTTACCATCAGACACATTTGAAAAAATTGCAGTTTTGAGATAGGTATTTTTATGACTAGTCCATTGAAAATAAAATAGTCTTAAAAAAATAAAATGAGTTGTAGAGGGTCATTCAGCCAGGAATTAGAAATACAGCCCGAATTCTGGCTCCATATTCTACTTTTGTCTACAAGTTTTAAACTATGTAAGTTTTAGGCAAACTAATAAAAGATTTTAGAAGTCAGGATAATGGTTATTTTTGGAGGATTGTAGTATCTAGTAGAAAGGGGCAACTGGCTTTAAGGTACTGGTAATAGCATTCTCTGTCTTGAACTGGTTGCTGGTCACATGAGTGCAGTCACTGTACAAATTTATGATTTGTGTGTCTCTGAAAGCATATTATACCTCAGAAAGTTTCTTTAGAACTTATAAATGTATTATTTATTTGAATTGTATACTTATTATGTTCCAAAAATGCTTATGTTTTCACTACACCATCTTACCTACTTATTAAAACTGAGAGAGGAATAGCTCTGACCTGGAATTTAAAAGCTTGGGCTTTAGAGACAAAGAGATGAAGATTTCTTCTTGATTCTGTCAGCAGCTTGCTGAGTGACTCCAGGCAAATGGCCTGAACCTTAGTTTCCACTTCCCTAAAAAGAGAATAATGCTTTTTATATGCTGGCTTAGTTTCTCAACCTTCTTGGTTTAAGAACCCCTCTTCAGTATACTTAACAATTATTGAGGACTCAGAAAAGCTTTTTTTTTTTTTGGTGGGACATTTATCATAATACTAATTAAAACTAAGACATTTTTGTTTTATTTTTTTAAATTTGTTAATAATTTTATTTATTTGGCTGTGTTGCGTCTTCATTGCTGAGTGGGCTTTTTCTCTAGTTGGGGTGAGCAGGGGGCTACTCCCTAGTTATAGGCTTCTCACTGTGGTGGTTTCTTCTGTTGTAGAGCAGGGACTCTAGGGCCTGAGAGCTTCAGTAGTTGCATCACACAAGCTCAATATTGGCAGCTCCCAGGCTCTAGAGCACAGGCTCAATAGTTGTGGAGCACGGGCTTACTTGCTCCTTAAGACGTGGGATCTTCTCAGACCAGGGATCGAACCTATGTCTCCTGCATTGGCAAGCAGATTCTTTATCCCTGGGCCACCAGAGAAGACCCTAAAATTTATTCTTTTTTTTTTTTCTTTTTAATATATTTTTTTATTGAAAGATAATTGCTTTACAGAATTTTGTTGTTTTCTGTCAAACCTCAAAATGAATCAGTCATAGGTATACATACATCCCCTCCCTTTTGAACCTCTCTCCCATCTCCCTCCCCACCCCACCTGTCTAGGTTGATAGAGAGCCCCATTTGAGTCTCCTTAGCCATACAACAAATTCCTGTTGGCTATCTATTTTACATATGGTAAATGTAAATTTCCATTTTACTCTTTCCATACATCTCACCCTCTCCTCCCCTCTCCCCATGTCCATAAATCTATTCTCTATGTCTGTTTCTCCACTGTTGCCCTGTAAAATTCTTCAGTACCATTTTTCTACATTCCATATATGTGCGTTAGAATATGATATTTATCTTTCTCCTTCTGACTCACTTCACTCTGTATAATAGGTTCTAGGTTCATCCACCTCATGAAAACTGACTCAGATATGTTCCTTTATATGGCTGAGTAATATTCCATTGTGTATATGTACCATAACTTCTTTATCCATTCATCTGTCAGTGGACATTTAGGTTGCCTTCCATGTTCTAACTATTGTAAATAGTGCTGCAGTGAACAATGGGATACATGTGTCTTTTTCAATTTTGGTTTCCTTAGGTTATATGCTTAGGAGTAGGACTGCTGGATCATATGATGGTTTTATTCCTAGTTTTTTAAGGAATCTCCATACTGTCTTCTCGGAGAAGGCAATGGCAACCCACTCCAGTACTCTAGCCTGGAAAATCCCATGGACGGAGGAGCCTGGTAGGCTGCAGTCCATGAGGTCGCTAGGAGTTGGACTTGACTAGGCGACTTCACTTTCACTTTTCACTTTCATGCATTGAAGAAGGAAATGGCAACCCACTCCAGTATTCTTGCCTGGAGAATCCCAGGGACGGGGGAGCCTGGTGGGCTCCCGTCTATGGGGTCGCACAGAGTCGGACACAACTGAAGCGACTTAGCAGCAGCATACTGTCTTCTATAGTGGCTGTATCAATTTACATTCCCACCAAAAGCACAAGAGCGTTCCCTTTTCTCCACACCCTCTCCAGCATTTATTGTAGACTTTTTCATGACGGCCATTCTGACCAGTGTGAGGTGATAGCTCATTGTGGTCTTGATTTGCTTTTCTCTAATAATAAGCAGTGTTGAGCATCTTTTCATGTGTTTGTTAGCCATCTGTATGTCTTCTCTGGAGAAATGTCTGTTTAGGTCTTTTTTCCACTTTTTGACTGAGTTGTTGGTTTTTCTGATATTGAGTTGTATGAGCTGCTTGTATATTTTGGAAATTAATCCTTTGTCCAGTTGTTTCATTTGCTATTATTTTCTCCCATTCTGAGTGTTGTCTTTTCACCTTGCTTATAGTTTCCTTTCTCAGCAAAAGCTTTTAAGTTTAATCAGGTCCCACTTATTTACTTTTGTTTTTATTTCCATTGCTCTAGGAGGTGAGTCATAGAGGATCTTGCTTTGATTTATGTCAACGAGTGTTCTGCCTATGTTTTCCTCTAAGAGTTTTACAGTTTCTGGTCTCACATTTAGGACTTTAATTCATTTTGAGTTTATCTTTGTCTGTTGTGTTAGGAAGTGTTCTAATTTCATTCTTTTACACGTAGCTGTCCAGGTTTCGCAGCACCATTTTTTGAAGAGGCTGTCCTTGCCCCATTGTGTATTCTTGCCTCTTTTGTCAAAAACAAGGTACCCATAGGTGCATGGGTTTATTTCTTGGCTTTCTATCTTGTTCCATTGGTCTTTGTTTCTGTTTTTGTACCAGTACCATACTGTCTTGATCACTGTAGCTTTGTAATATAATCTGAAGTCAGGAAGGTTGATTCCTCCAGCTCCATTCTTCTTTTGCAAGACTGCTTTGGTTTTTTGGGGTCTTTTGTGTTCCATATGAATTGTAAAATTTTTTGCTCTAGTTCTGTGAAAAATGCCATTGGTAATTTGATAGGGATTGCATTGAATCTGTAGATTGCATTAGGTAGTATAGTCATTTTCACAGTATTGATTCTTCCTACCCAGGAACAAGGAATATCTCTCCATCTGCATGTGTTGTCTTTGATTGCTTTCATTAGTGTCTTAAAATTTTCTGTGTTATAGTTCTTTTGTCTCCTTAGGTAAGTTTACTCCTAGATATTTAATTCTTTTTGTTGCAATGGTAAATGGGATTGATTCCTTAATTTCTCTTTCTGACTTGTCATTGTTAGTATATAGAAATGCAAGTGATTTCTGTGTATTGATTTGGTAACCTGCAACTTTACTAAATTCACTGATTAGCTCTAGTGTTTGATAGTATCTTTAGGGTTTTCTATGTATAGAATCCTGTCATCTGCAAACAGTGAGAGCTTTACTTCTTTTCCAATTTGGATTCTTTTTATTTATTTTTCTTCTCTGATGGCTGAAGCTAGGACTTCCAGAACTTTATTGAATAATAGTGGTGAAAGTGGACACCCTTGTCTTGTTCATGATCTTAGGGGGAATGCATTCAGTTTTTCACCATTGAGAATAATGTTGGCTGTAGGCTTATCATATATGGCCTTTACTGTGTTGAGGTAGGTTCTTTCTAAGCCCATTTTTTGAAGAATTTCAATCATAAATGGTCCTGAATTTTTTCGAAGGCTTTTTCTGCATTTATTGAGATGACCATATGGTTTTTATCTTTAAATTTGTTAATATGGTGTATCACATTGATTGACTTGCATATATTAAAGAATCCTTGCATCCCTGGAATAAACCCAACTTGATCATGGTATATGAGCTTTTTGATGTGTTGCTGAATTCTCTTTGCTAAAATTTTGAATCCTTGCATCCCTGGAATAAACCCAACTTGATCATGGTATATGAGCTTTTTAATGTGTTGCTGAATTCTCTGTGCTAAAATTTTGTTGAGGATTTTTTCATCTATGTCCATCAGTGATACTGACCTGTAGTTTTCTTTTTTTGTGTTGTCTTTCTCTGGTTTTAGTATCAGGGTGATGGTGGCCTCATGGAATGAGTTTGGCAGTGTTCCTTCCTCTGCAATTTTTTGAAAGAGTTTAGAAGGATAGGCATTAGCTCTTCTCTCTAAATGTTTGATAGAATTCTCCTGTGAAGCCATCTGGTCCTGGGCTTTTATTTTTTAGGATATTTTGTTCACAGCTTCAGTTTCAGTGCTTTTAATTGGGTTCTTCATAATTTCTGTTTCTTCTTGGTTCAGTCTTGGAAGATTGAACTTATCTAGGAATCTGTCCATTTCTTCCAGGTTATCCATTTTGTTGCCATATAGTTGTTCATAATAGTCTCTTATAATCCTTTATATTTCTGCATTGTCTGTTGTAACCTATCCTTTTTCATTTCTGATTTTGTTGATTTGATTCTTCTCTCTTTTTTTCTTGATGAGCCTGGCTAAAGGTTTATCAATTTTGTTTATCTTCTCAAAGAAGCAGCTTTTAGTTTTATTAATCTTTACTATTGTTCTTTCATTTCTTTTCAATTATTTCTGCTCAGATCTTTATGATTTCTGTCCTAATTTTGAGGGTTTTTTGTTCTTCTTTTTCCAGTTGTTTTAGGTGTAAACTTAGTCTATTTGATGTTTTTCTTATTTCTTGAGGTAGGATTGTCTTGCTATAAACTTCCCTTTTAGAACTGCTTTTACTGCATCCCATAGGTTTTCAGTTGTCATGTTTTCATTGTCATTTGTTTATAGAAATTTTTCGGTTTCCCTTTTGATTTCTTCAGTAACTGGTTGGTTATTTAGAAATGTGTTGTTTAATCTCCACATGTTTATGTTTTTCACAGTTTCTTTTTTGTGATTGCTATCTAGTCTCATAGCATTGTGGTCAGAGAAGATGCTTGATATGATTTCAGTTTTCTTAAATTTACTGAGGTTTGATTTGTGACCCAAGATGTGGTCTATCCTGGAGAATGTTCCATGTGCACTTGGGAAGAAGGTGTATTCTTCTGCATTTGGCTGGAATGTCCTGAAGATATCATTGAGATCCATCTCATCTAATGTATCATTTAAGACTTGTATTTCCTTATTAATTTTCTGTTTTGATGATCTGTCTATTGGTGTGAATGGGGTGTTAAAGTCTCCTACAATTATTGTGTTATCATCAGTTTCTGCTTTTATGTCTCTTAGTGTTTGTCTTATGTATTGAGGTGCTCCTATGTTGGGTGCATAGATATTTACAATTGTCATGTCTTCGTCTTGGATTGATCCCTTGATCATTATGTACTGTCCTTCCTTATCTCTTGTAATATTCTTTATTTTAAGGTCGATTTTGTCTGATATGAGGATTGCTACTCCAGCTTTCTTTAGCTTCCCATTTGAATGGAATATATTTTTCCATCCTCTCACTTTCAGTCTATATGTGTCTTTAGGTCTAAGGTGGGTGTCTTGTAAGCAGCATATTTATGGGTCTTGTTTTTTTATTCATTCAGCCAGTCTGTGTCTTTTGGTTGGAGCATTTAATCCATTTACATTTAAAGTAATCATTGATATATGTGTTCCTATTTTCATTTTCTTAATTGTTTGGGGTTTATTCTGTAGATCCTTTTTCTTCTCTTGTGTTTCTTGACTATGTAAGCCCCTTTGAACATTTGTTGTAAAACTGGTTTGATGGTACTGAATTCTCTTAACTTTTGCCTGTCTGAATAGATCTTTATTTCTCCATCAATTTTGAATGAGATCCTTGCCAAGTACAGTAATCTTGGTTGTAGATTTTCCCCTTTCAGTACTTTAGATATATCCTGCCATTCCCTTTTGGCCTGCAGAGTTTCTGCTGAAAGATCAGCTGTTGAGCATATGGGGTTTCCCTTGTATGTTACTTGTTGCTTCTCCCTTGCTGCTTTTCATAGTCTTTCTTTGTGCTTGTTAGTCTTTGTTAGTTTGATTAGTATGTGTCTTGGTGTGTTTCTCCTTGGATTTATTCTATATGGGACTCCTTATGCCTCTTGGACTTGATTGACTATTTCCTTTTCCATGTTGGGGAAATTTTCAACTATAATATCATCAAATATTTTCTCATACCCTTTCTTTTTCTCTTCTTCTTCTGGCACCCCTATAATTCAAATGTTGGTGCATGTGGTATTGTCCCAGAGGTCTCTGAGACTATCCTCAATTCTTTTCATTCTTTTTACTTTATTCTGCTCTTCAGAAGTTATTTCCACCATTTTATCTTCCAGGTCACTGATTCGTTCTTATGCTTCAGGTATTCTGCTATAATTCCTTCTAGAGTATTTTTAATTTCAGTAATTATGTTGTTTTTATGTTTATTCTTTAATTCTTCTGTGTCTTTGTTAATTGAGTCTCACATTTTCTCCATTTTGTTTTCAAAGTTTTTGAGCATTTTTACTATCATTATTCTGAATTCTTTTTCAGGTAGTTTGCCTGTTTCCTCTTCATTCATTTGGACTTCTGTGTTTTTAGTTTGTTCCTTCACTTGTGTAGTATTTTTCTACCTTTTATTTTTTTTTAACTTGCTGTGTTTGAGGTCTCCTTTTCCCAGGCTTCAAGGTTGAATTCTTTCTCCCTTTTGGTTTCTGCCCTTCTAAGGTTTGTCCAGCGGTTTGTGTAAGCTTCATATAGGGTGCGATTTGTGCTGAGTTTTAGTTTGTTTGTTTTTCCTCTGATGGGCAAGGCTGAGTGAGGTGGTAATCCTGTCTGATGATTGGGTTTGTGTTTTTGTTTTGTTTGTTGTTTAGATGAGGTGTCCTGTGCTACTGGAGGGTGCTGCTGATGGTTGGGTGATGCCGGGTCTTGTATTCAACTGGTTTCCTTTGTGTGAGTTCTCACTCTTTCATACTCCCTAGGGTTAGTTCTCTGGTAGTCTAGAGTTTTGGAATCAGTGCTCCCACCCAAAGGCTCAGGGATTGATCTCTTCAATGACCCTTGTCAAGTTGGTTTAGCCAGAATGCCATTATGTTTCCTCTTAGGGATTTTTCATCCACAGACCCCCAACTCTGCTCTGGATCTCATATCTGACCTATCAGAGAACAGCATCTGAAACTGAGAGATGCTACCCATCCTTCTAATTCATGCTGAGCCTAGTAGAGTGTATGTGGTAGAGGCTGAATGGTGTTCCCAGACTGTCCCCCGAAACCGATTTCCCTGGGCGCCTTCCTTGGAGGGGACTGTAGGGACCCACATTCAGAAAATGCTGCTTAGTTTGGCATTTAAATCCAGCAGGCCAGAAATAACACTCTCACTGCTTAAAAGTTTCCTGCTTCCCTCCTCCAGGCAAAAGGGGTCTTTAAAGAACAAGGAACTGGGAAAGCCCAGTTCCTCAATGAGTGAATAGTTTTTGCTGTGCTTTGTGGAGGACTTTCCTGGTTCCTCAGATGGTAAAGAATCTATCTGCAATGTCCCTAAAATGTTTTTAATTGAAGGATAATTGCTTTACAATATTGTGTTGTTATTTTCTGCTGTACTTCAGCATGAGTCAGCTGTAGGCATACCTATGTGCCCTCCCTCTTGAACGTCCTCCTCACCTCCCATCCCGTCCTACCCTCTAGGGTGTCACAGAGAACGGGTTTGAGCTCCTTGAGTCGGACAGCAAATCCCCCTGGCTCTCTGTCTTACACATGGTAGTTTATATGTTTCCATGCTTCTCTCCATTCATCCCACCTTCTCCTTCCCCCCAGTCCCATGTCCACAGCTCTGTCCTCTGTGTCTGTGTATCCATTGCTTCCTGCCGGTAGGTTCATCAGTACCTTTTTCCTATGTTCTGTGTTGTTATTGTTCAGTCTCTCAGTCATGTACAGTTCTTTGTGACACCATGGACTGCAGCACGCCAGGCTTCCCTGACCTTCACCATCTCCCAGTTCAGTTCAGTTTAGTCCAGTTGCTCAGTTGTGCCTGACTCTTTGTCATCCAGTGGATTATAGCACACCAGGCCTCCCTGTCCATCACCAGCTCCCGGTTTGCTCAAACTCAAGTCCTTTGAGTTGGTGATGCTATCCAACCATCTCATCCTCTGTCAACCCCTTTTCCCCCCGCCTTCAGTCTTTCTCAGCATCAGAGTCTTTTCCAGTGATTCAGTTCTTTGCGTCAGGTGGCCAAAGTATTGGAGTTTCAGCTTCAGCATCAGTCCTTCCAATGAATATTCAGGACTGATTTCCTTTAGGATTGAGTGGTTTGATCTCCTTGCAGTCCAGGGAACTCTCAAGAGTCTTCTCTTGAGAAGATGGAAACACCAGATGGAAAGCATCAGTTCTTCGGCACTCAACCTTGTTTTTGGTCCAACTCTCATATCCGTACATTTGTACTGGGAAGACCACAGCTTTGAATCTTTGTTGGCAACCTGACATCTCTGCTTTTAATACGCTGTCTATGTTTGTCTTAGCTTTCCTTTCAAGGAGCAAACATCTTTTAATTTCATGGCTGCATTTACCCATTCTCAGTGATTTTGGAGTCCAAGAAAAGAAAATCTGTCATTGTTTCCATTTTTCCCCCTCTGTTTACCATGAAATTATGGGCCCAGATGCCATAGTCTTAGTTTTTTGAATGTTGAGTTTTAAGCCAGCTTTTTTACTCTCCTCTTTGACCCTCATCAAGAGACTCTTTAGTTCTTCTCTCTCTGCCATTAGAGTGGTATCATCTGCGTATCTGAGGTTGTTGATATTTCTCCCTGCAATCTTGATTCCAGCTTGTGCTTCATCCAGCCTGGCATTTCACATGATATACTCTGCATATAAGCTAAATAAGCAGGGTGACACTGTACACCCTTGACATACTCCTTTCCCAGTTTGGAACCAATCCATTGCTCCATGTCTGGTTCTAACTGTTGCTTCTTGACCTGTGTGTAGGTTTCTCAGGAGACAGGTAAAGTGGCCTGGTATCCCAGTCTTTAAGAATTTTCCACAGTTGGTTGTGATCCACACAATCAAAGGGTTTAGTGTAGTCAATGAAGCAGAAGTAGATTTTGGAATTCTCTTGATTTTCTGTGATTCAACGGATGTTGGCAATTTTATCTCTGACTCCTCTGCCTTTTCTAAATCCAGCTGTTACATCTGGAAGTCCTCAGTTCATGTACTGTTGAAGTCTACCTTGAAGGATTTTGAGCATTACCTTGCTAGCGTGTGAAATGAGTGCAGTTGTGCAGTAGTTTCAACTTTCTTTGGCCTTGCCTTTCTTTGGGATTGTAATGAGAACTGACCTTTTCCAGTCCTGTGGCCACTGCTGAGTTTTCCAAATTTGCTGGCCTATTGAGTGCCCCACTTTCATAGCATCATCTTCTAGGATTTGCGATAGCTCAGCTGTAATTCCATCACCTCCACTAGCTTTGTAGTGATGCTTCCTAAGGCCACTTGACTTTGTACTCCAAGATGTCAGGCTCTAGGTGAGTGGTCACACCTTGTGGTTATCTGGGTCATTAAGATCTTTTTTATAATGTTCTTCTGTGTGTTCTTGCCACCACTTCTTAATATCTTCTGCTTCTGTTAGGTCTGTACCATTTCTGTCCTTTATTGTGCCCATCTTTGCTCAAAATGTTCCCTTGATATCTCTAATTTTCTTGAAGCAATCTCTAGTCTTTCCCATTCTATTGTTTTCCTCTATTTCTTTGCATTGTTCACTTAGGAAGGCTTTCTTATCTCTCCTTGCTATTCTTTGGAACTCTGCATTCAAATGGGTATATCTTTCCTTTTCTCCTTTGCCTTTTGCTTCCCTATGTACTTGCTAATATACAGTATTTGTTTTTCTTTTCCTGACTTATTTCATTGTATATAATAGGTTCTTCGTTCATCTACCTCATTAGAATTGACTGAAATGTCTTCCTTTTTATGACTGAGTAGTATTCCATTGTATGTATGTAAAAGCTTCTTTATCCATTCATCTGTTGATGAGCATCTAGGTTGCTTCCATGTCCCAGCTATTGCAAATAGTGCTATATTGAACACTAGGTTACCTGTATCCTTTTCAATTATGCTTTTCCCAGGGTATGCTCTCAGTAGTGGAACGGTTGGATCATCTGATAGTTTTATTCCTAGTTTTCTTAAGGAATCTCCATACTCTTCTCCATAATGTCTGTATCAATTTACATTCCTACCAACCATGCAAAAGGAGTTCCCTTTCTACACACTCTCTCAAGCATTTATTATTTGTCGATTTTTTTCGTGATGGCCATTCTGATCAGTGTGAGTTGATATCTCCTTGTAGTTTTGATTTGGATTTCTCTAATAAAGTACAATTTGAGCTACTTTTCATATATTTATTAGCCACCTGTATGTCTTCTTTGAAGAAATGTCTATTTAGGTCTTTTGCCCACTTTCCACTTTTTAATTGGGTTGTATGTTTTTCTGTTATTGAGTTGCATGAACAGCTTGTATATTTTGGAAATTAGTCCTCTGTCAGTTGTTTCATTTGCTATTCTCCCATTCTATGGGTTGTCTTTTCACTTTGTTTATAGTTTCCTTTGTCATGCAAAAGTTTTTAAGTTTAATTAGATCCCACTTGTTTGTTTTTATTTCCATTACTCGAGGAGGTGGGTCATAGAGGATCTTGCTGTGATTTATGTCATAGAGTGTTTTGCCTGTTTTCCTCTAAGAGTTTTATAGTTTCTGGTCTTACATTTAGGTCTTTAATCCAGTTTGAGTTTATCTTCATGTGTGGTGTCAGAAAGTGTTCTAATTTCATTCTTTTAAATGGAGCGGTCCAGTTTTGCAGCACCTCTTACTGAAGAGACTGTCTTTTCTCCGTTGCATGTTCTTGCCTCCTTTGATGGAAGAAAGATGACATAAACAGGTGGAGAGTCATTTCATGCTCCTGGGTTGGCAGAATCAATGGTGTCAAAAATCAATATACTATCAAAAGCAGTCTACAGAGTCAGTGCAATCCTTATCAATTTACCAATGGCATTTTTCACAGAGCTAGAATTAAAAATTTCACAATTCATATTGAAACACAAGAGACCCTGAATAGCCAAAGCAGTCTTGAGAAAAAGGAACGGAGCTGGAGGAATCGTTCTTCCTGATTTCATCCTGTGATACAGAGCTATAGTCATCAAGACAGTGTGGTACTGACACAAAACACAAATACAACTCAAAATGGATTAAAGATCTAAATGTAAGACCAGAAACTATAAAACTCCTAGAGGAGAACATAGGCAAAACACTCTCCGACATAAATCACAGCAAGATCCTCTATGACCCACCTCCCAGAATATTGGAAATAAAAGCAAAACTAAACAAATGGGATCTAATGAAACTTAAAAGCTTTTGCACTACAAAAGAAACTATAAGTAAGGTGAAAAGACAGCCGTCAGATTGGGAGAAAATAATAGCAAATGAAGAAACAGACAAAGGATTAATCTCAAAAATATACAAGCAACTCCTGCAGCTCAATTCCAGAAAAATAAATGACCCAATCAAAAAATGGGCCAGAGAACTAAACAGACATTTCTCCAAAGAAGACATACAGATGGCTAACAAACACATGAAAAGGTGCTCAACATCACTCATTATTAGAGAAATGCAAATCAAAACCACAATGAGGTACCATTACACACCAGTCAGGATGGCTGCTATCCAAAAGTCTACAAGCAATAAATGCTGGAGAGGGTGTGGAGAAAAGGGAACCCTCTTACACTGTTGGTGGGAATGCAAACTAGTACAGCCACTATGGAAAACAGTGTGGAGATTCCTTAAAAAACTGGAAATAGAACTGCCATATGACCCAGCAATACCACTTCTGGGCATACACACTGAGGAAACCAGATCTGAAAGAGACACGTGCACCCCAATGTTCATCGCTGCACTGTTTATAATAGCCAGGACATGGAAGCAACCTAGATGCCCATCAGCAGATGAATGGATAAGGAAGCTGTGGTACATATACACCATGGAATTTTACTCAGCCGTCAAAAAGAATTCATTTGAACCAGTCCTAATGAGATGGATGAAACTGGAGCCCCTTATACAGAGTGAAGTAAGCCAGAAAGATAAAGAACATTACAGCATACTAACACATATATATGGAATTTAGAAAGATGGTAACGATAACCCTATATGCAAAACAGAAAAAGAGACACAGAAATACAGAACAGACTTTTGAACTCTGTGGGAGAAGGTGAGGGTGGGATGTTTCAAAAGAACAGCATGTATACTATCTATAGTGAAACAGATCACCAGCCCAGGTGGGATGCATGAGACAAGTGCTCGGGCCTGGTACACTGGGAAGACCCAGAGGAATCGGGTGGAGAGGGAGATGGGAGGGGGGATCGGGATGGGGAATAAGTGTAAATCTATGGCTGATTCATATCAATGTATGACAAAACCCACTGAAATGTTGTGAAGTAATTAGCCTCCAACTAATAAAAAAATTAAAAAAAAATAAATAAATAAATAAAACCAAAAAAAAAAAAAACCACAAATACAGACCAATGGAATGAGATAGGAAGCCCAGAGATAAACCCATGCACCTACGGGCTCCTTATCTTTGACAAAGGAGTCAAGAATACAAAGCTAGGACATTTTTAGAACAAATAGGAACCTAAGAGTGCATTTCAGTAGCCATTAGAGCAATGACAGTATCACAGGTTACATTATATAAACTTTGGTAAACTCCAGTGTAAACTCATGCGCAGATGAGTGAAAAGAGAATAATGCCTTCATTTTATTATGAACATAATTTTGTCTTCAAGGGTCCCTGTATCACTTTTGAAAATTACTTGTTGAAAAAATAATGACCTGATAAAATTCTTATTATAAAATGCCAGATGAAAATAGTACAATACAA
Organism: Cervus elaphus; assembly: GCF_910594005.1. Classification (NCBI taxonomy): domain Eukaryota; kingdom Metazoa; phylum Chordata; class Mammalia; order Artiodactyla; family Cervidae; genus Cervus; species Cervus elaphus. The sequence continues at coordinate 42,317,402 of NC_057819.1, read as the reverse complement.
TCAGCATACTGTATCAGTCACAGTTTTTTTCTTTTAAAAAAATACAAAATTCTCCCCTCAAATCACATTTATAAACAAGGATACATCCAACATTTATTAAATTGATTGTGTCCAGATGTTAGCAGTATTTATTATCATGTGGTTTTAAAAAATCAGGTAATTTTTTCTTCTTCATTTTTCTGTATTTTCCTAATTTTTTAGGACAAACATTACGTTTGCAATCAGCAAAAAACCACTTGTGCTTTACCAAGGATAGTTTTCTTGGCTTACACTTGTAGAATTTTTATGGCTTACACTTTCTTGTGGAACAAGGACAGTGGTTTAAATCTCTCTCTCTCTGGTTGAAGGGTTTTCATTTTGCTATACAATCTGAATCAAAAGAAAATTTCAAACTAAAGAATTTTCATGTTTTGTTTTACTCTCTAATTATTAGTACAACTTTATATCATCAAAAATATTGCAACCATACCATCTTGTATAAATTCTATTTTTATTGTGTGACTTTATATACAAGAACTCATTGTGTAAAAGAATGTGATTCATTTATCCTGTGCAGTAGCCTGCTAATAATGAGTTCGCAAATGTTTTTCTTTTATAGGAGAAAGCTCAGGCTGTGGAACTCTGGCAGACTGCTTCTCAGGAGTTTTACAAGCTACAGAAACTTTACCAGGAACATATGACTGAGGCCCAGATTCATGTTCTTGAAAGTCAAAAGCAAAAGGTAATTTTGGATTTCATGGTTTTCTTGTGTATCAATAAGTTGCATTCTGGAGAAATTCAGTTTTGGAGAAGAATGCCCAAGTCTGGTGGTGTATTTATGTTGCCAATAAATAGATCTTTGATGGTTAGAAATCTTTTGAACACATTAAATGATCAAAATAGTGCCTAGTGTACATTGGGCTTTATAATGTTATTAGCACTGAAAGCTGTATTTAGAGCTAAGAAGCGGCCATAAGATTTTATGTATAAATGAATCTCTAAAACTTTTGTAGTCCTGATTTTTTTCCTGATTAAAAAAAAGACCAAAACTGTTCATTAGTTTATGGACAGTGAAGAAGGCTACTCAAATATGATGACAACACTATGTAAAATGAAAATGTTAACAACCTTAAATGTGATCTTTTACTGAAATAGATGTCAAGTGCCTCTAACATAAATTCATCAGAATATGATTTTAAAAGAGGAAGGAATGTTAATGGTTATTAAAGATTTCTTTATGTCCAAAGCAAGAATCATTTTATATTCTTTTAAAGTGGGCATCTAACTTTTATATCTCTATTAACAATGCACTCTCTATCTCACAAGACCATCCATTCCATTGCAAAATCTACCTCCCTTATCTTTCCATTGATTCTTTTTCTGCTAAGTATATTGAAACTTTAAGACACAGAAAAGGTATCTTTTTTATGCTTTGGTGAACTTAGAATATTCCTAAGATCAGATCAGCTTCCAACATTTTATCCTTTGAACTTTCAATGTATGAAATAACCTTAGTTATTTCTGCGATGTGAATTTTTTTGCTAGTCCCACTTCTGGGACATCTTCATCATTTCCATCAGAACTTCTTTCTTCACTGATGTTGGGTTCACTTTCACTAAGTTACCCTTGCTGGTGTGTCTGTAGTCTCCTGAAGAGTGGCAGTGTCCATGTTCTCACAGTCAGATATTTTCTCCTGTAACTTCATTTACATCATCATCCACAGTTGTCACTTTCTGTTTCTTTGCAGCAGTTTTACTTTTATTGACTAATTCCTTCTTTCAGTTATCAATTTTTGTAAAAATGTTACATGAGTGTATTATCCCTGGAAGAAAAGGAGACAGCACAGCTGCACACTCTGCTGTCTGTGCATGAACTGAATAACATGCTCTGGAACCAGAGACAGACCTCAAAAGTAATTACAGACACTGATCATGATGTTCTGTTATCCCATAGTCACTTGTAGACTGAAGAGTTAGCAGTAAAGTCTGTGTTTTATGTGATAATAATTAAAATACTTGAGTAATATATAATCAATGTTATATATAGTATTATACAGTTAATGTATTGGTGACTGAAATTTGAATCATGTTATACAGAATTAATGTAATTGAACTGTACTATAGTAAGTGAAAATCATGCATTTCAAGACTACAGGACATGGACTGCCTGTACTCTTTGAGTGCACAAGATGCTGCGTTGTTGTCTCTTATTTCATTCTGTTTAGTTGTGCTGAATTATAAAGTCCTTTAAAATGTGTTTAAAGAGGAACAATAATAAGCCAAATATCGAAGCAACTGGTGGAATAAAGATTCTTCTGACCATATTCTCATATAGCAAAGAAAGCAATTTCTCCTCCTTATGAAGACTGTTATTAGTATAAATGTTGGTTAGGAAGGTGGTTGACTTTTCTCACCATAGTGTTGGATCATACTTTCCCCAGAGAAATTCATAGTAATTTATGCATATATATGCGTGCGTGTGTGCCAAGTTGCTTCAGTCGTGTCTGACTCTTTTCGACCCTGTGGACTGTAGCCTGCCAGGCTTCTCTGTCCATGGGATTCTCCAAGCAAGAATACTGGAGTAGGTTGCCATGCCCTCCTTCAGGGGATCTTCCAGACCCAGGGATCAAACCCACATCTCTTGCCTCTCCTTCCTTGGCAGGCAGGTTCTTTACCACTAGCACCACCTGGGAAGCCCCATACGTATATGTAACACTGCAGTTTATGTTATATATAATATATAATACCTAGCATAATATCTAACAGTCTTTATTTGCAAATGATTTGTAGTTGCTGAGTGCTTTGTTGTAACTCAGGATTTGAATGTGTCTGTAGGGTTCCCTGGTGGCTCAGTGGTAATGAATCCTCCCGCCAGTGCAAGACAGATGGGTTCGATCCCTGAGTGAGAAGATCCCCTGGGGAAGGAAATGGCAACCCACTCAAGTATTCTTGCCTGGGAAATCCCGTGGACAGGGTAGCTTGGTGGGCTACAATCCATGGGGTCACAAAAGTCAGACACGACTTAGCATCTAAACAACAAACATTTAAAACTATGGAGTAACTCCAATTCTGATTCCTTTCCTGTGGATTTTTGAGCAGTCAGCTATCACTGTGTCTCTCTTCAACTCTTACAGAGTTTTCAAATTCCAGTTTATGACCATTTGTATTATTATCATTACAAATGGGTATTTTTACCTAAGGAAGTCACAATAATACTTATGTTGCTTTTCAGTTTACAAAATGATTTTCCCAAACATGCCCTGGTTTGAAAATTACTCACATGTACTCTGAGCTGTAATACTTTTACCTCTGAGTTCTAGAAATCATTTCTAATGTAAGTATGTTTTTGAAGGCTGTTTCTTCATTTAGGTCAGTCAACTAAGCCATTAGGTTTTGTTTTCCACCTGAATAAGATCATTCTTATGGTACAGCTTTGAAGTTAGGGGATTTTTGGGGTTTTTAGTTGTTACTGTTGCTGTTTGCAGAGACCTTACAGATAATACTTTGTCTTTATTTGAAGCTTTATCTATGAAACTTCAAATCTGTCATCTGACATATTAACAGCTCCTCCCAACTTTATGTCACCTGCACATATGACATTTAATTTGGTCATAGTAGATAATCAAAAGGTTTGAAACTTGTGGGCCAATCAAACCATGAGACTTATAAGAAGGGGGAAAGGCACAATAATAACTGTGCTGTGGTTTGTATTATAGGTTTTAAATAGGTTTGAATGTGGTTTTTCAGTATTGGATGAGTTGTCTCTATCATACCTGTCTCCTGATGGATTGGTTTCTAGAAATAATTTTGTCATGTCCGCCTCTCAGTCATTACCCCATGGACAGCAGCAGATCAGGCTTCCCTGTCCTTCACCATTTCCCCATGCTTGCTCAAAGTCAAGCTATCAGTGATGTCATCCAGCCATCTCAACCTCTGTCGTCTGCTTCTCCTCCTACCTTCAGTCTTTCCCATCATCAGGGTCTTTTCTAATGAGTCAGCTCTTTGCATCAGGTGGCCAAAGTATTGGAGCTTCAGCTTCAGCTTCAGCATCAGTCCTTCCAATGAATATTCAGAACTGATCTCTTTTAGGATGGACTGGTTGGACCTCCTTGCAGTCCAAGGGACTCTCAAGAGTCTTCTCCAACATCACAGTTCAAAAGCATCAATTCTTTGGTATTCAGCCTTCTTTATGGTCCAGCTCTCACATCCATACATGACTACTGGAAAAATGATAGCTTTGACTAGACGCACCTTTGTTGGCAAAGTGATGTCTCTGCTTTTTAATATGCTATCTAGGTTTGTCATAGCTTTTCTTCCAAGGAGAAAGCATCTTTTTATTTTGTGGCTGCAGTCAACATCTGCAGTGATTTTGGAGCCCCCCAAAATAAAGCCTGTCACTGTTTCCACTGTTTCCCCATCTATTTGCCATGAAGTGATGGGACCAGATGCCATGATCTTAATTTTTTGAATGTTGAGTTTTCAGCCAGCTTTTTCACTCTTCTCTTTCACCTTCATAAAGAGGCTCTTTAGTTGCTCTTCACTTTCTACCATAAGAGTAGTGTTATCTGCATATTTGAGATTATTGATATTTCTCCTAGCAGTCTTGATTCCAGCTTGTTCTTCATCCATCCTGACATTTCACATGATGTACTCTGCATATAAGTTAAATAAGTGGAGTACTCCTTTTCCGATTTGGAACCAGTCTGTTGTTCCATGTCCTGTTCTAACTGTTGCTTCTTGACCTGCATACAAGTTTTGCAGGAAGCAGGTAAGGTAGTATGGTATTTCCATCTCTTTAAAGAATGTTCCACAGTTTGTTGTGATCCATATAGTCAAAGTCCTTAGTGTAGTCAATGAAGCAGAAGTAGAGTTTTTCTGGCATTATCTTGCTTTTTCTATGATCCAGTGGATATTGCCAATTTGATCTCTGGTTCCTCTGCCTTTCCTAAATCTAGCTTGAACATCTGGAAGGTCTCGGTTCACATAATGCTGAAGCCTGGCCTGGAGAATTTTGAACATTAATTTGCTAGCTTGTGAAATGAGTGCAATTGTGTGGTAGTTTGAACTTTCTTTGGCTTGCCATTCTTTGGGGTTGGACAGAAATCTGACCTTTTCCAGTCCTGTGGCCACTGCTGAGTTTTCCAAATATGCTGGCATATTGAGTGCAGCACTTTGACAGCATCATCTTTTAGGATTTGCAATAGCTCAGCTGCAATTCCATCCATGACATTTGTTTGTAGTGATGCTTCCTAATGCCCACTTGACTTTACACCCAGAGATGTCTGGCTCTGGGTGACTGATCACAGGATCATGGTTATCTGGGTCATTACAATCTCTTTTGTGATGTTCTTCTGTGTATTCTTGCCACCTCTTCTTAATATCCTCTGCTTCTGTTAGGTCCATTCCATTTCTGTCCTTTATTGTTTCATCTTTGTATGAAATGTTCCCTTGGTATCTCTAATTTTCTTGAAGAAATCTATTGTCTTTCCCATTCTGTTCTCTTCCTCTCTTTCCATTGTTCTCTTAGGAATTCTTCTTTATCTGTCCTTTCTGTTTTTAGAACTCTGCATTCAAGTGGATAAATCTTTCCTTTTCTCCTTTGCCTTTTGCTTTTCTTCTTTTCTCAGTTATTTGTAAGGCCTGTTTAGACAGCCATTTTGCCTTTTGCATTTCTTTTTCTTGGAGATAGGTTTTATGGCCACCTCCTTTACAATGTCACAAACCTCCATCCATATTTCTTCAGGCACTCTATCAGATCTAATCTGGAGTCTATTTGTCATTTCCACTGTATAATTGTAAAGGATTTGATTTAGATCATACCTGAATGGCCTCATGGTTTTCCCTACTTTCTTCAATTTAAGTCTGAATTTTGCAATAAGGAGTTCATGATCTGAGTCATTGGCAGCTCCCAGTCTTGTGTTTGCTAACTGTATAGAGCTTCTCCATCTTCCACCACAGAGAATGTAATCAGTCTGATTTCAATATTGACCACGTGGTGATGTCCATGTGTAGAGTTATCTCTTGTGTTGTTGGAAGAGGGTATTTGCTATGACCAGTGCATTTTCTTGGCAAAACTCTATTAGCCTTTGCCCTGCTTCATTTTATACTCCACAGCCAAACTTGCTTGTAACTCCAGGTATCTCATCATGACTTCCTACTTTTGCATTCCAGTCCGCTATGATGAAAAGGACATCTTTTTTTGGTGTTAGGTCTAGAAGGTCTTGTAGTTCTTCATAGAACCATTCAACTTCAGCTTCTTTGGCATTAGTGATTGAGGCATAGACTTGGATTACTGTGATATTGAATGGTTTGCCTTGGAAATGAATAGAGATCATTCTGTCTATTTTGAGATTGTACCCAGGTACTGCATTTTGGACTCTTTTTTTCGATTATGAGGGCTACTCCATTTCTTCTAAGGGATTCTTGCCCACAGTAGTAGATACAGTGATCATCTGAATTAAATTCACCCATTCCAGTCCATTTTAGTTCACTGTTTCCTAAGATGTCAGTGTTCACTCTGCCATCTCCTGTTTGACCACTTCCAATTTGCCTTGATTCATGGACCTAACATTCCAAGTTCCTATGGAATGTTGTTTTCTTTACTTTCACCACTAGACAATATCCACAACTGGGCATTGTTTCTGCTTTGGCTCTGCCTCTTCATTCCTTCAGGAGCTATTTCTCTGGTCTTCAGCAGCCTATTGGTTCATCTTTCATTGGTTCATGAAAGAGTTCGTCTTTCAGTGTCATATCTTTCTACCTTTTCATACCGTTCATGGGTTTCTCAAGGCAAGAATGCTGAAGTGGTATGCCATTCCCTTCTCCAGTGGGCCACTTTTTGTCAGAACTGTCCACTATGATCCGTCCATCTTGGGTGGGCCTACACGGCATGGCTCATAGTTTCATTAAGTTAGACAAGATTGCAATCCATGTGATCAGTTTGGTTAGTTTTCTGAGATTGTGGTTTTAATTCTGTCTGCCCTCTGATGGATAAGGATAAGAGACTTGATATAATGGTTTCACATAAAATAATTAGCCATGTTAGTTTCCATATTGTCACCTTATTTAATTTTGTAATCATTAAACATTTGTTTCTTTTTATTTCTTTGACTATTGATCTCACAGTACTTGTTAGAAGAAATACAAGTGATGTCATCTAGATTTAGGCATAATGATTTTAAACTTGATTTTAGTCTAATTTTAAATATGGGTTTCAAACACAATGTTATTTATGTACCCTTTCTTCCTGCTATAGGATAAGCTGACAAGTTTTCAGCAGCTGACCAAGCATCTTCATGTTACGAATGAGAACGTAGAAATGGTAAGTAAAAATATCCATTTAGTGCACTTATTACATAAATTAGAAATTGTCACTATAAGTAGTCGTATTTTCACTAAGGTAAATCAACAAGATAAAAAACTTGAAATTAAAATAGATAGGCCCTACTCTTTTCTTTTTATCTGTCTTTTCTTTTGCATTCAGTAGCATAACATGGGAGTTTACAGTAGGTTCTAGAGATCTAAAACTAACATCTATCTGAAATATATTCTAATCTGAAAATGCTCCTAGGGTTCTTGGTAAGATCTCCTGAGAGTAATCTAGACTGTGAGTGCCTCAAGAGTAGGTTTCACTCTTTATTCTTAGTATTTCTTCTAGAATATGGTTAGGTATCAACTAAGAATGGTAGAGCTGCTAGACCAAGGAGTAGCCCAAATGCTTAAAAACAGCAGGACACTGAGGACCACTTGGTAGTGGATTGACCACCCATCACCTGAATTGCTATACCTAAATTTCCCTTTAATTTTTCCTAAAAGAAATATAATTAGCCTTCCCAGTTCTGCTCTTTAACCCCTACACACACACTTTTCTTTTTTTGTTGTTATTGTTTTTTTTGTTTTCCTTCTTGGAATTTTATTTTACCTGATTGTTGAGTAATAGGATTATGACATCTCAGATAATTCCACTCTTTCCTTTCTTCATTTTGCTTAGTTACCCTGCTAATCCTTATTAGTTCCTAATGTCTTTGTCTAAGAGTGGAGTTGTGCCATTAAAAGTAAGTTTATCCAATCAATTTTATTCTACTTTAAAACATTTCTCCTTTAACCATGTAAAAAATACTAAATTTCTCCCTATGTTAATATTTATGTTAATATTGGAAATTTCTAATCACTTATTTTAATAATGTGCTTCTTAGAGTTTTAAAATAGTTCTAAAGTGCTCCAAAATAAAATGATGACTGGTTTCCTTAATTAAGAAGTCTTGTTTCTACATGACATTAAATAATTTAACCTAACATCACAATTGCTTATTCTTTCTTTCAGTATTTCCTAAAATTGTGCTATTACATAATCCTTTGGAATTTTATACCACAGTGCCCATATTTTATTATATTTAACCCTATATTATTCTGATGAAAGTCATAGAAAACTATGTAAATATTTACAGGACATACTTAAAAAATTTCTAGTGAGTGAGTAAAGTTCACTCAGTCATGTCTGACTCTGCAACCCCATGGAATTCTCCAGGTCAGAATGCTGGAGTGGGTAACCATTCCTTTCTCCAGGGGATCTTCCCAACCCAGGGATCAAACACAGGTCTCCTGCATTTCAGGCAGATTTTTTACCATCTGAGCCACCAGGGAAGCCCCCCCCCAACCCCAAAAAAGAAAAAATTTGTAAGGTGTTCATAATAACAGGCCAGAACTAAGAATGATTAACTATGGATATAATAAAAGAGATACAGAAATGAAAGTTGGATGAAGCATTTATGTTATAAAGAGCAAAGAAAAGACTATTCTGTGGTTAAAATAAAGAAAAATGCTAAGAGAAATTTTTAAGACTTAAGAGTTTGTCTTAATACATCACACATTAAGGTTTAAAGAAGACTCTGGAGGTCTTGCTCAGCTGTGTCTGACTCTTCGCGACCCCGTGGAGGGTAGCCTACCAGGCTCCGCCGTCCATGGGATTTTCCAGGCAAGAATACTGGAGTGGGCTGCCATTTCCTTCTCCAGGGGATCTCCCCAACCCAGGGATTGAACCCAGGTCTCCTGCATTGCAGACAGACGCTTTACCATCTGAGCCACCAGGGAAGCCCAAAGAAGACTCTACTAAATGTAAATGTTAAGTGATTATAAAGATTTTGTAAATCTCAAGAGCACTCAGAGCATGGTCATAGAAGCAAATTTGAGTCAAAATCAAATAATTTCCATTAAAAAATTTTTCTGATTATATGAATAAACTCTAAAATGAATAGATTCCTATATTTGTACAGAAAGTTGATGAGTATATAACAGTGAATAAAATCTTTTACAACCAGTGTACTTTAGTAATAGGCAGAATGTAAAATGCCCTGAACTAAATGGTACCTAAAAATATGTTTATATTTATTTATTACTATAAATACAATAAGAGTTTATGTTTCCTACAGATTGTCTTTACTGAAAGCATATTTTTCTTGAGGTTTATTCATCTCTATAAAGTAACCCCAAAATATTTGTCAATTGCATACTAAGTTCCTTCCACTGTCATGGGTTCTCTAGTTGAAGAGGAATGTGCATCTGTTCACAGAGCCCCTGTCTTAACTGGTAGGATAGGAATGACACTGGAAATAATCGGTGATTGAAAGGAAGACTTCCAGGGTCCTTTATGACTCTCCAAATTCTATATTATTGATATAGTACATAATTTACTTTGTTATCACAAACATGTAGCGTCATAAAGCCATATTCAGATGCAGTTGTTGAGTTCTTACTAGGCTTGCTAGCAGGTTATGTGTGATTGTTCCCTATATTAGCTTCTTAAAATTCACAATTCTAATGTATACTTCTGCTCATTACTCTACATGATTATGTAGAGTACCTTTAAGTGCTCACATAGAGTGAAAAACACAAGCATTAATTATGCCAATTCGAAGACTATATATGTTATAGTAAAACATTAATGGTACATTACAAACGTTATAAAGGAATTCAGAAATATGAATCAGTTTGGGCTGAGTCATTGAGATAGCTTCACAGGAGAATTTGAATTGATATTAAAGATCATCTAGTCCCTCAAATGATATAGGCATCCTTCTATTAAATGCTTTTCAGTTTAGATGATCCTCTAGTCACTGCTTTTAATATCCCTTCCTTGTAAGAGATCGTGTCATTTCCCCCAGAGCCTGTTCCTTTGAATGCTAATTATTAGAAAGCTAAAATCTTTCTACCAGATTTCCTCCCACCGATGTATGATTTTATCTTTTGCAATAACATAGAACAAAACAGTTTTGCCTTAAGAGCGAGTGGACCACATGGGGTATGCAGTGCTGAATGCTGGCAGAATGAGGACATCCCAAGTAGAGGGATATTACAAAAGTGGATTTAAAATATGATATACAGGAGGGGGGATCAGGATGGGGAGCACATGTAAATCCATGGCTGATTCATGTCAATGTATGGCAAAAACCACTACAATATTGTAAAGTAATTAACCTCCAACTAATAAAAATGAATGAAAAAAAATATGATATACAAAAGTGTATTTAAAATATGAAGTCCATGAAATTGGGTAGAGTATGAAAAAAGCTCAATGAAAACTGCTTCAGGGACTTTAGTTGGAGAGAGGTGTGAATGATCTGTTAAAATGGAAAGAGACTGAAAACAAGACTATCGGTTAGAAAGTAATAATAATTTATATGACGTTGCCTTTAAGGCATATAGCTAATGGTAATGATAAGGAATTTGTACCATCATGGTATTACCAGCACTTATGGAAGATAATCAGTTCCCTTAGAAAAAGAGTTTTTCTACACTTGGAAAGCTGCTTCATATCTTACTTTAGCATTAGCAGACCTTGAGGAAAGCGTCCCAAAGTATATAATTTATTTGGGCAGTAATACCAGGAAAAACCAGTAGGAGAGTAGAGAAATAAGACTAGGAAGGGAGAAGAAGGCAGCCAATAAAGGATTTTTATTAGTCAAGCAAGTTAACCCTGTGCATAACTGAAATTTAATCCCACTAATGAACTCTGGAAGCCAGTTTAGAAACAGGCTCAGAGTTATTCTACCATAGGGCATGGGAGTTTGGGATTTTTACCTACCAATTTCCTTCATTCATTGTTGTTGGGCTCTTATGGAACAGGCTGGGGACATGAATTCTACACCACCTGTAGTCATCTACATAGAAAAAGACTACACGGAAAGACTTTGCTCTCTAGGTGAGCAAAGGAGGCTTCGGAGGCCGGAAAAAATCAGAAGATGCAGAAATGTAAATACAGGTAGTTTGAAATAAAGCAGGTGTCTGCTGAAATAGGGAAGGCAAGGAAAGAGGGCTAGGGCTATATTTTATCATTAAAAAATCTAATCATTATCATGAGTTTACACACCCAGTAGTTAGTCTATAAAACACTGATGAAAGAAATCAAAGAGGACACAAACAGATGGAGAAACATACCGTGTTCATGGATTGGAAGAATCAATATTGTCAAAATGGCTATTCTACCCAAAGCAATCTATAGATTCAATGCAATCCCTATCAAGCTACCAACGGTATTTTTCACAGAACTAGACCAAAGAATTTCACAATTTGTATGGAAATACAAAAAACCTCGAATAGCCAAAGTAATCTTGAGAAAGAAGAATGGAACTGGAGGAATCAACCTGCCTGACTTCAGACTCTACTACAAAGCCACAGTCATCAAGACAGTATGGTACTGGCACAAAGACAGAAATATAGATCAATGGAACAGAATAGAAAGCCCAGAGATAAATCCACGAACCGTTAGTCTGACATAGAGTTTTAAATGTTCTAATACTAAATGTTTCTTTTTTTTTTTTTTCCTTGTGGCAGACTAATCAACATTTTCTGAAAACAGTAACTGAACAAAGTGCAGAAATCGAGCAGCTCCGAAAACAACTTAGGTATTGTCAAAAATAATTTTTGTTAAAATAATTACTTTTCTTCAGTGAAAGTGATGATTTCATAGTTCTTTCCATGAACTATGAGTGGTTTCTTTCCCTTCCCTTTTAAACTTCTGTCAGTTACTTCTTATGTGCATGGCCTTTTGAGTCTGAAGAGACTGAAATCAAGACTATTAGTCGGGAGGCAATTATAATACGTATATGTGAAAGGATGTCCCATGATGGCAAATCCAGTGCTTATAGAAAAAAAAATCAGTCCTCTTAAAAATTTGTTTCTACACATATTTTTCTTTGAATTCCCTCATAAGCAGACCCGAAGAGTTTCAAAGTGTGTATGTTATTTAGAGGTAATGCCAGTGAACAGCAGTAGAGAAGTAGGAAAGTGAGACCGGGGAGGGGAGGAGAAAAGAGCTAGTAAGGGGTTTTTAAAAATCACTCAGCTTAGTACCGTACATATATTACGACCCAGTGGTTTAAATAGTTGTTGCATTAATAGACTTCAGAGGATAAACTCCAAATGACCAAAAAAAAAAAAAAGCATTTTTTCACTTTTCATTCCCCTTAGTCATATAAGGTTCTGTACTGTGATGCTGTCATATAGAAATATCTTTAAATTGTAATGCATATTTATATTTTACAAAAAATACATTGTTATTGTTTGTTAAATGAACCTTGCTATTTATTTTGTTTTTCCTACCATCACGTATTTTGCCCTGCAAATACATTAATCGGGTTTTTTAAAGAAAGACTTACTTTACAAAGTTTTATATACCACCCTTTATATTTTTATTTTATTAACTTCATGAACTTTTATAATTTAATTTAGTAAATTTACCTTCTTTCTCCCTAGACAATTTTACTTGTGGGCTTTTATTTAATTCTTATTTCTTTCAGTGTTAATGATTTTGCAATTTAAAATAGTAATGATTTATTTAATTGCAATATCATCTTCCTCTTTTTTTTCCAAAATGAAAGTAGTTTTTTAAATTATAAAAGTAATGTAAATCCATTATAAAAATGCTTTGGATAGTATGAAAACATCAAATTGCAATAAAATTCTGACAGGAAGTTAATACAGATTCCACAGGTTAAGAGCATAGTCCCCAGTGTGACTGCACTGAACTCAGACACCAGCCACAAGTTCAGGGGTCCCCAGGCCACTCACACCTCTGATCAATTGAATGCAAATATGTTGGTGTTCCCGCTAAACCCCCAGGGTTGATAGTTCTCAAAAATGGCTCAGAGAACTCAGGAAAGCACCATACTTGTGATTAACATTTTATTACAAAGGACATAAATCAGAACCAGCCAAAAGAAGAATAGAATAGAAAAAGGTTTTGGGTAAGATCTGGACAGATCCCAAAAGCAAAGCTTCGTGTCCTCTCCCAGTAGAATCGGTGTGTTTCACCCTCCTGGGACATCAGTGTGTTTACCAACCAGGAGTCTCACCTAAGCCTCAGTGTCCTAAGTTTTAACTGAGGTTTCATTATGCACATATGCTTTATATCAGGTTTTCCTGAGTGCTCAGCAGGTGAAGAATCTGCCTGCAATCCAGGAGACACAGTTCGATCCCTGAGTCAGGAAGATCCCCTGGAGGAGGGCATAGCAACCCACTCCAGTATTCTTTCCTGGAGAATCACATGGACACAGGAGCCTGGTGGGCTACAGTGCAAAGGGTCACAAAGAGTTGGACACAACTGAGTGGCTAAGCATGCTTTATATTAAATGTAGACAAGTTTACATTACAGTTAAGTGAAATTTATGATGACTGCGTCAAAGAGCAAAATCCCCTGTGAATCAGTTTCTGAATTTTAAGTTTTATGACTAATTGAATGAATCATTGAACACTTGATTGAACTTAATCTCCAGATCTCCTTCCCTTCCTAAGGGTCAAAGCTCCAACTCTGTAATTACATGGTTGGTCTTTCTAGTGGACCTCCTCCCATCCTGAAACTCTCTAGGGGCCTACCATGAATCAGTTCATTAGCATGAACTCAGGGGTAGTCTCAAGTAAAGACATTGCCTTTACTTGGGAAGTTAAGGGTTTATGTGCCCCATCCTAGAAGCTTAGACAAAGACCAGACAAAGGCATTATGCAACTCAAGTGGAAAATAAAAATCTCATAATTCCATTATTTAAAGGTAACTGTTATTAACTTCTTAAATGTATAACTTAGGTTTGTGTATTTAAATATTTTAGAAAAAAGGGGGAGTGGTATATACAACTAATAGCCTACTTTTTTAACTTACAGATAATATGAATATCATATCAATATTATCAACCATAACATTGTATAGTATACTACTATGGGTGTGCTATATTTATTAGTTAAATTCTTAAGTTCACTTTCTACTTTTACTCCTTTTTCATATTTAATAGAATATTTAGTAGCCTTTTTATAGGCTACCTATTCTTCAGACATTACAATTAGAGCAGTTTTAGAGCAGTAAATACATATAGTTAGTGTTAGATATTATTTATAGTGATTAAATAAAATTTTAATACTACTAAAGAAACTAAAGTGAATCTTACCCAATTTAGGCTGTTTAGAAGAAAGGCCAATTGGTTGAATCTTTTGTTATATACATTTTTTAAAACATCTTCTTTTTAAAATTGTTTTATCATAAAAACACTAGATACTAAAGCATAAACTGACAGAAACACAAGGCATGGTAGAGCAAATCCATAATGTTAGTAAAGATTTTAACACTGATAGAATCTTTATCTGTTAAATATAAGTTAAATCTGATAAAGATTTAACTCTGATATAAAAGATGTGACTTATGTGATTAACAACTTGCTCTAACACACCTCTCTAAAACATTGAATCCATTCTTTCAGTAAATATTTAGCAAGCATCAGCTATGTGCCAGACTCTACACATGGGGTACATCAATGTACAATACAGCTAAAGACCTCTGTCTTTTTGGAACTTACAATACAGCAGGATCAAGCAGACAATAAACATGATATCTTAGTATGTTAAGAGGCAATAAGTACTAGAGAAGAACAAAGCAAAACAAAAAATCTCCCTTTAATAAATTTTGCCAGGGATGTACTTCTTAATCAAAATTTAAACACAAGCCAAAAAGGTAAAAATTGATTTGTTTGGGTATGTTAAAATGTAAAATTTGTGTTATAAAAATTAATATAAGTCAAATGAAGACAATTGCAAAGCATGCTGCTGACAGTGCATTAGTGTTGAGCATACATTGCCTAAGCATAAATAAAAATAAATAAAAATCCATACACTATTGGGCAAAGGATATGAACAAACATTTCAAAAATACAGCAATCAGAAAAATGCAAGTTAATACTATGGAATATAACAGCAAGGTAAAAGATGATTACAGTATGATGCAATTCATATACATTTCAAATGTTTTAAACAACAATGCATAGATTATGGACATGTGTATTTTAGTTATATATGACATATTCATATATGTAAAATAATTTTAAAGTATGTGTGTAATATATATACACATGTGTGTGTATACACACGCATATATTGTGCATGTGTGCATACATGTACTATTAAAGAATAAAATAAAAACATGTCCAGAAATAGTATAGGGAAAAGGATAGTAAAATATGGTAATTGTATCCTGTGGAATACTGTTCATCATTTAGAAACATATATTTACATGTAAAGATGTAGTAACAGAATCATAGGGTAGAGCTAGAAAACAAGATTATGTTAAGAAAGTAAAAATACGGATCTATGGCACAAAAATACATACATGCATATAATATATATTTTACCAGTATATGTATATATCCAGGGATGTGTCATATTTTAATATGAACCTACAAAGTGAAGGGGAATGAGAGAGATTGGTAATGAACAGGAAAATAAAAATAAACAAATAAGAGCAGATTTTTCACAGCTAATAGTCATGGGCAGATCATGGAGTCACAGAATGAATAGTGTGATTAACTCAACTCTGCATTCAAGGTTCAGAAAAGAGTGGAAGAATAAAAGAATATGAGGTTTATGATATCAGTAGGATGAATCAGGGTGTGGAAATTTTGGAAGGAAAATGAATAAGAAAATCGGTTCATAAAGAGCTACTATAATATGATTGTTGTTGTGTTAGTCACTCAGCCGTGTCTCAGTCTTTGCAACCCCATGGACTGTAGCCTGCCAGACTCCACTGTCCATGGAATTCTCCAGGCAAGAATACTGGAGTGGGTAGCCATTCCCTTCTCCAAGGGATCTTCCCCACCCCAGGGATTGAACCCAGGTTTCCTTCATTGCAGGCAGATTCTTTACCATCTGAGCCACCATATTAGGAAGCCCAATATGATGATAATGCAAGACAGTTTCTGAGACTTCTGCTCAGTTTGATTTCTTCTATAAATTCAGGAAGTTAAGCTAAATGATTATTAAGATATCGTTAGCCATAAAATTTCATGATTCTTCTAATGCCCTTTAGCCCAATATCACCAAGTTCTGCCCATTTTCTCTACATTGAGTCTTTAGTTTAATTCTCTATATAGAGTCTTTAAAAACAGACTGGGCTTTTGATACTGGGCTAAAGGACATTGGAAGAATCAAGGAATTTTATGGCTAAAGTTATCTTAATAATCATTTAGCTCAACTTCCTGAATCTCTAGAAGAAACCAGACTGAACCAGAGTCTCAGAAATTGTCTCCCGGGGTTGCACAACAAATTCATAGAGAAGCCAAATTAGAACTTGTGTTTTGTAATTGCTCCTTTGGTGAGTTTCTAAACCTGACTCTAACAGCGTTCACAGCAGTAAGGAAGTCAAGAAAGAAAGTTGATCGTTAAAGAGTAATGAGTGGATATACTGTTTTTTGACAACTATGTTATTTGGTTTTTGGACATCTGAGTCTGAAGATTATAAATTGAGATTACAGATTAACAAAGCTAGTTTTGGTTTTCTAAAGCCTAAAACATCTTAAGTGTTTAACTGTCCATGAGCAACTTTGCCATAATATTTACTGACAATATTACATAGCTTAACACTAAGCAATTCAGAGTTGTATACATAAAACTGTGCTTGCTTTTCCTGCCACAGGCTTGAAAGAACAGAAGGATAAGCAGATGCTTCTTTTAGGGAAAAGGATGTTGCTTTCAAGTTTGACAGATTCTGAATGATGGGCATATTGATATTACCAGAATTTAGGTTTTGAGATGCCCTATATGTATATTATCTGTGCCAAAAATTACTACTTTAGAAACTCTTTAAATACTAGCTTTGTGTAAGTGTATACTTAAACTGAAAATTTGCTAGTTTCAATTTGTTGTTTGATGTTAATGATACCCAAAAAAATGAGAATCATGTGAACTTATAATTAAATCTTTTATCATTTTTCTTTTCAAGAGTTTCTAATGATACCCATCATAGCAGGCAAAACTTGTCAGCCTAGTTTCAAAGAACCTTCATTCACCTGGTCTTTCCCAACCCTCCAGTTAGATACGATAATCATTTTGCTATTTCTCATGAAGAACTTTCCATTCCTTCCTTTTTGCATTTGATCTTTATTCTGTTTAGTAGAAAATTTATAATTTTCTAAATCTGGTTTAAGCTTGCCTTCTCCAGGAATACTTCTCTCATTCATTCCAGCAGATTTTTTACTGTTCTTTTCTTGTGGATATGCTGAGCATTTATTCCTTTTAACTGAGATTTTATGCTAGTTTTTTTTTAAGGTGATTTTTTGGTCATATATATTTGTTTGTAATGTATATCCAGCTGAGTCATGAGAATAATTACTTTTCAGGCCATATATGCTCAGATTTTATATCTGCCTTGTGAAGTCTTTGAAAGAAAGGACTTCGTTTGTGTGTCTTTGGGGAACAACAATATTATCTTTGTAAAAGTATGTAGTGTAAAGATTGACTCAAAGCATTTGTGTAAGGGTTCATAGTGTCTTTTCATTAGAGAGGCATTATCAGAGTATTTATTTTAAAAAAAAACTTTAGCCATTGAGGAATGATCTCATTAGCAAGCAAAGATAAATGTTTTCATATAAAGAATCTGTAACTTAGCAATCTATTTTTATTTACTGAGGACTTACATACTATATGTGTGCTCTCAATGTAGAAACAGTGTTTATTAAGTTTATGTATGATGTGAAAGCCTCTAAATTGTTGAAATTTGACCTGTTTCATCTTATGTACACTTTTGTGGCTTCAATAATCTCTAAAGATAAGACCTTATTAAATTTTTGTAACTCAAATTTCTCCTGGTTATCGCCACCAAGATAAGTCAGAGGTAATAAACTTAGCATGTTATTAGTATCTCCTGAATCTTCTCTTTGTGTTTATAACTGGCACCATTCGGTTTCTGCTTCAGAAAATTAGGAGGCATCATAAATTCTTTTCTGTCCCAACTCTACCTTTAAGTGTCTCTCAGATCCTTCACTTCTTCATAACAACATTTTGTTGTTATTGCCTTTGCTCAGTCCATCATCTCATCTGAGCTTCTGCAGTAACCTCCAGATTGGCTTACCTCTTCTCCATCTTCCTTTTTCATACTGTCATCAAAATGATCTTTCAGAAATAAATTCTGATCATGTCAGTCTCCTTCAGTGACTTCAGAATGCCTATGGGATATAATCGAAATCATTTAACATGACATGAAGTCTTCTATGACCTGACCCCTGGCTACTTACCTCTGTATCTTGTCACTCTTCATCTCGGTTTCCTGAACTATTCCCAGTTACCCAAACAAGCTGTGCTATTTCATAAATCCCTCCCTTTGCTCAAATTGTTCAGGGTGCCTAAAATGCCTTTTCCTGATAAATATCTTCTCAGCTTTCAAGGTTGAGAAGTGTCATATCTTCTAGAAATCATTTTCTGCATCTTATGATTTCTTCCTCCCCAGGTACAACCAAATGTGCCTTCCTATGTGCCTCAGCCATAAGCTGCACCTTTATCTGTCACAGTGTATTTAACACTTTAATGTACTTAATTCTTTACACATTAATCGTTTTGCTAGTTTTTAAGTTCCTTAAAAGTGTGGATCTTTATGTACCCTTTTTACCTTGCCATCATCTAAGACAGTGCTAGACACCTGGCAAAATGCTCAAAAAAAACAACAACAACTTTTTGAGTCATTAAGTCAGTTAATTAATTAAATTGCATTTTATCAGAGAGGCAAAGCTAAATCCATTTTTGTGGATTTTCTATTTGTGTATTTTGCCACCAATCTTTGGTGGCACAACTGTTTTCTTAGACTGTCATTATTTAGAAAAGTACATTTTCTATTCCTCAGCCATGCAGTAATGTGTGTCCACTTAGCGGTCCTGTATGATGAAATCCCCTGCTGTCGTGTTTTGTCCTGCCCAGTTGTGAATCATAATTTTGTCCACTGTATCCTGCCGTATCCTGTCACTTAGCAGATTACTGCAGTGCCTGTGTTTAAATAACCTTTATTTAACTTAATAATGCCCCAAAGCACAAGAATAGTGATGTTGGCAATTCAGATATGCCAAGGAGAAGCCTTAAAGTGCTCCCTTTAATGAAATGGGGGAAATTCTCTGTTTAATAAAGAAAAAAAGCTTCTGCTGAGGTTGCTAAGACCAATGGTAAAAACAAATCTGCCTGAAATTGTGAAGAAGGAAAAAGAAATTCATCCTGATTTTACTGTTGCAAAAGTTTTGCAAACTGCAAAAGTTACAGCCATGATTCGTGATAAGTGTTTAGTTAAGATGAAAAAGGCATTAAATTTGTACAATAAGAGAAGACCACATTCACATAACTTCTATTTTGTTAAAATTATTTTTATTAATTTTTTGCCATTAATTTCTTATTGTGCCTAATTTAAGCTTTGATTTATGTGTTGTATAGAAAAAAACATGGTATACGTCGGTTTCAGTAGGATCCACGGTTTTAGGCATCCACTGGGAGTCTTGGAACATATCTCCTGCAGATAAGGGGGGACTACTGTGTATGTACCTCTGCCAGGTAATGGTTTTATTTTAGCTGAGATAACAGATTTTTCTCAGATGTTTTATGTCCCAATTTGAATAATATTGGGTCTTTTATTATAAAGATGCTATGGAAATCTGGATTTTGTCAATCACTAGTTTTGATTCATAGTGACTCTTGGAAACTATCCTATGTGAGAAATGGCCCTGAGCAGATGTGCTTAGTCATAAGAATTGCCAGACAGTTCCTTATGTGTTGGCAGCTAGTTTTTTTGAGAGTAGAGAACATGTTTTAAGAAATAGGGTTTTGCTGTCAGTTTCCTATCTCTTCAACCTGTTTTACTTTAACGTTTTTTATGGGGTTGCTTCAGTTCAGTCGCTCAGTCGTGTCTGACTCTTTGTGACCCCATGAATCGCAGCATTCCAGGCCTCACTGTCCATCACCAACTCCCGGAGTCTACTCAAACCCATATCCATCGAGTCAGTGATACCATCCAACCATCTCATCCTCTGTCGTCCCCTTTTCCTCCTGCCCCCAATCCCTCCCAGCATCAGGGTCTTTTCCAATGTGTCAACTCTTTGTGTGAGGTGGCCAAAGTACTGGAGTTTCAGCTTCAGCATCAGTCCTTCCAATGAACACCCAGGACTGATCTTAAGGATGGACTGGTTGGATCTCCTTGCAGTCCAAGGGACTCTCAAGAGTCTTCTCCAACACCACAGTTCAAAAGCATCAATTTTTCAGCACTCAGCTTTCTTCACAGTCCAACTCTCACATCCAAACATGACCACTGGAAAAACCATAGCCTTGACCAGATGGACCTTTGTTGGCAAAGTAATGTCTCTGCTTTTTAATATGCTATCTAGGTTGATCATAACTTTCCTTCCGAGGAGTAAGCGTCTTTTAATTTCATGGCTGCAATCACCATCTGCAGTGATTTTGGAGCCCAAAAGAATAAAGTCTGACACTGTTTGCACTGTCTCCCCATCTATTTCCCATGAAGTGATGGGACCAGATGCCATGATCTTAGTTTTCTGAATGTTGAGCTTTAAGCCAACTTTTTCACTCTCCTCTTTCACTTTAATCAAGAGGCTTTTTAGGTCCTCTTCACTTTTTCCCGTAACGGTGGTGTCATCTGCATATCTGAGGTTATTGATATTTCTCCCAGCAATCTTGATTCCAGCTTGTGCTTCTTCCAGCCCAGCGTTTCTCATGATGTACTCTGCATATAATTTAAATAAGCAGGGTGACAATATACAGCCTTGACGTACTCCTTTTCCTATTTGGAATGAGTCTGTTGTTCCATGTCCAGTTCTAACTGTTACCTCCTGACCTGCATACAGGTTTCTCAAGAGGCAGGTCAGGTGGTCTGGTATTCCCATCTCTTTCAGAATTTTCCACAGTTTATTGTGATCCACACAGTCAAAGACTTTGGCATAGTCAATAAAGCAGAAATAGATGTTTTTCTGGAACTCTCTTGCTTTTTCGATGATCCAGCAGATATTGGCAATTTGATCTCTGGTTCCTCTGCCTTTTCTAAAACCAGCTTGAACATCTAGAAGTTCATGGTTCACGTATTGCTGAACCCTGGCTTGGAGAATTTGGAGCATTACTTTACTAGCATGTGAGATGAGTGCAATTGTGCGGTAGTTTGAGTATTCTTTGACATTGCCTTTCTTAGGGATTGGAATGAAAACTGACATTTTCCAGTCCTGTGGCCACTGCTGAGTTTTCCAAATTTGCTGGCATATTGAGTGCAGCACTTTGACAGCATCATCTTTCAGGATTTGAAATAGCTCAACTGGAATTCCATCACCTCCACTAGCTTTGTTCGTAGTCACCCCTTAATCAAAAGTGTTTGTATCTTTGTCATTTATACTTTCAGGGGCATAAAGAATATGAGACTTTACTTCTAGAACATACTAGTCAAGAGCAGAAAGAAATTCATAACTTCATGTTTGGAACTTTTGCCTCTAATAATAGGTAATTACTGGTTTATTTCAAAATATGTATTTTATTGATAATTTTGCAGACACTCCACATTTGTAAACCTGACCCAAAAGTACACTTCTGTGTGATGTAAAGTGTAAAGAGCATAGACTTTGAAGTCAGACAGCTTTAGATTAGTATTCTTATTTTAAATTTTCTCTTGATTTGGCCACATTGATTAACTGAATGAACTTTAGTTTTTTTTTTAATGTCTGTTGAAGTATAGTTGATTTGCAGTGTTGTGTTAGTTTCAGGTATAGAGCAAAGTGACTTCAGTAACACATATACATATATCTCTTTTTTAAAGATTCTTTTCCCGTATTAGAGTGCTGAGTAGAGTTCCCTGTGCTATACACTAGGTTCTTATTATTTATTTTATATATAATAGTTTGTATATGTCAATTCCAGTCTTCTAATTTCTTAATCTCTGCAATAGAAAAAAAATTCTCTCCCTTGCTGTGGAAATCAGCCTTACCTTTATTGTTGTTGCTGTTAATTTCTTGGAACTAGATGAAGCGTTCCTTTCTTTTCCCTTCCTTCCTATTGTTATATCCCCATGTCTTGCCAACTGTACAACCCTAAACTTGTTTCTTCTTGTATGTTGTTCCATCAGTTACATTCACTCTTTTTACAAATCTTAGTCTCTTATTGTTTCTTCTAAGACCTCACGTGTGTATACATACCTCCCCTGATGATTGCTCAGATAACTGTATTTTCTGCTTCCCATTCTTTGAAATTGCTTGGAGGAAAAACCTGTATTTGCTGTAGTTGTTCCTCAGAATTTCTTTCAATTTGGCTTTGGTACCCTACCTCTATTCTCCTCCTCAAGTTGACTGGTACCTTTTTTGCCTTAAAACAAAATCCTTCTTTCTCCTTGGTTATTGATTCTTTTCAACTGTTGACTTTTATGTCCTTGAAAATTTTTCTACTAGGTCTTTTCTGTTTGTTTCCTGATTTCTTCTCTGACTTTTGTCACTGTTTCCTTTTTTGGCTTTTCCCATTTCCATCCTACCTGTTAAAAGTAGCAGGACTTCCCTCATGGCTCAGACAGTAAAGCGTCTGCCTACAACGCGGGAGACCTAGGTTCGATCAGTGGATCGGGAAGATCCCCTGGAGAAGGAAATGGCAACCCACTCCAGAAATTTCTTAAATTTCTGGCCATGTTACAGTTTCCCTGCCCCACCCCCTCCTTGGATGATCAGCTTTACCCTGCCCAACTTAAACTTTCCTCTCAATGACAATGTTTCCCACATGTGTACTCTGGTCTTGATCACTTTGTTGAGCTCTATGCTTGAATACTAGGGCAGTGGTTTTTAAACTATTTTTAGTTTAAAAAAAAAGTCTTAATCATAGAACCCTAATATATTGATAAACGTAGAATTGCTGTCATTGATGTGAGGAGGGAAATCTTTCCCATCTTATTAACTGATACTATCTTCAAACCAGTGCATCTTGCTTGGTTCTGCTCTTTTGCTTTACCCTCACATGCAAGTCATGTTTGCACTGATCCAGGTGATCATAAATCCAGGCATCACCACTGTCACTGCTACCCCAAGCCATCACTCTCTCTTTCTTCTCTTTGCCTCCTCTCTGTTTTCCCTGCTTTCTCTCTTACCCCACTGTTATTTATTCTCCACACACCAGCCCAGAAAATCTCAGAGCATAAAGCAAATCACATCACTCACTTGCATATAACACTCAGTGGATTTCACTGCAGTGAGAACAAATTCCAAAATTCTTTCCTTGCCCAGAGGCACCTACATTATCTGATGTCTCTGCCTTCCTCTCTATCTTCATCTTACACTTTTCTCTCTATGATACATCCCAGCAAATTGTTCTTTATTAAGTACCTTTCTCGTACTCTTTGCATTTATTATTAATTCTCGCTGCCTATAATTTCTTCACCTTGTGTGCGTGCATGTGTGCTCAGTCATGTCTGATTCCTTGCGACCCCATGGACTGTAGCCCACCAGGCTCCTCTGTCCATAGGATTTTCCAGGCAAGAATACTGGAGTGGGTTGCCATTTCCTTCTCCATTTTTCATCTTAGATTTTCTTAAATCAATCCCATTGTCTTGGTTAGCTCAGATATTCCTTCTTTATAGACAGGTTGTCACTGATGGTCCAAGTCTCTCTCCCATTGTTATATATCATTTGCTTCATTGTATTATCGCATTCTGAAATTATCTCTCTTATTTGTTTACATATCTCTTGTCTGTCTCCCCCTAAAGCAGTATAAATTTATGAGGTCAGAGGCTTCGTCTCCCTTGTTTGCAACTACATCCTCAGTGCTGACACCAGTGCTTACTGTAGTTTGGGTGAAAGTGAAAGTCGCTCAGTCGTGTCCAACTCTTTGTGACTCATGGACTACACAGTCCATGTGATTCTCTAGGCCAGGATACTGGAGTGGGTAGCCTTTCACTTCTCCAGGGAATCTTCCTAGCCCAGGGATAGTACCCAGGTCTCCCACATTGCAAGTGGATTATTTACCAGCTGAGGCAGAAGGGAAGCCCAGGAACACTGGAGTAGGTAGCCTGTCCCGTCGCCAGCGAATCTTCCTGACCCAGGGATCGAACCGGGGTCTCCTGCATTGCAGGTGGATTCTTTACCAACTGAGCCATCAGGGAGTAGTTTGGGTTGGTGCTCAATAAAAATAAGCATAGGACTCCTGAAATAGCTAAAAATAAATAAAAGCTGAATTAGCCACGAACATGTGAAACTACATGTCCAAATTACATTCATAGTGCAAGGCATATTATAAACATTCAGTAAATATTTGTTCAAAGAGTGGATGGATAGAATCCTTTAAATTCTGTTTCTGTAAAATCTATGCCATCTCTCCCAGTGGAACTGCTTGCCTATTGTTCCTATTACTCATGTAGACATTCCCTGCCTTTTATTCAAATTCCTAAAGTGTAGCTCTGATCATGTTATATTTGAGTAGCTCTCCATTGCTCTTAAATTAATACAGATTGCCTAACTTGTCAATTAAGGTCGTTTACGTTGTAGCCCCCATTGCCTTTTCAGTCTTCCTTCCCTTCTTCCCTAAATAAGCCCTACACCTGCCTACCTTTATGCTTGAACTTATTTGTTCCTTCCTGAAGTTCTTTTTAGATTTACTCTTGCGAGTAAATTTGCTCTTGCGAGATCTCTGCTTGTGAGATTTACTGTTCAGCCTCTGCCAATTCTTTCAATACCTCCCGCTTTAATATTCCCTAAACTAAATGCAAATGTGCTACCTACTCTGAATCGTAATATTTCAGTCTTTTGTGATGCTTAAGGCGTGCTTTGTGACCCTCCTAAAGATTACTGTCCCTAACCTCTCTTTGTGTGTTTTATATTACCTTAAAGAATACCTTCTGTGTTCTAGATGTCACAGGTCCTTGGTAAACATTTTTTGAGTAGGCCCATTGCATAAGCCTGGTTAATAAGAGAAAGTGAATTAATATGCACTTTGTCAGTGGTGCCCAAAGTCATATAACTCTCAAACTGTATTTGAAATAATTGTTTACAGTCCTTTTATAATGGTAAACATACTCATTGTACAGTTATTTGGTAAAATCTAAGGCCATAGCTGTGTATCAGAATTATCTGTAGAGATTCTGTAAAACAGAGATGAGCAGGTACCGCTCTGACATTCTGAATGAATAAGACTCAGAGGCTATATATAATGTAGTTATAAAATGCTTGCTTTCATGCAAAGAAAGTGTAGAGAACTACTACTGAAAAGTAAAAGTGTTAGTCACTCAGTTGTGTCTGACTAGTTTGATGGAAAATTAGATTTCAACATAGAAATTAGGATTTTGAACTGCTTTGAATTATATATATTATATATAATTTTAAATTATGTACAAATGAGCTGTTTTCAAGACTGAGTAGCCTCTGTTTTAAGGTTTTGATAATTCAGTACACAGATTATTAATATCTTTCTTTGTAGTCATCTGTCCTTTGAAAAGTTTTAATCATTAGAGTGCTACTAAAGAGTAAAAGGAGAACAAAATTAAACTTTTTCCAGTTTTGCTACTTGTATTCAGTTTTCTAAAAGCAGAAATGATCTTAGAAATTCAGAACTTTGTCTAAAATTGTTTGGGGATTTTCTAATTTTTAAGCATAAGTGATTGGCTTTATTTTACAGATAATTGCACATGAACTTGCTAAAGTATGCATTTTTTCTTTTTTTTCTCCCTCAGAATGTTATCACTTCTCATTGTGTGAAACAAATATGGTACACATTTCTAGAATTCTCTTGACTTGAGCCTGCAAAAGACAGATAAAAACTTATCTTAAAATGGATTCAAATCTTAAAGATATTTATAATTAAAACATTTAAGTTCTGTCCAAGCTAATGCTATAATTTAAGTATATACTTATATAAACTACATTGAGGTATATCATATGTTTTATATTTGGTTATACTTTGCCTAACAGAGCAAAGCTTTGCTTTTTAAAGATGAAAATTCTTTAATGAGTGATGAAAATCACATTAAAGAAAAATCTCAGAAATTTTAAATTGCTTGACAAAGAAGCATACCTAAAAGTAATGTGCCTTTAAAAATATTCCTTTTAGTAAAAATAAAATGTAACTATTCTTATTTATCAGTTTTTTTTTTTTAATGAAAACTTGCTTTGACCTTTATAAAAGGATGTACAAGCTTCCCTTGTGGCTCAGACGGTAAAGAATCTGCCTGCGGTGCGGGAAACCTGAGTTCAATTCCAGGGTGGGGAAGATCCCCTGGAGAAGGGGATCGCTACCCACTTCAGTATTCTTGCCTGGAGAATTCCGTGGACAGAGGAGCCTGGCAGGCTACAGTCCATGGGGTCGCAAAGAGTCAGACACAACTGAGTGACTAGCACTTTCACTTTTCTTTACATATCTATTTAAATGTAAAATAGTATAACTGGTTATTAAAACTCCTTCATAAAATAAATTTAGAATTATTTTTGTTGAAACTTTAAAGATTTCACAAGTTTGAATATTTGAAGTGACTCATAAGACTCCACAGAGCATACTCACATAAGCTTCTATTTAAAGGCCAAGGATATTGTGCAATAATAAGTAAGAGAGCACAGGGAAAGCTTAGGAGGCCCAAGTGACATCTGGGCCCAAATGCTCTATGGTCTTTATGCACACAGAGGTATGCTTTGTCTCCAGGTTGACCCACCAAGATGTGTACAGTGAATCTTGGCTTCAGGAAAGCTCAGAGAAGTTTTGGGTTTGTTTTTTTTTTTTTCTTTGCCCCTCTGATCACATAGTCCAGTCCAGCTGCCTAACCAGTTACACCAGGTGAAAGCCATCGGTAAACAGATCATGTTTGAGGGTTACCAGAGGAGATTCATACTTTAAGCAGCACACCACAAATCCCACTTTTCACTTTTTGGCTCAGAGGCAAGGCCAGACATTCAGGCATCTCTCAAGCTTTTGAAAACCAGCTATAAACTAATGTAATACCACACCATTCCTGACAACTCAAAATCTAAAAAGAGGCAAGATTATGATGCTAGCTTACATTTGTATAAACTGCTAAAACTCCAGTACTTTGGCCACCAAATGCAAAGAACTGACTCACTGGAAAAGATCCTGATGCTTGGAAGGATTAAAGGCAGGAGGAGAAGGGGATGACAGAGGATGAGATGGTTGGATGGTATCACAGACTCAATGAAAATGAATTTGAGCAAGCTCTGGGAGTTGGTGATGGACAGGGAAGCTGGCATGCTGCAGTCCATGGGGTCACAAAGAGTCGGACACGACTGAGTGACTGAACTGAACTGACAGTAAAGTTTATAAAGTAATTTAATATGCATTGCCTTATTTGAACTTTATGATATTTCTGTGAGTTATGCAGGAAAATTGTTTTTATCTCTTATTTTATGGCCTCAGTTCTGAACCTTAGAGAAGTTAAGTTGTTGGCTCAGTTCTCACAGTCTTCTGTGCTGATAGAGCCAAGTATAAAGGATAGACCTTATGACTCTAGTGCTAGAATATTTTTCAGTATTTCATGTCAGAAGTAGATATAAAGAACTATTTCTTTTCTGTCTTGTAGAACAGTGTAGGAATAAATAAGTATATATAAGTTACTGTGTATTTTCCTCAAAAAGCATAATAACTGTTTGTATGTTTTAGGGAATATAACTTAAGAGATTCTATTTCAAATGGAAGACTCAGTTTCAAATAAGATACATTTTGAAGAATTGTTCACAAAATTATTCTTTTAGGATTTCCACACATGAATAAAAAGTTGGACATTCGAGATCTGAGTAAAATATCAATGATACCTGTGACCCTTTGTCTCCTTTCCTTTTGTGCTCTCTTTGATTCATTTATGATCCATTTGCTTGTCTACCACATGCCAGGTAGTGTGCTATCCATGAGGATTTGAAAACTGATAAAATATGACCCTTGCCTCTAACGATCTTACATTCCGTATTTTTTCCCATAAACTCACAGTTCCACGAGAGGAGTATCTGTTAACAGTGTGTAAAGTATTGTGAATTATGAAGAGCTAACATTCTAGAGACTTTTGCCTAGAAGTTAGAGAAGACTTGAAATGAGGAGACTTTTGAGCTAAGTCTTGAAGGTTGTTAAGGAATGTATCAGTAAAAGCAAAAGAAGTCTACTCAGGTCAAATGTGAAAAAATAAACAAGGTTGTCTTAAAGAAACATGGAGTTAGTAGTCTGTTATACTAGGAACATAAATCACATGAGGGGAACTAGCAAGAGAGGAGACTCTTTGAGGCTAGATGGTGACTAAATTTATAAGCCATGCTGAGGAGTATTGATTATATGCCCAAAGAAGTAAGTAATCCAGAAATCATTATTAAACAAGAATTTTTATCATCAGATAACTTTTTTATTTTGGCAGGTAGGATGCATTAAAGAGGAGACCACAAGTCAGGAGATCAGTTTGTAATCTATTGGGATAGTCCTGAGAAATCATGATGAGGCCAGTGATTGGGCCATGGAAGTAGAAATGGAATACACAGCTGAGATACCATTTAGAAGTAGAATCAGTAGGCAGATTAGATAGAAATCAGGAAACCATCTAGTACAGAGTCTTGGTTTTAGAAAATTATCTAATCCACCCCTCTGTTGTGGAACATGAGACTGCTCAGATACTCTTGTGGTCAAGTGAGTTGAATTAAGCTACAACACTGATTCCTCACAGAATGGGGTTCCTGACTCACAGGTTCTCCATATTGCACCTCATTCCCATTGTATCTCTAACACATTTTCTTTTTCTTTAATGATGCTCTGACCTTCCATTCGTTTATACTTTACAGGGCACTTTAATGTACATTACCTATTTTGACCTGTTCAGCAATCTCATGGCATAAGTAGAGTAAGCATTATTGTCCCTCTTCTGAGGGCAAGAAAGCCAAACCAGAGTGGGTGCTAAGCTTGTTCAGACGTTACTCAATTTGATCATTACTATATATAATCTTACTCCTGAAGTTTTTCTTTTTAAAATACAGAGAATTTTATAACTGGTAGATTTGTGGATTGATTCATATAGTAGATGCACTCCTGACATTGTCTCTTAGTTTACCTTTTATGTGCATTAGCATAAGGTGGTCTTGAAGTTGTTTTTGTTTTGTCATTTGGTGAATCAGTTTGCATAGAAAATATTTATTTTATGGCTAATAAAGTCAGATTTTTATAAATTCGGTTCATTTAAAACAAAGCTTATTCTTAAGTGCTTAATCTTATGAAACATTATTGGTACCATTTTTCAGTAACAGTATATCATAGAGCTGACTCATTGGAAAAGACCCTAATGCTGGAAAAAATTGGGAGCAGCAGAAGGGGATGACAGAGGATGAGATGGTTGGACAGCATTGCTGACTCAATGGACATGAGTTTGAGCAAACTCTGAGAGATAGTGATGGACAAGGAACCCTGGCATGCTGCAGTCCATGGGGTTGCAAAGAGTTGGACTCGACTTAGCAACTGAACAACAACAACAAATATCTTGGAGGACTCTTTAAATACCTATTTCATTACTTATTTTTGAATCCGTAGGCAAGTTGGCAAACCTCTGTCAACATACTGGCTTGACTTCAGTTTGATATAAAAATAGTACTTATTCACAGTTATTGTTAGGTGAGGCGATATCTGCAGAACATTTAAGGCAGATCCTGGAACCTAAACTACCTGAAACATTTTAGATATTATTAGATTTTTATTTCCTGTTGTTTTATGCTAATTAATTATGTAATTATAGATATTGTTAAAGTCAAAAGTAATGAATTAGCATTTATTGGGAGTTTTGCATAAAATAATTTCTTTGGGTTCAATAGCACTGGTATGCTTTGTATTTATAATACATAAAATATAATTTAAGAAATAAATATTGGCAGTTCCTACA
Organism: Cervus elaphus; assembly: GCF_910594005.1. NCBI lineage: Eukaryota > Metazoa > Chordata > Mammalia > Artiodactyla > Cervidae > Cervus > Cervus elaphus. The sequence goes on along the minus strand of NC_057819.1, from coordinate 42,287,277 downwards.
CTAAAATACCTTCCTTCCTAAAAATGTATGTTTTTCCCCATAATCCACATGTTCTGTATTTCCACTTAGTGTTTAATTTAAAAATCTTTTTTTTGTTTTGTTTTAGAAAGGCTTATTATTCTAAAATCTTTTTTTTGTGGAGAGTCAAGAAGATATTAAAACTTATTTAATACTGCTAAAGCATTCAGAAACTTGTCCTTTTTGTCCTTTGTAGAGAAAGTAATATTAAACTATCTCGAGACATGTTTCAGTCCATTATGTTAAGAGGTTGTTATACTTCTAGTGTGTAAGGAATGATCAAGGTGTTGAAACTTGGGTTAATTTTCATAGAAAGGCCAATAAGCATTATTTCTCTTAACTTTGTTCAGGAAATTATAGATACAGCTGTAGTCTACATAATGTACTGACATTCTTGTAATTTATCAAGATGATAAAGTTCTTCATGAAATCTGTTGAATTATTTGAGTATAAAACGTAATTTATCCAATTAGAGTATTAATGACTTCCACTTTGAACTCATCCTTTCAGCTCTATTTTTTCTTCACTCTCTTCCACATAGAGAGGTCTTTAAGTAGTAATAAAAGAATCTTTCAATATATAACTCTTAGATTTATTTTTAGATGTATTGTGGTTAGTACTGATTTTACCAAATTTAGGTTTCTTTTCTAATTTAAAAAATTTTTATCGTCTATGAAAACAGTATTTGTTAATTTACTTTGTATTTTAGGCAAGCCAAGTTAGATCTGAGAGTTGCAGCAGCAAAAGTGGAAGAGTTAACTAAAGTGACTGAAGACCTTCAAGGACAGATGCAGAAGAAGGTATGTTCCTTTTTCTAAGACAACTTGGTATGATGCCTGTAGCTTTGTTTTCTGTGTATTTTATTGTCGATCTGTTTTGAATTAGGTGTTAAAGAGGATTGCTAGAAAATGAATTAATCATTTTATTGTCCTCTGAATATGAAATTAGGAAGCTGAGTTATAACATTGGAAATAACTTTTTATTCCTATTCACTATACCTTAAGTTAATAAACATGATATCATAGTCATCCCTTAACACATCGTTGCTGAAGTACATGTTAATGTAAGATCCAGTTTGCATTAACTGGTTAGATGTAGATGGAAAAGAGGTATTTAATACTACCTTTTGTTTAATACTACGTTTTGTGTTGTTTATTGGCATAAAAGACTGATTCTTTTTATGGGTAATAGAATTTTACAGAGAGAAGATTTTAATAGAGAAGGTGTTATGGAGAGGTCAGGCTTTAGATTTAGATGAATCTAATAATTAAAACTCTAACTGTGCTTACTAGCTATGTAACTTCTCTAAGCCTTATTTCCTAATATGTGAAAGTTGGTTATAGATTTCCATTAATGGTAGATTTGTGAAAAGCTTATGCAAACCTCATAGATAATAGTTATAAAAATTGAGTTTTTTGAAACACTGCAGCACTCCCAAAAACAGTCACCAAAAGGGATAAGAATCATGAGTTTTTAACTTTCTGGCCTCAGAGTTCTCCCTAATCCCTGCAGCTATGGCTTCAGCAAGCAAAAGCTTTATAGGCTCCTATAGTAGCGCTCGTGGAGAAGAAAATGGCAACCCACTCCAATATTCTTGCCTGGAGAATCGCATGGACAGAAGAGCCTGGCAGGCTACAGTCCATGGGGTCACAAAGCGTTGGAAATGACTGAGTGACTAACACTGTAATAGTGCTCAAGATCAAAGTTTAGGGCTAGAAAAGCAGTTGAAAGTAAAGAAGAAATACTGGCAGCAAGAGAACTACACACACACACACACACACACACACAAAATTGAGATTCAAATCCTTAATGTAAATGCTGACCAAATCTGTGGCTGGTAGTCAGACTGTGCATGTGGGAGGTGGGAGAGGGTCCCAGGAAACCCAGTGAAAAAGTAGGCAGAGACCTGAGAGAGGCATCTCCTCTTGAGAGATATAGCCATATGAAGCTAGATGTTTAGGTTTGCTGCTTTTTATAACTGAGTACACTCCCGATGTGTGTGCAGCTTGAGCAGCTGAATGCTGAAACACTAATATTTGAAGTATCAGTGGACAGAGCCCAAAGCCGGCAGGGCAGCTGGAAATTACCAGGGAATCTGTAAGCGCAATGAATCCACAGAGAGCATGAGCCCTGCCTCTGCCCAAAAATTGATTGATCCTTAAATTATGCAGGCACAGCTAGTTCCCAGGGAGCCTAGCTAGAAAAGCAACAGAGGAAAAAAATGAAATAACAGATGGCAGCGGCTGCATACTGTAGGGGAAACACCCCAGAGTGTGAATCTAGGTAGGGTAATTGCCTAAGCTGAACAATAGTTAATAATCCTCGAAAGAACAAAATAGAATCTAGAGAAACTGTGATGCATTATCTTTATTATCCAGTTCTCAATCAAAACTTAACTAGAAACTAAAGTATAATTGGTAGGGGGAGAGGGAAGAAGAAGTAGTTGATAGAAACTTCTCAATTTTCACTGAGTTTGGGTTTGTCTTTTGGATTTAGCAAGCAAAGTCTTCAAATAAACTGTTATAATATGTTCAAATAGTTAAAGAAAATATTTTTAAATTAGAGTAAAATAAGATTTCAGTGAAAAAAAAAGATAAAGAATTTTTAATTGAGAACTAGAAAATAAATTTAAAAATAGAAATTCTAGATTTTAAAAATACAGCAACCCAAATAAAGATTTTATTAGATGGGCTCAAAATTGATGCTTTTGAACTGGGGTGCTGGAGAAAACTCTTGAGAATCCCTTGGACAGCAATGAGATCAAACCAGTCATTCCTGAATGTTCATTAGAAGGACTGAGGCTGAAGCTCCAATACTTTGGCTATCTGACGGGAAGAGCCAACTCATTGGAAAAGATCCTGATTTGGGAAAGGTTAAGTGCAAGAGTACAAGGGGATGAAAGAGGATGAGATGGTTGGATGGCATCATCGACTCAGTGGACATGAGTTTGAGCAAACCCCAGGAGAGAGTGAAAAACAGGGAACCCTGGCGTGCTGTAGTCCATGGGGTCACAAAGAGTCAGACACGACTGAGCGACCAAACAACAACAATAAAAATTAATTAGAACAAGCAGAAGAAATAATCAATGAACTGTAAGATAGATGAGTAGAAATGTTCCTGTTCAAAGAATAGAGTTTAAAAGATGGAAGAAAAAAGGAACAGGACCTCAGGTCTGTGGGACATAAAGTAAGCCAAGAGAAGTATAATTGGAGTTGCCGAAGTAGGGGGCAGAAAAGATGTTTAAAGAAATATCTGAAAACTTCCAGAATTGGGTAGAAATATTAGCAGATTCAAGAATCTCAGTGAACCCTTAGTAAGATAAACACTAAGAAAATCACTTTAAACACATCAGGACAAAACTGATAGCCAGTTATAAAGAGAAAACTCGAAGGCAGCAACAGAAAAATGAACAGAGATAGGCGGACCTGTCATCAAGAAACTGTGAAAGCAGAAAACACTGGAGTGGTACACTTGAAGTACTGAAGGAAAAAAGTGCTTATTAAGAATTCTGTGTCCAGTAGAACTGTACTTCAAAGTTGAGGGCAAAATAAAGCCAATAGAAGAACACACCAAAAGATAGGAAAGGATGAACAGGAAATTTTTATAAAGATGGTTATAAATAAAACCTATTAATTTTAATGCATCACTATTTCAAGAATCTCTGTTTATGATTATGATGGAATGCAGCATAACTTGGTTAAGAGAACATACTCTAAAGGCAGATTATCTGCATACAAATCACTGTCTTGTTTTGTTAGACTTGCACTATAGAGAAATAGTTGGAATAGTGGTAAAAATCCATATACAATTTCTGATTTGATTATTGTTTTACCTATACAGAATTGATAGTTAGGTTCTCTTCTCTGATAGCTCAGCTGGTAAAGAATCAGCCTACAATACGGGCGTCCTGGGTTCGATTTCTGGGTTGGGAAGATCCTCTGGAGAAGGGAACAGCTACCCACTCCAGGATTCTGGCCTGGATAATTCCATGGACTACAGTCCATGGCTTACAAAGAGTCGGACACAACTGAGCGACTTTCACTTTCACTTTCTTTTTCTCTTCCCCTTTTTTAGTATATGCATGCTCTGTTCCCAAAGTAGTATTGCTTCACTTTTGAACTGTGGTGTTGGAGAAGCCCCTTGGACAGCAAGAAAATCAAACCAGTCAATCCTAAAGGCAGTCAGTCCTGAATACTCATTGAAAGGACTGATGCTAAAGTTGAAACTCCAACACTTTGGCCACCTGATGTGAAGAACTGACTCGGTGGAAAAGACCCTGATGCTGGGAAAGATTGAAGGCAGGAGAAGGGGATGACAGAGGACGAGGTGGTTGGATGGCATCACTGACTCAATGGACATGAGTTTGAGCAAGCTCCAGAAGTTGGTGATGGACAGGGAAGCCTGACATGCTGCAGCCTATGTGGTCACAAAGAGTCGGACATGACTGAGTGATTGAACTGACTGACTGAAACTTACATGTGAAATTCTATCAATATAATAGCTTTAGAGTTTTTTCTTTATTCTGTTTAATGATGTATTGAATTTTTACATACTAAACATAAACATTCAGTTTCTTTTCTTTTCTAGGAAGAGGATATAGTTTCTGCCCAAGGAAGAGAAGAAGCATCAGATAGGCGCTTACTGCAGTTACAATCTAGTGTAAAACAATTAGAAACAAGGTAAATTGTTAAATACATCTGGCTTTATCTACAAACTTCAAAAGTTATTCCATATTAAAGTTTGTTTATTATACTTGTTTTATAAGTGCTAAACAAATTATAAATCATAGGTTTAAAATCTGGTTTGTTGGATATTGTTTATTTAGAAAGTCATATTCAAAAGATTGAACATATACTCAAAGATCATTTCTCTCTTTGCTTTTTCTCCAAAACAGTATTAGTCAAATTTGGTTAATCCCAAAATTAAAAATGTTCCTTTTCACCTTAAAACAGGAAAAGAGATAGTGAAGTTGGATAAAAATTATTTAGAAAAATGCATTCCTTGCTGAGCTGATATGTATTATGCTGATGCATGAGAAAAAATACTTGAGAAATCATTATTGATGTTTTTCCTGACGTCTTATGAAACAGTAATTTTCAGTTACCTTTGAAGGTCTGGGCTACTTTTTAGGATGCTTCCCAGGTGATGCAGTGGTAAAGAATCCACCTACAAAAAAAAAAAAAAAAAAAAGAATCCGCCTATGAATGCAGGAGACACAAGAGACAGGAGTTAGATCCCTGGGTCAGGAAGATCCCTTGGAGAAAGAAATGGCAGCCTAATCCAGAATTCTTGCCTGGAGAATCCAATGGATAGAGGAACCCAGAGGGCTACAGTCCATGACATGGCAAACAGTTGGACACAACTTAGTGACTGAGCACGCAGACTACTTTTTAAATATATTTTGTAGCTTTGTCTTTAATTGCTATCTTAGTGCATACTTGTTGCATACTCCCTTAAGAAGCATTAAAATTGTCATTTGTGGCCTATTAGAGATACAGTGACTACAGCCCATAAAATCACATTATGTTTTATAGCTAAAAAATCCACTCTGTAGGTTGGAATCTGTTATACTCAGAAATAGTCTACTGATCTAAGCACATCAAAAATTGAGATCTCAGTTCTAGTCACAGATCCATGGCTGATTGTGTTTGTTCAGAAAAAATTAGTGTTTTTGGACTTCTGTTTCTTATTCTCCAAAATGTTAATGAAAGTAATTTCTTTGCTCACAGTGGGTTCAGAACTAACTGATTTTAACTGCTATCTTGAGATTCTGATGAAAGAAGCTGTTATTTTTAAGTGCTGGGGTTTTGGATTTTTTTTTTTTTTCATTTTTCTAAACGTTTCAGTAGTTGGTCAAATATTTGACTGTTTTCTTGAGCTTATTTTTTGTTAACCTTAGAGAAAAAGTCTGTGGTTGTAGATTTTTTTTATTTGCTATTTTAGTAGCATTCTGTGCTATGCACATAAATGCTAGAGACTTGAAATAGTGAAATCTGAAAAAGTGAATTTCAGTTCCTTTGGTTCTAATAGTACTTCATAAGGAATCAAGTTGTTCATCAGTGCTTTCCGTGGTGTTTGTAGTACTTAAGGCTTTGAGATTTTCAGGGTTTTTTGTTTGGCTTTTAGTATAAAGTTATAACTTAATTGAAAGCTTCTAAAGAAGGGATTCCTGCATATGTAAGAAAATGTAAGGGTGTTTTGTAAAGCTCAGCATTCAGCTAGTTGCCTTTGAAGAGGAAATTTTTACATTGACTGTCTTTTAGAACTATTAAATATTGTTTCTATTATGATAAAAATGTTTTATTTTAAAATTTAAAAACTCCTATTATTTTATATAAGACAAAGCAGAATTATTAGTGTAGTTGGCATGTGTCTAAAGTTCAGCCATTGTTTTAGATGTAAATATATCCTATTTAATGGAACTACCAGACTGAAAAGCTGTGTTTTTAATGGTCGTCTTTGTCCTATAAAATTAAACACATATTACTTATTTATAAAATTATTATTTGTGATCCTTTCAAATGCCACAGACATCTAGGAAGCATAAATCATTTCCTACCTTCTTCCAAAGAAAGCCACTCAACCCCCCACCCCATTATTTTTAGATAAATCATGGGGACTGGAATTCTCTCTAGGGAATGACAGTTCTTTGGGAAAGACCGCTAGTTTGTATCTGCTCTGTTGAATAAGATTGGAGTGAAATGAATAAAATTGCTTTAAACTACCTCTTCATATTTTTAAATTTGGTGTTTCTTTCAAAGAATAGGCCAATAAGACTAAAATTTTGTTGCCTCCACCCCATTTTAATAGATGCCATTCCCCTCAGCTTCCTGACTACACATGGAAGTTGTACTTAAAAACATTGTTTAGAAATGTCTTTATTTTACCTTTAAAGGTGTTTCATAGTTTAAATAATGAATCCTATGTTGGAAATTCTAGCTCTTAAATAATTTTTTCCTTAAAAATTCCTTTCATTCAAAATTCCAAATTTTTTTGTTTGACCTGTTTCCTCCTCCCCTGGAAACTTGCAGGGTCATCCACTCCACTGCCGCCATAATTAATATTCTAAAACAACACAGTGTGTCTTGTTTAGTAAGAATTATTTTTCATTCATTTTACAGGGGACATCTCAATATAGAAATGATATTCTTCAGTTTGGGGAAATTTTTCGGGGATTTTTTTTTGTTGTTGAATACTTTTATTCTTTTTTTATAATTTTTTTCTCAAAACATAGTATCAGCTGGATATTGAATCTAATGGATTGATTCCCTAATTTTCATATTTTTTCTGTCCCATATTCCATTTGTTCATTTATTTTCTCCTTTCTTGGGTGCTTCCCTGGTGGCTCAGCTGGTAAAGAATCCACCTGCAATGTGGGAGACCTGGGTTTGATCCCTGGGTTGGGAAGATCCCCTGGAGAAGGGAATGGCTACCCACTCCAGTATTTTGGCCAGGAAAATGTCATGGACTGTATAGTCCATGGGGTGACAATTGGAGGTTTCTTTAAATTTTCTTCTAGTTAACCATTTGTTGAATATTTTATTTAGCTATTATAATTTTTTTAAAGAGCCATTTCTTACCCTTTGAATGTTTCTTTTTCTATAGTATCTTAGTACTGATAAATGTTACATTGTCTCTTTATTAAGTATTTTTAAATATTGTTTAAGATTTTATTCTGCCATCTGCATTGTCTCTGCTTTCTCGAACATTTGTTTTTTTCTGTATGCCTGTCTGTCTTCCTTCAAAGGTTTGGTGATCCTTTCTATCCATTGATATTTAAAAGTAAGATACTGGAGTGCTTGCTTCACCATCACATATACTAAAAACTGGAACATACAGAGAAAATTAGCATGGCCCATACACAAAACCATGAGACATATCTTATTTTTAAAAACCAAACTCATAGATACAAAGAATAGATTGGTGGTTGCCAGAGTCAAGGAGAAGGGGGTGGCAGAAATAGGTGAAGGTAATCAAAAGGTATGTACTTCCTATTATAAAAAAAATGAGTCATGGGGATGTAATATACAGCATGGTGACTATAGTTAATAATACTGTATTGTATATTTGAAAGTTGCTAAGAGAATAGATCTTAAAAGTTGTCATCACAAGAAAAAAATATCAATTGTATACATGGTGATAGATATGAGTTTGACTTATTGTGGTTATTTCAAAATATATGCAGATACTGAAGTATTATGTTTTATACCTGAAACTAATATATAATTGTCCCTCAGTGTCCACTGGGTTTTGGGTTCAGGACCCCTGTGGATACCAAAATCCATAGATGTTCAAATCTCTTATAAAATAGTTGCAGTGTTTGTATATAACTATGCACATCCTCCTGTATACTCTAAATCATCTCTAGATTACCTACAAATACAATATAAATACTATGTAAATAGTTGACAATGCATAGCAAATTTAAGTTTTACTTTTTGGAGGTTTTTTGGATTTTTTAGAAGTATTTTTGATTTGTGATTGGTTAATCTGTGATGTGGAAAACACAGATATGGGGGGTTGACTGTAATGTTATATGTCGGTTATATCTCAGTTATTTTTTCCAAAAAGTAAGACACCAGAAAGTAGATAGGTAAGTAGGTATGTATAAGTGGTCTTGTAGTCTGGCAGTATTATGTTGAGTTAGTGAGCTATCGTTGGACAGTCCTCAGATACCAGAACCTGAGGGTGCTCTCTCTCGGCCTAGTTTCTCCAAAGTTTAAAGTAGGGTCCATCACCCTTTTGATGTGGGCTGGGAATTGAAGCACACAAACCTGAGTGTGTCCTAAAACTGAAGAGTCGGGGGCAGAGGGGAGTGATAATGTTCAGTATGCAAACTTTCATTTGGTACCCTGAATTTTAGTATTAACCAACTTAACTTGAAATGACAGCCTCTTGCTGTATAGTTATGGACCTGTGAGTTGAATCAGTATACTTTTAAGTGGAAGTTTCTATTTGGCAGTATAGTATAGTTTTTAGGAACACTGACTCTGGGCCCAAACTGACTGGATTCAAACTCCAGCTTCATCAGTAACTAGATCAATAATGTTGGGCAGGCTGCTTACCCTCTTTGTACTTCAGTTTATCTATCTATAAAATAAATACAATGTTTTAACCTACCCCATTTAGTTTATATAGTATAAACTAAAGAGGGAACTTGACCCAATTTTAGTAAGCTGAAAGAAAAGATTCATGTAAGATTTGGCTGCAGAGCATGTAGAAGTGCTATATGAGAATAATAACAACAGTAATACATCTTTTATGTTATAAAATTATGGAAACCTTTAAATTCTGAAGCTGATGATCTGAACGTACTATCCTGTAACTCCACTATAATCAAATTAATATGATTTGGGCATCAAATAGACAGATTACTGAATCATGACAATCCATTAGTAAGTCATATTTGCATATTTTAGGTATGATAAGGGATTATTTCAGTTCATCAGTTGCTAAAGGTACTCATACGGCTGCCTCTCAATCTGGAAGAAAGTTAAATTGGACTCCTGTCTCATAGCACATTCAGAAGTAACTTCCAGATTAATTAAAGATTTACAGGTAAAAGTGTTAAGGCATAACTTTTTTTGAAGAAATTTAGGCGCTTATATTAACAGTCTCTTGATAAGGGAGATCATCTTTAAAAAACACTGAAACCCCAAATGTTGGAAAAAAAAATAGTCAAATTTAGTTATATTAAAGTGAGCATTTTTAGTGTAATAAAGATTTCTGAAATAGAGTCAATAGGTAACAACAAAAAACTAGATTTGGGAAAAAGTATTTGCAGCATATAGAACGAACTGAAGGTTAAATATCTTAATATTCGAAAACTTCTTATAAAGGAATAAGCAAAGTAAATAAGCCATCAGAAAAAAAAAAATGGGCAAAGGATATGAAGAAGGAATTCAAAGAAGACAATTCACTTAGCTAACAAACTTTAAAAATGCTTAAACTCTCCAGGAATTCGGGAGATACAAATTAACAGTGAGGAGAAGTTAATCCATCAGACCAGGAAAGAAAAGAGCTTCTGGTTATATTGGTTGAGGAGATTTTTATAAGGCATTATTGAATATTAAAAAGCAAGTGCAGAGAAGGGTGTATACCATGATCTTAGTTTTTATAACAGGAAAAATTATTTTTTAAAACCTATGGATAGATGTGTATATACTGTGTATGCATATTTATGTGTATGTGTGTATATAAAAATCATATATATGATTTTATGAACATGGAAAAAATATTAAAATAGATGCATTATTTTAACATGGGTTACCCAGATAGAGCATAAGGAAAGGAGCCAAGGAAAAAGCTAAAAGAAAAATGGACCATATAAACAGAATAACTTATTCTTTATGGATTTGCTTTATAACACTGTCATGTGACTATTAAGACGGTATGCATTAGTGTGGGTAGAAAAGTATACAAAGTGTAATGCAATCAGAGTGAGAATATCTAGGATCATCTAAGCCCCCATTATTCATATGACCATAATTACATGTTTAAGCTCCCTGGGTCTGTTTGTTATTCTTTTAAATGGAAATATTTGAAACCTACTTTATAGAATTTTATGTGAATTAAATGAGAAAATACATGTGAACATAACTGAAATAATGCTTATCCTGTAATAGATGCTCTGAAAATCTCCTGTCTCCCTCTTCCTTTTTAAAAATTTTTAACTTTCTCAATGTGACTTAATTTTTAGATTATCTGTGGCAATTAATGAAGCCACCCAATTAAGAGCAGAACGAACACATCTGGAGAAACAGACCAGAGCGTTACAAGCAAAGTGCAGTGAATTAGAAGCTGAGAAATACGAAGCAATTGTAAGAGCCAGAAACAGCATGCAACTCCTAGAAGACGCTAACCTTCAAAGAAATAAGGTAAGAAAATTAGTAAACAAGTTTATTAAATAATAAATATATAATAAATAGAGCAATGGAATGCTGAACATTCCTCCATGGGAATCAGTAACTACAGAAATAACCCATGAAAATGAAATTGCTACACTCACTATTAGTAGACATACTGCTTCCTTATTGTTAAGACTTAACATCATAAAATATGATAGTGTCAGCCCTCTCCTAAAACTTTGATATCAGACTTTTTTATATCTCCATCCTTGTGTAACTAATCTTCATCCCTGTAGTCTCATTCTTAAAAAAAAAAAGATCTTTTGAAGCAATTTACTAGTATGTATACTCCCATGTTTTGTTCACTTGAATAAGATGAATCTTATTAATCTTTATTTCCTCTTCATTACCTCTGTAATTAATAGAGCAGAAGCTTAATTGACAGGAAGTAAATTTAGTTATGAAGATTTAACTGGAGGCTTCGTGTCACTGTTCTTTTTTTTTTTAACCCTCTCACAATTGTGATTACTGTGTTATCACATATCATATCTTTTGTCTTTTACCACTTTCATTTAAAGATATTTAGTTTATAGAAGTCACAATTTGTTTTTAATGTCTCTGGCTCCCTTACTTAGAGATCATTAAATTATTATTTCATTGAAGTAACATTTATTGAGTACCTAGGACATGAATAGTACTCCACTGAGAAGTATGCAGAATACAAAGGAAATACTTTGTGACTGTTTTCTTTCTTACATGATAGAGGGTTTTCCAAGAGAACTGTTAAAAACAAAACAAGCTGTAAATTGCATCTTAAGAAGTTACTAGGAAATAAAAAAGAAATAATTATCCAAATCTAAACTGTAGGAATGCTAAGGTGCTTTTTATGTGTTTCAGATAATATTCCTTTCTGTGACCAGAATTCAGTTCAGTTCAGTCACTCAATAGTACCTGACTCTTTACAACCCCATGGACTGTATCATGCCAGGCTTCCCTGTCCATCATCAGCTCCCAGAGCTTGCTCAAACTCATGTTCGTCAAGTCAGTGATACCATCCAACCATCTCATCCTCTGTGCTCCCCTTCTCTTTCTGCCTCCAGTCTTCCCCAGCATCAGGGTCTTTTCCAGTGAGTCAGTTCTTTGTATCAGGTGGCCAAAGTATTGGAGTTTCAGCTTCAGCATCAGTCCTTCCAATGAATATTCAGGACTGATTTCCTTGAGGATGGACTGGTTGGATCTCCTTGCAGTCCAAGGGACTCTCGAGAGTCTTCTCCAACACCACAGTTCAAAAGCATCAATTCTTCAATGCTCAGCTTTCTTTATGGTCCAACTCTCACATCCATACGTGACTAGTGGAAAAACCATAGCTTTGATTAGACGGACCTTTGTCGGCAAAGTAATGTCTCTGCTTTTTAATATGCTGTCTAGGTTGATTAAAGCTTTTCTTCCAAGGGGCAAGCATCTTTTAATTTCATGGCTGTAGTCACCATCTGCAGTGATTTTGGAGCCCAAGAATATAGTCTGTCACTGTTTCCATGTTTCCCATCTTTTTGCCCTGAAGTGATGGAACTGGATGCCATGATCTTAGTTTTTTGAATGTTGAGTTTTCAGCCAGTTTTTCACTCTCCTCTTTCATTTTCAAGAGGCTCTTTAATTCTCTTCACTTTCTACCATAAGGGTGGTGTCCTCTGCATATCTGAGGTTATTGATATTTCTCCGTGCAGTCTTGATTCCAGGTTTTGCTTCATCTAGCCTGGCATTTTGCATGATGTTCTCTACACATAAGTTTAATAAGTAGGGTGACAATATACAGCCTTGACGTACTCCTTTCCCAGTTTGGAACCAGTCCATTGGTTTTGTCACTGCCTCTTGTACAGTGTCACGAACCTCCATCCATAGTTCATCAGTCACTCTATCAGATCTAATCCTTTGAATCTATTTGTCACTTCTACTGTATAATTGTCAAGGATTTGTCATACCTGAATGGTCTAGTGTTTTTCCCTACTTTCTTCAATTTAAGTCTGAATTTTGCAATAAGGAGTTCATGATCTGAGCCACAGTCAGCTCCTGGTCTTGTTTTTGCTGACTGTATAGAGCTTCTCCATCTTCAGCTGCAAAGAATATAATCAATCTGATTTTGGTATCAACCATCTGCTGATGTCAATGTGTAGAGTTATATCTTGTGTTGTTGGGAGAGGGTGTTTGCTATGACCAGTGTGTTCTCTTGTCAAAACTCTATTGGCCTTTGCCCTGCCTCATTTGTATATTCCAAGGCCTGTTACTCCAGATTATCTATTGACTTCCTGCTTTTGCATTCCAGTGCGCTATGATGAAAAGGACATCTTTTTTTGGTGTTAGTTCTAGAAAATCTTGTATATCTTTATAGAACTGGTCAGCTTCAGCTTCTTCAGCATCAGTGGTTGGGCATAGTTTTGGATTTCTGTGATGTTGAATGGTTTGCCTTGGAAACAAGCAGAGATCATTCTGTGATTTTTGAGACTGCACCCAAGCACTATATTCTGGACTCTTATATTGACTTATGAGAGTTACTCCATTTCTTCTAAGGGATTCTTGCCCGCAGTAGTAGATATAGTGGTCATCTGAATTCATCAGTAGTCATCAATGAATGGTGATCTGAATACTGTCTATTAGAACTAGGATGAAAGGCACAAAATACATAATATTCTTGGAAATTCCTCCAAACACCTAAGTTAACTAGAAAAATTAAGAGCATGGCAAAATTATTTATCTTCTCTGAAGTGTTCTTAACATCAGATCATAAAGATGATCATTTTGTGTGGAGCACAATGGACAGAGGAGGTAGTAGTGATACTCAGTGCTTGTCCCTTAAATTTTCTCAACCAGGTCTCAAGTCTACAAATTGGACTTGAGTCACAAATTTCATGTTTATGTCTGTAGTGTGTATTAAGTTCCCTCTTGACTCACTGCTTAACTACCAGAGAGTCCCCACCTTCAGTTGCTTGTTCCAAGAAGTCAAGAGTTCTTTGAACCAGTCATACAAACAGGCATGAAAGACAGCTTTAGCATAGTTTTCTTATGAAACTTCCCATTTCCTATTGTCTCATTCTCCCTGACAAGGTTGTTATATCAGAATAGCTGTTACTTCTCACTAGCTTACCTATATAAGTGGGAGGAAATTTATTAAAACAAAGCAAAAAAAAGAGATAGGAATGTGTATGGTATCTTTGGAAGATAGTGGGGTCAGAACAGAGAACCACTAGTAAGTAATGATATTTAATTAAAAAAAAAATGACTCAAACCTAAAATTTTAGGAGTTCCAGGCTTGTTGGTCCTTTATTGGACCGGAACCTGGTGGTCCGGAGTCGACGATGAGAGAGTGAAAGAAGGAAAGAGGCTAATATTCCCTGGGTTACGCAGCCGGCTTTCACGCTCCAGGGAATCAGCTAGAAATAAAGAAAGAAAGAAAGACACGGGGACCCAAGCTCTGGTGGAGCAAAGGTGCTTTGTTGAATTCTGTAAGAGTATATATGCCAGTAGCTTCTTTAGATAAAGATCAAGAGACCAGACTTTACAAGTTTACCCAGGAAGCAAGAAGCAATAGAGGCCATAAGGCCAAGAAGCAATCCATATGAAAAGAGGGTTGTAAATAGTTACTATTCACAATATGGAAGAACTAACGAAGGAAATGCCTGGATTCCTCAGCCCCAGGAAAGGCGTGCCTCTCCTCTTAATTCCTGAATATTCAGGAATTAATAAGGACCAGAGCAGTCCTGACAGATCCACAACAGCACACAGGAAACCTCCTGTTAAATGCTTCCTGACGCAGGCTCAGGAAGGTATTTGAACTAGAGATATAAACTTGGGACTTGTCAGCATATAAATGATATTTAAAACCATGAGTTTGGATTAGATCACCAAGAGATGGATTTGAATAGAGAAAAGGACCAAGAACTAAGTCTTGGGTAGTCCATTAATAGAGAGGTTCAAGGGAAGAGGAAGAAACAGCAATGTAGACTAAAAAGGAATAATCAGTGAGTTAAGAGGAAAACCAATATTATGATATGCTAAAAGCAAAGTAAAGAAAGTAAAACAAGGAAAAGAAAATTCATTATCTCAAGAAGTGCTTGACAGATCACATAACATAATTACTCAGAGGTGACTCTTGAGTTAGCAGTGTAGAGATGATGGTGAAAGCCTGATTAGGGTGAACATAAGAGAAAGTTTTGGAAATGAGCAAGTGCAGACTTTAGAAAAGTTTTGTTCCACAAGAAAGCAAAGAAATGGGGTATGACTGACAACAGAACTAGGCTTATAATGATTGGTTGGTTAGAAATATCATTGAGATGAAGTGGGTGGAGTGATGGAGGTGATGGAGGTATGAGGTGACAAGTGGCATAATTTGAATAAAACCAAATTGTGGAAAGGAATGGAATAATAAATAAATAATAGGAAAGCCTAAGAGGTTTCTCCAAGAATATAACATTTAAATTTGATTACTTAAATTTGATAAATTTTACATAGGGAATAAAGAAGAAGGAAAATTCAAACATAATTCTAAATTTCCATCGGTAGGGATCAGAAGAGTGATGGTACTGACTGAAATAAATATCAAAGGAGAATAATGATTTCTTAGTGAGGACAAGATCAGGTGAGGAAGTTAGAGGAAATAAGTATCATTCATAACTTAGACAAGATCTCCAACTGCAGATGTCTCAGAAGTTTCAAATAAGATGTATGCTTTCAAGAAAGTGATTAGTGGACAGGTTTTTACCCACTTATTATATAATCTTAATAATGATGTGGTCTGTAATAACATCAAATTATTTTCTGAAGGCTCTGCTTGAGGATAAGCAAAAACAAGAAGAAATAGAGAAAATGAAAGAAACAGTTTCTCAGATTGTGCAAGATGCTGCCGTAAGAACCAAGAAGGTGGTAAGGAGTTTTAATTATATTTAAATTCAAAATTTTACAGAATTTCACAGCTTAAGACTAGAGAGTACCTGAGTGTTTGCCTTATGGACCTAGGTAAGTAACTATCAACTGGTTGTATCAGCTGTACTAAATTTCACATAAAGATCATCTCATGATGGTAGCCCTAACATTAGAGCTGGACTGAAATAGAGGTAGCGGATAGGGTAAATGGGAAGGAGAGAGATTTAGACTAGGAATATAGTGAAGATTAACTCACCTTAAGTATAAAGTCAAGAAGAAGGATCAAAAAGAACCTTGAGATACATAAGAAGCAAAAGAAGAAAACCTTGTATTATTTGCAGTATCTTAGAACAAGAGTACTAGAGAAGTCTGCTTTACTCTCTTATTTCATTGGTAATGAAGCTTAAACCCATGAGAGGTTATTGATTCACTCAAAGTTGTATACTAATTAAAGCCAGAACTTAGACTCATACTTTCTTCTTGCTGTACTGAGCCCAGGGCTCTTCAATCACATCATGCTGATACCGTACAGTCTGTGAATTGTGTTATTGTTTACAATTCCATTATCAAAACTATATCTTATATTTTTGTGTTAAAAGTAATAAGTTGCTCCTTGGTTTGAATTCTGAGCCTTATGAAAGGTAAAACTGTCTTAGAGGGACTTCTGTGGTGGTCCAGTGGCCGAGACTCTGCACTCCCAATGCAGGGGGCCTGGGTTTGACCCCTGGTCTGGGAACTGGATCCCACATGCCACAAAGAAGACCCAGAGGAACCAAATAAATAAATACAAAAAATTTTAAAGAATAAGCTATCTTGGAAATATAACTTTGCCTACATATGAAGAAATAGGGAAGACATAATATTTGTCTTTTCCTCTGTTATGAGTATGAGTTAATTCATAAGTGGTGAGGGTGAAGTTAAAAAACTTAAAGTGAGTTTAGGAGTAAGAAACCACAAAAACCCATTTTAAAGATGAAAAAACTAAAAAACAGAGTAGTTAGCTAACTTTTTTAGGGTTCCACCTCTGGGAAGTAGCATAACTGAGATGCAAATGAGCTCAACTCAATAGCTAGGAGAAATTCTTTATAATTCATTTTGTACTTTTTTATTTTTAGAAATTTCCAAATCCATGAAAATGAAAGAATTGTACAATGAACACTTATTTCTCTCTCACCCAGAAAACTTTTAGTGTCTTGCTGTCTGTTCCATGTCTCTTTATGTTCCATACACACTCTTTCCTTTTGCCACAGATTCAGATATAAGCTTCAGGCCTCATGATACTGCATCTTGACATCTGTTTCCCCACACAAAGGGCATCTTGTTACACAACCACAGCAGTATTACCATATCTTTAAAAAAAATCAGTATTATTTCAGTCAGATTTCTCTAGAATATTCTTTAAAGCTGTTTAGCTTTTAAAGTTCAGGGTCCAGTCCATGTTTATGCACCACTGTATTTGACTGCCATGTCTCTCTGCCTGCATGCATGAACAGTTGTGTCCGACTGTTTGTGACCCCATAAACTGTAGCCCTCAAGGCTCCTCTGTCCGTGGGATTATCCAGACAGGAAAACTGAAGTGGGTTTCCATTTCCTCCTCCACGGATCTTCCTGATTCTGGGATTGAACTTGTGTCCCCTGCAGCTCTTGCATCGGTGGGCACGTTCTTTGCCACTGACCCACTTAGGAAGCCTACCATGTCTGTGTTCTTCTTAAGTCATGTCTGACTTTTTGAGACCCCACAGACTGCAAGCACACTGGGCTTCCCTGTCCTTCACTGTCTCCCGGAATTTGCTCACATTCATGTCCATTGAGTCGGTGATGCCATCCAACTGTCTCGTCCTCTGTCACCCCCTTTTCTGCCCTCAGTCTTTCCCAGTGTCAGGATCTTTTCCAGCAAGTCGGCTCTTCGCATCAGGTGGTCAAAGTATTGGAGTTTCAGCTTCAGCATCAGTCCTTCCAGTATTCAGGGAATATTTTTTTCCTTTAGGACTGACTGGTTTGATCTCTTTGCAGCCCAAGGGACTCTCAAGAGTCTTCTCCAGCACCGCAGTTCGAAAGCATGAACTGTTAAGCGTTCAGCTTTCTTTTTTTTTTTTTTTTTTTTGCTTTCAGCCTTCTTTATGGTCCAACTCTCACACCTGTACGTGAGTACTGGAAAAACCATAGCTTTGACTCTTTGTTGGCAAAGTGAAGTCTCTGCTTTTAATATGCTGTCTAGGTTGGTCATGGCTTTCTTTACAAGGAGCAAGCATCTTTTACTTTCATGACTGCAGCCACCTATCCTCAGTGATTTTGGAGCCCAAGATAGGAAAATCTATCCCTATTTCCACTTTTTCTCCACAGTCAGAGCCTTTAGCATAGTCAGTGAAGCAGAAGTAGATGTTTTTCCAGAATTCCCTTGCTTTCTCTATGATCCATTGGACTTTGGTAGTTTGATCTCCAGTTCATCTGCCTTTTCTAAACCCAGGTTGTACATCTGCAGGTTCTCAG
The DNA here is from genome assembly GCF_910594005.1 of Cervus elaphus. Lineage (NCBI taxonomy): Eukaryota > Metazoa > Chordata > Mammalia > Artiodactyla > Cervidae > Cervus > Cervus elaphus. Next base: position 42,269,008 of record NC_057819.1, on the reverse strand, counting down.
TTCATGTACTGCTGAAGCCTCGCTTGAAGATTCTGAGTGTAACCTTGTGAGCATGTGAACGGAGTGCAGCTGGGCGGTAGTTTGAACATTCTTTGGCATTGCAGGGAAAACTGACCTTTTTCCAGCTCTGTGGTCACTGCTGTTTTCCCAGTTTGCTGACATATTGAGTTCAGTGCTTTAACAACATCATCTTTTAGGATTTGAAGTAGCTTAACTGGAATTCTATCACCTCCAATAGCTTAGTTCATGCTTCCTAAGGCCCAGTTGACTTTACACTCCAGGATGTCTGGCTGTAGGTGAGTGCCCATACCATCATGGTTATCTGGATCATTAAGACTTTTTTGGTATAGTTCTTCTGTGTATTCTTGACACCTCTTCTTAATCTCTAAATCTGCTTCTGTGAGATGCTTACTGTTTCTGTCCTTTATTGTGCCCATCTTTGCATGAAATGTTCATTTTGTATCTCTGATTTTCTTGAAGAGATCTCTAGTCTTTCCCATTCTATTGTTTTCCTCCATTTCTTTGCATTGTTCATTTAACAAGTCTTTCTTATCTCTCCTTGCTCTTCACTGGAATTCTGCATTCAGTTGGGTATATCTTTCTCTTTCTCTCTTGCTTTTTGCTTCTCTTTCCTCAGCTATTTGTAAGCCTCCTCAGACAACCACTTTGCCTTCTTGCATTTATTTTTCTTTGGAGTGGTTTTGATCACTGCCTGCTGTACTGTGTTGCAGACCTCCAACCATAGTTCTTCGGGCACTTCGTCTATGAGATCTAAACCCTTGAATCTATTCATCATGTCTACTACAAAATCATAAGGGATTTTATTTAGGTCATACCTGAATGGCTAGTGGTTTTCCCTTTTCTTCCATTTAAGCCTGAATTTTGCAATAAAGTTCCTGATCTTAGCCACAGTCAGCTCTCTGTTTTGCTTTTGCTGACCATATAGAGCTTCTCCATCTTCAACTGCAAAGAATATAATCAATCTGATTTTGATATTGACCACCTGGTGATGTCCATATGTAGAATCATCTTTTGTATTGCTAGAAAAGGGTGAGAGTCCGTCTTCTATTAAGCCAGAGACATGAAGGAAATTTGCATAAATGTAATATAATACCACTTTTCTAAATATTTTTTTAGTTTTTGGAAAATATACATATTTGCAAAGAAGTATATTTTTTTATGTTAACCTGTGACCAACTTTAGTTACTTTCACTCATAAGGGATTAATAAGTAGATATTTTGAAATTTTGTTTTCCTTTCTAATATGGTAAATTTTAATAGAGAACTCATTATAAAAACAAAAATCTTTGTTTTTATAGTATACAAGAATCTTAAGACAGGAAATTTAATGATCACTGTCCTTTAGGATTTATCATCTTGTTCATTTACTTTCAGTGTCATGATAAATTCTTGACTCTTCAGTACACTATGTGTTTATCCTTTATGCCTTAAAAATTTTAATTTTATTTTTAATCAGAATTAGTATTATACATGTTTTTATTAGATGTTAATTATTTTTATTGTAGACTTAATTCATAAGTATCTTACTTTACAGATTATAAACACAAGAAAACAATATAATGTACAGATTTCTCAACTAACAGAAGAACTTTCAGCCCTTCAAATGGTATGTTAGAAAACTATGTTGACATTTTCTTCTGAATATTGCTTATTTTAAAGGTCAAGATCACATTACATTATTGAGCATCCATTTATTCAGAAAATAGTTATTAATGCAGGGACTGAGATAGATGCTAGGAAAAGAATAAAAATCAAGATAAACATACTGCCTGCAATCTTGGAACTTATGGTCTGGTAAGAAAGATGGATGACATTTATCACGTTTTACTATGATTACCTTTTTTGGACAAAGAATGCACAGGGTGCTGCTGAAGCATCCAGGTACAGTTGCTGCCATGTGCTGGGTTCATCTGAGAGGTCAGAATAAAGAAAGTATACATAGCAGTGGGAAGGAAGAAAGACAGTCTTCCAAAAAGAAATGAGTACTGGGGGATGGGTAAGCAAAGAAGGAAGAGGAAAGAGTACTTGTGTGACTCAAGGTGGGATTAAATATATAAATTTAACTTGAAGATTTGATGAAGTGGAATTTAATAACTTTGCTCACAGGGGCATAAAAGTAAAACAGTTTCCAGAGATTAGAAAGATTATCATTTCCAGTTTTGCAAACTCATCTTTTCTGAATCTCTATGTCATTTTTAATCTTTCTTGCAAAATTTATCAGTGAATTATGTCTTGTAATAAGTGTAAGACATTACGTATGCCTTCTTTCCTATCTCCTTGTCTTCCTTCTTGCTCCCTGCCTCCCATTCTTTGTCTTTCTCCATGAAAGTCTTATCTTTCCAAGTAGCTTGTAAGTACTTCAGAGTAGCAAAGTCTTATGCTTTACTTTATTTTCTCCATTACTTAATACAGTATTTTGCACAATATATTTTCAATAAAGTTACTGACTAATTGATATTTAAACACTTCTAAAAGAATGATCATATTTTTCTGCATTCCAGTCTAGGGTTATTTAATAGATGTAAATTCTGGAGGGACAGGAACATTATTTCTTTCTATTTAGAAATAGATACTATATAAAGTCTGTAGAGATTTTAAAAATAATTGATAGCTGTGTAACAATCAGAGCTATATAAACTCACTTTAGAGTAAAAAAGAATTATAATTTCAATGTGTCATAAGATTTATTCTTAGGATTTATAGTAAAACATTCATAACTTATAACAAAGTGGATTTTTCTAAAGATATTAAATATTATCTAATGTCATATTGGTTTGGTGAAAAAAAAACTGTACTAACTGGAGTTTTTTAAAATATTAAACACTTAGAGGTATGCTTGAAGTACGACACGTTCAACTACTTTAAAAAGCACATTTTCTCAGGAAACTCAGACTGGAGTTTGAGGCATAATAACCTGATGCTGACTTCTGGTTTCTATTCTTCATTACCAGTTTTACCCTTTATGCTATAAAGATGAAGTTAGGGAAGGAAGTTACCATACTTTAGCTAACCTAACCTAAGTTATGCTTGCAAGAAGGAGAAAACCTTATTTTAGGATATTGTGCAGATTTTTTGGATAGGCATCACTGACTCCATATAAATGAGTTTGAGCAAGCTCTGGGAGTTGGTGATGGACAGGGAAGCCAGGCATGCTTCAGTCCATGGGGTTGCAAAGAGTTATATGCAACAGAACTAAGCTGAAGAAAAAACCAGAGCCAGTTTTATGTCAAGCCATGTACCCCCTTTGAAGAGCAATGTAACAGAGTTTCTCTCGAAATACTCAATGTTTTACTTCTGCCAAGTAGCAGAGGTTTTTGTTAATCTATAGCAAATGAGGGAGAGGATTGGTTATAAATTCACAAATTCATACAAGTAAAATGAGAAATTCATTATGATATTTTTTTAGATCCATGATCATGGCCTATATGATAATCAGTGTGATATTGATTCTTAATATTTGTCGAGATTGTCTTTATGATACGCTATGGGGGTATGATTTTGAAAATACTCCACGAGTACTTGAAAAAATTTCTAGTATCATTTGGGTTGTTTCTTGTCCAAAAGGTAGGAATATTGGTGGTGATTAACAGCAGATATCTGTGAAAATCTTTTAATAGTAATTTTAAATTTTCACTTTAGTATTTAGTGCATTTTAGATAGAAACTGAAAGATTTTCCACTAAATTCAGGAACACATCACAAGTGTCTCCTCTTGTCACTGCTTTACAACATCATACTGGAAATACCAGCTAATGCAGTTTGACACCCCCCAAAAAAGGAAATAAAAGGTATACAGATTGGGAAAGAAGAATTTGTTTGCAGATAACATGACTGTCTGTAAAAAGTCCAAAAGAATAAAAATTTTTTAAAAAGAAAAACACTTGAACCAAAGGATTGATTATAAAATTGTTTTAGGTTCATCTGCCTGCCCCAGCCTCTACTGGAGACTGTCCAAGACCAACAGTTTGTGGGTCATCCACTTGACGCCGCCAGGATGGCGTTTGACTTCCATGCACACATGTAGAACGAGTCCCCAGATAATGCCTCTGTGTTCCCAAACGCTGACTCCATCCTCTCCTGGAGACTTGCTAAGATTGGCAGAGATCAAGCCCTGAGCCTTTGGGTGAGAGCACTGACTCCCAGACCCTAGACTACCAGAGAACTAACCCTAGGGAGTATCAAATAGTGAGAACTGACACAAAGGAAACCACTTGAATGCAAGATCCAGCATCACCCAACCACCAGTAGTACCCTGTTGCAGGATGCCTCATCTAAACAACAAATAAAACAAAAATACAAACCTAGTCATCAGCAAACAGGATTACCACTTCAGTCAGCCTTGCACATCAGAGGAAGAAAGAAAGAACAACTCAGCACAAATTTCACACTATATGAAGCTTACACAAACCACTGGACCAACATTAGGAGGGCAGAAACCAAAAGGAATAAAGAATTCAACCTTGAAGCCTGGGAAAAGGAGACCTCAAACAAAATAAGTTAAAAAAATAATAAAAATGAAAAGGCAATGAAATACTACACAAATAAAGGAACAAACTAGAAACACGGAAGTCCAAATAAATAAAGAGGAAATAGGCAAACTACCTGAAAAAGAATTCAAAATAATGAATAAGTAAAGATGATCAAAAACCTTGAGAACAGAATGGAGAAAATGCAAGAATCAATTAACAACAACCTAGAAGAATTAAAGAATATAAAGATACAGAGACAAACAATTACTGAAATTAAAAATACTCTAGAAGGAATCAATAGCAGAATATCTGAAGCAGAAGAATGAATCAGTGAGCTGGGAGATAAAATGGTGGAACTAACTTCTGAAGAGCAGAATATAGTAAAAAGAATGAAAAGAACTGAGGATAGACTCAGAGACCTCTAGGACAATATCAAACGCACCAACATTTGAATTATAGGCGTCCCAGAAGAAGTAGAGAAAAAGAAAGGGTATGAGAAATTTTTTGAAGAGATTAGAGTTGAAAATTTCCCCAACATGGAAAAAGAAATAGTCAATCAAGTCCAAGAGGCATAAAGAGTCCCATATAGAATAAACCCAAGGAGAAACACACCAAGACACATACTAATCAAACTAAGACTAAACACAAAGAAAGAATATTAAAAGCAGCAAGGGAGAAGCAACAAGTAACATACAAAGGAAACCCCATACGTTTAACAGCTGATCTTTCAGCAGAAGCTTTGCAGGCCAAAAGGGAATGGCAGGATATATTTAAAGTACTGAAAGGGAAAAATCTATATAGGCAAGATTACTGTACCTGGCAAGGATCTCATTCAAAATTGATGGAGAAATAAAAATCTATTCAGACAGGCAGAAGTTAAGAGGATTCGGGACCACCAAACCAGCTTTACAGCAAATGTTAAAAGGACTTACATAGTCAAGAAGCACAAGAGAAGAAAGAGATCTACAAAGTCAGCCCCAGACAATTGGCAGTTGTTGGCAGTTGGCAATTTGGCAGTTAGAAACTGGCAATAGGAATATATATTTCAATAATTACTTTAAATGGATTAAATGCTCCAACCAAAAGACACAGACTGGCTGAATGGATACAAAAACAAGACACATATAGACTGAAAGTGAGAGGGTGGAAAAATATATTCCATGCAAGTGGGAAGCAAAAGAAAACTGAAGTAGCAATCCTCATATCAGACAAAATCGACCTTAAAATAAAGAATATTACAAGAGACAAGGAGTCAAGGAATCAATCCAAGAGGAAGACATAACAATTGTAAATATCTATGCACCCAACATAGGAAAACTTCACTACATAAGACAAACACTAACACACAAAAGGAGAAACTGACAGTAACACAATAATAGTAGGAGACTTTAACACACCACTCACTCCAATGGACAGTTCATCAGAACAGAAAGTTAATAAGGAAATACAAGTCTTAAATGATACATTAGATGAGATGGATCTCAATGATATCTTCAGGACATTCCATCCAAATGCAGAAGGATACACCTTCTTTCCAAGTGCACGTGGAACATTCTCTTGGGTCACAAATTAAATCTCAGTAAATTTAAGAAAATTGAAATCCTATCAAGCATCTTCTTTGACCACAGTGCTATGAGACTAGGTATCAATTACAAGAAAGAAACAGTAAAAAACACAAACACATGGAGATTAAGCAACACGTTTGTAAATAACCAACAGGTTACTGAAGAAACCAAAAGGGAAATAAAAAAATTTCTAGAAACAAATGACAATGAAAACACAACAACTCAAAACCTATCGGATGCAGCAAAAGCAGTCCTAAGAGGGAAGTTTATAGCAAGACAATCCTACCTCAAGAAACAAGAAAAACATCAAACAGACAACCTAACTTTACACCTAAAAGAAGTGGGGAAAAAACAAAAAAAAAAAAAACAAAATTAGCAGAAGGAAAGAAATCATAAAGATCTGACAGAAATAGAAATGAAAAAAAAACAATAGTAAAGATGAATAAAACTAAAAACTGGTTCTTTGAGAAGATAAACAAAATTGACAAACCTTTAGTCAGACTCATCAAGAAAAAAAGATTCAAATCAACAAAATGAGGAATGAAAAAGGATAGGTTACAACAGACAATGCAGAAATACAAAGGATTATAAGAGACTATTATGAACAACTATATGGCAATAAAACAGATAACCTGGAAGAAATGGACAGAGTCTTAGAAAAGTTCAAGACTGAACCAGAAAGAAGTAGAAATTTTGAACAACCCATTGCAAGCACTGAAATTGAAGCTGTGATCAAAAATCTCCTGAGAAACAAAAGCCCAGGACCAGATGGCTTTATAGGAGAATTCTATCAAACATTTAGAGAAGAGCTAATGCCTATCCTAAAACTCTTTCAAAAAATTGCAGGGGAAGAAACACTTCCAAACTCATTCTATGAGGCCACCATCACCCTGATACCAAAACCAGACAAAGACAACACTAAAAAGAAAACTATAGGCCAATATCAGATGAACATAGATTCAAAAATCCTCAACAAAATTTTAGCAAACAGAATTCAGCAATACATCAAAAATCTCATACACCGTGATCAAGTTGGGTTTATTCCAGGGATGCAAGGATTCTTCAATATATGCAAATCAATCAATGTGATACACCATATTAACAAATAGATAAAAAAACATATGATCATCTCAATAGATGCAGTAAAAGCCTTAGACAAAATCCAGCACCCATTTATGATTAAAACCATTCAAAAAATGGGCATAGAAGGATCTTACTTCAACATAGTAAAGACCATATATGATAAGACTACAGCAAACATTATTTTCAGTGGTGACAAGTTGAAAGCATTTCCCCTAAGATCAGGAACAAGACAAGAGTGTCCACTTTCACCACTGTTGTTCAATATGGTTTTGGAAGTCCTAGCTACAGCAGTCAGAGAAGAAAAGTAAATAAAAGGAATCCAGATTGGGAAAGAAGTAAAGCTCTCACTGTTTGCAGATGACATGACACTCTACATAGAACATCCTAAAGGTAGTATCAGAAAGTTACTAAAGCTAATCACTGAATTTAGCAAAGTTGCAGGACACAAAATCAATACACAGAAATCACTTGCATTTTTATGTACCAGCGGTGAAAAACCAGAAAGAGAAATTAAGGAATCAATCTGATTCACCATTGCAACAAAAATAATAAAATATCTAGGAATAAACTTACCTAAGGGGACAAGAGAACTGTACACAGAAAAGTATAAAACACTAATGAAAGAAATCAAAGATGACATAAACACATGGAGAGATATTGCATATTCCTGGGTAGGAAGAATCAATATTGTGAAAATGACTATGCTCCCTAACGTAATCTACAGATTCAGTGCAATCCCTATCAAATTACCAATAACGTTTTTCACAGAACTAGAGCAAAAAATTTCACAATTCATATGGAAACACAAAAGGCCCCAAATAGCTAAAGCAGTCTTGTGAAAGAAGAATGGAGCTGGAGGAATCAACCTTCCTGACTTCAGATTATACTACAAAGCCACAGTCATCAAGACAGTATGGTACTGGCACAAAAACAGAAATATAGACCAATGGAACAAGATAGAAAGCCCAGAAATAACCCCATGCACCTGTGGGTACCTTATTTTTGACAGAATGGCCATCATGAAAAAGTCTACAAACAATAAATGCTGGAGAGGGTGTGGAGAAAAGGGAATGTTCTTGCACTGTTGATGGGAATGTAAATTGACACAGCCACTATGGAAGATGATATGGAAATTCCTTTAAAAACTAGGAATAAAAGCACCATATGACCCAGGAATCCCACTCCTAGGCATATATCCTGAGGAAACCAAAATTGAAAAAGACACATGTATCCCATTGTTCATTGCAGCTCTATTTACAATAGCTAGAACACGGAAGAATTCTCGATGTCCATTGATACATGGATGGATAAAGAATTTGCGGTACATATACACAGTGGAATATTACTCAGCCATAAAAAGGAACACATTTGAGTCAGTTCTGATAAGGTGGATTGTTGAGGTCCTTTAATGGACCGGAACCTGGTGGTCCAGAGTCGATGATAAGAAAGTAAAAGAGAGAAAGAGGCTGATATCCCTTGGTTTACGCAGAAAACCAATAAAGCTCTTGACACAGAGCTTGCACTGCTTTACGTAGATACCCGGCACCCTCTCCAGAGCGTCTTAGAAGCCTGGGCAAGAAAGTGAGCTCAGTGGGCTTCCACAGTCCAAAGAATTAGCCTGAGAGAGAAAGAAAGACACGGGTACCCAAGCTCTGATGGAGCAAAGGTGTTTTATTCAACACAGTGTGGGTATATATACTGTCTTACAAGGTAGCTATTTTCAGCAAGATAAAAATCAAAAGTCCAGACTTACAAATTATCAAGGAACATAAGGCGATCCATATCAAAGAGAGAGGGTTGTAAATAATCACTTTTACTATATGGTTCATAAAAAGGAAGAAGGTCGTAAATAGTTACTTATCACCTCATGGAGAAACTAACAAAGGAAATGCATGCATTCCTCAGCCCTGGAAGTAGCGTGCCACTCCTCTAAATTCTTGAATATTCAGGAATTAATAAGGAACAGAGGATTCATGATAGATCCAAAAGAGCACACAGGAAGCCGCCTGTTAAATGCTTCCTGACAGTGGATGAACCTAGAGCCTATTACACAGAGGGAAGTAAGTCAGAAAGAGAAAGAAATATCATATTCTAATGCATATATACAGAATCTAGAAAAATGGTACTGAATAATTTATAGGGCAGCAGTGGAGAAATAGACATAGAGAACAGTTATGGACATGGGGAGAAGGGAGGAGAGGGTGAGATGTATGGAAACTTACATTACCATATGTTAAATAAATAGCCAACGGGAATTTGTTGTATGGCTCAGGAAACTCAAACAGAGGCTCTGTATCAACCTAGAGGAGTAGAATGCAGAGGGAGATGGGAGGGAGGTTAAAAATGGAGGGGAAAAAAGAAAAAGGTTTTATGCTACAAGACTAGTGTACAAAAGTCAATTGCTTTCCTCTGTACCAGCAATGAGCAAGTGGAATTTGAAATTAAAAACATAATGTCCTTTATACATTGTCATAAGCACCCCAATATTAGTTAGATGTAAATCTAACAAGTTATGAGGAAAATTACAAAACTATGATGAAAGATTGCAAAGAAGTAAATAAATGAAAGTAGTCCATGTTCATAGAAGATTCAATATTGTCAAGATGTCATTTCTTCCCAACTTGAACTAAAGATTTAGTGCAGACAGTGGAATATTGTTCAGCACTTAAAAGAATTGAGTTATGTCACCATGAAAAGATATGGAAGAAATTTAAATGTGTATTACCAAGTAAAAGAAACTAATCTGAAAAGTTTACATACTAGATGATTCCAACTATATGACATTCTGGAAAAGGCAGACTATGGAGACAGTAAAAAGATCAATTGAAATCCCAGGATGTTGTTTTGTGAATATTGGCAAACTGGTTCTTAAGTTTATATGGAGAAGCAAATGACCCAGAATTGCCAATACAACATTGAAGAAGAACAAAATCAGAGTACTGACATTGTACCACATTTCCAGTGTGTGCGTGTTCAGTCACTCGGTTGTGTCCAACTCTTTGCAACCCTATGGACTGTAACTCTCCAGGCTCCTCTGTCCACGGGATTTCCCAGGCAAGAATACTGAAGTGGGTTGCAATTTTCTCCTCTAGGGCATCTCTCTGACTCAGGGATCGAACTCATCTCCTGCATTGGCAGGCTGATTCTTTACCACTGAGCCACCTGGGAAGCCCCTTGACTTACTCTAAACCTATAGTAATCAAGACAGGGTGATACTGGTGAAACAATAAACAGATGGATCAGTGGGATTACCCAGAAATTAGCCCACATAAGTACAGTGAGTTGATCTTTGACAAAAGAACAGAGACAATACAATGGGTCAAAGATAGTCTTTTTAACAAATGATGCTAGAACAGCTGGACATCCACATGAATGAATCTAGATACAGACCTTACACAAAAATTAATTCAGAATGGGTCACAGACCTAAATGTAAAATGCAAAACTATGAAACTCCTGGAAGATAGGAGAAAATACAGATAATTTTGAGTTTGGCAATGAATTTTTAGATACAACACCAAAGGTATGATCCATGAAAGAAACAGCTGGTGAGATGGACTTCATTAAAACTAAGTTTCTGCTCTGTGATAAGCAATATCAGGAAAATGAAAATTGGAATCAGAAATGGGGAGAAAATATTTACAAAAAAACATCTAGTAAATGACTGTTATCCAAAACATACGAAGAACTCTTTAAAACTCAACACAAAGAAAACAAAAATCTTGATTAAAAAATGAGCCAAAGACCTTAACAGACACCTCACCAAAGATTTACAGATGGCAAATAAGTAACCAAAAATATATTCCAAATCATATGTGAAAATGCAAATAAAATAATAATGAGATATCATTACACCAAATAAAGGCTAGATACACCTATTAGAATGGCTAAAACCCAATACTAATAAGGAAAATAGGAACTCACATTCTTTGCTCACAGGAAATCAAAACAGTACATCCACTATAGAAGGCAGTTTGGTGTTTTCTTACAAAAGTAACTTTACTCTTACCATAGGACCCAACAGTTGCATTCCTCTGTATTTAGCCCAAGGAACTGAAAACTTATGTTCACACAAAACCTACACATGTATATTTACAACAGCCTTTTTCTTTGCCAAAACTTGGAAGCAACCAATGTGTCCTTCAGTTGGTGATGAATAAACTATAGTAGATCCAGGGAGTGGAATATTGTTCAGCACATAAAAGAAATAAGCTATGTCACCATGAAAAGATGGAAGAAACTTAAATGCATATTACCAAGTGAAAGAAACTAGTCTGAAAAGGTTATATGATTCCAGCTACATGACATTCTGGAAAAGGCAAAGTATGGAGCCAGTAAAAAAGATCAGTGGTTAACGGGACTTAGAGAGATGAATAAACATAGACAAATCATAGAAAATTTTTAGACCAGTGAAACTCTATATGATACTATAATAGTGGATAAATGTCATTATAAATATTTTCAAACTCACAAAGTATACAGCACCAAAGTTGAACTCTAAACTATGGACTCTAGGTGATAATGTTGTGTGATGTAGGTATATCAGTTTTAACAAATGTACCACTCCCATTGCAGGATGTTAATAATGGGAGAGGTTATGTATGAGGGAAATCTGTGACTTCCCCTCAATTTTGCTGTGAACCTAAATTGCTCTAAGAAATAGTCAATTAAAAAATTACATGAGATGGGTATGAACATAGGAGAAATCCCAAATTTCATGCCACAATACTACCTTTTCATAGATTAGCAACTTACTACATGAATATATCTTACACAGTAAGTTCTCTCTTAATATAAGATAAATTTAGATTAATTATCTGATTTATTTTAGAAGCTTTAAAAACATATTTAAGCTTTTTACTTTGTATTATAGTTTCAGGTGAACAGGAAAAGACTCAGCCATAATATACATGTATCCATTCTCCCCCAAACTCCCCTCCCATCTAGGCTGTTACATAACAGTAAGCAGAGTTCCATGTGCTATACAGTAGGTCCTTGTTGGCTATCCATTTTAAGTATAGCAGTGTATGTTGTACTTCTGTAAAATATAATTATGATAAAGATAATTGAGTATTAGCAGTGTGTTGTCAGCAAAGCAGGTTCATTCATAGTATAATAGTAGAAAATAACCATACCCATTCTCAAAAATAGAGAATGGCTGTGAAGAGCCAGTTGTTAGAATGATTGTTCTTAGTTTCAGTCTCATTTGCAAAACTTTAAATTGTATTGACTATTGATTAGCTTGTTTGATTTTACTGATTAAAATCTTTCAAGCCAGTAACCTGGTACTCTGTGACCTCCTAGAAGTGTGGAAAGAAGTGGACATGTGTATACTTATGGCTGATTCCTGTTAATTGTATGGCAAAAGCCAATACAATATTATAAAGCAGTTATCCTCCAATTAAAAATTAAAAAAAAAAAACTTTCAAGCCAGAAATGTTTTCTGTTCATGTTAACAAAATGTTTTACCATATCAATTTGCTGTTTACAAGTTTTGCAAAAGAAAATTAGCCATTCTAGAATTTATCCATGTACATTTTAGGCCAGAGGTTACCCCTATGGTGGTATGCCACAGTCTAGTTCTGTTACCTTTTAAAATATGTGATAAGAGTATATGAAAAGGAAAACTGTAATATGAGAAAGGGGTTTCATTTATTTCTCCCTGGAATCCATCAATCTCTGTATTCCATCTAGTATGCTTACCTAGAACTCCCTGGCTTTCTATACCAGAGTTGTTTTCTGAAATCCTGAAATAGGTAGCTTTTGAAGATTTAGCTTTTTAAAAAACAATTATGAATATGGTCTTCTTATATAGATAGGGTAAGTGTGATATTTCTATTGTAAACAAATTGTTTTCCTTTTCCATTTTGCCCCGTTTTTCTTAAGGTTTTACAAATATGCTTATTTAAAATATGATTTGAATTTATAGCAGTGTGCTGAAAAACAAGATCAAATCGAACGAGCCATCAGGGAGAAAAAAGCAGTGGAAGAAGAACTAGAAAAGGTAAAAAGAAAAAGGAAAAAATAACTACCTAAACCCAACTGCAAATATTCAACATTACTGTCTGCTTTCATCATACTATCTACTAGCAACCCCTATATTATAAGTATTCTCCTGGTGAGTTCTTTTATTTGCTTTGAATATTTTTTGAATCTTCATTTGAATACTGATATTGCCTATATACATTTCTTTATAAGAGTGGCCGCATTTTTTGAACTTTTTATGATGTAACTGTATTCCTTGTGTAGACCACATCCCAATATTAAATTTTATTTTGTCTTTCTTTTTTTTAAAATTTCTGCCAACTTTTACTGGGTTTAGGCCATCTGTAAACATAGCAGGTATATATAACCAAAAAATTACAAATTGCTATGATTTTTACCTTTTAAAAGTACAGATTTTTATTCAGAGTTTGGAAAGAATATTTACCTCAGTGGCATTTAAGAAAGAATTTTGTAAGAAGTCTATAGTTTAAAATTTACTTCTTACTTAGATAACTTTTTTTTATTAGCAGTAAATAGTCCACTCTTTTAAAATACCTTGTGGGGAAAAAGCCTGCTGAATTTGATGCAGCACATACTGTGCTTTACGTGCTGCATTAGGAACTTTCATAGAGAAGTTAAGTAACTTGTCCAATGTTAAAAAATAAAAATAGCAAATAGTAGACTCAGAGTTTGAGTTTCAAAGAGGAGCTATATAGCATCAAAAACATGTGATATATCTATATTATTGACATGAAAAGATTATGAGAACATCAGATAGTAAAAGAGTAATTTACAAAGCAGAATATAGTATATAATTCCATTTGTGGTGGAAAATAAGATATATGCATGTCATGTTCAAGATAGGCTGTTCATGGTCACTGTGCCTTCAAGATTGATCCTTTCTGAGTTTCCCTCTGTTATGGAATAGGAAAAGGTCCCATTTAGATTGCCACCCACCAGCAGGGTTTGGGATGAATTTTTTAATATCACATGGCATAGGTTAAGGAATAGGCTTTATTGGGGAAATGTAAAAGCTATGAGACGAAAGGCAACAGGTAAAGGAAAGTCACAGGTTTCTCTTCTTCCACTGTTCTACAGATAGGTATGCTGTGGTCACAGTGAATAACCACTGGTTCTGAAGTATTAGGTATGTGTTTTACTAGCAGGACATTGACATGCTGATACTGTCTTTTTATGGAGCAGGAATAACAAAGCAGTCTGGTCAGTGGGAAAAGACATTGGTTAGTTGGCCAAGCAGTCTGGATTTGAAGAGTACTTCTGTGTAGGGTTTGTGTGAAAATGTGAACTGCCTCACATCTGGAGACCTTGCAGTTCATGGAATGTTATAGCCTCTGTGTCATAGGTGGAAGCTTAGTCTCACAGGAAGCAGAACTTGGCTACAACCACTTCTGCTGGGGAAGGGGAAACCACCATTTCAGCTAGATCAGGGTCTGGTTAACCTAGAGTGAGATTCTGGAGTCACTTTCAGATAGTTCTCACTGCACCATAGCATGTGTCTGTACTTTTGAATATAGCAATACAGAATTGTCCTGAAAGTGTTCATCAAAGAATCAAAGTGGTTATCTCCAAGTGGTGACACTTAGAGTGTTTTTTAATTTCAGCTATTTTCTATTTCTTACTCACATATTAAAACTATTTGAATAGTACAATGAATAACTTTTAAAAATAAGCAATTATTTTGTATGTCAGTTTTCAGCATTTTATTTTGAAAATGTGAGACAACCAAAGTTAATTATTGATGTGTTTTAATGTTATAGTGAGAACAGATGAGCACATCATGAGTTTTTATTTCTTATCATTTATTTCAGTTTCTAAACTGTGTAATTTCTTAAGATAATTTCTTTCTGCAAAGTAATATACATATAAGCCTCTTCTGCAGATTTACCGTGAAGGCAGAATAAATGAAAATGATTACAGAAAACTAGAAGAAATGCACCAAAGATGCCTGGTCGCCGAGCGTTCAAAAGATGATCTTCAGCTGAGACTTAAGACAGCAGAAAATAAAATCAAACAACTTGAAATAAAGTAAGTTATTCTTTTGCATTTTCAGAATTCATACAATTTTTGACAGATTTTTTAGATTTTTTTATAGGATACATAATTATATCTTATGTAGGGAAAAAAAAAAACCTTTTAACACTGAACAGAATTTTTTTTAAGATTATTTTTGAAAGCTAATTTTTTCAGAAAGAAGAGATACAGTACTGAACCATTTTATTCTTAATTTCTTGTTTCTGGCAGTTATATAGGATGTTCATAAGGCCTTTTTTTTCATACTGACTATACAGCTCTTAGAGCAGCTTGTTTATAATTACTGCTTTTAAAATACTCAGCTTAGCGGTATTGAATATTCAATAATTACCATTTTTATATATTACATTATCTATTAAAATGATAAATTTTTAATCTGGCATATCCATTCTGAATATTCCTCTACCTTACCCCCATTCAGAGTATTACTTAATATAGTAAAACTTAAGTTGTATGAAATTTCAATCTCTGTTATAGAATATGTTTAATGTATATTTTAAAAATAAAGAGGAGTGATATCAGCAATACGGCAGAATAGGAGGTCCCAACCCATTTCTCTCACAGAAACAAATATTTAACAAGCATCCATAGACAAAAGTGCCTTTCCGGGAGCACTGAGATCCATGTAGGAAGTTGTAAAACCCTGGTGGAGCCCCAAAATGAGGAGGCAGGCCTGCATACCAGTGGCAGGCCCTCCAACTATGGTGTCATCTATGAACTCAAAGCAGCCCCATCTTCCTGTGGGCTTGGCTCTAACCCTGCTTGCCCAGTCCTGCACCTAGCCCCTTCCCAAGGAACCCTTCTGGCTACTCTTCATCAATAGGCCTGCTGACTTCAGACCTGACTGTGGCCCCCAAAGAACTCCTGTTTACCCAGCTACAGTTCCACTCTCCCGCAGCTTGAACTAATGCTGCCTACCAGGAACCAGCCCAGGAACCAGACGGGAGCACTAACAGACCCAGTGGAGGCCACACCTGACTGTTCCCCTGGTAACGAGTCTGCCAATCATTGACATGACTGCAGATCCAGCAAAAGCCACACTATGTGGATCCAACCCTGTTCTATTACAATCTGAGGTAGTCTTACATGGCCAGGAATTCACCCAAGGCAAGCAGAAGCTAATGCCTGTAGATGCCACCACTGCAGGACTGCCAGCCTCAGACCTGACTAACATCCCTGAGTCAGTCTGTGACCTAGCTCTAGTTTCACACTACCACAGTTGCGAAGCAGTTTGGCCTGCCCATAAACCAGCCCAGTGACATGATAGGAGCACCCTTAGAATCCTAGAAGGCATAACATTTGACTGCACCCCTGGTTACAGGTCTGCCGGTCATGGACCTGGCAACAGACACATGACATGGCCTCAGTTCCACTTAGCTGAGAACCCAGAGTCAGTCCCATCAGTTCTGGGGCAAGGCAAGAAAAGGACTTTAGCTGCCAAAACCAGTCTAAAGACTGGAAGAGGAGTCTGCTCCTTCAAATGCACAGATGGCAACAGAGAGCCAAGCAAACATGACACCACCAAAGCAAACTAATAAGACTCTGGTAATCAACCCCAAACAGATGGGGATCCATGAACTTCTTGACAAAAAGTTAAAAATAATTGTCTTAAGGTAGCTTGGTAGATGGTTAACTAAATGAAATCAGGAAAAAAAACAATACATGGACAAAATGAAAAATTTAACTAAGTGAAACCATAAAAAGAGAACCAAACAAACCCTGGAGTTAAAGAATACAATGAAATTCAATAAAGCACTTTATCAGCAGACTTGATCATGTAGAAGAAAACTCGGCTAACTCAAAGATTGGTTACTTGAAATCAATTCAGTTAGAGGAACAAAACAAAAAAGAATGAAAATGAGTGAAGAAAACCTACATGACTTATGGGACACCTTGAAGTGAATCAGTATTCACATTATGAAAATTCTAGAAGGAGCAAAGATGAGAAAGGGTAGAAAGTTTATTTAAAGACATAACGGAAAACTTCCCAAATCTGGGAGAGTAATGAACATCCAGATCCATGATGCCCAAAGAAGCACAAATAGGGTGAACATCAAGAACTTCACTTGACACATTATAATCAAAATGTCAGAAGTCAAAAAAAGAGAACTTGAAAATGGTAAGAGAAAAGGGACTCATCACATACAGGTGACATACAGGACTCCCCAAACCCCTGCATAAATCTGTCAGTGGATTTCTCATAAGAAGTCTTGCAGGCCAAGAGAGAGTGTGTGGCACAGTATGTATATTCAAAGTGCTGAAAAACAACTGTGAACCAAAAATACTGTATCACGCAAAGCTGTCCATCAGAAACATTAAAGTAGAGATAAAAGCTTCCCCAGACAAGCAGAAATCAAAAGGGAGTTCATTACCACTAGACTTATTATGCAAGAAATGATGAAGGGAATTTTTCAAGTTGAAATGGAAGGACACTAATTAGCAACATAAAAACATATAAAAGTATAAACTTTTAGTGGTAAAGGTAAATATATAGTCAAATTCAGAATACTCTAACACTGTAATGGTGGTACATAAATAATTTTTAACTCTAGTATAGAAGTTAAAAGATAAACATTTTTAAATAACAATAGGTACAATAATGTGTTAATGGATATACTATATAAAAAGATATAAATTATACAGCAATAATAAAAAATATGAGAGAAGTGAAATTACAGAGATTTTTATGTGATTGAAAGCAAATTACCACCAGCTTAATATAAACTAAGATGTTTCCTGTAAGCCTCATGCTGATCAACAAAGAAAAAGTGTGTAATAAGTATACAAAAGATAAAGGAATGAAAGCAAAGTACGAAAATCAACAAGAAGACAACAAAATAGTAGTGAAGGAACCAAGGAACTACAAAATAGAAAACAGTTGATATATGGCAATAGTGTAATGCCCTTATCTACTAGTAATGACTTTTAATGTAAGTGGATTGATTCTCCAGTCAAAAGATGTAGGCTCAGTGGATTAAAAATCAAGTTCCAACTGTATTCTGCCTACCTGGGACTGATTTTAAATATGAAGAAACACACAAACTAAAAGTTAAGAGATGGTGAAAGATAGCCCATGCAAGTGGTACCCAAAAGACAGCAGAGATGCCTTATATCAGGCAAAATAGAATCTAAGTCAAAAATTGTCACAAGAACCAAGACAGTCATTTTATAATGATAAAGGAGTCAATTTGTCAAAAGAAAAGTTATAAAACTATATGCACTCAAAATCAAAGCACCTAGGTATAGTAAAGTAAATATTAAAAGAACTGAAGGGAGAAATAGAAAGCAAGCAATAATACTTGGAACTTCAGTACCTTACCTTCACTAATAGGTAGATCATCCAGACAGAAAATCAGTAAGAAAACGGCACATCTGAGCAATGCTAAAGACCAAACAGACCTAATAACTTTCTATACAATGGCAACACAGTGCACAATCTTCTCAAGTATACACAAAACATTCTCCAGAATAGGTCATATGATAGGCCACAAAAATAAATTTTAGCCAATTTAAGAAGACTAAAATTATATCAGGTATCTTTTCCAACCATAGTGATATGAAACTGAAATGCAGTAACAGGAGGAAAACTGAAAAATTAACAGAACAGGTGGAAATTAAATAACACACTCCTGAGCAACCTGTAGGTCAAAGAAGAAATCAAAATGGAAAAAGAAAATAATCTTAAGACAACCAAAGATAGAAACAAAATATACAAAATGAATGGGATGCAGTAAAACCAGTTCCTAGAGGAAAGTTTACAGTGATAAATGCGTACATTATGAAAAACATCTCAATAAACAACCCAACTTTACACCTAAAGAAACTAGAAGAAAAAACTAAGCCCAGTGTTAGGAGAATGAGGAAAATGACAAAGATTAGAGCAGAAACAAATCAAACAGAGAGCCTTGCTATGCCTAGTAGCTCAGTCGCGTCTGACTGTTTGTGACCCCATGGACTGTAGCCCCCTCGGTTCCTTTGTCCATGGGGATTCTCCAGGCAAGAATACTGGAGTGGGTTGCCATGCCCTCCTCCAGGAGATCTTCCCAACCCAGGGATCAAACCCAGGTCTCCTGCATTGCAGGAGGATTTTTTACCAACTAAGCCACCCGGGAAGCCCAAGAATACTGGAGTGGGTAGGTAGCCTATCACTTCTCCACAGTATCTCCCCGATCCAGGAGTCGAACCGAGGTCTCCTGCATTGCAGGCAGATTCTTTACCAGCTCTGCTACCAGGAAAGCCTAAGAATAAAGAGAGAAGACTCAATAAATAAAAATCAGAAATAAAAGAGGAGACATTACCACTGATACCACACAAATACAAAGGACTATAGGAGACTACAGTGAACAAAGATATATTAACAAGTTGGACAACCATTAAAAAATTGATAAATTCTTACAAATATGCAACCTTATAAAAAATTGAAAATTTGAGCAGACCAGTTACTATTAAGGAGACTAAATCAATAATCAAAAACCTCCTTGGATTTCTGAAAAGTTCAGAACCAAATGGCTTCACTGATGAATTCGTCCAAACATTTAAAGAAGATTTAATGTCAAACTCTTTCATAAAATTGAAGAAGAGAAAATATTTCAAAACTCATTTTACAAGGCCATCATTACTCTGATACCAAAGTAAGACAAACATACTATAAGAAAATAATAAGCTAATATCCTTGGTAAACCTAAATGCAAAATTCCTAAAAAAAAAAAATACTAACAAACCAAATTTAAGAGTGTATTAAAAGGATCATGGTGGGATTAATACCTGGGATGCAAGGATGTTTTGACATACACAGATCAATAAATGTGACAAAACACTACATTAAAGAATGAGGTATGAAATTCATATGATCATTTCACTAGATATAAAGAAAGCATTTCACAAAATATAGTATCATTCATGATTGAAACTTTCGACATATTAGGTGCAGACAGAATGTACCTCAACATAGTAAAGGCCATTTATAACAAGCACACAACAAACATCATACCCAGTGGTGAAGATCTAAAAATTTTAAGATCATGAAAAAGACAGGAGTGCCCAGTCTTGCCAGTTGTATTCACCATAGTACTGTATGTCTTAGAGAAATTAGATAAGAAAAAAATAATAAAACATCTAAATTGGAAGAGAAGTAAAATTGTCTTTGTTTATAGATGATATGATCTCATATTTTGAAAACTGGAGACTCAGCCTCAAAGCCATTAGAACAAATACACAAATTCAATAAAGCTTCAGGATACAGAACCAGCATTCCAAAATCAGTTGCATTTCTATACACCAGCAGCAAACTATATGGAAAAAAATTAGCAATTCTATTTACAGTAGCACCAAAAAGAATAAATTACTTAGAATGAAGTTACAACCAAGAAAGTGAAAAATCTGTAAACTGAAAAACACTGAGGAAATAATTTGACAGTCACAAATAAATATAAAGGTGTGTTTATTGAATGAAATAATAATGTTAAAATGTCCATACTACACAAACCCATCTACGGAGTCAATAAAATCCCTATCAAATTCCCATGGTGTTTTCACAGACATAGAGAAAAATCCTAAAATCGTATTGAACCTCCAAAGACTTGAAATAGCCAAACCATTCTGGAACAACAACAACAACAAAAACTGGATGCATCACGCTTCCTAATTTCAAAATATATTAAAACGTTTTGGTAATCAAAACAATGTAATACTGTTATAAAATAATGTATAGTTACAGCACAGAGTAGAGAGTACAGAAATAAATGCATACATTTCTGGTCAGCTGATGTTTGACAAGGGTGTCAAGAACACAAACAGGGAAAGGATATCTCTCTCTTTTTTTTTTTTTTTCATTTATTTTCATTAGTTGGAGGCCAATTACCTTACAATATTGGAGTGGTTTTTGTCATACATTGACATGAATCAGCCATGGATTTACATGTATTCGCCATCCCGATCCCCCCTCCCACCTCCCTCTCTACCCGATCCCTCTGGGTCTTCCCAGTGCACCAGGCCTGAGTACTTGTCTCATGCATCCAACCTGGGCTGGTGATCTGTTTCACTATAGATAATATACATGTTTCGATGCTGTTGTCTCAAAACATCCCACCCTCGCCTTCTCCCACAGAGTCCAAAAGTCTGTTCTGTACATCTGTGTCTCTTTTTCTGTTTTGCATATAGGGTTATCATTACCATCTTTCTAAATTCCATATATATGTGTTAGTATACTGTAATGTTCTTTATCTTTCTGGCTTACTTCAGTCTGTATAATGGGCTCCAGTTTCATCCATCTCATGAGAACTGATTCAAATGAATTCTTTTTAATGGCTGAGTAATATTCCATGGTATATATGTACCACAGCTTCCTTATCCATTCGTCTGCTGATGGGCATCTAGGTTGCTTCCATGTCCTGGCTATTATAAACAGTGCTGCGATGAACATTGGGGTGCATGTGTCTCTTTCAGATCTGGTTTCCTGGGTGTGTATACCCAGAAGTGGTATTGCTGGGTCAGTTTTTTAAGAAATCTCCACACTGTTCTCCATAGCAGCTGTACTAGTTTGCATTCCCATCAACAGTGTAAGAGGGTTCCCTTTTCTCCACACCCTCTCCAGTATTTATTGCTTGTAGACTTTTGGATAGCAGCCATCCTGACTGAGGTGTAATGGTACCTCATTGTGGTTTTGATTTGCATTTCTCTGATAATGAGTGATGTTGAGCATCTTTTGATGTGTTTGTTAGCCATTTGTAGGTCTTCTTTGGAGAAATGTCTGTTTAGTTCTTTGGCCCATTTTTTGATTGGGTCATTTATTTTTCTGAAATTGAGCTGCAGGAGTTGCTTGTATATTTTTGAGATTAATCTTTTGTCTGTTTCTTCATTTGCTATTATTTTCTCCCAATCTGACGGCTGTCTTTTCACCTTGCTTATGGTTTCCTTCGTTGTGCAAAAGCTTTTAAGTTTCATTGGGTCCCATTTGTTTATTTTTGCTTTTATTTCCAATATTCTGGGAGGTGGGTCATAGAAGATCCTACTGTGATTTATGTCAGAGAGTGTTTTGCCTATATTCTTCTCTAGGAGTTTTATAGTTTCTGGTCTTACATTTAGGTCTTTAATCCATTTTGAGTTTATTTTTGTGTATGGTGTTAGAAAGTGTTCTAGTTTCATTCTTTTGCAAGTGGTTGACCAGTTTTCCCAGCACCACTTGTTAAAGAGGTTGTCTTTTTTCCATTGTATATCCTTGCCTCCTTTGTCTAGGATAAGGTGTCCATAGGTTCATGGGTTTATCTCTGGGCTTTCTGTTCTGTTCCACCGATCTATATTTCTGTCTTTGTGCCAGTACCATACTGTCTTGATGACTGTGGCTTTGTAGTAGAGTCTGAAGTCAGGCAGGTTGATTCCTCCAGTTCCATTCTTCTTTCTCAAGATTACTTTGGCTATTCGAGGTTTTTTGTATTTCCATACAAATTGTGAAATTCTTTGGTCTAGTTCTGTGAAAAATACCATTGGTAGCTTGATAGGGATTGCATTGAATCTATAGATTGCTTTGGGTAGAATAGCCATTTTGACAATATTGATTCTTCCAATCCATGATCACGGTGTATTTCTCCCTCTATTTGTGTCCTCTTTGATTACTTTCATCAGTGTTTTATAGTTTTCTATGTATAGGTCTTTTGTTTCTTTAGGTAGATATACTCCTAAGTATTTTATTCTTTTTGTTGCAATGGTGAATGGTATTGTTTCCTTAATTTCTCTTTCTGTTTTCTCATTGTTAGTGTATAGGAATGCAAGGGATTTCTGTGTGTTAATTTTATATCCTGCAACTTTACTATATTCGTTGATTAGCTCTAGTAATTTTCTGGTAGAGTCTTTAGGGTTTTCTATGTAGAGGATCATGTCATCTGCAAACAGTGAGAGTTTCACTTCTTTTCCTATCTGGATTCCTTTTACTTCTTTTTCTGCTCTGATTGCTGTGGCCAAAACTTCCAAAACTATGTTGAAGAGTAGTGGTGATAGTGGGCACCCTTGTCTTGTTCCTCAGTTTAGGGGAAATGCTTTCAGTTTTTCACCATTGAGGGTAATGCTTGCTGTGGGTTTGTCATATATAGCTTTTATTATGTTGAGGTATGTTCCTTCTATTCCTGCTTTCTGGAGAGTTTTAATCATAAATGGATGTTGAATTTTGTCAAAGACTCTTTCTGCATCTATTGAGATAATCATATGGTTTTTATCTTTCAATTTGTTAATGTGGTGTATTACATTGATTGGTTTATGGATATTAAAGAATCCTTGCATTCCTGGGATAAAGCCCACTTGGTCATGGTGTATGGTTTTTTTAATATGTTGTTGGATTCTGTTTGCTAGAATTTTGTTAAGGATTTTTGCATCTACGTTCATCAGTGATATTGGCCTGTAGTTTTCTTTTTTTGTGGCATCTTTGTCTGGTTTTGGAATTAGGGTGATGGTGGCCTCATAGAATGAGTTTGGAAGTTTACCTTCTTCTGCAATTTTCTGGAAGAGTTTGAGTAAGATAGGTGTTAGCTCTTCTCTAAATTTTTGGTAGAATTCAGCTGTGAAGCCATCTGGTCCTGGGCTTTTGTTTGCTAGAAGATTTCTGATTACAGTTTTGATTTCCTTGCTTGTGATGGGTCTGTTAAGATCTATTTCTTCCTGGTTCAGTTTTGGAAAGTTATACTTTTTTAAGAATTTGTCCATTTCTTCCAAGCTGTCCATTTTATTGGCATAGAGCTGCTGGTAGTAGTCTCTTATGATCCATTGTATTTCAGAGTTGTCTGTTGTGATCTCTCCATTTTCATTTCTAATTTTTTAATTTGGTTCTTCTCCCTTTGTTTCTTAATGAGTCTTGCTAATGGTTTGTCAATTTTATTTAAAAAAAAAAAAATAGCTTTTAGCTTTGTTGATTTTTGCTATAGTCTCTTTAGTTTCTTTTGCATTTATTTCTGCCCTAATTTTTAAGATTTCTTTCCTTCTACTAACCCTGGGGTTCTTCATTTCTTCCTTCTCTAGTTGCTTTAGGTGTAGAGTTAGGTTATTTATTTGACTTTTTTTCTTGTTTCTCAAGGTAAGCCTGTAATGCTATGAACCTTCCCCTTAGCACTGCTTTTACAGTGTCCCATAGGTTTTGGGTTGTTGTGTTTTCATTTTCATTCATTTCTATGCATATTTTGATTTCTTTTTTGATTTCCTCTATGATTTGTTGGTTATTCAGAAGCGTGTTATTTAGCCTCCATATGTTTGAATTTTTAATAATTTTTTTCCTGTAATTGAAATCTAATCTTACTGCACTGTGGTCAGAAAAGATGACTGGAATGATCTCTATTTTTTTTAATTTACCAAGACTAGATTTATGGCCCAGGATGTGATCTATTCTGGAGAAGGTTCCATGTGCACTTGAGAAAAAGGTGAAGTTGCTTGTTTTGGGGTGAAATGTCCTATAGATATCAATTAGGTCTAGCTGGTCCATTGTGTCATTTAAAGTTTGTGTTCCTTGTTAATTTTCTTTTTAGTTGATCTATCCATAGTTTAGAGTGGGGTATTAAAGTCTTCCACTATTATTGTGTTACTATTAATTTCCTCTTTCATACTCGTTAGCGTTTGCCTTACATATTGCAGTGCTCCTATGTTGGATGCATATATATTTATAATTGTTATATCTTCTTCTTGGATTGATCCCTTGATCATTATGTAGTGTCCTTCTTTGTCTCTTTTCACAGCCTTTATTTGAAAGTCTATTTTGTCTGATATGAGTATTGCGACTCCTGCTTTCTTTTGGTCTCCATTTGCATGAAGTTTTTTTTTCCAGCCCTTCACTTTTAGTCTGTATGTGTCCCTTGTTTTGAGGTGGGTCTCTTGTAGACAGCATATATAGGGGTCTTGTTTTTATTATCCATTCAGCCAGTCTTTGTCTTTTGGTTGGGGCATTCAACCCATTTACGTTTAAGGTAATTATTGATAGGTATGGTCCTGTTGCCATTTACTTTGTTGTTTTGGGTTCATGTTTATACAACCTTTCTGCATTTCCTGTCTAGAGAAGATCCTTTAGCATTTGTTGAAGAGCTGGTTTGGTGGCGCTGAATTCTCTCAGCTTTTGCTTGTATGTAAAGGTTTTGAATTCTCCTTCATATCTGAATGAGATCCTTGCTGGATGCAGTAATCTAGGTTGTAGGTTATTCTCTTTCATTACTCTAAGTATGTCCTGCCGTTCCCTTCTGGCCTGAAGGGTTTCTATTGATAGATCAGCTGTTATCCTTATGGGAATCCCTTTGTGTGTTATTTGTTGTTTCTCCCTTGCTGCTTTTAATATTTGTTCTTTGTGTCTGATCTTTGTTAATTTGATTAATATGTGTCTTGGGGTGTTTCGCCTTGGGTTTATCCTGTTTGGGAGTCTCTGGCTTTCTTGGACTTGGGTGGCTATTTCCTTCCCCATTTTAGGGAGGTTTTCAGCTATTATCTCCTCGAGTATTTTCTCATGGCCTTTCTTTTTGTCTTCTTCTTCTGGGACTCCTATGATTCAAATGTTGGGGCCTTTCACATTGTCCCAGAGGTCCCTGAGGTTGTCCTCATTTCTTTTGATTCTTTTTTCCTCTCTGCTTCATTTATTTCCACCATTTTATCTTCTACCTCACTTATCCTCTCTTCTGCCTCCGTTATTCTACTCTTGGTTCCCTCCAGAGTGTTTTTGATCTTATTTACTGCATTATTCATTTTTAATTGACTCTTTTATTTCTTCTAGGTCCTTATTAAACATTTCTTGCATCTTCTCAATCTTTGTCTCCAGGCTATTTATCTGTAACTCCATGTTGTTTTCAAGATTTTGGATCATTTTTATTATCATTATTCTAAATTCTTTTCCAGGTAGATTCCCTATCTCCTCCTCTTTTGTTTGACTTGGTGGGCATTTTTCATGCTCCTTTACCTGTTGGGTATTTCTCTGCCTTTTCATCTTGTTTAGATTGCTGTGTCTGGAGTGGGCTTTCTGTATTCTGGTGGTCTGTGGTTCCTTTTTATTGTGGAGGTTTCACCCAGTGGGTGGGGTTAGATGATTGGCTTGTCAAGGTTTCCTGGTTAGGGAAGCTTGCGTCAGTGTTCTGGTGCGTGGAACTGGATTTCTTCTCTCTGGAGTGCAATGGAGTGTCCAGTAATGAGTTTTGGGATGGGTCTATGTGTTAGGTGTGACTTTGGACAGCCTGTATGTTGACACTCAGGTCTATGTTCCTGCATTGCTAAAGAATTTGCATGGTATGTCTTGCTTTGGAACTTATTGGCTCTTGGGTGGTGGTTGGTTTCAGTGTAGGTATGGAGGCTTTTGGATGATCTCTTATTACTTAATGTTCCCTGTAGTCAGGAGTTTTCTGGTGTTCTCTGGTTTTGGGCTTAAGTCTCCTACCTCTGGATTTCAGTTTTATTCTCCCTGTAGTCTCAAGACTTCTCCAACTATACAGCACTGATAATAAAACTTCTAGGTTAATGGTGAAAAGATTCTCCACTATGAGGGACACCCAGAGAGGTGTACAGAGTTAAATGAAAAAGAGGAGAGGGAGGAGGGTGATAGAGATGAGCAAGAGGAGAAAAAGGGGGACTCAAGAGGAGAGAGACAGATCTACGCAGTTGTCTGTTCCCAAAGTGTTCTCCGTAGCCCAGACACCCACAAAGATTCACAGAATTGAATTGGGAAGAGCAGGGGAAAGGAGGAAATAGAGGTGTTCTGAGGTAGAAAACGGAGAGTCAAAAGTGGGAGAGAGTAATCAGCACCCTCCTGAGTAAAAACGGCAACTGAATATTGGATTCTTAAATGTCAAAAATTTATATCACATACTAAAAAACAAAGATTAAAAATCTAGAGTAGAGGTTAGACTCTTAAAAATACAATTTTAAAAACAAAAACGCAAAAAATTTTAGAAATATATATGAAGTTCGGTTTAAAAATAGGGCTTCTCTTTTTTTTTTTTTCCAAGGTTATAGTGAAATGAAAATGAAAATTAGGAGTAATAGAGGAGTAATAGAGGACTTTAAAAGAAAATAAGAGGAAAAAACAAGAAACAAATTTTTTTTCCCTAATTAAAAAAATTGTAAAAATATATGAAAATGAAAATTAAGGAGTAATGGGGGAGTAATAGGGAATTTTAAAAGAAAATAAAATAGAAAAAATATAAAAGAAAAGAAAAGAAAAAAAATTTTTTTAATTAAAAAGAGTAAAAATATATCTAGGAATTTCTCTGGAGCTGTTGTGGGCAGTGCGGGTTTGGTTCAGTCTCAGATAGCTCCTTGTTCCAGCTTACACTTCTCGATATTTATAGGCCCCTTCCTGTGTAGTTGGTGTTACCTACAGGGATTTTAATCTGTTGCACCTGTCCCTTCTGAAGCGGTTCCCTTTGTTTATTTGGCTTCTGTTTGCAGGTCTCTTCAGTGTCTAGTTTCCGCCCTGACACAGGCGGGCGGAGGTGGACTCTTGTTTAGGTAGCTAGTTCAGTCGTGCTGCGTGCTGCGGAGAGGGAGGGGCACTGCAGGCAGATATCTCTGTGTGTGGGGAGCACTCACCGTGTTCCGGCCACACTGGGTTTGCCCTGCTCACGGGTGTGTGTGCTCTCCCCGTCTACACTGCTCAGGCTCCCAGCTGCTCTATATGGAGCGTGCCCTGCGTTGCCTGCGATTCCAATTTTCGGGTACTCCACAAAAGTGCGGACTCGGTTGCGCCTGCGTTTTGTGCCTTCCCCGCCGGAGCAGCTCAGGCAGCCAGGAGCTTGAGGGGCGCACTCTCCCCGGGTGCAGTGCGCCTTCTCCCCTCCGCGGCCCCAGCCTCAGTTTCCACCCGCGCCTGTCGGGTGCCTGTGCCTTGTGTTTAGCCACGACCCTCCAGGCGGATGTCGACCATCCAGAATCTCAGGAAGTCTTTGGTTAGAAACTGGAGGCCTGTTTGCAGTGTGGTAGGGGTTGCCCTCTCTGGAGCCGAGTTTGCCCCTTTCCCCTCCCCCCTACCTCCAGCGGGGATGATCCAGTCCTCCGCAGGCTAGCTCTTCTCTGGAGTTTCTCAGTCCCTTTGTTCTGCCAACGGCCGGCAGTGTGTTCCGGCGGTTAATTTTCTCTCTCTCTTGCTATCGCACAGTTTAAGTTGCTATCTCACCGTTAGCTCCCTCCGATTGCCCTCAGGGCATTCGGCCAGGTCCTTACCCTAAGCAATGCCGCCGGCTCCTCTCTGTTCCGCCCCCACTTGCTGGTGGCGGATACGGGCGTCTGGGGTACTTTTCTGCTGGGAGTTGCTTTTAGGCACGTAATCTGTGGGTTTTATTTATTTTTCCTCCCAGTAAGGTTGCCCTCCAAGATTCGAAATCTTCCCCCAGACCCGCCAGTGGGAGGGTTTCCTGGTGTTTGGAAACTTCCTCATTAAGACTCCCTTCCCTGGACGGGTCTCCGTCCCTAGCTCTTTTGTCTCTCTTTTTATCTTTTATATTTTGTCCTACCTCCTTTTGAAGACAATGGGCTGCTTTTCTGGGCGCCTGATGTCCTCAGCTAGCGATCATAAGTTGTTTTGTGAAGTTTGCTCAGCGTTCAATTGTTCTTTAGATGAATTTGTAGGGGAGAAAGTGGTCTCCCCGTCCTATTTCTCCACCATCTTGGCTCCTCCCCCGGGAAAGGATATCTCTTCAATAAATGGTACTGGAAAAACTGGACATTTAGAAAGGGAAGAAAAATTGGACCCTTACCACACACCATATACGAAAATCAGCTCATAATGTATTAAAGGCTTAAATGTACATTCTGAAATTGTGAAACTGCTAGAAGAAAACAAAGGGGAAAAGTTTCTTGACATTGGTCTTGGCAGGGGTGGTTTTTTTTTTTTTGGATATGACCCCACAAGTTCAGGTAACAAATGCAAAACTATTCAAATGAAGTTACATCAAACTGAGACCTTCCTACACAGCAAAGAAAATAGTCAATAGAGTACAGAGACACTATGGTATAGGAAAAAATGTTTGCAAGTAATACACCTGATGAGGAGTTAATTTTCAAAATATATAATAAACTTGAACAGCTCAATGGCAAAAGAAAAGAAAAAATTGGACAAAGGATCTGATCAAATTTTTCTCAGAAGACATAGCTGACCAATAGGTATATCAAAAGGGGAGGTATCACCTCACACCTGTTAGGATGTCTGTTGTCAAAAAGACAAAAGATAGCAGTGTTGACAAGAATGTGGAGAATAGGGAACCCTTCTGTGCTGTCAGTGGGAATATAAATTAGTGCAGCCACAATGGAAAACAGTATGGAGGTGCCTCAAAAAATTAAAAGTAGAACTACCGTATGATCCAGCAATCCTGTTTCAGAGTATAGATCCAAAGGGCACAAAATGATTGTCTCAAAGAAATACCTGCATTCCCATATTCATTGAAGTCAGTATTCTCGACAATAGCCAAGGTATTGGGATAACCTAAGTGCCTGTTGAGAGATAAAAGGATAAAGAAAAGGTGTGTATGTATGGGAATGGAGATATACATCTATATTCTCTAGGAATCTCCTCCTTTCTCTTTTTTTTCTTACAAATAATTTGTTGAAAATCTGGGTTGTTTGTGTTGCAGAGTCTTCTCTACCCACATGCATATATATCATATCATCTACCTTGTTTCCTGCCCCATGCATTTTTTAAAAAAATTAGATCAAGAGGCTTGATCTGATTCAGCTTTCACTTTTTTGCAAGAATTGTTTATAAATGGTAACATTTTGGACTCCTGTTTGGAGGCACATAATGTGTTGTTATTTTTGATCTTAGCATCTTTCTGACTTGAGCATCATTTGAGGATCATTACCTAGATCCATCATTTCATTAGGAACTTTATTAGCCAAGTTTGAGACAGGAAAAAAGGAACTACAAGTATTATGGCAGTAAAGGATGTTATATATTTCTTATGACACCCAATGGCTAGGGAATGTTCATAGTACTTATTACCTGGGATTGAAAAGATGGAAATTTTAAAAGATAGGAAAAAAATTAGCAGTATGTTGAAACAATATACATGTCTGGAGGTCTTGTCACTCAGTAATCCATTGTTGAGAAAGTTCAAGAGATATAACCTGCTTAAACTGTGATAAAATAAGTTTATACAACTAGAAGTTTTATTTTTTAAAATTTGAATTGTCTTATTATAATTCATAATTTAATATAGTCAGCAAATGTCTTCTATAGAGTTGGTTGATGATGAAAGGAGTTTTTCATTATTACCTGTCCACCTTCCGCATCATTAGCTTTCGTTTGTCCTCTTGAAGTCCTCTTTACACAGTGATTCTCAGCGTTACTGTTGGAAAGAAGTTTCATGTTGACTTCCTTAGTGAGTGATAGCAATTCAATTTCTGTTATTAGTTAAGATTGCTAAATGGAATATATTTGGTTGGTGTAACATAACATTGTGAAACCACATGGTTTAAGTCTACAGTGAAGAGAAATGACTCAGAACAAAGAAAACAAGTCTGCAGTATAAAATATGGACAGACTTCTTGACTTCTATTCCAGATCATTAAGTTTAAAGATTCTTTTTGTTTTGTTTTTTTAATCAGTTCCTCGGAAGAGATATCACGTTGCCAAGAAATGATTCAGAAACTTCAAAATATATTGGAGTCTGAGAGAGAGAACTGTGGATTTGTCAATGAACAAAGGTTGAAACTTCAGCAGGAAAATGAAGAGTTACAGAAACAGACTGAGGATTTGAGAAAGAGTGCTCTCGAGGTTCAAAAAAAAGCCAAATTAAAGGTATATTCAAATCTATTTAGAATTAAATGTGTACCTGTGAAATTCAAAATATAGAGAATATTTACAGAGACCTATTTAAACATTTTTAAGACCTTTTTTTTCAGTTTTTGCCTTCTCATCAGATAGCACTAAATCATAATGCAGAGCATTAACCAGTCTCTTCTGTATTGTAGAACTTGGCAAGCATACTTGAAAATGATTGCTTTCACTATCCACACACAAAAAAATGCTTTTCCAACCATGAAATGCACTGATATTCCTGCCAAAGCAATTTAAGCAGTGCTAGCAAAACTATAGATAACTTTACGGACTGCTGTCCTCTCTTTTCCCTCTAAAATGTGCTGTACTTGGTCGCTCAGTCATGTCTGACTCTCTGTGACCCCATGGACCTGCCAGGCTTCTCTGTCCATGGGGATTCTCCAGGCAAGAATACTGAAGTAGGTTGCCATGCCCTCTTCCAGGGGATCTTCCCAATCCAGGAATCGAACCCAGGTCTCCTGCATTGAAGACAGATTCTTTACCATCTGAACCACCTAACAGCCACTCGAAAATAGAACTCTTAAAACTAGCTCTGCAGATAATGGTACATCAGTATGCTCTGAGAACTGCTCATAGGTAGTCTAAAAATTCCATGCCAGGGAAAAGGCAAGGGGCAAAAGTGTCCTCTGGAAAAAAATTCCCTTTTCTTTCTCACCCGCCCCACCTGCTTCTTTCTCTAATGCTTATATGGTTTGGCAGTGGGGACTTGATAACCTGTTTGAGGGAGTTTCAAGCACAGGTATCACCATCAGTATGTTGCCTGCCTTTCCCCATTCTGTGTGACTTTTGTAAAAGTGGTATTAACTCTTTTTTTTTTTTTTTTTAAATGACCTTACTATGTTTCATTTATATATAAAACATAACTATTTATATTAAATACATATGCATTTTGAATACTATTTTAAAATTTAAAAAAGTATTTAGAACTGTATCAGTTGATTGTATTTGTGTCTGGGGTATGAAGGGGGAGTCCTTAAAAGTGGCATTTACTTTTTATGAGAAAGGTCTGTATCTTCCGTTTGCATAGTAAGGCCATCAGGTGGTAGCATCAGTGTTTCACTTCATTTTTCATTACTGTGAGGACTCATAAGAAGTCACATCCCAACCTAATTCATATCAGCGTATGTTTATTGAATGCTTCCTATTGCAAGTGTCAAGCATTGTGGTTATTTATAAAAGCTTAAGCTCTGAAAAAGAGACTCTTACATATCATACAAAGAAGCTCGTGCTTTTTTGCTTTAATCTGTGAGGAATCTTTGAAAAACCAAGGGGAAAGATCACACTACCAGATATCAAGACTTGATATAAAGCTATACTAATTAAGACAGTGTGTAATCAACAGGAGAATAATCAACCTGATCAATAGAACAAACAGAATCCAGGGACAAACCCAGTTTTCATAATCACCTCGTTATAACAAAGGCACCACAAAAGTTCAGTAGGGAAATAATTATCTTTACAATAAATATTATGAGGTCAACTGGGTCCATATTTTTAAAATAAACCTTGATCCTTATATCACACCATATATTTAAATTAATTTGAGCTTCCCTGTAGACCTAAATGTGAAATAGAAAATGATGGAGCTTCAAGGAGAACCTTCATGATCTTGGCTAAGGAAGAATTTCTTAAACAGAACAAAAAGAGAGCTAATCATAATGAAAAGGTAGATAAATTGGATTTCTTTAAGATTTTTAAGTCATCAAAAGGGACATTACCATTAAGAGAGTAAAAAGTAGAAGAAAGTATTTATAATACATACAACCAAAAAAAAGACTCATATCTAGAATATAAAAACTTTTACCAGTTAATAATGAAATAGTAAGAAAAAAAGTTAATCAAAAGAAAAAAACAGACACCCCATTTCCAAAAATGAACAAAAGAATTAGTCTATAAAAGAGAATATATGAAAAAAATGTTCAATTTCATTATTTACTGTGGAAATATAGTTAAAACTATAATGAGGTACTATAGCATGCATACCAGAATGACTAAAATTTTAAAAACTGACAATATCAAGTGTTGACAAAGTTGTAAGAAATCCAGTACCTTCATAGGTTATTTTGGTTATATAAATTGGTACAGCCACCATTTGGTAGTATCTTTTTAAGTTGGACATACATACATACTATGCCAGATAATAATAAAAACACTAACTACATACCCAGCTGGTATGAATGCTTCTGTTCATCAAAATATGTGTACAAGAACATTCATAGAAATTTTAATCTTATCAAAACGCTAGAAATAATTCAAATGTCCATCAATGTGAGATAACATAAGCAAATTATGGTATGTTCATATATGGAATAGATGAGAAGAATAAACTGCATCTATAAGCAATGGCAAACAAGTCTCACAGACATAATATTGGACAAGGAAGCCAGACATTAAAAAACTTATAGTCTATTAATTTAATTATATGCTAATGAAGAACAGGCATAAATGCCTGTACGGATGGGATCAGAAGAGTGGCTGCATTTTAGGTGGATGAATACTGATTAGAAGGGCACCTGAGAGAGCCAGGTTCTGAGGTAGCTAAATCTGGGTGGTGGTGCTCGCATGTCACTATATGTATAAAAATTGAGTTGTACCCTTAAAATTTATGTACAGTATGTCATTGTAAGCGAGAGAGAGGTAAATCTTGGCAGAGGAAGGTAAGTAGAATTATAGATCAAACAGGAGTGTCTGTGAATTTACTGATTATGGAAACTAGGTGATAAGCATATAGAGATTCATTGTAAAGTTTTTCTGTTGTGTATATGCTTGAAAGTTTCTATACTGAAACATTTCTGTAATTAAAAAAAGACAGTGTGCTTTGAAAAAATCTTAAATTTTCTTATTTTTAAATATCATATTATAAATTTCATATGGTTAATAACTAAAAACTATTAGTGATCATTTATAGCATTAGTAGAAAATGAAGTTGAATATTTAACTGATAGATGGGAAAGCACTTTCTCAGCAAAACTGAAAACTGGGAGAATTGCAAATGAATAAATATACTGACAGATTTATATATAAGGTTTTTAAATAATTAAAACAACTTTAAAAATATTTTAAAGAGAAATAACTGGATGAAATAGTTTTAATAAATATGACAGAAGACAAAGGT
Organism: Cervus elaphus; assembly: GCF_910594005.1. Classification (NCBI taxonomy): domain Eukaryota; kingdom Metazoa; phylum Chordata; class Mammalia; order Artiodactyla; family Cervidae; genus Cervus; species Cervus elaphus. The sequence goes on along the minus strand of NC_057819.1, from coordinate 42,234,945 downwards.
CATACAAGGAGCTTTGAAAAAAATGAAAAAAAAAAAATTGTAACCCAATAGGGAAACATGTATGAGACGTGAGCAGAATTCACAAACTAGGAAAAACAAATCACTAATAAACAAGTTTTTTAAAAGTTTAAACTCTGTATTAATTAACTGCAGAGTTGTCAGTTTGAGTGAATGTGCAGTTGCAGGTGTAAAATGGTACACATTGAGAGTCTATAAAATTTAGTCATAATAGAATAATTACTGTGTCTTATAATTAAGGAGGTTGATGGCCACATTATTTGTAATAAATTAAAAACAACCTATCTAGATAGTTAAATTATGGTCCATTTATAAAGTGCTGTATTGAGTCATTAAAAATCACGTTTCCAAATAATTTGTAATGTGTTTGTACTGTTAAGTCCTAAGTATTTTTTAAAATGAACAGTGTGCATATGTATTTATATATGTTGTAATCCTATATCCACTAATCTCAGTTTTAAAATTCATAAGTAACAATGATGTAAAAGTTAGAGGTGGTTATCTCTGAGTTGTAGATACAGAGACCATATACTTGTCTTTTTCATTTTTTTGTATTTTGCCTAAATTTTACAGTATACTTGTGTTTTGGGGATTGGTTCTTATAACGGGGAGAAGGGAATGGCAATGAATTTCCCTACCTGATACTGCGTTTACTCTGTCTTTAATTCAGAATAATAGCTGATGTTTCTTGGAAAAACAGAAAGAAAATTTTCCTACCAGAAATGCTCCCTTTATACCAAGTCTGCATGTAGCTTAAGAGAAGAATCATTGCTAAATAAGGGACAGGACCTCTTAACTAGATAGCTGTAATTCTATTTTATGGAGGAGAGCTGTCAGATAAATTGCTTTGTAGCTGATTCCTTCTTTGACAACATAAGAATCTAGTGCTACACTTTGCAGCTTTTCTCCCCCATGAAAAAGTGTATGATCTTTAGGAGCCAGAAAGATCAAAACAGTTGGGTATTCAGAGGGCAGTTGGCTGAGAACCATAACAACTTATTTTATGAAGTTTTCATTTGATCTTAAAGCCACTACTGTCCTTTCTGCCCCAGTTTTCTCTTTTCCTAATTCCTTCCTTCTTTCTGCAAAGGATCTACATATCTTTGTGGTCTAAATACTCCTCATAAAAATATAAAATTAGGAGATGGTTAGTTTTTAGCAATCCTGTCTATGTGAGTGAATAGTTTTGTGCAAAGGAAGGACACAAAGGAAGAGGGGAAGGAGACCATAAATCTGTTTTTCCAGCCCAGCATTCTGAATTGAATCATTAGTGAGACTTGTTTTGAAGACAAAGTTGTCTTGGCCCTTATCCATCCTGCATCATTGCAGACCTGTCCAGTTTAAGTCAGAATTGTGTCAACTGAAGGATCTGGGGTTCATTTAAAGACTGAATTTTGATACCTTTATTATGATTCAGATGCTAAAGATGTAATAGTAAACGAAAAAGACATGGTCCCCATCCTTAAAAATTTATTATTTGCATGGAGGTGGGCAAACTTTAATTGTTATCTTTGCAAACTAGTAAATGCTCTTTAGGAAAAGCATAGGACACTATGAGAGCTTTTTCTAGATAGTGAGAGAATTTCCCTGTAGGAGCAAGAAGTTAGCTAAGTTCTAAAAGTTGAGTAGAAATAACTAAGATAAGCAGGAGGGGAAAGATTATTCTAGTCAAAGGGAGCAGCATATAAGAAGATCCAGGAATGAGAATGCATTGTGACAGAAACAAAGAAGGGAATAGTAGTATAACACAGTCTCATAGAATTAGGTAGAGAGCAGGTTATCATTGAAGGACCTTAAAATAAGGCTTTTCAAGCTGCAAATAGATTTTTCAAGTAGAAATGGGGAGTTAACTAGCCAGAAAGAGTGATAAAACTGTGTAGATGCATAGATCAGCTTTTAATACATGATGTGTGTGAGAGAGACAGAGGCAGAATTAAATACTTCCACCTAAGATATCAGAATTGTGGCTTCTCCAGAGAAAGTGGAGATTGAGGCAAGGAAGGATATTCAATTCAAAATTTGTAAAATTCAGTAATTTTAAAATGTTTTAAATAGAGCAGAAGTCACAGAGCCTCAGGAGGCTTGCTCAGGAGTAACACAATACAAATTTAATAAATCCAAGGTAGTTTTTCCAGTGCCAGTATTTATAAAGTCAGTCTTCTACTTGTGTACCATTTGAGAAAACAAATTTAAGAGATTTAGAAAGTATGCAGCATTGAGAAGAAATAATGAGGACAGAATGTTTGTAGTTTTCCGCCATGAGTTTAGCTGTTATTGAGTTTTCTTTGGTGTTTTTTGAATCAAAAAAATTGAGGCTTCTTATTCATTCATTTTTCAGTTTGAAAGTAGTCATATTTAATAACTTACTAGAAACCATTCCAGCCATGACCATTTTTAAAGCACATTACTTTAAAATATCACAAGATAGGTGTTCCTTATAACATTTCTTGAGTGTAGCAAGATAACGATAGCCTGAGAGTATACCAAAGAAATTGTTCTAGTAACTACTTAACTATTTTATCAGTTGCCTCAAATATGGTAATAGGTAGTTTCATTCTAGATGCATATGAAAGACAGTTCATTACATACATTGGGTACTTTAGAGCATTAGGGTTAATTCTCTCCCTGAACCTCAAGTTGAGAAAACTTTAGGGTATCCAAAGAGCATTTATTCGTATGTTCATTCTACATTAAGGTTTTTTTTTTTACCGTAATAACATAAATAACCTAGAAATAATTGAAGACATTTCCATATAACTTTCTGAAAAGCATTTTAGTCTTTTCTGGGAGGGAGGGGGAATTGTTCATGTATACCGTAACTGTGGTAGTAAAGGAATTCCCGTATATAATTTTTTTTTTAAACTTTACGAAGCTCTTTGAAAGAACCTGAACTTTAGTATGTAAATCAAAAGTGGTTTGGGGAGCCTCTCAGAGGAGCTTTTGATGAACACATCAGGGTGCTGGGAGCATGGCATCCTTGGAGAGGGCTTGGAAGCTCTGCACACCCCCTACCCTCCTGTACCTTGCTCTGGCTCTGTACCTACCTCCATCTGGCTCTGCTGGAGTTGTATCCTTTATAATAAACCAATAAACAGTTTTTGTGTGTTTTAAAAAACATAAATGGCTTCCATTTAAACCCAGCTCTCAGTTACTAAGAGCATGAACATTTATTGTCCATTCAGGCACCAAAAGTGAAAATAGATGATGAAAGCAGGTCTATATTTGTGGTATGTTTTTTTCCAACTGTCATTTCAAGGTGTTGGGGAAAGTGTTAAAAAATCTGTACTCCATCTTAATTCTGGTTTTATTAAATTTATACTATAACATAGGATAAGTCTTCATCTATGATGGAGACAAATTGTAAAATTAATTTTTATATAGGTTTCTCATCCAAACATTTCTGTGCCACAGACCACACAATAAATTATTGTATTTATCAGTGATCACTCTGTCTCCAAGAATAGCAGAAAAGAAAAAGAAAATACTGTTTTCATTTTATTTCTTAGATCAGTACAATGGAGCATGAATTTTCAATAAAGGAACATGGGTTTGAAGTTCAGTTAAGAGAGATGGAAGACAGTAATCGAAATTCCACTGTTGAACTGAGGCATCTCTTAGCTACTACACAGAAAGCAGCCAACAGGTGGAAAGAAGAAACGAAGAAACTCACTGAAAGTGCAGAAATTAGAATCAGTAATCTAAAGTAAGTCCACTATTAATTCTTTGGTCCATTTTACAGAAAAATTATTTAACCTTTAGTTTAATGTCCTTGCCATAATCTTTCTGTAAAAATATGTAAGTCTGTACCTTATATTTTTTACAGCAAATATTAAATTGCTATGAAAAATGTTGGCAATTATAGATCAACTTCATATTGTTTGTTTTATAAATTTTATGCATATCACAGGAAATACAATGATTTTTGTTGGACACGGCAGTTTAGAATCTTAATACTATTCATGTATAGATATAGCATAGTAATGTTCCATAGTTGCAACAGAATCTATTTGGCCTGCAAAGCCTAATATTTGTTCTCTGGCCCTTTAAGAAAAAATTTGCTGACGTTTGCCCAGGAAGAACGTGAACTTTTATGATAAATGAAATGGGAAGCTATGAAAGGTTTTTAACAAAATGATATGATCGGCCTTAAATGTTCAACAGATCACTTTGACTGCTCTATGATGAATAGCGTGGAGAGGGTCAAGGGTAGAAGAAGAGAGAAGAGGAACCAGTACTGTGATAATCCAAGTATAAAATGATAACTTGGATTAAGTTTTGAAGGACTGGAAATCATTATTTAAAAGTTTGCTTTGGTCCATGTTAAGTATGAGCTACCTAAAAGATATCAGAATATCAACTTGTTAGGTACATAAGTTTGGAGTTCAGGAAAGATATTGCAACAAGAGCTATAAATTTAGGAGTGATTAATATATGCATAATTTTTAAAGTCATGGAATTAGAGGGTATAGAAAGTAAGTCTGGATAGGGAAATTAGGCTACTGAGAACTAAGTTCTAAAATTTAGTTTGGAGGAATGAAAATTTAGCCGAGCCTGAGAAAAAATACTGAGACAAACAAGAGAAAGAATAGTAAAAAAAAAAAAAAAAAAAATCAAAAAGAATGACATAAAAATAGATGATATTTACTATAAAGGAATTTGTTCAAGGTCACATAGCTAACAAAGTAAAAGATCCTGGTTTCAAATTTAAGTCAATTGGATATAGTCAATATGGTCCTAACCATTAAAGTTTACTTTGTTTTTTTGCCAGTTTATTTCTTTTTATTGAAGTATAGTTGCTGTACAATATTATATGAGTTATAGGTGTACAATATAGTGATTCACAACATTTTAATTTATAGTTACTGTAAAATATTGGGTATATTCCCTGTGTTGCACAATGTATGCTTTTTCTTATTTTATACCTAGTAGTTTGTATATCCTAATCCACTACCCCTATACTAACCCTTCCCTCTTCTCTCTCCCCTCCAATAACCATAGTTTGTTTTCTGTAGCTGCAAGGCTGTTTCTTTTTGTTATATTCACTAGTTTCTTTTCTTGGCTGAATAGTATTCTATTGTATATATATTTCATGTCGTCTTTATCCATTCATCTATTGATGGGCACTTAAGTTGCTTCCATTTTTTGGCAATTGTAAATATTGCTGCTGTGAACTTTGGAGTGCATGTGTCTTTTCGAATTAGTGGGTTGTTTGTTTTTTTCTTTCAGATGAATACCCAAGGGTGAAATTGGTACTTCTATTTTTAGTTTTTGAGAAACCTCCATACTGTTTTCAACAGTGAGTGCATCAGTTTCCATTCTCGCCAACAATGTACTAGCATTCCATTTTCTCCACATTTTTGCCAGCACTTGTTAATTGTGTTCTTTTTGATGTTAGCCATTCCGGCAGGTGTGTAGTGATATCTTATTGTGGTTTTGATTTGCATTTCCCTGATGATAGTGAAAGGTTGTTGCTGAACGATAAGACGCCAGGATTCTTGGCCTCCGGAGGAGACGAATTCAATCCGGGGCCAGAGACGGGGCTAGATCGCTCAGAAATTTTGTGTAATAAGGTTTTATTGAAGTATAAAGGAGATAGAGAAAGCTTCTGACATAGGCACCAGAAGGGGGCAGAAAGAGTGCCCCCTGCTCGTCTTCAGCTGGATGTTATATAGTCACTAGCAGTCTGTTAATGAAAAGAAAGGAATGTCTTAAAACTCAAAATGGCACCAGGCCCCTCATCCATAAAATACATTTTGGGATAATCTTGGCACCAGATGATTCATCCCAGAACATAAAACGATTGACTTGAATCTTGTAGAAGGGCAGATTACCATACAAATAGTATCGTTTACATAGATTAGGGGAACAGTATCTGAGTGTAACATACTGGTTTGTCAAGTAGGTTCTGAGCCATTAGGCACAACCGACTTGAAGACAGAGTCTAGGGTAAATGCACAGTACATTAACAGAGCTTAAGACAAACATTTCCATGAGAAACATGTATTGGTTAATTCAAGGTTTGAGAATAGTTAGCTTCAGGTGAAACCAGGTGTCATGCCAACACAGTATTTTAAGAGAAAACCTCCTTTTAAATTTGTAGAGAGAAGGAAAAAAATAATGCTAGTTTGTTTCCTCCTGCCACTTAAGATAGATAAAAATGTCTGACACTTGCAGCCTATTTCCTCCGTTTGGACACCCCTGGCCTTCCTGCCTGTTACCCTCTCAATAGTGATGTTAGACATCTTTTCATATGCCTACTGGCCATCTGTGTGTCCTTTTTGGGAAAATGTCAAATAAGCAGGTATCACTATAAAATTCCTTCTTAGACCTGGTTTTACTGTGTCCCATAAGTTTTGAATTGTTGTGCTTTCATTTTCATTTGTCTCTAGGTGTTTTTTAAATTTCCTCTCTGATTTAGTCAGTGCTCTATTGATGATTCTGTAACTATAGTTTGGCCTCCATGTTTGTGGTTTTATAGTTTTTTCCTGTAGTTGATTTCTAGTCTCATAGATTTGTGATTGAAAAAGATGCTTGATATGATCTCAGTTTTCTTAAATTTATCAAGGCTTATTTTCTGGCCTAGCATGTTATCTATCTTGGAGAATGTTCTATTTGCACTTGAAAAGAATGTATATTTTGCTGCTTTCAGGTGGAATACTCTCTCTGTATATAAATTAAGTTCATTTGATCTAGTGTGTTATTTAAGGCAAGGATTTCCTTACTGATTGTATGTCTGGATGATCTGTCCATTGATATAAGTGGGATGTTACAGTCCCTGACTATTATTATTTCTTTATTTCTTGTCAGTTTCTTCTATTATGTCCATTAATATTCACCTTATATATTTAGGTGCTCATATATGGGGTGCATATATATTTACATTTGTTATATCTTTTTCTTGAATTGATCCCTGGATTATTATGTGTTCTCCTTTGTCTCTTCCAGCAGTCTTAATTTTACAGTCTATTTTATCTAAATATTGCTACTCGGGCTTTCTCTTGATTTCCATTTGTATGGAATACCTTTTTGCATTTCCTCACTTTAGCTTTGTGTGTGTCTCTAGATCTGAAGTGAGTCTCTTGTAGGCAGCATATGTATGGGTCTTGTTTTTGTATACAATCAGCCAGTCTGTGTCTTTTGGTTGGAGCATTTAGACAATTCAAAATTAAGATAATTATTGAGATGTACTTACTGCCATTTTGTTAATTGTTTGGGGCTTGTTTTTGTAGATTTTTCCCTTCTTTTGTTCTCTTCTTTTTGACTTATGACTATCTTTAGTGTTTGGATTCCTTTTTCCTTTTTGTGTGTGTATGTCTGTTACAGATTTTTGTTTTGCGGTTACCACAAGGTTTTTGTAAATCATATTGCTTTAGATACAAAGCAGTTTTAGTTGTTTTTTTACATTCAGTTCAGTTGCTCAGTCATGTCTTGACTCTTTGCGACCCCATGGACTGCAGCACACCGGGCCACCCTGTCCATCACCAACTCCCAGAGTTTACTCAAAGTCATGTCCATTGAGTCAGTGATGCCATCCAACCATCTCATCCTATGTCATCCCCTTCTCCTCCTGCCTTCAATCTTTCCCAACATCAGGGGCTTTTCAGATGAGTCAGTTCTTTGCATCAGGTGGCCAAAGTACTGGAGTTTCAGCTTCAACATCAGTCCTTCCAATGAACATTCAGGACTGATCTCCTTTAGGATGGACTGGTTGGATTTCCTTGCAGTCCAAGGGACTCTTCAAGAGTCTTCTCCAACACCACAGTTCAAAAACATCAATTCTTCAGTGCTCAGCTTTCCTCACAGTCCAACTCTCACATCCATACATGACCACTGGAAAAACCATAGCCTTGCCTAGACTGACCTTTGTTGGCAAAGTAAGGTCTCTGCTTTTTAATATATGCTGTCTAGGTTGATCATAACTTTCCTTCCAAGGAGCAAGCGTCTTTTAATTTCATGGCTGCAGTCACCATCTGCAGTGATTTTGGAGCCCAAACAAATAAAGTATCTAACTGTTTCCACTGTTTCCCCGTCTATTTGCCATGAAGTGATGGGACTGGATGCCATGATCTTAGCATTGTTTTACATTGCTGATCTCTAATTTCAAATGCATTTTAAATACTTGCATTTTTAAATTTAAATTTAATACAATTTAATTTAAATACCTGTATTCTCTTCCCTCCATGATTACTATTTTTTATTTCATATTTTACATCTGATTGTCTTGTGTATCCCTTAACTGCTTATTGTGGATATAGATGGTTTTACTGCTTTGATCTTTTAACCTCCCTACTAGCTTTTTGTGTGGATGGTTTCCTCCCTTTATGTTTGCCTTTACTAGTGAGCTTTTCCATTCAGTAATTTTCTTGTTTTTAGTTGTGGCCTTTCTTTTTCTCCTAGATAAGTTCATTTAACATTTTTTGGAAAGCTGTTTTGCTGGTGCTCAAGTTTATCTTTTGTTTGTCTATGGAACTTTTGATTTCTCTGTCAAATCTGAAGGAGAACTGTGCTGGATAGAAGATACTTGGTTGTAGGGTTTTTGTTTTTGTTTTCCTTTCGCCATTTTACATATATAGTGCCACTCCTTTCTGGCCTGCAGAGTTTCTGCTGAAAAATAAGCATTATGGGCATTCCTTTGTATGGTATTTGTTGCTTTTCCCTTGCTGCTTTTACTATTCTCTCTTTATCTTTAATTTTTGTCATTTTGATTATGATGTGTCTTAGTATGGTTCCTCTTTGGAATTCTCTGCACTTCCTGGACTGTTTCTTTTCCCGGGCTTAGAAAGTTTTGAGTTATTATGACTTCGGATATTTTCTCTGACCCTTTCTCTCTGAAATGCTAATGCTAGTATGCTTGACATTGTCCCAGAGGTCTCTTACACTATCCTCATTTCTTTTTATTCTTTTTTTCTTTGTCTGTACAGTGGCAGTGATTTCCCTTGCTCTGTCTTCCAGCTCACTGATGCATTCCTCTGTATCATTTAGTCTCCTGTTTCCTTCTAGTATATTTTTCATTTCATTTGTAGTCTTCATCTCTGTTTAGTTGGTCTTTTATGTTTTGTCTTTTTAACAAAAACTACTAACTTCTAACTCTCTGTATGCATTCTTTTCCTGAGTTCTTTGATTATCTTTACAGTCATTACTCTGAACCCTTTCTTGGTATATTGTCTGTCTACACTTTACTTATTTCTTCATCTAGTATTTTATCTCTTCCTTCACCTGGAGTATATTCCTCTGCCTCCTCGTTTTGCCTAAGTTGCTGTTTGTATCTTTACATATGTGGTAGATTAGTCACACTTTTCAACTTTGCAGAAGCAGCCTTCTGTAGGAAACGTCCTATGTGTCCCAGCAGTACATTCCCCTCTCATCACTCAAACTATGGGTTCTAGGGGTTCTCCCAAGAGGGCTGCGTGGGTCCTTCTGTTGTGGCGGGCTGACTGTGTGGCAATCTGGTGGGCTTGCTGTCCTATAGCCTGATTGGTTGCCAGGCCCTACCTTGTATGGACGCTCCTGTGTATAGTTAGTGAGACCCAGTTATGAAGCAGCTCATTGTGGAACCCTCAGGGGCCTCAGGGCTAGTGCTGGCTCTCTGGTGGTCAGAGTCAGCATTTATAAGACTCTGAGCTGTTGCCTGCCCTCTGATTGGTGATCCTAGGTCCTGGGGTTAATGCCATACTAGTGGCAGGCAGAGCCGCTTCCTGGAATCTGGCTGCAGGGCCCAGGGATCCCAGAGCTGATGTCAGATTGCTGATGAGCCAGGGCGGGTTCTTGACCCAGTTGGTTATGGGGTATTGCTGTGTTTCAAAGCTTGTGTTGGCCTACTGTTAGTGGACTGGATATGCAGGCTGCTAGGTCATGGTTTTCTTGCCTCTGGTGTCTACCTTCTGGTGGGTGAGGCCGGTCTGGAGGCTTGTGCAGGCTTCCTGGATGGCAGGGCTATTGCCTGCTCAGTGGTGGGTGGAGCTGAGCCTTGGTCCTCTGGGCAGGGCCATGCTCAGTGGTGGGTGGAGCTGAGCCTTGGTCCTCTGGGCAGGGCCATGCTCAGTGGTGGGTGGAGCTGAGCCTTGGTCCTCTGGGCAGGGCCATGCTCAGTGGTGGGTGGAGCTGAGTCTTGGTCCCTTGGGCAGGGTGCTGAGGGCTTAGGGTGTCTTTAAGCAGCCTGTGTGATGATGAGTGGGCTGTGTCCCCCCTCAGTTAATTTTTTGGCCTGAGGCATCCCGATTCTGGCGCCTACAGGGTGCTGGGTGGTGTCAGGTCCTGGCACTAATGAGCCAGAGGGAAGATTTCAGGATGGCAGCTACAAGCATCAGTAGCTATGCGATAGATAGCTCCTAAGTATGGCTCCCACCAGTCTCTGTGTCCCCAGGAAGAGTCACAGGCATCCCCACTTCTCCCGGAGACTCTCCAACAAGGTAAGTCTGGCCCAGGCTTCAGTCAAATTACTGCTTTTGCCCTGGGTCCTGGTGCACGTAAGATTTTGTGTGTGCCCTTTAAGAGTGAAGTCTATTTCCCTCAGTCCTGTGGGGCTCCTGAAATTAAGTTCCACTAGCCTTCAAAGCCAGATCTCCTGGGGTTTGCATTCACAGTACAGAACCTCCAGGCTGGGGAACCCAACATGGGGCTCAGTTTGTGGGTTGCCCACCAGAGAGTATAGGACTTGATTATATCAGGAGTCCATCCCTCCTACCCATCTCACTGTGGCTCCTTCACTATGTCTTTAGTTGTATATCTTTTCTGGTAGGTTTTGGGCTTTTTCACTGATGGCTGTTCTGCAGATAGTTGTTACTTTTGAGAGGAGGTGAGCTTGGAGTCTTCTTACTCTGCCAGCTTGGCCAACCCACCGCCCCCACCACCAACCATAATGTTTTATAAAATGCTAGTGACTGGTTGAGTAAGATAGAACTGAGAATGAATCTTTCAGTTTGGTACCCTGTGGTGCTTTGATTATTAATAATAAAAATAAGAACAGTTTTGGTAGAATGAAAATGTATTTAGAATTAGTTTGAAAGAAAGGGAAAATTTTGCTTCCATTTATTGGTGAGCTAGGAAATTTGGACCTGTCCTCTCATGACTAGAGAAGTTACATGAATTATAAAAAGCATCTATTTGCCTTAAATAACTAACAAAAAATTATTACCAGTTTCACTTTATGCAAGGAATGCAAAATTATTAAAGCAGTAGAAAAAATTGATGTAATTTACCACATTACTTATTAAAAGAGAAAAATCATAAGGTTATCTCAATAGATATAGAAAAAGTATTTGAGAAAATTTAATATGTATTCATTTTTTATTTTTAATATGCCTCTTAGCAAACTAGAAATAGAATTTACTTAATTTTATAAAGGTATCTATCCTAAATCAAACATTATTCTGAATAGCAAAACGTAAATCTTAATAGCTTTTCTTTGAAGACTGGAAAGATGACCAGGACCACTATTACCACTTCTGTTAATATTCGTGGCACAAGTCCTAATCTGTGCACTATGTCCAGAAAAAGAAATAAAAGGTATACAGACTGGAAAAGAAGAAAACAGTCATTCTTCACTGACATAATGATTGTATGTGTAGAAAATCCAGAGTAATTCACAGATTATTAGGTGATCATACAAAAACCAGTTGTGTTTCTACATCCCAGCAACAGACATTTCAAAATGAAACTTTAAAAATAGTATAATTTACATTGCATCAAAATATATCAAATGTCTGTGAATCAATTTAACAAGGAATGTATAAGACTTTCACGTGAAAACTAGGGTATGAAAGTTATTACAGAAGGTCTAAGTAAGTAGAGATATATTAATTGGTCAGAATCCTCAATATTATACATTTGTTAATACCCCCTGCCCTGACGAAATAGAGATATAGCGTAATCTCAGTCAAAATACTTAACACATGGAGCAGTATCCAAAATATTAAGTGAAAAAAAAAAATGGTATACAGTGCGTATGCTATTCTACCCTTGTCAGGGTATTTACTAGCTTTGACTAGTGAAAGGACCCAGATATAGTGGCCACTATTCAGATGCAGGTGAGGTATCCTAAAAGAAACCAGGACTCCTTAGATAAATGACTGATTATAGATCTGGGGTAGGAACGTATAGGATGAGCCTAGGAAACACTTTGTGGTAGCAAAAGGCAAGGAAGATATCAAGATTATTGGGATCAAATTAAAAGGACCCAGTAGCCAACTTGAGGAAGCTCCCACTGGCCTATGTGGTGACAGTTTGATACTTCATCAAAGAAAATATCTGCAGTAAATGTTAACGTACCAAATATATTGAAAGTCTGTGCCTTCAGAATGATATTAAAGAAAAAATTCTTTGGTCACCTTTGGAAGATATTATAGAAACAGCTTTTTCTGGAAAGAAGATGAAGTTAAAATCCAGCATTTATTCTACTTTTCCTCTATTCACTGTACTTCATCAAATGCTACTTGGCCTTTTCCTATCATAATAGCCCTTACTTCACTGGTTAGGAAACCAGTGTACGGATTTTGCCAGTTAGTTGCTTAATATGTCTCCCAATTATGTATCTCAGAACCAGGAAGCAACCACAGAGTAGGACTATGGACACCCTGGGCCCACTGAGACAGCTCAAGTCAAAAGTCCTTTGATGACCCACCTGCAATAACTTCTCCTCTGGTTGATGGACCACAGTGGTATTTAGAATCTCTAGGAATTTGTCCTGTCCAGTAATCCTTAAAGTGTCTGAATTTCCCCTTCCCCGTTGCATGGTTACCCAGCCTACTCTTCACAGGTCCTTTTTAGGGGAAGGCTAGGAGGAAGTATATATGAATGTATAAAAGTTTCCTTTAAAAGAACCTGCAACTTCTTCCTTCACTCAAGGGGCTCTGAATCTGAACAGATTCAAGTCTGAGAACTGGTTAAAGAGCCATGACGCTGTCTTACTGTGATTAAACACTGCTATTCACAAGATCTAGAGCTTTTCTTCTGCAGATCAGACAAAACGTGAGTAGACTGCCCATCTATTTCAGTTCTAGGATGACAGTGATAAAATTATCAAGCCCCAAAGATCTCTGCAAATCAGATTCTGCTGATTACTATTTGAACTCTATTGCCATTCCAGTAATGATGACTGCATTTGCTTTGGAGATTTAAGGCCACTACTTTGCCCTTGCTGTTGAGAATTGTATCATTTTCATTAAATTCAGGTAGCCCAGTTCCATGGTAGCAGTTCCCACTGTCATTTCTGTCCCACAGAGAATAGCTACTACAGAGCTCTTCAGGGATAATGAGACACCCCTTCTGACTGTATTTCTCATAGTCCTGGTGAAGGCAGTGTCCTCTAGACCCTCCTGAAGGAGGCAGTCTCCCTGACCTCTGGTAACTTTCTCAACACCAGATTCTCATGTGGGGGTGAGTGTGTCCTCCTCTCTTCCTGGGAACATTTGTCTTGAAAATATTCAGACACATTCAGGGACGCTATTGATAGTTAGTGTATAGGGGCCGGGGGTGCTGGTAACCATCCTGCAGTGCTCAGAACAGCCCCACAAAGAATTTTCCAGCCAGCGGTGTTAGTAGTGCCGTGGTTGAGAAAGTCTGCTGTATGCTGCACAAGGAGCTTTTTACATTTCAGTATTCATTATAGGTCACCTTTGAATCCAGATTTTGTTCAACCAACCAAGCAAACCAAAATACTTGAGCTAATTCATTGGATATAGAATATCTGCTTTGTGAGCCCATATTGGTAAACATGGCCTCATCCAGTGGTTTTTGTTAAACAACCCTTAGGTGTTGTTCAAGCACCCTTAAGATCTAGTCTCACACATACTCTCTGATTTCTATGTAAAATTGGCAAAATCGTGTAATTGTCATGGTGCTTTCTGCCACCTCAGAGGTCTTGTCTTCTACCTCATGTCCTATAGCTAAGTAGACTTCAGTCTGGCTATAGATGTAGAAGCAATGGATGATGGCAAGGTAATTCCTGAAAGGAGTCACCTATTCGTTGCAAGGCAACCTCCTTAGGTGAGTCCTTTACAAATTCTTCAGGCAGAGGAGACCTCCCTTCCCAAATAGAGAGGAAGGACTGCTTGTACTCTCAGAGAAAATCATTGCAGGATTTAGGGCTTCAAGGCCCCAGCTTCACTGGAGTCTGTCTGTTCACATGTCCCCATTTCAACTTGTAGAGGAAAAAAGACCCTGCAAGGTTATGCATTCAGCCGGTGGTGTAATTCAGCCATTCCTGGGATTAGACTTTGGATTTGATTTTCAGAAAAATCAGCTTTGCAACTGCTAGAGATAGCACCTTCTGGCCCCCTAACCTAGACTTTGAACTCAGAATTTAAAACTCTCCTCCAACTAATAAAAAAAAAAAAAAGAATTCAAATAAAAACATTCTTATCTTGTCTTTAAAAAAAAAAAAAAGAATTTAAAACTCTGAGCCCTTTATTTTTATTTTCAGAGCTTTCCATTATACCTGAAAGCTACATTATTTTCTTCATTCCATGTCATTATTTAGTCATTCAAAATGTTACGGTATACTGGCACTTGATGATACAGGTAATAATTTAACTCTTTTACCATGGATTACCTGGGTCCCCCTTTACCACTGACCTTTAAATTTAAGCAAAGCATAGAACGAATTCTAGTTAATTCACAACCAGTTAGAGTTCCCATTCATAACGTTATATTCCTCTGGAACTACTTCTGGTACCAGTTTCTCTATGCATCAGGGTTTCTTCAAGGAAACAGAACTACTCTGGGTAGTACTGAATAGTAATAGAATATGGGATTTATTGTAGGAATTAGACCTTATGCAGTGGCACTGGTAGAGAATTCAGTTCAGTGCACTTGTCTCTGCAAATGATGCTAAACCTGAAGTCACTGTGGGTCTCTGAACCAGCAGTTGTGAAGGACAGCTGGATGCAGATGAAAACAGCTCACAAGGACAAACTGAAACCCTGTTTTCACCTGTCTCTCATCACCTCCACCTCAAACCACTTTTGTGGATGACCTGCAGGAGAGGCTGCTGCCCTTCACCGTGGATCTGTACATGACCCAAGAGGCCAAAAGAGGAGGTCTAACAAGAGGCAGAAAATGGAATTGCTGTGGGTTCAGGTGGTGCCCCACACCATTATAGTGACCTAACATGTCAGCAGCTGTGCGTGAGCTGCCACGGTGCCAGGTACCCTGCCAGCCTTCACAGACTTCTCTTGTGGTCAGCACCAGCCCAGGGCCAGGCAGGGCAAGGAATCCTGGGAAACATAATTACAGGTTAACCAAGTTGATGCAGTCTCAAGCTCCCACCGTGTGTTTGTCATAATGTAATTCTTGATGTTGTTCACAATGCTTACATAAGGAAGAACAAAACCATATAAAATAAATGAGGTTTAACATCAGTCTACAAATTATGATGTGCGTGCTAAGTCACTTAAGTCCTGTCTGACTCTTTGTGACCCCATGGGCTATAGCTTGCCAGGTTCCTCTGTCCATGGAATTTTCTAGGCAAGAATACTGGAGTGGGTTACCATTTCCTCCTCCAGAGAATCTTCCCAACCCAAGGATTGAAGCCATGTCTCTTATATCTCCTGCATTGGCAGGCAGGTTCTTTACCACTGACTCCACTTGGGAAGCCACATACATATTTATGATAGGTAGCTATATGTTGAATATACACTGTTTGCCACTCTACATACTCCTTTAATCATCACAAAAACTTTATGAAGTAAATGCTGTTATGCTCCCTATATTAGGGTTCTTCAGAGAAACAGAACCAATAAGGTGTGTGTGTGAGAGAGAGAGAGAGAGAGAGTGTGTGTGTGTGTGTGTGTGTAAAGGTTTATTTTAATGAATTGGTTCAAGTGATTGTAGAGGCCTGGCAAGTCCAAACTCTGATTGAGAAGACTGGCAGGCTAGATAGTCAAGCTGTTCTTTTCAAGTCCAAAGGCATTCATGCTGGAAATCTGAAAGCCAGTGTTACTGTTTGAGTCCAAAAGTCCTCTGTTGCAGAGTACCCTGTTGCTTGAAGGAAGTCAGCTTTTTGTTCTTCTCAGGCCATCCACGATTACATAAGGCCCATCCACATTATGAGAGGCATTCTGCTTTACTCAAAGTTCAGTGACTTAAATGTAAATCTCCCAAAAGTACTGTAATTGAGACATCCAGAATAATGTCTGACCGCACATCTGGACACTGTGGCCCAACCAGTTTGACACATAGAATTAACCATCACAGTCCCGGTGTCATACATGAGGAAGCTCTGGACTTTAAAAAAATGTATACAAGTCTACAGTTCATCATTTGCAATTCTAAATTCAAAAAAACAGAAACCAGTTTTTTCCTAAGTTATCTTCCTACACTTTTGTAGCAAAATCTGACTTGAAATGATAGGCTATTTTTGATACATGTGTATCTATATATGCACACATGTATATAAATACAGAGAAACATTTTTTTCCTTTGTAATGCCTATTAATATGTTTTACTGAAAAATATTTATGATTGTAATCATCTCTGTCATACTCTTAACCCATAAAATACTTTTTTTGCTATATTGTATGTGTAACCAACTAATCACTCCCAGTAGATTATTGATTGTGAATGTATTTTATTTTAGTTTGTATTTCCTGAGGTATGGATCAAAGTACTTGCCAAAAGGAAAGACATATTATGTTGCATTTAACTCCCTTGAGTCTGTCCAAGTAGTTTTAATACAACCCTGTCTGTTGCTTATAGTCTGGGCTAGAAAGATTGTTAATGCCCTTTACAAACCATGACTTCAGGAATACTACTTGATTTTTTTAAAAGTAATTTTACCCCAGTTATACATGTATTTTTTATTGTTATTACAGTATAGCTAATTTACAGTGTTGTATTAGTTTCTGATTTATAGTAAACTGAATCAGTTATATATATATAGCTATTCTTTTTTACATGCTTTTCCCATGTCATTATAGAATATTGAATAGAGTTCCTTGTGCTATACAGTAGGTCCTTATTAGTTATCTATTTTATATATATATATATATATATATATATGTGTGTGTGTGTGTGTGTATACATATATAGTAGTGTATATATGTTAATCCCAATCTCCCAATTTATCCCTCCTCCTTGTTTTTTCCCCCTCGGTAACCATAAATTTATTTTCTACATCTGTGACTCTATTTCTGTTTTGTAAATAAGTTCATTTATACCTTTTTTTGAGATTTCACATGTAAGAGATATCATAATATTTGTCTTTCTCTGAGTTCACTCAGCATGGCTGTCTCTAGAAGTACCCATGTTGCTGCGGATGGCATCATTTCGTTCTTTTTATGGCTAAATAATATTCCATTGTATATATATGTACCACATGTTTATCTATTCCTCTGTCGATGGACATTTAGGTTGCCTCCATTTCTTGGCTGTTGTAAATAGTGCTGCAGTGAATGTTGGAGTGCATGTATCTTTTCAAATTATGGTTTTCCCTAGATATATGCTTAGGAGTGCGATAGCTAGATCGTATGATAGCTCTATTTTTAGTTTTTTAAGGAACCTCCGTAACTGTTCTTCACAGTGGCTGTACCCACTTTACATTCCCAGCAACAGTGTAGAAGGGTTCTCTTTTTTCCATACCCTCTCCAGCGTTTATTGTTTGTAGATTTTTTGATGATGGCCATTCTGACTGGTAGAAGGTGGTATCTCATTGTGATTGTGATTTACATTTCTCTAGTAATTAGCAGTGTTGAGCGTCTTTTCATGTGTCTCTTGGCCATCTGTATGTCTTCTTTGGAGAAATGTCTGTTTAGGTCTTCTGTCTTTGTTTTGGTTTGGGATTTTTGTGTGTGTGTGCTTCATAAGCTGTTTTGTACATTTTGGAGATTAATCCCTTGTTGCTTCATCTACAAATATTTTCTTCCATTCTGTGTGTTGTCTTTTCCTTTGTGTTTATGGTTTCCTTTGCTGTGCAGAAGCTTTTGAGTTTAATTAGGTCCACTTTATTTTTGTTTGTATTTCATTACTCTAGGAAGTGAATCCAAAAAGATCTTGCTTCAATTTTTATCAAAGAGTGTTCTGCTTATGTTTTCCTCTAAGAGTTTTATAGTATCTGGCCTTACTTACTTCTTGATCCATTTTGAGTTTGTTTTTGTGTATGATGTTAGAGAATGTTGAAATTTCATTCTTCTGCATGTAGCTGTTCAGTTTTCCCAGCACCACTATTGGAGAGACTGTCTTTTCTCCGTTGTATAGTCTTGTCTCCTTTGTCATAGATTAACTGACTGTAGGTGCCTAGGTTTATTTCTTGGCTTTCTATCTTATTCCATTGATCTATATTTCTGTTTTTGTTCCAGTACCATACTATTTTGATTACTATAGCCTTGTAGTATAGTCTGAATCTGGGGGACCTGATTCCTCTCGCTCCATTATTCTTTCTCAGTATTGCTTTGGCTTTTCAGGGTCTTTTGTGTTTCCATACAAATTGTAAAATTTTTTGTTCTGTCTGTGAAAATGCCATTGATAATTGGACAGGGATTGCATTGAATCTGTAGATTACCTTGGGTAATATAGTTATTCTGACAATATTGATTCTTCTAATGCACAAGCATGGTTCTGTTAGTGTCATCTTTGATTTCTTTCATCAGTATCTTATAGTTTTCTGAGGATACGTCTTTTATCTCCATAGATAGGTTTATTCCTAGGTATTTTATTCTTTTTGACATAATGGTAAATGGGATTGTTTCTTTAATTTCTCTTTCTTATCTTTTGTTTTTAGTGTATAGGAATTTAAGTGATTTCTGTGTATTAATTTTGTGTCTTTCAACTTTACCTAATTTATTGATGAGTTTTAGTAGTTTTTTTAGTAGCATCTTTAGGATTTTCTATGTATGGTATCTTGTCATCTGCATACAGTGACAGCTTTTCTTCTTTTCTAATTTGGGTTTCTTTTATTTCACTTTCTTCTCTGATTGCCATGGCTAGGACTTCCAAAACCATGCTAAGTAAAAGTGGCAAGAGTGTTTATCTTTGTCTTGTTCCTGATCTTAGTGGGAGTGCTTCCAGTATATCACCAATGAGAATGTTGCTATGGGTTTGTTTTACATGGCCTTTATTATGATGAGATGGACTTCCTCTATACCTACTTTCTGAAGAGTTTTCATCATAAATCAATGTTGAATTTTGTCAAAAGATTTTTCTGCTTCTATTGAATGATCGTATGGGGTTTGGGGGGTTATATGGGGTTATTTTATTTTATATGGGGTT
The DNA here is from genome assembly GCF_910594005.1 of Cervus elaphus. NCBI lineage: Eukaryota > Metazoa > Chordata > Mammalia > Artiodactyla > Cervidae > Cervus > Cervus elaphus. The sequence goes on along the minus strand of NC_057819.1, from coordinate 42,215,727 downwards.
ATTTTATTTTCATGATCATATGATCTTTATTATTCAGTTTATTAATGTGGTGTATCACATTCATTGATTTGCATATATTGAAGAATCCTTGTGTACCTGGGATAAATCTCACTCATGGTGTATGATCCTCTTAATGTGTTGTTGGATTCACAGACAAAAGTGCCTCTATGGGGTTTGTGGGACCTAGCACTAATCGTACGTGAAGGGACACAGGAGGAGTCCTGCCCAGCCACACATTGGTTGTCAGGCATGCAGACCTCTCTATGGGCTGTGGAACTGCCCAAAGCCTGTCAGCTGGCTCTATCCCCTTTCAGCCACAATCTGGGAGCACCTGGAGGTAACTGATTTGGGGAGTCACCCATGGATAGAGAACCTTTGTAGAAGTCCAGGTATTCAGAGAAGAAATTACAGCATTCTGTTAGAAAAAAAAAAAAAGTACATATATATAGGTGTGTGTGTGTGTGTGTGTGTGAATTTAGACACACTGGAGCGGAAGTTTATGAATTCTGCCTCAAGGAGCATAAAGTAGGTGTATCCATGCAAAGTCAGAGAAAGCCCCAGAACCTAGAGCAAAACTAACAAAAAGTATTTCTCATCTGAAGACATTCTGGATTGAAAGAGATGACTGCTACCTCAAATACAAAACTAGTAACACAAAACTACAGTGAACATGAAAAGTCAAAGAAACATGACATCAGCAAAAAAATCACAACTGTCCTCCAGTAACCAGACACTGAAACATCGGGCTGTGCAATTTACCCAATAAAAAAATTCAAAAACACTGTTTTAAGGAAATTCAGTGAACTATAAGAAAACACAGAAAGATAATTCTGTGAAATCAGGAAAACAATGCAGGGACAGAATGAGAAATTTAAGGAGATACAAATCCTATAAAAGAACCAAGCAGAAATTCTGGAGCGAAAGAATTCAATGAACAAAATGTAACATTCAGTGGAGAACATTAATAGCCGAGTAGATCATACAGAAGAGACAGTCAGTGAATTAGAGGATGGGAACTTGAGGAAACATATAAGTATTAAGACAGATAATCCAGTTTAAAAAGAACAAAGAAAAAGAATATTGGAGTTAAAAAAAAAAATCCATTGTGATTTATAGAACATAATCAAAAGAAACAATATCCAAATCAGTAGAGTTTCAGAAGGAAACTTCAGAAAGATTATTTAAGAAATAATGACTGAAAACTTGCCAAACCTGAGAGATTTAGCTGTTCAAAGTCGTGAAGCTTAAAGCAAAGAGAAAGAGAGACTCCTAAAATCAGCAAGAGAAAAAAAGTTTGTAACCTATATAGAGAAACCTATACTAGGGTATTAGTAGGATCTTTAGGCCAGGAGAGAACAGGATGATGTATTCAAAGTGCTGAGAGAGGAGGGGGAAAAAATGCCAACCAGGAACACTCTAACTAGCAGTTATCCCTCAGAAATGAAGGGGAAATAAAGATTTTCCCAGATAAACAAAGCTGAGGAAATTCATGATCACTAGACATGCCTTACAAGACATGCTGAAAGGAGTTTGTCAAGCTGAAATTTAAAAAAAAAAAAATGTAATATGAAAATTTACAACACAGTGATAAAGGTAAATAATCAAGTTCAGACAACTCTTAATACTGTAAATTGGTGTGTTGATAATTATAGTGTAAAGGTTAAGGACTAGAGTATTAGAAATAACTATAACTACCATAATGAATACAATTGTTAATGAATACATAATATAAAAAGAAGTAGATTGTGACATTAAAAAACTTAAGAGGCAGGAGAGTAAAAAGGTAGAGTTTCTGTATTCAAGCCAAGTTTTTGTATTCAGCATAAAATAGACTTTTCTATCTGTAAGATGTTTTGAGTAAGCCTTGTGGTAACCACAAAGCAAAAATCTGTACCAGATTTGCAAAAGACAAAGAGGGGAATCGTCACGAAAAATCGCCAATTCACAAAGGAAGGCAGCAAGAGAGGATAAAAGGAGCACGAAAAATGCAGAACAGCCAGAAAACAGTCAGTGAGAAGGCATCAGTAGATTTTTACATATCAGTAGTTACTCCAAATGTAAATGGATTGAGGTCTTCATTCAAAAATACAGAGTGGCTGAGTGAATTAAAAACAAGACCCATTTATATACTGCCTATAAGAGATTCATTACAACTTTAAGGACACAGGCTCAAAGTGGAAAGTGGTAGCTGTACTTAAATCAGACAAAATAAGACTTTCACATTGCAGTCCCTTTTCTAACTTCTTGAAATAGAAGCATGTCTCACCGGTTTTCATTTTTTCCTAATGCATGTATTCTTAAATGTTATTAAAATTTCCACTAGATACTGACATAGTTTTAGCATATGTTTTGATGTATGTAGTATTTTCACCATTATCAGTTTTAAATATTTTAAAATTTTTATCTTTTCTTCTTTCAATCCATGTTATTTATAAGTACATTTTGAAATTCCTGAATAAATGGGGATATTTTAGTTATTTTATTGTTAATTACTTGTTTTCCATAAATATGTCTCTTAGAAACAATATGTTGTTCTGCTTTAGATCATTTAGTTCATTTATATCCAGTGAAATCTAAAGTATACTGGGATTTGTTTTCCTTGTTTTAGTAGCTCAGATGGTTAAGAATCTGCCTGAAAAGCAGGAGACCTGGGTTCCATCCCAGGATCAGGAAGATCCCCTGGAGAAGGGAATCTTCTGGCAACCCACTCCAGTATTCTTGCCTGGAAAATTCCATGGACAGAGGAGCCTGCTGGGCTACAGTCCATGGGTCACAAAGAGTCAGACACAACTGAGTGACTAACACTTCCACCTCCATATTTCTGTCATTGCTTTCTTTGTGTTTCCTTCCTTGTACTCTTTATTGACTTAGTGTTTTTTTTTTTTTCCATCATTCCACTTCTCCCCCTAAGATTTGGAAATTATATTGTTGCCAGATTTTAAAGTCTGCTTTGTAATGTTTTTCTTTCATTTCACCTTACTAATTGTTTTGTGTAATTACAGTTCATTTATATTAGCCCATGTATTTACCACTTTCTTTATTCTTAATTTATTCTTCTTTCTCAAGCATTCCAGCAGGAACTGGTTTCCTAGTGTCTCAGTTCACTTCAGTCGCTCAGTCGTGTCCGACTCTATGAGACCCCATGAACTGCAGCATGCCAGGCCTCCCTGTCCATCACCAACTCCTGGAGTCCACTCAAACCCATGTCCATTGAGTCGGTGATGCCATCCAACCGTCTCATCCTCTATTGTCCCTTCTCCTCCTGCCCTCAATCTTTCCCAGCATCAGGGTCTTTTCAGATGAGTCAGCTCTTCACATCAGGTGGCCAAAGTATTGGAGTTTCAGCTTCAACATCAGTCCTTCCAGTGAACACCCAGAACTGATCTCCTTTAGCATGGACTGGTTGGATCTCCTTGCAGTCCAAAGGACTCTCAAGAGTCTTCTCCAACACCATCGTTCAAAAGCATCAATTCTTCAGTGCCTAGCTTTCATTATAGGCCAACTCTCACGTCCATACATGACCACTGGAAAAACCACAGCCTTGACTAAATGGACCTTTGTTAACAAAGTGATGGCTGCTTTTTAACATGCTGTCTAGGTTGGTCATAACTTTCCTTCCAAGGAGTAAGTGTCTTTTAATTTCATGGCTGCAGTCACCATCTGCAGTGATTTTGGAGCCCAAAAGAATAAAGTCTGACACTGTTTGCACTGTTGCCCCATCTATTTGTCATGAAGTGATGGGACTGGATGCCATGATCTTAGTTTTCTGAATGTTGAGCTTTAAGCCAACTTTTTCACTCTCCTCTTTAACTTTCATCAAGCGGCCCTTTAGTTCTTCTTCACTTTCTGACATAAGAGTGGTGTCATCTACATATCTGAGGTTATTGATATTTCCCCCAGCAATCTTGATTCCAGCTTGTTCTTCATCCAGCCCAGTGTTTCTCATGATGTACTCTGCATATAAGTTAAATAAATTGGGTGACAATATACAGCCTTGATGTACTCCTTTTCCTATTTTGAACCAGTCTGTTGTTCCATGCCCAGCTCTAACTGTTGCTTCCTGACCTGCGTACAGGTTTCTAAGGAGGCAGGTCAGGTGGTCTGGAATGCCCATCTCTTTCAGAATTTTCTATAGTTTATTGTGATCCACACAGTCAAAGGTTTGGCATCGTCAATAAAGCAGAAATAGATGTTTTTCTGAAACTCTCTTGCTTTTTCGATGATCCAGCGGATGTTGGCAATTTGATCTCTGGTTCCTCTGCCTTTTCTAAAACAAGCTTGTACATCTGGAAGTTCACGGTTCACGTATTGCTGAAGCCTGGCTTGGAGAATTTTGAGCATTACTTTACTAGTGTGTGAGATGAGTACAATTGTGCAGTAGTTTGAGCATTCTTTGGGATTGCCTTTCTTAGGGATTGGAATGAAAACTGACCTTTTCCAGTCCTGTGGCCACTGCTGAGTTGTCCAAATTTGCTGACATATTGAGTGCAGCACTTTGACAGCATCATCTTTCAGTATTTGAAATAGCTCAACTGGAAATAGCTCATCACCTCCACTAGCTTTGTTCACATTCCAGGATGTCTGGCTCTAGGTGAGTGATCACACCATTGTGATTATCTGGGTCGTGATGATCTTTTTTGTACAGTTCTTTTGTATATTCTTGCCACCTCTTCTTAATATCTTCTGCTTCTGTTAGGTCCCTACCATTTCTGTCCTTTATTGAGCCCATCTTTGCCTGAAGTGTTCCCTTGATATCTCTAATTTTCTTGAAGAGATCTCTAGTCTTTCCCATTCTATTGTTCTCCTCTTTTTCTTTGCATTGATGGCTGAGGAAGGCTTTCTTATCTCTCCTTGCTATTCTTTGGAATTCTGCGTTCAGATGGGTATATCTTTCCTTTTCTCCTTTGCTTTTCACTTCTCTTCCTTTCACAGATATTTGTAAGGCCTCCTAGTTTCTAAATTAGATCATTCAGAAGTTCCTTTAGTGAAGATATGCTAGTGATAAAATTTCAACTTCTGTTTGTCTGTAAAATATATTTACCTTCAGTTCAGTCACTCAGTCGTGTCCAACTCTTTGCGACCCCATGGACCACAGCTTGCCAGGCTTCCCTGTCCATCACCAACTCCCTGAGTTTACCCAAACTTACGTCCATTGAGTCAGTGATGCCATAACCATCTCATCCTCTGTTGTCCCCTTCTCCTCCTGCCTTCAATCTTCCCCAGCATCAGGGTCTTTTCAGATGAGTCAGCTCTTCCCATCAAGTGGCCAAAGTATTGGAGTTTCAGCTTCAACATCAGTCCTTCCAGTGAACACTCAGGATTCATTTCCTTTAGGATGGTACTGGTTGGATCTCCTTGCAGTCCAAGGGACCCTCAAGAGTCTTCACCAACACCACAGTTCAAAAGCATCAATTTTTGGCCACTTAGCTTTCTTTATAGTCTCAACTCTCACATCCATACATGACTACTGGAAAAACCATAGCCTTGACTAGATGGACCTTTGTTGGCAAAGTAATGTCTCTGCTTTTTAATATGCTAAGTTGGTCATAACTTTCCTTCCAAGGAGTAAGCCTAAGCATCTTTTAATTTCATGGCTGCAATCACCATCTGCAGCGATTTTGGAGCCCAGAAAAATAAAGTCTCCATATTTACCTTATGTTCATATTTGAATGATATTTTTGCTGGGTATAGAATTCTAAGTTGACTGTTGTTTTCTTCCAGAAAATTAAAAACAACAATCTTTTAATCTCTGGCTCTCTTCTGTTGAGAAGTAATCTGCTCACAGTCCTTTGAAAGTTATCTCTTTTCCTGTGACTTCAAATATTCTCTTTGTTTTTCTATCATTTCATTGTGATGTGTGTATTGAAGGCTTCATGTTACTGTATTTTGCGCTTTATGAAAGTGTGGCTTGGTTTTCATTCTGGAAAATGCCAGATGTCAACTCTCTAAATATGTCCTCTGGCAATCTTTACCTCCTGCCATAATGGAGAAACTTGTGCCAGACTTAACTTCCCACCAGAAGCAACTATTAAACTAGACAAAATATTTGAAACAGTTGACTCTCTGATCCATGAAAGACAAGAAAACAAGGTGAAATCCAGAATCACCTTGGATTTCTGCCTACAAGTAGTTTGAGAACCATAGTCCTCAAAAGGGAGATTCCAGCCACCTCCCAGTGAGTGATCCCTCTCAGTTGAGAACAGAGATCAGAGTTTGATGCCTGAACTAACTGAAGTTTAGCAGAGAACCAGAAAAGATGAGAGTTACACAGAGAAAGAGATCCAGAAATCTGCATAGTGGTCCTCTTGAATGTGTTTCTAAAATCCGAGTCACAATACATTAGAGTGAAAGTCCTTCAGAAGGCCAGGCAAATAATGACTGGGGAGCTATAAGCTGGAAAATGGGAAGCACTTACCCAGGGCTGGAAAACATTATGGTTACATCCAACTACTAGCATGGAGAATTCTTGTTGAACACATAGGGCATGCAGTAAAAATTCCAGAATCACTAATCCAGTCCAGGATTAAAGATATCCTAAAGTCACCTTGACAGGACTTAAAACCAAGCCTCAAAATAATCAAACTGTGCTCAAGTAATTTAACTGCCTGCCAGACAAATTCAACACTTATAATACTAGATAAGCAAAACTAGTATTCAAAACCAAGAAAAATCAGTGCATAGAAACCCACCCAGAAATGACAGAGGTGATGTAACCAGTAGACAAGAACTTTAAATCAACAATTATAAATATCTTTAGTGATGTAAAGTAACATATAAAGATGACTAGGAGAGAAATGAAATTTACAAAAAAGGAACCAAATGGCATCTTGGGAATGAAAATTATAACATCAGAAGTTTTAAAATTTACTAGATGGGATTAACAGCAAATTATACACTGCAGAAGAAAAGATTGGAGAACTTAAAGACGGAAGGAGGGGAAAAAAAAAAAAAAACTATCCAAAAATGGAAGCATAGGGAGAAAAAGAATGAAGACAGAACTTCAGTGACTTGAAAGACAACATCAAGCAGTACAAAGATGGGTGGAAGTGGGGTAGGAGTAGAGGTACTTTAAGAAATAAAGGCCAAAAATCTTCCAAATTTGATTAAAAGCCTTTATATCTATTATGTACTCTTGCTTAACAGCTTACTCTAAAACTTAATTGCTGAAAGCAACAGACGTTTATTTTCTCAGCTTCTGTGGGTCAGGAATACAGGCAGGTCTGCCTCAGAATGCCTCTGATTCAGGATCTCTCATGGAACTGCCATCAAGGTGTTAGGTGAAGCTGTAACTATCTCAAGGCTCCACCAGGGGAGGATTTACTCCCAAGCTCGCTCTCTAGCTGACAGGCTTCAGGTCTTCACTGCTATTGTCAGGACACATTAGTTCCTTGCCTTATAGTCCTTTTCATAGATCAACTCGGACATGACAGCCTACCTCCCTCAGAGGGAGGGTGGGGAGAGAAAGAGCAAGAGAGAGAGAGAGAGACAGAGAGAAGGAGGTAGGGGGAAAACAAAATTAAAAAGTCCTGGTCTTTTTTAACCTAATCTTAAAAGTAACATCCCATCACTTTAACCTTTTTCCAGTAATTAGAAGCAAGTTGATACAGTCCCTTGAGTGTGGGAGTGTGTATACCACAGGGGAGATTAGGGGCCACTGTAGAGGCTACCTACCACACCTTTACATCACACCATATGTAAAAATAGCTTGAAGTGAATCATGATCTAAATATAAAAAGGAAAACAGTAAAAACTTCTAGAAGAAAATCTGCAGTAAGCAAAAATTTCTTGCATAGGACACAACAGCAAATCATAAAAGAAAAAAATTGATAAATTGGACTATATCAAATTAATAACTTCTACTCTTCAAAAGCCACCATTAAGAAAATGGAAACAAGACTGTGTGAAAAGATTTGCAATTAGTATATTCTACTAAGTACTTGGATTCCCATTATTTTTTTTTTAAAGTGTTACAACTCAGCAACAACAGTAACAGTTTGGCAGCTTACTACAAACTTAAATGTGTGCTTACGGTACGAATGTGCAGTGTTACTCATAGGAGTTTACCAAAGAGAAGTGAAAATATATATTCACACACAAAAAACTCATGAACAAATAAATATTTGTAGTTGCTTTATTTATAATAGCCAAAAATGGGAAGCAGCCCAAGTGTCCATCCACAGATACATGGATAAACATTCAACAATAAAAAGAAACAAACTACTGATACAGGCAGCAAACATTGATGAATCTCAAAAATGAGATGAAACAAAAAATAGACAAAGTGCATACTGTATGATTGCATGTATATGAAATTCTAGAAAAGATGATTCTGATCTATGGTGACGAAACAGCTTAGTGGATGCCTCGAGCTGGGTTTGGTGGGTAGTGACTGCAAAGGGTTATGAGGGAACATGTTGGGGTGATAGACGTATTCTATCTTAACTGATTATAGTTATGTGGGTGTATGTATTTGTCAAACCTCACCAAGGTCTACACTCAAAGTGGCAGCGTTTTATTTTCCATAATTATACCTCAGTAAGGTTGATTTTAAAACAAATCCTGCCTTTGCTCATCAATTCTCTCCCCTCATCCTTCAGGGACTCTGTTGTAAGACATCTTAAGACTTTTATATTACATTCTTTCCTTCTTTATTTCCATGTTTTTTCTTTCACTGTGCTGTATTTTGACAGTAACTTGAAATCTATCTTATCTTTCATAAGGTCTCTTTTTTATGTTCAATCTGCTACTGTATATGCCCATTGAGTTTTTATCCTGAGGTATTTTTTTTATGTCTAGGATTTCTGTTGAGCTCTTTTTCAAGTCCACGGTTTTACATTCTTAAAGCCTCCTGTCCCTTGCTGATATTTTCAGGTTTGTCATGCTTTTCTTTTAAAGTGGTGAACATTATGTGAGAGTCTGCTTCTGATAACTGTAGTATCATCACCAGACAGTCGTGTTTCTGCTGGTTTCTGTGCTTGTCTGGTTTCTCTATCTGCTTATTAATAATCTCCCTGGAAAATTTTTGTAACGTGGCTTTCACAGAGAGTCTTTGTCTCTACTTCTTCTGGGTTCCTGAGAGCTCTACCAGTTCTGAGCACGTCAGCCAAGAGGAAGGTTTCTGACCTGCCCTAGGTGTTGGTTCTTTGAGTTCAACCTGTAAGGTGGCCAGTCTGTGGCCACAATTTCTCAGGAATGTTTCTTTTTCCTTTTCTCTTCCTGTTTTGCTAATGCCCCACATAGCTTCTTTGTAGTCCTGTGTCTTTGAGGGCAGGGGCGTGGATTCAGATATGGTTCACCTTTATCCCAAGGTGATACCTCTTAGGGTCCCAGATCAGTGTTAGAAAGGATCTCTATTAAAGCACCCCTTTCTCTGAATGGAAATAGAACCAGATCCTAAATGTGTCAAGTATTATGAATATGCCCTCCAGAAGCATTGGTGCCCCAATAATCTGCTTATTTTTCTCATTACAAGCTTTCATTCAAAAATTGTCTTGGTTGTTTTTGCTATATTTTCGTCTCGTTGATCTTTTAAAGTGTTGTGCAGTTTTTAATGGATGGATTAATGTGAATAACCTAATGTGCCTTTATTGGATCCACACATATACTCTTTAAAACTATCCTGCTTGTGTAGCAAGCATATGTTGGTGAAAACTAGGCTTTAGATAACTTTTGTCTTAAGCAGTTTACATGTGTCTGTGGTCAGTTACAGATCCTAGAAGCTGAAATGGACTGTAGCTGCAAAATAAATTAATCAGTTGTTACCAGGAATTACTGTCAGATCATTAGAACCAATGTTGCACTTACACAACAGATTATTTCTAATTAATAAACATTAGCAGTTGATCTTAGTATTATTTCTTAACTAAAAGAAATATGTTATATACCTGTTTGTTTTAATCTGTTACCTTGAGTGAGATATAGTGAGACTGTACTCAGATTAAGAGACAGACGCTGAGATAAGTTTTACAGCTGCTTATACTCACAGTTCCCTGGGGTGAACTCAGGTCCACTCGGAGGAAGCACAGGGTCAGTCACAGGGCAGAGGGAGTTGGTGGGGATCGGTGGGCAAGAACCTGTATTATGATTTCTGCTGGAAGGAGTGAGGCAGGGTAAGCAGGTCTGTGCTCAAGTGTGCTTAGTCACTCAGTCACGTCTGACTCTGTAACCCCATGGACTGAAGCCTGCCAGGCTCCTCTGTCCTTGGGATTTTTCAGGCAAGAATAACAGAGGGGGTTGCCATTTCCTCCTCCAGGGGATCTTCCTGACCCAGAAATAGAACTTGCATCTCCTGTGTCTCCTGCATTGCAGGCGGATTCGTTACCCGATGAACCATCGTGGAAGCCGTTTTAGGATGAGCTAATTTGAGTGATTGCAGGGGGCTCTGAAGCATAAGGGACTTTCCTTGGTCATCGGATACCGGGCCCTGGGCCAGTTAAGGCAGATGTGCAGCAGCCCAGAGCGTGAGAGCCCAGAAGGGGAAGTGGTCGTGAGTGTGAGTCTAATCCGCTGCTCATGAGGGGAAACTGATGGGCCTTTAACTAGGGCCTCAAATCTGAGTCAAGACAACGTTTAGAAACAACTCTCTTATGTTTCAAAGCACCTAATTATATGGAGTCCTAAACCTGGGATATAAGGACAATTATTCTTTGTTTACTTCTTTAAAAATTTATTTATATTGGAACATAGCTGATTAACAATGTTGTGTTAGTTTAAGGTGTACAGCAAAGTGATTCAGTTACACATATATCTATTTTTTTTCAAATTCTTTTCCCATTTAGGTTATTACAGAGCAACTGTTCCCTGTGTTATACAGTAGGTCCTTATTAGTTATCTGTTTTAAATATAGCAGTGTGTACATGTCAATTCCAAACGCCCCGATCTATCCCTCCCCTGTAGCCTTCCCTTCTGGTGACCATAAGTTTGTTCTGTGAGTCTGTTTCTGTTTTGTAAGTAAGTGCATTTGTATCTTTTTTTTTTTTTTTTTTAGATTCTGCATATAAACGACATCAGATGATACTTGTTTTTCTCTGTCTGACTTCACTCAGTGTGTGAAAGACAGTTATTCTAACTGGGCAGAAGTGCTTAAATGTGATTTATTTGCATCACAGTGTTGAAATGAGAGATGAAAAAGGATGTGACATATTGGCTGAGATCTTGAAAATTTGGCAAATGTAGCACAATTTGTAACTCTGTGAATTACCTAGTGAGGGCCTGCCCATGCTGAGGGTGCCCTGTGAAGATTAACCTTCTCATTTTCTAACATGATAGCTTTTTCATCAGTTAGTGTGCTTTGGTGATTAGAAACTGTAAGTCTACTCAGAGAAAGTTTTTGTCACGTGGCAGATATTTTGCATCAAATTTAAGAAAAAGGCAGTGTCAGCACTTTGGATCCTCCTACATTCTAAGAATTACTGGGAAGATGATGATAAAGGAATACATAGTTCAGGATATAGGCACTACGATTTTATGTGTGTGTGTATATATATGTTGTTTGGCTGCATCGGGTCTTAATTTCAGCATGCAGGATCTTCATTGTGTCATGCAGGGTCTTTTGTTGTGGCACATGGACTCTCTAGTTGTATCATGTAAGCTCAGCAATTGCAGAGAGGGGCTAGTCACTCCTCGGCATGTGGAATCTTAGTTCCCCGACCAGGGATTGAACTCGTGTCCCCTGCTTTGCAAGGCAGATTCTTCACCATTGGACCACCAGGGAAGTCCCACAGGCACTAGGATTGAGTGAACTTTTACAAATTAGTACTGTTCATAATTCAAGGCCATACTTCCAGAGGAGAAAATATTACACAGAATAGTGTGGCAAGGTTTATTAATCCAGTAACACTGGTACTCATGTTTGAACTTCTGCTCTACATCTGGCACATTGGTCATCTATTACAGACCTCTGTGAGCTGTTCACGTACATCCACAGGCACCACTAGCAGTTATTGACATATAGTATTTGGTGAATGCATATGCATATATGAGTATAAATATTTATGTAAATATAAAATCCATAGTGGGCTTTCCTGGTGGCCCAGACAGTAAAGAATCTGCCTGCAGGATGGGAGACCTGGGTTCAATTCCTGAGTCGGATAGATCCCCCTGGAGAAAGGGGTGGCTACCCACTCCAGTATTCTTGCCTGAAGAATTCCATGGACAAAGCAGCCTGGCAAGCTGCCATGGGGTTGCAAAGAGTTGGACACGACTGGTTGACTAACACTTTCACTTTCAAAATCCATAGTATAGTTTTGGACACTTGATAAGTATTCTTTAAATGTTTATAGGTGATTTATTTGAGAATTATTGAGATTAGATTTTTTAAGGGCGTTTTTGCTAGCCAATAGCACAGGACCAAAGAAGAGTTGCTCCAGCCTGAATTCTGGGGTGCAGTGTCAGCTTTAGGAGGAAGCCCAGTACGTAGCCCTGCATGTGACCAGTCTACAGGGGTTTACTAGAATGAGTCCTATGCCAACAATGCTCATCAGTCCTGCTGCCCGTCATCAGGCCATTGTAATTCTGCTGAACATTGGAAATTGTTTTCGTGGGAGTTTTGGTGTTTTTAGCTAAAATTTAGACACTTTAGAAGTAGCGTTATGGTTTCCAGGAGTTGGGAACTTGATAACCTCGATGTGGCCCGTGGAATGACTTAGAAGAGCCGTCTGCCTTGGCTCCTCTCTCTTCACTCCTTTCCTATACCTCCAGTCAGTCCTTGAGCCTGATCCTGCCTCCTTAATGGCTTTCAAATCTGTTTGTCTTTGCTCACTACTCCTTCCTTAGTTCAGGTCTTTCTCCTCTCCTGCCTGGATTATTGCCGCAGCTTTCTAATTGGTTTCTGGAACTCCAAGCTCCTCTTCTCTCTAATCCATTTCCCATGCTATGACAGTGATAACCTTTTAGATTATAAATCTTGTTAATTCATTTCACTCTTCCATCCCTTCCCACCTTCCAGTTAGGAAGAAGTTGGCCACAGGGATTTTCTGACCTAGTCCTTACATGTATTCTAATCTCATTTCTTATCACTTTCCACTTTTTATTACTCTCTTCTACTTAAGAAAATTTTAGAGACATCCCCATCACCTTAAGGACCACTTCTTTTAATAAGAAATTACTCGTGTCAGTTTTAAAGATCAAAATTATATCCGAAGCACCCAGACCTTTAAAAATAGCAATTAGGTAATAAACCAGCCAGTCACTTCTGGTTAAAGCGCAGGACAGTGGTGGGAAGCGGGGAGGGGCAAATACTGTACTAACTGCTCAGCTGGTACCCAGCAAAGAGGTGTGCCTTTTAAAAGGCCATAGCTGTGAGCACAACACAAAGCTCTCACCCCTGTGAAGCTTTTATTCCAATAGCGGAGGCAGACAGTAAACAGGAGAAATTAAATACATGATGTAATAGATATGCTTAAGTGCAAAAGAGAGCAGAAAAGGGAATAGGCAATGCATGTATTTTGAGGGGGAGTGGAGTTTTAGAAAGGGCCAGTAGGGATAACCATCCTCAGCTCTCCTGACCCTCTTTCTCTTCTTCCAAACAAGCCCTGGTTAAATCCAACTCCTTCCCCTCTCTGTAATTTCACCCATTCAACTCAAGATGGCCGGAGTAAAACACAACCATGCCAATGCTCTTACTCTATATTCCTGATCACAAAAGGGGCCCTTAACTGCCAAGCAATCAGCCTGGATAGTCCCTGGTGACTAGTTCATGCTCTCTTGTTGTTGTTATTGTTCAGTCCCTAAATCGTGTCCAACTCTGCAACTCCATGACCTGCAGCACTCCAGGTTTCGCTGTCCTTCACTGTCTCCCTGAGTTTTCTCAAACCCATGTCCATTGAGTCAGTGATACCATCCAACCATCCCATCCTCTGTCAGCCCCTTCTGCACTTGCCCTCAATCTTTCCCAGCATCAAGGTCTTTTCCATTAAGTTGGCTCTTCACATCAGGTGGCCAAAGCTTCAGCTTCACATCAGGTGACTTCAGCTTTAGCACCAGTCCTTCTGATGAATATTCAGGGCTGATTTCCTTTAGGATTGACTGGTTTGACCTGCTTGCTGTCCAAGGGACTCTCAAGAGTCTTCTCCAGCACCACAGTTCAAAAGCATCAATTCTTCAGCCTTCTTTATGGTCCATCTCTCTCATCCGTGCATGACTACTGGAAAAACTGTAGCCTTGACTATATGGAACTTTGTTGGCAAAGTGATATCTCTGCTTTTTAAGTAAACTGTCTAGGTTTGTCGTAGCTTTTCTTCCAAGCAGCAAATGTCTTTTAATTTTGTGGCTGCACTCACCATCCACATTGATTTTGGAGCCCAAGAACAGGAAATCTGACACTGTTTCCACTTTTTCCCCATCTATTTGCCCTGAAGTAATGGGACTAGATGCCATGATCTTACTTTTTGAATGTTGAGTTTTAGGCCAGCTTTTTCACTGTCCTCTTTCACCTACATCAAGAGGCTCTTCAGTCCTCTTCACTTTCTGCCTTTAAAGTGATATTATTTGCATATCCGAGGTTGTAGATATTTCTCCCAGCAATCTTGATTCCAGCTTGTGAGGCATCTACCCCAGCATTTGGTATGATGTACTCTGCATGTAAGTTAAATAAGCAGGGTGACAATATACAGCCGTGACGTACTCCTTTCCCAATTTAGAACCAGTCCACTGTTCCATGTCCAGTTCTAAGTATTGCTTCTTGACCTGCATACAGGTTTCTCAGGAGGCAGGTAATGTCTGATATTTCCATCTCTTTAAGAATTTTCCAGTTTGTTGTGATCCACACAGTCAAAGACTTTAGCGTAGTCAATGAAGCAGAAGTAGAAGTTTTTCTCAAATTCTTTTGCTTTTTCTGTAATCCAGCAAATGTTGGCAATTTGACCTCTGCTTCCTCTGCCTTTTCTAAACCTAGCTGTACATCTGGAAGTTCTTGTTCATCTGCTGTTGAAGCCTAGCTTAAAGACTTTTGAGCATAGTCTTCCTAGCATGTGAAATGAGTGGAATTGTACAGTAATTTGAACATTTTTTGGCATTGCCTTTCTTGGGATTGAAATGAAAATTAACCTTTTCCAGTCCTGTGGCCACTGCTGAGTTTTCCAAATTTGCTGGCATAATGAGTGCAGCACTGAAACAGCATCATCTTTTAGGATTTGAAATAGCTCAACTGGAATTCCATCACCTCTGCTACCCTCTTATCTTTCCTCAAACCATTCTCATCTCCTCCCCTGTTACCACTCCATGTGATAACTTCAGTCCCTACTTCACAGAGCAAAGAGAGGCAATCAGAAGAGAACTTCCACAGTTCCCATCACAGCACTCAGCTTCCTGAATGCATCTTTCCCCACATATCTTATGGTAACAATAGATAAGCTGTCCCTGCTGAAGTAGGAGGCCAGGCTCTTCATTTGTCTCATAGATTCCATCTCCACTTTGCTATCCTATCTCATCAGATTCTCAACTGAAAACATTTTTCCCAAAAATACAATGCCTAACATAGCAATATGAAGTGGTTATCTGTCTAAGAGAGCAATGTGTAGAAATAACCCACAGAATAAGCAATTTAAAACAAAGCAACCAACCTTCTAAGAACGTTCCTACTTAAATCTTAGTGTGTAGACTTATATAGACTCCACGGTCCTGGGGTCCCATATCAGGTGTGCTCAGCAGATCACACTAGGTAATAAGGTCTTGCCCAGCCCGGTCACTCAGTTAATATCTTGACTTAAAGTATACTCTTGAAGCCAGTGGGTATAACAAGGACTTTTTTCAGTTTCAAAACTTACCACCTTTTGTGTCCAGCCTTAAAATACCAAGTGTTGGTAAACAGCCTTCCAAATCCTAAACAAGTTAAAACTACCAAATTTCCAGTAATTTAGTGACTTTTTTTTACCCCTTAGATAAAAGGAAAAAATGGAAATAGAATATTTCCTTCAAAATTAATAACACCATTACTTGATACCAAACATTAGTAAGTTTATTGTTTTTCTAATATCATGCGGTATTTTTAAAAATAGTTTCTTACCATCAGTATGAAAGTGAGCAAACATCACCATTCCATCAGAGACACTATATTCTAATTGGAGAGTCAGATCATAAAGAACTATACAACAGACGTTTGCTCTGCTACTTCATTTTTAGTAATTTGATCTCTACTTTTAGTAGAGATCTACTTTCCTTCTTTTACCATTTCAGTGAATTTAAATTTGTATCAAACTAAATTTTTATGCCATTGCTATGAATTTGCACTGTTCTCAAATCTTATTAAGTAGTTTCAGAATTAATGTGAACTTTTCAAATCATTCATTTAGCACATAACTAAAGACATTATTATGTTCATTTTATTTCCAGTTTGCATAGAATCCTAAAAAATTCTATGTGTATGTTGTCCCAAAATAGTCTCCATCGTTTGTGTATAACTCTTAATTTGACTTTTAAACACTGACAAACATAAGCTTAGAACCATATATTTACCAATGGCCTTAAATAAGGAGCTACTGAAATATCAGTTTTAAAGACCTAAAAATTTTCCCCTAAACATGAGTGAGTGACTGAAGATCTTAGTGTAGGAGTTAGTTGGGTCTAGAAAAAGCTAAAACAGTAGGTTCAAGTCCAAGGTCTGTACCACAAATATGTGATTTTCTAGAAACCAATTTTCTCAATTCTCAATTTTATTATCTGTAAGAATAAAAACTAGTTTGCTAAGGTTATTTATGAAGTACAAAGCAAATCTTGTAAGCTGTAAAGCATCATGCAAACATATGTATTATTCGAGTTTGACATGTTCTATACTCAGATTCTTTTGGTGGGGAAGGGGGATGTTTTTTAGTTACTTAATGTCCCCAAAGGCTTCCCTGTGGCTCAGCTCGTAAAGAATCCAACTGCAATGTGGGAGACCCAAGTCGATCCCCTGAAGGAGGAAATGGCAACCCACTCCAGTATTCTTGTTGGGAAAATTTCATGGACAGAGGAGCCTGGCGGGCTACAGTCCATGGGGTCCCAAAGAGTCAGACAGGACTGAGCGACCAACACTGGTGTCCCCAGATTGCTAGTCCTTGACTGTCCTTGAGATATTTTCAATATCCTTTTCAATTCTTGTGATCTTTTCCTTTCAAATTTAAACAGATATCATTGTCACTGCTTTTCCTTCTGCTATCTACTTCAGTGTAACATAATTTTTAATAAATTCATGTAAATATATAAGGAAAGAATCCTTTGTTGAATGCTCTTATTAAAGATGAGAAAAAAGATCCAGATTTTCCCAGCCTCTCCTTTTGTGGCAGTCTGCTGTGATCTTTGTTCCACGAATCAGAGCACTGTTTTTATTAACTTTAAAAGGCCCCATGTCATGTGACATTTTTGGTAGATTGAGGAAGGTTACTTGAAAGTAAAGTCATTATCAAAAATAAGTAGGTCATTTTTCACATGCTTTGAATATTTAGATTTAGTCATACATTTTAGACATCTTTTTAAAAAGAGTAATTATGCTTAAGTTAAATATGTCTTGATTATATAATTTTTATAAAATTATTAAAATGTGAGAAAATATTTTTTAACAAGGCTTCACTGTTTATATTTAGGGTTTTGCATGGGAAAATCTGGTTTTCATAGGATATAGTTAATGTTTGCTTAATATGCTTATGTTGGTTGTTTAAGTCACAGGGTTGAAAATGGAGATACATTCCAATATACTAAGAATGTCTTTTGGCATGTCTCTACTATCTCACTAGGATTATGTTAGCATGCTGTGACAGGTCAAAACTAAAATGTTGACTCTCAAAACAGAAAATATTTTCACAAAATTCCACATTAAGATTATTTCCTTTCATGAAAAAAATATATTTAATAATAGTGAAAAACAATTTAATATTTTTAACACATAAAGTAGCACAGTATTATAAAGAGCACTGACTCAGGAGTCAGGCAGACCTGAATTTGAATCCCACGCAACCCCAACCCTTTACACTTACTACAAACCCAGATAAAAGGAATTAAATTAATGCCTGGTGTGTACAGTAAAAGTTTAGGAAGCAGCCAGCAAATACTGGGCTTAGAGAACAGCCTTTATAAATGCTAAGAGATTGTTGTATTCAAAGTTGTTGTTCTTCAGTCCCTAAATTGTGTCTTGACTCTGTGACCCCATGGACCCCAGCAGCATACCAGGCTTCCCTGTCCTTCATTATCTCCTGGAGTTTGCCCACACTCATGTCCATTGAGTAATTGATGCCATCCAACCATCTCATCCTCCGTGACCCCCTTCTTCTGCCCTCAATCGTTCCCAGCATCAGCGTCTTTTCCAGTGAATGAGTCAGCTCTTCACATCAGGTGGGCAAAGGATTAGAGCTTCAGCTTCAGGATCAGTCCTTCCAATGAATATTCAGGGTTGATTTCCTTTAGGATTGACTGGTTTGATCTCCTTGCAGTCCAAGGGACTCTCAAGAATCTTCTCCAACTCCAAAGCATCAATTCTTCGGCACTCAGCCTTCTTTATAGTCCAACTGTCACATCCACACATGACTACTGGAAAAACCATAGCCTTGACAATATGGACCTTTGTTGGCAAAATTATGTCTCTGATTTTTAATACACTGTTTAGGTTTGTCATAGCTTTTCTTCGAGGGAGCACATGTCTTTTAATTTCATGGCTGCAGTCACCATCCATGGTGATTTTGGAACCCAAGAAAATTAAGTCTCTCACTGTCTCCATTGTTTCCCCATCTATTTGCCATGAAGTGATGGGACCAGATGCCATGATCTTGGTTTTTTGAATGTTGAGTTTTAAGCCAACTTTTCACTCTCCTCTTTCACCCTCTTCTAAAGGTTTTTTAGTTCCTCTTCACTTTTCTTCATTAGGGTGCTGTCATCTGCATATCTGAGATTATTTACATTTCTCCCAGCAATCTTGATTCCAGCTTCAGCTTCATCCAGTCTGGCATTTCACGTGAGGTACTCTGCTCGTAAGTTAAACAAGCAGTGAACAGTACACAGCCTTGGCATACTCCATTCCCAGTTTTGAACCAGTTCATTGTTCCATGTCTTTTTCTAACTAATGCTTCTTGACCTGAATACCAGTTTCTCAGAAGGCAGGTAATATGATCTGATATTCCCATCTCTAAGCACCATTTGTTGTGATCCACACAGTCAAAGGCTTTAGCGTAGTCAATGAAGCAGATGTTTTTCTGGAATTCCCTTGCTTTTTCTATTATCCAGCGGATGCTGGTAATTTGATCTCTGGTTCCTCTGCCTTTCCTGAATTGAGCTTGTACATCTAGACGTTCTCAGTTCACATACTATTGAAGCCTAGTTTGAAGGATTTTCAGCATTACCTTGCTTGCATGTGAAATGAGCACAATTGTGTGGTAGTTTGAACATCCTTTGGCATTGCTCTTCTTTGGAATTAGAATGAAAACCTGACCTTTTCCAGTCTTGTGGCCACTGCTCAGTTTTCCAAATATGCTAGCATATTGAGTACAGTACTTTAACAGCATCATCTTTTAGGATTTGAAATAGTTTAGCTGAAATTCAAAGTAAATCATGCTATATAATGCATGAGATTTATGTATGTGAAATAAACACATACTTATTTCATTTTTAATGATAAAAAAATTACTAGTTCTAGAATGCATTAAATTTTATACAAGATTTATATATATGAATTGTATCTCCTTCCTCTTTGGAGACATAATGCTGAGGAATATATATGAAATCAAGCTGAAGTTCTTTTTTTTTTTTTTTTTTAATTTATTTGACTGTGCTGGGTCTTGGTTGTGGCATGTGAGATCTGATCCCTGACCAAGGGTCAAACCCAAGCCCCATGCATTGGGAGCAGGGAGTCTGAGCCACTGGACCACTAGGGAAATCCCCAAGTTAAAGTTGTTTTTGCTATATAAAAGTAGCCACTGAAGTATTTTCCCTGACAAATCTCACCTTAGGTCATAATACAGAATTACATGGCAGCTATAATAAATTTATATTTTTTTGAAGTTGAATATTAAAATGTATGCTTATTCCAGTGAAAAAATATGTTATAAATATGGCCTGTGCTGGACATATTCGCAGTAGCATCCATGTTGGGCATTGACAGTTAGATGTATGCCGTGTTGTACCCGTCGTGCACAGGCTGACTGCTCAGTGGTGATTCTGTATCTCTGGGGAAGGGTTCATTTGCTGTCCTTAGAAATGGTTTTGTTTTTAGCATGATTCAACAATACAATCCCAAGTCTTGAACCAGTTAGGTCTTTTATTAATAATAAGTTACAAAATAGACACAGAGCAATACATTAAAAAATTCAAATGGCTCATTTTATGCGTTTGACTCTCCCCATAAGGATTTTTCTGTATATGCCATCAACTGGTGCATCCTACCATTCAGGTGAAAAGTATTTATTAACAGCTGTCGAAAATGAGCTTTCTCATGTTCGATCCGAGCACCCTGCTTCCTAGTGTGCCTTCATTGTGCCATATTGAGCATCAAAGCTCTCCTTCTGAAAATTTTCCCTTTAAAACTTAGTGTTGGTCTGCCCTCGCCAAGTCTTGGAAACACTTGGCTGTTTTTCTCTGCCCTCTCTCTACCTCATAACAATTGAATTCTTATGAACTGACTCTTATCTTCCTTACTGTGTCTCCACCTATTTACTACAGTTAGGAGACTATTAGAGACCAAAATCAGACACTAAATACCAGGACAGCCTCAAAACAGTTAGGATACTAGAGTCCCCTCTGCCCTAGTTTTGCTGCCTTTGGAAACCTTGGCTTCTTCTGACAACTGACAATTAAATACTATTACCAGACACCTGTGATTTCTTAAGATCTCCCCATAAGCAAGTATAGCCATAATTAAATGCAATGCAAAATAATTAAATAATTTTCCCGCAGAAGGAAGTTTTTTATCTTAATATCAAAAAGCTTAATATAAGAAGCTCTTTAAAAATTTGAGCTCCTCTGTGGTATCTTCTTTCAGTTTGAAGTTTGTTTGAATTTGTAAAATTGTACTAATTCATCTATAATTACTTCCTCTTGATAAAAGTTACTCTTTTATCTTGAAATATATGCAACACAGAGAATTTTGAGCTTCCAAGGAGATCCATTTAAAAACCATTTAAAGTTTACATATTAACATAGAAGATATATAACTGTAATGTATCTGTACTAATCTTACTTGAATGAGAGATTGTTGTTATTTTATAGATTAAATTTTTAAATTTCTTATGGGGAAAAAAGATTTTCCCTACAAGAAGCAAAATATATAAAGCTATATGGTGGTACTGGCACAGGAATAGATAATTTGGACGGAACATGAACAAATTTTGTTCATGATAATACAGCACTTCAAATGAAAAGATGATGTTGGGAAAATTTTAAATCATTTAGTATATTCCTTTTTTTCTGGTTTATAGTCCTGAGTTTATTCTTGTAGCTATGTGCTCTCCCTCTTTTTTTAATTTGTCTTTTTTAATTGGAGTATAATTGCTTCACAATGTATTACTTTCTTCTGTATAGCAGCGTAAATCACCTATATGTATACGTATATCCCTTCCCTCTTGAACCTCTCTCCCATCCCTTCCATCCCACCCCTCTAGGTTAGTATATTCTTTATTCAGTATACGAAGTCAATTCCAGATGGATTAAAAAGCTAAATTCAAAACAAGGAAAGTATTAGAAGAAATTATATTATTTTTGTTATCTTTGAATGAGTGTTTCTAATCAAAACAAAAACCCACAGTGCAAAAATTGATTAATTTGTTTCACAGTAGAAATTAAAATTCTCTGTGAAGAAATGCTAAACAAAGATAGAAAAGCAAATACAAATGACAAAAAAAATAAAGATCGACATGCAGAATCCATAGAGTTCAGTACTTAAGAAAAAGAGTAACAGCCTAATGGATGGACACAGTGTGTGAGCATGCAGCTCACAAAGGCAGACGTACAGAGTTCCTTTAAACCAACTCAGCCACACTATACACTGAAGAAATATTGTATTGTATGAAGAAATGCAAATGTAAACAATTTTGCCCAGCAAATTGGCAAAAATATAAAAGATGCTTAACATGCAGCATCTGCAAACACAGGAGAGAACGGAAATGGGGTATACGGTACTGGTGGAATTATAAACTTGCAAATGCTTTGTATAAGGTAATGTAGCAGTAGCTAAAAAAATTTCAACCATGCATATTCATTTGCAACACCGGGTCCCAGAATCTGTCCGGAAGAAATGCTTGCATATGTGTCAACATGCAGTAACATATTTTGTTCCTGCCACCAGCCAGGCCTTTTCATATCTTTAACCATGGCTGGTAAAGTAGCCTGGATCACCCTGGTTTCCGCCATCATTTTTTTTCCTCCACTCTATTCCATCTTGCATACTGCTCTCAGAAGTATTTTCCTAAAAAGCAAATAGAGTCCTGGCCCTGTTTACTTAAATATTTCTGTTTTATTGTTGCCTGAATGTTTGGTTTGGTTTGGGGTTTTTTGGCAATCTTTCCTCCACCTTATTGTCAGTGGTCTGCCTGTCCCTACCTTGTGAAGGGCATGTTCCAGCCACACTGAACAACTGCCCCCAAAAGCCAAACATTGGTAAGGGCAGCCCTATTACCAAGCCTTATCTTCGCTTCATTTATCCATTATGTATTTATTGAGTGGCACTTTTCTTAAAGTACTAAGGATAACAGCAAAACCCAAGGTTTCCCCCCCCCATCTTTTTTGAAGCTATTAAGAGTATTGATGGGAAAGTAGAAAATATTGAAT
This sequence comes from Cervus elaphus, assembly GCF_910594005.1. Classification (NCBI taxonomy): domain Eukaryota; kingdom Metazoa; phylum Chordata; class Mammalia; order Artiodactyla; family Cervidae; genus Cervus; species Cervus elaphus. Next base: position 42,193,005 of record NC_057819.1, on the reverse strand, counting down.
AAATAAATATAATACATACATGTAAATAAATAAATTTTCTTCCTTCCAGACCCAATTCAGATATCACTTTTTTCTGTAAGGCATTCTTTATCCCTCTGACAGAGTGAATCTTTTTTTTTTCCTGATTCCCATACCACTCTGCTCATTCTTCTTTATGACACTTAGTGAATTGTAGCATAACTATCATTTATATTCACCTCTTCTACAAACCATGAGCTAACATCTTGCCCAGCATGTAGTTGTTCAATGAAATTGTATTGAATAGATGAATGAATAATATACAATGTGTAATATTTTCTTCTCTTGTCCAGTGACTGGACAGTTCATGTATATTTATATGAATTACACAGCATTTGAGACTAAGGAATTCTCTTCAGTCTCTAACACATTATTCTTGGCTATATATGTGTAATGTTTGGCTGCCATAACTGCTTTTCTAAAAAAAAAAAATTTTTTTTTTAATTTTAATTAGCAGAATGAGAGGCAGCTGCAGGTACTGGCAGATTACAAAATGCATAATTACTAAAAGTAACTGAAGCATATTATAGTATAATTCAACAGAAAAAAAAACATCTGGCACATGCTATGTTAATTTGTCATAAGAGAGTTTCAGAGAAAGCCTTTGCTGCAGCTGGCAGATCCATCATTTCCCTGAAACGAATAGTACACCTTTTGTTTTCAATTCTCTCATATAGTATAGAATGGAGCCTTGTGCAATTTAATCTTTAGTCATCACTAAAGGATGTCATGCGTTGAAGAAATTTTCCCTTACGGTGTATCAACCAAAATACACATGACCCATCCTTAAAACTTAAACTGTCTCAATAATAACAAAATGATCTGAGTAATTGTAGTAATTAATTATGATGCCTGAGATGCTGGCCCACATTCAAACTCTCATCCCATGCCTTCAGGAACCACGACTTCTCTTCTCTTATTTAAAGTATCTGTGATATTTTCAAAGAGACTAGTGCATTGTGGGAAGAGCTTTGCCCTTCACCTCACAGCCATACCTCTTCAGTTGTGTATATACCAGTGATGTTGAGAACTGAAGTATATTCAGAGTAGAAATGTTCTCTTTCAGCATGAGTTCAGATATCTATTTCTATGACAGAGACAAACTGAAAAAGGCTAATTATTGTTATAAAACAGCTTCTGCTGCTGCCGCCAAGTCGCTTCAGTCGTGTCCGACTCTGTGTGACCCCATAGACGGCAGCCCACCAGGCTTCTCTGTCCCTGGGATTCTCCAGGCAAGAATACTGGAGTGGGTTGCCATTTCCTTCTCCAGAACAGCTTCTAGTGTTGACCTTTTCGAAATAATCTGTATTTCCAGCTGTCTACTGAACATTTCAGTAGGTACCTCAAACTCAGTATTTTCAGTCCTTGTGAACTAATTTCACACCTAGCCCAAGTCCCGTATTTTATTTCATCCCATATTTTTCCATGTGTGGTACTGTCTACCCACTTGCTCAGCAGAACTCTGGGTGTCAACCCCTTCTTTTCCTCACACCCCTAATTATCAAGTGTTGTTCATGCTGCCTCCTAAGTAACTCTTGAATCCGTCCATTTCCCTCCAACAGTTTAGGCTATCAACATTGCTCACCTAGATTACTACTAAAAGCCCCTAATTCACTACAGTCATGTTTACTTACTATTTTTCCTGCTGTAATCAGCAAGATTCTCTGATTTTTTTGTGTCACTTCTCTCCTTAAAATACTTCAGTGCCTCCCCAGTGGACTGATATTTAAGTCTCCACTTCCCATCAAGACATGTAACACCCTTGTATTTCCTTATATTACCTTATACATATAAAATCCAAGCTGTATTTCTCTGCTCCCGGCTTCTTGCTCTCTCACCCCTACCCCCATATCCTAGTAACAGTCTGTTCCATTCACACTGAGCTTCCTTTCAGGTTTCTAAATTTATTATCCCTTCTTATTTCCTGGCCTTCACACATGGATTTGATTGTAACACTCTTCGTTACCCCGCTTTTGTCCATCTAACTTCTATTTATCTTTCATATATCAGCTTAAAAACCTACTTCCTCTGAGAGACAGCTCTAATCCCCTAATCCTCCATATGTGTTCCCATAGCACTGTGAACTTTTTATAGCATTTACTACCTATAGCATAAACCTCATAGCTTCTCAGAGTTTCTGGTTGTTCCTAAGCTTCACTGTGGCGGGAACTGGATCTTGTTCTTCCTCGTCTCCATAGCACCTAGCAAAGACACTCACTTCAGTATTAGTAGACTTTATAGTTCTGTCGATCTTATCCTAAGATCAGCATTTAAAATTATATGTTGTGAGGAAAAGTCACACAGTTCTTTGAAACTCTGAGTTCATTCTTCAAATAAAATAAGCTTTCTGTGGATGATTTCTATAAATCAAGCTCAGTAGCACATTGGCTTTTGTAGCAGTAGTCTCCTCAGTTTATCACACCACTTGATGGCTACTTTAAATGTAATCACCGAATTATGTAATTAGTTGTGATATGAGAGTAAGTGGCGAAAACTTTGAAAAAGTGAGATGTAGGATATTAGAAATGTTCTGATTGAATGGACTAATTAACTGATTCTGTGGAATTAACTAAAATTTACCTGGGCTAAAAATCACCTTCTGTGTGCCAGGCACTGTTCTAAGCTTTGTGGATGTAGTTTCTCTTTTAAAGCTTTCATTCCAGGATAGGGAAAGAAATAAGAAGGTAAACTAACAAGTAAACAAAATGATTCTTTGTATTTTAAATTGCATGAAAAAAATAAATGCAGTGTGATAGATGATAACTCAGGTTGGAAGCTGCAAGGGCTGGACTGTTTCTTAAAAAGTAGTCAAAAAAGGTGATATTTAAGCTGAGGCTCAAATGAGAGAAAGAAATCAACTATATGAAAAAGCCAGGGAAATAGTCCAGGCAGATGGTAATTAGGAGAATAGTAAGTACAAAGGTTCAGTGTTAGGGAACAGCCCCGTGTTAAATACAGTGAGTGAGGAGAGAGAATGCTGTCAAGGTGAGGAACTAGCCAAGGATCAGACCTTACAAATCTTGCAGGCTATAAGTCAGCTGCTTTTACTCAGTTTAAGCAAGATATTTAAGTAGGACTATTTTAAGTTAAAGTCCAAAGTGCAGCAGTAGGAAATCATTGGAGAATTTTAGTCATTTCTAGGTCTTGAAAAGGCCTGTCTAGCTATTACATGGAAAATAAACTACAGAAGGGGCAAAGAGAGTCAGGGAAACCAGATATTAGATTGTGACAGTATTCTAGGCAATAGATGACAGTGGCTTAGTACAGAGCACGGTGGGTGGAGATGGAGAGAAATGGGCAGTTATGAAATATTTTAAGGAGGCATAAGGTTAACCTTCTGGCTCAGCTGGTAAAGAATCCGCCTGCAATGCAGGAGACCTGGGTTTGATCCTTGGGTTGGGAAAATCCTCTGGAGAAGGGAAAGACTACAGACTCCAGTATTCTGGCCTGGAGAATTCCATGCACTGTATAGTCCATGGGGTTGCAAAGAGTTGGACACGACTGAGCAACTTTCACTTTTGCAGGGTAAACCTTACAATAAGTCAAACATAGGGGATGAGAAAATGGAAGGAATCAAAGATGATGCTGAAGCTTTAACCTGAGCATCTGGGTAGACAGTGATGATGTCCTTCGAGGCAGGGAGGAAGCTTGGGAAGGTACAGATAAGAAGTGGTTGCCATTTTGGACAGGTTGCTTTGAGGTGCTGATTCGTATTCCTCTAGGCTCATGTTGTTGTTCAGTTGCTCAGTTGTGTCCAACTCTTAACGACCACATGGAATGCAGCACACCAGGCCTCCCTGTCCATCACCAACTCCCGGAGCTTGCCAAACTCATGTCCTAGTCAATGCTTAGTCAATGATGCCATCCAACCATCTCATCCTCTGTTGTCCACTTCTCCTCCTGCCTTCAGTCTTTCCCAGCATCAGGGATTCCAATGAACCAGCCAAAGTATTAGAGCTTCAGCATCAGTCCTTCCAAAATGTCAGGGTTAATTTCCTTTAGGATTGACTGATTAGATCTCCTTGCTGTCCAAGGGATTCTCAAGCGTCTTCTCCAACACCACAGTTTGAAAGCATCAATTCTTCAGCACTCAGCCGTTCTATATATTCCAATTCGGACATATGTGCATGACTACCGGAAAGACCATAGCTTTGACTATACAGACTTTTGTCGGCAAAGTAATGTCTCTGCTTTTTAACATGCTGTCTAGATTGGTCATGACTTTTCTTCCAAGGAGCAACCATCTTTTAATTTCATGGCTGCAGTCACCATCCACAGTGATTTTGGAGCCCAGGGAAATAAAGTCTCTCACTGTTTCCATTTTTTCCCCGTTTGTTTGCCATGAAGTGATGGGACCAAATGCCATGATCTTGGTTTTTTCAGTGTTAAGTTTTAAGCCAGCTCTTTCACTCTCCTCTTTCACCTTCATCAAGAGGCTCCTTAGTTCCTCTTCACTTCCTCCCATAAGGGTGGTGGTATCTGCATATCTGAGGTTATTAATATTTCTCCCAGCAATCTTGATTCTAGCTTGAGCTTCATCCAGCCCAGCATTTCACATGATGTACTCTGCAAGTAAGTTAAATAAGCAGGGTGACAATATACAGTCTTGACGTATTCCTTTCCCAATTTTGAACCAATCCATTTTTCCATGTTCATTTCTCACTGTTGCTTTTTGACCTGCAAACAGGTTTCTCAGGAGGCAGGTAAGGTGGTCTGATATTCCCATCTCTTTCAGAATTTTCCAGTTTGTTGTGATCCACACAGTCAAAGGCTTTAGCATAGTCACTGAAGCAGAAGTAGATGTTTTTGAAACTGTGCATTCAGATGGAGTTTATCTTCCCTTTTCTCCTTGGCCTTTCACTTCTCTTTTCTCAGCCATTTGTAAGGCCACCTCAGACAACCATCTCACCTTTTAGCATTTCTTTTTCTTGGGGATGGTTTTGGTTACAAAGCTCCATCCATAGTTCTCTCAGGCACTCTCTTTACCAGATCTGATCCCCTGAATCTATTTCTCACTTCCACTGTATAAATAAGGGAGTCGATTTAGGTCATGCCTTCATGGCCTAGTGTTTTTCACTATTTTCTTCAATTTAAGTCTGAGTTTTGCAAGAAGAAGCTCCTAATATGAGCCACGGTCAGCTCCTGGTCTTGTTTTTACTGACTCTACAGAGCTTCTCCTGGTTCAGCTGCAAAGAATATAATCAGTCTGATTTCAGTACTGACCATCTGGTGATGTCCACGTGTAGAGTCATCTCTTGTGTTGTTGGAAGAGGGTGTTTGCTATGACCGGTGTGTTCTCTTGGCAAAACTCTGTTAGCCTTTGCCTTGCTTCATTTTGTATCCCAAGGCCAAACTTGCCTGTTACTCCAGGTATCTCTTGACTTCCTACTTTTGCATTCTAGTCCCCTCTAATGAAAAGGACATCTTTTTTTGGTGTTAGTTCTAGAAAGTCTTGTAGGTTTTCATAGAACCATTCAACTTCAGCTTCTTCAGCATCAGTGATTGGGGCATAGACTTGAATTACTATGATATTGAATGGTTTGCCTTGGAAACGAACCAAGATCATTGTGTAGTTTTGGAGATTGCACCCAAGTACTGTATTTTGGACTCTTTTGTTGACCGTGAGGGCTTCTGCATTTCTTATCAGGGATTCTTGCCCAGAGTAGTAGATATAATGGTCATCTGAGGTAAATTCACCCATTCCAGTCCATTTTAGTTCACTGATTCCTAAAATGTGGATGTTCACTCTTGCCATCTCTTATTTGACCACTTACAGTTTACCTTAATTCATGGACCTAACAGTCCAGGTTCCTATGCAATATTGTTCTTCATAGCATAGGACTTTATTTTCACCACCAGACATGTCCACAACTGGGAGTCATTTCTGCTTTGGCCCTGCCTCTTCTTTCCTTCTAGTGCTGTTTCTCCACTCCTCTCCAGTAGCATATTGGACAGGGTCATGGCCTAAATGAGATCACTTAGGAGGATCTAAGTGCAGATTGGGAAAGAAGGAAGCTGGACTTTGACCAACAGTGCCCTGATATTGCTAAAGCTGGCCTGCAAACCTGTGGTGTTTTTAGTTAACTAAATGAGATTTGAAACCTGTTTTCATATTCAGGTCTTTTGAGGTCACAGTTTTTGCAGTTACCATTTTGCTGCATACTTGGGATTAAATTTTTTTCACTTCGCCTATAGATCTTGATATTATGTTATGCCACAGACGTACTTCAATAATACCTCTTGTAAATGATTGGGCTTAAGGTAAGAGGCAATGTGATTTAGTTGAGAGAACATTTTGATAAAAAGATTGAGTATGAAACTCATTTTTTCTGTCAGTCACTGCCTGACCTTAGGAACATTAACTTTTCTGAGTCTTAATTTCTTTATCTATAAGATGAGAATAACTACTACTTTGCAGCATTGAAGTTATAATAGAAGTGAAAGTCACTCAGTCATGTCCGACCCCATGGACTATACGGTGCATTGAATTCTCCAGGTCAGAATACTGGAGTGGGTAGCCTTTCCCTTCTCCATGGGATCTTCCCAACCCAGGGATCAAACCCAGGTCTCCCGCATTGCAGGCAGATTCTTTACCAACTGAGCCACAAAGGAAGCCCAAGGTTATAAAAAGGTGCAGTGGAAAACCCTCCTGGCTGATGTCCACTTAATCGTGGGCATCATCAACCAGTGAAGTTTCTGTATAAAGCGTGCTGACCAATGCCCAAGGCCTTCTGCATGCTCTTGTCTAATCAACTTAGATACTCTAGTGTTGTCTGACACTGTTGGTATCAGTGTGATTGTTCCCAAACCAGGTTATGCCAGTTTCAGAAATACATAATTAATTAAACCAGTGATATGTGAGTAGAAAGGAAAAGTTATTGTTTCTTTTTAAATGGAATTGTATACTTTGGAGAATATGCTGTTGAATTAAGTCTAGATAAGCAACTATAAAATAGGGTGAATACTGTAAAAATCTAGAATAATTCTGTATTTGGATTGTTTGCCAAGTGCCTTTAAATTCTTGTACCACCATAATGAAACCAAAAGTAGAAATAATTAGATGATATCATTATGGATGTGGCTTGTGTAAGAAAGTCATTCAACATTAAAACACTCCAATCACTGTGCTCATAATTTAAAAGGAAAAAAATTCTTTTAGAATTTTGTATATTCCAGGCAAAAAGCTCAGCCAAAATCCTTATCCTTCCTTAGCCCTCAGACCTCTTAAAAATCGGAGGAAGACTCTGGATCTTCTTCCCAGACGGGATAAATGTGAAGATCTGGGGTATAGTTCAGGGTGTTTGTGAACCTCCCCAAAAAGCCTCGCCGTGGGCCAGAGGAAGGGCCCTGGCCTCGGGTGCTCACTCTTCACCCACTTCTGTCTCCAGTTGAAGAACCGGATGACTTCCCAGTGTTGATTCTAATATTTTCTTAGTAGATGCAGCATTCATTTCTTTGTTTATAAATCATTTTGTGAAATTTTATCTGCACAGAAGGTAGTAATTCAGTTACCTTTTACAACTAGTTTTTCAGTTATGTTTTGTAGGCATAACTAGGATTTTCTCTCACATGCACATGAATGTGAGCTGAAAATTATTCAGGACACCAGTGGACTAAGCAGTTCCCATTGGGGTTATAAAGAATGCCTATTTCTTCTGTAGTTAGAGGAAATCGGTAGGAGATAATTTTACCTTAAACCTTGTAACATGTTATATACTGTGCCAGAAACTAGAGAGAACTTGGGTACAGTTTCATTTAAATTCTGTGGCTAGGATAAAGTGCTCTTTCGCTGCCATGATGTCACACAGAAACTGGAAATGCCATCTATCTCCGTACCTCCTGACCGGCTGCGCTTAAATCATCCCCGATAGAGATGGACATTTCTGTTTTTAAAGATTTCCAGTGAAGAGATTATATAGCTTTACTTGGCAAGTGTTTGAAGTGTAATACCACCGTGAAACTTTCTGGAAAGCTTTATTTTATGTGTATCCTAAATCACTAATGATGTAGGGAATTCTCAATTATGTTCCCTAATGAAGAGACATTTTCTCATAGATAATAGAGAGTCAGATCATCCTCCTGGGTCTTTCCTTTATCCCTGCAGTGAAATATCCTGACAGAGAAATAAGGAGTTGCAATGTACTGACAGGCAGGCTCTAGGAAGGTCTCAAGGGACAGAGCTGGTGAAATCACTTTTCTCCCCAACCTTTAATACCTTCTAAACTTTCATTCAGGAGTGAAACTTAAAGGAAGTGCTTAACTAAAAAATTACCTTTTCTTGGGTTCTTCAAGTCCTTTGGAGAAAGTAGCAGACTATAAGTACATTTTTTTAAATCTTTATCTAAAATACATTTTCTAACTGCTAAATTCCCTATGAAAATTTAGCCATAAATCTGCAAATATTTATTAAATTCCTATGTGTAAAGTCCTTTGGCACATACGGTAGAAACTAAAAACGATCCCCTTTTTAAAATTTCCATTATTATTGGGGGCACGTGTGTGTGTATACTTGTATGCATATATACACATATATAAACCACCCATTAGAATTACAATACACAATTGCTAAATGTCTTCTACATAAAATAAGTATTAACACACTGACGTGAGAAGAGAACCATCTGGATTAAAGTGAACCAGGAAGGATACATGGAAAGAAGTGGGGCAAGGGTGGAATCTTAAAGAGTAGGCAGGATTTTCATGGGAAATCTGCAAAAGAGGATACAGAAAATGACATGAACATGAGCTTAGAGATGGCACATATGTGTTTTGTTGGCGAGACAGTGAGAACTGATTGAAGTGGAAGGTTCCTATTGAAGAGAAGATTGGAAAGATAAATTCCACAAAGTTCTGGAAGAATCTGAATGCCCGTTTCAGGAATTTGCACTGTTTTGTCCAGTAGCAGAGAACCACTGAAAGTTACTGCTCGAGGAAGCCAATTATTAAAGTCATGCTTTAGAAGGAGAAATACCCAGTGGTGGGTGCATTAGGGAAAAGTACACTGTTAATTGAGCACCTCTGTATGCACTGATGGATGCCTTGCATACAGTTTTTCACCTGATACTGAGAAGCCCAAGCGGTTGGCAGCTGCAGTAAATCTAAAAATTAAGTTATAAGATAATTGTGATGGTCACACTGAATAGAAATGAACAATAGATGCAAGAAATACTGCACAGGAGAATCTGCTGGGGGCGAACTAGATGTTGCATTCAAGAGAAAGCAAGAAGTAGTATCAGCTTTACAGGTTTTAACCCAGGCAGTGATGTAGTCAGTGTAAAGACTGAGTAGGAAGATGAGAAGTAGGTTGTGTCTCAGCAGTGAGAGAGAAAGAACGTAGATTGGCAGCATAGTGCAAAAAGTTTGATGTTAGTCATGTTAAATTTGAGTATAGGACTGAAGCTTTGGGAAGAAATCAGAAGTAAAAATATAATTTGTCAGGTTTCCAGAGAAGTATCTATACTCCTTAAAATACCCAGTACACACACAAACATTCTCTTTTACTTAGCCATCTAACCAACATTCAGCCGTGGCCTGCCGTGGTGCACAGTACAGGGGAGAGGCTAAGAGCACAGACTGGAACCAAAGGGCCTGGTTTTCCGATCCTGACTCTCAGCTGACTAGCTCTGTGACTCCAGGCAAGTTACTTAACTTGATTTATAAATGCCTCTGCTTCTAAATTGTCTTGTGTGTAAAAATGGGGATCTCACAGGGTTATTATGAAAGCTAAAGAAGTTTATATAAAGCACTTAGAGTTCAGTTCAGTCACTCAGTCGTGTCCGACTCTTTGCGACCCCATGGGCTGCAGCACGCCAGGCCTCCCTGTCCCTTACCAACTCCTGGAGTTTACAAAACTCATGTCCATTGAGTCAGTGATGCCATCCAACCATCTCATCCTCTGTTGTCCCCTTCTCCTCCCGCCTTCAATCTTTCCCAGCATCAGGGTCTTTTAAAATAAGTCAGTCCTTTGCATCAGGTGACCAAAGTATTGGAGTTTCAGTTTCAACATCAGTCCTTCCAATGAATATTCAGGACCGATTTCCTTTAGGATGGACTGGTTGGATCTCCTTGCAGTCCAAGGGACTCTCAAGAGTCTTCTCCAACACCACAGTTCAAAAGCATCAGTTCTTCAGAACTCAGCTTTCTGTATAATCCAACTCTCACATCCATACATGACTACTGGAAGAACCATAGCCTTGACTAGATGGACCTTTGTTGGCAAAGTAACGTCTCTGCTTTTTAATATGCTGTCTAGGTTGGTCATAACTTTTCTTCCAAGGAGTAAACGTCTTTTACTTTCGTGGCTACAGTCACTATCTTCAGTGATTTTCGAGCCCAGAAAAATAGTCTGCCACTGTTTCCACTGTTTCCCCATCTGTTTGCCATGAAGTGATGGGACCGGATGCCATGATCTTCATTTTCTGAATGTTGAGCTTTAAGCCAACTTTTTTACTCTCCTCTTTCACTTTCATCAAGAGACTCTATAGTTCTTCTTCACTTTCTGCCATAAGTGTGGTGTCACCTGCATATCTGAGGTTATTGATATTTCTCCCGGCAATCTTGATTCCAGCTTGTGCTTCATCCAGCACTGCGTTTCTCATGATGTACTCTGCATGTAAGTTAAATAAGCAGAGTGACAATATACAGCCTTGACATAGTCCTTTCCCAATTTGGAACCAGTTGTTGATCCATGTCCGGTTCTAACTCTTGCTTCCTGACCTGCATACAGATTTCTCAAGAGGCAGGTCAGGTGGTCTGGTATTCGCATCTCTTTCAGAATTTTCCACAGTTTGTTGTGATGCACACAGTCAAAGGCTTTGGCATAGTCAATAAAGCAGAAATAGATGTTTTGCCTGGAACTCTCTTGCTTTTTCAGTGATCCAGCAGATGTTGGCAATTTGATCTCTGGTTCCTCTGCCTTTTCTAAATCCAGCTTAAACATTTGGAGGTTCAAAGTTCACGTATTGTTGAAGCCTGGCTTGGAGAATTTTCAGCATTACTTTACTAGCGTGTGAGATGAGTGCAATTGTGTGGTGGTTTGAGCTCCTTTGGCATTGCCTTTCTTTGGGACTGGAATGGAAACTGATGTTTTTGGTTTAGAGTAGTGCTGTGCTAAGTCACTCAGTCATGTCTGACTCTGTGACCCATGGACTGTAGCCTGCCAGGCTCCTCAATCCATTGGATTCTCCAGGCAAGAATACTGGAGTGCGTTGTCATGCCCTCCTACAGGGGATCTTCACAACCCAGGGATCAAACCCATGTCTATTATATCTCCTGCATTGGCAGGTGGGTTTTTTTACCACTAGCACCACCACACAGGGTAGGCACTAGGGGAGTGTTTGCTATTATTACTGCCATTACCATCATCTCCACTTTCTTGGTGGAGAGCAGTGTTGCTTACTGTCCAGTGGAGGTGACTGCTTGATACACAATAGAATAGATATTTACACAGATGAAAAGTAACTTAAAGTTAGTGATTTGTTCAAGATGGAGGGAATATATGTGTATCCATGGCTGATTCATGTTGTTATATGGCAGAAACTAACCCAACATTGTAAAGCAGTTATCCTCTGATTAAAAATAAATGCATTTTTTAAAAAGTTAATAATTTGTATCATTGGGATCCTAAATTTCATGGGAAATTATTACTATCTAATAGTAATTATTAGAAATTATTTGTATTATTCAAATACATTGTCACAGGTAAGCAAATAGCATAGGTATCAAATTATGCCATAGGTGTTGTCCGAAAAGGTATTGTATAAACTGAGTGTTGGCCAACTTTATAAGTATGATCCCTGGCCATTGTATCGTCTTCCTCTCCATAGGACTCAGAGGTTATTTCTCATTAGCACTAATGTGCATACCTTTTAACTACATTCAGCCCAGAAGGCTGGCCACATTAGTCATTTTCCTTTTCTTTGTTATGGTGAGGAGTAATAGTAATTTAACCCATGCCTCTTACATCTAACCTGCATTGGCAGGTGAGTTCTTCACTACTAGTGCCACCTGGGAAGCCCTTAAGCTACACAAGATACTTTTAAGCACAACAGTTTATCCTACCTTATTGTCACATGCGTGCATGCATGCTCAGTCATATCCGACTCTTTGTGACCCCGTGGACTGTAGCCCGCCAGGCTCCTCTGTCTGTGGAAATTCCCAGGCAAGAGTCCTGGAGCAGGCTGCCCTTTCCTCTTTCAGGGGATCTTCCTGAGCCAGGGATCAAACCAGCGTCTCCTCTGTCTCCTGCCTTGGCGGGTGGATTCTTTACCACAAGCACCACCTGGTATTGTTACCACAAAAATTAGCTAAGGTGACACACCTGAGTTTGTCTGTCATGCTCTCAGTCACCAGTACTCAGGCTCCTTGTTGTTGGTGACCTGACCTGTACTGATGAAGCCGCTGAGTAGGAATAAGCCATTTCCCATTCGTCTGTAAGTTCTGTTATGGCACCATCCATGTGTTTACTACCACATGCTTGCACTTGGCCATAAAGAGTGTTCAGCAGATACTTGTGAAATTGATTTGTGGACATTTTTTGTTCTATGTATTTATAACAAATAGCTTGCTGATTTTAACAACTATCCATTCAAATATAGGACACTTGCAGGACATACTAGGTTTTTAGGCTCACTTTGAAAAAAAAATCAAAGCTGATAACTGGAAGTGTTAATCTACTGATTTACTTTAGAAGCAGAAGTAAGGTCAGAGGATAAAAACCAGTCCTGGATGAACTATTTTAATACTCAGAGATTAATTTGATCTCGTAAAAGTTATTTTAAAGTCTCAATTGTATCTGCTTCTAACCTGGGACTCTTGAGATTATCTTTGGCTAAAGGCAATACAATGCTTATATGTTGAACAGCAACCAAAAAAGATGACACTTATGTGCATAATTCTATCTAATAAAGCATAAAGGATATGAATGCATAAGATAAAGCAAATAACAACCAAAACTTATATTTTACTACTGAACATACTACACTGAAATGGTGTTTGGAGTGATTAACATTACCTTAAATTTCCAAGAATTGAGCCTCTCTAACAAGTGCTATATATGAACATTAAAAACAACAAATACTGTATGTTTAATATGAATAAACTTTTATTTTAATGCCAGGTAATATCTCAAGATAGTGATATTAAGGATACTTTGGCACTTTTGAAATATGTGAGGGGAGGTTTGGTTTTTTTATTGTGGTAAAATATACCTAATTTAAAATGGACAATTTTAACCTTTATTTAAATTGTAAAATTTGCCGTCTCACCTGTTCTAAGTGCACAGTTCAGTGGTGTTAAGTGTATTCTTGCTGTTGTGCTACCACTCTCCGGAATATCTGTGTATTTCACAAAGAAATGAGTCATTCCAGATATAGCCTATTAGTGAAACTTTTATTTTGCACACAAAATATTTTTTGTTCAGAACATGAACATGTACCTCACTAGTAAATATTCTATTTCATTAGGTTTTTGAACAGTTATATTAATGGTTTTTTCTTCTTTTCTTTTTCCTCTCTCTTGATTAATAGGAGTGAGCTGAGTCGACAGAAACTTCATACCCAAGAGCTGCTTTCTCAGCTGGAAATGGCAAATGAAAAGGTAGTTGAGGTAAGATAATGACTCTCCTGGGAAGTGCATGTTATAGAATCTTACCTGAGCCAAGTCCAAATTAATTCTCTACTTGGAAATGACCATGAGGATGTGAGTATTTCTTGCAGAAATCATACATAACACTAAAAGTCCACACATAATATAATGTGAATAAAAGCTTTGGAAGTCAGTGATTCATCATATTTAAATGACAAAGACAGAGCTCCTATTTCAATTTCACCAGCATAGCTTGTGCTGTTTCAGAAGTGTTAGGATCCTCTTTATTTCTGTGCATGTCTAAGCTTTCTGTTTTTTTAACCCAATTCCTCTAATTTTGTTTTAATCCATCAGAAAAGACATATAGGAAATACTTTTGCCTACTGGAATATATGAAAGCATTCCTTTACATTAATGCTTTAGAACTAAAGTTAACAAGGGTTTATCATTGTTTTCTTGGAAGAAAACGGGTTAAACAATTTCTGGATTATGATTAGAACTATCTAGAACTCTACTTCTTTATTTGATGTTTTAACTTCTAACATATTTCTTGGAGTTTCATTAATAGGCTGTATGGCCGACTAGCTCCCTATGGCCTTCCATAGGAGCCATAGTGAAGTCATTGCTCTTCAGTGTTATAGCATTATAAATTGACACGAGAAATTTAGAAAACAATTAGACCATAGCCATTAAAATACTCTTTGATGTAGCTCCCCCTTCCAGGAATCTGTCCTAAGGAAATAATTTAAAATATGAAAAAAATTTTAAAGGAAAATATTCAACACAGTAATGTTAATTTTGGGGCAAGATCAAAAGCAACTAAAATGATCAGTTAAAAAAAGAACAGTTGCATATATTATGATTTATCTAATCTGGACTCTGCCTTCACCATTATGGTAGCAGCACAGAAATATGTACCTTATATATCATCTGATTGTAACTATGAAAATGATTGTTATAGAGGATGGCAGTTTTTCCTCAGGTTGTCTCTAATGTTAATGATGTGTCTCTTAAATTTAAGACTACATATTTAAACATCTTGGTAAATTGGAGCAGCTAATAGAGTTCTCGTCATACAATTTAATTTTGCTTTTGGGCACAATAAGAAATAGAATAAGCACATTTTAACAGGATATTGTTATTTCAGTATTTTGTATTACTAGGCATGACATTCACTCTTATCACTTACTTGTATGTTGGGACACAGGAACTATCTAGTTCAAAAAAACTATGTAATAATTCTGTGTGTGCACAGACTTTTTTTTTTTTTTAGGCTAGTAAGCGTGGAGAAGGCTAATACATTTTTTAATTGATAGATTGCTTGCACTTGTCTGCATGACACCGTGTTGTGACAGATGGACGGTCGTGATGCTTGTGTAGTTGCCTGAGGCTGCTCTAACAGAGGAAGAAAGGCTGGGGTGACTCGGTCAGCAGATACTGTCTCACAGTTCTGGAGGCCGGAAGTCCAGACTCAGGAAGACAGCAGCTCTGGTTCCTTCTGACTTCCCCGGGGACAGTCTGTTGAGGCCTCGCTCCTCACTCCCAGTGGCCTTAGGCATTCCTTGTCTTGCCGATGGTATTTTCCTGTGTTTTTCCGTTTGTACATGTCAGTCTGTATGGCCGAATTTCCCCTTCTTACGAAGACGCCGGTCATATTGGATCGGAACCCACCCTGATGACCTCATCTTAACTTAGTTATCAACAAAGAACCTACTCCAAGTAAGGTCACATCCATAGCCGAGGGGATAAGGGCTTCAGGGTGTTTCTTTAAATATAACGCAACCCCTCCTGGTGCCTTAATAACTCCATTGACTCTGATACCCTCTGATGTATGCAGATGTATTGAGAAACTTGGAAAAGATTTCTTCTTCTTTTATTACTGTTGTTTGTTGTTGTATTAGTCACTAAATTGTGCCTGACCCTCCAGGCTCCTCTGTCCATGGGATGTTCTAGACAAGAATACTGGAGTGGGTTGGTATTTTCTTCTCCAGAGAATCTTCCGGACCCAGGGATTAAACCCACGTCTCCTGCATTGCAGGCAGTTTCTTTACCACTGAGCCACCAGGGAAGCCCCACCTTCTCTTTTTTAAATAATACTTTCAGCACATAAATCATTTAAGATAAGTCTGAATAGTGCAAGTGTTAGTTGCTCAGTCGTGTCTGACTCTTTGTGACCCCATCGACTGTAGCCCACCAGGCTCCTCTGTCCATGGGATTCTCTAGGCTAAATACTGGAGTGGGTTGCCATTCCCTTCTCCAAGGGATCTTCCTGACCCAGGGATCAAACCTGAGTCTCCTGCATTGCAGGCAGATTCTTTACTGCTGAGCCACCAGGGAAGCCCTAAGATAAGTCTGATTCTGTAAAAGTCAGGGTTTCTGGAGTGAGTATTTTCTGCTCCTCGACTTCAATAATGTGTGCACGATGTCACCACTCCCCTGTAAGCTCTGCGAGCACAGCGGTTCCAAGTGCCCCAGCCAACAGTGTCAGCATCACCCGAGAACCTGACAAAAGTGAGTCTCGGGCTCAGCCCGGCCCTCCTGACCCTCTGCTTGTGAGGCCCAGGTCTGTGCTGTCACGCTCACCGGTGACGGCAGAGCAGTTTTCTGGCATCTCAAACTGAACGTCCTCGTCTTCACTTCAGGTTCACTTTGCTTTGGATTTAATTCACTTTCTTTGGTGGTTTGTGACAGCGGGGGCGGGGGTGGGGAGGACACCGATTTAGTCATAATGTAAAACCAGCTTTGAACTTTGGCGTTCATAACTTGAAAAATACGAATTTGGAGATATATTGTCTTTGCATTTTGTAAGTGATAAAATGATATTCAGATTTTTGATTGATAATTCCATGAAACATCTCCATCCCACGTACAGTTTTCTAACTTGTCTTATATTTCCCCTTAATAGCATGAAAAGTTAATCCTAGAGCATCAGGAAAAATCCAACAGACTTCAGAGGCGACTGAGTGAAGCCGAACAGAGAGCTGCTTCGGCCTCCCAGCAGGTAGGAAGCATCCTCATTATGCCTGGGTGATGAGAGTCTGAGTAAGTCACAGATAAAAAAATTCCTTAACAGTTTCCAGAGAACTAGAATTTTACTTTTATTTGACTAAGCTACTTAAAATTAGTCTCTTTAATATTTGAGATTGAAAAAGTAAACTTGAGAAACAGAAATAAGCATCACCTAAATCTAGAACTGCACTGTCCAATATGGATAGTTGTAGCCACTAGCAGCTGTTTAAGTTTAAATCAGTTAAATTGAAATCCTCACACTAGTCAGACTTCAGATGCTCAAAAGCTGCGTGAAGCCATGACTGTCATATTGGCCAGCATCATATAGAACAGCTCCCACGGTAAGCACTGCTCTAGAATTATGTTCTGCCTAAAAGTAGGCAGGTATTCACTGAGAGATTTGAAAGTGAATTACATTGCTTTGAATATAGTGTTCCAAATTGCACTAACTGTTTTTATTGCAGTTTTTAAATAGAAAAAAATTACCTAGCTTATAGGTTTAACTTCATTTAATGCACATTTGTATGTGACCATATAAATCTCAAATACCACATAAAAGTTGTCCAATGGGAAATAGAGTAGAAAATGCAGAACATCCATGAAATAATAAGGGGCAATTACTCATAATGCTCACATATCATATAAATGAAATGGGCCATTTGTTCTAAAGTAGGAGCAAATAGTCTCTCCTGTTAGGAACAAAATGAGAGGAGTTTAGTGAGATTATAAAGATAGGCTGGAAACAGATAATTTAGATAGACAGAAACAAACCAAGTGTATTATTAATTATATTTGGTTATAAATTTACTGTTTTGATCAAAATTAACATTATTCTTAGATATTATTAATCTAATAATTAACATTATTGGATAATTTCATATATAGTAAAGCAGTTAACCCTAAATACTCACGGAATTCAGTTTGTGATATTTATAGATTTTTTTTTTTTAATCTACTTCTGGTATGAGCATGGCATGGCTCTTAAAATCCAATCATAACCTGCCCTTCTGTTACCTTTCCTTCTTAAAAGTAATTACAGTTTTATCAGGTAAGTTTAATTTCTTATGAAATTATGGACTGATGAATGAGCTAATTATTTAAGAATTCATTTAGATTATAAGGTTACAGGAGCCAACATGTTCAGGGCAGTATCTTGAGTGGAAGTATTTTGGTGTCCAGCAAATAACCTCGTACCATTAATTAGCCATGTGACCTTGGGCAGTTTCAACATCTCTAAGACTCAGTCTTTTCATGTTTAGGATAATAACACCTCCCTGATATAGTTATTGACAGATCAAAGGAGTTAGCACATATAAAGCTCTTAGCCTGGTCATTAAGTGGTAAATAGGTAATTAGATACATAGAAATTAAATTTCTACATCACAGTCTTTAAAGCTTCAAGTTTATCTTTTTTAAGGACTGTGGTAAAGAAAGTGAAAGTTGCTCAGTCATGTCTGACCCTTTGCAACCCCATGGACTATACAGTCCATGGCAGGCCAGAATACTGGAGTGGGTAGCTATTCCCTTCTTCAGGGGATCTCCCCAACCCAGGGATCAAATCCAGGTCTCCTGCATTGCAGGCAGATTTTTTACCAGCTGAGCCACAAGGGAAACCCTGTGGTAAAGAAAATGCCTACTTAAAATCAGCTCCCTGGAGTTGGACAGTAACAAGGGTCCAGTTACAGAACCTTAATGATATAATCCAATTGGCATGTACTCCCATCCTCTTCCCAACAGCATTAAACCTCAGCAGTCCACACTAATATTTCTCCTGTTATTTAAACTCTCCAATGGCAGAGATTCTCCTAATCTCTTTGTGAGCCTTTTTTAAAATGTTTTGTCAGTAACTGCCTTACAGATTTTTCCATAAATTTTGTTCCTGCCATTCTGTTCTCATTTGAAGACAGAAAGTAATCATTTACCATTTTCCCCAAACACAAAAAGGAATTTATTCCCTGGGGTTAGTATTTTTTTTTTCTATTTTAAAAGTATTCAACTCATAAACTTTGTTTCTAAGACATATATTCAATTTTTTAAAATCTTTATCTTTGCCTTCTCTGAATCCTTTCTGACTTTCCCATATTCTTCCAGAAATTGGGAACTGCTGTTAGAAATAATATCCTGCTAAGGGCTTGATATTTAGTAAAGTAAAGGGGTTGAAAGATTATTGTTGTCTCTCACATGATGTCTTTACTCAGGCAGTCCAGCTCAGCCTCACTGGGCCTCACTGGCTCAGCACAAACCCTGCCCTGTAGTCATTCAGTCATGCTGGAAATGTGCTATTCTGATCAACAGTTTCTTATACGGCCTTCATCCACTTTGGATTACGGTTAGATGTTCTAAGTGTATCACTCTGAACTACTGAATGCCACATTGTGTTCTTTTCACTGTATCGGATTTTTAAAAACCAGTGTGGTGACACAAAACCTAGAAACTATGAAAATAAATTAATGTGACTATGTGAGATTTCAAATTTCTGCATAAAAGAGTAACATCAGTGACAAACTGAGAAAAATAGTTGCCGCATATGATAAAAGGCTCATGTTCTAAACAGAGTGACTGATCAACAACAGCCAGAAAGAAGTGCTGCAGTGGAACAGAGTGCACAGAAGATATAAGACAGATGGCTTTTAAAAGTTTTAAAAGATGCCCAGCTCATCCTCACCCAGAAGGCAAATCCATATTGGAGCTGTGATCTAATGGTATTTTGCACCTGTCAGATCATGAAGTGGGAGAATCCACTGTACCAGCTCTTGCACACATCACTGAGGTGAACGTGTCTTGGTCCATCCTCTTAAGCCCCCAGTTTGGCAGTATGTCTCCAGAATTGTAAATGTACATAACCTGTGACCCAGCAGTTCTAAGAATTTATTCTGTGGATGGTATGCCTGCACCTGGGCAAGTCTATGCAAGGAAGCATGTAAAAATACTAATTGCAGCACTGCCTATAATTTTAAAAGGGAGGGAGGTGGGAGGGGGTTCAGGATGGGGAATACATGCACACCCATGGCGGATTCATGTCAATGTATGGCAAAACCAATACAATATTGTAAAGTAAAAAAAACAACAGAAAAACCCATCTTAAAAGGTTAAATGATTTAACCATTAAACCTTGAAAGGTTTAACCATTTTAAAAGGTTAAATGCCCATCAACAGGAAACCAGTTAGACTATGGAATATCCATACAAGGGAAATTTCTGTGTAAAAAAGTAACATCAGTGACAAACTGAGAAAAATAGTTGCAGTATCTGATAAAAGGCTCATGTTCTGAACAGAGTGGCTAATCAACAACAACCAGAAAGAAGTGCTGCAGTGGAACAGAGTGCACAGAAGATAAAAGACAGATGGAATAAAGTAAAGTGTTCAGTAGGGGGAAAATGAAAGCTGCATATAGTCCTTTATCATTCTTCAAAAAAAAGTGAGGCAATAATGTGTGTGTATTCTCATGTAGGATATTTTAAGAAATTTGTTTCGAGGCTGGAAGTGGTGGTTGTATCTGGAAAGAGGGGTGTGGAATGAAGGAGGGAGACAGGAAGACTTCCTTATGCTGTGCGCCCTTTTTACTGTTAGATGTTTTTCACCTTGTGTCTCTGTCATCAGTTCCAACTTCGTATTTAAGGATTATTTTCGCAGTAGACTTATTGTGACCTGTCATCATCTTTTTATGATCAGCCCTGCACTGTGCTGGCTTGCGCTTAGTTTGTGTTCTGGTCTCTTTGCTGGTTAACGTTTATCTAGATGCCTTTCATCCATCCGTTAAATATGTTTTGGAATTGTCAGTATATCACTGAGCTATGGAAAGTCATACTCGACACACATATCTCTAGGGTAATCATTTTAAAGTCTCAAGAGTAAAAGAGAAATGAACACAAAAAATGACCTCTTACAAGAGGCCTTACAATAAAGTTATTTTCAGTAATTGTAAGTTGTGATTCATTACACTTCATACTAGTCTAAGATTTCCCGTAGAAAAAGTTAACTTCTCACTGATTGTTCATTTCAATTGCAGCTCAGTGCAATTACAGTGCAGAGAAGAAAAGCAGCCTCCATGATGAATCTGGAAAATATTTAAAATTATTCAGCGTTCACTCACAGAACCCTACAATTGGGGAAGCGGTTGACCAGAAGTGTATTAAAATGGTAAAACCTGCGTAGAGTGTCATTTTGCACAAGCGTTTTCCATTCTCTTTGGAGGGTTATTGGAAAACAGAAGAGTGACAGCTTCCTGTAAGTAAAGAAAAGATAATCCGATATTGAGCTTCAGTGGAGAATAAAGCCAGCTGGGAAGAACGCATTGCCTTCATCAACGTGTCTATTTTTTAATTTCTCCTTTTTCCCTTGGAAAAGCATCATAATTTTCAAACTATGCTAATCATGAGAAAGAGTTTTTAAAAAATGCAAGAATTTTAGTATTTCAGGCTTCAGGATTTGAGAATTTCACATCTGTTACTCATAACTCATTTTTAAAGTTCACAAGTATCTGTTTTATTATGAACTCACACGTAATAAATTATGTACTTCCTAAAATGATGCTGTCATGTACTTTAATGTATAATTGTAGTGATTCATTTTTACCTTACCTTACCTTTACTGTGATTTTCAGTATTTATCAAATATTGATATTTAAGAACTTGGGAAGGTTCTCGTTTGTCTGGGTTTTGGGTTTTGAGGTGTTCTTCTTTTGTTTTGTTTTCGCTATTACTCAAAGCAGTAGGAATCAAAGGGCATCCTAAGTTCTGAGACCGCGGGGTACTGACCTGTTGCCACCCTGTTGATTTTCATAGACCCATTGTAGTCAGTCACTCTCTGCTGCTGGTTTGAACGTGGTGCTCCCTGCTTTCTGTGACCGGCGTAGGTGGGTTTGCCCCCGGACAGAAAGTTAGGAGACCATTGCGGTAGTCCAGAGACAATGAGGTGGCATGAGGACATGCATGTGTAAATGTCCAGCCAGCAGTCAGAAGTTTAGGACTGGTGCCACAAATTGAGATAGTCATGGGGTCTTTGGCCTGGAGCTAAGACTTGAAACCACGAGGTAGAGGCTGGCCTCAAGGCCCTGTGTGATGTACTGTCAGTACCTCTTCCCCTCCATTGCTTGTGCTCTGTCCTGACGATGCCCTTCTGTCCCTCCCATCATTACGTTATCCTCCTTCCCCACACAGGGTCTCTGCTCACACTTGGCCATTTGTGTGCAGCTCCCCACAAACCTGCCTCGTGCTGTCTTCCCCAGACTCAGTAGGGTCCCTTTGTTGCATTGCTCTTAATCTATGCTCTGTTTTTTCCTGTGGAGCACTTAACAAAATCTGTAACTCTTTTTGAAGCTTTTTACTTTAATATTATCTCCTCCCCAACAGACTGCAAGCTCCTTGAGAGCAGAACTGTCTGTCACTCATCATTGTATCCTCAGCACTCAGCATGGCTCCCGGAGCACGGAACGTGTTCAGAGCTGTCTGCTTAAAAACTGAAAAAGAGTCTTAGAGGAGAGACCTTAGAAAATGTCTTTGTTGGTTGAATGATTTCAGGAAGAAATGTCATTGGAGGAGACTGAATAGGAGCAGTGAGAGACTGGTAACCAAGAGAACCCAGTGCGACAAAAACGAAGGGACGGATGGACTCTCGACAGGAGGGAGCGAATGGTTGGTAGTGTCAGATGCGGTGAAGAGACTAAATAATACAGACACGACAGTCAAATGGCAGGCAGGCGCTCAGCTGATTTCCGTTTCTTAAAAGATTATTCATTTGAATCTCTAAATTCCCTCCCGTGTCATTCATAGACTGGTTTTTATGTTATCAGAGTTATGTTCATATTTATATTTAGAATATGATGTTTATTTTTTAAACTTTTAATCAGAGAAAATGTTAGAATTGTATCTGACGAAAAAATGAAACTGTAGGAGAAAACACCTCAGAAACTAGCAATCTAGACAAATGAAATATAAGTAGTAGTATCTTTTTCTAAAAAGACATTATAACTTTCCAGACTTTTTTCTTCAAGATAAAATCTTTCAGCATAAGCGCTTTCTCCAAACTTTGGGCCAAAGGTAAATGTAAAATGTACTCTTCACATTTTAATCCTAATGACCCCACTGCAGTTGGCAGTCTTTCTTGAAGGCTTAGATATTCTCCAAGGAAAGGATATGGTACTAAAATGCAGTAAATGGCCTTTCTGGTCTCTGTTCAATTTGAACAGACTTAAGCTATGTTTAGCAACAAAACTGAACATGTATGGTGTGTTTTCTTCCAGAAAAGTCTGTTTGGTAATGATTTTTAATGTAAAAATGTGGTATTGTTTTTGACATTCCTCATATTGGTCAGCCTTGACTTCACAGATAGTAAGTATCATTTACTCTGTGAACTTTATTTTAGGAGACAGGGGAAATGAATAGGAAAGAGAGAAAAGAAATGGCATAAATCTGAAATTGGGGCTAACATAGCTAGTTCATTTTATTTATTCATGTTTCTTTCTCGTGTCTCCCTGAGAAAGAAAAGAGATATGATTACCTCGTCTTCACTCTGTATACAAATATGCAAATCGGGGCAGCCAACAATCTTGTAATTTCTCCTCTGGTGTGAGAACTGTGGGCGAACATTAGTAACAATTCAGTCATTCGTTTATTCAGCAAATATGAATATTTCATAGCTGCACAGCCTGCCAAGCCAACTCTCAGACAAACCAGGAAAGACTGAAAAAAAAAAAAAAAACACTTTTAAACATTTTATTATAAATTCTGTTCTTTAACCATAATGTGTTTTATCAATTTTCTCAAAATAAATCTGTAATGAGCTTTTTTTATAAACCCTTTAATCAAAAATAATGACTAATTTTTTTAGCTTACTTAAAAATGTGTCTATACACCGAGAAATGTATACAGAGGGGAGACGGCCCCTGTGGCGCCCAAGTGCTGCCTATGAAATCCGTCCCCTACCAACTCTTCCTTTTTCTTTTTTGGCTGTCTGGTGCAGCATGCAGGATCCCCAACCCAGGGTGGGATCCCCAGCCCAGGGTGGGGCCCATGGTCCCTGCAGTGGAAGCGTGGCGTCTTAACCACTAGACCGCCAGAGAAGTCCCCCTGCCAGCTCTTAAAGCCTAAAAAAAAAAGTGTGGCTTTTGTGACAGTGTTAGTGTTCCTAGTATTTATGGAAGGAAGAACTAAGTAAATATATGTTTACTTAGATAACAAAAATCATAGAATGGAAAGACATTTTTAAAGTAATTCTTTAAACACTGGCACCCACCCAACTATAATACCAAGAAAAAAATCTACACTCTGTGGTTTTCTAGCCCAAGAGTTCACCACAAAAATTCCCATGTGCCCCCATGTTCCCGTAGATGCTCTGAACACCCTCTAGATGCTCAGAACACCACTCTGACCTACTCTTGTTTCTTCCCCTCAGAAAGTATATTGGAATGTAAGCAAATGAGAAACACATCATAGACATAACTTTGAATCTGCTCTGGTTTATTCCATTTTAAATACAAGTTCTTAAAGTTCAGTCCTCCATTTTTTAGTAACACATTAGCGGTGTTATGCGCACAGCTGTTGAAGCTCACTGGGCCAGGCGGCAGGTTCCCCCGATCAAACTTCCCAGCAGCGCTGACCGCGAGAAGGTTCTGACCTGAAATGTGTCTCCTGCCGTAGTTCTACCTTGTGCAGCAGAGTACATACGCCTCAACCATCTTCCACGTGGCGGATCTTCAGCCTTTGGAAAATAACTCTCATGTTCTCCTCGCACTTAGTAGGCATCTGCATTTCCTCAGAGAACGCAGTTTTGAGTCCCTGCACCAGCCAGTCACTGATCTCCGAAGACATCTGTCGTCCTTCACCCGTTCGTTAGGTACCGTGAGCACCTTACTTCGACCAGGCGTGCTTGGGATACGTCAGTCTTAGGCCCAGAGCCAAACGTTATGCTCAAGGTATGGACTACTAATTACCTTGTTCGGGGTGATGACTGAGAGTGGTGGGGAGAGGGTGAGTGATACCTGCCCAAGAGGGAGTTAGGGGACAGCTTTTTAGAATCTCCAGGGGATGGCTGTGGTTTCACAGTACATACCCCTCCCCTTTGAGAAGAGATCTGGATGCCTGCTCTGAGAGTTACTGTAGCTAGTGATTTGGGAAAATGTTCTTATGATTTCTCATTCATATTTAGGATGAGAAAAAAGTGGGAATCACACTGTTCTGGTGTCTACCTACTTCGGTTAATGCAACTTAAAATCATGTTAGCTTTTTTTAGAAGTTGAATGACACTGTTAGAAAGTCGTCGAGCGTACTGTTGACTGAACTCCTGAGTCTCTTCCCAGGGTTTTGTTGCTTAGCCAGATCTTTGCCCCAGAAGCCAAACTGGTCCTCTATCCCTTTTAAATTTCATTATATTACTACAGCATGCTGAGATCATCTTACCTCCTCATTCTGCCATCCAGTTTGTTACCTATAAGCACAGGAACTGCATCTGTTTAATCTTGTTTTACTGCTATATTTCTTGCATCCATGACAATTTTTTTTTTTACTTACAGTGAAGTCCGTCTATAGCTTTGATGAACATGCCACCCGTATTTTCACGAAAATCACTGAACAAATAAGAACTAGAGAGACCTGAGTAGTCAGTCTCTTAGAGCCTACCAACCACTGCCTCCTGTGACGGATGGTGAGCAGGACCCGTGAGGCATGGTCAGCTGTGTTCAGTCTAGCCCATATTGCTGCTTTTACACTGGATGTTCATAAAAACATCCAGACAGACCTAGGCTTCTACCTAAGAAAGTTCATTTATGCCACAACTGTCATACTTCCCAGACCTAATCTAGTAATCCTGTCTGAAAAGATAAGTTAAATTTCTTCTTAGTAAATCCATGTAGCATCCTAGTAATCACTGTTTGTTCTTTTTACGTTTATTTAAAATGCTTGAGTCTTGTAGTATGGCATCATGGAAGTTCTCAGTCCCTATTTTTATCCTTTTTTCAAAGAATAAAAAAGCCATCAGAGTATAATCTGATGTATAAGGAAATCTGTTAGCACTTAAATCTGTGAAGATTAAAAATACAAGACTAGGATTTCCTGTCATGGAAACCGTACTCTAGGAGATAAAGGAGAGTAAAGATAGTTATGTCATGTCTCTATGAATAGCCAAAAGCAACTGTTGCATCCACTGGAGAATCCTTCCCCGGATCTACAATAACTATGCTGATCTGTATTAATAGCGTATGCCTGTTGAGTACCAACCATAAGGCATTGTGCTGACATCTTGCATTTATTATCTCATATAATCCAACAGCCCTGCGAGGTAGGTGTTATCATTACTTTTCTAAAGATGTAAAGTCATGAAAGTCAAACACCTAGCCCAGGGTCACAGAGGTGGAAAGTGTCACTGCAGGCTTTCAAACCAGGTGTCTCCAACCCAGATCCCTTCTCCTGCCGACACCGTGTCCTCAGTCCGCGGGATCCGTGCCTGGCGTGTCTCCCGTCCCCTGACAGTGTCTGAGCAGTTGCCTCTACAGCCTCTCGCAGACCCCTGGTCAAGGAAGCGACCTCACGGTAAACAGCTTGCTTCTCTCATACACGTACTTCATCCCAGGCTTCAGGTAATTCCGACTAGTGTCCATTCTTTCCTTTTAGTTCATGGATTCCTGCTGTTGATAGGAAATAACAGATGCAAAACAGATTTTGAAAACTTTCATATTTTCATTCATCAACCTTATTATAACGAGTCAGAGCTGTGACTGGGTCTTTCCTTGCCTTTTCTGATTCTGACTCTAACCCAAAGAGCCCTTTTGGTTATCAAACTTTATGCATTACATAGAAAACTTCCTGAGAAAAGTATTCTCATGTCTAGTGGAATTTTTTCAAATCTTGAAAAGAAATTGGCCATAACCTAAAACATCAAGTAACTGTAGTGAAAAATACAGATCTAAGCAAAGGAAGTTATATAAATTACTGGGTTATTTCTTTGAAATGTTTCCAGATTTTCCTTTTTGGAATGCCTTTTAAGCTTTTCTTTAATTGCAGTATAATTGTGCAATGTATTACAAGCGTGCCATGTATAGATTCTCAGTGTTTAAAGGATATACTCCGTTTAGTTATTATGAAATATTAGCTATATTTCCCACAATGCACAGTATATTCTTACAGCCTATTTTATATGTAATAGCTTGTACCTCTTCCCCTCCCTCTCCCCACTGGTAGTTTGTTTAGTCACATATCATGTCTGACTCTTTTTGCGACCCCACAGACTGTAGCCCACCAGGCTCCTCTATCCATGGGATTTTCGAGGCAAGAATACTGGAGCAGGTGGCCATTTCCTCCTTCAGAGGATCTTCCCGACCCAGGGATCAAACCTGTGTTTCCTGCATCGGCAGGCAGATTCTTTGTCACTGAGCCACCAGGGAAGCCCAGTTTATTCACTGTGTTGGTAAGTCTTCTTTGTTATGTTCACCAGTGTGTTGTACTTTTTGATTCCACAGTGATATCATACAGTATTTGTCTCTGACTTACTTCACTTGGCGTAATACCCTCCAAGTCTATCCATGTTGTGGCAGATGTAAAAACTTCATTATTTTTGTGGCTGAGTGGTATTCTATTATATGCTTATTTGTGTGTATATACACACACACACCACGTCTTTATCCATTCATGTTGATGGACACTTAGCTTGCTTCTGTGTCTTGCCTAATGTAAATAATGCTACTGTGAACATATTGGGGTGTATGTCTTTTAGAATTAGAGTTTTTGTCTTTTCCAGATGTATATATGCCCAGGAGTGGAATTGCTGGATCATATGGTAACTACTTTTAGTTATTTAAAGGAAACTCCATACTGTTTTCCACAGTATGAAATTTATATTCCAATCAACAACCAACCACATCTTTGCCAACATTTGTGACTTGTGTTCTTTTTGATGGTAGCCATTCTGACAAGTGTGAGGTGAGATCTCCTTGTGGTTTTGGTTTGCGTTTTCCTGATGGCTAGCAAACATCTTTTCCCGTGCCTGTTGGCCTTCTGCATTTCTTTTTTTTTTAAAACTATCAAGTCTTCTGCCCATTTTTTAATCAAGTTGTTTTTCATGTTGTTATATGAGCTGTTTATACAGATTGGATATTAACCCCTTGTTGGCCATTTTATTGTTGTTCAGTCACTCAGTCGTGTCCGACTCTTTGTGACCCCATGGACTGCAGCACACCAGGCTTCCCTGTCTGCCAGTAACTCCTGAAACTTGCTCAAACTCATGTCCATTGAGTCGGTGATGCCATCCAACCATCTCGTCCTCTGTCGCCCTTTTCTCCTGCCTTCAGTCTTTCCCAGCATCAGGGTCTTTTTCAGCTCTTCACATCAAGTGGCCAAAGTATTGGAGCTTCAGCTTCAACATCAGTCCTTCCAGTGAATATTCAGGGTTGATTTCCTTTAGGATTGACTGGTTTATCTCTTTGCTGTCCAAGGGACAGAGTCTTCTCCAACACCACAGTCAAAAGCATCAACTGTGAGAGTTGGACCATAAGGAAGGCTGAATGCCAAAGAATTGATGCTGTTGAATTGTTGTGTTATTGGCCATACTATTTGCAAATATTTCCTCCCATTCAGTAGGTTGTTTTCGTTTATGGTTTCCTTTGCTATGCAAAAGCTTTTAAGTTTAATTAGGTCCTATTTGTTTATTTTTGGTTTATTTCCTTTGCTTTAGGAGACAGATTCAAAAACATACTGATAGATTTCTTTTCATAGGTGGTAACAGTTTCACCAAAAAAAAAATTATTTACCAAATAGCTACCAAAAAATAATAAATATATGTTAAATTGTGTTTAGCATTTATAAAGTGGTTGATACAATAGTGTATGATTTCCTGAGTCAAAATAAGCATGGCATTTTAAAGCATGGTGTTTGAGAGGTATTTACTTACTTTGAGTATTTGGGACTATTTGAGGCAAAGATATGCCCACCAGCATTTCATATGAAAAAGAGAAACAATTCAAACCGTAAAGCTGAAGTAGAGCCAAAATGAGCAAGAAACAGAGGAAAGACTACACAGAGGAGGAAAAACACCAAAGAAAAGATCTTCTTTGTGAAGAAATTGTCTCACATGGTTCTAATCCAGAAATCAGAATCATCAGCCAGATTAACAGGTAAAATAACCATACTTAACCCATAATTAATAAATGTCATATTTAAGATTCAGACTATATAAGCCAAGTAGTAGTGAGAATATTGGGATAAATCAGTGATACATTAGGAAGGATGGTATACTTTCTTCTTTTACCTTTGCTTATTTAATTTGGCATTACTTATTTATGAAAGCTAACCAGATTATTTACTTTATATCACAATAATACTGATTTGAAGGTTTTGCATAGTGTCAATCTAAAGTTTTAAAACATTAGTTTTAATTGCCGTCATTGTCAAGAAACAGTGATTTTAGGTGATTCTCTTTAACTTTCCAAGTAATGTGTCAGGATATAGAGAAAATTATTCTTTGCATTCCTGATAAAGTGCTATTTTTTTATCATATATGCATATATTTTATATCTGTAAATGTGTGTGCATGTGTGTCCTACAAATGTATAGGACACTAAAGTATCTAATCCCATTCTCCCTAGAAGGCAGGAACTAACTGACCACAAGCCAAATATATCGTGTTATGTTCATAGTCATTCAACCAGTATATTAACATAGTATTTTAAACCAAGATAATTAGCTTTTCTTTATAGAAATTCATGAAAGTTCACATATAAAATTCTTCGTATACTCAAAAACACACAAACTCATCTATGTGAATAGATGAGTTTATTCTGTGAGGCAGCAGGGTCCTGGGGCTGGAGACTGGAAACGCTTGGTTCTACCACCTACCGACCCTGAGCACGCTGCTTAATCCCTGCTTGTCATGCTGTGAACTTTAAATAAAGTAATGCACATAAAATACCCAGCAGTGCTTCTGTCGTTTGACAAGCCCTGGGTAACCATCTGCAGGAGTCTGGAGGTCCTCTGATGACTTTGTGGCATGATAAAGTCAGTTATTACTGTGGAAGTTATCACTATGGAGATGGCGTTGGCAAGGCTGCAGCTAACTGGAAGGAGCAAGACTTGAATCAAGGAAGCCAGATAGAGGCTGCTGCAGTAATCCAGGCAAGAAATGCCATTGAACCATACGGCAGCAGGCAGTGGGAAACAAGAAGCAAGAAACACTAGAGATACTCTGTGTAATATGTACACCGAGATCACCACTGGGCTACGGGAGTTGGAGAGATACACATAGGTTCCAGGCCTGGATGGCATTCTGTTAAGGCAGGGTATAGAAAAAGGGTGAGTTCCCAAATCTCAAGCACCTGCACACGTCAAAAGAGGAAGTGCCTGACAAGCGGTCCCCTAGAACTCAGGAAAGGCTGGACCGCGGCCACACCACTCAGCAGCCCAGGGAACAGTCAGTGTCGAGGAAGCAGATAACACACTTGCTTTTACCTTCTTTTTCAGTCAAAGGTCTGGTCTCCCCCAGGCCAGGGTACATCATCAGATGCAGCTCTGAACATTGAAGGGAAACCACACTGAAGTTTTTGACCTTGAAGTTCATCGCAGTTTGCTGCAGATGGCGAATGTCTCAGAGCTAGCTGTTTTCTGAGTGATCCGAGTAAAACCGCGGACACGGGTCCCTGGCGCCACATTTCGCATCACATGTTGCACAGCTGCCAGCAAGAGGCCCTTCCTTTGGCTCTTGGGGACTTCATTTCCCTTGGGAACCATTGTGGTTATTCAACTTGAAGACCTTGTAGGAAGAATCAGTTATTTCTCTCTGGGGTCTTACTCAGAGCAAGCAACACGGAAGTAAATAGTCACTAAGGAGGAACAAGGAGAAATAAGCATTTAGCCAAATTGATGAACAATTCATGTTATTATTAAAAAAAAAAAAAAAAAAACACCACTGGCCAGTTTCACAAAAGTTTTAACTAGGAATTGTACTACTACCCTGCTGTCTCCTGTTCATCATAATATATATGAGAATTCATCTCTGTGTCACCCTCACCTCTTTTGCTGTTCCCAGCACAGAGGTGCACTGCATTACATGCTAATGCCTCCATGTAGAGGTTGAGTAAAGACTGTTTCCAGCAGAGAGAACACCAGACTAGGAAACAACAACTGGGGTTGCCCCAGTACTGCCAGTGCCTGATGCTGTGATCTTCTTTGTAAAGAATGGAGGTATCTGTTTTTTGCCATAATATTGTGGAATTCTGTGATCAAAATAATGCATTTAATGAAACCGTTCTTTGAAAAATAATTTTTAACAGTCTCCCTGTCATTCAGGAGCAACATGTATTTTTTTTGCCTTAGAAGGCTTACCAGTCAACATTATGTTGGAGAAATAAGTTTCTTATTCCTAATCATAAACATGACAGCCAAACATTTACTAACTGCCTACTGCATGCCTTCTATGAGATGCTCCATGAGCTTGCTTTAAATACCAGAGCAACCCCGAGGAGATGGTAGGATGTCCCTCTTCTTTTTACAGACAGGAAAACTGAGGCTTATAACCATTAGGTGACTTAGCAAAGGTCACGTGGCTGGTCAACTACAGCTTAGCCTTTAAACCCACATGTCTCCAACCTGACTAAGTTGCTTCAACTGGTTGTTTTCAGATCCAACATTGTATTCTGTTAAGAACTCCGGCGACGGGACACCAAGATCAGACCTTGATTTGTCAGGGTGTCACCATCAAAGCTGAACCAGAAAGCAGCTCCGTGAGCCTGTGCTCGTCCGGTCTTGTCATGCACCCAGCAGTCTTCATGCCAGTGAGACAACCGACACGCACCATCACAGGAGACACTGGGTACATGTAAATCTAAGTATTTAGCAAAACTAGATTTCAAACGACACTTTAAAATGTATTGCAAAATGTACAGCATTTATTCACATACAGACAAAAAGGCACAAATTCTACTAAATAGTTCAACAAAAAAATACAGCTGTCCTCAACTAGTTTTATAAATACTTTCAAAAAGGGGGTAGAAATAAATACAGGATTGGGCCATGTAATATAAAATAGTCATCTCTACATATACTTTTTGTTTAATTCTGATTTTTAACTCTTCATGCACCTTTTTTTTTTTACCCAATTTTAGCTGAATGGACACCAAGCTAGGCACATAGTGAAAAATCCTCTGTACAAGGTTACAAATGTAATGACAAGTTTGTCCATTTCAAAATAATTAAGATTTGTACACAACACATATAACCCTTCATTTAGATTTTGTGTTTATAACCTAACAAATGACATTCCAGGCAACTTTACAAAAGTTTAACTAGCCTACATTTTTGACATAATACATTGATCATAATCAAAGATATTTCTTGGTCAGGATGCACACGGAAAGATAAAGCTTTAAAAAAAGAAGAAAAGAAGAGCAAATGGTTCCATACTCAGAGTGCAAGTGGGCAGATTGGGTTGGTTGCCGCTCATACACCTCAGAGTTCCCAGCAGGACGTGAAACTGACTTACAGAGCTGTCATTACACTGTCAGAGAAACTGTACCATTTGCATTTCGAAGCAGGAATTAAAAGTGTGGGCTTTTTGTGTTTGTGTGTTTTGTTTTTGTGTGGGGTTTATTTTTGTTTTGTTTTCTTTTTGGTTCAGCATAACTTGGAACGTTTGAAAGCTTTTCAACCTAAATGTGGGGAAAAAACAGGTAAGGCATTATTTTTGCACAAAACTAGCATTCCTAATAGTGCAAATGAATCTGGTACCTCTTATAAATGGTGAGAGGTCATAGACTTACTAGAATTTAGATTTTCTTTCTATGGCTTGACAGATTATCCCTCTATATATCCTACTCTCACCCAGAGCTGTTGCTGTAGTCAAAAAAGAACTGTAAAGAGTCCACCTTCTTCTGTATCCAGCAAAAGGTTTCTTGCTCATATGCAACGAAAAAAAAATCTGATTTTTAAATTATGCTGAGTTAATGTACAACTTGGATTCATAAGAAACTTCTAATATCTGTAGCAACAGTTTATCTGGACAACATTCTTTGAAAAATGAGCCCCATAGCTCAAAAATAGTCAATCTAAAAACCTGGGTCATTCTTTCCCCTCCCCTGAATCAGTTACTAAAATGTATTTGAAAAGTTAAGACTTAGTTTGAAAATGTCATACATACAATGGGGATGTATCAGATCTACTATTTGATCATCTGATAAAACTTGCATAGCAAGATGGAATTCAATAAGCCTTTTTTCCTTGTTGACAGTCATCTGGAAGACTTGAAAGGTAACTACTACAGAACTCAAAGCATCACTCGTTAAGTATCAGAATGTCCCTGCCACATGGAAATAAATGTATAAATGAATCAGGAATCTGAGTACTGGTATTAACAAACTAAGGGATAATTTAGGGGAAGTTGGGCTTGTTCCAAGTGCCCATAATTCTAAATCTCATTGCTACTTTTAATTTTCCTTCTTTTAAGTTTGATTCACAACTACATTGAATTCCAAAGAAAATTAACAGGACCTTAACACTATCCACTGTCTTAATACAAAACGCACTGCAGTGAGTGCAAAAACAGAACATTGTACTCAAATTTAATGCTAAATTTATTATTGCTGATAACTTACTAGTTATTGCCATTTGCAATCAGAAAGTCCAAGTTACGAATTAGAGCTTAGAACTCTGACTCCAGAAAACCTGTTACACTTCAATCTCTTTCCTGTATAAACTTGGTCAAGGGTTAAGAGGTTATCGCAACTTATTGCCTTTCTATTATTTTTAAAATATAACCTATTTGGGGTTTTTTTCCTTTTTTTTTTTTTTTTCATTTTCTTTTTTTTCTCCCAAGGAATCCATTCACGTTGGAAGGCCGGATTGCCCAGCATATGCACTAGTGGTTGGCTCTGGAAATATGAGTCACCAGAGTCTGGAAGTTCATTGCTTAAACTTGAACAGCCATTGTGTTGTTGGAAGCCAGGTGGCCAGGTATTGCCAATGGCCAGCGGAATCCCAAGCTGGCCCAGAAGGCAGTGGTTAGGGAAGAGAAAGGTCGAGAGGACTGGTGAAGATGGGACCTCAAGTGCCCTTTCTCATGGATGGAATCATGTGATGGCTTCACTCTCCACCTGCCAGAACACAGTCAAGAGCTGCCAGCAGCAGGACCTTGCTTCTTCCATTTACCCTAAATCTCCAAGCTCCGGCAGCTCTACCCTGTACCTTCAGATCTTCCGGTAATGACCTTTTTAAAACTTTTCTCTTCCCTCATCTGCTATATTTACACATGAATCCCCTAGAATTACTGAAGCTTCAGAGCTACTGCCTGTATACTACAATGCAACAAAACAGTCCGTGGGCCAAAGTATAAATATGATTTCAAGATCCACCACAGTCCTAGAAAATAAGTTTTATGGGCTATTAAATGATTCGTGAGGGTTTCTCAAGAACCATCTCTGATTCCGTATATTCAGGTAACTAAGAGTTTGTGCTTTGGGAAGGATACAGAGGGCAGTAAGCACTCGTGAGGCTTAGTTCAGCCTAGCCCTCTTTAGAAACTTACTTCATCCATTCTTATTTTAGTGTTTAATTCAGCCTCTAGTCTTAGCAGTGTCTTACAATCTACTCTTGTGTTTCCTCAACAAGTTGCAAATAACACACTTCTCACAACAATGATTTATAAATGACTCTGAAAAGAAATTCAATCAGAATTGCAAGTAAATGTATTTGTGTCGCTCAGGAGTGATGGGTTTCCACTCGTCCCCCCGTGTCAGAGCTCCCGTCTCCTGCACCATCATGCCCGTTTCATCAAGAGGCCAGAATGCTTCTCCTGATGATGTCTGTCCTCCTGCTGATCGAGCTGCTGGCGTGGACACACTTCTTCTCCGAGGCCTCGCTCTCTGAGTCACTCAGCTCCGCGTCGGGGACGTACCCGTCGTTCTCGCTGTCGGGCCTCAGCTTGCTCTTGGCCCGCTCCTTGGCTGGGACTCGGCCGAGGCCCAGGTAGGGGTAGTCTGAGTGCTGGTGGCAGGCCCCCTCCGGGGCGTCTCCCGGCGGCTGCCGTTCCCCCTTCTTTGGAATCCGGAATCCGCCCCAGTTCTTCACTGGGCTGGCAGGTGTTGTAGGCACTTTGACTGCAGACTGGGTATAGTTCACTTTGATGAGGGAGCCGTTGCACTTGGGCACCGCCTCCTTCCTCGTGCCCGGCGCTGACTGCCCCGCCCCAGGGGAGGCGGCAGCTCTGGCGTGTTCCGCGTGCCTCTGGGACACGTCTGTGGACCTCAGAGGCTTGTGACTCTGTTTCAAAGGTCTGTCCTTTAAGTCTCCCTTGCTGAGGTCACAATGAAAACGTTGGTCTCTTCTGTTCCCGTGGTCTGGCGTCACCACGCCATTTTTCTGTTGTGCTGATACGAGCCGTGCTTCTGCAAAGGTCTTTTCAAAACCCAGAAAGCTCTCTGGGCCCACTGTCCCCTCCCTTCTGCCCCCCAGGTCTGGCTGCTTTAGCGGGGTTTTGCCTTCGCTCCCTGCGCTGTTCTGCAATGGATCTCGCTTGTGGGGCTTCTTCAGCGAGTGAACCAAGGAAGTACCCATTTGCTTCCTGAAGAACGCAGAATGCCACTTCAAGTCCTCTATCTTGGGAGCGTCAGGGCCCACAGAAGGACTGTTAAACAGAAGCATGTTTTCCAGTGAGGAGGAGGAGCAAGAGGAAGAAGGCACACCTGTGAACATAAAACCAGAGAAAAAGAAATTACAGCAGAAGCAAATCCAGAAAAATAAAATCTTAGACCCCTTAGCATGGCCCACTAATACAGACTTCCCACCCCAACAGTACAACATACAACCACCCAGTTTGTAAAAATTTGGTTTTTATAGTAAAGATACTACCTGCCTTGAGAATCTGAATGCTCTAGATGCTCTTTTCTAAAACAGCTTAAATTCACGTAATTTTTTTCATGAAACTGTCTTTTCAAGGAATACATTTGCCTTCAAACAAAATAACTGATCTGATTTTCATATGTGATTTACTGCAGAATCTTTCCATGGTCAAGTAAGCATAGCCTCCACCACCACCCGGTCTCAGCACCTGCCTTGCCTGCCGCCTGGGAGCAGCACAACCACAGGGGCAGGGAGTGGGGCTGTTAAGCTGCTTTCTCCAAGTTATCTATCCCTCACAGGGCTCTAATGAGGATAAATACACATAAATTGTGAAATGAATAAAGGAAGGTGTTTAAAATCATTCTTGACACAGAGTACATATGTTTACTCATTATATGTACAGCACTG
The DNA here is from genome assembly GCF_910594005.1 of Cervus elaphus. NCBI lineage: Eukaryota > Metazoa > Chordata > Mammalia > Artiodactyla > Cervidae > Cervus > Cervus elaphus. The sequence goes on along the minus strand of NC_057819.1, from coordinate 42,157,177 downwards.
GTGGAATTAAACTGAATTATCATCTAAACAAGGATAAGTTAAATTGGTGTTTTTCAAGCACTTTTTATGCAAGTCACATTAAGAACTAAGTTGCACAATCATAACCCAGTAAAAGTGCACTTTTCACGCAACCATGTTAGCCTTCATCACCTGACGTGCACTCTGACATTTTCTGTTCTGTTTCACTTGTTTTAATGCTGGTGCTGACCTGCTAAAATGCATCTCACAACCCAGTAACAAACTGTAACCCCCAGTTTGAAAAATACTGGGTAAATCCCTAACGTGCTAGAGTTCATCAGAAGGACCATGTTCCTGCAGAAGCCTCCAGAGCCTCAAAACAGTTGTCATATTCTCTGAGCCATGAGCCACCAGGAAACGAGGTTTCGTCCAGAGTAGCACAGGAGCCCATGTGAACCTACTGCTGAGCAGGAACGGACAATCGCATGTAGACAGAATGAGCTAGCAACTCTAATGGGAGAATCACCATGACCACAGGGGAGGGGCTTTTCCCATCTGCTGCTTCAGAAATGCCTGCTTTCTCAGTAACCAAACTTACGGTCAACCTTCACACCACATTTGTATGTCTTTAACTCAGTCACCTGCTGTGGGAAAATAAAAAGGTAAGAGGTACTGTCCTCTGATTTCCATCGTGACTCGGGATCCAGGCCTCTGAGGAGCCTCTGCTTCATGACTCCCACCAGCACCGTCCCCACTGAGGACACTCACCCAAGCAGAACGGCCCTGCCCATCCCAGAATCACAGCAGAGTCAACATGGACCCTGGGGACACATTCGAGTCACGGCCATCTGCTCTGCCTCATTTGGAATCCTCTCTCTCAAAAGGTAGATCAGGTGAGGCACAAGTGAGAACACAACTGAAAGTCTAAAACTGGAAAAAGGAAAGGGGAGAAAAGGCATCCTAAGGGGCTTCCACTTCACTCCCTGGGACATGGCTGCCAGCCAGTCAGCTGGGGGCAGGAGGACCCCGCCCCCCATTCCTGTTGTGGAACGGCAGAGGGACTTTGGAACGGAGGCCTGCATCACAGCTGTTACACAGACCACTGCCTAACCTTCAGAGGCTCAACCACTTCCCCAAAGAAACGCTGCCATGAAATACAAACAAAAAAACAAAAATGCCCTACAATATCTGTAAGAAATCACTCAAGTAGAATCAGATGAAAGTATTCTTTACAGCTTCCTTTTACAGCTTATTTTCCAAGGCAAACTCACTCATTGGAAATCACTCATGACATAAGGGCCAGCAAGTCAGAGAAAGCCCTCCAGGAGCAAAACTCCGTGGGCACGGCTGTGCTGGCGATCCTGGGCCTCTGCTGGAGGACAGCACGCCACACCAGCCAAGTGGACACAGGCAGGGAGGGCCCCCTCTTTTATTCGCATTCAAGTAGGAATAATGAGACATAAGTTCACTTTGGTGAATCAAACTGCTGGTACTGGGTTGGCCAAAGTGTTCTTTTGGGTTTTTCTGCACCATCTTATGAAAAAAAAAATACAAACTTTTTGGTCAACCCAATATTTACGATACTCTACCTGAAAATTTTTATTTCAAAAATTTTAAAACTGAGCTCACAAATGTAGCTATTGATATAACCTTGACAGATTTGGGGAATATTTACTCTTGCAAAGGAAATTATCTAGGATAAAATTATTAAATAAGTTAGTGGTATCAAAACAAGGATATCTCTTAAAACTTGCCAAGCTTTTTTTCCTCTTTGTTCAGCTGACCAGTTACTTCTGGTCACATATATCCAGATAGTTTCAGGTAAACCCAGAATGTCAACATAATAGGTTACGATTATTTCTTTGTTGAGTCCATGTTTCATATTATTTGTACAAAGCCACAAAAGCAGAAGGTTAGAGTAAGCCGGTTGACTGTGCACAAGGAAAGCCGTGCAAAGAGAAGATACGAGCTCCCAAGACCTGGGTAGGTCTACACACTCAGCACTCTTCCTCCTCCTCTGAAATCCTTATAATACCTGCTTTCTGGGGCTTGTGAGCACAGAATGTTAGCACTTACAGGCCTTCAGAGGCCAGAATTCTGGACCAAACCTCTTACAGATGGACAGACTTCAGAGAGGTTCAACAACTTGCCCCACTATGCACTTGATCTCAAAGTTACTGAAGTGCTCTCCAAAGAGAAGGAAGTCCATATCTTAGTTTTTTTCTTTGCCAGGGAAATGCAAAAATAGGTGGCACTAAATACTTTGTGTGGAATCTCAAAAATATTCAAAATTCCAATTACACCAAAATAATCCACTGTAAATGTTATCTAAACGTGGATGTGTGCGTTAAGTACCCAATCCTAGGTATATTTACCATATGTTACAGGTAGACCCAAAGGCTAGATAATCAATACATCTTTTTAGGTATCGCCAAGACACTGTACATTTATCAAGTGCTTTACAACACATAAGTTGCTCTTTGAGTCTCACACTAGTCTTCCCAGGAGGGAGCTGGAGATCTTATCCCAACATTACGTGTGAGGAAATGGAAGAGACTCAAACTTTAGACTCACTTGTGTTGGGCTTGTAAGTAGGGAATATAGGATTTAACCCATGAGGCTGAACCCATAGCCCCGTCCCCTAGACCACAGTGCCTCAAATGCCTGAGACTTCCCTCAACAACAAAAGCCTTCCTTTTGACTCTTCTAGAGTAGAAAAGAAAATTAAAAAGACACTAGCATATTTTTCCCCCTTAACAGAGTGTTATGGCTTACAAACCCCTGCCCTGTTGTTTGACCTACCAGGGCTTAATGCATACCTGAAACTCTTTCTTGCTCCAAAAGCTTAGTGTAAAGATTGAATATCTGTTCCTGGACTTTGCACACAGATCGTTTAATCTTTTCCCTGCGGGTCACCATGTAAGTGAGGTTCCGAACCTGGAACGTAGAGAATAAAGATTCTAAGTGAGCAATATACATTATTACAGTACTTTTTTTTTTAAACCTGGGGGGGGCGAAAATGTGTCCCACTAGGTCCTTGACTGACTCTTGAAATCAAAATATAAATGTTTTATGTAATCTCTGACCTCCCTTTGGGATGCTAAGAAGTACCACAGAAAGGGCCTGTAGGAGGGAGCCATGCCCCCAACACCAAACCGGGCCAACGGCCTGGCCATCGGCTCATCCCAGCAGAGAGACACCCAGCGGTGTCCAAGGCCAGGCATACCAGCTCTTGCCAAAGGACTCTGCTCGTCACCCCCGATATCCTCCCATGAATTCTGTCAGAAGCTTTAGAGCAGTTCAGAAGCCACCCCAGTTGCACTTTATCAAGCATCTTCTGAAGATGCAACTAGGTCAAGGACCATTACAGGGAAGAGCCCCCCACAAAAACATTCTTGCGTGGGGCCCACTAGCATGCCAAGTCGTCACCAAGAATCCAAGTGAAGTTCCATCAACTGGACACTGAGCTCTCTGAAATACCTTGGAGTTTACAGGTAGCTAATTTGTTCCTACAGAGCAAACACCTAGGGAGGGTCCTTGCTTTGCCACAGATTTGCTACAGCAGCATCTCAAGGCCTGCTGTCTGCATCACCGCTGGAAACACTGACACTGCCTGCTTCCTGATCCATCCGTCGGTAACAGAAAGAGCCCAGCGCCACGCGCTCCACTTGGCATCTGATGTGCAGCCACTGGGGGACTGCATGCATATCCTCATTAACCTATCCTAACCAATCAACAAATGTGTTCCCCTTTTTCAAAGCCACCTATGATCAGTCAATACAGAGTCAAATTTAATAACTTAGTCAATAAACTCCCTTCAGTCTCTCAGTCCTAAAACTTATTGGTAAACCCAATCAGTTTACACGGGCCTGGAAACACAAATGTCAAATGCAACACACCAGATACACAATTAAATCTGTCTTCAAGATGTGGACAATACCATCCCACTAAGCTCAGTGGCAAGACCGAGAAAAAAGGCACAACTGTACTCTCCCACCACTTGGGCAGTCCCATCCCATCACCTTCTCGAAGGTCACTCATCTTTTGGCAGCGAGTGGCAACAAGACACACACAACCCTGAATTTTGGCTTATGTTCAGACACCGCCCCTAAAGAACCCTCACAATTCCATCTGTTCTTCCCCAGCTGTGTTAAAGGCAGCCTCCTTTGCAAAAGGACACAAGGTCAGCTGGCTTTCACGTTTGCATTTTACACATCATAAATGGTGTAATTTCCTGGCCAACAGCAGAAACACCAAGTCAGGCTTCTCTTGATCCGAAATGATTCACTATTTGTTTAGGAATTTTCTAACACTTGTTAATAAAAGTAATTGCAAAGAAAATCAGCCTGTCTCAGAGTAAATATTGTTTCAGTGTCATTCACCCTGGTTAAAACACATTCTGACAGCCTCACACCCCAGGCCAGGAAGTAGGTGTCCTTTTTAAGAATTCTGACCAGTTTGGGGATGGAGGTAGGCAGTGGGTGAGATTCTCTTTACAAATATTCCACCCAGAGAAGATTAAGAGTAAAAGCTCAAAAAGAGGAAGGAGTCAAACTGAGATCCTTATTACAGGCTCATTAATTACTGAAAAACAAATGAAGACATTAAGACAGGGAACCCAACTTGCAGAGATAGGAAAGGTAAATTCTCTGACAGCCCAGTAGTAGATAAGGTTACTCTTCTATTTAAGTCAGATGTACAACAGAGATACATCTCTTTTTCTTTAAAATTGTCAATGGAAATAGAGAACTTGCACTCTATTACTGAAATTTAGCTTCGGTGTCTGCAACTTCTCCCAGCAAAGATGTCCACCCTGGCTGCTAAGTGGGAAAACCACACTTCCATTCCCCATGATCTAGGAGAGAGACATCTAACTATGACCCCAGGGTTTTCTATTGGAAAAATCAGCCTCTGAATAACCCAGGCCTGGGTGGCCACAGTAGAACAGTGAGTGCCCTAAACCTCACCTCTCTTTTAGCAGCCCCTGTATATCGAACTGAACTGAGGCTCCGTCAAGACACACACCTTGCCTGGCCTTTCTGTGCCCCACTAGACAGGACTTCCTTCCCCTCCATCTTCTCCCAGTCGCCAGCGAGGTGGTACCCAAAACCAGATCTCATACCATGTTAAACCCAGGACACAAAGCAGAGCTTCCCATCATGTAAGGGCCCTAAAACACAGAATGCTGGCCTCCACATCCGGAATCTCTGCAGTCAGAGGCGGGGTCCCAAAGTCAGCAGGTCACACTGCCGCAGGCTGAGGGCCACATGCGGAGAACCACTGCCCTCAGGACCCCAACAATGATCTCAAGTTTTCTTGAATCCCAATCACTGCTTGCAACATTAGAGCTTAACTTGCCTTTCATGGACAACTGTAGCCTCTATCAGAACGTCAAAAGTGACCATCCCACCGCATGTTGGGCAGAACAGTCCCCCAGGACCTGCTGTTTTCACTGCCCCAGTGCAGAGGTGGCACATTCTTATCTGACCAAAGTACTGCTTTTGCTGCTGAATTCATATTTAGTGCTTCCTTCAGAAGACAATGTTTTGGGGGAGAGCAATCCCACCAGAGTGAAGTGGCAGCCTTGGCAACCTGGCATGGCACCCACCACATCGGCAATCGTGTCTTCAGGTTCCCACACCGTTGGGAGTCCATTCCTGTCACCTGTCTGGTCCAGAACTGGAACCCAGGTGTGCAAGGCGCCCCCAAATTGTGTATTTGCAGGAACCACCACCATTATCACTCAGCTTGTCTGCATTTCTAATGAGGCCTACTCACTTGTCAGTTCTGAAGGGACCACATGCCTTGATCCTGCTCCTTCATATTAACCACTATGAAATGTTGATTACCTAGTGTGAGTTACACTACCTAGCTAGTGTGTGAATTACCCAACACTCTAACTTATTTGAAAACAAATTTATGATTTGTTATTGTCACCCCTGCTCTGATGAGTCTTTTGCCCAATACTGTTTATAATTACAAATAACTGTACTCTCTGCAGCACAGCCAAGATTTCCATTTTTTTAAAGCCTCCACCCTAACAGGCCTTGTGGCACATTTTGTAAAACATGGTTTTCATTTTAATAAGCTTATTTTCAACTGACACTATATGCCCTAAAATCTTAAAGACTCTTTAAAATAAATGCAAGTAATGCCACACAGACAAAAATCCTGATTTATTCCCTATTCTCATACATCATTGGCATTCTACTTAAAAAGCAACAGTGATGACTCAAAAAAAAAAAAAACTTTAGAATTACAAGTGCGTGTTAATCTGAGTATCTTAGGTACAGAAGAGTTAGTACACCACAAGCGTTTTCTACACTTTTATTCTGTGGTGATTGAGACACACACAGTCCAAACATCAGACTTCTCGTCCTCCCTCCTGAGGACGGACTCCAAAGCTCATGCAACCCCACGTACAGCAGTTGTCGGGCTGGGACAAGGCTTCTCACCAGGATTCCACTTTATCCTTCTGAATCCTTTTCTCATCTCTAACAAAAAGGTCCCACAGACCTGTGATTGAGGCGAGGTCTTCTTCACACTCACCACCAGGGGGGGCACGGGAGCAAGAGCGCCTCAATGCCGCGCCCCTCACCTCCCCCTGCCTGAATCCTGGTGGGCTGTCACTGTCAGGCTCTAGAATGGTCTCTTCTAAGGAAGGCCCACCAGTACTCTCACTGACATGCCTCCTCTGCCAGGTCAGTGCTGGTCTCCGTGAGAGCCGGGGCTTTTTGGTTCAGTACTTCTCCCACGCATCCCTATTCGTTGCCTACGCTCTCACTTCCAATCAGCTCTGAGTCAGATTCTCTCCCAGGCAGGTGAATCACTAATAAGTGAGGTGCATGGGGGAGATGCATTAACCGTTTCAGGCCACTTGGGTGCCTTTCAGCACAGGCTGCTCCTCCGTTCATCTCCCGTGCTCTAATGAATTTAATCGGAGCCGGCTGTCGGCAGTGGGGCAATCGGGAGCTGCCGCAGAAGGTGCTCGGAGACGCATCGCCAATTAGTGAGCTTCAGTCAAAAGCAACCTACAGGGAGCAGGAGGCCGGGGGGAAAAGACAGCCCGCTCCTGATTATTCCTGTAGCAGGAAAGGAGGTCCGGACGGGGACTCCAGAGATGCTGGAGAGCTGGGGAGATACAACGTGGCGACAGCAGAAGGGAAGTGCCGCCAGCGGAGGCTGCGGGCAGAAGTGTGATCCAGAAGCGTGAAACGGAGCGTGCTAGCGTGCCCAGGGGCTCCTGGGTCAGATCACAGGCCTCTGTGCACCAGCAGTCCCACCCCGCGCCCACACCAGACACAGCACACAGACACGTGGACACAGTCACACGTACAGACAACACATACAGCCTCAGTGACGACTTAGCACCTCGCTGCGGGAGAGCCCTGGGGAAGAGACACGCACGGGTGTGGCGGTGACGCGCACACTAGCACCCACACCTGCTCTGCTCAGTGACTGCAAGGGGGAAGGCCCCGTGAGGAGGCCGAGGAGCAGGGCTGGGCCAGGGAGCCAGTGACCAGCAGCCTGAACTTGCCCAGGCTGATCAAAAGACCTCCCTACCTCTGCCCGCCTGCCCCCACCCCCCGCACCATTACATCCACTCTGGCTTCTCAGCCTGTCAACAATTCTAAGCCCATCCCTTGGCCATTTCCCTGGGGCTCTGTTCCCTCTGGCCCTAGAATGAAGGAAGGGAAAAAGACACCCCATGTGATCTCCCAGAAGAACAGTTAAGAACTACAAGAAAGTGTTTAAAATTAAACCAGAGAAGCTCCCCATTCTGTGGTCATCTTGCGTGTGTGTACATCGAGTTTCCCAGCCCATAATATATGGAACCAACACCACCTCATGCTGCGGTATGTACAGGGTCTGAGAGTAAATGAACCGGCTACCGTCCCTTGCTCTGGGCAAGCGGCCGTCTCTTTGCCGTCGTCTTCTCTAGGTCACTACAAGGCGTCAGTGTCGATTATTACCCTCTCCAGGTCCTGCCGCAGGTGCGTGAACAGCTGCAGCCTCCTAAACAAGACGTCCTGCTCCCGCTTGGCCAGATTGTCCTCCTCGTCCTTCTTTGGGGTGATGAGGGGCTTGTTGAAGTTGACCTTCCGCTTCAGCTTCCAGTACTGGTACAGGAAGTCCACCACCTCCTCGGGCAGCCGCAGGGCCCTAGCTACGTCCAGCAGGTTGACGAACGTGTAGAACTCGTCCTCCAGCTGCTGCAGCTTCTGCTTGCGGACGCTGACCCGGTGGGCCTCCTCCCGATTCTGCTCGAGGCCAGTGAAGGGCTCCAGCGGATCCCGCGGGGAGCACTCGGGAGCCCCATTCTCCTGAGCGGTCCCCTCACCAAGGCCCTCCTCGGCTTTGCGATGCGAGCTGTGCTTCGGACAGTAGGACTTGAACTTGACTTCGTCGTTCTCTGCCAAGATGGTCTTCATCTCTAGGCCCCGGTCAAACGCACAGGTCACGTGGAAGGCCGTGCGGCAGTTCTTCACGGAGCACTGGTGAGAAAAGAGAGCGAGAAGTGGGGTTGGGAGCGACCGGACCCGAAGCCCTGCCGGCGGGCACCCTGGCCTCCCGCACACACCCGGGAAGAGCTGCGCCTGGAACACTCAGGGACAGGAAGGCTTCACGTGGATGACCCCGGGCAGATCTAATCGTGTTTTAAATAAGCTATGGCTTAGGATTCAGGAGGCTTTTTTTCATTAACCAAACGGTAACTCTCTTACAAAAGCAACTGCATCCAGAATCACCTCATAAGGCGGACGTAATTATACAGGTGGCACGTGCAATGTTCTCACTACACAGAGTGTATTCTGAGGCATTCACTTGTTTTATCAATCTGAGTTTTTTTAATGTGTGTATTAAAAGCCTGAGTAGTGAGAATCTCCTCAAGAAGGAGGACACTAGTCAGAGATGTTACGGGATCATGGGGGCCCTTCCTGTGCCCACCAGGACAAGGCCCAACACAGGTGGCACACTCCTTCCAGCAGCGGGGGTTACTCAAGACCCAGGAGGTGAATTAAAAACTCCCAAAGAGATGCAAGGAACCAGAGACAGCAGGAGACTAGCCTCTGCACCCTAGGGAAGCTCTGCCAGATGCAGAGGCCTCCAGGCCCATGAGGCCGAGCTCTGAGACCTGGGTGCACTGCGCCTGGCAGTGCAACCTGGAGGGACCTACTGCCAGCAGGTGGAAGGAAGGTCAGCCCAGAGGTCAGGCATTACCCAGCCCCATCTCCCACTCACTGCCCCACCAGGAGGACCATGTAGTGCCTTTGATCCACACAGCAAGCTGGAGGCCTAGCAGGAGAAAAGTGATTAACTTGTCCCCATCTGATCAGTGCTGGGAGAATGCTGGGGAGGAGGTTCCTGGTGGTGACTGAAGCCAGTCCCTTAAAAAGCAATACGGTATTGTGTGAGGCCAAGTGATCCTGGGCGCGGCAGGGCTGTAGAAAAGAGAAGAACCTGCAACCCAGTGGCTTGGGGCCAGCCAAAAAGCTGAATTAAAGTCATTCAATGGAGCCCTGCACAGCATCATCACAGACTGCAGAGGCTGGGGCTGGGGCTTCTTCCCCTAATTCTTCAGCATTTAAGAGGGGACTCAGTACCAGTCGTGACTTCTTCCATTATGACAAAGTCTCTTCTACCCTCAAGTACAGAAAATCTAGCTCGCTTCACAGAAAATCAGTTCCCCCAAGGGTACACACTTCAAGCACATGAACTAACATAAATCTGTAATTTTGTCTTTAATAATAACCTCAATTCCAAGCAACGTGTGAAATCCGCTTTAGTGGCAGCACACACACACACACCTGGCCACTATCAGTAAAAGGCCAAGTGCTCCTCCTCCTCAGCAGGCAGCCAAGAGGGGAGGAAAGTGGAACAGACGACGGAGACACTATCAGTGTTTGGCGCCAACAACACTTTAAATCAGCGCCCCGACCTGCAGGAGGAACACTCCACAGCAGAACATTTATGCTTGGCTTTGTAAAGACGCCAAATGGCCTTCCTCTGGGTTTTCCCATTCAGGTTGACTCAGCAAACAGATGTTACAGAAACGTAAGCCTGAGTCTTTCCAGCTGCAGACATCTCAGGCAGGAATTCTTTAATAAAATCAGTCTATTTTGTGAAGATATGAAAAATCAAACTTCCTTGGCCTCTCCTCCTTCAAATTAATGTCTGGGAAAAAGAGGTCAATGGCAACAACAACAAAAAACCATCATTTTATCATCTCTGTTTAAAAGAGAAGCATAGATCACAGTCGCCTGCCTCCTGTAAGCATCAGTGAAGGACCTGCTCAGTAAAGGGTGCAATTTCTATCCTCAGAACATCAGGTACCTCGGAAGAAAACGATTTCCATTTTCCTTGGTTTGCACAGCGTGTTTCCTGAAAGTGTTCACATGGGCAGTCGATACACACATACATATACCCGCTCCAAGGTCTTTTTTTTTTCCTTTTTACTTTGTGGCTTTTAAAAAATTTCTCCTCCGTGTCCTCTGAATACAATTCTCAGGCCAAAGGCTTTTGTCATGTTTTAGTTTTAAGCAGATTCCATTCACATACAAAAAAATCTGCACTATTTTCAAGGTCCACAGCCAAATCCCACCAGCTGTCTCCTGCCTCACCCTCTGAATATTTTTGTTACATTTTGGATTCTTGAACACCAGTGGAAGTGATAATGAAGAAAAGCACAACTGCTTGGCGTGTAAAATGAAAACTTTTTAAAAACCACCATTCATTGGATACCTTACCGAGAGGAATATCTATCAGCCAAAATACAAACTGATTTTGTCAAATGAGGTCATTTCTTTCAAACCCGCAACTGGTGGTCTGACGAAGCTTGTGCAGTGTACTGAGCTGCCGTGTTTCCTGCATCAAGAGAGAAGCCACCACCCCGAACCAACACCTCTGCCCCCAAGATGCAGCTCGGGGACTGAGGAGGAGCAGGGAGGACGGAAGAGGAGGGGGTAAGGCCATGGCCCTAAGGGGGCACCTCCCACAGGAGGAAGCCAGCAGGGCCACAGGCAGGACTTGGAGACCTTGGTGGAACAGCACCTCAGACCTCTTAAGACTGTCTAGATGCCAAAAATGTAAGGCCCAGAAATTAACTTCTCTAGTAGTGTTTTACACAACACGGAAAACCACCAGGCCGTCTATATCTTCTCCTTAATACTTCCTACATTATGACCTTTCGTGCTTGCCTGCGCATGGACACAGAAAATGCAGGCACAATTTTTACAAACAGGCTCCCCACCCCAACCCCACCTCCCACACACAGAAAAGGAAAAAAATCAGAAATCCAGGCTGTGCAGAACCCTAGGAGCAGCACCTCAGGGGTGCCCCCGACCCAAATGGTGCTCCAAGGAGTCCCTGTTTTACCAAACATAAAAGCATCAGCATGCCAAGCTGATTCCAAACAGTGCACCAGGACTAGGAACCCACGTGCACACCTCAGACACTGGCGGGGTCCCTCAGCAGGTAAGGGGGTGACTGTCCCTCAAGTGCCAAGCCTCCAGCTCATCCCCAGGGTTGTCCCCACGACCCCAGGCTTGTGGCAGCAAGGAGAGACAGGCACAGACGTTACTGCTGGGCAGCCCAGGCAGACTTCTGAGCTGTCCTGTGATGCTTACAGCTGGTGTTCCGGTTACAATCCACCAACAGACGTGTATACCGAGTGTGGCTGCACCCCCCACCCCAGCAACCTCAGAGGGCTGTGGGAACCTCACCCTGCTTCCTGGAGTCCAGTCCCATCTCCGAACCCTCTGAGAGTTAGTACAGACCCCTGCCCTGCAATGCAGGGAAGGGTGGGCACACTGTCCCAACTGAGCTGATTACCTGTATGGATGCCCCAAACTTCTCATTGCAGAGGCTGCACACAAGTGCCCACCGACTGCTGGGGATGTGGGACACCTTCGTGATGGGCTCCATCTTCTCGGGGCTGCCGATGCTCACCTGGAGGCCGACACAGCAAGACAGAGCGGCAGAGGTCATCAGACAGGCAAGGGCAGAGCACAGACAGGAGAAACCTCAGGATGTGTGCCTTCCCCACGACTCTCCTACCAGGGGATCCCAAGGGGCCCGCGCCCTCCTAGCACAGGTAAAATCCCACTTGAAAGGGGCGAGTTCCACACCTGGGGAGAGGGGCTGGGTTTCTTCTGATGCAAACATCCTGTTTGTAAAGACATTCAGATATACCAACGTTCACTGCTCACCCGAGTGATAGCTCAGATGTGTACGTATCAGAACAAGGTAAGCGAGTACACCTCTGGCCCACAGAGACGTGGTCAAGGCTGGAAATCCATCTTAAATATACTAAACACATTGTGAGCAACTGAGCAAGTAAATACTGACTGCTTTTAAATCAGTCTCTCTCTCTCACTCAAGAAAAACCATTCTCCTCAATCAGAAATGTTTACTACATACTAAACAGAAAACTACCAAGATAAATAAGGTGCCCTCTCAGTGTTCGGCCTGGATCACTGAACTGTATCCTGTTAATACCAAACTGTGAGACCCCAAAAGTCCTGAAGCCTCACTTCAAATCACTCAGGTAACTTTTTTCCTCAGCAGGAAAATGCACCAAAATTACACACCAAAAAATGCTAAAATTTGACTCACAAATGATATTCTCAGAGTAAGCCATGCAAATTAAATTAGTCAAGGTCCGGGACTTGAAATAAATTACACCAGACCTGAAATTAAAAAGGTCAAGGCTAAGTAAGAATTTTAATAAAAATCACACAGATGTGACCTAGAGCAGTGGTTCTTTAACCACAACTGTGTGGCCTGCATGGTTCGCCAGCTCCAGGGGATTACAGCCCACCTCAGGGGAAGGCCACAACGTGAACGCCATGGGTCAACTCCTGGGAGCCCATGAGCAGCGGAGGGTCAGCTGCAACGGCATCTGAAGACAAACCTGAACACCTCCACCCAGGAATCCAACTAGCTGTGGCTCCCAGTTAACATTTCTACAAATGTACACACCGTAAGCAGGTGACCGTATGCTTCAGATTCAATTTAAGGTGGAAAAAGGAGCAGCAATTCACAGGTGTCTTTTTACTGATCAGCTATGATGAGGCCTGCTAATTAATGAATGGCTCCCCGTGACAACGAGCAGCCGCCGGCTCTGGAGCTGAGCCGCCCAGAAGGGCACCCACCTCCGGGATCCACAGCGCACAGCTGACGTGCACCCACTTGGTCCCACTGCGCGTGGGCTTCATCGCTCCTCCTTTCTTGGGACACAGCAAACACTTGGGCTGAACGCCCAGGGCGCACGTCCGGCACAGCCAGCTGCCCTCTGGGACCTTGAGGATTCCATAGCAGGCCTGTGAAGACACCGCACATCCCAAGGAAAAGAGAGAAGAGAGTTGTTTTTCCCGTTATGTCTATTAATTTTAAACACCTAGAAAGAACTGCCACCAAAGAGAACTGCCACTCCCTTCAGGAAAGGTGGGTGCCGCACACTCCGGGGGGTTGGGAGGAGCGCCTGAGAAGCACTCATGGACAGAAACGTCTAACAGAAATCTGCTGTGTAGCTAGATATCCTCTGTACCAAGTTTCTAAATATTAGTCAGTAAATCCTCAAAACACTCTTCGGGGCTAGATGGGGTAGGCCATCTCTCTGATTTACCGATGCAGGTGAGACAGAGTGAGGAGAACACACAAAGCAGCCGAGTCTCCCAAGGCGATTACATGAGACGCCTCCGGACAGGAGGAAGAACCAAGGGGCAGCCTGGATCCCCAGGCTGAGCACACTCTACCAGCCTGCTCCCCACACCTCCTCACCCCAAGCGAACACCACAGGCGCAGAAAAATGAGACCTTCTAGACAAGAAAAGAACTTGGTCTCTTTGGCTGATGTTCAAAACAAAGCCTGCTTTACATAAGACGGCAAATCACACAGGACGGCAGTAACTGCAGAACTCGAGGCGACTAAAAGCCACTAAGATGGGTCAAAGAAGAAAAGGCAAACGTCAAAGAAGTGGAGGAAGAAAACCGTGACGGTACCAGGGGCACAGTCAGAGCCGTTTAAAAACACCAAACTGTTCAGAACTTTATCCTTAAATGAACTAACTACGAGTCAGGAAGTGGAGAGACAGAGTAACACAGCTCCAATTCTCCAGACAGGAAAAACAGCCACTGTGCAATCTGAATATCCAGGACGCAAAAAGGAAACCACAGGGTGAGTGCAGCAGAGTTAAGTGACACTAAGCCTGGAGCTTAGGAGCATGTGTCCGTGCCGTGAATGAGCCACTGTCAACACAGACTTACTGGAAAAACAAAACAAGACAAAACTTTTTATAGAACTGACACTAAGGTTTCAAATACCAAAAAAAGTCTATATCAGGCACTCCTGAAAAAAGTCTCATTTGAACAGGTAATTTTTTCTTTTTTACTGGAAAAACAAGTCTAAGTAAATTAGAAGATTAAACAAAGGATGCCTTAAAGACAAGTCATGAAGAACATCTCAAAAGAAAAAGGAACTCGAGGAAATACTAAGAGACAATGTGGTGTGGCCAAAAGAACAGAAGACCAGGCCAGGGGGTGGGGTGTCTAGAGCCCTCCCCCCAGCCCCCGCCCTGGAGTTCCAGTTTCAACTCTGCCAGTAACCCACTGTCGACTCTGAAAAGCCCACCCTGACACCAGTTGACTCATTCATAAAACAGGAGGTATGAGTAGTTTCCAAGCAAAACTCTTTTTTTTCAAACAAAACTTTTGTCAGGATGAGGGGGGAAAAAGTAAAACTGGCAAGGAAAAAAAAAACCAAATGTCATCCAAGTAAAATAGCACGAACAACAAAGGAGCAAAATGGTAGCCACAATGCTCATGATGTTGAGACAAAAAAACCTCTATGAGAATTCTCCATTGTCCCAAGGAAAGCTCTCTGGTCATCTGAAAATCCAGAGCTACAAGATGGCTATAATAGCAAAAGACTATGGTTCATGTGTCATCAGGATGAGATGGGCTAAGGCCACACAGCCTGTGAAGTCCTCGGGCAGAAGGGACCCCCAGGAGGCGGCCAGAAGGACAACCAAGAATCACAAACTTGATTCTTCTTCCCCAGAGGTCACCAAGCCACCATCCCACACAAGTCATCTCAGCATCAACATGTGAACTCAAACAAGTACCTCAGAATAGTCTTTTAAAGAGATTATATGAACACACGTCCCCACAGAAATACAGATTACTTTATTATTGTATTAAAAAATAAATGAAAGAAGAGTCAAGACTGAGAGTCTCCCAAGCTTTTTAAATTACCCTATGCCCATCCTCACTGAAGCAACCACCAAATCCTATTGACATCAGGGAGGACAGGAAATAACATTCAAGAAAAGGGGCTCAGTTTATTGTGATGTCAGCAAAAGTGACGTTTTGAATTGTGTCCGAAAAGTTTATGTTAAAGTCAGTCCTAACCCAGAAGAAAACGGATGCAGTCCATTAAGATGAGCTCACACTGGAACAGGGAGGGCCCCTCATCCACTGTGACTGGTCTTCCTACAAGAAGACGGCTAAGTGTAAAGACAGAGACACACAGCGAGGACGCCAAGCGATGACAAAGCCGGAGACCAGAGTGGTGCACAGGTGCAAGCCAAGGAACGCTAACGACTGTCAGCAAACCGCCAGGAGCCAGAAGAGCTGAGGAGGGACTCTACTATGGGTTTCAGAGGGAGTGTGGCCCTGCCGACACCTTGAATTCGGGTTTCCAGTGTCCAGACAGCAAGACAATAATTTCTGTCATTTTAAGTCATCCAGCTGGTGGTACACTCTATTAGAGCAGCCCGAGAAAATTAATACAGGATCCCATTCTCCTGGCTGTAAAAGCAGCAAGAAATACTTCAAACACCCGGTATTAAGAAAAAGATGGGCAAACGTCCTCCGTCCCCGACCCTGTCTGTGGCTTCCTCCCGGGCCCCGCTGCCCACCTACCTGGTGCACGCAGATGTTGCACTTGTCACAGAACACCATCTCATTGCCATCCTCACCATCGGGTGACTGGCAGACGTCACAGACGACATCTTCGTCATACTCGATCCCCAGGCCTTCCTCGGTCTCTATCGCGTGGTTCATGTTGTCATAGCACCGCTGTTCAAATTCCTCCAGGACCCTCTCCATGGTATATTCATCTAACTCGGGCATTCCTGGAGGAAAAATGCCACAAACCTATTTTGATAAATCCATATGAATAAATATTATAATATTAGTTATACTAATGAATTCACAGAGAATAAATAATATCATAAACAAATGTATCCTGAGTGTCCCAAATATTATCTGTTGAATGTCTCTTTGACCCTTTCAAGGAAGGATCTGTAAACTAAAAGGCAGAAAGACATATCCACACAACAGTTTGTTCTTTATGATCAGGTACTGAAGACACAGCACTGGAAGGTAGAAAAATGAAAGATAAATCCCAAAAGGGTTCAAGGATATTAAGTATTGAATACATTAGATTGTCATTTCATTACAACATTATATATAACAACTAACATGTAACAGACTTCAAAACCATGACCGTATAGTATGGCTTGGTTATTTTTTCAAAAAAACATTCCATTTTTTTCAGCTTAAAATGGTGCTGAGAACAGATTTCACTGTGAATACTCAAAATGTTTTTACCTGGTTTATCCCTCCTCACCCTCTGAATTTACTAGTTGAGATGCATAAGCTAATCAGACCCATGAAAGACAGAAATACAAGCAATGCCTGAAGCAAAGACAGCTCCTTGTGAATCAAATAAAATGCATTCTTATGCAAGAAATGACCAAAATTAAACTTTAAGCGGTTATCATGGTTATAACTAGTGGTGGGATAAGACTTTTAGTTTCTTCCATTTGTGGATGTATTCCAAACTTCCTACAATGAAAACACTCATGCAAGAAAGAAAAAACAGGCTGTAAAAAATAGTAAAACACATCTAAGGAACAACAGAAACGTCATCAGAGCCAACAACAACTCTTACGCATTACCGTAAATTTAACTGACACTTCCAGTTTTTAAAAACCTGGAGAACACAATAGTGCTGGCACTGTGATAGGCCCTAATAAACACATATTCAAAAAAGCCACCTCTCATCTCAAACTCTATTTAATAACAAGATCGTTTCTGCGTGGCCAGACGCTTTCATCTCAATTCTTCCTACCAGTTTTGAAAACATCACTGGCTTTGAAAATACAACCCTATACCCTATAATTAATTTTCACCATTAAAAAGACCAATGAAAGCCAAGGTAAACGTCTTCAAGTATGTGTTCAGTACATGTTAGAAAACTGCATCACTTATCCTGCCAAAGCGCTCAGCAGTGCCTCGCTGTCTGACAGAGACCCAGCACTATCCCTTGAACCAACCACAGAAGCCCCCAGCCCCTGGCCATCAGTCCCTCTGCCTTAACTCAGGACACCGAGCCAGTCTAGTGGAATACAGGGGTTTCCACAAAGTCTATGAAGCTGAAACATAGTATTCTAAGAGAAAACTTATGAACAGATTCTACAAAGCAACCTCGTCGTCTGCTAACAGTCTAGCCACTAATATCTAAAAGCAAGTCATGAGGAACGAATCAGCTTTGTCAAAATTCCTAGCTCAGTCCACAGGGTCTTTATTCAGGGGCTGGGGAGCAGCAGGCATGGCGTCACCCGTCACACGCCAGGCGCCACGTGAGGCTCAGGGACCCACACAGACACAGTCTCAGTCCTGCAGGGCTTTGAAATCCATTCACCATTTCATAAATACTTACATAAGCTAGGCTGCAAAGAGCCTGTGCCACCACTTCCCGACCTTGACCTACCGCACAAAGCTAATTAATCCTCACAGCCTCTCATGGGGAACCCAGCCTGGGCCTCACTGACTTGCCACCCCACACACTTCAGGCAGCCCTCAGCAGTCAGCAGTGGCGCGCAAGCCAAGACCCACGTGTCATCCTGGTGGTGACACTAGGAGATGCAAGCCAAGGAGGTGCAGGAGCCCTGAGCTGCACACACACAGGAACTGACTGATGTGCAGAGAGATCACCGTGGGCGGGGGCACCGCGAAGGCGGGGCTTCACCCAGGGGGAGCCAGGACAGACACAGGGAGCACTCAGGTTTAGGAAAGGACCTCAGGGGAATCGCCGAGGTGAAAGCACAAGTGCCGTGTTTGGAAAACGGTGCGCTTGGCTGCAGTGGAGTTTACTGTGAGAAACAGCAGGTCAGTGCTGAAGAAGGGATCTGAAGAGCTCAGCCTCCTTACTTTCCTGGAGGTAAGGAAGCGGCAGGTTCAGGGCTGGAGGTCAGGGTGGGAGCCTGGAGCCCTGCTCCTCCCCCGTGGAAAACAGCCCTCCTCAGTCCCACCACTCGCCCAGGGAGCACACGCAGGCTCCGGGTCTGCCGCAGCCGGATGCGCAGGTCTGAGGCTGAGATGGAGCCGGCGCCCCAGGTGGTGAGGAGCTTCTCCCCTCACCTGCAAGCCTCTACTCATCACAAGGCAACAGAGCCATCTCTCACCCATCTCCTTAAACTCCTCGTTGGTCAGTTCCAGCCACGCGGCGTCCATGTCGTTGAGATCGTAACGACACACGCTGTCGGCCAGCGTGCGGATGTCAACGTAGCCCAGCTCCGGAGGCTCGGAGCCTGACGAGACAATGTACTTCTTGGGCCTGATGAACATGAGGGATTTCTCTTCAGATACAACCCTGGTTAAGAAGAAAAGGCAGCCGGGGTTACCCTTCCTGCCACAAGGAAGCAAGTCTGTCTGTCAGAAGGCCCCAGGTGCAAGCGTCCACCTCCAACCCCCAAACCCCAGGTCACCGCCTGGTTAAGAGTTAACACCCTAACATCACTAATAAAATAAAGTTGGAGTCATTAAAGCCCCTAAAATAAAACTAGATGACAAGTGACAAAACTACGGAAGTTGTCACCACCAGCTTCTTCCGTGTGGCTTCCCAGGACACCGAGTGCCTGCCGCCATCTGACAGTGGGGCACACACACAAGAATGCACTCTGCCCTAAGTGTCAAGGGTTAACATCTGAAGCTCCCTCCACGAACCAGGCCTGCCCACCCCTGCTGGAGACCACGAAGCACAGGGTTCTCTGGGACACGGGGGAGACAAGAGCAGCCACACAGACAATGGCTACAGCAGAGAGCTGGGGAGCCGAGGGGAGAACCATCACCTCCAGGGCTAAAACTCAGGCCTCGACCATTACCAGGCAGCCTAAGAATCAGAGTCCCGGCCACGTTAGGGATGCTCCCAACACATACCGGGGATCCCAGGACAGAAGGCAAGGTCCCTCTGCTCCTCATCCTTCCACCTGTGAACACCTGGAGAATGCTGTCCTTGCACCCGCTCAGGAGGAGGACAGCACTTGAGACGGTCCAACCACTGCTGACTGGAGCCCATGGCGGCCCAGGAGCCCCTCACATCCACACTGTCCGTCCACCTCCAGGTCTCAGGGTGCCGGCAGTTTGCATTAATACCCAGCTGTCCAAGGAGTCTGTCAGAGTATTTCCAACACCCTTATAATACCAGAGTGACTTTATCTATTAATATATGACACTGAGATAGGCAAATTTAAGGGGGTTTTTCCTCCTACTCAACTAAGGGCAGGGTTTCAGGTGAAAACTTCCACAAGCTCTGTGGGTGTTTACTTGTCCTTTGCTGGGCTCGGAACGCCTGGGATGGGGACGCCAGCGCCAAGCAGTTCCATGGTGCCGTGCCCCAGGGGTGGGTGACTCCTGAAGAGCCCAGTGAACACTCCACTCACTCCCCAGATGGCAGTCCGGCCTGGGAGGGTCATTCAATCCTGCACAGTTATGGGGACATTTGCCCCAGGGACCCCTAACCCAATAATCAGACTCGATCATCTCAAGTGCCTGAGGACATGATGGGGGTGAAGGTAAGCTCAGTCCACACTCAGTGATGGTGAAAGAGGACGTTTCGCAAAGCAGGCAGCTGACTGACAACAAGAAGGCAGTGAAGCCAGGTGCTCCCTCCCTGGGAGGAGCCTCAGACAGGTGAGCAAACAGGCCCAGCTTCATGCTGAGGCGGGTCATCAAAGACCAACCCTCAAAACCTTTCAGGGGAAAAGAGGTTTGGAAGTAAAATCAATAGAAAGTCTCTAAGAACATGTGGGCAAAGTTTATCCAAGGAGGACTCTAAGGTTCCATCCACACAGCCCTAACCTGACAGGACTGCTCACCCCCGTCCTCTCCCTGAGGTGGAGGCAGACAACCCTCCCCAGGAAAGCAGCCTCCAGAGAAGAAGGAGCCACTGTGCCTACATCCAGGTGTCCCACCCCGCCCCCCACTCCCGAGGAAGTCCTGGAATTTACCTTCCTCTAGAGGAGAGCAGCACCTTCCCAAGGTGGAGGCCCACAGCACCACCTCTGGACCATTTCTCATTCCCCCAGACACCCTACTGCTAACTCCAACACTGCTCCCCGCAGCCGGCTGGCTCTCGGGGCAGTCAGACCACTGCTGCGGGAGGGGTAGCCCCTCTCCCAGGTACGTCTACCTGGCCACAGGCTGGGGGATGGTCCCAGGGCTCACTGGCACCTGGACCCCTTTCTCCCACTCCTGTCTCCAGGGATCCGCCAGCACGTAGTACTCGTCCGGGTTCAGCTGGTAGGAGTCATGGAGCTTCATGGCAGTGATCAGGTCTGTCCTAAACACCTGGACACGGAGAGAAAAGGGTCATTGACACTGGGTATTTGCATTCTTCTTCAGAGCACTGGCAGCTGCAGGGTAACCATGGTGCTGCCATGTAACCAGGTCACTGTTTCAACAGAGAACCAGTCTGACCTACTGAGGAAAGCCCGGGGCCTGCCACACCCTGGGCCGTGCTCAGGACGGGAGCGGCAGCAGCTCAGTACCCTCACCCCCTCCCTGGCTCTGCAAGACGGCCATGTCTGCGCCAGCCACCAAGACTCAGGAACCTCAGTGCCCTCCTGCGAAACTGCTAAGAGACTCCCAATTCAGCAAGCAGGCTGCTGAAGACAATGCGCCTAAAAACCCCTGGAAGGAGACATTTCACTCAAGGGCACCTTCCTGGTAAATATTTAAGAACCAGAACTCCACTAACCATGTAACAACACCAAGCCAAAACCCAGGGCCACCAAGGCTTCTGTTCCTACCCTCAGGCTGCCTCCACCCGGCCCCTGCCCACTGGGCACCAGGGCTTCTGGTAAGGTGTCTGGAAAGGCGGGTTTTGGGTGGCCAATTCGAGGCAGAGCAAAGGCTACAAAAATCTAGGAGAGAAGCAACAACAGAGCAGGGGAATCCAGGCAGAAAGGAGCTTGTAAAGAATGTGTCTGCACTCCCTCACCTAGTGTAACTTCTGCCAAGAAAGCAGCATCTGTGGGGGAAGAGGAGGAGGAGGAGAGGAAAAGAAGAAAGCAAGCTACCCGCCTCTCCTCACCCTGCCAAAAACAGACCACAAGATTCCAAGGTACCCTCTGCCAAGAGAGCACCTCAATGCCTCATCACAGGTCAAGGGGGGACCAACCACAAAGGGGACCCCCGCACGCCTGCTGTTCCTGATGGAGACTCCCCACCAGGGCCTCGCCTCAGTCCGCGCAGGTCTCAGCACTACAGGAGGAAGCACTGACCCTGGCATTAGCAACATCCCGAGTTGTATTTGGCACGAAGTGAGCCTGCATCTGTAAGCTACATTCTCTGTTTACACAAGTCACAATGCTGAACTCTCTCTTCTTGGGACAGGGAGTTCTTTCTTGTGCTGCGAAGTACAGCTCACATTATATGCCTGCTAATAGGTCCATATTTGTTTTTCCTGGTGACTTTTCAGGCTGGTGATCACTTTAATAAACTTCACCATAATAAAGTCTGAGGCAGTGTCTGAATAAAAGGGCCGTGTCTCCAGCCTGCCATTTTGGATCTGGACTTTCCCCTGTGTGTCACTGAAGTCCCAGGAACCGGCAGGAAGCGGGCTGTGCGCCTTCCACAAAAGCGCCAGTGAGGCCAGGGGCCCGTGCCCCAGGGGGCGCGAGCTGTCAGTCACACCCTCCCCACCCCCGAGAGACAAGTCCTTTCAAGTCCCAGCTCTACATCTTCAGGAAGCAAATTAGTTAAAAACATATTCCAATTAAGTCTGATGAGTATCAGTAGTTAATAAGGGAATCTGCCAAAGAAGGGGAAAAAAAATCAAACTGAAGCAACAAGAAGAGAAAAAGCAGTCAGTCCACTCTTCCTGCACTAGAGACTTGGGAGGGGGTGCTCAAGACTGAGGCAGACGCCCGCAAAGGGACGTGAGCTCAGAGGTCCCCAGCAGGGCTCAACCTCGGCACTGCAAGTATGGAGTCATTTCAACTCAGAAACTTAAAAACAGCAACAGCCTGGAACAAAACACAGGTCAGGGCCACGGCCACGCCCCCCACACTGCCCAGTGCTGACACCGGGAGGGGTTCTAGCTGAGGGACTGCTGCTCCCACACAGGTACCAGCTTCCTACAGCGCGTGCACGCTCAGTCGTGTCCAGTTCTCTGCAGCCCGCCAGGCTCCTGTCCATGGGATTTTTCAGTCAAAAAAACTGAAGAATATAATTAATAACAGCTAACATTTACTGGGCACAATTTACCTCTGTGTATTAATGCTCTTAATCCTCATAAGGATCCTGTAAGGTGAACACCTGTATTATCCCCATCTTACAGATTTGGAAACTGAGAAAGAGGGGTTACATAAGTTACCCAAGAACACACTGACATCAATACCAACAACCTGGTGTGTGTGTCAACCATACACACTCACGCACACATGCAGGACAGGCACAGTCACGCCAGCACTCGGGAAATACCTCTGAAGGCTTTCGATCTTCAGGTCTGGAGCATGAACTTCTCCCGTGCTGGGATCGGGAATTCTGGGACCAGGTAGTCG
This sequence comes from Cervus elaphus, assembly GCF_910594005.1. Taxonomy (NCBI): domain Eukaryota; kingdom Metazoa; phylum Chordata; class Mammalia; order Artiodactyla; family Cervidae; genus Cervus; species Cervus elaphus. Next base: position 42,134,370 of record NC_057819.1, on the reverse strand, counting down.
ACAGGCCTGAAGACACAAATGTCCCAAGAAAAGCAGTCAATCAGAGGTACACAAACCACGGAGTGTTCGCAGCAAGGCGCCCGCAGTGCCACCCCAGGAGACGGCCGGTGCCCCGCCGCGCTCTCCCCTCTCCCCAAGAGCTTCTCCACCCCCACCACACTCACGTCCCACAGCAAGCCAGCAAGACCACTCCGCACCCAGGGCTGAGGGCCACTGAGCCACAGCACACGCACAGAGGGAAGAGGCCGCTCATGAACACCATGGAGGTGGTGCCTTCATCCGTAAGCCTGCATTTCTTAAGAGGTTCAGAGTCTCACAGTGGTAAATATAAATCCAGAAACTTAAAAAAAAAAACTTTCAGGAACTTTTCAAACGCTAACATCATTGTGCTATATCCTAAATCCATACCCTAAAACATTAGGAAAAAAGTTCTGACTCCACAAAAGAACTTAGCAATTCCTAGAACAGGGAAACTCCAGCCTGCCACAGACTAGGGGCTGCGGCCAAATCCCCTTTACAAGTGCCTGCTCCCCTCTCCCAGAAAATGCCTGCCGGCATCGGCTCTTCTCTGAGCTCAAAGGACAGGAAGTGGCCCCTTCCCCCACTAAATCAAGGGAACTGGGAGCCCCACCAGGCCGCCTGTGTCTCCTTAATGCCACAGCGTCTGAGTCCTCTTGCTCCAGGCCTCCTTCCCCAGGGAGGGCGCGTCCACACCCAGAGTATCACCCGGGAGACTGTCAGACCTGCATTCCCACACAAGCGCCAGGTCCACGTTCACCTTCAGATCAGACATCAATCAGGCCCAGAGTGCTCCTAAGGTGGGTCACCTCAGCACTACTGTAACTGGCCTCAATGTTTTAGTCAAACCTGGTTTTCTTCTTCTTCAAGAGTCATTCTAAACTCTCCTCGCTCAGCACACATCCGATTAATGGCCGAGTAGAACTCGGCTGCCCAGTACCTCAGCACCTCAGCCCCTCTTCTCCACCCCTGTCACTGCCTCCAGTCTCTGGATGCTGCATCACTGCCTGAGATCCGAAACCACCCTCCTAACTACTTGCAGTGTGTCTAACTTCCTAATAACTCTCCTCCATGTTCAACAGACTGTAGCATTTCCCATAAATTAACACCACTCTCCCTCCCCCCAAAATAAAAGCTAAAACCTGAGGGGGACTGCCATTCTATCAACAAAATCACTTTTCACTCAAACAGGAAACTCTTATCTCTACAGATTCTAGAGACAAGAGACACAATCAAAGCACCCTTAAGACCTTGGGGATATAAAGAAATAGATTCTGCGTATAAGCCTATCATCAGATTTGCCATGACGGAGACTAAGGGGATTGCCAAGTGTCCCTCAACAGGCGTGAGCACTACCGTTGATGACCAGTCCTGAGGCTTGTTTACTGGGTCAACTGACTCTGCTCTTAGGCCAGCAGAACAGATTTCCTACCAGTAACCCTACTGAGTGGTTCAGTATTAGACTCCTGAATGAACATGAAAGTTTCACTCCCACACTAAAGGAATATTCTGGGCATACTGGGGTAAGTCTGACTTGCAGGAAGTTCTAAATCTGGTCATTATTGGAAAAAGGAAAACAGAAACCAAATCAGGAACCCAGAAAGGAAGGCCGCTGGGCAGCTCATGTCTCTAGACAGGCCTGTCTAGCCCCCTCCAGTCCTTGGGCCCGGACAGGGGAAGAGCACAGGCATACTCTGGACGGACCGCCCAGGAGCCCGAGGAGGGGGCCGAGATGAGGGCGGAACGGGGCGGCCCCTCTACCGTGAATCGCTAGCTGAAGTGTTAGGGACAACCTCCAGGCTGGTTCCCAAGGTTCCATGCAGAAGGCACAGAACTCAATCCAAGGAATGGTGATCATTTTCAAACTTTTCCTAGGACTGCTTTCACATTCTTGAAAAATGTTGCCTGTTTTTAAAAACAGATATTCAAAACTGCTACAAATTTGGCATCTAATTGTATTACCCAAGAGAAACGCTGGTCCACCCAGAAATAGTCTGTTTCTCTTCCTTTTAATTTGCCTAATGCAAAAAGAGGAAGAGAAATAATATTAAACTCTCCTTTGCAGAAAGGGCAAGACTGGGGGGAAAGCTAAGCTTAAATTATCACTGACATAAAGAATGTTCTTAGTTTACATATGAAGTCAAAAACCAGAAAGCACCCAAATAGTGGCATATCCATACCATGGAATACTATCCAGCATTAAAAAAGAATGAGCTGTTGATACATACACAACATGGATGAATGTGGGAATAATTATGTAGAGTGAAAAAATGCCAGATAAAAAGAGTACATACTATTCCATTTATATAAAACTCTGGAAAATATAAACTAATCTATAGTGACAGAAAATAGATCAGAGGTGACTGGGGAAAGAGGGAAGGGAAGGATTCTCTTCGGTTTTATGATTTCATGGGTGTAAACATGTCAACATGTATCAAAGTGTACACTTTTAAATGTGAGCAGAAAATAATTGATGATTTTCTGCCATCCATTTAGAATAAAGGAGAAGAAAACGCTCCATTTTACTCTACGCAGGTGGTCTGTACAGAACCTAAACTTTGCTGAATAGTGAGAAGCAGCTGGTCCCTCCCTCCCTTGTCCAGCAGCAGATCCTTGTTGCTGGCGATTTCCTCCCTCTAGTTCACTTTAAAACTATGTAATAACTATTTACAACATCCAGTACACCTAAGTCAGTGCTGTGCACACAGCAGATGCTTAATGTTTTAAAAAATGTCTCTTAACTGGACAAAAAATACAGTGTCACTGTTGAGGACTGTAACCCAGGAACTGAAGGTGGTAGGTACTCAGAACGCACCGCTGTTTTACCTATTAGAAGACAGGCTTCTGAGCTCAAGGAAAATGAGGTCACGGAAAATAAAGCACTAATGCCTTTAAAGACAGCATGGTGGGGCCACTGCTTCCTGCCCAGAACACACCTCCATCTACAAAGTCCACAGGAGACTCCAAGCAATGCCTGATGTCCCTATACCAGTTCTCTCTCAGCCACGTTCTCTCCGGTTCCTCCAAGACCATGATCCAAGCAAAACAATTCACACTTATTTTTAATTTTAAAAAGTTATGTTATAGAACTTTTTAAGTATGTTGGGTTAAAAAAAAAAATCAGAGTATTTCTAACACGAAAGGACTAGGAGACAACAATTTACACTGCAGTAAGATACTGGCCACTCATTAGTTCTGAAAAGCCATGTGCTAAGATTATGCTGGGTTAAAAGCTATATTTTGTTTTTGTTTTCAGAGTGCTGACATTTACTGACAAGCTAAGAATATGGCAAGTAAATTTTTGTTTTATTTTCTTGTTGCTTTCAGGAGAAGAGTTAGGAACTCTAAAAATTCGGCATAACATTTAAAATTACCTTACTTCCCATACACAAGGTATTATTACCTAAAGTTAAGTCCACTCTACTGACAAGTGACTTTTAAATTCTTGACATGTACTTTGAGTATCAGCAATTAATCTCTATTAAAACACAGAGAAGAATTAGCGAAAAATAAAGCCTTGCTTTGTTTTATGATCCCCATCTTCCCTTAAAACAGAAATGCAGGGGTGGTGAAAGCGACAAAAGGCTCGCAGGTCACAGCACCATGAGCATGATCCTGTGCGTGCTCTGCACTACTAATCCTGCTTTCTGGTTCTAGGCTGCATTGACCTTCAACACTGTCCTTTGAAATACAGTCATGCTGTCTTGCCTTAAATCTAAAAGAAGGGAAAAACCTCAAGAGTAAATCTAATACATATTGCACACACCTCCAACATTTGGTAGTTCGTGTGTGTTAAGCCTTCCAGGTGGTGCAACGCATGAAAGGTTCAGCAACAAGAGTGAATGGCAGCTGGTGGTGCCACACCACCACAAAGGCAAGCTATGAAAGAACCTCACCCCCGACCAGATGGCGCATCTCCCGTCTCAGACCCCGCTTCTAGACCCTAAATACCACGCTGGTGTTTTTAGGAGTGTTAAGCCAGCTTAACAAAATAAGATGCTTGGGACCAGCAAGTATGGGGCCCAGAGAGCCAGTTGATGTCACAACAGTGCAGACTGGAGAGAGCTAGGCGCGGCCTTACTCTTACTGTACCAGTAAGGTGGTGCTACACAATGTTTCGTCTGAGAAGGGAACAGATTTAACAGTTCCTATTCGCTTGCACTGTGTGGTAGAAGGCCCGCCTCACACACCCCTGCTCTTTCTACCAGGGCCTGACCCCACATCTCCCACAGCCCAACCCCTTTCCCTCCCAACATGGCTTGTTAGCTCTGCGGTTTATCTTCCAAAGCACAAAGCTTGATGGGTGCACATTCAGAGCACTGGCCCAGGATTGTTTCAACATACCTGGGCCTTCAACCAACTGACACAAATGTTTCATAGTCACCCAGCCCTTCTGTTAAGTCCAAGTCCATGGAGCAGATCAGGTGCTACTTGTTCCTTGAGCCCAAGATGATGCTCTGCCCGTCAATGTCGACAAGCCACAAGCTGGGTGTGAAAAGGGATAAAACCATCTCCACGTGCCTAGAGACAGGCATACAACACACACTCTGCAGTACTTGAGCCAAAATTTCCACATTTCAAGAATTCCTACACAACTCCTCGGTGTCACAAGATTCAACTGATGGTGGGAAAGGAGCAAATTAAAGGTCCAGTCACACAGGAATAGAAGCGGAAGCAGAGTCATTAACCTTTATGCAAAAGAGAAACCACTGAGGACCTCTAAAGACTTGTCATGAAAGAAACCAAGCAGAGTCAAATAAACAAACAAACAAAGTGAAAGCAAGTCATTAAAAAATGTAACTAACACAAAAGGTCCAAATCAGAAAGTGTGTTTCATCCACACAAAACTTTCGTCTTTCTTCACTGTTTATCGGTAAGCTGGAGAGAGCCCAGGAAAACTAAAGTCCTCACATGACGTCATGTTTGTCACTCATCAACCTGCATTGCTAAGTGCAAAATCAGTCGGTTTGACTTTTTACTCAGCTGTTTTCTGTGTCTTTGTCATCACAAGTGAGGGAGCAGAACTTGGTTGGGTAACTGGGAAAGACAGAAGTCTTTCAGCGTCAGCACAGGTGTGGAAACCAGACCAGGTAAGGCGTCCCCAAGGTGCCCGGTCCCATGACCCCTGGCCACACCCCAGGCCTTCCCATAGAGACGTCAACACAGCCCTGTAATTTGGGGCATGAGGCAAAATTGGTTCCTAGACCCCATTCCAATATGCGCTTGCGGAAGCTTCCACATACTAACAAGCAACTGTCAAGTGCCAGCGGGGTGTCCAAAAATTCAACTCAATTCTGACATGGAGACAGAACTAGATTCCAGACTCAGTCCCACAAGACCACCACCCACTTCAGAGGCCAGCCGCCAAGCCCAGGTTGTTAGCTATGCTTCTGACCGGCAGGGGTTCCCAAGACCCTCTCCTAGAGTCATTTGTTAGAGCATCTCACAGAACTCAAAGAAACATGTTCCATATTAGATAACCAACTTATTATAAAAAAGATATTGAAGGGGATGAATCAATAGCCAATAAAGAGACACACAGGACAAGGCCTGGGGAAAGGGCACGGGGCGTCCAAGCCCTCTCAGAGCACACCGGTCTTTCCCAGCCACCGCAGGTTCACCACCTGAAAGCACCACCTTGGAGCTTTCAGATTTTTACCGAGGCTTCCTTATCTAGGCATGATTGATTAAATCACTGGCCACTGATGACCAACTCAATCTCCAGCTCCTCTCCTCCCCCCTCAGGCTGGATGGAAACGCTAAAAATAGCTGGTGGCCCCACTGTCGCATTTGCCAAAACCCCTGAAGACGGAGGCCCAAGGACTCAGGAGGAAATTAAGCACTTGTTTCCCGAGGCTGCACCCTGGCACAAGGCATTAAACTTCCAAGACTAGCTGAGCCACCCCATCCCAGGAGCCCAGCCTGTGAACACCCCAACACGGTTTCATCCAACTGCGAGGCTGGTAGTCCAGGGCACCTGGAGAAAGGCTTCCACAGCTATGCCTGCAGCTGGAGGCGGACTTGCACTGGCGCAGAAAGTGCCTGTGCATCCCCAACTGTAAATACCATGCCGCTATTCCCCTGGACCAAGCCAGCAATCAAAGCAAAGGGCTCCAGCCCAGGAGGCCAGCCGGGTCCAGCCATGGCTTTGTGGGCGCCCCAAGCTGACGTCTGCAGCTGTCTCTTCTCCACTTGGACATGCGAGGCACTGGGCTGGGAGCTGCTGCCAAACTTCTGTCAGAAATGCAAGCTGGAAAGGCTGGGGAGGGGCCACTGCACTGACCCAGCCCTTGTTATGAGCAAGGCTTCCAAACACCCAGACTCAACTAAGGGCAGGCTCAGTTCTGGGTACCTGAGTGCAGAGGCAGAAGGCACCCTACTCACACCCACCACCGAGTGCTACATGAGAGGATGGTCTCCAACGCACACAGGCAGGCTGGTGGCAGAGGCCCACACAGGACAGCAGTTGCTGTCAGAGAAGGTGGAAAGTGTGTTTATGGTGTAGATGTGTGCATGTGTCTATATGACCCGGCGTTCTAAGGCTTTAAATGAGAGCTGTTTGCCACAACCATCACCCACCCTAACGACCAAATCAGCAGGCCGAGACAGGCAGCCCAGCCACAGAGTACCATCACACACTTTCCACTGGATCAACCATGACGAGGCCAGCCTGCCTCCCTTCTATCAGCAGCTATCGTCTTCATCTTCTACCACCACCACTCAATTTCCACATGGAGCCTAGGGCAGAAGAAAAACCAGCTTTGTGGTCTGCCTACATCAACCCTCCAGCACATTATAAATATCTACCTTAGTCCTCCATCCCTGCTTTCTTCAGGGAGACCAGCATAGACACAAACATATTAGCTGGAGGACAAAAACAGCCCATTACAAAGAAGGTGACTTGATGGATACACTTTTGGTGGGGACTTTGGACACCTTTCCTCCTCCTAGAGCTCTGGGTGAAAAAACAGGTTTAGATGAAGCATCTGGTCTTCTATGGGCTGAACTGTGCCCCCTGCCAAATTTCTTATGTTGAAACATAACCCCCCAGTACCTCAGAATGTGACTGTATTATATTATTTGGCCATAAAGCCTTTAAAATGGTGATTAAAATGATGGATCCCAACCCAGTGTCACTGGACCACAAGAGGACATTTAACCACACAGAGACATCAAGGATGCTCATGCTCAGAGGAAAGACCTGTGAAGACTCAGTAAGAGGGTGGCAGTCGGTCTGCAAGCCAAGCAGAGAGGCCTCAGGAGAAAGCAAACCTGCCAACATCTTGACCGTGGACTTACAGCCTCTAGACTCGTGAGAAGTAAATGTCTGTTGTTTAAGCCACAAAGGCTGTGGGATTCGTTATGTCCGCCGGCAATGATGAATGGAAGGGCCTCTGGACAGCTGAGAAGGCCTGGACTGGGTCAGGGTCCAGAACTACACTGTCCACTATGGTAATCACTAGACATGTAGCTTTTTAAATTTTAATTAAGATTAAATAAAAATTTAAAACTCAGTTCCTTACTTACACTAGAACATTTCCCTTCTATTGGGCAGCTCTACTCCAGAAAGCAGAAGGGTCTAAGTCTGAGAGAACATCCCAGGAGAATCTTTTGTGACCCAGCCCTCCCAAGGTGGACAAGAGGCCCGAGTCAGAGCAAGCACAGACCTGCTCCTCAACCAAAAACGCAGGGGAAGAGGCCTCTCTGAGCCTTTCATCAAGCACTGGAAGTAATTCATGAACCCTTCTTCTGATTAATTCTGAACCTAAAAAGCAATGGTTTCTTTTTGCAATTGCTGCAAGACAACACCGTGTACTCAGTAAGCAGCAAGCACTTACGGAGTGCATACAACTCCAGAGGACACTTTGACAGGTACCAGAGGTGCAGAAAAGGAATGCCTAAGCTCATTTTTGCCTCAAGGAGTAAAAAAGCCTAAGTAAATATTAAAGAAAACAAGTAGCGAGGGTCGTGAACCAACAAGCACCAAGAATTTCAGAAGGCATTCCCAACGGCTCGCACAGGTGGGGTACAGCCCCTTCACACAGTTCCCTGAAACAGAAGGCAAGCCCCTCTCCCAGAGTGCTCACTCCTGTGTCTCTGCTTTCCCCACCCAGTTCACTCCTCCCTCATGCCAAAGGTCAGCTCCTACTGCCTGTCTGAGAGGGTCCCAGCCCTTCCCCATTTGTCACAGCTTTCCCATCACCACCATTTCTCCTCCTAGCTGCTCCATGCCTGCACCCGAAGCTCCAACCAAACTGTATTTGAGTTCTTCTGTTTCTAATAGTCCTGCTGGCTGTCAGTGTGGGTGCCCACAGCAAAGCCTTGCTCTCTAATTTTCTGTTTTTAATTCTGCTTTTAATCTGCAGAAAGTGAAGAAGAACTAAAGTGCCTCTTCATGAACCTGAAAGAGGAGAGTGAAAAAGTTGGCTTAAAGCTCAACATTCAGAAAACTAGGATTATGGCATCCGGTCCCATCACTTCATGGCAAATAGATGGGGAAACAGTGGCAGACTTTATATTTCTGGGCTCCAAAATCACTGCAGATGGTGATTGCAGCCATGAAATTAAAAGATGCTTAATCCTTGGAAGTAAAGTTATGACCAACTTAGACAGCATATTAAAAAGCAGAAACATTACTTTGCCAACAAAGGTCTGTCTAGTCAAGGCTATGGTTTTTCCAGTGGTCATGTATGGATGTGAGAGTTGGACCATAAAGAAAGCTGAGCGCTGAAGAATTGATGTTTTTGAACTGTAGTGTTAGAGAAGACTCGAGAGTCCCTTGGACTGCAAGGAGATCCAACCAGTCCATCCTAAAGGAGATCAGTCCTGGGTGTTCATTGGAAGGACTGATGCTGAAGCTGAAACTCCAATACTTTGGCCACCTGATGTGAAGAACTGACTCATTGGAAAAAACCCTGATGCTGGAAAAGATTGAAGGCGGGAGGAGAAGGGGATGACATAGGATGAGATGGTTGGATGGCATCACCGACTCAATGGACGTAAGTTTGGATAAACTCTGGGAGTTGGTGATGGACAGGGAGGGAGGCCTGGTATGCTGCAGTCCATGGGGTCACAAAGTTGGACACGACTGAGCGATTGAACTGAATGTAACTGAATCTGCCCAACACTTGGAGCACAGAAAAACAACCGTTTGCATAAAACAACTTCATCCTTCAGGATCTGCTCAACTTCGGCCTCCTCTATAGGTTTCCCTGGCCCCTCCCTCCTCTGAATGTGTGTCTACATATACTCATTTCCACAGTGCATAAGAAAGGCATCTCCAATTGTCCTGATAATATCCAGCTCTGATGGAAAGTCATGTGTCAAAGACAGAGTTCCTTGAAAACAGGCCCAATACCTTTCCCATCACTCAGCAGAGTAAGCATTCTTTCAAGATTTCCCAAATCTGATCTGTAATACAAAACATAAGATAATGGGCCAGAGCTCAGGCACACTGCTAGGTTCAAAATTTCCTTGTTATCTGAAAGACACTCTTCCCTGGGTCGTCTGTGAGCTTCCCAATACACAGACGCTGTGTGACATTTATTTTGACTGCCTGGAAGCCAACTAACTTCTGGTTCTCAGCTGCACTGTGAAAATATGAGGATGCCAGAGAGCTGAGTCGCAGACAGTAGTATTATTAAATACAGTCATGTTCAAATCCACTGAAGAGCGCTGACTCGTGACCTACTAAAAACCTGTGCTTGATATTTTCACATCACACCAGGCAGCCCAATCTGCCTTTGTATCAGGCTGGACTAGTTAATAATTAACTGGCTTCGATTAAGTTCCCTTTTCATAAAGAGCAACTGTGAAGTGCTGTAAATGATGTTTAGGAAAAACAGACACACTAGTGACTCTGGAAACTGGATTATTCACCTTTGGACAACAAACAGGAAGCCTGAGGAATGCCGCCTGCATTGAACCTCACCCAGGAAGATGAAGGCCTGCAGCATCCCACTCAGATGTGATACTCAGGCCTTGGCTCTTCTCTGACCTCACTGATACATGAAGCGCCTCAGCTCTTTAAAGCATTACATTAAAAAATCCTGTTTTTACATGGACCCAAACCCTGGTAGGCTCCAAGAACAACAAAGCAGGACTTACTGCCATTGTCGTCAGAATCCTCACTGCTGCTGGGAAGGCGACCTCGTTTCATGATCTCCCCGGGAAGCAGCAGGCAGCCTGCAAAGCAATGAGACAGCACTTAACCCAAGATGATAATACACGGCCATCGAGCTGTGCTTCAGATGGCAGCCAGGATTCACAGCACACAAAAAGCAAACAGTCGGCTTTAAGTAGCATGTGAATTATAAACAGTAAAAAGACCAGAGAGACATGATTAGGTGCAATTATTAACAGAACAGGTTCAAAAGGGAGGGGGAGAGGTGGAGAAATTACACATCAGCAGGTCTCCCAAAGGTGCCAGGCTTCTCTCTCGCTCCTCTGACATTATCACTACAACTACTCCAGGAGCCTCTTTAGCTGACTGGCAGCAAGCTCTGCGGAAAAAGCCCATGGCAATGAGCACAGTACTTCCTCACTACATACAGATTCATATTTTACACGTGTATTGGGGGTGGGGGGTTAGGGATGGGGCTATGCCGGGATGTGTGGAGTATTTACACTGCTTCTCGGGCAAATACTGCTGAAAGAATCCTAAAAACTGAATACCTAGAATTCTAGGAACAAAACAAATGGGACCCTGGGAATGCAAATGCCTATCCTTGTCATCTCCAACCCCCCAGCAATTCATTCTTAGCCAGACTCCTCCCCCTTTACTCAGGAGGAAACTCAAGTCCAAAAGGTTTAAGCGCTGACCTGCCCAAGGTCACATTGTGAGCAGGCAAAAATCCAATTTCACTACCTTTTCCCCAACTCCTTACAGGCCTTGCCCAACCCAACAGTCTGAGCAGACACCCCGCCTACCCGGCCAGCTCCTGCCAGACAGCTGGTGGTACCAGGCCTCCAGCACCACAGAACGGAGAAAGAGGGCAGTGGACTGAGACCGAATGGCCACCACCGAACACCTACAGATGACCGTGAGGTTATATTCAGACAGGGTAGCTTTCTAAACAAAACCAAAAAGCTTTTCCAAACTAAAAATTACTCATCACCTTGACATCTTTAGGGCCCAAATATTACTGCCAGATCGGTAATTCCCAAAGAGAGAGGAGGGCTTTCCCAGTCAAAGTATGGTTAGTCAGCCATCCCCTCCCCACTCAGCCCCTCAGTAAAGTATATCCCAACCTCTCCCTCCCTGGGAATCCCAGCCTCACAATGTGATGAATTTCTAAGAGTGGGGCACACAGGAAGCGTGTGGGGAAAGAACGTGGAGCATCACTATGCTAGAACAGGCCAAGACAAAAACCACTCTACGAGGCAGAAATAAAAACCCAAAGGTCTGCTCTGAGCGAAACTGGAAAACTGAAGTCAAGAAAAGCTGAAAGTATACCATACAATGCATCTGCTCCCACCTTCAAAACAGACATACATGATTCTTTCAAATAATCAGGTCCCTAGTCTATACTGTAAATTTCCTCTCTGAGACACTCACTAGTTAAGGTTTCTATGTTTTTACCACATGATTCTTCAAAAGATGATTAAAAGAACTTTCAAGAGGAAGCCAGGACATGAGTCCTGATCCAGGTTACAGGTAGCGTCAACAGTCATAGAATCTACAACCACTGCAGCCCCACCCGCACCCCTGGCTTTTCTGCAGAGCCCTCTTCACCCATTACACTAACACCCAGCAACCGAGGACAGGCCCACAAGTTCCTGGCAAACTCCTGCGGCCCACTGCCCGCGTGATTACCCTCCCTGCCCCGTCACCCTCTGCCAGAACGCCAGGTGCTGACAGCTGAGCTGTCCTCCCGCTTTCTAGAAGGCACCCCTGCCCCCCACAAACTGTCAGGAAGCACCAGGAGAAAAGAGAAAGGCAAAGACCCACTTGTTACCAGGAACAGCTTCAGCTCCCTAAATCCTACTTTGCAAGAGAGCTTGAGAACAAGAAAAAAAGAAAAAGTGTTTCCTAAAGAGGAATTCCTTAAGAATCACAGTGTGAAGCATCAGGGCAAGAAGAATGCAGTCCCCCCATCATGAGCAGGTGTTAAGAACGGTGAGGAGAAAGAGGCTGAGAAAGGCCATAAACCCTCCCTGGCCAGAAATGAGGCAACAAATGTTGGCTGCATCTTCACTGATTCAGACAACTAGCATTTACCTAAACAGAAGAGTTTGGAATCTTTTTAAACCAAAATGCTCTCCTCCTAGTGTTCATACACAGTTCTCAGAGAAAGCACACGCTTTCAACAGTCACTATATGCAAAATGCAAGCACTGGCCAAAATGGATGATGCTCCTAACACGGAAATACTTGCAAGCAAAATTACGCAAGTAAAAGAAAAGTAAAAATAGCATTCTCCTTCTAATGAACTCCATTCTCACCAGCCCTGAAAGAGCCTGAGTAGAGGAGGTGAAGAATGCTGTGCGTGCCGCACCTCTCCAGGGAACCTGCACGGTGATGGGGTGAGCGCACGCCAGCATCGCCGCCTCTGGGGCTCTGAGGTACTTAAACCTTGACATCAGGCTGATTTACCTCACCTGGGGTTACTTACCCCTTCAAGAAATTAAAGTATGCACATGTTACTGTCTTTAAGACACACAATACAGTGGTTGTAAGCTGCAAACATCTGTCCAATGAAAAACCAATGAGAGCAAGCAGAGGGCCCTCAGCATCATTCAGGGCACTCGCTGATTATTATCTGGATGGCAGTAAGATAAGTAATAATCAATTAAAAGGGCTACTTGCAACGCTCCAGAGAAAGCAGCAAGAAAACATAATAGCATATAATGCATCCCACAAACATCTGAATGTCTAATATATGAGGAGGTGCTGGAGCACAATGACTGCATCTGATCTCAGGGAGCTCCTGGTCCAGCTGAGGAGACAGACTGGTCAGCAGGAATTCAACATGGTGAGTGCCTGACAGTGGTCAATACAAGACTAGAGAAACACATGCTGATGGCGTTGGTAAGATTCTGAGCTGAGTCCTGAAGAACAAAGAGGAGCACAAAAAGCAGCAGCACATTTTGGGCAAAACACTGTAATACTTAACATATATATTTATGTATATACAATCTAGCATATTACTCTCTGCAGTGCCTTCGTATTCAGAATCTTACTATTTGCTCACTTATTTACTAATATGTGTCTCTTCTTGGGCTTCCCAGGTGGCTCAGTGCTGAAGAATCCACCTGCCAACGTACGAGGCGTGGGTTCGATCCCTGGGTCGGGAAGATCCACTGGAGAAGGAAATGGGAACCCACTCCAGTATTCTGGCTTCGGAAATCCCATGGACAGAGGAGCGTGGTGGGCTAAAGTCCATGGGGTCACAATGAATCATGACTAAGCAACCAAGCAATATCAACAACAATCCCTTCTTACCTTTCTGCTCAATTGCAAAGGCCCATCATTTCATAATATGTGACCCTTCCAAGTCCCCCTACTGCCCCACCAGATCTTTAGCCACCTACACCTAGATTGCTTTAGGCATTGGGAAGATCCCCTAGAGAAGAGAAAGGCTACCCACTCAAGTATTCTGGCCTAGAGAATTCCATGAACTGTATAGTCAGCCCATGGGGTTGCAAAGAGTCGGACACAACTGAGTGACTTTCACTTCACTTCCTTTCTCCATGCCCACGGTTTTCTTTGTTCTTGTTTTGTCACTAAGTTGTGTCCAGCTCTTTGCAATTCCATAGACAACAGCACGCCAGGCTTCCCTGTCCTTCACTCTCTCTCAAAGTTTGCTCAAACTTGTGTCCATTGAGCCGATGATACTATCCAACCATCTCATCCTGTCACCCTCTTCTCCTCCTAACCTCAATCTTTCCCAGCATCAGGGTCTTTTCCAATGAGTCGGCTCTTTGCATCAGGTGGCTGAAGTATTGGAGCTTCAACATCAGTCCTTCCCATTGATATTCAGCGTTGATTTCTTTTAGGATTGACTGGTTTGACCTCCTTGCAATCCAAGGGATTCTCAAGTCTTCATCAGCACCACAGTTAGAAAGCATCAATTCTTCAATGCTCAGCCTTCTTTATGGAATTATTACAGTAAATTAATCCAGCCTATGAGGTGACCTCTCCAGGCTATTTCCTCTGCCAATCTCTCCCTCTGTTTCACACTGCAAAAGGCTCCAGCTAGAAACCCAGGTTTTCCACCACCTGGCCCCTCCCCTGGCTCTATCCAAACATCTCTCCTACCAAGACCCCCTAACCAGCCCACCTGGCCTCTAACATAAAACACCTCTTCTTTCCAGCCTCAGCCTCAGCTCCCAGAGCTCTTTGGCCCTCTCCTCCTCACCCATCCATCCCAATCCCACCTCTTCTCCAGGGCTCAGCTCAAAACCACTAAGTACCATCCACCACTCCAATTAAAACCATTTACATTCAGTACCACTCATTTCACCTTTTTCATCTTTTAGAACTTTTTCACTCAGCCTTTTAACGTACTATTTTCTTTAACACGCAATCAAACTCCTGCCTTGCATCATCACTCAAATGTTTTATACATGTGTGTCTCTAAAAAGTTACAGTTAAGTTCTAGAGAACAGAGATTCTCTTGGATTAAATGTGAAATAAAGACTTCACAGAAATGGGTCTTGAGCAAAACTTCAAAAAAAACAAGATTTCAAAGGGCAGCTACAACAGACACCCCCAGAACTCTGGGTCCAGTCCTCAACAGGGCTCTTCTAACATCCTATCTGATTTCATCAAAACTGGCTTCAAAGTGATACAATTTACAGGAGCCTGGAGTGTCCATTTGCCATGAGAAGCATAACAGCTAGGTAGACAAAATACTATTAGGCATTTGGGACTTTGCCCAAAAAGCAAAAAGACTACCTAGGAAGCCTGATTATAAACACTGCCTGGAAAGGCCCAGTAAGAGGAAGTCACTGGCCAAAGACCCTGGCTGGATCAGTCAAGTGACAATCCTTTGGAAACAGGCAGGATGAGCGGAAAACCAGGCACATGTGGTTGTGGCCCAGGGCATCATCTCCTCGGAAAGTAACATCCTGCATGCGGATCGCTCTCTTTCGGCCTCTCCTGTCACATGGGTTAAAAAGCAGTGGATTAAAAAAAAAAAAAGCAGTGGATTCGTTAACACGTTCATTCAATTAAAACTGTATCAAGTTAGATGCCAAAGATATGATGAACAAGGTAGGGAACTGCCCAGAGGGAGATACAGTAAGCAGACATCTAGATAAGTAGCTTCAGTGTGATAACTGTTACGAAGACCTGGTTTCAATCCCTGGGTCAGGAAGATTTCCCAGAGAAGGAAATGGCAACCAACTCTATCATTCTTGCCTGGGAAATCCCAGGTATAGAGGACCCTGGCAGGCTACAGTCCACAGGGCTGCAAAGAGTCAGACATGATTGAGCAACTAACACTTTCACGGGATATGTGAAATCTGAGCATATATGAGCAAGCTGCCTCAAAACCCTCAAATTTATGTTTTCCTTGGACTGAAATTAGGGTGGGGAATCGGCAAGCACTAAAGAGCAGCCCTTAGCTGAAGGAACCCACCCCCAAGTGGTTCAGGAATTTGCAAGGGAACAAATTTAGTGACCTGGGTGTGGTACCAGGGAGGCGTGACTGGTATGTGACTCTAGCCAAGAAGAATGAGAAACGACCCTGGAGGACAGAAAGAAGAACTTTTACAAAAGAATAAGATGATTAAGAACTTCAGGATGTTTATTCAGTGCTACGCCTGGGAAAAAGACAGATTTGAGGAACTGTCCAGTTATCAGAATTATTCTGTGGTGGAACAGGGACCGTTTATCAGGGCATAAACTCTACAGCTATATTAAGGATTGCACCCTAGTGATTTTAATTGCTTATGGTTTATATGCAGAAAGGCTATTTTTTTCATTCAAAGTATCAATTTTGTCCACTATGTTTTCAATCTTATTTATTTCACTCTCAAGAAGTTCTAGAAAGTACTCAAAGACCTCTACATATTCCTTCTCTGTGTATCACTTAATACATAACTAATGCAGGGGATGAACGGGGCTTTCCAGGTGGCACCAGTGGTAAAGAATTCACCCATCAATGCAGGAGTCAAAAGAGACTTGAGCTCGATCCCTCGTCAGGAAGATCCCCTGGAGCAAGAAATGGCAACCCACTCCAGTATTCTTGTTGGACAATCCCAGACAGAGGAGCCTGGTGGGCTACAGTCCATGGGGCCACAAAGAGTTGGACACGACTGAGTGACTGAACACACCCACACAGTGTAGGACGAAAGACTGAGTTCCTGTATGTAAACTCCATCCTATGTTCAACTCAGCTTTATAGAATTTGAGACGCTTCACTTTAATATCCAATTGACCTTTAACTGGAGTAACTTCTATTTATTTTCAAATTTATAAGGTGTCCTTCCATTCTCTGTCAAAGTTAATAATCTAATATTTAAATGTACTATATTTTAAAATGTACTTAGAATATGTATAATATAAAAATGTACATTAAAGAACGGACTTTCAGACACCAAGAAGTCTTACATAAAGACAAAAGTATTTTGTAATGAGGTGGCTCTATCTGCTAAGTTCAGACAATTCAACTATTATTTTTAAACACTATGCAACATGATTTGGTCCCTTAGTCACTGGTCATAGACTATTAATACTTCCCCCATAAAGACAGACTCACATTTTCCTAATAGATCTTCTTTCTTCTTATCTTCAATGAGTATGAAAGTGAAAGTGAAAATGAAGTCGCTCACCAGTAGTGTCCAACTCTCTGCGACCCTGCGGACTATAGCCCACCTCCATCCCTGGGATTCTCCAAGCAAGAATACTGGAGTGGGCTGCCATTTCCTTCTCCATTCAACGAGTATACATTACCCCAAATAGAATACCCAAATATAATAATGACCTATACTTCAAAGTAATCTCTTATCCATAAATGAATGTGAACAAAATCAGCTGGTTTCTTATCTCAGTTTTTATAGCAAACATTAATCTCCTAGACATAAAGTTATCAAATTAACAACACTATCTAAATTCAAATGCTCAGAGTTTAAAAATACTAGTGTGACTGTAACTCAAACCCAGATTTCTCACTTTAACCAGAAAATTATATCTGGTCAAAAAGACAGTCATAGATTTGATATAACTGACAAACTGCTTAGATCTTAAGTGTTAAAAGCTTTAATCTTGTCTAAATATTTCAACTCAGAAAAAAAGAACTTACAAAAATGTGTCTGTTACAATGTCATATATCAAAATTTGTTTAAAGGACATGGTGCCCAAGCTACTACAGTCTCTGCAGAGACATCTACTTGAAAATATTCAGCTGAAAAGAGTTTATATTAGCAACAAATAACCAACCACCTCTCTCAAAAAAAAGATTTTAGTAACTGCCCAGATAATCATAAATGAAATATTTATCCCTGTCAATGTTACTAATAAAAACCAAGTGCTGTAACACACTAGTTCACCATTAAGTTCTTTATAAATTATTTTTAAAACCGGACTTTGAAAGTAAATAAAAGATTTTAAGAAATTTATAAATGTGAGTGGTTCTGAATGAATCACAGCAGCTCCCATTTGCCTTTATAAGTATTCCAATCTCTGTTCATGAGCCCTAAAATAATCCATTAAATCCCTCCTAGGTCTCTGTAATTGATGACAATTAGAGTCAGCACCTGAAGAGCAGTTATGACAAAACATTCCAACCATCTGTATTTGGGATGTATTTTTGTTAACTTCCCTTTCCATGAATTCACCCCAAACAAAATAGGCAACCAGACATCATGGACTCCAACCCTGAACTTCTACCCCTGTTTCTATCTACTCAGAATTCCTTTCTAGTAGATCTGTATGTTCAGATGCGGAAGATACCAAAAGACATTCCAAGAAAGAAACCACCACAAACTGCAGGGGAGAAAAATGGAATTATCAGCCCATTTACATATAAAAGAGGGAAGAGATATATATACAACTGCTTGCGTATTCATAGAAAATTTCAGGAGTGACTGCAGTGTTCTAGGCTGAATAGGTTGGGAAATTTTACTTCCATTTATGACCTTTTACAGCATATGACCTAGACAGCATATTGAAAAGCAGAGACATCATTTTGCCAACAAAGGCCCATCTAATCAAAGCTATGGTTTTTTCCAGTAGTCATCTATGGATGTGAGCTGGCCTATAAAGAAAGCTGAGCACCAAAAAATTAATGCTTTTGAACTTGGGTGTTGGAGAAGACTCTTGAGAGTCCTGTGGACTGCAAGGAGATCCAATCAGTCTATCCTAAAGGAAATCAGTCCTGAATATTCATTGGAAGAACAGATGCTGAAGCTGAAACTCCAATACTTTGGCCACCTGATGCGAAGAACTGACTCACTGGAAAAGACCCTGATGCTGGAAAAGTTTGAAGGCAGGAGGAGATGGGGACAACAGAGGATGAGATGGTTGGATGGCATCACCAACTCAATGGACATGAATTTGGGTAAACTCCGGGAGTTGGCGATGGACAGGGAGGTGTGGCGTGGTGCAGTTCATGAGACTGCAAAGAGTCAGACATGACTGAGCGACTGAACTGAACTGAATGACCTTTTAGATTATTTTAATTTTTTACCATCATCCTGCACTATGCTATTTGTAATAGTAAAGATTTAAAATCCAGAACTGTTGTTTCTTGCTCCTCACATTAGAGAAGACCCTAGGAGCACAGCTTCTTGAAGGCCCCACACAGGCACCAGCCTAAAATGAGCAGCTACCAATAAACTATATATATATTCCACCTCCTTCCTGAGATGGGGTATCAAAGGCTTATATTGTTTTAAAATACCTCATGAAATAGCATAGGAGGAAAAAAACAGAAAAGGTAATAGGATAATGCTGTAAAATGCTACTATCACTCATTCATTATTTAATTCAAAAGTGAAAGTTTTCAAAACATAAGAATAGCCAGTGTGCCAGTAGCAGGTCACTAAAAATATATGCAGTAAGAATACAAAAACTAACTCAGACAAGAAAACTAGGGTTTAAACTACCTTTAAAGAATTCAAAGTCAAATAAATACTCAACCTCTTATCCATTTCAAGAGCAGTACTATTTTTTGGGGGTGGGGGGAGGGAGCTACATTCCAGAGATGGTTACCAAACACACCATTTCCTCTACCCATGGCAGGCATGGTTAATAAATTAGGTCATTCTTTTTTTCCACAAGCCCAGGCGTGACCTCAGAATCCTCCTTAACACTTAACACAGTGCTGTCACTGTGTCAAAACTCAGATGAACGATGCTGTCTATTTGCCCTATAGGTCCTCTTTTCACACTTTTTTCTTTTCTTTTTCATCAAATTACTGGAGAAAACGAACATAAGACCAATCTCTTCAGAATACATGAGAAGAAAGTTTATAAAACACTTCACTGAAGTCAGAAGTTTGTGTTTCATTCAGCCTTGGGATCTCTGAACCAAATTCTAATTTTTAACACATACACACACTCATTCTTCAGATCAAACTCTAAAACTTCACTGAAGAATAACACTTTAAAAAAAACTAAGTGTTAGTTAGCAGGAGATAGTTCTGAATGAACCAATGTCAAAATAAGGATGGGAAAGGAGTCTACACTCCCTTATCTGACTCTTGGAAGAATAAGCCAATAAATGCAAAGTGACTACAGGGTAATTTTAAAAGATTTTTAAATGCTCAAACCAGATGTTCTTATACAGGATATACAAAGCAGCTTCTGCAGAAACCAGACTCAACCAGCTAATGACAATTACACTGTGCACAGACTGAAATGCAGCTGTTTTGAGAAACTTTGTTCCCTGATTATAGCCGGTTGTCAGAAACTATCAGTTACCACTAACAATGTTAAGTCACCAAAAAATTTTAAAGTACAGTTTAAAAAAAAAATCCAGACTTCCAATGTTGTACATTTGAAGATCTAGATGACTCATTTAACAACAAAAACTGCATTTACACATCATCTGAATTATATATTAAAACAAACATTTCATCACAGTTGTACAAGTCTTGTTAGTACAGTCATGGAAATGTAAGACAGTCTCAATACCGAGCAGCAAGGTCTGCAAAGTATTCTCTGAGGCTAAAGCTGAAGACAGTCTCAGCCATGGATTGTGTCTACAGGACATCTTCCCCAAAGAAACATATAAAATCCTAACTTAATCTCTAGAAAATGTTTTGGAGGTAATTTACCTTTCCTAATTTTAAAAAGAAGTACGGAAAAACAAATAAATAAATAAAAAGAACTACGTACAGTAAGTTCTGGAGAGGTTAGGCAGCAAGAGCAAAGACACAGAGATGGGTCGAGGGCAAAGCCAGAGGCTGAATCAAAGACCCATCCCCAAGGTGGGTGGCCTCCTGTGCCATCCATCCTCCTCCCAGGGGATGGGACCATGGACTTCCTGCTCCTGGGCACCTCCTGAGATTTAGAAAGAGGTTATCGCAAAGATTAAGGCCATGGACTACACGGTATCAGGGGTCAGACAACTAAAATGTACTCAACAGTCTGTTAACTTAGAACTTGAAACATACTTCCTGACAAGCTGATGTTTAGATGGCTGCAAATACCATTTTGCCTGCTGGAGCAGACACAAGGGAGAGCTGGACAGAGTGCACACGAGTGGCTCCCTGAACACTACCACACGGCTACGTGTCCTCTGAGCAGCAGGTACTCACTTCCGGTTGGTGTGACACACACCCTATGTGGAGAGACATCACACTCCTCTGGATACGTCTCCCTCTGGATACAGTCCCAGGTCAAAATGTATATTCCCTCACACAGGGCTTCTTGGCCTGGCCTCCCAGCAGGGTGTGACTACCCAGCCGTCTTTTGCAAGGTACATGGGGTCCTGTATTATACATCCTACCCTCAAAGGCTAGTCTAGGAACCAGAGAGTTAGGATCCATTGCCCTGAGATGAGTTAAGTGCCTTCATACTCATCAAACAAACTTCTGATTTCAACTTCTTGTTTCAGTTTCCTATCAGAAACGGAATTCAGTCCCAGCAGAAACAATCTGGTGACTACCTAAAACTGTATCACTATACTATACTACAGGCTTCCCAGGTGGCACTAGTGGCAAAGAACCCGCCTGCCAATGCAGGAGCCGTAAGATACATTGGTTCAATCCCTGGGTCAGAAAAATCCCCTGCAGGAGGGCACAGCAACCCAATCTAGTATTCTTGCTTGGAGAATCCCGTGGACAGAGGAGCCAGGCAGGCTAAGCTCCACAGGGTCACAAAGAATCAGAAATGACTGAAGAGACTTAGCACGCACGCATGCACATACTACACTACAGGTACATGCTGTCCTACAGGAATATATACTATTGTACAAGTTTTCAATATATATATAGGTATGGCTGTGTCATTATAAATCAGGGGTCTACAACCTGCTGTTGTTCAATACACAAGAATAGTTTTTACGTATTTAAATGGTTTGGGAGAGGGAATCAAAAGAACATTTCAGAACACCTGAATATTATCCCAAATTCAAATTTCACTATCTGTAAATAAAGTTTTATTGGGACACAGTCACAACCATTCATTTACTTTTTGTCCACTGTTTGCTTTCGCACTTACGATGGCAGAGTTGAACAGCTGTAATAGGGACTATCAGGCCCACAGAGGTTAAACTATTTGCTATCTGGCCCCTTTACTAAAAAAGTTTACTGATCTCTGCTTTAAATCAACAGACTGGCAGTAAGGGGGTAAGAGGGTGAGGTAGGAGGGTTGTGATCTAAGCAACTTAAATTAAATCCATGTCTAGAAACTTGTGAATTTTTCTCAAAGGAAAACCCCTGAGGCTCCTTCTTGGGGCCAGTGTACACTAAGTTATAAAAACTAATAAACTTATCTGATTTTCAAGCCAGTAACCAATAAGCAGAAAAATGACTATTCTAGACAGGCATTTTAACTATACTGTGTGGTTTAACAGTGATGTAAGAGGGTAAGAGAGAAATCATAAAAAGAAGTCACCAGAATTTAAATGCCAAATTGAAATCCAAGGATGCACTTAAAAGTATTCATCCAGACCCTGAAATGACATGTAAATTTTTGAGTAACTCACTTTTTCTGCTGGAGAGGTTCCACAGGTTTTGGATCTCAAGTGTCCTTGACCTTAAAAAAGTCACAAGTCACAAATACTCAGCCTACACATCTAAAGTGCATCTTTTTATTTCAGCACTGAAATAACTGATGGTCATAAAAATGACCATGACTAATCAAGAAAAATCTTAAATCATGTTAAGTGTACTTTGTGCTAAACAAACGCAAATCAGGCAGCTCAAACTCCAGCAACTTGTTAACCTTGCCAATTCTTGCTGCTTACTCTGGAGTAAGGAGTAAAAGAAAAAATGTTCATTTTATTCTTCAGTTTGGACTCTCATCAGTGAAATCTTCACTTAAAATAACTGCTTAGAAACTGTCTTCGAAGCTGTCATGGATTTTCAAATTAATAAAATCTCCTGTGCAGACATTATTAAATGTCTGATCCTATGCAGATCAGTATTAAAAACTATATATTACTGCCAGTTGGAAGTGCATTCAAAACAAGAGAAAACTGATTTAATTCCTTCAACAAAATCAGCCTGAAAGAACCTAAAGTTTAAAAAATGAACTTACTTTAACTGCCTTCAATCACCTTAACAGTCTTTAACTCTACCTGAAGAACCAAAAGCAAAAAAAGTAAACATGTAACTTGTTTTAGAGTATTCATTAAAAGCTTGGTCCTTGAACATTTGTTAAGTGCACATAATACACCACTAGTCTAGAGTTAACAGAAGACTCAAAAATGGAAATACCCACTCTTCCTATGTTTGTTGCTTTCAGGTAAGGAAGACATCCTGAATAAACTTTCAAAGTCTAGGCTAGATAAAAGCCAAGCCACAATAACATGGCCAGAGTCACAATCAGCATTCTCTTAGACTAAATTTTCTCTCTGTTCCATGGCAATCAACCCTGCCCGAACTTAAACAAGATGCCACTTCAACTGAAAGGTAAAAAAGGGCTCCAGGACCAGAGTTTACTTATTCCATCAGAATCAACCATCTGTGAAAATACCAAAATATAAATCCCTCACAATCACATATCAATATTCTTTGTATAAATACACCAAGCAAATGGGATTCCCAAATTGGCAGCTAGTAAAGAATCCACCTGCGATGCAGGAGACCCGGGTTCAATTCCTGGGTCAGAAGACCCGCTGGAGAAGGGATAGGCCACCGACCTCGGTATTCCTGGGCTTCCCTGGTGGCTCAGCTGGTAAAGAATCTGCCCGCAATGCAGGAGACCTGGGTTTGGTCCTGGGGTTAGGAAGATCCCCTGGAGAAGGGAAAGGCCACCCACTCCAGTATTCCAGACTGGAGAATTCCATGGACTGTATAGTCCACAGGGTGGCAGAGTCAGACATGACTGAGTGACTTTCCCATTCACTTTCACCAAGCAAATAGCAAGATTCTCAATTGTCTCAACTTTTTGAAATTTTATATACTATATATAATAAACCTATCAACTGTCCAAATTTTAAACACATTACCAAATAAAGCGCTGCCAGGTCTTCATATGGGCTTCCCTGGTGGCTCAAACAGTAAAGAATCTGCCTGAAATGCAGAGACCTGGGTTCAATCCCTGGGGCAAGAAGATCCCCTGGAGAAGAGAGAATGGCTACCCATTCCAGTATTCTTGCCTGGAGAATTCCATGGAGAGAGGAGCCTGGCGGCTATAGTCCATGGAGTTGCAAACAGTCAGACAAAATGCTTTTACAATGCTTTCAAACTGTGATGCTGAGGAAGACATCTGACGGTCCCCTGGACTGCAAGAAGATCAATCAGTCAATCCTAAAAGAAATCAACCCTGAATATTCCCTGGAAGGACTGATGCTGAAGCTCCAATACTTTGGCGACCTGATGAGAAGAGCCGACTCACTGGAAAAGACACGCTGGGAAAGATTGAGGGCAGGAAGAGAAGGGGGTGACAGAGGATGAGATGGTTGGATGGCATCACTGACTCAATGGACATGAGTTTGAGCAAGCTCTGGGAGACAGTGAAGGACAGGGAAGCCAGGCGTGCTGCTGCCCATGAGGTCGCAAAGAGTAGGACACGGCTTAATGACTGAACAAGGTCTTAATATAGAGAAAATCAGCTGAACACTAAAACTTTAAAGGAAACAACTGTCTCAGGAACTAAAACTTTCCCCATTAAGGTTCCTATCGGGCTTCTGATACAATCTAAGAAACTAACAACTCCAAGCAAAGTCCGCCTTTATTTGAAATTTTTTTTAAACTTACTGTTAAACAAGGCAACAGTGTTCTGTCACAAGCTTGAAGCGAGACGAAAGTAGTTTAACACTGGTATAACTCCCACTGTTTGACCAATTAAGTCAAGCTTTTCAATGCCAATCCAAATAAGCGGCAAGATATTGACAAAAGTGTTATATTTTCCTCTAGAGAATGTCTTATTTTATTAACCATGCAGGAAAACTGGGCATATAATGCAAATTCTTACAGACCATGAACTGTAATAGTGTAACAGGTGCCCCATATGACTGAGGAAAGAGCTTCACCAACAGAAAGGAAGCAAGCAAGCAGAACTGTGAGAGTCATCCGTCTCCTCCTCACTCCTGACAAAGCCTAAAAATACAAGATTTGGTCAGTGTTTGATGTCTAGATGTTTGTTGTTCTAACCACCTCAGTACTGAAAGTTAATTTTTTTCTCACCAAGTGTGCAGATAAATGCACCACGCAAATTTCTTTAAAACCGTTTTCAAACAAATAATCTCCAAACTGAAGACTCTAAATTACACACAAAAAATGCTACTTTAATTCTAACTTTTTCAAATCCAGTCATGATTAACTCGGAAGACATGCCTCCTCAATGTCAGAGGTTCTGTCAAAAAGTTACTACAGATTAGAATCTACTTATAGGAAATAACGAGATGCAATGATCTTTGATTGGACAGTGTTTTAGACAAAGCCACTGTTATATTTGGAGGCGACGTAAGAAAATCTGAATATATCCCAAATAGACACGCTAGCTAACAGGAGGAAAAAACACTCCTTACACAACTGTACAGACAGTGTGATTCATTATACGTATGTATACACAATTATCTGGAAAATGGTAAAATGATGACTTCTAGGTGATAGGAATGTGTTTTTATATTTGCTTCTATAGTTGAAAACATGTACATGTAACACCATTTCTGTAATAATACTTTAAGCTACTAAGGGCTCTTTGAAGTAAAAAATCAATTATTTATGAAGGTGAAACACATGGAGATGTGTTTGTATTCTCACCAAGTCCTCCAAGTTTTGTTTGCTTTTTTAGTTAATCCTTCTACCCAAAGTCTCTGGGCTAAGCAACTGTTGATTCTAAAATACAACATGTCCTTAAAATCCAAAAAGTTTTTTCTCCTGTTCCCACTTTTCACACACTCATCATTTTTCACTATTTTCCCTTTATAGCTACTCTTTCAACCTCTGCAACAGGAAACGAAAATATTCACTTATACGCTGAAAACCGGTCTGGTGATGGAGGAGGAACTTGTTGGCGGGGGAATCTTGTTCTTTCTAAATGAACATACATCCACTTTTGTCGAAGTTAAAAATCTCTGTTACAACCCACTCAAATTTTCTTCTTAGAAAGCAGCCTATGACCTTAAGATGGAATCAAGTTCAAATTCTACTGAAACCTTTATCTCTGGCTGCTCTGAGGAGGTATGTATGCCAGCTTATCAAATACACGTATAGAAACACATAAACTTAAGGGAGAAAACAAAATAACAAAGTCAATCTGATTTAAAAGTGACATTAGATGAGATTGAAATCTTTGGGACAAAAGGGCATTAAGAATTTTCGGGTGCAGGTATTTGCTACACCAAGTGTCACACACAGAACATGCAGTGTATCTGTCCAGTATGTGTTGCCCACTCTACTACGGTAAATTATTTTATCAAAAGTGTTGTCAGTCTAAGTATAGTTACACTGAACGCTCCCTTTCTCCAGCTAAAAGTGATTAAATCTTGATTAGCGGCGATCTGCTCAAACACAGCTTCCTAATCTCTAACCACTGGTGGATCACTACCTAAACCAGCTTCCAGAGAAGTAATTTCTCTGTATCTTAAAACTAGTTCATTAACTTTGAAAGGTATTAGCCTTGAGGTACAAGTAACTAGAGAGCTAGCCGTTCACAGCGTGTTTTCTAAAAAGGAAAAATAGTTCACCTAATAAAAACCTTTGGGAAAGAAGCCCCTAAGCATTCCCATTAATGGAAACTTCAGATTCTCTCTCAATTTCCTAAAAATGTAGCCGTCTTAAGTCATTCAACTGCAGCTATCACTTTACAAAGAGAAAATTTAAATTCCCCCTCGGCTGTGGTAAATAGAAGGCGACAGACCCTCGCCCCCGCCAAAGCGAGGTGGGGCGCCTGCCTCCTAGTTACTAGAAAACCAGCCAAAGCTGCTTTTAAACGGTCTCGTGGTGACGACGCATTCCTAACGGGTTTCGAAGGCACGTTTAAATCGCCCGCTTTTTTGTTCGCTCGCTGCATTCACCCGGTGCCGGGACTACGGCCGCCCCCGCGCGCCGGGGAGGGGAGCCCAGGGTGGGAAAGCCGGGGCGGAGTGATGGGGTACGACCGGGGAGGGGGGCCCGGGGCGAGGAGAGCCGGGGGCGGAGGACTCTGGGATGCAGAGCCCATGCCGGGGGGAAGGGAGGGGCTGGAGAGAGAAAGCTGAAGACCCCAGGAAGGCGGGGACCCCGGGGCGGGGAGAACTGGGCCGCCGCCCCGCACCGGAGAAAGCACCGCGCGGCGCCCGCCGGGGTGTGCGCAGAGCCGCGGCTTCGCGCAGCGACGCCGCCCCCTCCCTCTCTCCCTCGTCGCCGCCTCCTCCTCCTCCTCCTCCCAAGGCGACAGAAACAACAGCGCGGGAGGAGGGGAAAGTAACTCCCGGCACCTCCGCCGGAATTAGCCCCGGTGCAGTGATGACACCTTCTCGTGGCGCAATCAAGCCCCGCTCCCTCCGCAGCGGCGTCCCCGCCGCCGCCGCCCTCTCCGTTTGAAAGTGGCCACCCCCCGCCGCCGCCGCCGCCGCTCCTCCCGCCCCGCCGCCGCCAGCTGCACCAATCCGCTCGGCCCCAGTTGCAAATCAAACGCTCCCTCGCGTCTAGAAGCCACTTGCGCCGCTGGAAACGGCCGCGCCGTCCCCCCCCTCCCCGAGTCCCTCCCGGGCGGCACCTTCAGACTGGGGCGGGCGCGCCGGCGAGAAACGGCTGTGAGATGGGAGCGGGAGCAGCGGTGACGGCGAGCAGCTCCGAGAGGACTCGGCTCCCGCTCCCGCCCCCAGACAGTTCTGGAAACTGTGTATCACCTCTGTCACAGGAAGCCATCCGGCGAGGAAGGCGGCGCGGAACCAACAAACAAACGCCTGCGGCCGCCCGCCGGAATCTACGCGGGGACCGCGACGGGCTTCGGGCCGTTCCCCGGGCGTGAGCGCGGTGGCCGCCCCCGCGCCGCGGGCTTTGTGCGGGGCTCCCGCGGCGCGGGCGCGGTGGGCCAGGCGTCCCCGCCCCCGAAACCCCCCACCCCGGGCCCCGGCAGCGCTGCTGGGACCGTTAGGTGACGCTCCAGCGCGGCTGAGAAAGCAGCGCCTCGGCCGCCGCCCGCCCGTCCCCATTTCCACATGGAGCCGCCTCTCCTCCAGCGCCAGAGGCGGGCCACAAAAGTTGGCCCCGGGGCCACCCAGCACCTGCCCACGTGCCGCGGAGGCTAGCTCCCGGGTCTCCCCCGTCCTTGCCCCCCCGCCGCCCTCAGCCGCCAGGTCACCTATTACCGCTGGGAGGGGAGAGAGGCTGCTATTTAAACGCCCGCGGAAGTTGAGGCACCCCCACTGGCGGGTGCCGTGCACCTGCCTCCCGCCGCCGCGCTCCGCCACTTTGAGCAGCAGCCGCGTCCTCGGCCCCGCCTCCTGCCCGCAGGCGGGCGGGGGGAGCGGGAAGGAGGTGGAAGGGATCGAATTTCTCCAGCAAATGGGACCGTTCCGACAGGATTCGGTTCCCCGGTCAACATTCCACATTCCATCCCTCTCCCGCATTTGCAAGCCAGCGCCAACAACCAGGAAAGCCTGCTGGCTACAGAACAACAGCCCCCCAACTCACAAATACACACTCACAGGCGCAGGACACGTGCACTGAAGGGCTTCGCAACTTGCAGTCCCGGGGTGCACACTGCACGTTTTCAGGTGGACCAAGCGACACGACGCCACCCTCACAATTTGCAGACGGTGCCAAAGGTTGCAATTTGCTATCCGTTTTAAGTTCATGGTTAATCGGTAGTTTGGTCTACCAATGCAACTCCTTCCTAATTTCACCGATAAAGGGTTTTACACTTCACAGGCAGTCTGGCTGTAAGTAAAAGGTCCGTTCACTGGAAACCCAATTGGGAAGAATCTAACTGCTAAACTGTCCCTGCACCCCCCACCCCTCCCTCACTGCCCTTGAATTGATGCAATGAATAATTTGGACATGTGTTGACGCGGTGATAAGAGATAGGGCTGCACCTACCCTACACAGATGTACCTATATCCACACCTATGTTTGGACTATACAGTCGACGTCCCTTCCCCCCGCACCACCACCACGGTCACACACACTCTGGATTCATATATGTACCCGGACCTTGTTCTGCCATTGCCATCTGTCTACCAAGTTGCTATTATGCTTTCCACTTCCATGCAACCTAATGCACTTTGGCTGTTTAAAAAATTCTATAACTAAAGCCAACTAAACTGGGTTTCTGCTCCTGAACGCGTTTTAATTGATGATTCGCCTGAAAACCGCATGTTCTTCGCAAATCCAAAAGAAAAAGCTCTTAAGTCTTCAGCCCCCAAAACTGAAAAATAATCATAATAAAACTTACTGATCCAACACAGATCAATTCTCAGGATCCAAAAATCATCCTCTCCTCCTCCTCCTCTGGCCCCCGCCCCGGCAATGCCCAAGTTACTGGTGGGATAGTAACGCTGCGCTCGGCGGCTGCCGGCCCTCCCTCCTTCGCTACATATCGAGAACCCAATCTTTTGGCGCCATATTAATGACGTACTATATTATTTCCACTAGGCAGCGACCTTCGGCATTAAATTACTCCCGAGAACTCCCGAGCAAAGCAACAAAACCATCAAATATGGCTGAGCCTCTCAGCTCGTCCTGCAGCCGCCGCCGCTGCCGCCGCCGCGGGATCGGAACGCGCACACGGACCCACACGCGGACACGCGCGGACTCTCGGTCGGCGCGCCCTCCCCGCGCGCCCCCCGCGGCCCGCGCGCGTACCTGCTGCGGAGGGGTTCGGCCGCGGCGCTGGGCTCCTCGCCGCTCGCTCCGCGCCGCATGAGTTCGGGCCGCGGCGGGCTGGCGGACGGAGTGGCGGGCGGGGAGCCGGGCGGGCCCCTGCTCTCGCCGGCGCACACACACCCGGCGCTCGCGCAGGGAGGCACTCTCGGACGAGCGTTTGGCTTGTTATGGAGGAAGGACTGTGTGAATCAAACTCATTTCTGGGTCACTGCTGCCACAGGGGGGAGCACTTTAATCCCTTGCCAAAACGAGAGGGTGGGGACGGGAGGGCGGAGGGAGCGCGCCGGGAACCGCGGTGCGGGGGGCTCTGTCCCTCGTTAACTCTTCGCGGCCCTCGCCGTAGCAGGCTCGGCCTGTGTCAGCAGGGGCTTGCAAAGAGCCGCATGCTTCAGCTTTTAAAAGCTCTTCCTTCACCTCTCTTGTGAGCCTAGACTTTCTTGAGCTGTCTCCAAGAAGGGTGGTGGGCTTTTAAATTATCCCTTTCAAACTCTCCCAGTCTGAACTCTTGTTTGACATCACTGCACTAGAAAAGGATTCTTTCAAATTATTTAAAATTATGTAGATTAAATTGTGGCTATTAAGGAATGTAGTTTGGGTGAGAGGTTTTATTTTTAGATTGAATGGAAAAATAAATAGTTCTTTCGTAGTAACAGTTTTGGGGAGCTGCGGGTTATAATGACATTTTTAAATATAGAAAATCCAGTTTTGGAGCTGGAACACTTCTTTACCTAAGTTTGTATCGAAATGATAATTGCAAATAAGCATTAATTCATTAGGAGACAGTAAGTATTTGTAAGTTGACACCACCGTTATGTTACACTGTGTTACAGAACTGGACATTGTCTTCCAAATAGGGAGAATTGAGCCTAATGCTAAAACTGGAGCTACAGACTAACATAAAATTAGTCAGATTAATTCAGGGGTATTTATGTGTGAAAAAGGTATGATTACTGGTTTTCTGCAGAACGCAAACTTTTTCATGTGGAGATTAACACACTTCTCTCATGAAAGTACAAAAGTGTTAGCCGCTCAGTCATGTCCAACTCTTTGCGACCCCATGGACTGTAGTCCACCAGGCTCCATGGGATTATCCAGGCAAGAATACTGGAGTGGGTTGCCATTCCCTTTTCCAGGGGTTTTCCCGACCCAGGGGTCAAGCCCTGGGGTCCTGCATTGCAGGCCAATTCTTTATCCTCTGAGCCACCAAAGAAGCGCTTTTCTCTCATGGACCCCCTTAAAGAAATGAGTCTATATGATATTCTGCTTCAAAAGGGAAAAGAAAAAAAAAAAAAACTGGGGTACAGGTTGAAAATACTATTCAATAATCCAGAACATAGATCACTGATTACAAAATTGAGTACCAAACCCAAAGGCATACTTATCCACTGGAAGAATTCTTCTGAATATATCAGGTTTGGTTTCACAATATCACACACCAACCCATCCACCCACATCAGGATCATAGTAATCTGATAAATGTGGGAAAACAAAACTAATTGAGTCTTTCAATTATTTTTCAGAAAGCAAAGTAAACCAAAGGAAATCTTAGGTATATGTCCTTTTTCTCTCTTGCCTGCTTCACTAATGAAGTACAAAGACACCTTATCAGTCCTGTTTATGTGCTCACTTAATCCCACATATGTAAAGCACCATGCTATCATTATTACTGTTATTAATGTTGCCCTGAAGTTACTGCTGTTTTCTTTGGTTCACTTTACACATACTCTACTGCAGAAGTAAAAGGACACATACTTCATAGCCAGACAGACCCTGAACTGAATCTGACTCTACATGTTGTCAGCCATGCAACTGTGGGGTAAATTACAAAACTTCTCTGAGCCTCAGTTTCTTCCTCAGTAATAAAATGGGGTTAACAGGCCCTACCTGAAGGGTTGTTAATTGGAATAACTCCATAAACACGCCCAGCAGAGACCCTGGCAGTAGAGAGCCATTCTTCCTATCTCTCATTCTTGGTCTTCTCGAGCCTTTGAAGACTGCAGCTTTTCCACATTCCAGGGAAACTTACTTCACTCATTCCCCTGCAAAAAATAAAAATAAAAAATAAACTACACTTGCCATTCAGCCTTTTTTTTTTTTTTTCTGACTATCCCCACTCCCAAAACATCAGGCGACAAAAATGAAAGTGTGCTGAGTAAATAGATGAGAATAAAAGGGGGTAAAAGAATACATGAACCCTCAACACTGATTAGATGATTAAGGTGGATGGTCCCAGGAACATAATAAGGTAGTGCCATGTGCCATAAACAGCCTTGGACTAAAAGTCTGCAGCCTCCTGTCAACTCACACTATGACTCTGGACAAATGTCTTTGGATCTTAGTTTCCCCACTGAGATGATAGACAAGATGAAATTCAACACCCCTTGTTTTATTAACATTCAGTAATTTCTGATTGTTCTTACCAAACTTACAAGTTGATGATTATTTGTAGAAGTGGAGGACAACTTGTATCAATAAAGAATGTGTGAAAACAATTCGTTATTAATGATCAGTGATTGACATTTTTTAAATAATAAATGTCTTCTGCCAGATCACAAAGGAAACGTTTATACACCCTATTTCTAAAATGGGACAGCAGTGTCTTGTGGCAGCATATTTAAAGAATAAGTAGTACTAAGCTGGCAATTAGGAAATGAGTTTCTGCTAACACTCTGTCACTTATTATCTTAACTTACCAAATCATTCATGATCACAATTTCCTGGTTTCTAGAATGGTCCTGTCAATTCACACTTTATTATCAGAGATAAAAAGGACATTCAAGAAAATAGGTACAAAGTAGTCAGTGTAGTTATCAAGATTCAAGTCTTTTCTGATCTGATCAGTGTTCATGGTGATAATTACCATTCTGTATATCGCTTTCATTTTGCTATTGGCATACACAGTTTAATTATTCCCTTCCATAATAATAGGTTTATAGAAATACTGAATACATATATTCATATTCCTAATTTTGAAATCATACATGATTAAACTTATAAATATTTACCTAGTTATTTCATTTGTGTCTACTCTTCAGGTAAAGAATTATAAAACCTTGATACGAAATTCAGAATTGTTCATTTTTGAAATGAAGTAGATATGTATGCTAAAACCCTATAAATCTCATTCCTTCAAAGAAATTGAGCAAGACATTCTTCCTGGCAAATACCATTGCCAATTGGTAAATGTTATGACATGTGTATATACAATTTTTATTGCACAAGTGCTCTCATGGATAAAAAGAGTTGTGTTCTAAAAGTTTATATGTACTTTAATTGTCTGGAACTTTTCATTTATTCCCCAATACCTTGTTACAAAGCGAGCTTAAGTTGTCAAGTAGTTTTAAAAATAACTCTGATAACTAAATGACAGAAAAGAATAACTTTTTTGAATGATATTATTTGGGGAACTGAGCTCCCTGTCTAACCAATCAGTGAAGTCACCAGTCATGAACAGCCTGGTAATCCCTCTGAGTAGGTGGTTACAGCACAGAAAATGATTGGAAGACCAGTGACCAAGATGCTTTCTTGCAGGTGTCAGGACTGACTAAATTATTGCCTTTCTTGAGGTTCTTCATTTTTGGTTTTTTTTTTTTTTTTTGCTTGTCTTTGATTTGGTTATTTTAATTTTGTTGATTTTCATACTTTTAGCACAATGCAAGATATCAAAGAGAAACAAGTCTGACAGAGAGACGGAAGAGGAAAACTTAATTCAGCCAGATGGAAATGTCCAAGACTGCATAGGTTCAAAATAGGAGAAGCTTTTCTCAATCATGAATGGAAAACATGATGGAGAGAATTTTCAAATTTTAGAAAGGCAAAGGATGATGATAAATCGCACCTATAAGGGTAACGATTATAAACATTGCCATATATTTTTCCGGTTTTTTTTTTCTAGGCATTTTTAATAATGTCACATATTTGAATGATGTCACGTATTTCATTTTACAATGTTTCTTTCACTTCTTTCATTTTTATCTTTTCAGTATTTTACTTTTTAAAGTACTTTTTTTTTCAGGTCTTGGCCAGCCTGCATACCATAACTTCATCTACAAGCCACCTCAACCATATGTTCTCATAGTTACTCCCTCAAACTTGTCAACCATTGGAAAGTTTTGCCAAACTTAATATCAAATTCAAATATATCTCTTAGCCACTGCCTCTATGACTTCCAAATTTTGTTTCCCACGGACCTTTCTTCTTACTTAAAAAGTCACTCCAATCTACCCCTCCAGTCCTCTCTAATTAGATGCAGAGCAGTGGTAACTCAAAACGTGATCTCCAACCAGCAACAACAACTGCTCCTGAGAACTTGTCAGAGATTCATTACTTCCATCCCCACCCCAGACCTACTGAGTCAGAAAGGGAGATCCAGCCATCTGTGTTTTAACAAGCCTTTCAGATAATTCTGATTTGGGTTTAGCAACCACCTGAGTAGATTTTACTTTCATCCACCATGTTTGAGGTACATGACAAGGCAAGGGAGACAAGGATGCAAGTAAATAGGTAAGCAAGTCTATTCTCTGTCCCCAGTGATGGCGATGTAATAGCTTAGTCCTATTGGACTCTTGTGACCCCATGGACTATAGCCCACCAGGCTCGTCCGTAGGATTCTCCAGGCAAGAAAACTAGAGTGGACTGCCATTTCCTTCTCTAATTTTTGCCCTTAGGGCAGTTAAAAATACAAAGGGGTGATGACAATTAACTACAGGGTGTGGAGAAAGCATAAACCTAAAAAGATTACAGGTGTTAACCAGATTGGGGGTGCAGTGGGGATGGGGAGGGCGCTCTAGTGGTTTTCTTGATTTGGAGGTTTATTTTTTGTTTCTTAAATAAAGCCCCTGGCTTTTGTGTGGCAAAAGGATGGGGGTAGAGGTGAGACATGAGGTAGGGAGGCTAGTTAGGAGGCTTCTGCAGTTGCCAGGTGAGAGGCTTGGATGACAGCCGTGGATCATGCAAGGGAGACGACGAGTAGGCACAGCAGCCTGTGAGAGGGGCTTGGGGAACGCAGTCCAGCTCTCCAGGGGCCTTTGCTCTGGGCAAGGGAGAGCTTCTCCCCCTAGCCAGTTCGGTGTCCAAGGGATGTCTCTGGGGCTAATGGGGTCTCTGTGACATCTCAGAAGGGCGCCCACTTGGTAGAGGCAGTTGTCCCTAGAGGAAGTAACATCTAGGCAACCAAACAGAAGTCCTGTTGGGCAGTGAACAGCTTGAGCTGTCCAAGCCCTGTCCCTGCACACAGTATGGAGTCTGAAACTGTAAGCCCCCGGGCAGACAAGGAGGGGGCCCCAGTCAGGAGGACTCGGGCCCCTTGCAGGGTCCTTCTAGGCCCCTCTTCTCAGAAAAGCCTGGATCAGATTCCAGACCCCTCCTCTCTGGGGTCCCAGGGTCCCCACTCCAGTCTCTTTATCCCTCCACCGGAAAGCTCCATTTTCCTCTTTTCTTCTACAAAACACCTTAATGGTCCATTATAACCTGAGCCCAAATCATTAGCAAATGAAAAACTGGCTCCCATTTTCTCTAAGGCCACAGGATGTTGGGGAGGGGGGGTAGAGGGAGGAAGCTGGGAGGGAGGCACCCCCACACACACTGGTTTGGTTCCAATGTTAATGAAGCAAAGAAAAGGAGGTAAAGCCAACACTTTAGTTTCTGTGTTATAACCGTTTGATAATTCACTGTTTTTTTCCTGCCATGAGGCACATCTGTGTGTGATGGATTGGACGTCAGAGGTGAAGAAGCTAGAGTAAAAGATGGCTCCCAAGTCTCTGGCTTAGAGAACTGAGTGGACTCCTTCATTTGAAATTCCAACAGATGTTCATTAAACACTGAGCAGGGCTCGTGGTGAAAACTACAAACCCCTGCCTCTGGGGCAAAGGAAAAGAAGGAAATTCCTAAGGAAAGAAAATGCAATATAGTTCAGCTTGAGGAGGCAGACAGTTGAAGATGCCCACAAGGCCAATGGGATCAAGAGTCAGCTGTTCTAGAGGAAGGATGGGTTGTGAGTATTGGTTTAGTTTGTATTTAGTTGTATTTAGCTGTGAGTATTGTATTTAGTTATCAGCATAGAGAGGTTTACTGAGGTCATGGGAGTGGATGAGCTCAACTGGAAGTGTCTATAAAGTAAGAAGAAAACGGAGCCTAGGCTCCAAACGAGGGAGTCACCAGTAGCAGTCCAGGTTAATTGTCCTCATGCCTGAATCAGGATTTCAAAGTACCACAGGAGAAAATCACAGACCTGGGCTGGTTGTTTCCACAAGGTGTTCCACCACTTCCACCGTGTCCTGAAATCACTATTTCCCCAGACAGCTCACTCTCCTGTTCTCACTGGGATCTTTCTCAGAGCTTTCTCCCTGTCCTTGCTCTGCCATCCTGCCACTTCCCTAGGCGTTTTCAGCAGAGCTCCTAACCTACATCACACCAGTAACAGAAGCCACTGAAGAGGAAATCCTCTGATCTTCTAACACCAAACTTACAGAAGGTCTTTCCTACAGGCTCGCCCTCCCCTTTTTCTATCACAGTGGGATGCACATGTCCTTCCCACCAACTGGGCTCAGAATCCTGAGACTAGCTCACCTTTCCTGATCTCTTAATTCAAGATTATCCCTGCTCTTTCAGGTATTTTCTACTTCTCTGGCTACTAATTCCTTCCCTAACACATTTAAATAAACTTCTGTCTCCCACTAAAAACAAACAAACTCAAATCTCCCTTATTCTCTTTTATTTCTGTCTTCCCTTTTACAGTCACATGAAAGAAGATCACCATTGACATTCTTTCTTGCTAAATTCAGAAGCAATTTCTCATCCATATTTTACTTGACTTTTCACTTCCATTTGACACTTGTGTTGCGGTCCGTGCATGGGTTGGGGTCCTTAGTCCACTTTTATACCCAGGGTACAAGGACTGGGATGGGTCTTGCGGGTCATTTGCTGATAGGATGAGGCACAGATTCTGGGTAAGGCAAATACCTTTCTCCCTAGAGAAAGGGGTAGGAGGAGAGACAGGTTATACTGCTCAGGAGGACCTGAAATCTGTTAATAGTTACAACATGGGGGAGGGAAGGACGATAAGGGTCTGGTTTTTCTGTTCCTGCATTCCAAGACCCTCCTTGGTTTTATCTGCTCTTTCGTCCTTGGGTCACCACAACTTGTTCCTTTGTGCCTTGTTTCATGAAATACTTTCACCTTGAGGCAAGAGGTAGATGAGCACACCCCACCCCGACCCCACTGCGCACACCCGGGGTAAAACAATTGAAGATTTATTCCCTGTGGATCAAAACTCCAAGACCAGACATGTGCACAGACCACACATGTGCACAAAGGCTCCTTGGAGGCCAAAGGGGAGTTATGTCAAGGGATGTTCTACCCTTTTCGGTAAAATCCATCCTGGCTAAGAGAGGCCTGTGCACACATGGAAGGATCCTGAGATATACCAAATAGGGACTGTGAGCCAGACAAGTCAAAACGATTGGCCAAAGGAAACCTGGAAGAAATGCCCCATAAAAGTGAGTCATACTGCCATGAGGATGAGATTCAGCGACTCTCTCTCCCTGAGTCTAGCTGTGCGTCCGTCCACAAGTTCTGTATTTTTTCCTCTTAATAAAGAGTTTACTGGTTTCACTACTTTCCATCTTTGTGGGAATTCTTTTCTGGAAAGTCGAAGGGCCAGAGTCCATGTCACTGACCACTGGTCTAGTGGCTAGGATCTGGTACTTTCACAGCCGTGATCTGGCCTCAATCTCTGGTTGGGAAACCAAGCCCGGTTCCAAGCTGTTGCAGGTCGAGGCCAGCCGAGATCAACATGGCTTCCGTAATGTCAACAGTCTTCTGGTTTCTCTCCTATCTCTCTGCCCTCCTAATTCCCTTCCTGAGACTCCTCTTTCTCTTTGGTTAAAGCAATGCCTCAGACAAACTGTTTTTGAGTAAATGAGAAGCTTTCAAAAACTTCAGCTGAAGGAGTCATTTTGGTTCAGATATTTTACAAGAAAAAAGGAATGATTCACCAACCATGTTTAGAATGGATACAAAAAGAAAAAAAAAAAAAAAAAAGAACATCTGGTTAAAGATTATTAGGCTAGTCAATCAGCTGGATGGGTAACCCTAGCTTCCCAGAAGGAGTTCTCAGTCTTATTAAAGTCTGTCAGAAAACTGTTCACGCACTTTATCAGGAATGCTAATTGCTTCCCAGAAGGGGTTGTAAATTACATCACACAAAAAATTTCTGTCCCACACCAGCTTTGAGTTAATTTGCTTTCTCACTTTCAGTCTCTTAAATGTTGGTTTTCCTTAGGGTTCTCCCCTAAGTCCTACTCTCTTCTCATTCTACATGTATCTCCTCTCATGACCACCCCCCAAAACATACATCTGTATTTGTGTCTTCAACAACTTTTCTGAACACCCCGGATACTGGACTCCCCACAGGTGATTCAAACTTGGTGTACCCCAAAAATGAACTCATTTTCCCTCCCATTTCGTGACTCCCCATCTGTCCCAGATCTCAATAAGTGGTATCACCATCCATAGCTGCCCAAAGTGGGAGTCAGAACATCATCCTTGGCTCTTGCTTTTCCTTGACATCTCCTCCACCATCACCACTAATCCACTCTATCACCAGACCACATCTACGTCAGGTTTATCTCTCCACCCCTAAAGCCACCACCATCATCTCAGTGACTTAAACCACCACCTAACTGTCTCCAGTCCTGTCCTCTTCTAATTCATTCTCTATTCAATAGTCAGTGTGATCTTTTAAAGCAAAAATATGATTTACAGCATTCTCATTAACACCATTACTTGCCATTTTTTTTCTTTGTTTATCCTTAAGGATAGAATGTGTCATCAACATAACTACTTACCTTTGCTAGCTTCCTCCCTCCCCCTGCCTCCATGGCTTGTCACATTCCTTCAGTAGTATCCATTCAGAACCTTTGAAAATCTTAGCCCTAAACTTGGAACATTCTTCCCTATCTATACCACTTCTTCTGGCTCTAATTCACTCAAGTTCTACCAAAGAGACTTATCTTACCTCCCTAACCCCCACCTTTTTCTAAGGTTCCATGACACTCAGTATTATCACTATATTATTGGTTCTATCACTGTTTTGTCATTTTTTGTACCCCTCACTAGACTATCTGTGATTCAATGACTTTGTCAATTATTCTCTCCATTATGTTTCTAGTACTGGGCCTAACAGCTGGTAGGCAGTTAATGAATGTATTTAATGCAATGGATGAATGATCAATATATTTGTGTAATTAAATAGCCTCCAAAGCACCATTTAAAAAAACAGATAATGTTCATTCTTATTTTCTAATGCTGAAAGTATTAAATATGTTTCAGAGAAGACAAAATTGAAATCACCAAAAAGCTATTACTCAAAGATAATGACCACTAAAATTTTGATGTATATTTTTACTGCCTTTTGTATATTTGTGTGTGCGTATCTTAATAGACATGCATAGTTTAGACAAATGGGGTCATACTGTATTTGTATTTTCTGACAATATTTTACTTAGTTTATCCATATAGTTGGAGGTTTATGTTATTTCTGTGTTTTTGCTAGTAGAACGAGTATTTTAGTGAATATCCTTATATCCTTATAGTTCTATAATCCATGATTAGGAAAATGAAGTTTTATTGACAGTATAATATTCATCATATACATGAAATCTGAATGATTCCTGATTCTTTAATGTTACACATTTATGTTTTTCTAAATCCATATTTTTACAAATAAGGCTGTAAATATTTCTATGCATAAATTTTTGTTTATCTATTTTACCATTCTTGGGATAGATTTTGAAGAAGTAAATTACTAGGTCAAAAGTTTTAAGGCTTCAGACTCATTGTGCCAAATTGCTTTCAATGAAACAGGTTGTAATTTAGATTCACCATTGTCAATGATTGGGGACTTGGCTGCTGCTGAGTTGCTCAGCCGTGTCCGACTCTGTGCGACCCCACAGACAGCAGCCCACCAGGCTCCCCCGTCCCTGGGATTCTCCAGGCAAGAACACTGGAGTGGGCTGCCATTTCCTTCTCCAATGCGTGAAAGTGAAAAGTGTCTCTCAATAGTGCCGACTCTTAGTGACTCCATATCCTGTAGCCTACCAGGCTCCTCCGTCCACAGGATTTTCCAGGCAAGAGTACTGGAGTGGGTTGCCATTTCCTTCTCCAGGGGACTTGCTGAGTATTTGCCAATTATTCAGCATAGAGCTAGACTCTGTAGAGGGCGAGAAGTATGCTCTCAAAGAGACATGTATTTGGAAAGCTCCATGGGCTTCCCGGGTGACTCAGCAGTAAAAGAATCCTCCTGAAATGCAGGAGACATGGGTTCAGTCCCTGAGTCAGGAAGATCCTCTGGAAGAGGAAATGGCAACCCACTCCGGTATTCTTGCCAGGAAAATCCCATGGACAGAGGAGCCTGGTGGGCTTCAGTCCATAGGGTTGCAAAGAGTCGGACACGACTGAGCACACACACGTAATACCTACAGAAGCAATAAAGGTAACCTGACCACATATATACATACCACAGTAACTTGAAGATAGGTAATTCTATACAATGCTGAAATAGGTTAAGCAGGTTTCATAAATGAAGTAGAATAATTAAGAACAAAAGAAGTAGAAGGAAAGAAATGGAGATTGTGGGGAAGGTGCCCGGAGAATCTGCACAGGGAGGCAGAAAGAAGGAAAGAAACAATTATTGAATGTTTTCTGTGCACGTGCCAGGCACTACACTAAGCATTTCACACCTAATATCTCATTTTCTTCTCACAACAACCTGAGAAGTAGGAATTATTATTTTCATCCAGATCCAGATCTAAGTGATGTGAAAAACTGACATTCACGGGGATTAACTAATTTGCCAAAGATCATAAAGCTTCTGAGAGGTGGCACCAGGAATTGAACCCAAGCAGTTTGCCTCCAGAGTTCACGCTTTTAAGTATATGACTCAACTAAGTCATTACAAATTCAGAATCAAGTACCCAGTCAGAAATTGTACTGTGATTTAGTATCAGGGACGTGAGTCAGTTGGCACTCACTAGATTGAGAAAGAAAATGAGGGCAAAAAGGATTCCACATGCTAAGACTTATTTCAGACAGTGGAGATGTAAAAAGTTACTTTAAAATATGTGGCACAGACTTAAATGTAAAATTATAAAACTTTGATAAAAAAAATATAGGAAAAACTTTGGGATCTAGGTCTAGACAAAGGGTTCTTACACTTGACACCAACAACAGAATCCATATTAAGGAAAAACTGGTAGATATGGGTCTCTCAAAATTAAAATTTTTCTCTCCAAAAGTCCCTGTTAAGAGAATGAAATATCAAGCTATAGGCTGAGGAAAATATTTGCAAACCACATATTCAACAAAGAACTAGTATCTAGAATATATGGAGAACACTCAAAACTCAACAATTTGAAAAAAATCAAACAATTCAATTAGGAAATGGGCTAAAACCATGAACACATTTCCCAAAGAGGATATACAGATGGCAAATAAGCATTTGAAAAGATGCTCAATATAATTAGCCATCAGGAAAATAATGCAGATTTAAACCACAATGAGGTATCACTATACTACTATCAAAATGGCTAAAATTTAAAAAAAAAAAAGTGGCAACATCAAATGCTGGCAAGGATGTGGAGAAACTAAATTGCTCATACATTGCTTGTAGGAATGTAAAATGGTCCAGCCACTCCTTAAAGCTGTTTGGCAGTTTCTTTTAAGACTAAACATGCAACTACACAAGGCCCAGCAATTGCACTCTTGGGCATTTAGCCTAGAGAAATGAAAACTTATGTTCACATGAAAGCCTGTACACAAATGTTCATAGCAGCTTTACTCATAGTAGCCAAGAACTGGAAACAACCCAGATGTCTTTCAATGAGTGAATAGTAAACAAACTGCAGTACATCCATACCATGAAATATTACTCAGCAGTTAAAAAAAGAAAAAACTATTGATACATAGACGAATCTTCAAGAATTTATACTGAGTTTAAAAAGCCAATACAAAAAAGTTATTCACTGTATGATTCAATTCACATATCATTCTTGAAATGACAAAATATAATAATAGAGAACAGATTAGTGATTACCAAGTGATAATGAGGGGGGTCAGGGAAGGAGGGAAGCCTGTGTGACTATAAAAGGGCAACATGAGGGATCCTTGTGGTGATGGAAACATTATATAACTTGACTGTATCAATGCCAATCACATTGTACATGAATGTCTCCTACAGTAATAGTACTATAGTATTTATAAAATGTTATTATTGTGGGATACTGGGTAAAGTGTACATAGGATGTCCCAACAGTATTTCTTATAACCATATGTGAATCTACAATTATCTCAAAATGGAAAGTTTAATTTTAAAAAAATAGGCAATCGGAAAAGAATTTAAACACTAATATATTCCTAGAAAGTAGCCTAAAAGGTAGAGAAATCTCCCAATGTCATTCAACAGAGCCACAGGAATGAAAAATTCATGTGGCCTAAGGTGATGCAGAAGTGTAAGTTCCTGTGATTTCTGCTCTGCTGCAGGAAGGCTCACCTTTTCAGTACCAGTACAAACAAAAGGCTAAGCAGGGTTGCAGGGGTTGCAAGAGAAAAGGAGCATTGAAAATTTTTAAAAAGGAAAAAAGAAGTGGTTCTTCCTAGAGCCCTTTACAAATATTCTCTGTCACCTGGCTTTCTGTTTTCCATCTAAGTGGCCAAGAAGAATTAATGACTATGCCTTTTCTATGGTAGAGACTCACCAGGACCCTGAGGGCAGGGGAAGAATTTGAGTCTTGCCTCACATCAGCCAGATCTTACCTAATCTCTCACACATATTTCTCCACTCCAGCTCCAAGGCTTCACCCTCGATGCCCTTCCCACCCTACCAGGGGCCTGTTCCCTAGCAGCCCCACTGCCCAGAATAGAGCATCCGTGTAGACATCTAATATATCACTGACTGACTTCTAATCATGGGTCAAGCCCACTCGGTCACTCTGTAACATTCATCTTAGTTTTAAAAACATGAGAGGGACATTGTTGGCAAAAATCCAGGAGTAATGAATTCTATGTTCTAGAAACAGAGAAACTGAACTATTTCAATTTGAAAGTAAGAGTTGGCAGGAAACCAACAGAAGCAAAGTCCTCTGGGGAGGAAAAGGGGGAAGCAAGCTGGTGAGTTAACTTGTAGGTCTGTAAGGTGGGCAGATTTCTTTAAAAAGCAAACAAAGCAGTTTTAGACTTGAGAGACTTAATTGGCATCCAAGGCCAAGAATATGAATAATGTTACATAAAAACCTTGCTCAAGTGAGAATTCTGCAATCGAAGCATTCTGACTGTAATAGCTAAAGTTTAAGGGAGAGGAATATAGAAAAAGATGTTTATTTTTCCAGTCATATATCATAACATATGGGCTTCCCCGTTGGCTCAGTGATAAAGAATCCGCCTGCAATGCAAGAGATGAGGGTTCGATCCCTCAGTTGGGAAGATCCCCTGGAGAAGGAAATGGCAACCCACTCTAGTATTCTTGCCTGAAAAAATTCCACAGACAGAGGAGTCTGGCAGGCTAAAGTCCCTGGGGCTGCAAAGAGTCAGACACGACTGAGCAACTAAACAACAACAATTATAACACACACCATTCATGGTATAAAGATTTAAATCTCATTTTATTTTTCATCATCATGGCAAGAAAAGTTTGATGCTTTTCAGAATTTCAATGTCTAAGAAAATAGTTAAGCTGGTTTTGAAGGTTATCGACAGTGCTAGGATACTAGGATGCATTCGCTCTTCCCTCCATTAAATGAGAAACTTCATGTATGGATAAGGTAAAATTAGAGAATCAATAATGGCTCAGGGACCTCCCTGCTGGTCCAGTGGCTACCAGTCCATGCTCCCAGTGCAGGGGACCTGGTTTCGATCCCTGGTCAGGGAACTAGGTCCCTTAAGCCACAACTAAGAAGTTCACATGCCTCAACCAGAAAAGATCCCATGTGCAGAGACTGAATATCCCTCATGGCACAGCTAAAACTGGCACAGTCAATAAATAAATATTTATATATATATATATATATATATATATATATATATATATATATATATATATATATTTTTAATGGCTTAACAGCAATTCCAGGTCACTTTAGTAATGACAGACATGAATAGAATTAATAGAAAATTAAAAATCTATTTTTTATGGCTCTTTTCAGTTTATTGCATTAAGGAGTTATACTAGTCCAAGTTAAAAGCAGACCCCAAATGGTTACATTATACAAGCTGTGAAGTTTTTAAACTTGTGACAAAGGACAGAAGGGAAACTCTACTCATTGCAAGGAAATCCTCACTTAAGCTTCAGTGAGCCAAAAGCCCTTAAAACCCATGAACCTTCAGCTGGTCGTCCTCAGTCAGTCCAGTCTCTACCAGGAACTGGCACATGTTCTTGCGCTGGTCACCCTGTTGCTGAATTACTTCTCCATATTCTGGATGCTCAATTCCAGTACCATTGCAGGCAAATTTCTTCTTAAATGCCTTCACTAGTTGTTTTGTTTTGTTTTTATTGTAATTATCAGCGATCCCTTGGATAGTAGTAAGGGTCTTCCTGCCGTTTCTCTGTTGAATTCTTATATGGATATAAATCCTCAGTGCCAGCAGGATGCAGATCATCACCCTTACTTCATCAACAAGGAGTCGAACAAGCGGAGGTTCTGGATAGCAGACCTATGATAGGATTCCTTTTCCTCAATGGAAACAGCCAGCAGAAGGCAGTGGTGGGAGAAGGCGGGCAGAGGGGGCCAGAGAGTGGGGAAGCCAGGGGGCTCGACGGGGGAGGCTGCTGAATCCTTGGCGGTGGCTGAGTGACTGGGCAAATCTATTTGTTTTAACCCTTTCCCTTTCTTATACCCTCCTCTGTCCACCTAAAATAGTACCAGTGAAATGAAAGAAAGGCACACAGGAAGAAAAACAACAAAGCAAGGGCCTGGGGAAACTTATATCTATGTTATATTCTCTCAAATTATAACAGTTGTTATAAGTATCATTGGATAGACAGAGATTTATGTAAAAATGCCCATTTCTGGGTTATTAATTTTATTATAGCAAAGAAGGGAAACAATGTAATGTCCAAAAATAGGAAAATATTTAAGCATTTTATGGTATGTTGATATGGTGGAATGTTTTGCAGCCATTAAAAGAAGTCATAATTTCAGATAGTAAAAATTAAAGAGTGAAATACCCACCAATCGTGGGAATAAGGAGGAAAGGGG
Organism: Cervus elaphus; assembly: GCF_910594005.1. Classification (NCBI taxonomy): domain Eukaryota; kingdom Metazoa; phylum Chordata; class Mammalia; order Artiodactyla; family Cervidae; genus Cervus; species Cervus elaphus. The sequence continues at coordinate 42,089,730 of NC_057819.1, read as the reverse complement.
ACTCTCATACAATGCCAGTAGAAAAGTGAATTGTTACAGCCTTTTAGGAAAGTAACCTGGCAACATCTATTAAAATTAAAAAATACACTGTCCAGACAAAGACCCTGATGTAGGTAAAGAGTATTTGAAAACACAAAAGCAAAAGCAGGTAAGGACTATGCCATGGAATCCTCTTATACAAACATGGGATGCTTTTCATGGAAGTGCTCCCAACTGAAAAAGCCTACTTCCAACTCCCTGACCACTCATAAAGTCTCTGGGGTCTACCCTGTGGGGTCCTCAAGCCTTGCGTTTCCCTTTAATGCCAGACCTCCGGGTAATACTATCTCTCACTTGGCAACCACTCAGCCATGTTCAGGGACCACCCATATTGTACAGTCACCTAGATGCTTCCCTTCCTTTGCTCACTTCCTCCCACCCACAACATATTAACTGCCAAGTCTGGTTAACTTTAAGTTATTTTCTTGGGCTCCAAAATCACTGCAAACAGTGACTGCAGCCATAAAATTTAAAGATGCTTGCTCCTTGGAAGAAAAACTGTGACAAACCTAGACAGCATATTAAAAAGCAGAGACATTACTTTGCTGACAAAGGTCCGTATAGTCAAAGCTATGGTTTTTCCAGTAGTCAAGTATGGATGTGAGAGTTGGACCATAAAGAAGGCTGAGCACCGAAGAATTGATGATTTTGAGCTGTGGTGCTACAGAAGGGCTCTTGAGAGTCCTTTGGACAGCAAGGAGATCCAACCAGTCAATCCTAAAGGAAATCAACCCTGTATATTCATTGGAAGGACTGATGCTGAAGCTCCAATCTTTTGGCCACCTGATGCAAAGAGCCGACTCACTGGCAAAGACCCTGATGTTGGTAAAGATTGAGGGCAGGAAGAAAAGGGGGCAACAGAGGATAAGATGGTTGGATGACGTCATCAATTCAATGGACATGAATTTGAGCAAACTCCAGGAGATTGCGAAGGACAGGGAAGCCTGGCGTGCTGCAGTCCGTGGAGTCACAGAGTTGGACATGACTGAGTGATTGAACAACAACTGGTTAACTTTGAATTTGCAATATGTCTCCCACTTGTTCCTTCCTCCTCTTCCCATACCATCTATCCTGACTCAAGATGGTATTTCCTATCACTTGAATTATCCAATGGTAAAACTGGTGTTCCTTCCTCCTTAGCCCTCCTGGCCCGTTTATTTAGCACACTGTGACCAAAGCAATCCTCCACGAAACTCTGACCATGATACTCTCCTGCATACAGAACTCAGTGCCTCCCCTGTGGGTAGAGAGCAAACCTCAGCAACCTCAGCAGGGCACTCCACCTCCTCAAGCACCTGGCTCGAAACAGGACCTAAACTTGTAGCCCCAGTGCCTTTGTGTGTTGAACAGTATACTTAGTTGAACAGTATCCCCTCAAATTCATGTCCACCTGGACTCGCAGAGTGTGACCTTTGCGGATGTAATTAGTTTAGATGAGATCTTGCTGGAGAGTGGGGGCTCTAAATCAAATGACTGGTGTCCTAATGTGAAGGACATATGAAGACACAGAGAGACATACAGAAGGAAGATGGCCACGTGAAGATGGAGGCAGAAATGAGAGTGATGCAGCTACGAGCCAGGGAATGCCAAGGCTTGCCAGCAACCACCAGAAGCTAGAGTCAAGGAAGTAATCTTTTCTAAGACTCTTCAGCAGGAGCATGTCACTGCTGACACCTTGGTTGTGGACTTGTACCTTCCAGAACTGTGAGAAAATAAACTGTTGTTTTAAGCCACCAGGTTTTTCATTCATTTCATTCATTCATTTCATTCATTGCAGCAGCAATAGGAAACTAACACAATTCATTAGGAGAATTAAAAAAAAAAACCAAAGACAACAACAACAACTAAAAACAACATCCAAAAAACTCAATTTAGCTTAAGGGAAAAGAAATTTATCAGAAAGGTATTACTATATCTCAAGGATCCCAAGAACAGAAATGCAGTTGAACCTCAGGAATGTCCAAAGTGAGAGACACAATGGTCACCAGGATTCTCAGTCTATGATGTTTTTCCTCTCTGTATGTGCTCCATTTCTTTTTCTTACTCTTCCTTTCTCTTTTCCGCTTTTCTTTCTCTTCTCAAGGTCATAGTCATTGGGAGCTTCAAAACTTAATTTCTGTTAACCAAGAGAAAGTGACTACTTTTTTTCTTAGTTTCAGTTCAAAATTCCCAAGGAAGAACTGATTGGCCCATTGAGTAAGAATTCCACCAACATTCACCAACTAATATTTTATGGTCAGAAGATGATTCTTAGAGAAACCATGTGATCACACGGTACCAAGAAGATGATTTTTATAGAAATACAACTAGGAGGGGGAAGGAAAAAGGAATAATTTGTGTCCTTTGATATTCATGCTTCTCTTTTTCTGGAAGTCATTTTTTATTCTTTATCTCTGCTTGCTGAAACTGAGCAGACCTTCCAAACTCTGGCTTAAATGTTACCTTTTCCACAAAATATGTTAATCTCTGCCACTAGACCACAAACTCTCAAAAGCAGGATAGGAAGTGGGGAGGTGCACCCTGCACTGCTGAAGGGCAGAGTGGGGGCAGGGGGCGAGGTGGCGGGGGGCCTGGGGAGGGGAAGAGGAGGCCCCCGGGAGAAGTTGGGATTGAGAGGTTGTGGTGACTCCTTAGTCAGCAGTAGTGGATGCTAAAACTGGTGGGAAGGCCAACAGAGCCAGCACTGGACAGGTGCCACTCTGAAGAGCAGGCCATCCTCTGTCAGATAGCAGCCCCTACTCTGGCACTTGGCACTTCCAAGGCTCTTCTTAGGCATCCAGATGCCATCTCAGGCAAAGAGCATGAACTGGGAGTTGAACTTTGATGGAAGACACAAAAAATACAGCTAGTGGAAAATTTAAGAGCACTCCTGCCCACAACCCAGCTGGGTAGGAGGTTCAGGCTTATACTGAACCTTATCAGTTACAGTAAATTTAAAACTTCAATATTACAACCAAAAGCTAAATGTGAGTCCGTGCTATAACCCGTACTAATCAATGTTTGGCTATATTTTTGTTTTATAAGTCATATTATGACAATGTGGTGAACTTGCAGCTTTTATGTCTAGGACTTGCTGATGTTCTTTTTTTTTTTTTTTACCTGTACTCATTGCTTAATACAGCCACAATTAGTCCTGCAGGTCAGTTAGAAGTCCCTTGGACAATCAAAGAACAAGTTAATAAAGACCAGTATGCCATGTGCTCAGCTTTTTTGGAGAAAGAAAGAATCATGCTGTGACTTGGAATTGAGGCTAGTGTGGCACTTATTACATGCATGGAGCACGTGAGACCAAGGAGGTGGGAGGGGGAACAGACAACACCTGCAGAGGTCTGGCTCCTTGCCCCCTCCCCCACCCTCAGGCCCAGGCAGAGAAGAGTTCTTATCCGTGGACCAGCTCGGCCATCAGGCCAGAGCACGAGTCAGGCCCATGCTTCTCCAGGCAGGGCTGACCCATCAGTCAAAATCTCTCTTACTCTGCTTCCCCACCTGCCATCCAGGCGAATCTATTTACTCAAGGTTAACTTTAGTGCATTCAAGGAAAAGTGTCCCAAAGTTATTTTGGTTTTGAAAAATTAATGCTTGCCTTTACAAAATCAAAATCCAAGGAGATATTTATGTTAGCTTATATATAGATTTACAAACTTTTATAGATATAGTTAAATTTAAACAATTCCTTCTAAGGGGACTTTTGATTAATGGTTGGTCACATTTAATTAATCTATTTTAAAAATTTATAACTGAATAAATATAATATATAAAAATATATATATATATTAAGTTCTTCTGTTGAATGACCAAAAAATCCAACTGAAACCAAAAAACACTTTCCAAGTACTTAAGTAATTTACATATATCTAATAAATTAATCTTATAAATATGTTAATTTTAAGTTCTTTTAAATGTCTAATGTTGCATTTACATTTGAAACATTTCCACTTAAAATCACAAATGCAAATCAATTACTTAGTTACACCTTTTAAATAAGCATTACACACATAATGTGTTATTATTCCATTAGGTCTTCTCCTAAACATTATAAAAACTTAAAATACTAAATATATAGAATCCTTTACACAAAAATACTAATACTGTGTGTTTCATTTTTAGTATATTTCTATATTTAATTGTAAGCTTTCCCAATGTTTTAAAAAATGCTTATTGTTTAAAAAAAATGTTTATCTTCTCAAATTCTTTTGACAATATTCTAAAGCTGGTTGAATTGCATATAAGGTCTGGAGCCATAAATATCTAGGGGAATTTTCCTCATGTAGCACCACAAAGAAGAGTCCCTTTATACTCTTAATATATCAAAAACTACAAAACCTGAAAAGGGACTTGACACCAGCCTCCAAAATGGCCTCCAATGAGGCCCGTTTGTCTCACTCACTTGACTAACTATCCTCCCGTTAGTCACTCCCCTGTGTAGATACTTCTACTCTGAATGAGCCTGACCTGTAATGAACAGGATATTGTGGAAATGATGCAGAATGACTTCTGAAGCTAGGTCATAAAAGACACTGCTTCTTCTACCTTGCACACCGCTGGATTGTTTACCGTGGAGGAAGCCAGCTACTCATGCAGCCCAGGGAGAGGTCTATGTGGTGAGGAACTGAGTCCTCCTACCAACAGCTAGAATTAAATTGCCATGTTTATGAATCTGGGAAACAGCTACTCTAGCCCCAGTGAAGCCTTCAAATAACTGTAGTCCTGCCCAAAATATTGACCGTGACGTTAGGAGATATCCAGACTCAAAACTCAGCAGTCTCACCCTACTGTGTGGTCCTGGTGTGGAACCTGGTCTCAGCCTCAGCCTTATTGGACCAAGGAATCCTCAAAGTGAGAGGATTTGAACTGTCATGAAAATGTGTAAGCAAGATTCCAGTGTTCTGCATGCTGAAGAAATGTACTTACTGAGGGAGTAGGTAGAGGATAGTGGGGCTAAAATACCACTTGCTACTCATAAAACTAAGTCAGAAGAACATACCAAGGAAGAAAAGCCAGACACTGAGAAGGCAGAGGAAAACATAAAGACAAACAAACTTCCAAGTGAAGGAAAGTGCTAGTCGCTCTGTGGTATCCAACTACAGCCTGCCAGACTCCTCTGTCCATGGGATTTTCCAGGCAAGAATACTGGAGTGGGTAGCCATTCCCTTCTCCAGGGGATCTTTTCAATCCAAGGATTGAACCTGCATCTCCTGCAGGCAGATTATTTATGGTCTGAGCCACCAAACAAGTGCATACCAAGTGAGGTAAGTAACACCCTCTTCTAACAACACAAGAGAAGACTCTACACATGAACATCACCAGATGGTCAATGCAGAAATCAGACTGATTATATTCTTCACAGCCAAAGATGGAGAATCTCTATACAGTCGGCAAAAACAAGACCAGCAGCTGACTGTGGCTCAGATCATGAACTCCTTATTGCCAAACTCAGACTTAAATTGAAGAAAATAGGGAAAACTACTAGACCATTCAGGTATGATCTAAATCAAATCCCTGACAATTATACAGTGGAAGTGACAAATAGACTCAAGGGATTAGATGTGATAGACAGAGTGCCTGACGAACTATGGATAGAGGTTCATAACATTGTACAGGAGGTGGTGATCAAGGCCATCCCCAAGAAAATGAAAGGCAAAAAAGCAAAATGGTTGTCTAAGGAGGCCTTACAAATAGCTGAGAAAAGAAGAGAAGCTAAAGACAAAGGAGAAAAGGAAAGATACACCCATCTGAATGCAGAGTTCCAAAGAATAGCAAGGAGAGAGATAAGAAAGCCTTCCTCAGTGATCAATGCAAAGAAATAGAGGAAAACAACAGAATGGGAAAGACTAGAGATCTCTTCAAGAAAATTAGAGATGCAAGGGAATATTTCATACAAAAATGGGTACAATAAAGGACAGAAATGCTATGGACCTAACAGAAGCAGAAGAGATTAAGAAGAGGTGGCAAAAATACACAGAAGAACTATACAAAAAAGATCTTCATGACCTAGATAACCACGATGGTGTGATCACTCACCTAGAGCCAGACATCCTGGAATGCGAAGTCAAGTGGGCCTTGGGAAGCATCACTATGAACAAAGTTATGGAGGTGATAGAATTTCAGTTGAGTTATTTCAAATCCTAAAAGATGATGCTATGAAAGTGTTGCACTCAATATGCCAGCAAATTTGGAAAACTCAGCAGTGGCCACAGGACTGGAAAATCTCAATTTTCATTCCAATCCCAAATAAGGGCAATGCTAAAGAATGTTCAAACTACCACACAATTGTACTCATCTCACACGCTAGCAAAGTAATGCTCAAAATTCTCCAAGCCAGACTTCAACAGTATGTGAACCATGAACTTCCAGATGTTCAAGCTGGATTTAGAAAAGGCAGAGGAATCAGAGATCAAATAGCCAACATCTGCTGGATCATCAAAAAAGCAAGAGAATTCCAGAGAAACATCAACTTCTGCTTCATTGATTACACCAAAGCCTTTGGCTGTGTAGATCACAACAAAGTGGAAAATTCTTCAAGAGATGGGAATGCCAGACTACCTTACCTACCTCATAAGAAATCTGCATACAGGTCAAGAAGCAAAAGTTAGAACCGGATATGGAACAACAGACTGGTTCTAAATTGGGAAAGGAGTTCATCAAGGCTGTATATTGTCACCCTGCTTATTTAACTTATATGCAGAGTACATCATGCGAAATGCCAGACTGGATGAAGCAGAAGCTGGAAACAAGATTGCTGGGAGAAATATCAATAACTTCAAATATGCAGATGACACCACCCTTATGGCAGAAAGTGAAGAGGAACTGAAGAGCCTCATGATGAAAGTGAAAGAGGAGAGTGAAAGGCTGGCTTAAAACTCAACATTCAAAAAACGAAGATCATGGCATCTGGTCCCATCACTTCGTGGCAAATAGATGGGGAAACAATGGAAACAGTGACAGACTTGATTTTGGGCTCCAAAATCACTGCAGATGGTGACTACAGCCATGAAATTAAGACACTTGCTTCTTACAAGAAAAGCTATGACCAACCTACATAGCATGTTAAAAAGCAGAGATGTTACTTTGCCAACAAAGGTCCATCTAGTCAAAGCTATGGTTTTTCCAGTAGTCACGTATGGATGTGAGAGTTGGACTATAACGAAAGCTGAGTGCCGAAGAATTGATGCTTTTGAACTGTGGTGTTAGAGAAGACTCTTGAGTGTCCCTTGGACTGCAAGGAGATCCAACCAGTCCATCCTAAAGGAAATCAGTCCTGAATATTCATTGAAAGGACTGACGCTGAAGCTGAAACTCCAATACTTTGGCCACCTGATGCGAAGAACTGACTCATTGGAAAAGACCCTGATGCTGGGAAAGATTGAAGGCAGGAAGAAAAGGGGATGACAGAGGATGAGATGGTTGGATGGTATCACTGACTCAATGAACATGAGTTTGAGCAAACTCCAGGAGTTGGTGATGGACAGGGAAGCCTGGCATGCTGCAGTCCATGGGGTCGCAAAGAGTTGGACATGACTGAGCGACTGAACTAAAGTGATCTATATAAAAATGTAAAGTGTGATTGAATCAAACACTGATGCCTGCCAAGGAATGGGAGATGAAAATGGTTGAGATAACAGGGGATGATGGATCAGGCAAATGATAAAAATGTGGCTGCCATTAAGGCCCTAAATGATGGTGAGCTACAGAAAGCCACTGACTTGTTCACAGATGCCATCAAGCTGAATCTTCTCTGTATGCCAAGAGAGCCAGCCGTCATGAAATTACAGAAGTCAAATGCTACCATCTGAAACTTTTTCAGAGATACTGAAATATATCCTGATTCAGCTCAGCCTTACAAGTGGGCAGAGAAAGCACATGTACCTTTGGGCCACTGGGTAGAAGCAGTCCATGGTCCTGCCCTTGCCTGTAAACTAGATTACAATGAAGATGTTAGTGTAATGCTTAAAGAATTTCAACCAAGGGCCCAGAAAAGTGCTGAACAACAGAGAAAGTCTGAGTGAAACCATGAAGACCAAAGGCTCAAAGAAAAAACGGAAAGGGTTAAGAAGGCTTGGGAGGAACAGAAAAGACCCCAGAAGGAGGGAGAAATCAGAAGACAAACAGGAGCTCAATATAGCTGTTTTTCAGGTGGCTTTCCCTGGGCAACACCTGGTAATTTTCCTGGAAGAATGCCTGGAATGGGATGGGGTATGCCTGGAATGCCAGGAATGCTTGGGCTCAATGAAATTACTAGTTCTTACAGACATGCAGGTTTCAGAAGTTATGACGGCCTTCTAGGATGTGATCCAGAACGTCAATATATTGAAATATCAGAGCAGCCCAAAAGTTGTGAGTCTCATCTGTAAATGGTCAGCCAAATTTGGAGGGCAAGCCTAAGGCCCTTCTGACAAATAAAGCCCATGCTGAAGGAAAAGCAACTGAGATCACTCAATGGATGTCGCAGTAGTACAATCCAGTGTACTTCTGACCTGCTGCTGAAGGGAAAGCTATGGTGCTCTGAAGATAGTCTCTCTTCCTCTGTCCCAAATGAAGCTGAAACAATTTCCAGTGGTTTGCCATTAAAACAATCATTCAGATAATATTTTCCTACTGGGAATTAAAAACTTTAAATGTTTTTAAAACCTGAAAAATATTAAAACAAGAACAACTATTAAGCAGCCCTTTCTGTTGAAAAACAAAACCCACTAAGCCGGTCCCAAATTCCAGATCCATAAACACTGTGTAAGATAATAAACATTTATATTCTTTTAAATTTAAATTTGGGGTAATTTGTTATATAGCATTAGATAACTTACAAGGAATGGCCATTTTAGCCCATATCCCTAAATCCAAATCATATCATTATGTAATTTTCAAGCCTGATTGGTTCTCATAAACCTCCAGTCACGTGATTATACCACCGGCTTGGATTAAAACTATTTATTGTTTCACTTCATCCTGAAGTTTTTTTTCCTGTCTTTTCTACGTGTTGGGTCCACAATGATAGAGAAACATTAAAATATATCTAATTCTCCTTCTCATAAGTCTGTTACGACTCTATCACAACTTCAAGGAACTACATTCTACGGCCACCTACCATCACAGCAATCTCCACTTGACCAGATTGAAAGTTTTTTTCTTTTTGACTGCACTACACAGTTTGCCACAGCAAGTGTCACAGTGGTAAAGATGCAGGTTCGATCCCTGGATCAGGAAGCTCTCCTGGAGAAGGAAATAGCAACCCCCTCCAGTATTCTTGCCTGGAAAACTCCATGGATAGAGGAGCCTGGTGGGCTACAGTCCATTGGGTTGCAAAGAATCGGACATGACTGAGCGCAGCACACGATTTGCAGGATCTCAGTTCTCCAAGCAGGGACTGAATACACGCCCCTACAGTGGCAGCACGGAGTCTTAACCACTGGGCCACCAGGGAAGCCCTGAAAGTTTATATTTTTTTTTTTTTATTTTTTTTTTTTTTGAAAGTTTATATTTTAACAATGAAAGATGGAAGCATGTTTTCTAGCAGTCCACTACTAAAATATCCACAAAGTCTAATAAACATCTCAGACTTAACATGGTTTAGAAAAGCTTTTGATTTTCCTCTCCCCTAGCCTACTCATCCCAGTCTTCAACAGCTCCGTAAGTGACATCATCAACCATCCAGATGCTTATACCAAAAGCCTAAGAGTCATTCTTGATTCCTCTCTCCTTCTCACAAAATCAACAATGGGGTTTCCGCAGATTCTACCTCCAGAACATATCCTGAACTTGCTGACTTTTCTTCACCTCCATAGCCTGTTTCCATTCCATCTCCTATCTTTCGTCTATATCTCCTTAGCCTAGACTATGCCATCATCTTTCACCAGGACACTGCAAAGAGCCTCCTAACTACAACCCTTGTTGCTTTTGTCTATAAACATTCACATACAGGTCTTTTTGTGACACAGTTTATTTCTCTTGGTAAACATCTACATGTGAGATTGGTGAACCATATGGTAAGTACCTGTTTAATTTTATCAGAAACTACTTAACTAATTTCCATTTTGCACTCCCACCAGTAACATCTGGGAGTCCCAGTTCTTTATCCTCTTCAGCACCTGGCATTTTTTAAAAGTCATTCTAGTAGGTGCGTAGTAGTCCTTTTTCATTTTTTGAATTAGTATAAAATCCACGTATAATGAAATGCACAGATCCTAAGTGCACAATTCAAAGGAGTTTTGATAAACATGTATACTCATGTAATCAAAATACACATTTCCATTACCCTAATAAATTCCCTACTAAACCTCTTCCTGTTGTCTCTAGCCCCTAGAGGCAGCCTCTTCTGATTGCTATCACCACAGATTAGTTTTACCTTTTCCTAAACCTCATAAGAGGATTAGTATAGTATATACTGTTTTGTGTCTGCCTGAGTTTGCTCAGTATAATGGTTTTGAGGTCCATCCATGCTATTGCAGTAGTTCTTTGTTTTTATTGCTGAGTGGTATTTTATTGTATGGACACATCACAGTTTATTTATCCATTCACCTTTTGATAGACATTTGGGTTGTTTCCAGCAACTCCATTCCTAGGTATTTACCCAGGAGAAATGAAAGCATATGTCCACAAAAAGACAATAATCGCCTGCTTCCTCTCTTGATCCTCTATAGTCCATTCTCCATGTAGCATCTAAAGGAATCTTTTAAATAAATTACTCAAATCCCATCTCTCTTCTGCTAAATACCCCTTAGTGACTTCCCATTCCACTTTAGAAGAAAACACAAACTCCCTACCCGGCTTGTGAAACCCAGATATCACCAATTCTCAATCCTGCCTGCACAGAGGCCTCTGTAAACTTCTGTCGCTTGGGCTCCACCTCAGATCAAGTGAATCAGAATCTCTGGAGGAGGGATCCCAGCATTTTTAAAGCTCCCCAGGATGTTCTCACAGGCCCCCAGGTTGGACAGGTCTTGCCAGGTGAGCTGGCCCATGGCTTTCCTGCTTTATCTCATCCCACTCTCCCCCTCTGATGCCGCACTCCTGCTACACTGGCCTCCTTTCAGCCCTGTGAACGCAGGGATTTTATCCCTACCTCCGGGGCTCTGTACTAGTTTGTCTTCTGCCTGGAATGTTCTTTAGATCTTAGTGTAACTGGTTCTTTCTTGTGATTCAGGTCTCAGCTGAAATGTCACCCGCTTAGAGGAACTTTTTCTGCCCACTCAACCCAAAGGAGCCACTCTGCAGCGTGTCACTTGTTCAAATACTCTAGATCACATTTATGTCTAACAGTGCCCTGTTCATGCATTTTTCTTTGTGTTTATTGTCTGTCTACTCCGTCTAGACTATAAATCCCATGAGAATAAGGACCTTGCCTGCCTTATTCTCCACAGTACCCTTAGTATTTATAATCATGCCTGGCACACAATGAAAGTTTCAGAAATATTTGTTGGAAGCATGAAAGAACACACGTACAAAATGTACATATTACCTGAGAGGGAGGGCAAAATCCACAAGCGGTCTCCTTTCTTTCTTTCCCCTAGCTGTTAGCATGCGATCGTTGATTTACAGGAAAACAAAGAGACTCCAGCAGAAGGGAATTAAACCCAGATACTAGATTTCATTAGGTCCTAAAAGGCAGAGAGACTGTTTTTGACTTCAAGTATCTTAACTTCCATCCTAACCTGAGGCTGTACACAGTATAGATACTCAATGAATTTATTTCTATTAGCAGTGAAGTGACCGTGCTCTGTTTTGAGGGTCTAGAGGGGATGTGGGAGAGAGGGATGGGAGGTAGAGCATTTGAGCAGGGATTAGCGAACCATGAGAAAAGGAGACAGAAGTATATTTATGCCTTTATCCTCAATTTATTGAGCTGTCACCAACTCAAAGCGTGAATTCAGTTTAATCTATCCCAGCCAATTGGACTTTAAAACACTATCCTATTCTACATGTAGTTTCTCTTTGTAAGCAAGGCAATATGTTAAAACAAAGTTTTAAAGAAATTTTAAAAGAAAGGAGAGAAAAAGAAGAGTGATCCAGGGAAGAAGAGAGAAGGCAGTAGGGAAGAATTCAGGAACATCTCCTTTGTGCTATACACAGTATTAGGCATGTTCCGGCATTTACTTATTTATCACAACCCTATGTGAAATAAATATGGAAACAGAATGAAGCATAGATAAATGTAACTTACCACTTAACTGTTAAAATACTAGACAAAAATAAACAAGATATACATATCAAATATGCAGATGACATTAACAATGGAAATGTCACCTAATGTAAGCAAAATAAATCAAAGATTCAAATTAATCTTACAAGGCTAGTGGTTAGCTACAATGTAGTACATAAATTAAATCTTGCAGCTAGCTACACAGATACAGAAAGATGGAGACCTAGTCTGACCAGAGCTTGTGTAAAAATATCTTGTGGATTTAGTTGACTGCTAGTTTAATATAAGCCAATAGTAGATGCTAAAAGATAACCCTTAAGTATTGCATGAGAGTCCTTATCTTAAGCAACTTCTTTCAGTATTTATCACTGGAGATATTTTTTTTAATTCTCTTCTCTCCTGACTGCTGTTACATCTGATTATCTTTCCATCTCTGAAGCAGATCCTCATTAATACAAACGCTAATAAGACAATAGCCCTCATTTAATAAGGGTTCTGTGCCAACTACACAATTACTATATCTAATCCTTCCTCTTAATAGCACTAATGAAATAGGCATAATTATTTCTGCCATCTTTTAGATGAGAAGACAGATTTAGAAAATCTAAGTAATTTTCTCAAGATCAGACAGGTAACAGCATTCTCGGAGCTCAACTATAGCGGCCTGACTTAGAGCCCAATGATTCTAACCACTATTCCTTCTACCCCAGACTTTCTTTCAGAGCATGCCTTTCCTTTGCTCATTTCCTAAGTGTCAGTGCACATAACAGTCCAGTCCTCAGGTCACAGCTCATTTTATTTCATCGTCTCTCTGGTTAATCATTGCTAGATCTGGGACTTTGATGGACAACTTCTACACTGATGAGTCCTATGACAGCCACCAATAGTGTTTCCCTAATACCCCTTACCTTTTCCACGGCCTTTTTTGTTGGTTGATGCCTCCATAACCTTCAGAAGAGGCTGAATCCAGCCCCAATCCTGGCTCCAGAGACAGAATCACGATTAGTTTCAAACAGAGGACGTGATGTTTCCTCTGCCCCATGTTTTCAGTGACTAGTTTAAGCACTAGAAGAGAATCAGCCAAGAGATTTTTCAGAAAAGTTTTCTAGGCTCTTAAATGGAAATATTCATCAATAAGTAATCTCTTTTCTATCACTTTGTTATGTCTGTATGTACCATGGAGGACTAAGTCAGCTATCTTGGAGACTTCAATAATTTTCAAGAGCATAAAGGGCGCTTGAGACCAAAATATATGAGAATTGCTGCCTAGTCCATGCCAGTATCATCCTTCACCAAGTTATTGAAACAGTTTCCTAAATGGTTTTCCTATGATAAGCTGAGCATGACCAACCCCAATAAACCTGCTCTCTGCATTGCTACCAAGGTGATCTTGCATGCGTGTGTGCTAAGTCACTTCAGTCATGTCCAACACTTTGGGACCCTATGGACTGTAGCCCTGCCAGGCTCCTCGGTCCATGGGATTCTCCAGGCAGGAATACTGGAGTGGGAAGCCACGCTCTCCTCCAGGTGATCTTCCTGACCCAGGGATAGAACCTGAGTCTCTCATGTCTCCTGCAATGGCAGGCCATTTCTTTATCACTAGTGCCTGGGAAGCCCTAGGGTGATCTTACTAAATGCTAATCAGACACCTGCTTAATCCTTCAATGACTCTCTGTGGCTTTCAGTTTAGCACCTAACACTCTACTTCTCTTGTTTTATTTGTTCCTCTCCCCTCATACAACTGTTCACCCCAGCCATTCGCAAGTAATTGCCGTTTCCTAACAGAAATGATACTGTCTGTTATTTCTATGCCTTCCCACTTTTTTCTTTTGCTTTTTTTTCCTCTTTTGGTCTTTGGAACAGAGGACATTTACTATAGTAAACTGGTTACAGAGCTGATGAAAGAGCTAAGAAGTCATCAGGATGGTGAGGCAAGCAGAAGCAAGCAACGATAGCAAGCCACAACCAATGGCAAATTCTGTGAGTGGAAAAAATAACAGGAGGAAGTAATGTCACCAGATTCCAGAGATCAGGGTTACCCAGGGAATTCCAGAACCACAGTAGACCGATTCTGCATGTGCCAGGACTGTGAAGGAGCCAAGCCACTGCCAACAGTGCCTTCCAAAGCTAAGCTTCCTCATTTGCTCTTAAGGTCACACTGCCATGTCCTATCCCTTCATTCTCTAGCTAGCTAACTTCTACTTATCCTTTAAAACTCGGCAGAAGGGTCGTTTTCTACAGGAAGTTGTCTCTAAGCCCATGGTATAATTTACTTGTCCCTTTTCCATGCTTCCAAAGCACCATTTGTCAAAGTGGTCACCAGAAAGTAGTAGAACAATAAGCTCCTTGAAGACTGGGACAGCCTCTCTTTCCTTGGTATTATTTAAGCCTAGGACAGTGTCTGACGATAGTGCTGGGGGCCATTATATGTGCTCAGAAAATGTTTCACAAACATAGTCATGAATTACCTCTGAGGTAATTTGCTTCTGGGATGACTTGCATTTTCTGAAGCTTTTTTTTTTTTTTTAAGTGTGTCCAAGGCCTGGACAGTTCAGGGCATTTTCCTTCACATACCAGCTTCTTCATGTAGCCCTTGAAAGAAAAATTATTTCACTTCTTAATACCATCTCTATACTGTGGGATATATAAAGATGCTTTCTGAAGCCCAAGTTTCATGGTCCCCTTCAAACTGTGCTTTCCTAGGGTGTAGGCCTCGCCTCAGTGATTTCTCCTAATTCTCACACTTGGAACATTTAATTTTTATTTTACAAACCACTTTTGAAAGAAGCCAGAAAACTGTTCTGTTGGTCTTTTGTGCTTTTTTCATAACCTTTCTTCTGCCACTTCAGATAAAAGTAATAGGTAACAAAAGCTTAATTATATTTTGGGAATCGGCCACTAATATTAGTGCCTGGCTATCTGTTTGAGACAGTCTGTGCATGCACAAGTACCAGGGAAAGCTTTTTGGACACCATGAAGATGGTGAGCATGGCATGAGGATGACCAAACTGCCAGCGGACAGTATTTTTTCCTTAACAGCTTCATTGAGATGTAAATCACATATCATATAATTCACTCATTTGAAGTGTACAATTCGATGGTTTTTAGTATATTCACAGGTATGTACAACCATCACCACAATTTTAGAACATTTATATCACCTCAAAAAGACACCTCGTACCCTTTAGATAACCTCCTCCCCCACGGCCCCCACCCCCCTTCCCCATCAGCTCTAAAACTACCAGTCTACTCTCAGTATCCATAGACCTCCTGTTCTGAACTTTCATATGAATAGGATAACATATTATGTGGTCTCTGAGGACTGGCCTCTTTCACTTAGCATAATATTTTCAAGGTTCACACATGCAGTAGCATGTGTCAGTACTCCATTTCTTTTGGACAGTCCTTTCCAAACATGGCAACTGGACTGGCCCAGCACAGTCACTAGAGCAATTAGTGTGAACTAATTTGGTGAGAAGATTTTCTGCTGTGGTCCCTTGCTGGTGACTCTCACTGGAGTCTGCTACATGCACCTCTTTACCTAAGCTACCACTATGAGCTGGCATTGGGCCTTATGTGAAAATGAGGAAATTAAAAATTAATCAGAATTACAGACAGAATCCCCGGAATCATTGTCTGACTTTTGAGCATTAGAATTCATAAGAAAATCACCTCAGACTGTTTCTTCACAGAGTTCTAGTGGACTCTAGACATATCCAGCAGGGAAGTCCAGGCTTATGTGAATGTTGTTAGTTCCCTGGTTCTCAGTACAGTAGCTCAGACCAGTAGCATCGGTATCACCTTAGAAACTTGTTAGAAGTGCACGTTGTCAGCCCACCTACTAAATCAGCGACTCTGGGAGTTCAGTAAATCTGTTTCAACAAGCTCCCAAGTGATTCTGATCTTAAGTTGGAGAATCACTGATTAGTTAATGAGTATAATATTAATACTATCAGTATTGGCATATGAACACAAATTAATTACTGACTCATACCCCTGTTTTGTATCAAGTGTGTATACTCAGTGGATGAAGAAAAATCGCTGGTACCTAAAGTGTAGATTATGGTACATAGGCTGAATTTCTATACATTCATATGGCAGGCAATTAATCTTATTACTCCCCACTTCCCATCTTTATTTCCTTTTAAAACAATGCTTTGATAAAAACTTCGTTAAAAAAAAAATCTTGATAGGGAATTCCCTGGTGGCCCAGTGGCTAAGACTCTGTGCCCCCAATGCAGGGCCCACCCTGGTCAGGCAACTAGAACCCACATGCCACAACTAAGAGTTTGTATTTCAAAATTAAAGATATCCCATGCCACAACAACAACAACAAAAAACCCTGATAAAATTGTCTTCTTTATGGAGTTTATTTCCACTTCAGACTGAGTAGATGTTTAGATCTTATAGGTAGCATCCCTAGAAGATGGTATTTCTACACATTTTTCATGAAAAATTAATTCCTATACATATTTATATTAGACACAGATCTCTAGAGATGGTTTTTCAGAGTGAATGTTTTGTCCGCACAGAGACAGTATCAGGGAGTGCATTTTTAAAGCAATCGGTAACCTGATGCCTGTATCGATGAAATACCTGAGTTCACTTTGAACACACCAGGGACTTTATCTGTCCTTTGTTGTTAAGGCCAAACATTTTTTAGATAGTCTGAGGACAGTCATTATCTCTTTCAGAAAGAGTACAGGAATGGTTTACTCTCGGTTAATCTGGATAGATTTGACTCATGGCTAGTTTTAAAATTCTGCTAAAATGTCCTTTAAATACTCAGATAAATAAAAGTGTAATTCTTAATAAAAAGCAATTTCATTTGTAAGGATGCACTACTGTGTAATTCTTTTGAAACAGTATTATTTCCTCAGCATCCATTTTCATTTTGCTTTAAATACCATTAAAATTGATTTTTTTTAAACCTCAGACACATAGAATCCTGTCATGAGGTACTTACCACACACGGCCTTATGCTTTTAATTATTATTTTGTACATTTCTGTCTCATCCCTCAACTATATTTACCCTCCCTAAAGGCAGTGACAATTTCTTGTACATATAATGTCTATCAGATGTCCTAAACATAGCAGGCATCTGTCAAATATGTGTGTATTGATTGATAGTTTTGAGAGTAACTTGAAACAGTCAGTCCCATTGTCAGGAATAGAAGCTCTCTCAAATTACGTCAGTTAAGGAGCAATAACAACGGACCACTTCACAGATATCAAGGACATAAGAAAGCAAACCTAGACCATGCAGGCCAGGGGACTTGATGTACAGGACCCAAGGCTAGTCCTTTTCTCACAGGACCCTGCGGCTTCAGGTCTCTACCTCTACCTGTGTAGCTCCTTCTTTCTCAGTGTTTTTAGTAGACTGACTTCCTTTTTATTGTGGTTATCTCTATTCTCTGAAAATATGCTCTTACATTTGCTTTGGATCTACTCAACTATTTTACTTCAAGAGCCCATCACAGCATCTAATTGGTTAAATTTTAGTGGCCCAATTCCAAATTCCACAGAGATATCATGTGATTAGGGTAGAGTTTAGCTCTAGTACAACTGGCCATGAGTAGCAAGTAGGAGGTATAGAGGAAATCAGGTAGCATATAAAGTTATTCTCTGGTGGTTATTCCCATAAATAGGGCTTCTCTGGTGGCTCAGAAGGTAAAATCTGTCTGCAGTGTGGGAGAGCTGGGTTCTAGCCCTGGGTCAGGAAGATCCCCTGGAGAAGGGACTGGCTACCCACTTCAGAAATCTTGCCTGGAGAACTCCATGGACAGAGAAACCTGGCGAGCTACGGTCCATTGGGTCACAAAGAATCAGGCACGACTGAGCGATATCTTATCTGATAAAGTTATTCCTCTCCAAGAACTGAGGGGAACAGGTTCACTAAGAGGTCATGAACAAGGAGATAACAACTGACACAGCTACTCCTGTTTATCTACCACATCCTAGAACTCAGACAAGCATACAAAAGTTAGACATCAGAGGTAACTATGGTCATGGGTAAACTTCTCCCTTAGTCTAGATGAGGGCTTGGCAACCATGACCCTTGGGACACATCCAGCCCGTGGTCTGCTTTTGTAACAGTAAAGAGTGATCATTACATGAAGAACAGGCAACAGAGATTGTAGGTGACAAACATTAAAATATTTACTCTCTGGCCCTTGACGGGTTAGTTAGAGTTTGCTAACCTCTGCTCAGATGACCTTTCTTTATTCTTTATTCATTCATTTCACAAATACCCACTGAATATCTACTATGTTCTAGACACTGTTACAAGTATTGTAGATGCAGTGATGTCACAAAGGCAAGTATGGTTCCTATCTTGGAAAAGCTTAGACTCTGCTGTGGGAGAGAAGAGATCAACAGTCAGCATATACATTAACAAATAAATAGGACAATTTCAGATTATAAGTGCTAGGAACATGATAAGCAGAGGATGTTAATAAAAAGAGAAAAACAAGGGAAGGGGACAGGTTGCGGATATCCTATCTGTGGAGGTGACGTTTATGCTAAGACCTAAAAGATAGGAAAGAACCAGTCACGAGGAGGCCAGCATTACAGCCAGGGGAAACGAGGGCCAAGTCTCTGAGGCAGATAAGAGGTTGGCTTAGCCCAGGGACTTCAAACAGGCCCATGGTATGAGGGCAGAGAATGGTAGCAAAAAAGTTAAGATGGTAGGGAAGGGCCAGATCATCTATAGCCCTTGAAGGAAGCCACTGAAGATGACACAACCTCATAAAAGGTATGATGTTTTTTAAAAAAAATCTCTCTGGCTACCACAAGACAGAGTATAGAGAAGTAAGAGTGAGTTCTATTTAAGAGATTATTGTAATTGTTCAGGTGAGATAGGGCTGTGATTTAAAGTAAAATGGTGTCATGGGAATGGAGAAAACTGGATGAATTAAAATATTTTAAGGGATGTCCCTGGTGGTGCAGTTGTTGAGAATTTGTCTTGCAATGCAGGGGATGTGGATTTGATCCTTGGTCATGGAACTAAGATCCCACATGCTGCAGAGCAACTAAGCCCATGTGCCACAACTACTGAGCCCACATGCCACAACTAGAGAGTCCATGTGCCGCAATGAAAGAAATCATATGATGCAACTAAACATGAATCCTAGATTTCTGTTTGAGCAGCGAGGTAGATGGTATAGGTCTTGTCACCTTATCCATATTATCTCTGATAACTGAGTAATTCAGTCTCTGGAACTAAGAATCACACTTATATATTAGAAAAATTTTTAAAGTAAAAAAAATTATTCTCAGTATTGAATCTTCTTAACTTTTATATATGTTCTCTTCTACAAGGGATAACTGAGCAAAAAAGCACTTCTTTTTTTATTTATTTATTTTAAAAAAAGCACTTCTTTAGCAAACTCCAGACTACCTACTTGGAAAACTGCAAGCAGTCTCCCCTCTTCAGAATAACAGCCTGTGTGTGCTCTCTGAGAGTGGAATGACCTCTCAAGGTTGCCAGTTTGACCCTTGGTGTTGTGACTCTGTTCCTCCCTTTGGGAGATTGCTGTGAAAAGGAGAGAACCACAGAGTCACTGTCCAATAGGAGACGCCTGACCCACTCCCTCTCCCCATCAACGGCTGTGTGCAAGATGAGAACCGGCACTAGCCTAGAGACACTGAGGTTTGTTTTGAAGCATTTAAAGAGGAATGCTCAGGGGAAGCTTTAAATTTCTTTCCACTTAAAGAAGTTGAATTGTAAGAGCCATCTCTTTCCCCTTAATCACCAGGTCTAGTGTGAAGCCAGCCAACTTCAGAGAGTTAGTAAAAGAAGTGAGTAATGACTCAACTTTCTCCTCATCTCCCTCTCTCTTCAGGTTTGATCTCACCAGACACTCAGGCTGCACTTTCTGGCTCTCACAAGACCTTTTCCAGTGTACTGCAGAGCCCCGGGAGCTCTGTATTTAGAGGCTGGTCCTGTACCACCATCCAACTGACTGATGGCGAACTTCAGTGCCCAGAAGCCTGGGCACTGAGTACAGTGGAGAGCGGTAGAGTGAGTGTACCAGGTCTCTAGAAATGTCCGAGTCAACAGTGATGGCTGAGACATGACCTGTATCCCTGGGAGGACTTGATCATTTTAGTTTAACAATTTGATCCCTATTATATAGAGAAGCTTTTTTTTTTTTTTTTTTTTTGAGAATCTTTTTTGAAGTTAGTTCTTCTAAAAGTCTGCTTTTGTCTCTGCTCACTGACTCCTATAAGGATTTATTTTAGAAATAAGCTTTCATGGTTATTCCCATTGTTCCAGTTTCAATGATCAAAACATCCAGGACTGCGTTTTGATTCTACTTCTTTGTAGTTATTTATCATAGGCATTTCTGAATCTTAGATTATATGAAGCAGTTATTAGTTACTTTCAATCCACAGATTCACTGCATAATTCACTGCATAATCGCCATATAATTTTATTGGGCTTCCCAGCTGGCTCAGATGGTAAAGAATCTGCCTGCGATGTGGGAGACCTGGGTTTTATCCTAAGGTTGGGAAGATCCCCTAGAGAAGGAACGGCTATCCACTCCAGTATTCTTGCCTGGAGAATTCCATGGACAGAGGAGCCTGGCAGGCTACAGTCCATAGGGTTGCAAAATCGGACACAACTGAGCGACTTTCACATAACCAATTATTACTCTCTCAAGAGCCTGCCGTCAGAGTCAGCTGTTCAAATCACACTTATTTCTAATGACGTCCACTCTCCTCCACAAACAGGGGCTCCTTCCACTCCCCTTCACCATAACTGCATGCTTCCAAGAGGTCCTTTGCCAACATCTAGTCAGATGTATCTTAAGTAATGAAGTTAACAGGCCAAAATAAAGGATGGAAATAAACCCACTTAATACCAGTGAACTTATTTCACTATTTAAAAGTGTATTTCAAAGTGTAAGTGTGTTGCAACGTGTTTTGTAAAGCAGTGCTTATAAACCGTTGTGTTTTCAAAACAACTTTTTCCTATTAAGCCTGCATCAAGAAGTGGAGTTAATTTGCCAGAGTACTTTTTTGTGATAATTACAGAAATTGTAGATTAGCAAAAATGAACTGAAAAGATTCTGAGCTAATAAAAATACACGCAAAAATTACAATATTCAACTGCGTCGAGATTCCTCATGAGGAAAACATTAACCATCCCTGATAGGCCAGTTTTGAGTTCAAGCCAGTACATTAAAAAACACTTAGGGAAAGACACCTTTCAAGTGACATGTGGTCCAACATTCCCTATAATGAAAGACACAGTTCTGTTATTCAGAGATTTGAAACAAACAGTAGATGAACTAATAAAGGATAAATTTCATGAATTAGAAGATATTTAATAAATGCTTTTTTCAGGTGATAATTATTTTGCCAGCCAGGCAATATAGCTCTTTACTTCTTAGAACCAGATGTAAAATGTTGTAATCTGTCACTGACCTCTAGGAACACATTACCATTTACTTCATGAACATTTGCTAAGTACCTACTGGGTGTCAGGCACCATGCTAGAAGCAAGAGATGAAATCTCCAACAGGTAACCCTGTCTGAACACTTTGCTCAGAGATCCTATGACTAGCATCACTTATGTTACTTCAGATTGGCTGAAACTATCATTCTAACTGCACGTGGCAGAACTTTGAGGATTGCAAAGGAGTGAGTCCCCTGGTCTAACATGTAGAAGCTCCTGGCCACCAGTGTACACTACTGGCCATTTCTCAGCTGTCTTGGGAATCTCACCAAGTTCCAACTAATTATATAGTTATATTATCTATTGAAGGGTTCTGAAGTATTTGTCTTCAACTTTGGCAAGCTCACTCATAATCCCAAAAGTGGGAGAAGAAAAACACTTCCTGTGTCTCTGAGCAAAGATCTCCTGTGTTTAGCAAAAACAAAAAAGTAATAATAAAGCAAAACCAACAAAAAACCTTTCCCAACTAGAAGAGAGGAAAGAACATTTTTGCCATGAATTCCATTAATCACCAACTTCAGGATCCTTTCTTTTTTTTCTTTTGGTCATGTCAGGGATCGAACCTGCATCAGCTGCATTGGAAGCACACAGTTTCAACCACTGGACCTCCAGGGAAGTGCCTCATGACACTCATTCCAAGAACAGTTTTAGATTTTATAGAAAGAATGGAGATGGAGGGTTTCCATAATACATGCCAACTCACCTAACCCCCAAGTTTCCCCTATTTTTTGACATCTTACATTAGTACAATAATATAATTAATGAACCAATATTGATACATTATTAATATCTGAAGCCCATTCTATTTAGATATCCTTAGTTTTTACCTAATGGCCTTTTTGTGGTTCCAGGATACTACATTATATTATTTGTCATGTCTCCTTAGGCTCTTCTGGGATGTTAAGAGTTCCTCAGACTGTCTTTGTTTTCGATGACCTTAACAGTTTTGAGGAGTACTGATCAGGTATATTGTAGCATGCTCTTCTACTGGAATTTGTCTAATGTCTTTCTCATGATTAGCCTGCGATTATGGAGTGTTGGGAAGAAGTTCACTGGGGTATAGTGATGTTCTCATCACATCATATCCAGAGTACATACTGTCAACCAGATTTACGACTCTTGACATCGCCCTTGATTACCTGGCTGAGATAGCATCCGTCAGGTTCCTACACTGGAAAAGGACTCTTTTGTCCTTTCTGCCCTTCCCCACACTGCCCTCTTTGGAAGGAAGTCACTATGTGAAGCCCACACTTATGGAATGTACAGTTATGTTCCTCCTTATTGTGTGTGGAA
Organism: Cervus elaphus; assembly: GCF_910594005.1. Classification (NCBI taxonomy): domain Eukaryota; kingdom Metazoa; phylum Chordata; class Mammalia; order Artiodactyla; family Cervidae; genus Cervus; species Cervus elaphus. The sequence continues at coordinate 42,066,801 of NC_057819.1, read as the reverse complement.
CATCCGCATCAATTATTTGGAATTCTTCTGCATAAGAGATATGTCTCTTCTTCTTCATTTGTTAATTTATTCAATAATTTATTTATATTAGTAAGAACTCGTGGATATGTATTTTGGGTTATAGTTCATTACTACAGTACCTTATTATTAAGTTGCTTGAATTGTTCCAATTTTGGCTACGGGTGTCATTCTCCCCATGTTTTGGTTTCTTTTTTGAGTACTTCATGACCCCCCTTGCAGACTAAGAAAGAATATTTTATGGTCAGTCTCTTATATTGAGATTCATGCAATGGGAGAGATATTTGTTCAGATAATTGTGTCTAGTTTCTCAAGTCCTGTGAGGAAGGTGCCTATTTTCATCCAGATATAAATTGTTTCTACTCTTCACCTCCCATCCCTACCCCTGCATGGGCATAGAAAGAGGGTGAGGTTTATCCCTCAGTTCATGGTATGTTATCATCACTGACACAGGTACGTTCTCTCTCTTGTTCTACTTATTTATTCGTGTCTCCATGCTCCAGTCCCATTTTCCTTCTCCCTCCCACTCAAGGAAACTATTCTAATGTACTTGATGTGTACAAGTTTGATTGTTTAAAAAGCCCTTACATGACTGTTGTTATCTTGGGAATTCCCTGGCAGTCCAGTGGTCAGGATTCAGTGCTTTCACTGCCAGGAACAGGATTTAGTTCTTGGTCGGGGAACAAAGATCCCACAGGCTGCATGGTATGACCAAAAAAATTATTATTATTATCTTTTATAGGTACACTGATGGCATGGTAGATATAAATAGAAAATGTGCCCATATTTTTAAAATTACACTGTGGACTATATTGGATGAAATTATATGAAATCTTGAATTTGTTTTAAGATACTTTGACAAAGTAAAAATTTTAATGAAAAAAGGGTAGAAGAAGCAAACATGACAAAATCTTACTAATTTTAAAATCTGGGTGATAGCTATATGAAAGTTCATTGTTCTATTCATCATACTTCTGACATATTTGAAAATTTTCAGCATGAAAAAATAAAAAACAAATTCATTCCTTCCCCTAGGTCACAAATAGTTTTCTATATTTTCTTTTATTAATTTTATAACTTCAACTTTCATGTTTAGGCCTTTAATCCATGTGGGATTTTAGGCAGGTATCCAGTTACATTTTTTTTTCTCATATGATGAGTAAGTTTTCCCAAAACTATCTACTAAATTATCTTCTCTTTATCATTTTTGTGATACCACAAAATTAATAATAATTATATATACATTAGTGTATCTCTGTCTATTCTGTTCCATTCATTAATTTATCCTTGTGCCAATACCACCCTGTTTTTATTACTCTTTTTTAGTATAATTTAATATCTTTTTACTCTTTTTTATACTCTTGTTTTTAAAATTTAGCTATTCACATGTTATTTTCATGTAAGTTTTAGGTATGATTATCAAAAATATTTCAAGTCATTTTTAAAAATTTAGTAGTTTAAGGTTATAATATAAATCAAATTTGAAATTTATAGATACAATTTAAAAGAACTGAAAGGTTTATAATTGTTTTATATCTATTTTCCTATCATACTGACTTACTAAAAGAATGATTCTATATATCTTCTATCAAAATCTGGCCAATCCATATTGTCTATTAACAAGCTAGCACTGTAGTAAAACTAGGTAGATCTGGTTTTAAAACACTAAGTGGATGGCAAAAAATCAGAAGTCAAAGTTAGTAGAAGATATTCATTCAACTCGTAATTATTCTTGATGCTATGCTAGAGTCTACACCAAAAAAGACTACATCCTTTGGGGGATTACATTTAAGCAGACAACAATGAGTGCATAAATGTACAATCTTTAGCACAAAAAGAATCTTTAGCATACTGCTGCTGCTAAAGTCGTGTCCGACTCTGTGTGATCCCAGTCAACTAATCAGTGAACGGACTAATGTGTTTCTAGCACACAAAAGTGGAGAGTAAATGCATATTCAGTTCAGTTCAGTTCAGTCGCTCAGTCATGTCGGACTCTTTGCAACCCCATGAACTGCAGCACACCAGGCCTCCCTGTCCATCACCAACTCCTGGAGTTTACTCAAACTCATGCCCATCAGGTCGGTGATGCCATCCAGCCATCTCATCCTCTGTCATCCCCTTCTCCTCCTGCCCTCAATCCCTCCCAGCATCAGGGTCTTTTCCAATGAGTCAACTCTTCGCATGAGGTGGCCAAAGTATTGGAGTTTCAGCTTCAACATCAGTCCTTCCAATGAACACCCAGGACTGATCTCCTTTTTAGGATGGACTGGTTGGATCTCCTTGCAGTCCAAGGGACTCTCAAGAGTCTTCTCCAACACCACAGTTCAAAAGCATCAGTTTTTTGGCACTCAGCTTTCTTCACAGTCCAGCTCTCACATCCATACATGACCATAGCCTTGACCAGACGGACCTTTGTTGGCAAAGTAATGCCTCTGCTTTTTAATATGCTATCTAGGTTGTTCATAACTTTCCTTCCGAGGAGTAAGCGTCTTTTAATTTCATGGCTGCAGTCACCATCCGCAGTGATTTTGGAGCCCAAAAAATAAAGTCTGACACTGCTTCCACTGTCTCCCCATCTATTTCCCATGAGATGATGGGACCAGATGCCATGATCTTAGTTTTCTGAATGTTAAGCTTTAAGCCAACTTTTTCACTCTCCTCTTTCACTTTCATCAAGAGGCTTTTTAGTTCCTCTTCACTCTCTGCCATAAGGGTGGTGTCATCTGCATATCTGAGGTTATAGATATTTCTCCTGGCAATCTTGACTCTAGCTTGTGCTTCTTCCAGCCCAGAATGCATATTAGGAGTGACAAATAAAAGAGTGGACAAAGACAGGAGAGACAGCCAGGGCAGAGAAAGTACTAGAAGACAGCAAGATTTATTGTTGCCTGAAAAAAGTAAGCTAAATAATGTATAAACCAGATAGCCATTTGTGTGAAAAGGGGAAGAAAAAGTGTGTATTTATATAATTTTTCTTGTATATACATAAAATATCTCTGGAAGGATACCAAGAATCTAATAGCACTGATTGTTTGCAGGAATGGAAATGGATTGGTTGGAATGAGAACAGAGAGGGGAGAAAGATTTTTTACTGTGTACTCTTTTATATACTTTTTAACTGAATTATGCAAATTATTTAAAATTTTTCAAGTTAAAAAGTTGATGGGTCAGAAAAAAATTTTTTACAATTATTTATAATATGGAATAGGAACAACAGGCACACGTGCATACACATTTGTACACATACATCAAAAGAATTTTGTTCCACTAATTCAACCACTAGTTCAACCATACATTAGTAAGAAAAAAGGAAGAGACCATGATAAAAGTTCCAGTGTGTTATCAACATCTATAAACCACACAGAATAGAACAGAACCAGGAACAAGATATTGAAGAGGTGGGTCTAAGTCATCCTTGATGTCCTGATGGTCTTTTGAATTTTATTTTATTTTATTTTTATTTTTTTATTTTTTTGGTCTTTTGAATTTTAGAGTCTGAAAGATATTTACCCACAAGCTACCATCTCAGTTTGCTCTCCTACACCACCTGCCACCAGGGTGTTGGAAAAACAACTTGGTCAGTTTCTTTCTCAGTCAGCTGAAATCTATGTCCTAAGTTTAATGATGGAGTATTGATCTGTATAGTACAAGAACTGAAAATCACTCAGCTATCCCAGCAAGTTCACTGACAACCATTAAAAGGTTACAGATAATACACTGTAAACAATACGAGAGAGATTTCTACAGCCTCACAGGAGCAAGAGCTAACAGTAAGGCTCAACAGCCTTTTTCCAGCTCATAGTCAAAATACTGTATTTTGCAGGTAATTCTTTCTCTGAGTGACAGATAATTCCTAAATTGATCTATATATTTTTATCCTTTCTACCACTGGAGAAGGGAATGGCAAACCACTTCAGCATTCTTGCCTTGTGAAACCCATGAACAGTATGAAAAGGCAAAAAGATAAACCCCCCAGGTCGTATGTTTCTAATATGCAATTAGAGAAGAAGTGGAGAAACAGCTCCAGGAGGAATGAAGAAGCTTAGCCAAAGCAGAAACAACACTCAGTTGTGGATGTGTCTGATGGTAAAAGTAAAGTTTGATGCTGTAAAGAACAATACTGCATAGAATCTGGAATGTTAGGTCCATGAATCAAAGTAAATTAGAAGTGGTCAAACAGGAGATGGCCAAGAATGAATATCAACATTTTAGGAATCAGTGAACTAAAATGGACAGAAATGGGAGAATTTAATTCAGATGACCATTGTACCCCCAGGTAGCTCTAGTGCTAAAGAACCCATATGCCAATGCAGGAGACTTAAGAGACCCCAGTTCAATCCCTGGGTCAGGAAGATGCCCTATAGGAGGTCATGGCAACCCACTCCAGTATTCCTGCCTGGAGAATCCCGTGGACAGAGGAGCTTGGCAGGCTACGGTCCATAGGGTTGCAAAGAGTCAGATACGGTTTTGTGAGGCTGCGCCATGACAGGCAGCCTAGATTAGGAGTAGGCCTGGTTTTCCAGGGTAACATGATTATCAGGCCACCTGGAGCCAGCCAATCAATATGCGCCCAGTAAGGAAAAGGGAACCTATCAGGGGAAAGCTGAAAAGCCCGCTAACGCCCAAGTTTGAAAAAAGCCCGCGAAGGTTTGAGCCAATAAGATTACTTTGCAAACATGTAACCAATCCGCTTAAGCCAGCTACCGACTGCTTATGCTCACCTTATAAACCGGGTAGCAGCTCAGGCTCAGCGCTTTCTGACCCCGCACCACTGCGTTGGATGCGGCAGTAAGCCCTGACTCGAGCCAGCAATAAACTTCCCTTTTTTGCGAGTTGCATTGTCTTGGAAGCCTTCTCTCTTCCCGCTCGGGGATTCGGACATCGGGCATAACAGTTTAAGTGACTTAGTATGCACACACCCTAGCATGCATGTGGGCAAGAATTCCTTAGAAGAAATGGAGTAGCCATTACAGTCAACAAAAGAGGCTGAAATGTAGTACTTAGGTGCAATCTCAAAAATGACAGAATGATCTCTGTTCATTTCCAAAGCAAACCGTTCAATATCACAGTAATTCAAGTCTATGCCCCAACTATTAATGCCAAAAAAGCTTAAGTTGAATGGTTCTATGAAGACCTATAAGGCCTTCTAGAACTAACATCAAAAAAAGATGTCTTTTTCATCAGAGGGGACTGAAATGCAAACACAGAAATTCAAGAGATACCTGAAATAACAGGCAAGCTTGGCATTGGAGTACAAAATAAGCAGGGCAAAGGCAAAGAGAGTTTAGCCAAGAGAACACACTGGTTATAGCAAACACCCTATCCAACAATATAAAAGACAACTCTACATATGGACATTACCAGATGGTCAATACCCAAATCAGATTGATTATATTATTTGCAGCTGAAGATGGTGAAGCTCTATACAGTCAGCAAAAACAAGACCAGGAGCTGACTGTGGCTCAGATCATGAACCCCTTATTGCCAAATTCAGACTAAAATTGAAGAAAGTAGGGAAAACCACTAGACCATTCAGGTATGATCTAAATCAAACCCCTTATGATTATACAGTGGAAGTGACAAAGAGATTCGAGGGATTAGATTTGATAGACAGGGTGCCAGAAGAACTATGGACGGAGGTTGGCCTCACTATACAGGAGGTGGTGATCAAAACCATCTCCAAGAAAAATAAATGTAAAAAGGCAAAACAGTTGCCTGAGGACGCCTTACAAATAGAAATGAAGAGAAACAAAAGGCAAAGGAGAAAAGGAAAGATATACCCATCTGAATGCAGAGTTCCAAAGAATAGCAAGGAGAGATAAGGAAGCCTTCTTAAGTCAACAATACAAAGAAATAGATGAAAACAACAGAATGGGAAAGACTAGAGATCTCTTCAAGAAAATTAGAGATACCAAGGGAATATTTCATGCAAAGATAAACAAAGGCACAATAAAGGACAGAAATGATATGGACCCAACAGAAGTAGAAGATATTAAGAAGAGGTGGCAAGAATATGCAGAAGAGCTATACAAAAGGGGTCTTAATGACCCAGATAACCACAATGGTGTGATCACTCTCCTAGAGCCAGACATCCTGAAGCATGAAGTGAAATGAGCCTTAGGGAGAATTACTACAAACAAGCTAGTGGAAGTGATGGAATTCCAGTTGAGCTATTTCAAATCCTAAAAGATGATGCTGTGAAAGTGCAGTACTCAATATGTCAGCAAATTGGGAAAACTCATAGTGGCCACAGGACTGGAAAAAGTCACTTTTCATTCCAATCCAAAAGAAAGGCAATACCAAAGAACATTCAAACTACCACACAACTGCACTCATCTCACACGCTAGCAAAGTAATGCTCAAAATTCTCCAAGCTAGGCTTCAACAGTACATGAACTGAGAACTTCCAGATATACAAGCTGGATTTAGAAAAGACAGAGGAACCAGAGATAAAATTGTCAACATCTATTGGATCATAGGAAAAGCAAGGGAATAGCAGAAAAATATCTACTTCTGCTATACTGACTACACTAAAGCCTTTGACTGTATGGATCACAACAAACTGTGGAAAATTCTTCAAGAGATGGGAATACCAGACTACCTTACCTGCCTCCTGAGAAACCTGTATGCAGGTCAAGAAGCAACAGTTAGACCTGGACAGGGAACAACAGACTGGTTCCAAATTGGGAAAGGAGTGTGTCAATACCATATATTGTCACCCTGCTTATTTAACTTATATGCAGAGTACAACATGTGAAATGCTGGGCTAGATGAAGTTCAAGCTGGAATCAAGACTGCCAGAAGAAATATCAATAACCTCAGATATGCAGATGACACTACCCTTATGGCAGAAAACAAAGAACTAAAGAGCCTCTTGATGAAAGTGAAAGAGGAGAGTGAAAATGCTGGCTTAAAACTCAACATTCAAAAAACAAAGATCATGGCATCTAGTTCCTCTCCTTCATGGCAAACAGATGCAAAAATAATGGAAACAGCAACAGACTTTATTTTCTTGGGCTCCAGAATAGCTCCAGAATAGATAGTGACTGCAGCCATGAAATTAAAAGACACTTGGTCCTTGGAAGAAAAGCTATGAAAAACCTATACAGCATTATTAAAAAGCTGAGACATCACTTTGCCAACAAAGGTCCATAAAATCAAAGCTATGGTTTTCCAGTAGTCATGTACATATATGAGATTTGGACCATAAAGAAGGCTGAGGGCCAAAGAATTGATGCTTTTGAACTGTGATGTTGGAGAAGAATCTTGACAGTTCCTTGGACAGCAAGGAGATCAAACCAATTAATCCTAAAGGAAATCAACCCTGGATATTTATTGGAAGGACTGATGCTGAAGCTCCAACACTTTGGCCATCGGATGAAAAGAGCCAACTCAATGGAACAGACCCTGATGCTGGAAAAGATTGAAGGCAGGAGGAGAAGGAGACAACAGAGGATAAAATGGTTGGATGGCATCAGCAATTCAATGAACATGAGCTTGAGCAACTCTGAGAGACTGAAGGACAAGGAAGCCTGGTGTGCTTCAGTCCATGGGGTCTCAAAGAGTCGGACACGACAGAGCCACTGATCATATCTTTTCTACCACCACAATGGTAGTAGATTTACATTACCTTGACAATTTACCTACGATATATTTATAAATACCACATCCATGTCATAGCTGTATATGTCTGTGTTAAAATTCCCCTAAATTAAAATTTGCATATTGATTTTTAAAATCACTTACTTTCATCAAGTATATACATTCTGATCTTTTAGATTTTAATCTTAACAGATTATCTTCTTGCTTTTTTGAAATTCTGAGTTATGTTCTATGTTATGGTTTTGCTTAGAATTTTTCACATAAAATGTTCTTCTCTGATAACTATCATTTAACAGTTGTCTTATGTTCCTTACTGCTACTGTTGAAAGTTTTGTGCTGGATTTTTAAGCACTCTTCATTATAACTTCTTTGGAATCATGAATATGAGCAAAGATCTGGAATATGATCAGGTCCATACAAAATTTTTAGGTTGCCCATAACTTGAGACTCATTTTCTACTGAAATGTTAGAGAAATAAACTTCATCTAAATCTTGATAAATGAAGGCAAGTACAAATTCTATTAAAAAATCAAAATGCTACTGCAGTTAATTACATGGACAGTGTAACCAGGCTGCTTGGGATCAAATCCCAGAGCTACCACTTACCAGCTGTGTAACTGTGATAAGAGACTTATCCTCTCTGGGCCTCATTTTTCTCATCTGCCGAGTTGGGCTAGTAGTGGTTTGTGAAGAAGATTATGAGTAAATATACATAAAGTATTAGAACTGTGTTGATGTAGTAAGTTTATTATTTCTGCCAAAATAAGTAATTTGTGGGTCAATTACCTGGGAGTTCTTTTACCTTTTTACAATTTCTGTTTCTTTACTTTCTTTCATACAGTTTTCCCTTTTTAAAATAGCTCTAGATCCCCCATCATCATCAAAGTATAGTGTATTATTCAGTGCCTATGCTGGTGTACCTCAATTTCCTATAGAAAGAGTTAGCTATGACTTCATCAATGTTCAAGGTCAATTTTGATAAGGTAACATAGTTTTTTTTTTTTTTCTTTTCTTCTCACTCTGTTCTTTCTCTGAATCTTTTCTTCTCATCACGAACCAGATGCCACGTAGGGTGATAATCAAATTGAGAAGTGAAATACAAAGAAAAAGGCAATATGACTTTTACAGCCCTAAGAGAGTTTATGAGCCAAATGAAGAAAGAATCCAGACATTATACCTAGTGAATGCCCAGGAGGATAAAAAGGACAACAACCTCAACCAATAAAGCACAGTAACTACAGAAGCTTTTCCACATCACAACACACCCTGACCTTACTCGGAGAGCTTTTCGTTACTTAATCTTTTCATGGATGTCTTATGCACCAGAGGGGACAAGAGCAAGAACAGAATAAGCCATAGAGTTTCAGAGAGAATAAAGTACAGAGACTCAGAGGAAAAAGAAAATAATTTTTTATTTTTTAAAAAAGAGGCAAGTTTTGACAAAAAGGAAATGGGAACAGGAATGGAGATGGAAATGCCATATGAAAACTGCATATCCAGGGAGAAATATGGGAATACACACAGTGCTTAGGAGATGACAATAAGCACCATTCTACTCTGAAAGGAGAAACCAAAAGAAAAAAAAAATCAGAGAACATGTGGGAAAATACATAGAAAGCACCTGAAAGGATGAACCTGGAAAGAAGAAAAGAGCTTAAATTCACATTTGAGTGAAGAAAGGCTTTCTTCCTTTTCAAAATCCCCATGCCCGACCAGCAGCAGTCTTTGTGGTATTCACACCTCCATCCCCATTGCCCCGTCTTTTGACATTTATTTTCATTCAAATAGGCTGCAAATCACCCTTACTAGAAACTTGCCAAATCGTATTTCAAAAGTCTGTAAGAGATGATGCTCTTGTCATATTGTCTTGGGACTGGCTGTTAGGCCGCAGAGCTTTAGGCTCTGCCTCAAGAGCCACAGCAGCAGGGGGCAGGCTGAAAGTCAGCTCACCAGGCTAATCTGAGCTAAGGGCTCAGATTTCTTCCTCAGGCAACCCAGTTGGCTTTGCCAGCTTTGTGGCACAAACTGAATCTCTAGTCCCAGCCAGCTGTCGAAGAGCTGCCAATGGCCAAAGGATGTCTGGGCTCTTATACAGCCTGATGATTCCGCACAGTTTAGCCCAGAGAGCATCATAGCTACAACAACAGGGAGGATCAGGATTAGAACCCAGTGTCCTGGTTCAAAAAAGCGCTTTCACTTCGGAGGTGAGATTTCTGGAGTCTAAGCATGGTTAAGTAAGGCTTACAAGAGAACTTTCATTTACTGGGAGAATACTGTTTGGGCAACTGTTTTTTTTTTTTTTTTTTTTTTCCTTTCCTTCTTTCCTACCTCAAATTAGATGGATGAGGTTTTCTGGGCTTTTTTTCTCCTGGTCCTCTTGTCCTCCCATCACCCTATACTGGTTTGGAAGCTATGATGTTTCATTTCTTTTAGTGATTTCCATTAATTGAAAAAAAATACAATGGGATTTTTCAAACACATATAAACAGAGTGAACAGAATAAATTTCCCAACGTACCTATTGCCTAGCTTCATCAGATATAAATAAACTGCCAATTTTGCTCCACCTTTGATTATTTCAAAGAAATCCCAGAGAGTACCTCAATTTATCTACACATATGTTACTATGTCTCTCTAAAAGATAAGGACTCTTTTAAAAATATATACATAATCACAATGGTAGTACCACACCTAAAAATATTAAAAATAATCCTTTTATATTCTCAAATACCCAGTCAGTGTTCATACTTCCCGGATGGCCTTCATTTGTCATCCTTTTTTTTTTTTGGCAGTTCACAGTTGTTTGGGTCAGTATCTAAGTAAGGTCCATACACTGCAATTCTTCAGTAAGTGTTTCAGTCTCTCTCTCCTTTCTCTCTGTTGCCATTCTTTCTGTTTTTATCTTGTAATTTGCTCTGTTTGTTTCTCCCAAGTGTGAGTTTATTTCAAAATTATGAAGATCTATATATTTTTATTACATATAATAAAGCAATCTTTAGCTTAAAGTAAAAACTTTCACATTTAAAGTTTTTGTTTTAAAAAGGTATTTTTAAAATGTAGACACTTAAAAACCACCCAAAAAGAATATATCTTGCAGTATAGGCTTATCCTTAAATATTCACATCCCAAATGCTGTTTAGAAAAGATTTGAAAACTGGCTAAAAGTCATTTACAATTGGCAATGATTAAAATCCCCTTGTCTCTGGAAGAGCAGATTAATGACACATAATGAATTTACTGTCACAGCATTTAACAGTTTAATCAGCATGTAGTTTTTATCAGTATACAAAATGGTCTTAGATGGTCAGTGCAGTTGTTCTGTAGTGAATACTGTATCAGGAAAAGTACACTTCACCAAAAAGAGAACATAAAACAAACAAACAAAAAAACCCAGAACATCAACTTTCTTTTTTTTTCTTTTTCTTTTTATTTATTTATTTTTTTTATTAGTTGGAGGCTAATTACTTCACAACATTTCAGTGGGTTTTGTCATACATTGATATGAATCAGCCATAGATTTACACGTATTCCCCATCCCGATCCCCCCTCCCACCTCCCTCTCCACCCGATTCCTCTGGGTCTTCCCAGTGCACCAGGCCCGAGCACTTGTCTCATGCATCCCACCTGGGCTGGTGATCTGTTTCACCATAGATAGTATACATGCTGCAGAACATCAACTTTCAAATGGCCTTTTCAAAGAGTTTCCTTCTTTACAAAGAGTTTTCAGCTCAGGAGAGAAGAACAGCACTTAATTACTGCACCCCTTGTATATGGGATGTATGGCAGACTATACCAAGTCGTCGACGGGAACTGCAATATGCAGAATAATATAGCCATTCCCTTTTTATGCCACCAAAAAGCAGTGCACAGTGTGAGCACCAAACCCAAAAACATAATAATCATTGGAAACAATCTCGTTGTTTCAAACATTTTCTTCAGTTGTTTCATGGGTCCCATTAAAAAGCATGAACTGGCTAACGCAGCAGTATCTCCAAAGGTATAAAACACCAAAAAGCTTTATGCCTCCAGGGAGCCACAGCAATCCAGTTCCAAGGATGGAGAAGATGCCGGTAACAACGCGTATCGCAAACCACTTCAGCCTGGTGTTGAAACTAAGGGATAAGGCATCAAGGACCTGCACGGTCAGGCCCCGCTCCCTGTTGTCCTGGATTCTCAGGACCCACAGCAGCTTCTCCATGTTCCCGCTCTCGGATCACAGCAGCGGCAGCTGCCCTGCCTGCCCCTCTCGCCTGCTGAGAAATCTTGTAATTTGTTCTTTAAGTGAAGAAACTTTTTTTTTTTTTGAAGTTTCCCACATTCTATGTTTTGCTGACTGCATCCTTTAATGTTTTGTAAGAAAATATATTCCACTGTCTCTTATGTTTCCTGTGAAATTATAGTTAGATCTAAAGTATGGAGCAGATTCAGGGCTTTGTTTATTTATATGTGTGGTGGTGTTGGCAAGATAGCTTCATGGATGGAGCTGCGCACATGTATCAGGGGACATATAACGTTCAATTATGACATTACGATATTGATGGTCACTACCCTAGAATCAGTTTATTAGAGGATAAAGATGATCATATATTTTTCTTTTTGCTTCTTTATTAGCTGGGATTTTTTTTTTTCTTTCTGGTAGAAAAAACATTTCCCCCAGCAAATATTGAGTTACACTGAAATACAGATAATATGGGAAAAAGAGGATAAGTTCATAATTCTATTAATCACATTTTTAATTAGCTGCTTCTAGCTTCCTCTCAAGGTGATCAATAAAACTGGGAGTCTGTATTTGTGGGTGGGGAGGGGAAGAATCTCACTGTGAACTAATGGATTCAAACATAAACTGTAAGCAAATAAATAAAATGGTGTGGTTTAAACCAATAATTTTGGAGTCGTTTGTAACATGGCAGTACATAACTGCAGCAGTCCCCTTTCATTTAAAGAGAAAGCTTTGTGAATAAAGGTGTTCATTAAAGCAATCTGTCTTTATCCTTTTTGCTGTACCCATGAGCTAGTATTCCATCCTTGATGGGCAGATGGCTTCGCCGTTAGTTTTAGAAATCACTCCCCATTTGTGCACATCCAGGTTGCCTGATCAGTCCGTGTTACCCTCATGTCTTGTTTGGCATTACTGCCTCATGGATCATGCACTACAGTTGCCTCTCAAGAGGCAGTCCCTTGCCCATGGCCAGGTTATCTGGTTTCTGCCATTGCTTCTAATTCACTAGTGACTCATTTATTTCAAATCAGATGTCCAGGAGGCTCTTTTCCTGAAGACAGAACTTTAAGCAAAACTGGTCAGTCTCTTTCAGTCACAAAAAAAAGCCATATTTAATTTGCAGGATACTTTTGATATTACTAGAACTGTATTCCTGTCCGAATGACAATGATTTGTGTGCAATTTCATTTGAGTATGAGGCACTGACATACAGCTTTCTTGATAACCAGTCTCTGGAAGCCTATGGATTGATGGTAGCGCTAAACAGAATAATATTCTTACAGTAAATTTTTTTGTTTGTTTTTTTTTTTAGAGTAAAATTTTAATGGCTGTGTCTAGAGACTTCTTGAGTATCCAGATCTCCAACATTTTGTAATGAAGACACAACTAGGTTTGTTTACTAGCTAAGTGATTCTCACCCACCAGCTTTCAAGCTTGGCTGATTCTTTTCTGCAAAGTACTTTAAAGGCATCATCTCATCTAACTCTCACAAAATCCCTAGGAAATGGGATTCCTGATTACAGACAATAATACACCAGCACTTTTCAGGTCACCTGCAAATAGCAAAGTTGTAAAAGTTAAATCAAAATGTGCTAGGGGTTTGCCCCACTGACTCTAGTCTGAGTATAGCTCACTCTTGTCATCAAGGTATGTTGGAACCCTAACTAGGCACTAAGAGGGCTACTAAAAAGGTATAAAACAGAACCTGTAACTTTGGGGGTCTTAGCCCTTTAAACTGTTAGGTAAATGAATGACACACACTTGCTGACTGCTCTGTGGACACTCCCAGGGTTCTGATGTGTATAAATTCCCCAGACGTGAAGGGGGGAAAAAAAAGCTAATCCTAGGCAGAGAAGCTGGGGAGAGAGAAGCAGAAGAAAGAAAACAAAGAAGAAAGAAGGCTCCTTGACATAGTAAGACTTATCCATAGACCACAGTATATATAACTCAGGCCAGAAGGAAATATAGATTTACATTGCTTCTTTCTATGTGTTCTACTGTAGTACCATAAGATTGTAGCAAGAAAGGAAGAACAACAAGAAAAACACTGAAACACCATAACAACAATGTTCTGATAGGCAGCTTATCCCCCTGATGGTGATGTTTTCTTTGATCAAGTTGCTCACGTTATGATTGAGAGGGAGGGTGGCTGTGGGGTGGAGGTAGTGAGTATACCCAGGGATAGTTCTTAGAAATCCTTGATCAGGTTCAGTAGCATCTTGCTAAACCTCCAGCCTGGTAATTTATATACAGTTTATGCAAAAACACAGACAAACTCTCCTGCCCTGGTTTTTTAGCAAAGAGAAGGCAGCTTATAGCTTCAGAGAAAGCTCACATTACAAAGACTTCATTACTTTTACAAAATATGCACCCAAGGACATTTACTAGTGTATTGAGAGCTATTATCATAAATAATTAAAACTAAACTATTCTACTCTAAATAAATGTATAAAGTACATTGGGTGATTCCGAGCACTAAGCTTTCTCAATACACTGCTTTGTAGACTTACAATGCAAGAACCCACCCAGGCCATTAAATTCACATTCCTGGTTTTTCCAGAGAGATTTTATAAAGCAAATTTAGATGGGGCACAAGAACTTAGGACATAGAACTCATATTTTCTAGTTGGTCCTTTTATCCTACAGTAGTTATTTACAAGGAAGTGAAAATGTTTATAGACAGCTTTGCAGAAAGGACTCTCACAATAGTATTTTGCACAAATACTCTGATGCACAGTTCAAAAAGCCCATGTGTCAAGCAACATGACATTTCTTAAGCACCACTGCTGTCTTGGAAGCCATTGTAATTTGTGTTGAGGAGTTTCCTTCTGAAGTCTTTCCTTCCTACTCAAACAATATAAAATGAACAGACATCACAAATTTACAATATGACTGAAAGGATTTCCTATGCTCATGAACCTAACATGCACTCTGATATGTTGCTCAAACAGTAAACTGGATATCTAATAACTGCTTGACTTGCTCCTACATTAGTCTTTGAGGAGACTGAGGTTGCCTTGACAGTGAAAAGCTATTTTAGGGTTGATTTCTATAGGCAGGATTCTCCACATTTGGTTGGTCAACTTCCAGGCTTATCCTGATTTGAGTCTTCTGAAGATGAGTCTTTTTCTGGGGCTCTGAGATATCCCAGAAACCCTGAGGTCCTCTAGAGTTACTCTAACCCAGTTAAATTCTCAAATCTGAGCTTTAATTCAAAAGCAGCTTGCAAAGAATCTAACCAAGGTTTTTACTCCTGGGGTCTCTTTAAGCCAAGCTAGAGCTCTTCTTCCTCCATCCCTCTTCAATCTTTACACTTGGCAGAAACCTGCTGAAGAACTCAGGCTCTGTATTTTGCAGCTCTGTTACCCAAAGACTGTAATCACTCATGTAAATCAAAAGAATTCATACCAGACTTTAGGAAAACTCATGTCAAATAAACATCATTTTCATAAGTTAAATTAACAACTACAGGATAAGCAAAGACATTAGAGAAGATTGATATGGTACAGAAAGTAAAAAAGTTTCTCATTCTTGTCTGACTCTTTGTGACCCCATGGACTGTAGCCCACCAGGCTCCTCTGTCCATGGAATTCTCCAGGGAAGAATACTGGAATGGGTTGTCATTTCCTTCTCCAGGGGATCTTCCCAACCCAGGTCTCCCGCACTGCAGGCAGATTCTTTACCATTTGAGCCAGCAGGTGCGGACTTCATTTTATATATCCTGAAGCTCAGTATCAGTAATCAGAGATAGCATAGCAAAACCAAGTACAAGCTTCATTTTGCCCAAACTGTTAAACCCATTCTCTCTCAGTTTTTTCATGAAAGTTGCACTTATTGTGGTCTTCTGACTTGCCCTGTTTCCTTTCACTTCAACCATGTCACCCACCACCAGCCTGAGCAGGATCATAGTAGTTTAGGATGTTCAAACACGTGTTGAGTCCACCCTCTGGTCTTGATTTTTGGCTTATTCTTTCTCCTTCCCTACAACATTTGAGAGAAATACATAACCCTGAAGACATATTTGGGTTAACTGTATCAAAATGGCTCAATAAACACATCACACTTCAGACTTCCCTGGTGGTCCAGTGGTTAAGAATCTGCCTGCCAATGCAGGGGACATGGGTTTGCTAAAGGTCCAGGAAGATTCCACATGCCACAGGGCAACTAAGCCCATGCACCACAACTACTGACGCTTGCAAGCCCTAGACCCTGTGCTCCATTCTAAAGAGGCCCACACACACTGAAAGTAGAGAGCAGCCCCCGCTCACCACAGCTAGAGAAAGCCCATGTGCAGCAACAAAGATCCAGCACAGCCAAAAACAAGTAAACACAGTTTTTAAAAAGATCAATTTAAGAAGTGTCACATTGGGCAGGTCTGTATTCCATCGTATGTAAGATGTTCTATCATCCATACCATCATGGACTATAAGTAAGAGGAGCATCATCAAAAGGTGACCAACCAGAAGGCAAAACCACCAGGGTACATGACGAGAAGCTGAGGAGTAGGGGCACGGATTTCAGGGGCACTGAAAAGCCTTCTCAACCCAAACTGTCTTCTATTATTGGTTCCTATCACAGACTGTTTCCACCATGGTGTTTGAAAAAAGTCACCTTACCCTCCCTTTGGGCTAAATAAGGTTAGAAAAATATGTGGCACCCCTCCCCCCGCCCACCGCCATCACTCCCCATTCCACTCTCAGGGTAGACAGCACTAACCCACTATGATTTTCTGTTCTGCTAAATGCAAAAGTGTCACTCAGACAGCCACTACCAACTGTTGGTGTTAGCCTTCTAGAAGAAGCTGCTTGCTATTCTGAGATTAAGGCTTTGAAGTCTTAAAAACTAAATGAAATGTCAGACATAATGTCATTCTCGGGCATAAAAACTGTAAATCTCAAATGTTTGTATTAACAGATTATAAGACCTGCAAAAATGGGAAAGTATTTGGCAGTGAAGAAAGAAAGGAAATGTCGGGATATGAATTGGGGGCAAGGAGTAGCTCTCTGTAAAATATTCTGAAAATGGGAAGATTAGTCTGCAATATGAATAATCACTCTCTCCACTGTCTGTCTGCTACAGATGAAGTTTTCATAAAGCAGTAATTTTTCAGAATGAAAACATTAAGATTTTCAATCCATTTGTTACTCAGTTTTACTTAATCAGAGACTAAGATATAGTGTGTTTTTATAAATACTTAAAATGTAGACAGAATGGAGAGATCAAGAAATTATCTTATTTTCAACAGTAAGTTTTCCATTCTCACCTCTCCTGTCAAGTTTGTCCTGTTCTACAAGTGCAAAAGTGAAGAAAACTGTTGAAGGACAAGTTCAGAAGGCAGAAAAGTATGACACAGGGTGAACACATAAAGCCTGGTGAAAATAAAAGTCAAAGAATCTTAGCATAATTACAGCAGCAGGAGCTTTTCCTATCAGGGAGAGGCTGAACCTTCCAGTGTTTAAAGTTGGAAATCTGCAATTTGGGGGACTGCTTCTGAATTCTGGGTGGGGGCAGGGAACTGGAATTTGTCCTTAAGTCAAGTCCTCATTTCTCTTCAGGAAGTACCACTTTGGTAAGTGTTTTAGGACAAGGTCGGTTACACCCACCTGGATTAATCCATCTGGGCTGCTGTAACAAAACAGCACAGACTTCCTCCTTGACCACATTTTAGACTCCTTGGAATCTCTTCTGGACTCATGGTCAACTGTGGCCCCCAACTTCGCTGTACAGCCTAAATGTATCAAGAATCCTGTTAAGTCAGTGTAGAGAGAATCTCCCACCCGTGATAACAGATCACCATCGCCTGCCTTTAACAAGAAACCTGTTAAGTCAATTTAACAACAATCCCCCTACTCTTGATGCCTCCTCATTAATCTTCTACCCAGGGACTCATCCCCTGGACCCCCTGCCCACTCCTTGGCTATAAATCTCTACTCATTCTTACTGCATTTAGAGTTGAGCCAGTCTCTCTCCCCTACTGCCATAGTCTTGATCACCTATCAAAATAGTCCTGAATAAAGTCTTTATTACTGTTTTAACAGGTGTAGGAACAACTTTTTCTTTGACACTTATGGTGCTACAACTTAGATGTGATCAGATTCATCATCAGACCCTTGGGCTGGAAGTTCTTGCCTCTTTGTTTCAAATGGTGATTTATTCTCTGACTCCTGGGCTGGAAATTTGTTTCCTAGCTCCTTCTGAAGCCTCTTTGTTCTCTCTGTTTGATTCCTACTTCTCCCACAGAACCTCTCAGTTGACTGAAACCACTTGCTAACTACATGCTCCACCATTACTGGACTAACTGTACACTTCCTTTCTTGTTGGCATGATATGATGAAGGATAATTTGAAACCAAGGATCTCTCTGAACTGACTCATCTAAGACTTCTCCCTTTCCATCACTTCTCTTTCACCACTTTCCCTTTCCCTTCATTCCTTGAATCTTTTGATAAATCCACCTTCAAACAATGCCTTCTTCACTCCTCTACCTAACCCTCTTAGAACTTCTCTTTCCTGTCTAGGCCCTCAACTCCCTACAGTCAGTAGAATTTTAAGCCTCTGGCCCCTATGTGGGCTCTCAAGGGACTCAGGGATCCCCAGAAGCAACTACCTGAGGAAGAAAAGAAAAAAAAAAAAAAAAAAGAAAGGCTAATTTTAAACAGACTGGGTATTGTATCCACTCAGATGAGCCTTGGAAACATTTAGACAACTGACTGAATATTCCCTCAGTCTCTCACCTAAAGTTCATTCCACAACCTCCTTTTTTTTTTTTTCTTTTTTTATTGAAGGATAATTGCTTTACAGAATTTTGTTGTTTTCTGCCAAACCTCAACAAGAATCACCCATAGGTATACATATATCCCCTCCCTTTGAATTTCCCTCCCATCTCCCTCCCCATCCCACCCCTCTAGGTTGATACAGAGCCCCTGTTTGAATTTCCTGAGCCATACAGCAAATTCCTGTTGGCTATCTATTTTACATATGGTGATATAAGTTTCCATGTTACTCTTTCCTTACATCTCTCCCTCTCATCCCCTCTCTCCATGTCCATAAGTCTGTTCTCTATGTCTGTTTCTCCATTGCTGCCCTGTAAATAAGTTTTTCAGTACCATTCTTCTAGATTCTGTATATGTGCATTAGATTATGATATTTATCTTTCTCTAACTCACTTCACTCTGTATAATAGGTTCTAGGTTCATCCTCCTCATCAGAACTGACTCAAATGTGTTCCTTTTTATGGCTGAGTAATATTCCATTGTGTATATGTACCACCACTTCTTTACCCATTCACCTGTCGATGGACATCTAGGTTGCTTCCATGTTCTAGCTATTGTAAATAGTGCTGCAATGAACAATGGGATACATGTGTCTTTTTCAATTTTGGTTTCCTCAGGGTATACACCTAGGAGTGGGATTGCTGGGTCATATGGTGCTTCTATTCCTAACTTTTTAAGGAATCTCTATAGCATCTTCCATAGTGGCTACATCAATTTACATTCCCACCAACAGTGCAAGAGTGTTCCCTTTTCTCCACACCCTCTCCAGCATTTATTATTTGCAGACTTTTTGATGATAGCCATTCTGACTGGTGTGAAGTGATATCTCATTGTGGTTTTGATTTGCATTTCTCTAATAATGAGCGATGTTGAGCATCTTTTCATGTGTTTGCTAGCCATCTGTATGTCTTCTCTGGAGGAATGTCTGTTTTTCCCACTTTTTGATTGGGTTGTTTGTTTTTCTGGCATGGAGTTGTATGAGCTGCCTGTATATTTTGGATTAATCCTTTATCAGTTGTTTCATTTGCTATTATTTTCCCCCATTCTGAGGGTTGTCTTTTCACCTAGCTTATAGTTTCCTTTGCTATGCAAAAGGTTTTAAGTTTATTCAGGTCCCACTTGTTTACTTTTGCTTCTATTTCCATTACTCTAGGAGAGGGGTCATAGGAGATCTTGCTTTGATTTATGTCATTGAGTGTTCTGCCTATGTTTTCCTCTAAGAGGTTTATAGTTTCTGGTCTTACATTTAGGTCTTTAATTCATTTTGAGTTTATCTTTGTGTATAGTGTTAGGAATTGCTCTAATTTCATTCTTTTACATGTAGCTGTCCAGTTTTCTTGGCACCATTTATTGAAGAAGCTGTCTTTGCCCCATTGTATATTCTTGCCTCTTTTGTCAAAACTAAGGTACCCATAGGTGCATGGGTTTATTTCTTGGCTTTCTATCTTGCTCCATTGGTCTATATTTCTGTTTTTGTGCCAGTACCATACTGTCTTGATGACTGTAGCTTGGTAGTGTAATCTGAAGTCAGAAGGTTGATTCCTTCAGCTCCATTCTTCTTTCTCAAGACTGCTTTGGCTATTTGGGGTCTTTTGTGTTTCCATATGAATTGTGAAATTTTTTGTGCTACTTCAGGACTTCCCTTGTGGCTCAGCTGGTAAAGAATCTGCCTGCAATGCAGGAGACCTGGGTTTGACCTGGGTTGGGAAGATCCCCTGGAGAAGGGATGGCAACCCACTCCAGTATTCTGGTCTAGAGAATTCCATGAACTGTATAGTCCATGGGGTTGTAAAGAGTCAGACACGATTGAGCAACTTTCACTTTCCCTTTGTGCTAGTTCTGTGAAAAATGCCATTGGTAATTTGTTAGGGATCACACTAAATCTGTAGATTGCATTTGGTAGTATAGTCATTTTCACAATATTGATTCTTCCTTCCCAGAAACATGGAATATCTCTCCATCTATTTATATTATCTTTGATTTCTTTCATCAGTGTCTTATAATTTACTGTGTACAGTTCTTTTGTCTTCTCAGGTAAGTTTATTCCTAGATATTTTATTCTTTTTGTTGCAATGGTGTATGGGATTGATTCCTTAATTTCTCTGATTAGTCATTGTTAGTATATAGAAATACAAGTGATTTCTGTGTATTGATTTTGTATCCTGAGACTTTGCTAAATTCACTGATCAGCTCTAGTAATGTTCTGATAGTGTCCTTAGGGTTTTCTATGTACAGTATCATGTCATTTGCAAATAGTGAGAGCTTTACTTCTCCTCTTCCAATCTGGACTCCTTTAATTTCTTTTTCTTTTCTGATTTCTGGAGCTAGGACTTCTAGAACTATGTTGAATAATAGTGGTGAAAGTGGACACTCTGGTCTTGTTCCTGATCTTAGGGGGAATGCTTTTAGTTTGTCACCATTGAGAATAATGTTTCTTGTAGGCTTATCATATATGGCCTTTACTATGTTGAGGTAGGCTCCTTCTATGCCCCCTTTTTTGAGCGTTTTAATTATAAATGAGTGCTGAATTTTGTCAAAGACTTTATCTGCATCTATTGGGATGGTCATGTGGTTTTTATCTTTCAATTTGTTAATATGGTGTATCACATTGATTGATTTGTACATATTGAAGAAGCCTTTCATTCCTGGAATAAACCCAACTTGATCATGGTGTATGAGCTTTTTGATATGTTGCTGAATTCTGTTTGTGAAAATTTTGTTGAGGATTTTTGTATCTATGTTCATCTGTGATATTGGCCTGTAGATTTCTTTTTGTGTGTTGTCTTTGGTTTTGGTATCAGGATGATGGTGGCCTCATAGAATGAGTTTGGAAGTGTTCCTTCCTCTGCAATTTTTGAAAGAGTTTTAGAAGGATAAGCATTAGTGCTTCTCTAAATGTTTGATAGAATTCTCCTGTGAAGCCATCTGGTCCTGGGCTTTTGTTTTTTGGGAGATTTTTGATCACAGCTTCAATTTCAGTGTTTGCAACTGGGTTGTTCAAAATTTCTTTTTCCTTCTGGTTTGGTCTTGGAAGATTGAGCTTTTCTAAGAATCTGTCCATTTTTTCCAGGTTGTGCATTTTATTGCCATGTAGTTGTTCATAATAGTCTCTTATAATCCTTTATATTTCTGCATTGTCTCTTGTAACCTCTCCTTTTTCATTTATAATTTTGTTGATTTGATTCTTTTCTCTTTTTTTCTTGATGAGTCTGGCTAAAGGTTTGTCAATTTTGTTTATCTTCTCAAAGAACCATCTTTTAGTTTTATTAATCTTTACTATTGTTTCTTTCATTTCTTTTTCATTTATTTCTGCTCAGATCTTTATGATTTCTTTCCTTCTATTAATTTTGGGGGTTTTTTGTTCTTCTTTTTCCAGTTGTTTTAGGTGTAAAGTTAGGTTGTCTCTTCGATGTTTTTCTTATTTCTTGAGGTAGGATTGTATTGCTATAAACTTCCCTCTTAGGACTGCTTTTGCTGCATCCCATAGATTTTGAGTTGTCATGTTTTCTAGAATTTTTTTTTATTTCCCTTTTGATTTCTTCAGTAACCTGTTGGTTATTTAGAAACGTGTTGTTTAATCTCCATGTGTTTGTGTTTCTTACAGTTTTTTTTCTTGTAATTGATATCTAGTTTCATAGCATTGTGGTTGGAGAAGATGCTTGATATGATTTCAATTTTCTTAAATTTACTGAAGTTTGATTTGTGACCCAAGATGTGGTATATCCTGGAGAAGGTTCCACGTGCACTTGATAAGAAGGTGTATTTTTCTGCATTTGGATGGAATGTCCTGAAGATATCAATGAGATTCATCTCATCTAATGTATCATATAAGATTCATTTCCGTATTAATTTTCTGTTTTGATGATCTGTCCATTAGTGTGAGTGGGGTGTTAAAGTCTCCTACTATTATTGTGTTACTGTCAATTTCTCCTTTAGTTAGTGTTTGTCTTATGTACTGAGCTGCTCCTATGCTGGCTGCATAGATATTTACAATTGTTATGGCTTCCTGTTGGATTGATCCCTTGATCATTATGTAGTGTCCTTCCCTATCGCTTGTAATCGTCTTTAGTTTAAGGTCTATTTTGTCTGATATGAGGATTGCTACTCCAGCTTTCTTCTGCTTCCCATTTGCATGGAATATATTTTTCCATCCTCTTGCTTTCAGTCTATATGTGTCTTTAGGTCTGAGGTGGGTTTCTTGTAGACAACATATATATGGGTCTTGTTTTTGTATCCATTCAGCCAGTCTGTGTCTTACAGTTGGAGCATTTAATCCATTTACATTTAAAGTAATTATTGATACATATGTTCCTATTGCCATTTTCTTAATTGTTTGGGGTTGATTTTTTAGATCTTTTTTCTTCTCTTGTATCTCTTGACTATGTAAGTCCCTTTAACATTTGTTGTAAAGCTGGTTTGCTGGTACTGAATTCTCTTAACTTTTGCCTGTCTGAAAAGCTTTTTATTTCTCCATCAACTTTGAATGAGATCCTTGCCAGGTACAGTAATCTTGGTTGTAGATTTTTCACTTTAAATATATCCTGCCATTCCCTTCTGGTCTTTAGAGTTTCTGCTGAAAGATCAGCTGTTAAATGTATGGGGTTTCCCTTTTATGTTATTTTTTGCTTCTCCCTTGCCGCTTTTAATATTCTTTCTTTGTGTTTAATCTTTGTTAGCTTGATTAGAATGTGTCTTGGGGCATGTTTATTCCTGGGTATAGGACTCTTTGCACCTCTTGGACTTGATTGACTATTTCCTTTTCCATGATGGGGAAATTTTCAGCTATAATCTCTTCAAAAATCTTCTCATACCCTTTCTTTTTCTCTTCTTCTGGACCCCTATAATTCAAATGTTGGTGCGTTTGATATCATCCCAGAGGTCTCTGAGACTATCCTCAGTTCTTTTCATTCTTTTTACTTTATTCTGCTCTTCAGAAGTTATGTTCACCATTTTATCTTCCAGTTCACTGATTCATTCTTCTGCTTCAGATATTCTGCTATTGATTCCTTCTAGAGTATTTTTAACTTCAGTTAATTGTGTTGTTTGTCTCTGTGTGCTTATTCTTTAATTCTTCTAAGTCTTTGTTAACTGATTCTTTCATTTTCTCAATTTTGTTTTCAAGGTTTTTGATCATCTTTACTATCATTATTCTCAATTCTTTTTCAGGTAGTTTGCCTATTTCTTCATCATTTATTTGGACTTCTGTGTTTCTAGTTTGTTCCGTCATTTGTGTAGTATTTCTCTGCCTCTTCATTATCTTTTTTTTAACTTATTATGTTTGAGGTCTCCTTTTCCCAGGCATCAAGGTTGAATTCTTTCTTCCCTTTGGTTTCTTCCCTCCTAAGGTTGGTCCAGTGATTTGTGTAAGCTTTGTATAGGGTGAGATTTGTGCTGAGTTTCTGTTTGTTTTTCCTCTGATGGGCAAGGCTGAGTGAAGTGATGACTGGGTTAGTATTTTTGTTTTGTTTGTTGTCTAGATGAGGCAGCCTGCACAGGGTGCTACTGGTGGTTGGGAGATGCCGGGTCTTGTATTCAAGTGGTTTCCTTTGTGTGAGTTCTCACTATTTGATACTCCCTTGGGTTAGTTCTCTGGTAGTCCAGGGTCTTGGAGTCAGTGCTCCCATTCCAAAGGCTCGGGGCTTTATCTCTGGTCAGGAACGAAGATTCTACAAGTGGTTTGTCATGGCCTTAAGTGAAATTAAAGCAAATATTCAAAAACAAGAAACCAAAGATGGATCCCAGACAAATGGCAATTACAAAATAAGGCAAATAATAATTAAAATAATGTAATATACACATATACATATATACCCATGAGCAAAGTCAAACAGTCCAAGAAAAATAAAGTACAATAGATTGACCCCGCAAACAAAGGAAATAAAAAATTATATTTACCAGTTAAGAACAAAACTAACTAAAGCACAAAGTGGAAAACAAAACTAAAGCAGGATGCCAAGTGGGGAATAAAGCAACAAAAACAAAACTAACAAATATGTTGAGAGGAAAGGAAAGAAAGAAAGAATAGATATGGAAAGTTAAATAGAGGTAGATGAAGAAGATATATATATGTTAAAGATTAATTGCAAGGGGAAAAGAACAGGAGGAAAGGCAAACAAAAGAATAAACATAGAAAAAATATAATAGGTTAAAAAATTAAAAATTAAAATTATAAAAAAGAGGAAAAAAAATGGAAGAAGAAAGAAAAAATGGAAAACTCTCCAGAAATGCAAAAGCCCAACATAGAGGCAGAGATTTATAACAATAAAAAAATGTGACTGAGGAAAAAAAATCTCAAAAGCTTAAATAGATATCATAGTGCCAATAAAATCAGCAACTACAACAGAGAGGGGGAGAAAAGGGGGGAAAAGGGGAAAAAAATCCAAAAGAATCTACAGGACAAGTCAAAACATAAGAATAATAAGTGTTTTTCTTGAGTCACTGCTGCCAGAGTCCTTTCCCTCACTGGGAGTCACAGTCCACCTCACCTCCCTAGGATGCCCTCCTACACTGTGCTGATCTCTGGACCTGCTGTGAGGTCAGCTCAGATTCTCAACTGGTCCTGCTCCTCTGTGTTCTTGCCTCCAATGCCCACAGCTATCAGAACTAGTGTGTTTTCTTTTGTGGGAGCTTACCTTTTACATATTCCATAAATACAGAGTCTGCCTAGTTGATCTTGTGGATTTAATCTGTAGCTTATACAGCTGGTGGGAGGGTTTTGGGCCTTCTTCCTTAGCCACACTGCCCCTGGATTTCAATTGTAGTTTTATTTCCACCTCTGCATGTGGGTTGTCCACTGGGGTTTGCTCCTGAGGCTGCCCTGGAGGACTTGGGTTTGCCCCTGTGAGGGCCAGGTGTGGAGGTGATGCAGCTGCTTGGGTCACAGGGGTTCTGGGAGCACCTGGTACTCAGGGGAGTTGGCAGCTAGGGCAGCAGGAAATATAGTGCTCTAGAAGGGTATGGCAACCAGTATTGGCCAATTTGCTCCAGTATTCTTGCCTGGAGAAACCCCCTCCCTGACAGAGAAGCCTGGCAGGCCACAGTCTACAGCGTCGCGGTTCAGGCACTTAGAGGGCTTCCTTGCCTGGGGTCCTTCTCCATTGTTTGGTGTGTCTGGCACATAGAGAGGCCCCCATGGCTGGGGTCCCACTCTGTAGATCGTTGTGTCAGGCACTTCAAGGGGCACCCTGGATGGGATCCTGCTCTGTAGTTCCCCCCATCAGTCACTTAAAGGGGCACCCTGGGTGGGGTCCTGCTCTGTAGTTCAGTGCATCAGGCATTTCATAGACCAGCCTCTCTACTGTTCATCTGCCAATGCTGGCGTGTTGGGGGAGAGAGGCTATCGTGATGGCTCCACCCCCCACATATGACTCAGCAGTATCACCTTACTTACATGACTGCCCGGCTTTTCTCCACAGGCATTTCCCATCACAGCCTCCTCTCTCACATCCCCTCAATCCATCTCTCCACAGTCAACAGCAGCCCTCGCCCAGGGATTGCTCCATAATCCCTAAACTCCAGCTCCCAGCCGCTGCACCTTCCAGGGGAATATGTCCCCATCTGGGGTATGTATGGCTGTGGCAAGGACTGTCTGATTCTCATTCCATTTAGGCTGCCACAGATCAGCTGTTTCACTCTCAGCCTTAAATGTTTCTCCTCTGACTCAGACAATTGCCCCGATGTGGGGATCGGATCCCTGCTTCAGTTCCCTCACCTGCAGAGGGCAGGTCCAGGCCTACTCACGCTCCTATTTCTCCCCCAAGTTCCTTCCTCCTACTGAGTTTTGCGTTGGTCTGTATATTCTCTTCCGCTGGTGAGGTACTCCTGTCTGCTCTCAGCTGATGTTCTGCATGTACTTCTGTGTCTGAAGGTGTATTCCTGATGTATCCATGGAGAGAGACGCACTTCACATCTACCTACTCCTCTGCCATCTTGTTCTCTCTCTACAGCCTCTTTAAAATTACACATCAGAGCAAAAGAAAATCTTAACGTTTCCTCCACAAATATTGGTAAAGTCCTTTAAGCTCTCTATTGAGTAAATAATCTTAACTTTTCCTGTTTGCCAGAAACACAACTCAGATAAAAATATAAAGTGGAGCAACTATTTCATGTAAATCGGTGAGTTCACCTTATTGTGTTTATCAGACTCATCACTAAAATTTCAGAATGGGAGCTATTTGGTCTCATGTCTTAATATTTGTATATGTTTATGTATGTACATATGCCATGTATATGTGATGTTTTTCTACTTCCAGATGGTATTACCAAATTAATTTACACAATCTCATAAAGTAGCTCTCAAATTGGTTTAAAGACCTTATATAAATAAAATATTCTTAAAATTCTCAGAAATATAGAAACAAACCCAAATGTTTTTGAAATTCATGTAATCTGAGTAAATTTTTGACTAGTCTGGTATCATAAAAATGACTATGTCATCGTGTTAGCATTAAGCATACTTTTTATTTTACTTGGGTCAAATAAGGTAATAGTATATCTATTAGATGTTTAAGACTATAAAAATTATAAGAACAAATGGACAAGATGCAATATAAATAAATTTTGTGATATCCGTTATCCATTACTTTACACATATCAAGCATAGCAGTAAAACAAAAGAACCCATGTATTTAACTTTAATAGGTTTTGCATTTGTGATACATGCCTAACATGCATATGCTATAAAAATAGTTAAGAAGGAAATAACTTGAGATAATGATTAACTTTGTTTAATAACATATCTGCCTGAAAATAGTTTCCAAAGTCTTTCTGGTAACATGTAAACTTTGAGTTATGCTAAGTTAAGTAACAGATATGTGCTAAATATCTAGATCATTTCTAAGATAAACTACTGAAACATTCATTACCAAGCACAAGGTTACATACTTTTGGCTTTTTATTTTATATGGAACACAGAAGCTAAACATATTTGGATTTGTTAATAAACATGCTTTTTTTTTTTTGGCCACATCGAAAAGTTGTACTATGAGGAAGCTTATACCTATAAAAACTGTAAGATGGGGTGATGGTTAATTTTATGTATCAACTCGACTGGGCTAAGGAATATCCAGATGGCTGGTAAAACATTATTTTTTTGTGTGTCTATGAGGGTGTCTCTGGAAGAAACTAGCCATTGCTTCAGTAGACTGAGCAAAGAAGATGACCCTAACTAATGCTGGTGGGCATCATCTAAATCAACATGGGTCTGAATAGAACAGAAAGGTACAGCTCTTTTTACTTGTGCTGAGACATCCGACTTCTCCTCCTGGACATTAGAGCTCCTACTTCTTGTACTTTTGGCATCAGATTGGGACTTATACCATCCGGCCCTCGATTCTCAGGCCTTTAGACTCAGACTGAATTATGTCAACCTTACCTGGCGCTCCAACTTGGAGATAGCTGACTGTGGGACTTCTTGGTCTCTGTAATTGTGTGAGCCAATTCCTATAACAATTCTTCTCTTATCTATATATATCCTATTGGTTGTTTCTCTGGAAAGCCCTAACTCATAGATTACATATTCATTAAATTCACTAGTCTACAGAATAGTGGTATGTGACAGACAATCATAACTGCCTACTTCCTAATTTTCCTATGTTGAAAAAAGGTTACAGCCTCTCCAATAAGTGGTGCTGAGAAATCTGGACAGCTACATGTAAAAGAATGAAATTAGAATACTATCTAACACCATACACAAAAATAAACTCAAAGCGGATTAAAGACTTAAATGAAAGATAGGACACTATAAAGTTCTTAGAGGAAAACATAGAAAAAACACTCTCTGACATAAATCACCACAAGATCTTTCTTGACGTACTTCCTAAGATAATAAAAATAATAATAAACAATTGTGACCTAATTAAACCTAAAAGTTTTTGCACAGCAAAGGAAACCATAAACAAGATGAAAAGACGACCATCACCATGTGAGAAAATATTTGCAAACAAAGCAACAGACAAAAGATTAGTCTCCAAAATATACAGACAGCTTATGGAGTTATATATCGAAAACACAAACAATCAAAACAAAAATGGGTAGAAGACCTAAACAGACATTTCTCCAAAGAAGACATATAGATGGCCAACAAACACATGAAAAGATGCTCAATATCACTAATTATTAGAGAAATGCAAATCAAAACTACAATGAGGTGTCACTTTACGATGACACCAGAATGGCCATCGTCAAAAAATCTACAAACAAAGGCTGGAGAGGATGTGGAGAAAAGGGTACTGTCTTCTACTGTTGGTAGAAATGTAAATTGGTACAGCCACTGCAGAGAACAGAATGGAGGTTCACTAAAAAACTAAACATAGAACTAACATATGACCCTGCAATTCCACTACTGGGCATATACCCTGAGAAAACTGTAACTCAAAAAGACACATGTACCCCACTGTTTATTGCAGCACTATTTACAATACAGCCAGGACATGGAAGCAGCTTAGATGTCCACTGACAGATGAATGGATAAAGATGTGGTACATATATACAATGAAATACTACTCAGCCACAAAAAGGAATGAAGCGGAGTCACTTGAGGTAATGTGGGTGAACGCAGAGCCTGTCATACAGAGTGAAGTATGTCAGAAAGAGAAAAACAAATACTGTACACCAGCAAATATACGTGGAATCTAGAAAAATGGTACTGATGAACCTATTTGTAGGGAAGGAACAGAGGCACAGATGTAGAGAATGGACTTGTGGACACAGGTGGGGAAGGAGAGGAGGCGGACGAATTGAGAGAGTAGCACTGACATAAATACACTACTATGTGTGAGAGAGCTAGCTGGTGGGAAGCTGCTCTATAGCAGAAGGAGCTCAGCTCCGTGCTCTGTGAAGGCGTAGAGGGGTGGGATGGGAGCGTGGGAGGGAGACTCAAAGTGGGGGGGTATATGTATCACATGGCTGATTCACAATGTTGGCATATTCTCTTTTTTTTTGGCCTGACAGCATGTGGGATCTTAGTTCTCTGACCCAGGGATGGAACCCATGCTCCCTGCACCGCAAGCACATTCCTAACCACTGGACCGCCAGGGAAGTCTGATTCATGATGCTGTACTATTCATGATGCAGAAACTAACACAACATTGTAAAGCAATTACATTTCAATTTTTTTAAAAAAATCAATTTTATGGAATTCCCTGGTGGCACAGTGGTCAGGGGTCTGTGCTTCCATTGCCAGGGCCTGGGTTAGATCCCTGGTCCGGGAGCTAAGATCCCACATGCTACACAGCATGGCCGAAAATAAAGAAAGAAAGAAACTTTTAAAAATGTCACTAATGGCTAAGAATCATCGTATGTAAGTAAAACTACTACAGATAATAATGATGAAGAGAAATAACTTTGCCTGAAAAGAAGGAAATTGTAGGAGTAGTTTTGTTCAGGGAAGAAGAGTAATTTTGTCCTAAATTAAATGACCGGTTGCTCCAGTATGAGAAAAGGGAAAGTGTAAGACAAAAATTGAAAGACTATAAAGTTTTTCTGTGGAAAGTCTGCAGAAAAGGAATCTTGAAAAGGAAGTCTTATCTCATGTGGTAAAAGCAGACTCAGATTGGATGTGCTTATTTATAAGTTTCTTAATGAACTTTGATATCAAAAGAATACTGATGCAAAAATAGAATTTGATTTTCTCTCTGCTGAAAATGGTAAGATTTTTTTAGATTGTTGTTCTGCTCTTAAGAGATTGTAAATCTTTTTCTTTACCTTTTGCATAATATGCTTAAAGAAAACAAGATTTTGTGTCATATCAGAATTTTCCTGTGCTTTATGTAAACATTTATCACACCCTTGACTATTTATGAAGACCAAGTCTTCTCATTTTTTAAAAGAGCCGAAAAGGTTTTTTACAATCATGTTACCTTCTATAGTTATTTTTGAATTATTTTGTCACTTTGTTTAAATAGGTAGCTCAGTATCATTTCACAGTGATTTATGATTTTTTTGATTTATGATCTTATTTAATCAAGTGTTCAATTGAAATTTTTGACAATTTTGCCTTCCTTAAATAAAATTCTAGATAAAATTTTGATATTGAACTGACTTTGAGATTTCTGAGGGCTTCTGGAAATTTTCAAAGGTTTGTTCTTTTACCTTGTAAAAAGAGAGATATTAAAAATTAATTAGATTTATCTGTATGTTGAATGACATGAAAATCATTGTCAAGTAAGAAGAGACGCTTAACCTTCCATAGATTATATTTGCATGGATAAATGTCATTAATATATTTTAAAAATTGTGTGAAGTTTATAGAAATTTGTCAGTACCCTTGCTGTCTATATGTCCAGTATAATGTTATCAGTCATAATTTCAGTTATTATTTTTAAATGTTGCATACCACAGGAATAACCAAATTCCCCCAAATGAACTCCCATCAGATCTTTAACAATGGTCATTTTAAGTCTTTTGTCATTTACAAGTAGTTATTCTTCTACTGTGATACTTTCTTTAAAGTGTTTGCAAGCAACTACAGGCCAGAGTGCTTCATCTTCAGCAAAAAGAGACGGACTCAGAGACTCATGGAAAAGAATGCAACAGGTACTCCGGGATACAGGCCAAAAGTCACCAAAATGGCATTACTTAAATAACGTTGAGACCATACCAGTGAAATGAGTAAGAATTTCCAGAACTCTAGTTGAGAAGCTACAGGTTCATAAAACTGCTAACTCAAGATTAAGCAGAAGAAAAATTAATTACATGAGACTGAATGAGCTGATTAAGGATAATTATGGCTTTGTCTTTGGAACTTTGCTAGTTCTTTAATGTTCTATGTTGTGATAGTACCCTTTTTCCCTTTTCTTAACCCACAACAATTTAATAATTATATTTTTATAAACACAAATTGAACACATTTTTTTCTTCCTGGTCTGGCTTCTCCAGAATTAAGAAATTCTCAGAGTATTAATTATTTGCATAAACTCAGTAAGAATCTGTTCTTTTCATAACACAGCATAATTGGAAAAATTATATAACCAAGCTTTGACTAGATGTCATTTTTAGAATGATGTACCTAGAATCAGATATGACCAGATAAAATCAGATAGTTTTAAAAAACTGAGATTGACTTTATGGAGCCAGTGCTTATGAAGCCTTCTTGGAAAAACCAGCCTGGTACTTGACTTACTGGATTCCTAGTCTTACAGGCAAACAAATAAAGTCACTTCCTGGCAGGCCCAGGAAACCTAGGATATTTTGAGGGGCCTCAAGAAAAGAGGAAATCACCCAAATCTACAGGTATTTCAGGTAAAGTATGGTAGTATGCTTTTGGTTTGGCTTCCTAGCTTCAAGAGGTTTCTAAAAGTCTTTTGAGATTCCCTACTAAAAGTTCCAGCAAAATAGACTTAAAAGAAAAAAAAAAAGCCTATGTGGTCAAATACATTGTTGCCGAACCTATGTAAATTATTGAGTCAAATATAATGAAATCAGATTTATTTTGTAAACAAGAATCAAAAAGGAGGGTGGCTATATAAAGAAATTTAATGTTTCATAAACTATAGGAAGTAGGTACACTTCATAAATTATAGGAAAACTACAGCACACCCTTGTGGGTTATCAGATTCTGGTCTGATTCATTGTCTATGAGGTTTTGTTCTCTATCTGTAAATTAAACTAGGTCCTGCTCTACTGCACTTTTTGTTAGTCCTTACTAAATTTTCAATTTTTCTCATTTCCTCCAATATCTGGCTACAACTCTCCAAAATAATGTTTTCAACTTTTCTTGCACTCTCCTGCCTTAGAGCTACTCAGAATTAGAATCTGACTGTCCAGGTCTTTATCTGAATTCTGGGTCATCTTGTACCTAAAGAAGTCCTGCTCGCTAAAGCCGGACATTGAACACCCTCTGTGCCCGGAGCTGCTGCTGTGTGGGCCACTTGGAAAATTCACTGGAAGACTTACATCTTCCATGCTCTGCTTCAGAAAATAACCACAATTGTGAAAGAGGAGCCTGGCGGGCTATAGTCGATAGGGTCACAAAGAGTCGGACACGATTGAAGTGGCTGAGCATGTGACACTGATGTCTGTCAGAGACATTCAAACTACAAGCCAGGAAATCGATCATTATCACCCCTGTCCTCGTTCCACCATCTTAGGATGTTTCAAGGCCAACATCTAGAAATCTTCTCAATTGGCTGCCAAGTCTCAACAGATGGTTCAGCTAGTCCCTGAACAAAAAGCGACTGACAAGCAATGGACTTAAATTATCTGAGGGAAGAAAAAAATGTGTCTTCTTTCCTTGAATGAGAAGAGGAACTGACAAAAACTTTATTTGACCAAACTGTAGACATGCTCCTCTGAGCCCTCTTTTTGACTATGCCTTGGCCCTCATCCTTCCTGGGCCTGCAGAGCTCAATTGTAGGAAAAATCCTGCCTGCTTAGTCTGTTTAGAGAGAATCCCCTACTCTTGATGTCTGATCAGAATCCTCAACCCCTGCTCTTAACACCTAATCACTCTGTCTTCAGTAAGAATGCTGGTAAGTCAGTTCAACAAGAATCCCCCACCTTTGATGGTAATTTTCCTATCTATCTGCGATTTTCCATCCATTGACCCCTCTCACTCTTGCTAGTTAAGTGTTAGTCGCTCAGTCGTGCCCGACTCTTTGTGACCCCATGGACTGCAGTCCACCAGTCTCCTCTGTCCATGAGATTTTCCAGGCAAGGATATTGGAGTGGGTTGCCATTTCCTTCTCCAGGGGATCTTCCCAACCCAGGGATCGAACCCGGGTCTCCTGCACTGCAGGCAGATTCTTTACCGACTGAGCTATAAGGGAAGCCCACTCTTGCTACTTGGCTATAAATCTGCGCTTCTCCTTGCTGTATTCAGGGTTGAGCCTGATCTGTTTTCATTATCACCAGTCTTGACGACCTACTGCAACCGTCCTGATTAAAGTCTTTATTGTTTTAGTAGGTGTTTGAATAATTTTTCTGGTAACAGTACTTCAGGTTCCCACTCTGAGACTCTGAACATGGACACACGGTCCCTTTCTGCCACATGTAGGACCACATGCTGTGCCCACCCGGGAACAGGGAATTGAAGACAGGTATCTGTGCCAAGAAGTTCAAGGTACCTGCATCAGGGATGAGGGGAAGGCAAAACTTCCTCATTTTTCTGGATCAGAGGGCAAGTTACAGACCTCAGTGGCAGATACACTTGGAAGACAATTGTGTCCAGTATAATGAACATCTCACAAGGGTCACCAGCAGCACAGGCAAAAGAAAGGGATTTGAACAGAAAACAAAATTGAGCAATATTCTGGAGTACCTGAGAGAATTCCCTGAGAAATCTCCAGAAAGAGCAGAGGAAAGACTTAAAAGGACTACATTTCAGCAAACGGATAGTGACAATTTAATTATAAAAAGGAAATGTAACTTCATTCTGAAGTTACACATTGCTGAGACAAAAATGTATGGATTGTGCATTTCAGAAATCATAAACAACTATGATTATCATTCCTATTCCAATGTGCAAAGAACAAAATTTATGCTATTCACCACTTTAAGAAGCAGAATGGTAATGATTTCTTGAATGTAACATCAAATACACAGGTAACAAAAGGAAAAAGAGACAAATTGGAGTTCATCAAAACTGAAAACCTTTGTGCATCAAAGAGTTTAAAAAAAGAACCCACAGAATGGGGAAAAAAATTACAAACCACTATTTGATAAGGGATTAATACCCAGAGTATATAAACATTTATAAGGTATATAAAGGTGTGAATAGTAGTTATTGTTTGATGGGTTTATCAGTATGGGGTGATGAAAAAGTTCTGGAGATGGATAAAGATGATGTGAATATTCAAATGGGTAAAATTGTAAATTTTATGTATATTTTATTAAAATAAAAAAAGAATAGCCTAACTACCAAGAAACCTGAATTTACTAAACCAATAAATTAGGAGATTGTTATTGGACTATAAAAGGATTTGTCAATTTTCAAATTATTTCCTTTAAGGAAGACTCTTTCCTAGAGCTTTACTGTCTTTTCACAAACCATTAAACATTTGTTAAAGCAGTCAAAAGTAGGGAAAGGAAAAGGTGAAGAAAAAACGACCTTTGAAAAACTGTTTGTCCTTTTACAAGGCTACTGAGTATTCTGTTTATATGGGTTTTCTGAATGTTTTCTTTTGAAAAAAATGAAGAACTTATATAGATCCAGTCCAATGAGCTTCTGTATATCTGTCACCTGTGTTCATCAATTTATAACACTGTCTTCCTCTCTCTCAATATATATATAATTGTTATAATTTTATTACTTTTGATGAGCTCAAAAGATTAGCGCATAAACTCTAGTCTTGATTTTTTACCCCTAAATAATCTTAGCATGTATTTCATAAGAACAATGACTTCTATTTCATAGATATGGTACAATGATCATATTCAGGAAATTTAACATTGGTGCAGTTCGATACAATGCATATTCAGTTTTTTCTAGCTGTCTCCTTATTGTCATTTATAGAAAAGAATAATTATCTTTTCTATCTAGAATCTAGCCTAGGATATGCGTTTAGTTCAGATGCTGTGTTCTTTAGTCTCTTTTAACCTAGAACAGTTCAACCTTTCATGATACAAATAATTTTGAAGAGCCAATTACAGTATGTCCCTGAATTGGAGTTAGTCTGATTCGTTTTATGATTAGACAATGCATTTTTGGCAGGAATACCACACAGGGATGTCGTGTCCTTCGCAGTGCATCATATTAGGAGACACCTGACATCAGTTTGACTATTCTGTGTTCCCTTAATTAAGGTAGTGTCCGCCAGGTTTCTCTACTAAGAGGTTACCAAAGATTTTCCCTTTGTTATTGTAATTCATAGGGAAGTACTTTGAGATTAAGTAAATATCATGTCCAAGTTGAATTCAATGGTTTTAGCACTCACTGATGATTCTGGACTGAATCAATTATTTCCATAATGCGTACAAAATGGCAATTTTTAAACTCTACCATTTCTTTTACTACACGTTGTTTTAAAATGTAATGTTTCAAAAAATAAATAAATAAATAAAATGTAATGTTTCATAGCAAAATAAATGCAATCTTTTATATGGCAGATATACCAGAAATAAATTTGTATTACGGTTATTAAGGTGAAAAAAGTACATCACATTTTTAACTTGCAAAAGACATAAAAAAGGAAACTAAAGAGGTATGGGAAAATGGACAAGTTATTTCCGTATTCTTTCCAAAACGTAAACTTCGTTTGGTTTCTGAAAGCAGTCACCCAAAACTCACTAGTGTTTCAAATAAGGTGGTCTATCTCTAAGATAAAGATTCAGAGAGTGGAGGAAACATTTTAAAGTCTGATTATAAATAACCAAGCTTAGGATAAACATCAATTGGTTGCAATTAGAGCTTCCCTGGTGGCGCTAGTGGTAAAGAACCTACCTGCCAATGCAAGAGACATAAGAGATGCGCGTTTGATCCATGGGTCAGGAAGATCCACTGGAGGAGGGCCTAGCAACCCAACCCAGTATTCTTGCCTGGAGAATCCCACAGACAGAGAAGCTTGGGTGGGCTACAGCCCATAGTGTCACAGAGTCAGACATGACTGAAGCAACTTAGCATGCATGCAAGCAGGCGTTAGTTTGGTTCTGGGTATTTATTTCTTTAAAGATTATTTAAGATATTATCTTAAAATAAGGTATGGTAGTTCTTATTGTATTTAACTCCGTTTCAAAAGTACACTTAATTTTTTCTTTAAAAAGTAAGAGTGTGCTAAATGTTTTTTCTTAGTTTCTTCTACTTGAAGCCTAGCTAGACCATGACCCACAGAACTAACGAATCATTACTCATGTAACAGCAGGATACAGTAATAACACATAATAAACTAGAAAAAAAAATCTTCAGATGCTGAACTTGCAAAATAAATATACTAAGTGAGAAAGCCCTTAACTCCGTTGTTCTAAACCCTGATAGCATGCAAGAAACACCTGGGAGCATTTAAAATGCCAGGCCCCACCTCAACCTATTTATTCCCACCTAGCACTGATATTTGAAAGAACTCCCCAGGTGGTTCTAATGTGCAGCTAACATTGAGGACCTCTACCTAAATCTATCACCTATTGAGGAAACAATTAGACCTCAAGTTGGTTGAAGCTTCCTACCAACTTCACTGCTTTTTTCATCCCAGGCTAAGATCTTTGGCTCTTCCCAAAGCACTTTGGAATTTGGCTAGAGGACCTCTTTCTGCAGCCATAACCACTTTTCCTTCCTCTTCGAGTCCCTCCTTTGAGGCAGGACAGTAAATATTTCCATTTCTCCTGATTCCTCTCCTGCAAAGAGTTCCTTTAAGAGTTTTTCAAATGCAACGAATGAAATAATAAAACATATACTGCAGAAATCGTGAATACTGTGAAAAATTTTGTTAATTTTTAAAACAGCTATTGCTTATTGAAATATAAACAAATTTTGCCTTGCTTTTTTACATTTCCACTCCTCTGATGTTGGAGTGCTTCTTCCCACAGTGGTCTTAAGGAGCTGCAGTTTCAGTAAAGAAACTATAATGTTTCTCTAATACTCATTTACTTGCCTTTAAAGCTTCATAATTGCATGCAAAAGGCCATCCTTGTTTTCATCTGCAAAGCTGCACCTGATGAGTTTTGTGACCTCACTACAGCAGAACCAAGTAGGGGTCAGGCAGGTAATCTTCCCTCGGCCCTTCAGCAACACAGTAATACTCCCATGCCCACCCTGATCTAGAACAACACTGACTTCATACTTTATGTCTCTGAACATAAAGTGCAGCTTTTGATAACAGACAGGCTTCCACAGAGGCAAGGCTAAAATCACAATCACTGACTTCCATTGAAATAAACAGCACCAAATGCAGTGGCTTTCAGAAAAATCCCAAGCTTGTTTTTAGTGATCAAGTCAAAAAGCTTCTAAAAGCTCTGAGTCACTGTGACAAACAGCCTGGCTGAATGTTTCAGTCTCTACTGGACACTTGATTTAGGCGTGATGAGAAGAGAAAAAATAATAATTTTCCAGTTTCATTATTTTATTTCAAAAGAGAGATTGTTACAGTGAACCTGAGTACTTATTTTCTGACCTCAGCAATTATCAACATTTGCCAGCTTTGAGGAAAAGAAGAAATTTAATGCTAGGGAGAGCTCCAATAATTAAGACAGTCACAATGAAAATATGACAATCTGATCTGGAAATTTTTACAGGAGGAAAAAGAAAAGGACGGTAGTCAATTAGTAGAAACTTGCTTTCCTCTGGCCCAGTGTTCAGTTTTAATACTGTAAAAGAAACTGCTGAATGGTAAAGAAAATTTTCAGCTGAAAAAACAACGTAAACATTGCTTTTTCTCTGTGGGTTTTGTGAGACCCTGATGGGGAAGAACGGCACTGCACTTCTCTCAATACTGCTGCAGGGTTCTAGTTTCACAAGATCATGGCGGATGTGAGAAATGGGCAAAGAGAGCTCTTCTTCTAGAGGTATTCTGTGACAGAAAAAGCCCAGGATGAAACCTGCAAAGATTTAGGTTCTTCCCTCAGTTCTGCAGATAGGTGGCTGGGTGACTATTAATAGAATAAAGCACCATAAAAAATAGGGGTTAAAAACAAACAAATAAAAATATGTAGAAGGAAATTATGTAGAGTCCAAGATCATACTAAATAAACTATAGCAGACTGGGGCAGATTAAGGTTTAAAATGGGTGCCTTGCTAAAGAAAAAAAAAAAAAAAGATCTTGAATCTAATCAACCTCTAGGCTTAACTATCAATTATAGGGAGTAGAGGTACAAGTTAAATAACCACAAGGAAAAAGTCAAAAGCAGAATTGGGGACATCCTACAGGAAAACGAAGAGCCAGTTTCCACAACAAATTGATGCATAAGAAGAAAAGAGTTAGGGAAATAGGAAGGGGGAAGCCCTTACAGAATAAAACAGACTTAAGAACCATAACAAACAAGTGCATTGTATGGATCATCTGGGGATCCTAACTCAAACAACCCAACTGGAAAATACATCTTTAAGAGAGCTGGGGAAGTACTCTGTGACAACCTAGAGGGGTGGGATGGGGAGGGAGACAGAGGGGCTTTCAAGAGGGACGGGACAACTGTATACCTGCGACTGATTCATGTTGATATATGGCAGAAAGCAACCTAATATTGTGAAGCAATTATCCTCCAATAAAAAAGAAATTTTTTTTTTAAAAGAGCTGGGGAAATCTAAAGATGGCCTAAGCATTAGATATTAAGAAATTATGCATAATTTTGTTAGGTATGATAATGGAATGGTGGGTTTTTTTTTAACATTTTGTTGGAGATATTTCCCTGGAGAAGGAAATGGCAACCTACTCCAGTACTCTTGCCTGGAAAATCCCATGGATGGAGGAGCCTGGTAGGCTACAGTCCATGGTGTCACAAAGAGTTGGACACGACTGAGCAACTTCATTCTTCACTTTCTTTCACTTAGAGATATTTACTAAAGTATTTACAAGGGAAATGACATGTTTTCTGAGACTATTTAAAACTTTTCAACAGAAAGGAAGGAAAAAAAGGAAGGAAAGAAATAGAGGAGGGAAAGAAGAGTATGTAGGGAGGGGATAGATGAAATGAGACTAATAAAATGTTAATCTTTATTGAAACTGTGTAATTAATACATGAGGTTAGATTATGCTTTTCTGTCCACTTTTGTGTATGTTTGAAAATTTATATGATTAGACATATTTTTAGTGGATGTTATGGGGCATTTAGGGAGATGCTGCTGCTGTCAAGTCCGCCTGCTCCTTGGGATTTACAGCTGAGAATTTTTCATTTTGTTTTAAAGCAAGCAATGTAGTAGCACTTAAAGGACATGGGCAGCCACGATTTAGGTCAGGCTTACCTCAGCGTTGTCTTTGTGTCATAATTTACCACTGTTGAAGGGCTATTTATTTCCTGCTTATTTGCTGTTTCTGTACCACAACATTTTCTAGCTCTTGAATTCTGTGCTTTATGAAATACCATTTATAAATTAAACACTGTGTGAGTCCCCAAGTTGGGCCATTTAGATGAAACCAAAGGTGTTCTTATACCTCCAGAATGCCCAGGAAAGTACTTTTCATTCTGAGAACACACTCATGGACTTAGATGAAAATACACCATGGAAATTCTGAGCTTTACTAGTTGAACTGAACAAAACTTGTCAACTCAAGGTCCTAGCCCTGAACAAATATGAATTATGGCTTTCTCCCCAACGCTACATGAGAATTTAATCTTGTTCAATGACAAATTTTGGTTTCACCAAGGGCCTCTGCACCATATAAGCAGAAGCTACTAGCCAGGAGTTGGCAGCGGTGTGACTTTCTCACCTACAAAATAGGTATCTCTCAGAACAGAAAATCCTGACAAAGGCCTCTATGAAGAAGGCAGGACTTCCCTGATGGTTCAGAGGTTAAGAATCCACCTGCCAATGCAGGGGACATTGTTCCCTGATCCGGGACGATCCCACATGCTGTGGAGCAACTAAACTCATGCTCCAGGACTCCTGAGCTCACACTGTAGAACCTGGGAGCTGCAATTACTGAAGCCCAGGTGTCCCTAGAGCCATGCTCCACAACAAGAGAAGTCACCACATTGAGAAACCCGTGCACCACGCCTAGAGAGTAGTCCCCACTCACAGAACCTAGACTAAGCTACAGACAGCAATAAAGACCCAGCACAGGCAAAAACCATATAAAAAGAAAAAAAAAAAAAATGAAGGCACACAACAAATAACTATTTGAGATCTGAATTTAAACAAATATTAGCCAAGTTTTTGTATACTAATTTGCTTTTAAGGTAAATTTCCAACAGAATTCTAAATATTCTAGAGCAGCTGTTAAATTATGAAAGTAAAAGTGTTAGTCGCTCAGTCGTGTCAGACTCTTTTTGACCCCATGGGTGTGGCCCACCAGGCTCCTCTGCCCATGGGATTCTCCACGCAAGAATACTGGAGTGGGTTGCCATTTCCTTCTCTAGGGTATCTTCCTAACCCAGGGACAAAACCTGGGTCTCCTGCATTGCAGGTGGATTCTTCACTGTCTGAGTCACCAGGGGAGCCCATGAGTGAACCAAAATGTGGTTAATTTTTTTTCAAAACTGGAAGAAAAGCAGGAATTTTTTAAAGATCTTTAACAATATCTCTAAATGCTCATTCTCTTTTGAACAGAGGCCCAGCATGGGAAAATTATGGCAAGTTTTAGAGATGCCAAGAACAGACTCTAGAATTAAAACACCACCAACAATTGACATATGCTGAAATATAGCCCTTAAAACATCTGGTATATATTTTCACTATCTTTTTAATAAAAATGTGCAAATATGCACGTAAGTGTATAAAGAATTTTCCCACAGTGATCACAACTATGTATCCACCACTGAGATCAGAAAACAAAAATATTACCCAGCAGCACCCCCTTGTTCACCACCAGTTTCAACTGCCACAAACCCACTGTAAGTCCTATTTGGTGTTTGTTCACCACATTTTATTTTTTGTCTGTTTTAAACTTTACATAAATGGAATCATGTAGGATGACTTTTTTTATCTACCTCTTTTGCTCAACGCTGCTTGTCAATTCATCCATATTGTCTCAGGAGCTGTTACTTTCATTACTTCACTTCACTTCATAGTATTTCACTGTGTAAATACCCCATAGTTTACCCGTTCCCTATTGAAGGGCATCTGGGTTATTTCCAGTTTGCAGAACTACAAATGGGGCTGTTATGAAACTCTTGTGCTATCTTTCAGGGCACCACAAGTGCACCATATCCATAAGAATGCGTATCTATTGAATATATGTAGATGGCATTTGTTTTAATAAAAACTGAGACTCACAGTGCAGAGACTGTATTTTCTTTATCTTTGTGGTCCCAGGACACACTAGTGCTTGGTACTTAGATATTCAATAAATCTTTGCTAAATGAATGAATGAATGCGTGCTATCTGTGGCCCATTCTCTTTCCTTCAAGACCTAATGCCACACCACCCAAATCAGTGTATTTTGGGGTGTCTTTGAAATCTTACTGTTTATCTTAGTTTTCCTTTTGTTAGATGTTAACACAGAGGTTTTCTATAGTAGGTATCTGTGTGTTGTGACTGAAATGATTGATGCCCTGCAGGCCTTTCAGACAACAACATGCATATTAAGACTGCCCTCTGCCTGGTGCTGTTTACAGCTTGCTTTATGCTTTGTGAACTGCCTGACGTTCCTGCTCACAGAGTCATTTGTCACGAGGCTGCATTCTACGTTTATCTGTCTGCTACTCTTTTTTTTCCCAGTATACCATAATATAATAAGACTTTTTTATTTGAATTATCTCTGGTTATAATATTAGCTCTCATAAGTTGGTTACATAAACTTAAAAAAAAAGTGAACTTTAAACTAAAATTTTGACTTTTATCTTTTTGCAATGTAGGCGTGGGACAAAAAAGAGCATTTTTTGAGATATATTTATATGAAATGGGAAATGCTATGGCATATGTTGCAGGTATTGATATGTTGCCAAGAGAAATGGCTAGCAATATTAGAATCATACCTTATTTTTCTTTCTCTAGTGCAGTAAATGCTACTTTTTCCACTGTGGGTGGCATTCATTAATATAATGAGATGATAGAACAAGACAGAAAAATATCACAAGCCCTTCATGAAGCTACCGACACTGATGAAGTGCCCACCCAGGTAGACTTCCTGGCAGGGCTTGGGGTTATGTGACTCTTAACATTAGCATTATTTAGAACAGGAGACCCAGCATCACTGGTGGCTCAAAAGAATTAGCTCTAAAAACATAAAAAATTAGAAATAGCACATGACTTGCTACACATTTTTGCTAAAGACGAAATATCTTCAAGAAGGAACTGGTTTAGAGACATCAACCCACAGGTCTTTCAAAGGAAGAAGTTATCTTAAAAGAACAGTCACTTCTGCTTGTCCAATTAACTTAGAAATATCCTTGACATTTTTCCTCTGGGAAGAAAGACTTTGGGTGACAGTATTTTATATTGCTGTTGTTTGGGGTTGTGGAATCTTCTCCTTCATTGTTGTCAAGCCCTTAAGCAATGGGAAATGGCCTTGAACCTAAGCTCTGGAGTTGTGTATCTCCTTGCATGCATGTAGCTACTTTTTGGGTCACTGTACTTGTGGTTACCTTTTTTTTTTTTTCCTCCTAAAGTCACTTTAATATCTCATCATCATTTAAAAACTACTGTTCCCAAAGGCCTCCCCTAGTGGTCTTATAGATGACTGATTACAATCAAAAGAGGAGAAAGAAGTAAAATAAACTTTAAAATAAACCTAAAGAGAAAATGGGAAAAATCCAAACCATTTAAATCAGTGCCATAAAACTATTTTAGAAAACCAGCTTTCTATATTTTAATGCTTTCCATGTCTGAGGCATTTCTCCAGACTTTGGTGCTATAATTGTAACACCATCTTGACACTTCTACTTTTAAGCCACAAAGTTTTTGCCTTTTCCTTTTTCAAAGAAAAAAAGTTGGAGCCAAGTGACCACTATGCATACTCATGACTCATAGGTAACGGA
The DNA here is from genome assembly GCF_910594005.1 of Cervus elaphus. Taxonomy (NCBI): domain Eukaryota; kingdom Metazoa; phylum Chordata; class Mammalia; order Artiodactyla; family Cervidae; genus Cervus; species Cervus elaphus. The sequence continues at coordinate 42,023,693 of NC_057819.1, read as the reverse complement.
AGAGGCAGCGAAAGGCCCACATAGACAAGCAGATAGAAGCCTATGCTTTCTGATGGTGCACGTTTAGGGAAGGTGGCCAGGGCACTGAGGAAAGGAGGATGGTTGAAGTTTACACCTGCTCTAATGCGGACAGGGGGTGGGGGAATGGCTCGGAGACAATGTCTGCAAGGATGATTCCGTGGTGAGATTCAGAAAATAGGACTCTCTGAATTGCTCCTTCAGAGTAGACCCTTTAGGAAAGAGCCTCCTTTTCCAGCTGATGCAAGAGAGTATCAGGCCAGATGTCAGAGCCTCTCAGAGCCCTGGGCCAAGTGCTGGATACAACCTATGCAATCAAGGCTGTTACCACCGCTGCATGGCAGCCTTGCGATCCACCTTCTTCTGGCTGGCCCATCCGGAAGCAGCATTTGTCCATGTCACGTCTAAGTCACCCAGCAATGGCCTTCCAGCCTGCCCCACTGGCGTGTGAATTTTGAGGCATAAGCAGCTACCTGAGCACAGTTTAGGGTTGGTGGAGAAGGGGACAGGGACAGATTGTGACTAAGAGACTCAAGACCTTCTTAAAAAAAAAAGTAAAAAAAAAAAATCTGTCACCTTATGGATCCATACTTCTTTTCTCTCTTCTATTTCAAGACTCTCTGGTTCCACCTTTTTTACCATTCAAGCCAAAGTTATGCCAGTTACGCTATTGCTTTTATTGGACACCAGGTCTTAGAACACTCTGGTTCATATTAATGTGTTTCTTTGATTTTAATTTTAGTTAAGAGAGGTCAGCTCCTTCCCTAGGAAAATTCTCTAAAGATGATTTCCTTATTCTTTTCAGCAAAAAGCTCTGCTTATCAAGGGTCAAAACCTGCCTGCCTTTGACAGGTCCCCCAAATTTTCATCATATCCTTCCCCCCAAAATGAATATTTATGCATCCTAACTCACAAAACGAAGGGGTATCAGTCACCCAATGCTGCATAAGGGACGTCTGTCTGTCCCTAGATGACTTGTTCTTCCACCCACTCAGAGAAATGGTGGTCACCTTCTGGTTCCCAGATACACCATCTTCATGAGCAGGAATGTCATGTACATTTGTGTAGGTTGCACACTGCATAAGGACATTTGGTTGAGAAGAGGGCACTGTCTTCTAATAAGGACAAAGGAGATGTGTGATGGCCAAGCCACTACCTGCAGGACTGTGCCTGCCCAGGCACTGTATGAGATAGCTATGTACCACCTGTTTGTGACGACAAGACTTTAACTAACTTCTATTGATCTTAGTCTTCTCATCCATAAATGTAGGTAAATATCCAGGATCTATGCTTTCTCTTCAGTAAGATAAGGAAAATACCTTACCTGGAGGATAAGGAAGAATAGATAGGTTTTAAAGTTCTCCACAAAGTCTAAGAAATTCTGCCCTATTTTCTCTTTACAGAGACTCTGCGACCTGTGACCCAATCTAAAACAGTCACAGTCCAGAGCCATTCTCTATTACATCATATTATATCACCTTGCTTATTGTCTATATTATCTGAAAATATTCTGTTTATTTATTATTTACTTGTTGATTGTCAGTCTCTTCCCCATCCCCCACTGTTTTAGAGTATGAGCTATACAAGATCAGGAGCCTTGCCTCTCTTGTACACGGCTCTATCATCCAAGAGTTCCTAGCACAGAATAGGTTGTTGCTGCTGCTGCTAAGTCACTTCAGTCATGTCCAACTCTGAGCGACCCCATAGACAGCAGGCCACCAGGCTCCCCCATCCCTGGGATTCTCCAGGCAAGAACACTGGAGTGGGTTGCCATTTCCTTCTCTGATGCATGAAAGTGAAAAGTGAAAGTGAAGTCACTCAGTCATGTCCGACTCTTAGCGACCCCATGGACTGCAGCCTACCAGGCTCCTCCATCCATGGGATTTTCCAGGCAAGAGTACCAGAGTGGGTTGCCATTACTTTCTCCCAGAATAGGTTGACAAATGGTTAATTTTGATAGTACTGTGAAATTTTTAAAAATTTCCGCAAAGTACTATTACTAATAGTAATTCAGGGCTTTGATAACTTATATTTCTCTCATCGAGAGCTTGGCTTTTCTTTAAGCCGACTTATCACTTTTACTATTGAGACTTTTATGAAGTTTAGAATGTAGGAAGAACAGGAGTGAAAGACAAAAGAAAGGCTGAAGTGGCAGCTTGTAGATGAAGAAACCAGGAGTTATTTCTTTGCTTTCATGCTATGCCTGAGTTGAAGACAGCAGTTACATTGTTTTACCCATTCAGGAACACCATTTTAAACACATGTCGTAAAGGTCATCAGTTCAGGCTTTTTGCCACAGTAGAAGAAATCTGCCAAAGAATAACCAAGAGACTGCTGCCTTGCTCTGAACGTAAAATGGAAGTTCACAGGTGATTGGAGAGCCTTTATTTGTTTTGTGTGCAGAATCCCCCAAAGGCATTCCTCATTTCAAGAAAGGTCAGGTTTTCCACACTCCTTATAACCTCTCTCAAGTAGTCAGGCCAATCACAAACTCCTCTTCTCCAACAAAGCTGGGTCCTTTTCACTGGCTTCATGTTCCAGGATTCCTGCCAGCTTTCTACTTGTGGAGCAGTCAGGGTATGTATTAATATTTGTTTTTTTCTTCAAAGTGATAGCCACTCCTTATTTTAAAAAATCAGCATTTTTTCAATTTCATATAGGTGCTCTATTATTTAGGCTTTACGTAAAATAAATAGAAAGGAAAACGGAAAAATAAGGAGGGGAAGGTCTGCTCTTGATTGATGCTGTGAAATATTAAAATGCCATTGACATTACCCTAGTCATAAACAGAACAGAGATGCGCAGGCAGCATTTTCAGGGTGTGATATGTGTCCTTAAAAGTAAGAAGGCGTAAAAATGAAATGGGATAGAAAACAGACCAAGAGTAAAAAAGCGTAAGACAAAAATAAGCGGCAGAAGAGAATCCCTTCTGATCACTAAGAGAACTTGTTAAATAACATTTAAAAAAGAGAAATAGTCCAATGCAACTTCATCTCTTTAGTATCTTGAATCTTTAGTTTAAAAAAAAGCAGATGTACTGAATTTAATAGTAAAGAGGTGTTTCTTCTTTTAAGGAAAGATGCTACAGTTTCCTACTATATGAACTGTTGTTAATCAAGTAGATTTCTGAAAAAATAATGCTTTGCCATTTGATCATTTTACAAAATGTAACAGAATTTCAAGATTAGAAAAGTAACTTTTGATAGATAATAAACACATATAGTAGGTCCATAGATGAAATATTTAAAATACATTAAGATAGATATGTATTTATCACAGAGAATACTGTTTTCAAATAGAGAAGACAAACTAGCAAATTCACAAAAAGAGTTTGGTTCAGTTTCATCTTATGATAACAATTTGTTCGCTTAAGTAAAAGTCTGGACCTTGATTAGCATGTCAGTATGTAACAATGTGAGCTTTGGTCCCAGCTTTAAAGAACCCTTTATACATTCTTTGAAAATTATATCATTCACTAGTACTTATTAATGATAGAACTGGAAGACAAAGGGTTTCCCTGGTGTCTAAGTGGTAAAGAATCCACCTGCCGATGCAGGAGACATGGGTTCCATCCCTGATTCAGGAAGACCCCATGTGCTGTGGAGTAACTAAGCCCATCTGCCACAACTATTGAGGCTATTCTCCAGAGCCCAGGATCCACAACTACTGAGCCCACATGCCCTAGAGCCCACGCTCTGCAACAAGAAAAGCCACAGCAATGAGAAGCCCGAGCTACTAGAGAGGAGCTCCCACTAAACTCAATTAGAGAAAGCCCACGCAGCAATGAAAACCCACTGTAGCCACAAATAAGTGAGTAACATATATATATATATATACATACATACATACATATATATATATAGAGAGAGAGAGAGAGAGAGAGAGAGAGGAGCTTCCAATTCTTTCACATATAAAAAAAATTGGAAGACAAAGACAATTCAAAAATGATTGAGACAACGTCTATGATACTGTGGTAAGATATCACACTGAGATATTAAATAAGATTAGGCTCTGAAATCAGTCTGACTCTACCGCTCACTCCTGAGATCTTTAATAAACTTCTCAAATTCTGAACTTTCGCTTCACCAGCTTTAAAATAGGGAGATTATTACTCAACTCACAGGGGTTTTGTCAAAATCGGTGTAATGTATTTGAAAGCATCTTGGTCTCTACTGAGCACACAAGTACTCAAGAAATGTTCATTTTCTCAGTTTACCTGCTTACAAAATGAGGGTATAATAAATTTCTACATGCAAGATACTCTAAAGTATTACACCATTTAGATTTTCTGAAATAATTCTAAATAAAAGATATGCATAAGGAAAAAAAAATAAGACTGAATTTACTATGGGATATATACTTTATAAGGAGGATTATAAATATTTTGAGGTCAACAAAAGGCAGTGTCGAATTTAAATATTTCCTTTTGAAACCTAAAATGTTTTAAAAATATATAGAGAGGATTTCCCTGGTGGTCCAGTGGTTAAGACTCTGTGCTTCTACTGCAGGAGACACAGGTTCAATCCCTGGTTGGGGAACTAAGATCCTGCAAGCTGCAATGTGTGGCCAAAAAAACAAAAACAACATACTATCATGACATCAGGCTCCATGGCATCATGGATCATGGTAACTATCATGATTGCTATATTGGTTTCAACTTTTTCAGTTTATAAACTCAGAATAGGCTACGTCTGGCAGGGATCAAACTGAACTGTAAGACTGGCTTCTGACTCACCAAGCTCCTCTCTCTAAATGACTGCTATTTCATGAATTTAAACAAGTGCTTGTTTCCATGTGTGATATTTTTGATATGCTTCCAGGTCTCAAACTGGATAAGAGAGCCAGATTACAAGCCATTTCGCTTAGTGTGAACAATGAACTGGCCCTAATATAACCCCTCTAAAGATTTTTCAGTTAAGTTCCTCAAATACTAGTCAGTTACTTTGGCATGAACATAAGGAGCTAATCACTTTCTAACATGTAGTGGAAATACAATGGAGAGAATAGAGAGTGTTTTGTGATAGAAAGATTTTTAGAGGTATCCAAGACTGGCTAGAACCCTCTAGAAGCTCCAAGCAAGAAAATAATTATGTGTACTATCTCATGGGTAATTCAAGATAAAAACTATTCCAAATCATATAATAAGAATAAGAAGTGCCAATGAAATTCTGAGTTTTAACATGATGATGACTATAGAAGTCTCTTGAAAAGAAATGGCAAGATATAAGATGAAAACATTTTTCACCTCTGTTTCTCTTGCTTTGCTGATTGATACACAAAGTTGTCAACTACAAACTCCCTAAGAAGTCACTAATAATCTGTTGATTAACCATGACTAAGTTGGTTAAGCCTACTGCAAGGAGGGAAATTACCTCCTGGACAGAATCTTAGGAATACCTCAGAAGGAGAGGTCAGAGACAGAATATACAGGGTTTGTGGTGTGGGTCTTTTAAAGTGTGAATCAGGTTAACACTAGGAAAAGTTTATGATACAGTAGTTGGGAATTGATAGATATAGCTAACAGAGGGTCTTGAAGCACATCTTGATAAATAAATAGTCATTTGGTAAGAGAGCCATTTGCTCAGGTAATTAATCTATTGTCCTGAGAATCATCATTTGCTCTAATAAGCAATTTATTGTGCAAAAAAATTGGTTTGGGGGAATTTCCTAACGTAAACAGTGAAATTATTTGTTGCTCTACAAGTTTATCTTCCTGAGCAAGAATTTCCTAGAACAAATAATGTCGTGTTGCCACAAGTGGTCTTAGGTCTTGGTCCTGGTAGTCAAGCTATACAGATATACAAGTGGGATCAGTTCTCATTGTCTAATATGGAATCTCACACAGGGCAGAACCTCAGCGTTGAGTTAGGTATTGAATTAGGAATAAGAGATATGGGGTCGGTCAACAAAGGGATGTGCAAAATAATTTCAAGAAGACTTGAATGAAGTTACCTGTTTTCTCTAAAAGAAAAAAGTTTGTTGCTCCTACTGCTGTTTAGTGGCTAAGTCATGTCTGACTCTTTGCAACCCCAAGGACTGTATGTAGCCCACCAGGCTCCTCTGTCCGTGGAATTTTTCAGGCAGGAATCCTGGAGTAGGCTGCCATTTCCTTCTCCAGGGGATCTTCCTGACCCAGGGATCAAATCCATGTCTCCTGCTTGGCAAGAGGATTCACTATCACTGAGCCACTTGAGAAGTCCCAAAGCAAAAGGTATGAAGGACTTCAAAGTTCAAATTTTGGCCCAAATGGTCCAGATAGACCTGAATTTCAAGGAGTACAGGCCAGAGAGAAAAGATTCTGCTGAAGTTTACATACAGACCTGACTAATCTGTTTGACTGATCTGAGATGCCTGGATCTGTTGGTGTGTTCCTTGAGGGTTGGACTGCCCATTCAAGTTTGTATCACTGACGTGGGACACTGAGTCATTAAGTGCTCCATACCTGCCTGTTGTAATGAATGAGGTTCTACTAAAGGTTGTAGATTTGTCTCTGAATAGGGAGCTAGGTAGACCTATAGATGCAGGTTTACCTGGTTGGTAACAAGCCCATCCATGTTTAAGAAGCTAAGCATTAACAACAATGAGAATCTCAGACTAAGAAAAGACTATGAAGATGCTTAAAGGACACAGAAACAGATGAGATAAAAAAAAAAAGCAGAGAAGAGACACCTGATAATTAAAAATAGCTTGAGTTTACACAGCACCTTTTAAAGTACAAAGTGTTTTCATTTATGTTATTTTATTTGATCTTCACAACATTCTTGCAAGTAAAGTAAAACAGGCATTATTATCACTATTTTATGGATGAGAAAGTTGCAGCTCAGAGATGGTTAGTGTCTTGGCCAAGGTCACAACACTGCAAAGCTGCAGATGGGGCTCTCAGGCCTAAATCTTCTGAAGCATTTTGCAACTGCTCAGAATTGGAAGCAGAACTAAAACTGTGAGAAGAGTGAGAGGAGTGTTTCTCTTTACCCCTCCATCCATAAGGACCATGGTTTGCCGAGTTGTAAGTTCTGTAAATAGACAAGCATGTGCTGTGAACTGTAACTGAAGGGGAACTGTCGATGGGAGTTGTTGGACCCCATATACTCTGCCTGGGTTCCTTTCATGTAGCCTCTGAACACCAGAAGTCTACTCTGCCATCATTTAAACACAGATTACTGTTTTTTTATGCCAAAGTCTCGCCTGGCCACGTGCTTCCACAGGCAGCAAAATTTCAGTATCCCTGTCTGGCTGGGCTTAAGTTTTTGGCAAGAATTTCCCCTTCTCTTGTGAACATCTTGGAAAGCTTTTTAACTGAGCACAAAGATGTTTATTTTGAGAGGCAAAAGGGACTAACTAAATAAATCCAAAAACAATCTTTACCTCTCCCACCAGATGAGTCTTGCTTTTAATGTGTCAGGTATTTTGCTACCCCACATCTAATCTAGGCAGCACCCCCAGGGGACACCACCTGGGATGACTCTGAAGATAGTGGCAATTCTCTCGGTGACTTCAAGCCCTGGAGAGGTATTAGGAATCTGGGGGGTGGGGGGAGCATTGAGGGAAGTAGAAAGGGAAAGAAGTGATGGGTCTTGGAGGGGAAGAGTGGTTGTGACCACAGGGGACTGGTTCCAGGACTACCCCCTCACTCACCCCACCCAGCTACCAAAATCCAAGGATTCATTAGTCTCTTATACAAAATGGTACAAGACAGCTGACCCTCCTTAGGCAGGTGAGGAGAGCCAACCGTATTGTGATGCGAGGCAACTGGCCACTATGCAGCTGCCCCTCAACTGCCTGCTTACTTCCCAAGTAACTTTTGGAGCAGTTTTCACCCTGATTTTAGAAGGCGTCATGTCCAGACATAGAACATACTTTGTTGGGCCCTAAGGATAGTGGCAAATATCACATGGTCAATGATCATTGAGGGATGTTGGTACACTATCATGTCACTTTAGAGTTATACTTTATAGTAATTGGTCTAGGTTTCTCATTTGAGAGATAAGGAAACTAAGGCACAGAAAATTAAGTGATTTTTGCAAAGTCATACATGATTCAGCAGTAAATCTAGGTAACTTGATTTTTGTGAAACAGTGATTCTGAAAGTTAACTTGGCTTTTTCTTTTTTCTTTTAATAAAGGTTCTCTTCTTTCGACACTGGATTTCTCACTCTTTTACAATACTGTCAAACTTCTCCAGTGTGAAGGACCCTGACAAAGGAAAGGCTTTCTTAACTGAAGTTAGAGGTAAAAGGACCTTTTCTAAAAGTTGTGCTTAGAGGCCCAGACTTTAAACTTTCTCTTGAAGTATCCAGTAGAAATATGGTAGTAGGTGCAGGGATGCAATGAAAAAGGGAGAACTGAACTTCCTACAAGTGAGAAGGCAGATCCTTGAGGGCTTGGGGACAAGTAGCGGACACTGGTCTAAATTAAGATGAAACCTTAATTTACTCATAGTGGAAACTGGTAAAAATTCACAACTAGGTCCTTGAAGCTCTTGTGAGCCATTAATTAGTATAGGAGAGAATCACACCACTAACACCAGTGTAAAGTTATAAATCGGTTTGGTTTGGGGAGGTAGAAGATTAATTTGACAGATCAATACTCTTTATCTTCTAGAACAAACTCAAGTGTAGGGATCAAGTGGGAGAGGATGTCTCCAGGATCCCCTAATACTCACAAGCCTTTAAACTCAGTATTCAGTTTCCAAGGCTTCCTAGGTGGAGCTAGGGTTAAAGAATCTGCCTGCCAATGCAGGTAGATGTTAAGAGACACCAGTTCGATCCCTGGGTCAGGGAGATCCCCTGGAGAAGGGCATGGCAACCCACTCCAGTATTCTTGCCTGGAGAATCCCATGGACAGAGGAGCCTGGTGGGCTATATAGTACATGGGCTGCAAAGAGTCGGACACGACTTAAGCAACTTAGCACACACGCACGCATTCAGTTTCCACACTATATGCGTCTCTCCTGCAATTCTACACCAAACACCACAGTGCTTTTGCCAGCATGTCCCATGATTTACAAATAGACGTTCAGTTTTCTGCCAATGCTAGGTGATCTTGATTGCTTTTTAGTTTCTGTAAGTTCATTTCATTCTTCTTTTTATGGTCCCAAATCCCCGCTCTTTCCCAACACCATAATCACAGGGCACGTCTCTTCTTTCTCTTAAGAAAGCAATAGCCACTGAATTTTATGTTTCCCCTCGCCCCTGAGGGAAGGAAGCAATACCAGTTTGAAAAGGTCCTTGTTAATATTGCTGCTCTAGGCAAAGTATTATTTTTCTTTTTAGCTAGACTCACCTTACTTCCTGGGATTTGTTTTCTGAAGTTAATTCATGATTTCAGCTCAGGTGCAAAGAAATTCTAACAAGCCAAGAATCAAACCAAGAGGCAAAAGATAAAGGTTAGGGGACTTCCCTGGTGGTCCAGTGGCTAAGACTGCGCTCCCAGTGCAGGGCCTGGAGTCAATCTCTGGTCAGGGAACTAGATCCCACGTGCCACAACTAAGAGTTCACATGACACAACTAAAGATCCCATGTGCTATGACTAAGACCCAGTGCAGCCAAATGAATAAATAAATAAGTATATATATATACTTTTATATATATATATATATATGATAAAGGTTACCTATCTTTCAGGTCTAACAGCTGCAGTTGCAGACTTTCCAAAAGGAGAAGCAGTAGCAAAGGAAGTCAAGGCTCCAAGTTTAACTGCCATATCAATGAAGGTAAGAAGCAACCAAAGTCATTAGGTCCAAGAGGGAGGGGATATATGGACACATACAGATGATTCACTCATTGTACAGCAGAAACTAACATGGTATTGTAAAGTAAGTATATTCCAACAAAAATCAATAAAATGTGGACTATATCTAAAAATTTTTAGAAAAAGAATTTTAACAGAACAAGAGCTGAGCTAATTATAACAGGAATTCTGAATGTAATCACCTTCCCCCCACCAAAAAAAAACCAGTTATTAGAGTGTTGATCTTTGATTCTTTTCCCAGATGCCATTCTCAAAATCTTGAGGGTTCTTTTCTTTTCCAGTTAGTTAAATTGCCATGGACTAAATCTTTATATCCTCCCCCCAAATTCATATGTTGAAATCCTAACTTCCAAGGTGATAGTATTTGGAGGTGAAGCCTGAGGGGTGATTAGGTCATGAGGGTGCCACCTACATGAATGACATTATTGTCCTTATTAAAAAAGACATAAAAAAGAAATACCTCACCCTTTTCAGCTTGTGAGGTCACAGTAAAAGAACAGCTGTCTAGGATGCCTAGCCTCTCAGAACAAACGGAATCTGCCAACCCTTTGATCTTAGATTCCCCAGCCTCCAGGACTATGAGAAATAAATGTTGGTTGTTTATAAGCTACTCGACCTATGCTATTTTGTTATAGCAGTCCAAATGGACGAAGACATAAACGCAGAAATGTTTCTTGTTTGGCTGTAATGATGTTTTGGTTTTCCTGGTGGGAACATTCTTCCTGACTCCTAATAAGTATTGTGGTGGTTTAGTCGCCCTATAATGGACAGTGCTCTATAATACGTAAGTGCTGTCCATGGGGTCGCAAGAGTTGGACACAACTTAGCAACTAAACCACCACAATAAGTACCAAATTATTGGAATTCCATCACTTACATATTATACTCCTAGGAACTAGTTAGAGCTTTTCCATTTCTCTGACACTGAAGCTTGAACTTAAGAAATTGTCTTTTCAATAGAAATTCAAGCAAAATAATTCAGATGATGAAACCACTGTGGTTTGGACTTTTAGGGTTTTTTTTCCCCTCTTTGGATTACAAAGTTCACACTTTACTCATCTACTACACAACTCTTAGACATCTCAGAGCAAACTGGCAAGCTATTGTTGACCAAAGAAGTGACATATCAATTCCCAGCAAGGTCACTTGCTTTTGTGAAGCTATTCAATGAGTTGGGAATTTTATTTGGTGCACAAAATGCCAAAACTTCTTTTAAGTTAAAGTGTGTTTTTTTTTTTAATGTTCACAAAATCTTTATCATACCTACTATCAGAAGGTGGAACCTAATTCCCCTCCCTTTGAATGTGGGCAAGATGTAGTGAAGAGCTTCTGATGAATAGAATGTGGTAGAAGTGATGCTAAGTCCAATGCTAGCTCCTTAAAAGCGATTGCTTCTGCCTGGTTCTCACTCTCTTGGGTCACTTGCTTGAGGGGAAGAAAGCTGCCATGTCCTGAGAACACTGGAGAATCCTCAGGAAAAGTTTATGAGGAGAAGTCCTCCACCTCAAAACCAAGTCACATGTATGAGCAATCTTAAAAGGGGATCCTCCAGCCCCATCAAGCCTTCAGATAATTGCAGTCTCAGTTAATGTCTTGACTCTAGGATCTTGAGAGACCCAGAGCCAGAATCACCCAGCTAAGCTGCTCCAGAATTCCTGACCCATAGAAACTGCCAGAGATCATAGATGTTTGTTGTTGTTTTAAGTTACTAAGTTTTGGGAAAATTTATTATGCAATAATAGATAACTAATATAGGAAGCAATTACCAGAAGATACAGTTCTATTTTTGAAACCCTTGAAATGAAAATAACAATTATTGTACAATCAGAGAATTCTTTTTTTTACAGCTATTTACATTAAACTCTCATTCATTTGGGTCACAGAAATCCCACCCAAAATGCTCCTACTTTTCTTTCCATCTGTTAACATTTGAAAGGTTGATGGGCATTATTTGCAAGTGAATGCATGGATGTGAATGGAGCAGAAATGCCCAAAAAAAAAAAAAAAAAAAAAAGGTTTAAAAAACTAAAAGCTAGATACAATTCCCCTATTACTCATTAACTATTTTACTTTTTAAATCTCCTTTAAAATCCTGTTTCATCTTGGAGAAAATGCTCCAGTTTGGATTAGTGTAAGCTCTAAAGTACTAGTTTATTTTAGGGCCTCATTATCTCTTGAATGAATTACTGATAAATCCTTATCTTTTGCCCTCTGGTAAGATTCCCTTCTAAGGTACAGACATGACTATATCACCTTTCACTTAAAAACTTCCAAGATTATTCATTATATTCTGGATTGAGGTCAGTCATCAGCTCCCCGACCCCAAGTGTGGAAATACACAGGGCTCAAAACAAGACAATGTCTGAGAGAAACATGAGGCATATTCAAGTATGACATATCCTCTTCCTCAATGTTATATAATTCCTCATAAGGTCTTCCATGTTCTAAGGGATTAGTGTCCACTGGCAACCTGGGGATACTAATACCTGTTTTCCTTGGTGATTAGGTTTACTGGAGTCTTTCGGATTTGTGGCTACTTTTTATGTAACACAAGACTGCGTATCCTTTCCTATCCCTCTGCCAATCTTTATGGACTTGAGGTCCTACCTAACTACTTTGTTTTTTCAAGAAGAGAATTTCGAAAGCAAAGGCAAATTCGTCTCTAGTCACGGCTGTTCATGTAATCTGCCTGAAATGGGGAATGGAAATTGGTGACCAGCATCTTTCTGTTAAACAACACAGAGGAAGTAAAATATCTTTTCCTTCTACCTTTGTAGATTCTTGGTTGGGACTTGGTAACAATAGACAGATTAGTAAGAAAAAAGCATACAAATGTATTTAATGTAAGTTTTACATGAGGGAGGAGCCTTTATAAGGAAATGGAGACCTGAAGAACAGGTTAAACTTGAAGTTTTTTTTGGCCTCACAGCACAGCATGTGGGAACTTAGTTCCCCAACCAGGGGTTGAACCCACACTCCCTGCATTGGAAATTTAGAGTTTTAACCACTGGATCACCACGGAGGTCCCTTAAACCTGAATATTTTTTTACTAGGCTTACGCGGAAAGTAGTGGAAAAATGAGATAGGACAAAGGCCATAAGTTGGGAGTGGTAAACTGGGGGACACTTAGCAAAGCCTGTTTGCTCAGCTTCCTCCCACTTTCTCTCCATCTTTGGAGATAAGGACGATAAGGAGATTAGGAGATAAGGATGCTCTTTTCCTCTGGGTATGGAGAGGCCACCTCTCACATGAGGGTCTTATGACCTGCTTCAAGGACGTCAGAGACTCCCAACACCTGCTGTTTCTCAAATTCCTTCAAGCTTAAAATATTCAATATGCCAAGGTGCCCTTATTTGGGATAGCATGTCCCAAAGTTCATCACCATTAAACCATGGAATTTGTAAGCTGGGCGTCATGCTGCAATCATGTAGGGCAATAGCCAGTCATTTCCCAGCATTTCTTTAACTGGGTGTGATCTGTGGTAATCTGCATTTGTGTTACTTACTAGATTTTCACTTTAAATCCAAAACTCAGTCTTTGATATTCTGCTCTGCATTTCTGCTTTGCCAGTGGCTCCATGTGAGACTCTGCTAGTAGCAGGTGCTGGGAGAAGACCGCAAGGCTGGAGAAGGGAGAAGGGATTTGTTTCTTCCTGCTTTCTCTTTGCTTCCGGTTGGCTTCCAGTCCAGCAGCACTTCTTCATCCCCAGAGCAAGCGGTTCCTTCCCAGGGCAGCAGCTGAATCCACTTTGTAGTTTTCCAATAGCTATAAAACCGGTTCTATTCCCACCCAGATAGATATTGGGGACCCGTTCCTTAGATGTCGGAGTTTCATCTTCTCAAGACCCTTTTTTTTTTTTTTTTTTTTAGAATATATGTATCTTTTTTATTTTGTGTTTTACATGAAGTACCAGAACTCAATGCTGCCTGCATATTAGAGTCAAGTGGGAGGATTTTAAAGAACATTAATGCCTGGTTTCCAATGTTACAGAGGTTTTTTTTTTTTTTTTAAATTTTTTTATTAGTTGGAGGCTAATTGCTTCACAACATTTCAGTGGGTTTTGTCATACATTGATATGAATCAGCCATAGATTTACACTTATTCCCCATCCCGATCCCCCCTCCCATCTCCCTCTCCACCCGATTCCTCTGGGTCTTCCCAGTGCACCAGGCCGGAGCACTTGTCTCATGCATCCCACCGGGGCTGGTGATCTGTTTCACCATAGATAGTATACATGCTGTTCTTTTGAAACATCCCACCCTCACCTTCTCCCACAGAGTTCAAAAGTCTGTTCTGTATTTCTGTGTCTCTTTTTCTGTTTTGCATATAGGGTTATCGTTACCATCTTTCTAAATTCCATATATATGTGTTAGTATGCTGTAATGTTCTTTATCTTTCTGGCTTACTTCACTCTGTATAAGGGGTTCCAGTTTCATCCATCTCATTAGGACTGGTTCAAATGAATTCTTTTTGACGGCTGAGTAAAATTCCATGGTGTATATGTACCACAGCTTCCTTATCCATTCATCTGCTGATGGGCATCTAGGTTGCTTCCATACCTAAAGAAACAAAAGACCTATACATAGAAAACTATAAAACACTGATGAAAGAAATCAAAGAGGACACAAACAGATGGAGAAACATACCGTGTTCATGGATTGGAAGAATCAATATTGTCAAAATGGCTATTCTACCCAAAGCAATCTATAGATTCAATGCAATCCCTATCAAGCTACCAACGGTATTTTTCACAGAACTAGACCAAAGAATTTCACAATTTGTATGGAAATACAAAAAACCTCGAATAGCCAAAGTAATCTTGAAAAAGAAGAATGGAACTGGAGGAATCAACCTGCCTGACTTCAGACTCTACTACAAAGCCACAGTCATCAAGACAGTGTGGTACTGGCACAAAGACAGAAATATAGACCAATGGAACAGAATAGAAAGCCCAGAGATAAATCCACGAACCTATGGACACCTTATCTTTGACAAAGGAGGCAAGGATATACAATGGAAAAAAGACAACCTCTTTAACAAGTGGTGCTGGGAAAACTGGTCAACCACTTGCAAAAGAATGAAACTAGAACACTTTCTAACACCATACACAAAAATAAACTCAAAATGGATTAAAGATCTAAATGTAAGACCAGAAACTATAAAACTCCTAGAGGAGAACATAGGCAAAACACTCTCCGACATAAATCACAGCAAGATCCTCTATGACCCACCTCCCAGAATAAAAGCAAAACTAAACAAATGGGATCTAATGAAACTTAAAAGCTTTTGCACTACAAAAGAAACTATAAGTAAGGTGAAAAGACAGCCCTCAGATTGGGAGAAAATAATAGCAAATGAAGCAACAGACAAAGGATTAATCTCAAAAATATACAAGCAACTCCTGCAGCTCAATTCCAGAAAAATAAATGACCCAATCAAAAAATGGGCCAGAGAACTAAACAGACATTTCTCCAAAGAAGACATACAGATGGCTAACAAACACATGAAAAGGTGCTCAACATCACTCATTATTAGAGAAATGCAAATCAAAACCACAATGAGGTACCATTACACACCAGTCAGGATGGCTGCTATCCAAAAGTCTACAAGCAATAAATGCTGGAGAGGCTGTGGAGAAAAGGGAACCCTCTTACACTGTTGGTGGGAATGCAAACTAGTACAGCCACTATGGAAAACAGTGTGGAGATTCCTTAAAAAACTGGAAATAGAACTGCCATATGACCCAGCAATACCACTTCTGGGCATACACACTGAGGAAACCAGATCTGAAAGAGACACATGCACCCCAATGTTCATCAAGATCCTTTTTTAAGATTTGAAGTTTTAATAATTGCAACCTCTTACCTTTCTTCTCCTAAGCCAAAGAGTGTGTGGTAGCCATGAGAATGCAGCTCACAGACCTTCAGCTGTATGAAGTACAATTAGGACTGAGAGACCTCACAAATGAAACTGACAGGTGGATGCCAATTAAATATGAATGACAAATAACCTTTTAATATAAGTATCTCACATGCAATACTTGGGGTATACTTATACTAAAATTTTATTCATTGTTTACCTGAAATTCAAATGTAGCTGGATGTCCTATATTTTATCTGACAAACCTAATTTTAATTAACTGTACTAACTGAGCCTGCCAGAACAATGTGGCATCTGATTCCTGGGAGACTGGGACTCCTCTGACCAGCCTCTTTGGCCCAATAACTTTTCTATGGCTTGGCAAAATGTCCTCTGATTTTATGGCCATTTCTTTCTCACTCAGGTTATACCTGCATCTCAGCCTTCCCTGCTCCCTCTGGGTTTCCTTTACACAGGCATTTCCCCTAATAAAATCTTTGCAGGTTCAATCCTGTCTTAGTATCTACCCTGAGGTAGGCTGACATAGGGTAATAACAGCTTCACACAGTTACTACTCTGTAATGCTTTAGAATTCCTCTTTACCCTTTCAATTACCTACTAAACAACTTACTACCTTGCTAACACTGCTTTACATTAAATCTTCTCTCTTCAAATAATTGATGTGGTTTCTGTCTCTTGACTAAACCCTGCCTGAGTACCCCTGAACTTAGTGAGAACTCTACATTGCTCCAGGAAGTTTAACAGGCTAAGCCACTCCATTAAAGGGACGTGAGATGTTTATGTTCCTTCACTTTCCCTTGTTATTGAACACAGAGTTGGCAAAGCAGGTTGAGCGAGATGACGGCCTGATGTCAATGTGGCATCAGACATGTGTTATGCTGTGTTTTGGACACAATGAAAACTAAAAAGCTTCCGCAGGAAGGTAATCATGAAAATAAGCAATCCTGAAGCCATTCCTAAGGAGGTGCATACTTGTTTAATCTGAAGATGACAGACAGCAGGAGAATGGGGTAACTGTTCTCAAGAATCTGAAGGTCAGATGCAAGCTGGATTAAACTTACTTGGCATGGCTCCAGATGTTAGAACTGGAACTAATCAGCAGTGCGAGAATGAGACGAGAGCTCATAATCTGGTAGCAATGCAAGCCTGCATTTCTTTAATATTTGTTAAACATGTATCTGGCAAAAGCAGGAGAAACTTTTTTTTCTGCCAATAAAATGTGTAGTTCTTTATGCTCAAAACAAAGGGTTTATTAATGTGGTAACATAACAGTATGCTTTTAACTTTTTAAATTTTTTTTCCAGCTTTTACGTCACTCACAGCTGGATAGCCTAAGTCACTTACGCTCTCTTAAGTAAGAAAAGAGGTGATTTACATGGGTGTCAATAAATATCCTGTCCAAATACATTTGAGTTTCTTTATCTGACTTTCATGTTGGTGCACATTTCCTTCTTTTATCCAATATGCACTATATTGTAATCTTAGGCTGTTTTCTCAGTGGGAAAATTATGGCCTAATAGAGTGCTTATAATTCGTAATAATAAAATAAACCAACCATTCCTAGTAAATATCATGGCATTATTGGGTTTTGGAATTTTAGGTGATCAAATTGTCAGATGCCAGTGAGAAAGTTCTGGAGTTGGGGGACCAGCCCTTATCTGCCTTATGCTAAACATGCAATTGCCTCTCAAAAATACTTGAGAGAGATCACTTAGTGTAGATGAGGAATATACATTTTTTAAATTTCCCCTTGAAAGCACTGTCTAATTCTAGCAGAACCAGTTTACAGGACCTCAGTTATATGAGGAGTGATGTGTGTTAACTGTCAACATTTTACAACTGAGCTTAGGGATACTTTAGCACTCCTTTTAAAATTAATATTCAGTAGCTGCTTGGTTTTTCTACCCCTTAATTCAAATATTCAGTGAGTAAAAATTATAGGGGAGCATATTTCTGCCGGTACAAGCAAGACCTCTCTAAGAACTAGAGTTTCTAACAAAAATTGAGCTACTTGGCAATACACAGAGCTCCTCAACATTGACCATCACTTATCATGGACATAACAGAAAAGAATCCTGCACTGGGAAGGAAGACAAACTGGAATAATAGAAATAACTTCATATAAATAAATGTAAACTGTCTTGTTACACTTTATCAGGTTGTAGGAGACTGACAAAATAATGACTCATAAAATATGTTAAGACACATTCTATGATACTTGAAGATAAAGCAAAAGAGTAGGCTATATGTTCTTTTAATGTCATACTGGGAGATTGTTTAAGAGGTCAGTTAAGGATGTTTTCATTTTCTAGGAGTGACCTTGTTTGGCTTTGTTATTTACTTATCAATTAGAGCCTAGAAACTATGAAAGTAATATCACCTTATAGGCTTTTACCTGATAGAGATGCAAATGATTTCTCTTCGGTGGAAAAGAGAACTTCAAAAGTTATGATTTATTGACCAATAAGGTATTAAACATATTTTTTCCTAACTTAAAAAACTTATTGCAATGTGCACTTCTTGATGGACTATATATTTCTCAGCTTCTCAAATAGTTTTAAAACTAGCTTTATTATTAATATCTTATGTTTCCTTTATTAATGAGTTGAATAAATTTTTTGACCTGTGTTTATATTTCTATGAAAGCCTTGCTTTAAACTCTTGAAAATGTTATTTGACAAGGAGTTAAAAATTAAAGTGACAGGCCAAATTATTTAGAAAATATTAACTCTAGAATTCAGAATACACTGTTCCTTGAACTAATCAGCTGACGCCTGTGGCATCTGATTAGGTTCTGGATATCTCTTTGGACCTCAAGGAGATCAAACTGGTTAATCCTAATGGAAATTAACCCTGAATATTTATTGAAGGACTGAGGCTGAAGCTCCAGTACTTTGGCCACCTGATGCAAGGAGCTGACTCATTGGAAAAGATGCTGATGCTGGGAAAGGTTGAGTGCAGGAGGAGAAGGGGGCAACAGAGGATGAGATAGTTGGATGGCATCACCAACTCAATGGGCATGAGTTTGAGCAAGCTCCTGGAGATAGTGAAGGACAGGGAAGCCGAGCATGCTAGCATGTCCATGGGTCGCAAAGAGTTGGACATAACTTAGCAACTGAAGAACAACAAAACCTCACTTTCAGAGTGACATTGTTTATATAAGAAGAGGGCAGCTAAGATGATGAGAGGTCTTACAGACACATTAGTTAAAGTATTAACATAACTACAGTACAAAGACTTAAGAGGGATGTGTTGTGACAGTTTTTAAGTTTCATTTCTGATTGCATCAAATGTGACAAATCAGTACTATATGAATTGAGGAAAGTCATTAATCTAAACTGAAAGGTCTCAGTTTCCTATTTGTAAAGTTGGACTAGCACTAAAATCCTAAGATAACTGTAATCATTATTGAAAGTTTACTGAATAAAATATTAGATTTATTCTGTGCATTCCCCAAGAGCATAACTAAGCCCTCTGGTTAGAAATTATAGGAAAATAGAATTTCTGGCTAAGTACAAATAAAAACTTTTCTAACTATGAGAATTGCTCACAAATAAAACAAGTTACCTTGTGACATGGGCTTCCCTGGTGGCTCAGTGGTAAAGAAGCTGCCTGCCAATGCAGGAGATCAGTGTTCAATCCCTGGGTCAGGAAGATCCCCTGGAGAAGGAAATGGCAACCCACGCCAGTATTCTTGCCTGGAGAATTCCATGGACAGAGGAGCCTGGCGGGCTATGGTCCATTGGGTCACAAAGAGTTGGACACAACTGAGCAACTAAAACAACAGATCTTGTGAAATACTGTGTACTAGGGCCATGTGGGGAGATCTGTTGAGATACTCCTGTGGACTTTACTTGCTAGTGTAAGTAAACTGCATGGCCCAAGAAGTGATTAATAAACTCAGGCATATTTTTTCTTGTCTCAGATTGAATGCCAAATAACTGTATTTCTAAAGATTTTCTTTCTTTTTCCTGATTTTGTGCTTTAGTTTCTGTTCTTAGACAAGTTTGCTTGTCTGTCTGTTTTGATTAACTAATGGTCAAGCAGTTTGTCCTGCAGCAGGTTACACTGGTTTGTGGGAACTAAATAAACGAATCCCTTCCCAATTCTGCATTCATGATGTTGCGTTGGTAACACAATCAAAAAGAGCAATTATAGGAAAATTTACACCACAGAAATAAGCACAAATTATGGCTTGTTTTGGGGGAGAGCTGGTATATATGAACCTATGCATGTCTTTCCACAGCTAGGTCCAGGCACTAAGTCCATGTCTTGTCTCTAACCATTAGACAGGTCTCAACTGCATAATCTAGAGCATCTCTATAAAACTTACAAGCTGGGCCAAGTCTTTTTCTAGAATCAAGACTTCTAGGCAGGTCTCAACTCAAAAGTTAAGACTTGACCCCGTGGGTGTATATAATTCTGATGTGCACATGGCTGATTATAATGGGAAATTTGGTTTTACCATCTGACCATTTGATGATCTCTGTCAGACGGATAATGGGCATCTATTTTCCATCAGGTGAGAGCTTAAAGCTAATCCAACTTGTTAGTCTTTTTCTTTGGCTATTTATCTACTGTGAGCTCGAATCAATTAAGAAACAATTTTGTGCCCACTAGAAAGGAAAACAGCCCATTGAGAACTAGAGTGGCGAGGTTTCGTTTCCAAGTTTACTGGGAACTGAAGCTGAAATTCAACTGTAGCTGAAGTTATAGAGCTGAAGTCAGGTCGTTATAGCTGAGAAAAGCTTTTATCTCTCATCATGTGTGTGAAACATTTTCTTACCTCTGGAGGATATTAATAGGGTGTTTTAAATCAAAGGAACTCTGCTCTGATTGACTTATAGAGTAAGTCTATTATTTATACTTACAGTATGAATACATAAATCTAGTATCTCCAGAACGTCTAGAAAATAAATACTACAATAGAATACTCTATAAATGTTCTAGCCTTTCAGCAAAAATAATCTTTTAGAAAGTGTTAATAAGTAACCTATATGATAATTTAAATATATATGCATAACATATAATTCATAATACTTTAAAGTCACATAATTAAGGTGACTCTTTGGATAAATCACACTAGCTTATAATTGTGTTTTAAGAAAAAAAATATGTATCTTTTCCCCTCATATTAGTGTAATCAGGATATATTTGTACATTTTATTTTTTAGAAGATCTAAATTTGTTTTCTGAGCATCCTCAACTTTTTCTACTGGTTATTGATGAAATAAGTTAGTATTACTATTTAATAATGTTAAAGATTATGAAAAATGTAAAATTATGTGTCTAACCAAATTGAATTAAAATTGTGACAGTCTTTTTGGTATCAACAATTATTATGTTCTATAGTATATTAACTAAAATATAACTTTTAATATTTTTAAAATATTGGACTAATATTATATCAACTTAATGAATAATCTTTGGATACCTAGATAATCTCTAAGACTGCTAAAACAATGATTACTAAACATAGTTTAAATATATATATATATATCTCATTGTTTATTACCATGCTATAGAGTAGCATACATTTATATCGTGTTAATGAACAAGTTCACTTGTGCTTGTTTATAAGTACTCAATTATCAATTACCCATCTCCGAGGTTTCTCTGTGAAATGGAGGTGAGTTTGTTTAAAAGTTATGGTTAATATGAGTAGTGTGTGTGTGCTGTGTGCTCAGTCACTAAGTTGTGTCTGACTCTTTGTGACCTCATAGACTGCAGCCCACCAGGCTCCTATGTCCATGGAATTTTCTAGAAAGGAGTACTGGAGTGGGTTGCCACTCCAGTCTCCAAGGGATCTTCTCAACCTAGGGACTGAACACGTCTCCTGCGTCTCCTGCATTGGCAAGTGGATTCTTTACCACTGAGACACCTGGGAAGCCCTACTATAAGTAGTAAGATCATACTAAGAACAATAGTGACAATAGTGTAAACTATAATGAAAACAAGAACAACATTTGTAATGAAATTTGTTTGGTTTTTCAACGAAAAAGTGAGTAGCTTTGTTCTAAATGAAAATACCCGTTCCAGAACATGAAACACGATAGGGAAAGACAACACTTGAATGGAGACAGAAAATTGTAGGAGGTTTACTGAAAGTAAAGCATATTTGTCAGTTTTTTCCTAAAAAGAAGCAATGGAATATGTTCAAATTTTGGCAGAGATATCTTCATTTTGATGGGTTTGTTCAAAAGATGAAAATTTTTTGAAAAGGAACTTGGAATTCTTTATTGCCAAATATTGAATTAGTGCAAAAATAGACTGGCTTTCTCTATTAAAATGTTAAATTTGTATTAGAGCTCTTAACAAGGGGTAACAAACAGTTACTATTTACACCTTTTGTGTAAGCCATTCAGATAGCAGAGATTTATATTACATGAGAATAAGCTTCTTTATGTTGATTATATCATGACTGTGATTACTTTAAGAACAAAGAAAAAAGTCTCTTCACATATGAAAGAGCCAATACTGCTTAAATTTGTTTGACCTACTTCTCTAACAGTATTAAATACTGTTTTAATGATTAGGTAAATTTTTTTCTCAAGCATCCATGATCCTATTTAATCATGGACCAAGTCTACTCTATTAAATCTGCTGCTTTTGCCTTCCCAAAATTGGACCCCAAGTTCAGAAAAAATAAAATGATCAGGAAACTATCTTGGAGATACTCAACCTCTAGAAAATCCAAAGATTTGTTCTCTTACTTTATTAAAAAAAGAATGTTAGACATAATTAGATTTGTTGGGCAGCATAGTACATTCTTAAAATAAATTCAATACTATTGTTAAACGTAGAATAGGAAGAGTTGCCCAATCAGAAGAGATGCTCAGCGTTCATCAAGTTAAGTTTATAGAGGTAAAATGTTATTATAAATACTTCAGAAATAGTACAATTTACAGAGAGGTCTTAAGACTGCCACTGCCCTTGGTGTCCATAATATGTTCTTATCCTCAGGGGAAACATTGATCAGACCCTTATACAACATGCACACATTAGACAATTTTGTTCTCCATTCTGATATTGCTGGTTACTGTAATAAATTAACCACAGCCATTCAGTCTTAGAGATCATTTCTGCTTTTCTCTCATACTTGCCTTCAGGCTCTGCTCCAAGTTACAAATCAGAGATCGGGCTGGATCTTTAACAAAAAAAGACTCAGAGCCTCAAGAAAACAACTGTTCTGGGGCTTCGTAATTATCCACACTTCAAAGAATGGACTCAGAATACAGGCTTCTGAGCTGACAGCCCTTAGACAACTTTCAGACTGTACCAAGACTCTGAGTCAGGATTTCCAGGACTTACCTTTTGGTCCTGATAACTTTGTGAACTCAGATTGCTAACCCAAGACCCAGTAGAATAAGAACAGGATCAAAGGAGCTGATGAAAGGGATGTAATAAATGTGGTTATTTGTTTGGAATGTTGGATTTTGAATGTTTTATTTTCTGATGGGTATATTATTAATTTTTTAGATGGCATGTATGTTTTTTAAGGGATTCTTTTCTCTTAGAGATACATGCTGAGACATTTTCATATGAAATGATATCATCTCAGATTGGCTTCAAATAATCTGGGAAGTAAAGTGAATACAGTAGATGAAATCAATTTGCTTTGCATTAATCATTGTATAACAAACTGTTCAACATGAGGGTTCATCATGTAAGTTTCTCTATTATTTTTGTCTGTCTGATATTTTTCCATAGTAAAAACTTTTTAAAAATTCAATTAGCATATGTTTTCCTGTGGTGTTTTTTTAAGCTCTTCATAATCATTATTTAAATACCTATGGCTTATTTAAAAACAGAGACAAATGTCTATTATCAATCTTTATTGCTAAATTCGGGTTGCTTTTATCGTTGTTACAAATAATATTAAAATATATTTTAATTTTTTAAAGTTTTGTGCATAAACTTTTCACTATATATTTTGAATTGTCCCCAGAAGAGGACATGATAGACCAAGAGGTATGAAGTTCTAGGGCTCTTGGTCATCAGTTCAGTTCAGTTCAGTTGCTCAGTCATGTCCGACTCTTTGCGACCCCATGAATCACAGCACGCCAGGCCTCCCTGTCCATCACCAACTCCTGGAGTTTACCCAAACTCACGTCCATCGAGTCTGTGATGCCATCCAGCCATCTCATCCTCTGTTGTCCCCTTCTCCTCCTGCCTTCAATCCCTCCCAGCATCAGGGTCTTTTCCAATGAGTCAACTCTTCACATGAGGTGGCCAAAGTATTGGAGTTTCAGCTTCAGCATCAGTCCTTCCAATGAACACCCAGGACTGATCTCCTTTAGGATGGACTGGTTGGATCTCCTTGCAGTCCAAGGGACTCCATTCAATTTCCCAAATGTCTTTACTAAGGTACACACCCTCATTGGCACTGGGTATTTTATTACTTAAGTATTTTCCAGTTTTGTGAGGAGGATAGTAGCTTATACTTTCACTTGAGAATTATTTCCAGCAGGCTGCTCCATGCTGCTGCTAGAAGTTTCAATATCTTGCACTCACTTTTGTTTGGATAAATCATCCCTACTGGGCCTTTGGTTTTGGACTGCTGTGGTCATGGTCCCTTTTCTCTAAGCCAAGTGAACTTCCTGCAAGTTCTAATACTTGTGATCTTGAAAATTTCTGGCTCCAGGTATGAAAAGAAGGCCCAGATGAGTGGGAAAGAACAGGTAATAACTGGCACAATCTGAGGTCCAAGCCAGCAGGACAGAACAACGCCCCAAGCATGTTTGGAGACTAGAGCCTGGGAACAGCTAACATGTAAAACTTACATCAGGGTTATACTTTACATCCCAGTTATAACCTCTGCCACTAAAACAGGAAGGAGGAGAATGTGAGCTTTCTAGACCAATAAACCGTCCACTGGTCAATACTTTTATCTTAAAGTTGAATATTGAAAATGTTAGTACAATTTGATGAACATAAAGTATGTTGAGAAATTGCACTTCATCTGAGACTACATTGAAGTAGTAGGTGGGTAACTAATCAGCTTTCTGTAGGTGGTTCAAAAGTGTTAGGAGTAAACCACCTGCCAACAAGGATGTGACAGTTCCTCATTTTTCTTGAGTCAAACTTTTTGGATACAATGTTAAAGTTTTCTACCTTACCCCACTTCCAAATCTTCCATGATGACACCTTAAAAGAAAGAGACAATTTAATGGAAAAGGGAGGATACAGCAGGACAGTGATAACTGGCTTACAGAGCCTCTCTGTGAACATCATCTGTTTTAAAGAATCTTTTTAAGAAATCACCTTGCCTGGTTACTCTATTTGATAAATATGTTTTTATTTATGGGTCTGTTAGGAAAATTTGTGAAAGACGATTTAAAATTTTTTATTTACTTATTATTTTAATTTGTCTGTGCCAGGACTTAGTTGGGGAATGTGAGATCTAGTTCCCCTACTAGGGATTGAACTTGGGCCCCCTGCATTGGGAGTGCAGAGTCTTAGCCCCTGGACCACCAGGGTAGTCCCTGTGAAAGGCTCTGAAATGGGCAAAAGATTACTGGATATCCTTTCAGTGGGAAGCTAGGGCATTGTTTAGATGACCAATGGGGCTTATCTGATTTTATAAGGGATCTGTTCCTTTTACTGCCTTTGCCTAGGCTACTTTACAACTCTGTAAATAGTAGAAGGCTGATAGTAATGCAAATGATTCTTGTCCACAGAGATGCAAATGAATTTTGTTTTGTAGAGATACATTTGATTTTCCCTTGCAGAAAAGAAGATTCCAACAATTACATTTTATTAGCCCATGAAGTTTTCACATCTATTAGCAGCTTAATTTTCTCATTTCCCATTGCCTATATATAAGTGTTTGCTCCTCAGATTTTTTCCTTTAAACTGGTTGTAACATCTTACTGGTTTAATCACTAATGAAAGCACCCAATAAAATCTTTGGCGTTGGTTCACTTAATACTTGCATGAGAACCTTGACTTTAATTTTAAAAAATTATCTTTTAACAACTCCAACATCAATTAAATATGTATTAATTTTTTCCAGCAGCCATTAATAATGTTTTTTCCCTAAGAGGCCCCAGACTTCTTACAGCATCTATCAAGAGAGACCCACTCCCATTCTGTTAAAAGAACTGAACCAAATATTATCTCTAAAGTGGCTAGGTTTCTCTCTCAACTACTGTCTATAGTGTAAATCAATGTCTGAGGTCAACTTGGACTCTACCTGAATTTGCAGAACTTCTAAGTACTTAAGTGCAGCTGAAGAAGGAATTCATAGGGCCTGAACTCCTCCAACTGTTGGGCCTGTCCGTGCTGGCTGTGCTCGACTGCCTCTCCAGTGGACTCTGAACTCTCTGCTTAGTGCCTGTGAGGACGACAATGGAAGGATAAGACCCCCTCCAGACAGAGGAATCCTGAAGATCACATCCAGGCTACTCATTGCCTAAGAGGAAGCATACCGTAATCACACCTGTCTCCGGACAGGTCATAAACTTTTTTTCGTATCTGTCAAGATGTAATCACAGGCTTATCGATTATTAACTGGTTAGAATGTAACTGCGGGCTTATTGACTATTGACTGTTTAAGACACGTACACATGGGGCAAGTGGTGGGTTAAGACACGTACACATGGGGCAAGTGGTGGGTTTAGACACGTACACATGGGATAGGAGGTGGGTTTAGACACGTAGGCATGGGGTATAAAAGATTTTCACAAATGCTGGACGGGGTCCTTGGCTAAGAGGAGACTCTGCCTTGGGCCCGCCGGCGTAATAAACTGCACTCCACTATCTGCATTGTCCTTCTGAGTGAGTCTGTTTCCCGGAAAGCGTGGCTATAACACAGCCACTATCTGTCCACAGAAATCTTCACAAGTACAGAAAACACAAGAGAGAAGTGGAGAGAAAAGACGGAAGATAGGAAGGTGCAGTGTGTGCAATGGGTCTTTTGAGGTGAGCTCTGTGAAGTAGTATTATTCTCTGTAGACCCTTAGAGCTGGGCAGTAACTGGCCTCCAGGGCTGAAGAGTGTAAAGCCATTTCTAAGTGTTTTGAACTCATGTTTAGAATAGACTTAAGAGAATATTATTGAGAATGATGGCATGGATTCTAAAGTTTCCTTAAGTGTCTGAATGGTGTAGCGTCTGCAGAAGGAAGAGACCAAGTACAATAGTGAACTGAGAGGATAGCAAAGGATGTAACATACATGTCAGCCTCCTTCATTTCCCTTTAAAGATCTCCTCCTTCAGCATTTTGGGGCAATGGTGAGTAGTCTCTTGAGTCTGCTGAGTTATCCATCTGGGAGCTGCATTTTTTTAAACTCTTCTCATATCTAAACTCTGCGTCTTGACGTACCCATCTATGAAATGAGGATCATGACCTTCTTGCCTTCACGGGGACTTTGTGAAGTTTAAATGAGTTAAGACCAAGTAAAGCACTTTAAAAAGTGCCTGACACTAGTAGCTTTGTGTGTGTTAATTGCTCAGCAGTGTCTGCTAATTTGCAACCCTATGGATAGACTGTAGCCTGCCAGACTCCTCTGTCCATGGTATTCTCCAGGCAAGAATACTGGAGTGAGTTGCCATTCCCTTGTCCAGAGAATCTTCCCGCCCAGGGACAGAACCCAGGTCTCTCACTCTATGTCTGAGCCACCTGACACTAGTAAGTGCTACATAGTTGTTAGCTGTTAAGAAGCAGCATATGATTACAAACTGGATTCAAAGCCTGACTCCACCTCTTTCAAGATATATGTCCAGTGGCAAGTTACTGAACTTCTCTGTGCCCCAGTTTCTCAACTGCAAAATTGGGAAATAGTAGTTCCCAACCCACTGAGTTGCTGCGAGGATTAAATGCTAAGTACTTCATCTAGCATGGACACAAAGTACATGTTGTGTCAAGTAATTATTATTACTACATCCATAATTATTAGATATCATTATTTGTATGTATACTTCCTCAGTGCAAACCTCTACCTTCCTTTAAGAAAACTCCACCTCAGTGAGGAAGAAAAGATGAAAACAGAAAACAAGAAAAATCAACTACTCACATTATAGAAACTGATTCAAACAAATGTAAAACATAAAAAAGACAGTCATGAGACAACTGAAAATGTGAACACTAAGTAGATATTTGATGCTCTGAGGAATTACTAGCTTTTAAAGGTAAGATAAAAGTATTATGGCCATTTAAAAAAAGGGAATCATTAACTTGAGAATGAAATCATTTGTACCTGAGATTTGCTTTAAAGTTGCATGTGTCAGGTAGCAGAATGGGGTAAGATTAGCAAAAGTTGTGAATGAGTGATGGGAACATGGAAGTCCATTAATCCATTCCATCTTTTCTGGTGTACATTAATTAAAAAAACAAGAAGCAGCAGGAGGAGGAGCACTAGGAGGAGAAGAAAGAAGATAATTACACCCCTAGGATTGGTCTTACCATAGGATTCACCTCTCTTCTGGCCTGTAGGAGCTAGCAGTCTCCAGCAGTATATTTTCTAAAGTGAGTTACTCTGTCAAGAGCAGTATCAAAGCACCTTCAGCAGGACAGTTGAGGGAGGACTGTCGCACTCACTCCATTTGAACCACCTCAGATTTTCCCAGTATGGTGTGTGAGGTGAATATACACTTTCACATGCCCTCTGGTAGTCAAGAAGCAGTAGGTGGGGTGGGGTTGCAGGAGGCTTCTGTTGAGGCATCTGTTGCATAACACACACACACTACATTTTCCAAGGACAAAAACTAATTTTCAGAAACAACAGAGTCAAAATTCCATATGCATCATAATTTCAGAACTGCTGCATCCCAGGAAGAAGATAGTAGCTTTCATTGCCATTTTTATGCAGAGAACTGTCAGTTCCCTTTGTTTTTCCCCATTCTGTATCATGAGACCCACCACTGCATAAGAAATGGGACCCATCCAAGAGCACTCAACCCCTCCACGGACACCCTTAGGCTCACAAAGACCGGGAAAATGCTTTAGTATTTATGGCTTTTTCCCCTAATTATTTAGCCCATGTCTTACATCTTTCTGGTGTGGAGATTATAGAAATGCAGAAAGATGTGCAAGTTTAATCTCTTCTTCAAGCAGACCCCTGAGGATTAGGGGTAAGGAGGAGAACTGTGGGAGATGAAGGGGTGGGGGTAGAGGTGATAGTTTGTTCTTTCATTCACAAGAAACAAAATAGATATCACAAATTGTTAGCCTTGAAAGGGCTGGAAAGATAATTCTAGACCAGTCCCTTTAACTTACACTGAGAAGGATGTTTATGAAAGTAAAAGCACATGCTGCAACCCTACAAAGGGTGTTTATAATATATATTTAAATGACTCTTCTCACAAAAACCTAGCTAATAACTAAAATCAGAAAAATCAAGAAAACAATATTCTTCTGACTTTTAAAATCATTAAAATACTACCTCAACTCCAAACTTTAAACAAAGTTTTATGTACACTTAAATATTTGTTATAGTTGCTAATTTCAAAATTATCTGCACTTTGCTTGTTGTATCTCCTCCTTGCTGAAAACATTCAGGCATACTCATCAAGGGCAGAGACGTGGAGCAAACCTCTCTGGGCAAGCAGTCAGGGCCAGCCTTGTCTAGAGAATGTAAAAACTATGATAAAACCATGGAGAAGGAAATGGCAACCCAGTCCAGTATCCTTGCCTGGATAATCCCACGGACAGAGGAGTCTGATAGGCTGTAGTCCACGAGGTCGCAAAGAGTCGGACACAACTGAGTGACTGAACAATAATAAAACCCAATTAAGAGTTAGTCTGCTTTTTACTAGCATCATTCTCTGTAATTCTAAACAATGTCAGTGATGAAATTGCCCTCCCTGAAAAAAAAATTTCTTTGGCCTAAATTTAAATTCTAAACAATTGCTGCAGTTACTGTTAATTTTTAATATATAAGTAAACTTCAGATTCCCACATTTCTTACATTTTCTTTAATAAACATTGTAGTCCATATAGAAATGGATTCAGAGATCTTCCAATTACCCAGTTAGCCTTAGACTTGAGGGAGGACAAAACACATGGACTTGAGGGAGGAGGTAGATGCACACCCACCCCCACCCCCAGGAGACAGTGAAGGACAGGGAAGCCTGGCGTGCTGCAGTCCACTGAGTCGCAAAGAGTCAGACATGACTAAGCTACTGATCGACAGGGTAAAGCAACTGAAGAGTCATTCCTATGAACGGAAACTCCAAGAGAAGAGCAGGACAATTAAGGCAAGGAGTCTGGTCCCTGCCCACACCACGTATCTCTTGTTCTCGAAGTCAGGAGACCTCCCTGACCACACACACGCAGATAGGTTCCTTGAAGGCCAAATGGGAGTCATGTCAAGGGATGTTCTACCCAGACGGCTTTTTCGTTAAAATCCATCTTGGCTAAGAGATGCCTGTGCACACAGTGAAGGGTCTTGAGATATATCAAATAGGGACTGTGAACGAGGCAAGTTCACAATGACTGGCCAAAGGAAACCTGGAAGAAATGCCCCATAAAAGTAATTCAAACTGCCGCAAGGGTGAGAACTCAGTGACTTTCTCCCTGTCCCTGAGTCCGCCCACGTGTCTGTCAACAAGTACTGTACTTTTTCCCCTCTTAATACTTTACTTGCTTTACTACTTTCCATCTTTCTGGTAATTGTTTTGAGCAACACAAAGGGCCAGGGCCCTTGGCACTGACCACTGATCTAGTGGCTAGGATATGGAGCTGTCATCACCGCAACCCAGTCCCAATCTCTGGATGGGAACCCAAGCCCTGTTCTAAACTGTTGCAGGCTGAGGCCTCCTGAGATCAGACTCAGCTCCACATATTCTGTGGTACTTCACATCCCTGTATTTAAAACTGTGATGTGTAATAAATAGCATGTGAAGAGTTGACTCATTGGAAAAGACCCTGATGCTGGGAGGGATTGGGGGCAGGAGGAGAAGGGGATGACAGAGGATGAAATGGCTGGATGGCATCACCGACTCGATGGACATGAATTTGAGCAAATTCCAGGAGTTGGTGATGGACAGGGAGGCCTGATGTGCTGCGATTCATGGGGTCACAAAGAGTCAGATATGACTCAGCAACTGAATTGAATAAATGATAGTCCAACACCTTTAAAGATTAAGAAACAGAACTTCCTACTTCAGTTGTCAATCTATGTGACCATTTGTTTTTATTTGTGCAGTAATTTTGTTAAATGCAGGTTTTAGTTCATAAATGAAATATTTTTACTTTGAATGCTATTTTAAAAATAGAAATACATTCTTTTCAAATTGCTAATAATTTTTGAACTAGCAGTAAATCAAGAAAATATTACATTGGTGATATAATTTAGTACTAATAGTTGTAAGTAATGTTGGCAAAGTTATAGTTTTATTAAGAATTACTCATTAGTTATTAAATATTTTTAATATAAAATATTATTAGATTATAACCAACAGATGAAAGTTCAAACTGTTGGAGAGAGATAAGCTATCAAAACAATCAAAGGTGCTGCTCTGATACTGCCAGAAGTTATCAAAAGGGTAATGTTCAAATTTTCCTTGAATTTTCTATCATTTACTCCAAGGATTGGACAGTCACTATCATTTAGCCATTTTCTCTGATATTTGCTTTTGACTGTGAGGATCACAACAAACTGGAAAATTCTTCAAGAGATGGGAATACCAGACCATCTTACCTGCCTCCTGAGAAATCTGCATGCAGGTCAAGAAGCAACAGATAGAACCAGACATGGAACAACGGACTGGTTCCAAATTGGGAAAGGAGTACATCAAGGCTGTATATTGTCACCCTGCTTATTTAACTTATATGCAGAGCACATCATGCAAAATGCCAGGCTGGATGAAGCAGAAGCTGGAATCAAGATTGCCAGGAGAAATATCAATAACCTCAGATATGCAGATAATACCACCTTATGGCAGAAAGCGAAGAGGAACTGAAGAGCCTCTTGATGAAAGTGAAAGAGGAGAGTGAAAAAGCTGGCTTAAACCTCAACATTCAGAAAACTAAGATCATGGCATTCAGTCACATCACTTCATGGCAAATAGATGGGGAAACAATGGAAACAGTGACAGACTTTATTTTCTTGGGCTCCAAAATCACTACAGATGGGTGACTGCAGCCATGAAATTAAAAGACACTTACTCCTTGCAAGAAAAGCTATGACAAACCTAGACAGCATGTTATAAAGAAGAGACATTACTTTGCCAACAAAGGTCCATCTTGTCAAAGCTATGATTTTTCCAGTAGTTATGTATGGTTGTGAGAGTTGGACCATAAAGAAATCTGAGAGTCAAATAATTGATGCTGAATTGATGATGAAGAATTGTGGTGTTGGAGAAGACTCTTGAGAGTCCCTTCGACTGCAAGGAGATCAAGCCAGTCACTCATAAAGGAAATCAGTCCTGAATATTCATTGGAAGGACTGATGCTGAAGCTGAAGCTACAATACTTTGGCCACCTGATGTGAAGTTACTCATTGGAAAAGACCCTGACGCTGGGGAAGATTAAAGGCAGGAGGAAAAGGGGATGACAGAGGATGAGATGGTTGCATGGCATCACCAACTCAATGGACATGTGTTTGAGCAAGCGGGGAGCTGGGGATGGACAGGGAAGCCTGGTGTGCTGCAGTCCATGGGGTTGCAAAGAGTGGGACATGACTGAGTGACAGAACTGAACTGATATTTGCTAAGAAGAAAAATTTCAATTTTTATGAAATATAAATGAAATCTATGATGAATTTTTCAGAAGAGAAGATATTTTAGTGCGAAATATGTGACTGTGGGTTTCCCAGGTGGCTCAGTGGTAAAGAATCCACCTGCCAATGCAGGAGACATGGGTTCGATTCCTGGGTCAGGAAGATCCCTAGAGGAGGAAATGGCAACCCACTTCAGTATTCTTGCCCAGCAAATCCCATGGACGGAGGAGTCTGGCGGGCTACAGTCCTTGGGGGTCAGAAAGAGTCGGACACAACTGAGTGACTGAGCATATGCACACATGTAACTGTGGAAACATTTGAAAACAATTAGAAATGATCCCAAAGAAACTAAGACCTGAAAGATACTGCAATTTTTGGAATTTGTTGCAAAATGAGATTTTTACAAAACTCTGCAAAACTTAACTTCATGTTTAACACTTTCCTTATTTATCTGCTGCTTCATGTGAAATTAAAATAAACCAAAAGTTTTCTTTGATTAACTACAAACAAAGAGAGACTAAGAAATCTGTTAAAATGCTTGTTAAACCTAAGTGTGCGAAGAAGATCAATTTTCATAAAATCTTTGACAGATTGGTGACTTTTGCAATAAAAACTACCACACGGTGCCAGAGCTGGAGAGAAGTAAAATGATGGAAGCTAAGAAGGATTTGTTGAAGACAAGGGAAGCCAAATCTGATGGTGATTTACATTTAGCAGTTGAAGACTACCAGGAAGAGAGATTTTGTTTTCCCATTTTGGTGTGCTGTAACTTATTCTCATTAATATTTTTGAAAATGGAGGAAGAGTGAAGAATAAAACTACTGTTGATAGAGGGCCCGTTTCCTAATTGACTCTACATGTCATCCTCACAGATGAAACGTGGCCTGGTGAAAGAACACGGACTTAAGAGCTAGTTACCAAAACCTGAGTCCCAACTCAGTCACTTTCCAACTGAGTATAACTTATGTGACAGTTATCAGAAAAGCAAGGAAAAGAAACAGAAGCGTTGTCTTCTGTAAATGCAGGTAATAGATGCTTTGTAAGAATATTATAAGGACTAAATAAAATAATGTTTGTAAAATGCTTAGTACAATACCTACTATATTATATAATAGATATTGAATCATAGTAATCCATATTAATAATAATAAAGGCATTTTTAACTGGATTTGGAGGGTCTCTGCCTAAACTTTTGTTTCTAATGTTCTAAAGTTAGTACTGTTTTGTGCTAGTCTTGTTTAAAATATACATATATGTATATATTGGAGAAGGAAGTGGTAATCCACTATTCTTAATTCAGTATTCTTGCCTGGGGAATCCCATGGACAGAGGAGGCTGGTGGGCTACGGTCCATGGGGTCGCATAAGAGTCTGACATGACTTAGTGACTAAAACAACAACATGTGTGTGTGTGTGTGTGTGTGTGTGTGTGTAGAGAGAGAGAAAAAAAAGTACTCAACAAATAGTGGTATGCAAATACCTAAGTAACCAAACTTTTCATATCCTAACGACTGATGGCAAAACCAATAACTTAGATAATCTCTTGTAGGTAACAGGAAGTCACCTCCACTTCACCTGTAATTCATACATTTTCACCAGCTCCTCTCCTAGTCTCCTCTTCATGACCACCAAGGAGAGCTAGAGGACCTCAGAGGAGGCTCAGAATAGTACTGGCTTGATTTTGGCAACATGCATATTGTTTCTTCAGCTAACTCAGCATGCTTGAGATCATTTTAACAGCATAGTGTTATCATGTGGTTTCAGTAGAAAAAGTCCCTATGTAAAAATAGCACCTTCTTCCTCAGCATGTCTGCTCCTTTAATGAAAATAAGACTTTAGCTTAGATTGAGCCAATGCAGCTATCAAGGAGTGAGCTAAAATCTCGTCTGCTTCAAACACTGTTAGCCAAATTCATAACCATGGTACTTACTGCCATTGACAATAAGACAGACAATGCAGTAAGATACATGAACAATACAGGATAATTCATACCCAATACACAATACTTAAGTAGCATTTTCCTAGAATGAACCCTCAGAGAATGCAGTCAATGAGAAGAGTCGCGATTGCTCTGCAAGAATATTTACAGCAATATAAACAAACCAAAAATGAGGGGGAAAAAAATAAGTAACACTCTCAAATTCTTATAAAATCCAATTAAAAAAAGAGGGATACACTAATATAATTTGGGCCATATGGCAACCTAGTAGGTTGCTTCTTCTTGGAGAATGATGTTTCATTCACTCTAGCAGCCTGCCGGCATTCTATCACATCGTGTTCTGTTTTGGCATTGGAAAACTATGTGCATTATTGATATGAAAATAAAAGAACAAAGGTAGTTTTATTTTAAACTTTTAAGGATAGACAACTATATTTAAAATGTAGGTTCAGAACCTCTTATTAGGTTATCAGTGTCATCTCATATCATCTTCAGAATCTATTTCATATCAAGTCATGACTTGATTAATTATATTTAGTATTCCTTCAGTGATTTAGCAGCAGCAGCAGCATACACAATAGTGTGGTTACAAACATGTACTTCTGCAACAGACCTGTCCACAAGAGCACCATCAAGGAATCGAGAACAGGAAATAACTGGAAGTATGTCCATCTTAGGACCATCAGAAATTTCACTTTCAGGGCTTCCTTGGTGGCTCAGTGGTAAAGAATCTGCCTGTCAGTGCTGGAGACATGGTTCGATCCCTGATCTGGGACGATCCCACGTGCCTTGGAGCAATTAAGCTGGTGCGCCACAACTACTGGGCTCATGTACGGCAGCTACTGAAGCCCACGCTGCCTAGAGCCTGTGCTCCACAAGAGAAGCCACCACAGTGAGCAGCCCACAACCACAGCTAGAGAGTAGCCCACTTTTGCCCCAACTGGAGAAAAATCCGTGTAGCAACTAAGACACAGCACAGACAAAAATAAGCTAATCAATTAATTAAAAAAAGAAATTTTACTTTTCATTGAATGAAATTTCCTCAGAACAGAAGAAATGTTACCAAGAGCTTAATTTGGGCCCTACAAGTCTCTAAGCACTTTTATTAGGGGGGAAAAAGGAGAACTGCAATTTTATTTTATAATCCATTTCCCCAGATCTTTCTTAAGAGAAAAATGTTTCTTTTTGGCAAACCCTAAGATACCTTTAGCAGAAACTCTTTGAAAGCAGTTTGTGGCTGTCAGATACCTCTTGTTTATTACAACAAACAGAGATCTCCAGAGTCTCATTTCCTTTGGTGTTACTGCCGCCTTTATCTGGGTATCAGTAGCTGTCTGGGATGCTACCTGTGCAGATTCCATGTCTGCCTCTTTTTCTCCTATTTGAAAGTAATCCTAGAAGACGTTCACCTGGCCAGTTAAGAGGGACCACAGCACCATGCGCAAAGTAGGCATTCAGCAAATGTTAGTTAGTCACACACTGCCTACCTCCTCCCTCCCAGTCCCTTTTATCTAAAGGAAAATTTAGAATCAAATGACTTACAGGCTGTAAGGGCATTATACAGCTCCCAGAGCTATCTCCTCTTAAATTGCAGCCAAAATAGATTTCAAGGGAAATATAGGTCAAACATTTGGGTGAAACTAGTCAGTGGGCCATTTGGTGGAAGATGGAGTCAAATTTAATAAAAGTTCAGGAACTGATAAAATCAAGTACCTAGAGGTTTGTAATGAAGCTGTGAATGTGAGTGAGTTTACTGAGAGGATGTAAGAAAGAGAAGGTGGATGAGGACAGAACCACACATATGGTCATGGGAGGAGGAACAGAGCTCTGAAAAGAAAATAGAAAAAGCAGTCAATGAGCTAGGAAGAAAATTAATATTTACTTGTAATAGAAACTATAAGAAGGGAATTCCAGAAAAGGAGGTTAACTGTGTTAAAAACTACAAAACAGTCAAGGAAGATAGGGTCTGCGAAGACATCCTTGATGACTGGGCAGTAGCTAGTTAACCTAGTTATAACCTCTGTAGCTACTTAGCTGCTATAGAAATCGGCTTTCAAGAATTAAGAAGTGAACCCAGGAGAAGGAAGTGGAGGAGATAAGAAAAGTTACTCTTGTAGGAGATTTCATGGTGGGAGGAAGAAGAGCACTAGCTTAGTATGTCAGAGGGGTAGCAGCACTGAAGTCTCCAAGAGGCGCACATGCTGCTGAGTCATGCCATGAGTAGCATGAACGTGGTAGACTGCAAAATGAGCATGAAATCCATCCTTGTATGCCTGATGCTTCTCACTGTGACTTTGTAGTCTCTCCCATCAAGATAGAGTGTAGTTTTCCCTGAAATTTGGATTTGACTGTAACTTGCTTCAGCCTCCAGGTCACTAGCAAACATGACACAGTAGAGACTTAAAAAGTGCTTGCATAATGAGGTTCACTCTCTTGTCCACCATGTAAACAAGCCTAGCTTGTCTGCTGGATGACGAGAGATGACATGGAGTAAGGTCCCAGCTGCTACAGCCCTCACTGAACTGTCCCAGATTAGGAAAATTATCTAGTGAGCCACAGAATGGAGAGAGATAAGAAATGTTTTTTTGTTGCAAGCTAGTACACTTCGGGATGGTTTTTTAAACAGCAGAAGCTATCTGACAGAATGAGATATTCCCCCCACCTCACACACACCATGCAGCTTGTGGGATATTAGTTACCTGGGATTGAAGGGGGGCCCTCAGTAGTGAAAGGACAGAGTCCTAACACTGGATCATCAGGAAATTCCTGAAATATTTTCCTTTTGTTCCTATTCTCTGGACTAACTTAATTCTGAACTAACAGTATGAGACCCAAGTGTTGAGTAATGTCATCCTAGAAAACAAAGAAAAATAAAACTTATAACAATAATATTCTATCTGGTGATAAGACTGCAAAAAAATCAAAAGCATACAGAATATAGCTATGAATGTAGGTAGCATCAATGTAAAAGATGTCCAGGTATCAAGGAAACTCCCTGCCACCAAGTCTATGTGATTTATTTATGGCAGAAGCCCAGGTCATTTCTAAGCCTTTATATCATAACCTGCTGATAGAGGATTCTATAAAAATATGGTACAGTTTTTAAAAGATCACTGATAAGATTTCTATAACAGCTATCAGGACACAAAAAGGTTACAGATAATGTATTAGAGCATCACTGGTTAAAGAAACCAGAACATATGTGGGACCTGGGGTTAAGAGTGGAAGCCAGCATAGTGGTCATAGGCAGGAAAGACGAGCATCATTTCTGGGCCCAGGAAAGACTGCAGTGGAACCCTGCACGTTTCACCAACCCCTGAGGAGGTCCTGTACTATTGCTCAGTAGTAAAGTTGATGTTCACATGACGACTCAGAGCTGTTAAGAAAACATTAAATGATGTTCAATGTACTTGGTTTGGGCTTCCCAGGTGGCTCAGTGGGTAAAGAACCTGTCTGCAATGCAGGAGACACAGGAGATGTGGGTTTGATTTCTGCATTGGGAAGATCCCCTGGAGGAGGGTACGGCAACCCACTCAAGTATTCTTGCCTGGCAAATCTCATGGACAGAGGAGCCCGGCAGCCCACAGACCACAGGGTCACAGAGTCAGACACGACTGAAGCATCGAAGCACACAAGAAGGCACATACTCAGTTTAATGAGGCCGAGAAGAATGGAATCTATTTTAATACAATTTCCATCAAAA
This sequence comes from Cervus elaphus, assembly GCF_910594005.1. Classification (NCBI taxonomy): domain Eukaryota; kingdom Metazoa; phylum Chordata; class Mammalia; order Artiodactyla; family Cervidae; genus Cervus; species Cervus elaphus. Next base: position 41,985,743 of record NC_057819.1, on the reverse strand, counting down.
TAGCTAAATTTTTTAAGGTTGCTGCTTAAAGGGTCTAAGTTTCAGTTCAATGAAGCACTCACTTCTTTGTAGCATTTCATTTTCTGACAATACAGATTGGTGATGTATTTATTTAGACATAGTTGGCATTTATTATAGAATTCTAAGACTGCAACACTAATTATTTGCAGAGACAGAAAGGAAGCATTGTCCAGCAAGTGGAGAGCAGAGCAGTGCCTTGTTAAAATTAGGAAATAAATATTGATTTTTTTATCATGGTTTCTTTTTCAAAAATATCTGTCAGCATTCTGTGGCCACCATTGTTTTTAATTCACATTTCTCTGTGTATAAATACTAATTAATATCATTATTCACTTTGCCTCTTCACTCGGCAGGTACTAGAGTGACCGGCTTTTGTTCAGTTTCAGGTTTTTAGATCAACTTCCATAAAAAGCCTCTCTTTAGCAAGCCTACATTTTTGACTCCCAGTCCTTCCCTATCTTTACTGTTGTTTTGTGAGTATGACATAATTATGGTCATCAGAGTTCTCATGACTAAAAATATTCATTGAGGACCAACATACCAGTTTTCATGTAGGAAACAATTAGTGGTTCTACAGTCCTTTGTCCCACCTTGTCTGTTACATTATCCAGCAGGTCTAATTCTGGAGCCAAATTCCCACTCCCCAGGCTACATGCACTCATCACTTTAATAAATGGGTCTTTGACCTAAGTCACAGGCTTTATAATGTTCTATCAGCACTTTTACTATGTTCTCAAACTTCTCAATTAGTTCAGTTCAGTCACTCAGTCATATCCGACTCTTTGCGACCCCATGGACTGCAGCACGCCAGGCCTCCCTGTCCATCACCAACTCCCGGAGTTTACTCAAACTCCTGTCCATCGAGTCAGTGATGCCATCCAACCATCTCATCCTCTGTCATTCCCTTCTTCTCCCTCCTTCAATCTTTTCCAGCATCAGGGTCTTTTCAAATGAGTCAGTTCTTCACATCAGGTGGCCAACGTATTGGGAGTTTCAGCTTCAGCATCAGTCCTTTCAGTAAATATTCAGGACTGATTTCCTTTTAGGAAATCAATTATTTAACATGGTCTAATATGCCACAAAACCAGTTCCACTGGTTTTTGACTTGGATAAAAGTGTTTCTAAATGCAATGTTAAGTATTTTTAAAAAGTACAGACTTGGGTGTAAGATTTGAGTTCTAGTCTTAGTTGTAGAATAAGATTATTTTGAGCTGATTACTTTTGAGAAACTACAGGCAGAGGAAAAGCTCTGAAACAGAGTAGAAGTTATCCTTTTAGAAGGGACATTTATATTCATAAAGGAAGCCTTTATTTAAGCATCTCTTTCTCTGTAACCAGAAAGAGGATGACTCCAAATCAGAAGAAACTCTTGTCAGTGGAGATGACACAAACTTAAATCTGCATAGCAAACCTTACCCTTGTTTACTGAGCCTTTTCTGGTAAACTCTCATAAGTGGCTTCCCCATCCTTCCCAGAGCTTCTCTGGTGGCTCAGTTGTAAAGAACCCACCTTTATACAGGAGAGGCAAGAGACACTGGTTCAATCCCTGGATCAGGAAGATCCCCTGGAGGAGGGCATGACAACCCACTCCAGTATTCTTGCCTGGAGAATCCCATGGACAGAGGGGCCTGGTGGCTATAGCCCATAGGGTTGCAAAAAGTTGGACACAACTGAAGGGACTTAGCATGCACGTGACATCCTTCCCAATCTTCCTTTTGTCTTTAAGGGAAGATAGGACATAAACTGGTAACTTGGGTCATCTCAAGAGTTACACAGTTACTTTGGGTGGGTTTTCTCTACAGAGCTGCCTGCCTACAAGACAAGCTGGCCCTCTGTTCCAGCATCCACATGGTACTCCATGTGGTCTGGAGGACCACATCGTGAGAAGTCAGCTGGCCACCCTGCCTTCTGCCTGGGTGTGTGCACTGCAGATCATGTACGTTCCTCCCAGAAGTCCCAAGGTTCAGACTTGAGGCAAAGGAGTAGAAGGCCTGATTTCAGTTATAGTCCTATTCCCCTAGTCTAGCCTTTTTCAGCAAGAAAGCAGATACTTAGATCTTAATGGACTCTGTGACTATTTGTTATTTGGCATATCAGAGATCTCAACAGCACCCTACTAGTTAGGAACAGGATTGAGTGTAACTTTATGTCTTCTATTTCTTCTCATTAGTACATAGTTATTATGGGAATATGTTAAGAGGAGAACTTTATACCATGAACTACCTGCAGTCCAACCTGTTTCATTTTATAGACAAATAAAATTAGGTTCAGAGGGATTGAGTCACCCAAGCTTACATGCGTAGATAGTTGCTTAGAATCCAGCTGTCCTGACTCCTGGCCCAGTACACTGTTACTCTTAGCAAAGCATAATTTAAAGCAGGTCTCAGCTGCTGGGCAAAATTCTCTGGACCCTCACACTAAGTTCTGACTCTTATCTCCTAGGTTTCTATCCTATGACCAGTTTGGATCCAGTTTTTGCAAGCTTCTGGTCCTCTTACCCACCTGTTTATGAAAAACTGTGTGCATCCTAAATACGGGTATTTCCCAACATATCTCTAGGTTGCAAGAGAATGAATAGTCACAAGATGCAATTACTGAGTCTTTTGAATCAAAACCACCTAATTTGGAAGTAAGGCATATAGGGTCCATTCTAACATTCCAGGAACTTTACAGTATCAACACTTTTTCCATGGCTAAGCTCTGTGGAATTGTCTTATTCTTCCTTTTTCTTCAACATTCAATGTCGTAAGTTTCGAGCCCACTAGAATGATCAAAGTACTACAGCAATGATATTCCACATCAGTATATGATTGTGTCTAATGACAAAATCAGGCAGAATTCTTATGAGAAATATTTACATATAACACATATACACAGGGTGATAGGTACAACTATAGGTGAATTTCCCCACTATATATTACAAGTCCAAAATCATGCATTTTCCGACCATCCCAACAAAGGCAGAGGGGATAGAGACCTCAGGCCTCTACAAATTACAGTTGTATCTCCACTTCCAACTCGTGACAATGTGTTCAATGCCAGCTTCCTGGGTGGCATCAAAGCCCTGGGCCCTCGCTGCATAAAGGGAGAGAAGCCCCATGGACGGAGCAGGATCAGTGACTGGTCTCTGTAGGGCCCAGGTGATGCTGGCTCTCAGACTGTACATATAACTGCGTGTGTGCGCTTGGTAGTGGGGGAGAATGGGTAACACGGCAGTACAGCGTGAAAGGCTGCTCTGAACTTCCCCTTATTCCCTGGCTTCCTGGAAGCCAGCCACCTTCCAAAGAGAGAGAGCTACTGCAGTCACAGTGCAGAGAAACACCAGGGCAGAACCTCTCATCTACCAACCTGAATGACTGATGCTGTAAATGTCCTAATGAGAGATTAATAGGGATGGTGTTTTTTGGAAATATTCATCCTTTTTTTTTGGAATCTCCTTTTTTTTGCCCATTATCATTCCCAGCAGTGTAAGCAAAGGACCAGACAAAATCTACCTTTCGTGAAGGAGTTATGAACTTAGAAAAGCCACTATACCCTATAGTGAAGGGAAGGGAAAAATCGTTCTGTCTTGGAGATGATGAGAATCAAGCAGTTAGCCATCTGTTCTCTGACTAGACCTACCATTGTAACATTCTGGAGGAAAGAGCACTGAGACAGATTTCAAGAGAAATCCAAAGGTAGAGAGAGTCGGTGCCCCTCTCCTCAGATCAGAAAATGCCCTAATGGTATAATTCATCAACAGGCACATTTTTTCTCTAACTGCAGCTCCCAGTAGACACCATGAAGTACTCCACTGTGGCCAAGAAGCCTCAGCAAAGTGGTGGTGACGACCCAGTACAGTTTGCTTGAGCTACCTCAATTAGTTAACATTATCAAGCTTCAGTTCCCACCAGCAGCCTATGGCACCAAAAGTGCCCATGAGTTCTGACCAGCCCTGGGGCTACAGGACTTAGATAATAGAACCAACTGGAGCATTTACCAGGAATTTACCATGTTTATTTATGGTAAATGACCCTGGGGCAAAGAGCAACTGGGCACACCACCTTGACTGGTCATAAATTTAGAGCCCTCTAGAAGGATGAAACTGTCCAGCTGATCCCAGTAAATCCATAGACTCATAAGAAATTATTGTTTTAATGATTAAAACATTGTTGGTTTAAGCCACTAACTTTGAAGGTGGTTTGTTACACATCATGAGATAATAATAACAAGCACAAATTCACTAGTCACAGATTTAATCAGTGAGGTCCAGCTCAGTCAGAAACAAGCCCAGTCCAGCACATAATAGAAACCAGCAGGGGACTTTCCTGGTGGTTCAGTGGCTAAGACTCCATGCTCCCAACACAGGGGGCCCAGGTTTGATCTCTGGTGAGGGAACTATATCCCCCACATGCCACAACGAAGAGTTTACATGCCGCAACTATAAAGATTCCGAGTGTTGCAACTAAGACCCAGCACAGCCAAATGAATATTAAAAAGAAAGAAACCAGCGAGGATCCAGAGGAGAGAGAACCCTTGGGTCTGAGGCTCTGTATCCCCTCCCCCCATGCACGTGTGTGCCATCTTAGGAACAGCAAGAGAAGAGAGAAACAAGTTGGACAGGGTGGTATAATAGACCGGAAAGGGAATTAAGAAGGCAGATGGAATTAAAGTTGCTAATCAACTGACCTTAAAGTAGAGAGGTTATCCTGGATTGGTGGCTTAGTCGCTCAGTCGTGTCCAACTCTTGCGACCCTGTGGACTGCAGGCTGCCAGACTCCTCTGTACATGGGATTCTCCAAGCAAGAATACTGGAGGGGGTTGCTATTTACTTCTCCAGAGGATCTTCCCAACCCACCCAGGTTTCCTGTGTTGCAGGAGGATTCTTTACTGACTGAGCCACCAGGGAAGCCCTCATGTAATATAAGAGTCCTTAAATGTGGAATAGAGAGAAGAGAGTCAGGGCAGAAGGAAGAGATGGAAGAATTTCGCCTACTGTTGCTGGCTTTGAAAATGGAAGAAAAGGGCCATAATCCAAGCAATATGGAAAAGGGAAAGTAAAGGATTCTCCCCTAGAGGACCCAGAAAGGAACCAGCCCTGCCAACACTTTGACTGTAGCCTAATGACACCCATTTCAGACTTCTGAGTTGTAAGATAATAGATCTGTACTGTTTTAAGCCACTAGAGTTATGTTAATTTTTTCAGCAGCAACAGAAAACTAATGAAGGTAGCAAATTGTAGGGACTGAATAATTATTCAAAATAAGACTATCTGAAACTGGAAGAGACTAAAATGGCTTTAAATGGCAATTTTAAGTTTGTTTTGTTTTTTCCCCATAGCACCCAGTGTGGGGAAAGCTAGGGAAATAAGATTAGATCTTTTCTGGAAATCAGAAAAGCTACCTTTTGTTTTTCACACTTCTGAGTACAGCAAGTTAAATTTGAGACCTTGTTGCAACTTTTGTTCTGAGCCTTGATTTTCTGTTAAAACCAACTCCCCTTGGAAGAGTCACACATTAAACTTTTCAACATAAATGAGTTTATTGGATTGCTTCTGAAAACAGGAGCTGGGTAAAGGGAGAACGGAGGAAGTAAAAGTCAAGGCTTGAGCTCTGAGATTCCTGGAGGGGGACGTGCTGAGGCCAGGCGGGTCCTGACTCAGGACCCCTCCCACCCGCGCCCCCAACACCTTGCTGTCCTTAAGCAAAACAGTCACCACTCCCCCTGGACATTGCTCTCTGTGAACAGTCTCAGAGGGGCCGTCAACTCTGCATCGTGTGGAGTTCATTATGCCCAACAGTGAGACCAATTGCTTCATTTTATTTAGGGTTTTCACATCTTCATTGCTTCTTTCCGCTGCATTTTAGATACCCGTGGTTTCAGCTCTGTGCTTGGAATCCCACATTTCATCACTTTTCTCTGACCCTCCAAAGTAAAGACTTTTTGAATCAAAAGTTATGTTACTTTTAATTTTTAAAATAACCTGTCACCCTCACCATTGATTAGTATTCTCTCTTCTCAAAATGAGTCTTAACAGTGTAATACTAGCAACGACATTGAGTAAGAAATGGTAAAATGCCACATTCTAAGCATGCCCCAACACCACTGTAATGACTACCCTGGATTTGTTGTTTCAAAGACACATAAATGTGCGGGGGTACTTTAAGGGCAACTACACAGATACCATGGATGATCTGAAGTTCCCTTAATTTAGCAGCAGTTTTTATTTAGAATAGGGAGTGGAGAATAACGCAGCATCAGAGGAGGGAGGCAAATGAGAATCTAATGATGCCAAAGTCACTGGGAGGCACTGGGATCTGAGCATCAGTATAAATGGGTTCAAAGTCACTCCAACACTCTATGCCTCTCAGAGGCCACTTACCCTCTCTGTACGTCTCTGTCTACAAAAGAAAAAAGATTGGGGTGGAAATAATAGTGCCTGTTTCATAAAGTTAATGTGATGATTAAATAATTCATATAAAGCCCTTAGTTCAAGCTAGGCAGTAAATGCTTGATGAATACTAGTGATTTTTATACAAAACCCAAAAGTTGAGAAATCAACACTTTTGCCAGACCACAAATATGTTTCTCATTTATGGTCCATATTTACTATACATCAGGTAAAAGTCTAGTTCACTGTGATCCCCTCCTCACGTGAGGCTGCTGTCCAGTTCCATACATACCTGGAGTGCCTGAAACATCTGAGAAGACTGATGCTATTTCCAGGTTCCCTTATCAGCGCTCCATTCTATTTCCTAATCCCTGCCCTTCTCCATGTGGTTCCAATATCAAAATATTTAGTCCATCTGTCCCAGAGGGGTTTGGACTTTCTCTTCATTTGTGCTTCTTGAAATAATATGCTCCTGAGGCACAGACTGTTCCTTCATCACTAAAAAAGGCCAAGCATTTATTAGTCTGTGTATAAACATGACAACAAAGGAGCCCTTGTAAAAATGGAATGTTCAGCTTGGATAGAACACAGAGGAGTTCCTCTTGGATCTGGCAAATTCCCTTGGATTTCATCTCTTTTAAATACACCACGTTAATGTCACTGTTTCTTTCTGGCGTCTCAGGCCTTACTTCTAAATCTGCGTGAACCCTTTGAGGTGCAAGTTTCTCATTTATACAGTCTAAGTGCAATTTCTTTTTCAATTTAAACACATTAACAGTTCCTTCAGATAAACCACTCCTACTACTATGAATAAGAGGTGTGCACTCCTGTGTGTCACACAACTGCCTGTCACAAAGAAGGGACATGATTTTGCTTTGCTCACCAGCAAGCATTTCACACAAACATTATTCCCATTCTTCTGGGCAGCAACCGGTGGAAGCCAGATCTCTGATTTATTCATATTTTCCTCTTTAGTTGTCCTCTTCAGATGACCTTGACCCAAAACACAACTCTCCCTCTATCACCTTGGTCTTCACATTCATCATGGCAGCCAACCACCAGCTACAAATACCGGGAGCCTATTCCCTTTCTTGATACCTGATCCTTTCAGACAATACATATTTATCTCTCTTAATAAAACACAGCCTTTGATCCATTGCTATGCATAATCTAGCTTTAAAAATCTAGCTTTAAATCTAGCTTTTCAAATTTCCACGTTGTCACTTTATAAGCTGTTGTTGGTGCTGTTCTTTAAAGATTCTTTTGGTTTCCTTCTCTGAGGAATGAACAGATGAATTCCATACTGAGACATTTTTTAGCCAGTCTCAGGTAAATCCTATCTTGGAGAATGGTGACCATGTTTCATGTCCCTTTAAGGCTAACAAGAGTAAAAAAATATCCATCTCTAAGAAAAGAATGAAAAAAACTCCACCTCTGATTGGAGAAACTAGATTTTATGTTCCTGGTGAGGTGTGCAGGTATCAAAGGCTCATTAAAAGCAGTGTAATCACTCTGCATTCCCTTCCCTGCTAAGACTGCCTCAGTGTGAGAATAGAGTTGTTGGTCTTCTCCTCCTCCTTTTCTCCTCCTTTTCTCTCCTCTCCTTCTCTTTCCTCTCCAGTTCTCTTTCCCCCCATCCTCTTCCTTTCTCTCTTCATCTTTCTTTCCCCCCTGCCCCCATTTTTGTCCAAAGCTGCCTAGGGAGGCTTGGGAAAGAATCTAAAGTGTATTGGCTCACTAAACACTTATTTTACTGCTATGATTTTCTCTGGTGTACGGCAGGAAGTCACATGACAGTACTTTTTCAACTTAATGTCAACTTGCATTATTTTGTAACTATATAAGTGAATGTCAGCCCTAAAATTCAGCAGGCTTATCCTTCTCACAGGAAGTACAGAGTACATTTCATTCAAATAAATGAAACAACATCTGCTTTCATGGGCTGGCCCCAACTTACTTTTCTAGTTTCTTCTTCTACCATACTCCTTCACTCCCCACTCCCCGCCACCTGCCTCCTTCATGCAGTGCTATTAGTACACTATATTACTCCCTCTTCTCTGAGGTTAGAGCAATTTATGAGCTCCAAATAGGTGAAGAGATGAATGAAATAAGCTGTGCAATTACAACTTGTGCCTTTGCTCATACTTTCCCTGTTTTTGGAAAACTACCCTTCCCACTATCCCATTTTAAGTGGGAAAATTTCTACTCATTTTCCAAGGCCCAGCTTGCTGCTGTCTCTGCTTGCTGTTTTTACTTAGTATCACTGTCTTCCTCCTCCTTACATTCACAGTTTTTTAATTCTTAAATGTCAGGCTCACTTTGTCTTTGTTTGCCTTTTTTCACTTGTCTTCCTCTCCCCTTACAAGTTGCTTCATGGTAAGGCATATCTTTTTCATCTCTGTATCCCCCAAACTTAGCATTGCTAAGTGGGACAGTTCCTATCCCATCCTTTGTGACCCCATGCACTGCAGCAGGCCAGGCTCCTCTGTCCTCCACCATCTCTCAGAGCTTGCTCAAATTCATGTCCATTGAGTTGATGGTGCTATCTAACCATCTCATCATCTGCTGCCTCCGTTTCCTTTTGCCTTCAATCCTTCCCAGCATCAGGGTCTTTTCCAGTGAGTCAGCTCTTTGCATCAGGTGAACACAGTATCAGAGCTCCAGCATCAGTCCTTCCAATGAATATCCAGGGTTGATTTCGTTTGGAATTCCCTGGACCCCACACCCAACTGTGTCAGAAACACCATCCAGGCTACATACACACACACAATGATGTGAAATGAACTCTGGGATCCCTGGGTCCTGCAGTCAGACTCCAGGAACTGGCTCTGACTGTCACTACACTGACACTTACCTCAGGATCTGGCTTCACCTGCCAGTGGGTGGCAACAGCCCCAGAGTCTTCAGGACCTTGACTTTGCCCACCAGCGAGCCAGCACTTGCCCCGGGGCCCTCAAGGGTTCTGCAGCCAGCTGCCTCGTGACCAGGCCCTGCTAAACAGCAGCCAAAAGCATCTGCACAAGACAGGGCCAGGCAGCCAACCATACTAGGGTCCACCCAAGCCTCCCAGATTGCCCACATAATCAGCCCGCCACAGCAGAAGGACCCACGTGGCCCTCTTAGGGGGAACCCCTAGAGCACAATGCTTGGGTGATGAGAGGGGAGTGCACTATTGGGATGCACAGGATGTCTTACAAAGAAGGCTACTTCTCTAAGGTTAAGAAACATAAACATAACCACATACACAAAAATACAAACAGCAACTTAGACAAAAGGAGGCAGCAGAGGAATATCTTCCAGATGAAGGAACAAGATAAAACCCCAGAAGAACTAAGTGGAAGTGGAGACAGGCAATCTACCTGAGAAAGAGTTCAGAGTAATTATTGCAAAGATCTCAAAGATGATCAAAGAATTTGGGAGGAGAATGGATGCACAGAGCAAGAAGTTAGAATTTTTTAACAAGGATGAAACAAATAGTCATGACTAAAGCCTAATGGGTCTAAGGGTTATGACAATCAACTTGTCATTAAGACAACTATCACTCAGTCGTGTCCAACTCTTTGCGACCCCATGGACTGGAGCCTACCAGGCTCCTCCATCCATGGGATTTTCCAGGCAATAGTACTGGAGTGGGTTGCCATTTCCTTCTCCAGGGGATCTTCCCGACCCAGGGATCGAACCTGCGTCTCCCACATTGTAGACAGACACTTCACCATCTGAGCCACCAGGGAAGACGACTATAGATCTCATCAAATCATATTTCCATCTGAAGTTCCTTGTTCTTCCTTATAAAAGGCATTGCAGGAATAAGACAGAAACTTTTGTCTATACGTTAGAGTAACAAGAACTCTAAAACACATGCTCCCTACATGATGAAGTCTTATTAATATCTTACTGTGGGGTTGCTGTGGAAAGCTTCTCAAGGAAAATCTATGAGGGCATGAAGAAAATTACCCATCACTGCTGAGTCTACAGGAGCACTTAAAGCAAAAGATGCCTTCAGATGAATTTTCTAATTTATTACTATTGAGAGAGTCCATTCCTAGGTAGGTTGATAAGTCCAGGGTCCTTGAAGAGAAGAAAGGGGTCTGGGGCTCTCAAGGAGAAGAAAAGGACAAACGTTTTTTCTACATTGCTTTGTCTTAGTCAATGTAACAATGTATCTTGCTTGAGGACATGTTTCTCCTTAAGAACCTTCTGACTAATCTTATCATCTTAAGACTGTATATTGTGGGAGTGGGTCTGGTAAGACCTTTGTATTGTTCTAATTTTGTTAATTTAAGATGTATGTTGTAGGAGTGGGTCTGGTAAAAGTACATAGGGCCTTGATAAAACTAGTGAGTGGGGGCACTCTCTGTCCCCGCTCTGATGTCTCTGTCAGAAGCTTTCTCTGTCCCTTTTTCACTTTAATAAAACTCTGCTACACAAAAGCTCTTGAGTGATCAAGCCTGGTCCCTGGTCCCGAAGCTAAATCTTCTTCAGAGATCATGAACCCAACATCATTCACTGTAAGCTATCACTATGATAATGATTATCACAGTTTAATTTATATTAATTTGGATTTACCTTGAAAGTGAAAGTGAAGTCGCTCAGTTGTTTCTGACTCTTTGCTATCCCATAGACTGTAGCCCACCAGGCTCCTCCATCCATGGAATTTTCTAGGCAAGAGTACTGGAGTGGGTTGCCATTTCCTTCTCCAGGGGGTCTTCCCAACCTAGGGATCGAACCCAGGCCAGGTCTCCCGCATTGTAGGCAGACGCTTTACCGTCTGAGCCACCAGGGAATGCCCTTACTTATATTAAAAGAATGCATGGCCTTCCTTAAATTGATTAAATTAATATCAATATGATTACTTTTTTGTCTTATCTTTGAGGAGGACAGGAGACTCAGCTATCTATTCTTCTATCCACCACCCATCCATCCGTCTGTCTATCCAAATTATTGTTTAAGGCCCTCTTATTTAGTGGGTTTTATGCAAGTTCCTGAGCCTAAAAAGATGAATAGGACCAGATTCAAGACCCAACATAGTCACCACCCAGTATGTAGGAATTTGATCTAAAGCAAAAATTAGGCCAGTGTTCAGGATGTGTATAAAATTCTTTTAAAGTAAAACCCAAGTGTATGCTTTAGGCAGCATCTCTGTATTCCTTCAGTATACTAATGTTCCCGGACATTATTGCTATCATTGATAAATGTCAAAGGGGAGAGTGATATTTTTGGAACTGATTTTTTTTTTTTTTTTACTCTATACAAAAATAGATTATAAACACACAGGCATATGTCATAGAAAGAATTTAGGCTAATATTTCTATACAGGGATAAGCATTAGCATATTTTCAAAGTTCACAGTTACATTCCTGTTGTCAGTTATAATCATCTGTTGGTTTGAATTCCTTATTTTATGATAGCTATCAAAATCTATTGGTAATATGTAATCTGATTAAATTTAGCAAGAGTATGAGAATTTTATAGTCACAGAGTTCCTGAAAGAGGCTGTATGATTCGATATTTTCATACAACCATCTTCATAAAGGCACAGCATAACATAAACCAACAAATAACGATCCCTAAATACACTTAACACAAAGTTATAACTCAATTCAAATTCATAAATGTTTAATTTTTCAGTTGTTCCCTGTTTAGGACATTAGTCTAAGTCAGTATTTAGTTATAACATACATTAGGTAAACGCTTTGGGGAAAGCACGTAAATACTAATGCAAAGCACAAATGAGTCAAAGTTATCCATGTTGTTATGCTACTCTACCTCGGGCCCCATTGCTCCTCCTGGAAGGCTGTTGGTACCTGCAGTGTTGGAGGAGGTACTAAGGCAAATCTGGACTGCAGTTCAGAGAAATGAAAGATACAACGCCTTTCACGCAGGTCTCTGGAGAAAGCCAAGATTTCTCTAACCTTGGAGAAGTGCACCCTCACAAAGAAGCCCCTTCCTTGATCTGTCGGCAGTTGGAATGGCATGCCATACAACTTTATTTAGTTCAAGGAGGCTGTGGGGGCAGAGTCGAAACAGCAGGCACAAGGGCTGAAGGAGCTTCTATTATTTATCACAGGTTGGCAGCTTGACAGGTAAAGACCGGTACTGATGGAACAGTCAAGTTACTAACTTCATTTTCCTACTCCACTCAAATGGCATGAATCAGTCAGCTCTGCTGCTATGCAAACAACCCCCCGATTTTTAGTTAAAACTACAAAGGCTTTTTCTGGGGTCTGTAATGAAGAAGATGCATGCATCAGCCTTGTCTTTGTGTTTTCATTCCAGATCCAGGCTGAAAGAGGAGTCCATTTTTTGGCCATGCCATTCTTATGGCAAAGAAAACAGCAAGAGAGCTGATGGAAATATACAATGAATCTGCATGTGTCAGTTAAGGCTGCAGTAACAAAAATACCATAGAGTGAGTGGCTTAAACCACAAACATTTATTTCTCCCAGTTCTGAAGGCTAGGAAGTCTAAGAACAAGGTACCAGCAGATTCAGAGTCTGGTAAGGGTCTGCCTTCTGGCTTATAGATATCTGTCTTCTCATTGTATCTTCACACAGCTGAGAGAAAAAGGTCATTTCTCTTTTGTCTCTTCTTATAACAGCACTAATCCCATTTATGAAGCCTCCACCCTCACAACCTAATCACTTCCTAAAACCATCACATCGGGCATTAGGGCTTCAATGTATGAATTCTGGGGGAGAGAACAAACATTCGATTTACAGCAGCTTTAGAGCTTTCACTTTAAAGAGGCAGAGTCAAGGTTACCCACAATCTATTGGCCAGAGCACTCACAAGTCCAAGCCTGACATCAAAAGTGCAGAAACTGTGTACTCCCCCTCAGGAGGCACTACAAACTGTGGAATCCTGTTAGAAGGAATGTGAGTTGCTGGGAATGACAACACAATCCACCACACCGGATTCCCTTTGGCAGCCCCCGCCCAATTCTCCAGCTGATTCCTTCAGCCCCCTCCTCTTGCTGCCAGCCCAAGGAGGGTACTGTGCTAAGTCCAGTGGAGAAAGACCACACAAGCAGTGAGGCTGCAGCAGCTGTTGTTTCTACTTTTGACTTTTTGTTCTCATCAGTCTCAGAGCACAGACCACAAGGTGGGTTGGGAATGAAACTGCAGATGAGGTAGGAGACAAATGAGAGAACAAGACTTTTCTCATTAACTGAAGGGGTCACTCGGGTAGTGCCTGGGGCAAGAGACAGAGTGACCTTTGTGTGCATCTAGAGGGCTGCGCCTGAGAGAAAATAATTAAGACCACTCCTCAAAGCCATCATTTTCTTCAATTAATATTTACTGAGCACCCACTGAGACTCTGGCCTTGGATTCAAAACTACAAACTCTCTCAGGCTGGGAAAGGCTCTGACTAATTTGCACATTAAAAAGCAAGCAGACAGAGGGAAACCCACCTTTCTCCCCTTCCTAGTCACCCTGGGAGAGAGAACCTCTTCTCTTCTTCATTCATGTGTGGAATCCCAATTAAACATAGTAAACAAAGGAAACTTCTTACATTGTAATTTTCCTCCTTCTCCCCTTGCTTTATTTGCTGTCTGGATTTATAGCTCAAGAATTGCCTTCTCTAAGCACCATCCCCTATTAACAAGAGAGATAAAAGCCATAAAGGGAAGGGAACTCCTTCAGTTCTCTTTGCCAGTTGTGAGGCAGAGCAGCGCCTTTACAAGGGAGTTGACATCTGTTGCCTGAGACTGCCCGTCCTACAACCAGGACTGTGCTCATGCTCCGAATGCAAACTGCAGCCATCAGAGACAGAGCCGGGTTTGATAACTGCTTGAGCCCAGAGCAAATCTGCTTGGGCACTAGAAAAGAAATCGTGTAGTTTTAAAGCAGATGTATGTTCTTAATGTGGTTGGCTTATAAAGCGACACAACATGGGAGATTTTTCCCCCTTAGCCAATCACAACTGATAGAGGAAACAGAGTAACTTAAGACAGGCTGATTCGATCACAATTCCGTGTAATATTTAGTCCATACAACAGAATGAAACTTAGATTTGCATCATATATATAAGGCATTTCATTTTCTCGTGCATGGTACGATATTAGCAAACAACATATGTTTCCATGGTTATAAACAAAGGTGGCATGTTTGCAAAACAGATCCTATATGTAGAACTTGTATAAATGGCATAAAATACAGGGTTTTTGCTGGTTGAAATGGTATTAACTATTTCAATTAGCATGATCTTTGTAAGAAACATTTTTTTCCTTCTCTGTGAATGCCACCAATCACTGTCTGTATCACCTTTCTCCTAACCTGAGTTCTTGGCTCATCTTTTCCATTGTGACCTTGAAAAAACCAACTATTCTGAGTCTCTATTTCTTTCCTTGTTAAATAAAGTTGGATCAGGATTTCTCTGTCTATTCTGGGGAACATGTGCTTCTGAGGAAATTAATGGGGGTAATGTTTTTTAAAAAGAGGTTCTGTGACCAAATACGTTTAGGAATTGTGACATTAAACAATATTAAACACAGTTCCTTACTCAGAACTTTAGCATGCTAATAATATTCATTGGGATTCTCCAAGACAGTAGTGCCTTGTTTCCCAATTTATTTAGCCAGAAATTTTTTCTTCCAGATTGTTTCTCAGAATCAGTCTGAACATCAGACTTTAAAGATCTTTCAACTGATAACATTCTATGATTCTATTTTCTATTCATTCTGCCTGGCTTTCCAATTTCTCTCACCTATTTCAGAAAAAGAGCTACTAGGCTTTCTAACTTCTTCATAAAGTAAAAGTCAGTCTGTTTGTCATTTCTTTACCCCCCTGCAATTTATTTGAAAAATTTCAAACTCACACAAAAGTTGAAAGAACAGTACAATCAATACATACTCTTCACTTTAGATTCAGCAACTGTTAACATTTTGCACCAATTACTTTCTCTCTCTTCCTCTCTCTCTCACACACACACTATAGTGTGTGTGCACTATATGTATAATTTTACTACTGAATCATTTGAAAATAAATCACAGACATCATGACACTTCACCCCTAAATATTTTATGATGTATCTTGTAAGAAAAGCATTCTTCTATACAACATCAAAACCATTATTACACATAAGAAGTTTAATATTGACTAATACTATGAAATGGATATGCTGTATATGAATTTTCCAAATTGTTATTCATAATTTTTTCCAAAATGTTCTTCCTAATATTTTTTTAAGCTCTAGGATCTATTCAGTTTATACTCATTAGAGTCAGTTATGTCTCTTTGGCTTCTTTAATCTAGAACTAGCTCCTTAATTTATTCATCTTTCATGGGATTAACTTTTTTGGGAAAAGTTCAGGTGGCTTATTTTGTAGGTCTAACATTTTAAATTTGTGTGATAGTTTTCTCATAATTAGCTTTGGTTGAATTATTTTGGGGGGAAAAAATGGGTGATACTGTTGCATACTTTAAACCACATACCAAGAGAGACATAATGTCACTTTGTCCCATTATTGGTAATATTTTGAGTAATAGCAAGGTTAAACTGTTTGCTCTATTTCTCTGTTACAAAGGTATCCTTTCCCCTTGGTAATTAATAAGTGATCTGATAGTTGATGTTTTGAGACTTGTGAATAACTTATTTCCTAATAACCCTTCACCCAGTGGCTTTAGCATTTGTTGTGGTCATTGCCTGGACCAAATATTACATTGGGATTGCAAAACAGTGATTTTCTTTTTCTAATCTAATCTCTTTCTATATATAAGAATTTTCTCTTCCTCTTTCTCCTTCTCTTTATTTCTACCTCTCATTGAGTATAATGATGTACCATAGATTCTATTTTTATTCAATATTTTATAATCATTGTAATTCATCCTTTTATTTATTTATTTTTTCATTTATTTTTATTATTGGAAGCCAATTACTTTACAATATTGTAGTGGTTTTTGCCACACATTGACATGAAT
The DNA here is from genome assembly GCF_910594005.1 of Cervus elaphus. Lineage (NCBI taxonomy): Eukaryota > Metazoa > Chordata > Mammalia > Artiodactyla > Cervidae > Cervus > Cervus elaphus. The sequence goes on along the minus strand of NC_057819.1, from coordinate 41,969,432 downwards.
CAGCCATGGATCTACATGTGTTCCCCATCCTGAACCCCCCTTCCACCTCCCTCCCCATCCCATCCTTCTAGGTCATCCCAGTGCACCAGCCCCGAGCACTTGTCTCATGTATCCAACCTGGGCTGGCGATCTGTTTCACCCTAGATAATATACATGTTTTGATGCTGTTCTCTCAGATCATCCCACCCTCGCCTTCTCCCATAGAGTCCAAAAGTCTGTTCTATACATCTGTGTCTCTTTTTCTGTCTTGCACATAGGGTTATCGTTACCATCTTTCTAAATTCCATATATATGCGTTAGTATACTGTATTGGTCTTTATCTTTCTGGCTTACTTCACTGTGTATAATGGGCTCCAGTTTCATCCATCTCATTAGAACTGATTCAAATGTATTCTTTTTAATTGCCGAGTAATATTCCATTGTGTATATGTACCACAGCTTCCTTATCCATTCATCTGCTGACGGGCATCTAGGTTGCTTCCATGTCCTGGCTATTATAAACAGTGCTGAGATGAACACTGGGGTTCACGTGTCTCTTTCAGATCTGGTTTCCTCGGTGTGTATGCCCTGGAGTGGGATTGCTGGGTCATATGACAGTTCTATTTCCAGTTTTTTTAAGGAATCTCCACACTGTTCTCCATAGCGGCTGTACTAGTTTGTATTCCCACCAACAGCGTAAGAGGGTTCCCTTTTCTCCACACCCTCTCCAGCATTTATTGCTTGTAGACTTTTGGATAGCAGCCATTCTGACTGGCATGTAATGGTACCTCATTGTGGTTTTGATTTGCATTTCTCTAATAATGAGTGATGCTGAGCATCTTTTCATGTGTTTGTTAGCCATCTGTAAGTCTTCTTTGGAGAAATGTCTGTTTAGTTCTTTGGCCCATTTTTTGATTGGGTCATTTATTTTTCTGGAATTGAGCTTCAGGAGTTGCTTGTATATTTTTGAGATTAATCCTTTGTCTGTTGCTTCATTTGCTATTATTTTCTCCCATTCTGAAGGCTGTCTTTTCACCTTGCTTATAGTTACCTTTGTTGTGCAAAAACTTTTAAGCTTCATTAGGTCCCATTTGTTTATTTTTGCTTTTATTTCCAATATTCTGGGAGGTGGGTCATAGAGGATCTTGCTGTGATTTATGTCGGAGAGTGTTTTGCCTATGTTCTCTAGGAGTTTTATAGTTTCTCATCTTACCTTTAGATCTTTATTCCATTTTGAGTTTATTTTTGTGTATGGTGTTAGAAAGTGTTCTAGTTTCATTCTTTTACAAGTGGTTGACCAGTTTTCCCAGCACCACTTGTTAAAGAGGTTGTCTTTTTTCCATTGTATATTCTTGCCTCCTCTGTTGAAGATGAGGTGTCCATAGGTACGTGGGTTTATCTTTGAGCTTTCTACTTTGTTCCATTGATCTATATTTCTGTCTTTGTGCCAGTACCATACTGTCTTGATGACTGTGGCTTTGTAGTAGAGCCTGAAGTCAGGCAGTTGATTCCTCCAGTTCCATTCTTCTTTCTCAAGATTGCTTTGGCTATCCGAGGCTTTTTATATTCCATAGAAATTGTGAAATTATTTGTTCTAGTTCTGTGAAGAATACTGTTGGCAGCTTGGTAGGGATTGCATTGAATCTATAGACTGCTTTGGGTAGTATACTCATTTTCACAATATTGATTCTTCCAATCTATGAACACGGTATATTTCTCCATCTATTTGTGTTCTCTTTGATTTCTTTCATCAGTGTCTTATAGTTTTCTATGTATAGGTCTCTTGTTTCTTTAGGTAGATATACACCTAAGTATTTTATTCATTTTGTTGCAGTGGTGAATGGTATTGTTTCCTTAATTTCTCTTTCTGTTTTCTCATTGTTAGTGTATAGGAATGCAAGGGATTTCTGTGTGTTAATTTTATATCCTGCAACTTTACTATATTCATTGATTAGCTCTAGTAATTTTCTGGTAGAGTCTTTAGGGTTTTCTATGTAGAGGATCATGTCATCTGCAAACAGTGAGAGTTTTACTTCTTTTCCTATCTGGATTCCTTTTATTTCTTTTTCTGTTCTGATTGCTGTGGCCAAAACTTCCAAAATTATGTTGAATAGTAGTGGTGAGAATGGGCACCCTTGTCTTGTTCCTGATTTTAGGGGAAATGCTTTCAATTTTTCACCATTGAGGATAATGTTTGCTGTGGGTTTGTCATATATAGCTTGTATTATGTTGAGGTATGCTCCTTCTATTCCTGCTTTCTGGAGAGTTTTTATCATAAATGGATGTTGAATTTTGTCAAAGGCTTTTTCTGCATCTATTGAGATAATCATATGGTTTTTATCTTTCAATTTGTTAATATGGTGTATGTAATTCATCCTTTTAACATTTATTCAGAGACTACTCTATACCAAGTACTAAAGTGAGATTAACCTAACATCAATCTTAGTCTCCTTTACCTCCCCCTCTAAGTACTTAAGAAAACTATCAGTGCAACATTAACAACTAATCCAGATTCTAAACTGGCCACCACTTAAGCCAACAAAGTTTTGGCAAAGATAAAGGGAAACCTTTATAGATAGAGGGAACTGAAAATGAAGATGGGAGTGCAGAGTAATCTCCAAATTCTAATTATTATTCCCCTTTTGAAAACCCTGGCCAGGCAACTGTGGTTACAGCAATCATCAAATCATCACACAGAAAAGAAAAAAAAAAAAATCAATTATCATCTCTGTGGTGCGATACTGAATCTGCCTCAGAGGGAGAGAATTTCAGCAAGAACTTGGTCTCAGTACATGGGCTCAGGATCCACAGAGGCAGAATCATAATTCCCATTCTGAGCACAAAATAGGCATTTAATGATCACTCATGTCATTAGGAAGATGGGGGAAATATGTCCAAGTCTTTAACAGGTTCTTAAGCCAAAATCAAGGTAACAAAGGCCTTGGTCAAGACAGGAGTCCTAGAGCACTTCCCTGCCACAGGTCCCACATGGGCAGCATTCTCTCCTCCCCAACAGGATCTGAATGATGAATTCTAATAATCACTGAATGAAACAGAAAACAGCTTTCAGTGGAAGGAAAAAGGACCCTATGTTCCAGGGAAAGAATAGACTGACCCATCCTGGTCCAACTGTTTAGTGGAAGGAGCGTTCACGAGCCTAGTGCTGTAGCTCCCCGCTGACTAGTGGGGACCAGAAGACAACAAATCCTAAGGACAGACTATCCTTTAGACTTGACACTGTTTCTTTTGTGGGAACAGGGGTGGGGTATCCTGCTCCCCATGAAGCCTAAGACTGTCTCCTCCAGGCCTAGAAGAATGCACAGTCTGTGTTCCCACCAGGTAGGGGCAGGCAGAACAGTCAGAAACTGGTGTCCTGCCAGAGAATCAGGAGCCAGGGGCAATTGCGATCCTTGGAATCATTGTTACCTTAAGGTTTACAAAACTTCAGGGTCTTTCTAAGGTCAAGGGAGAAGATGTCCCTAGCCGTCAGAGCACCTCCAAGGGAGTAAGAGCTGGTTTATAATGAGGTTGTGACCAAGAAATAAAAAGTTGTCAGGATCCACTGTAGCTTCTCTTTTTGTATTTGATTTTTTTTTTCTCCTTTTGTGAGAATTCACTTTTTCTCCTGTAGACCAACAGAGCTGACTGACCCATAGCCTCTGAGCTTATGTATCCTTTTCCAAGACACTAACACAGAGGTAGCAGGAATCCATAACTCCAATTCTGAAGTCTCACAAGAAAATCTGGTTCTTTACCTTATGGCGAGAGTTCCCTCCACTCTCAGTGGAGAGTGGCTAGGGCTGTGAGGTGTAGACTGAGCATAAACAGGGCTAAAGGGCCTCACCCCGTGGTGAGCAGCGTGTTGAGTGGATCCTTGTGGGCTGTGTAGACATTCCAGAATGTGCTTTCCATAGGTACCTAGCCCAGTATCTGCCACATAGTAGGGTGTTATTTTTCATTTTCCTTCCCCTCATATGAGATATGGCCAGTGTAAGAAAAGAGTTGGGGAAAATTACTCAGGTATTCTGGGGCGTGTAAGGCCCTGTGATAACTAAAATGGAAATCATTAGGATTAACACAGGATCTGGCAACAACATCATCACTAGGATAAATAAGGCAGGCTGTGTACTTTTTAGACCTTCCTTATCTTCCTAAATTTGACTTCTTGCTGAGTTCTCTGAAATGTTTCTGCCTACCCTTGAAAAATCCCTTGAGTCTGGTAATATGATGGCAGGGACAATCCTTCTATGGAGAAAAGAATTCTCTACAGAAGTGGGTGAGTTAGGAGGTAACTGTTGTTTAGTCGCTAAGTTGTGTCTGACTTTTTTTTGACCCCATGGATTGTAGCCCGCCAGGCTCCTCTGTCCATGGAATTCTCCAGGCAAGAATAAGGGAACGGGTTGCCATTTCCTTCTCCAGGGGATCTTCCCAATCCAGCGATTGAACATGCGTCTCCTGAATTGGCAGGTGGATTCTTTATTACTGAACCACCAGGGAAACCCCTAGGAGGAGATAATGGTTGGGGCTAATGGTCAAAGGGAACATTAAAAACAGAATTGCTACAGAAACTTAGCTAGCTTTTTCCTACTGTTGCAGACCACATTGCCAAGTGTAGCAATTGTGCAAAAGTGAAAGTTGATCAGTCGTGTCCGACTCTTTGCGACCCCATGAACTACACAGTCCATGGAATGCACCAGGTCAGAATACTGGAGTGGGTAGCCTTTCCCTTCTCCAGGGGCTTTTCCCAACCTAGGGATCAAACCCAGATCTCCCACATTGCAGGCAGATTCTTTACCAACTAAGCTATCAAGGAAGCCTCTAACTGTGCAGAGAACCAACATTTATTCCTTCTGTCTTTCTTCCCTGTCCTTTGTTTTTTTTTTCTTTCCCCTCTCTCTTTCATGCATTAAATGTGTACTGAGCATTTTACTCGACAGAGATACAAAGAGAAGTACTCACATGTTTTACATGCTCACCTCTTTCTCCTGGGAAAGCAGATACTCAGCCAGGAATTTCTGGAACTATTGCCAGGCACGAGAGTAAAGAATACTGTTCCTGATTATAGGAAGCTGATTAAAAGTGCCACTTCAGCCCAGAAACTGAAGGTCAAAGTATCCAGATCAAAGCCCTTCATACATAGACAGTGTGAATCTGGACCAGAGAGTGGACAACAGTGAGCACACACGGCAGAGCCAGCAGGCAAGGCAGGGCCTGGAATGACCCCCAGAGGCTGTAAGCCGCCCATGGCAGGAACTTCTTGTGCAGAAAACGACCGTGGGCCCTAAAGGGAGCTCTAAAGTCACCCAGACCTTTTAGTCCTTGGGAGAACAAAAAAAGAGTTCTGAAGGGGGAAATGTTCTCCACATCAAATATTTTCCTAATAATTTAGATGAGAGTATAAAAACCTTCTTCAGTAATTCTATTTCCTGCCCACTCCCCAACATAACTTGCAAAATTGTAATGAAAGAAACATTTCTCTAAAGTCACTATTGAGACTAAAGTACTGAAAGGAGTTAGGCCAAACATAGGCTCTTTCCTTAAGAAGCAATTTGCACGTGGCCAATGAAATACAAACTTCTTGACATTATGCACTGAAAACAAATTATGTCCAGGTGGTAGAATATATGAAAGTGAAAGTCACTCAGATGTGTCTAATTCTTTGCAACCCCGTGGACTATACAGTCCACGAAATTCTCCAGGTCAGAATACTGGAGTGGGTAGTCTTTCCCTTCTCCAGGGGATCTTCCCAATGCAGGGATCGAACCCAAGTCTCCCACATTGCAGGTGGCTTCTTTACCAGCTGAGCCACAAGGAAAGAACATATGAGTTTGGATTAATAGCTTAGATTTGAGGCAGCATTTTATCTTCACACACTGGTGTTTGTCCTTACTATGTTTTCACACAACTGAAAACCCCTCAATCACTGGGAAATACTTAATAGGTAATGAGAATCACTTGAGTGACAAGTTCTATTTGACTCAGTAGCCCAGCCATGTCTTTACTATTGATATAAATGCTTCCTTCTTATATTTACATCATTTATATCCATTGTAAAAATTTTATTTCAACAGTGTAAAAATAATGTAGCAAGAAGGCAACCCTGGGGTGTTATAAATAGCAAATAAGTCATAGCTACAATGATAATATTGGGATTTATCTTTAGAAGATAGAGCCTGAACTTAACAAGATGTCACAAGTAAGCAATAAAGACCTCTTTATTGAGTGCAGATAAATTTCAGACTTTTGATAATCCTGTTAACCACTCTACAGTTTCTTATTCTTAATGTTATCCTTTAGTTTTAAAACTGCTCACTGCTTTTACAGTTGCTGCTTTTTGTTGCTTTTCCATGTCTGATGGTCTCCAGTAAAACACAAGTCTGGTCTCCAACAGTCTCATTCATTCTCTGATTTTACTTCTTCCATCCCAAATTCTTTTCCCATCTCCCTTCTCCCCACTATCTTCTAACTTCTACACCTAATAGTAGGACAAGGACACAAACAAGGAAAATAAAATCCAAACAAGAACAACAGGAAAGAGAGAATTATAGCACCTACTTGCCCTCTTTTCTCAACCTAAACAAATCTTACTCATCCTCAAAGGCCACTGTATTAGTCTACATAGGCTCCCATAAATAAAAAAAGGTACCCCAGACTGTGTGGCTCACACAATAGAAACTTATTTCCTTGCAATTCTGTGATGCTAAAAGTCTAAGATCAAGGGGTCAGCAGAGCTGGTTTCTTCTGGGACCTCTCCTCAGGGCTTGCAGATGACTGTCTTCTCCCTGTGTCCTCACATGACCTCTCCTCTATGTGTGTCTGCATCCTAAATCTCCTTTGAGAAGGATACTAGTCACATTGGATTAGAGCCCATCCTAATAGCCTCATATTAATTTAATTATTTCTTTAAAGACCCTATACCAAATACAGTCCCATTCTAGAATTTAACACATGAATTAGGGGGCACATAATTTAGCCCATAGCCACCCTCATCTACCTTTACTAAATTCCACTTCTTTGCCACACCAGTCTACCTGCTGTTAACCATACACAGCCTTGTAGATCTGTGGCATTATATTAGTGGTTGATTAAATTTAATTGGAGACTTATGGACACTGTTTTGAGTACAATAGTTTTTAGATGAAAGTCATTTCACTCTCAACAAGATCCATTAGCACAGTGACAGTTTTTAATTCCTCTCAATGCCTAGAACACGGTCAGCACATTAGCAGATAGGCTTACAATAAAACAAAAAAGCAAAACAAATCTCAAATGAATTGAAAGTGTCATTCTTTTAGTTGCTGTGTTTGTACATTTTATCCCTTTGAGAAGAGAAGCCCCTTAGAGGCAACATTGTGCCCCTCTGAAGAGAAAACAGAAGAATTTATTCAGTTTGGCCAGTGAAAATAAAAGTTGGACATTTTTCAAAATCCTATGTCTTTTCAATATGATTTTTAAGTATATTGATGTGAAAGCTTTATTTAAAAAAGGTCAATTCCAATATTTTCACATATTTGGCTGAGATTTTGTTTACAGGAACTTAATTAACTTTGGATGATGATCTCTAACCATTTTCTTTGTAGAATAAATTTATAGAACACTGTAGCACAGATACTGAAAGCCAATCTTGAAAATAGTCACTAGCAGAGGTACCATCTACACTTTATTTTACACAGTTTTATTTTTCCATTTATAGAGCCACCTCATATGCCCTTCTTAACTTCACAAACATGGTGGGTAAGTGTTTTAGCTGTGACCATGACTTTGAGGATGTTACCTGGCCTTCAGCCCCCTATAACTGCATTAGGCTCTTTCATAGCTCACTTCGTTCAAGCTTGAGAGTGTGCCCTCTGATAGTCTACTCAGTTATATTCTTTTATCTGTTTGAAAAAAAAAATCAGTCTCAAACAAGAAATGAAATCTATATCATTTTTCTGACTCTCTAGGGATGTAAGCAAATATCCACCTATTAGGGGGTGAAAAACCATAATTCCTTTGCATAAGAAATAAAAGCCAGATTGAGGAAAAGCTGGAATCATGGTTTATGTTATCTTCCAGAGCAGCTCCAAAGAGAAATTAACCCCCACTGTGTTAGTTGCTTAGCTGTGTATCACTCTTTGAGACACATGGACTGTAGCCCATAAGGCTATATGGGATTCTCCACAAGAACACTGGAGTGGGTAGCCATTTCCTTCTCCAGTGGATCTTCCTGACCCATGGATGAAACCTAGGTCTCTTACACTGCAAGCAGATTCTTTACTGTCTGAACCACCAGGTAAGCCCTAACACCCATTATCAGGTAGATACTGATAAAGACACAAATGCCAGGAACTTCTGATTTAATGCTATCTGGACTGTTCATTCTTCAACAACCAGGAAAATAATAATGAGGGTTCAGTTCAGTTCAGTTCAGTCGCTCAGTCGTGTCCGACTATTTGTGACCCCATGAACTGCAGCACGCCAGGCCTCCCTGTCCATCACCCACTCCCAGAGCATACTCAAACTTATGTCCATCGAGTTGGTGATACCATCCAGCCATCTCATCCTCTGTCGTCCCCTTCTCTTCCTGCCCGCAATCCCTCCCAGCATCAGGATCTTTTCCGATGAGTCAACTCTTTGCATGAGGTGGCCTAAGTATTGGAGTTTCAGCTTCAGCATCAGTCCTTTCAATGAACACCCAGGACTGACCTTTAGGATGGACTGGTTGGATCTCCTTGCAGTCCAAGGGACTCTCAAGAGTCTTCTCCAACACCACAGTTCAAAAGCATCAATTTTTTGGCACTCAGCTTTCTTCACAGTCCAACTCTCACATCCATACATGACCACTGGAAAAACCATAGCCTTGACTAGACAGACCTTTGTTGGCAAAGTAATGTCTCTGCTTTTTAATATGCTGTCTAGGTTGGTCATAACTTTCCTTCCAAGGAGTAAGCGTCTTTTAATTTCATGGCTGCAATCACCATCTGCAGTGACACTGCACCAACTGCACCAACACTGCTTCCACTGATTTCCCATCTATTTGCCATGAAGTGATGGGACCAGATGCCATGATCTTAGTTTTCTGAATGTTGAGTTTTAAGCGAAGTTTTTCACTCTCCTCTTTCACTTTCATCAAGAGGCTTTTTAGTTCCTCTTCACTTTCTGCCATAAGGGTGGTGCCATCTGCATATCTGAGATTATTGATATTTCTCCCGGCAATCTTGATTGATGATGAGTGTTGTAGTTCTCAAAAGGAATTGGACATTTGAACAGTGTTCAGCCTATTAGATGATACCTATTTTGAGGGAGACTAGGATGTTATTGGAGAAGGCAATGGCACCCCCACTCCAGTACTCTTGCCTGGAAAATCCCACAGATGGAGGAGCCTGGTAGGCTGCAGTCCATGGGGTCACAAAGAGTCAGACAGGACTGAGCGACTTCACTTTCACTTTTCACTTTCATGCATTGGAGAAGGAAATGGCAACCCACTCCAGTGTTCTTGCCTGAAGAATCCCAGGGACGGCAGAGCCTGGTGGGCTGCCATCTATGGGGTCGCATAGAGTTGGACACGACTGAAGCAACTTAGCAGCAGCAGCAGCAGGATATTATTTGGCAGGTGAGAGGCCATGTCCAGGAATGCTGTCTAACTGCATCCCATTTACTACCATGGGCCAAGAACATTGCTTACATTACCTATTTAATCCTCGTAGTGAGGCAGATATTATTCTAATCATTTCATGGATGAGAAAACTGGAGAGTCAAAGAGTTTTTGGACCTTTCCCAAAGTCATACAGAAGTGGGGGAGAGAGGAGTGTCAAAATGTACACTTCCGGACTGTCAGAGCCAATCTACCCAAGACTGTATCAAGTTATAGGCATGAAATTTGGGTAGGAGAAATGTTTGCTAAAGTGACAGGCTGAGTTTTTTTTTTTTAATCCTCTTTAATGTATTTCCCTGGTCTGACTCCTTCAAGAGCTGTCCCTATTCTCAGTTTCTGACTTCTAAGAGGAAACTGACCTGTCAGAACAATCAAGGTGTTCACCTAAGATTTTCCACATTGTTACTGATATTAAAAAAGAGCATCTCCAAATTGCCTGAAACACAACTATTTATGTAAGAAATAATTATATTGCATTTTGGTAAGAGAACATTCCTCTTCTCAGAATGTATAGGAACAAGCACCACTTAGAGCTGAAAATAGAAGGGGTGTCTTTTGCTTTCAAATGACTGCAAACACATCACAGCATTTCATTTCAGGTAATTATGTTCTTATTTAAAGTTCCGTTGGGGCTCTCCCTGAGCCTGCGTCTTCTGTGAAAAGTACCTCTGACCTGCCTTTTGCAGTAGGCGACAGCAAGGACTGTGCTACTCTCTGAGGTCCCACGCAGCCCAACCACAGGCGCCAGGACAAGGAAGAACAAGAGCAGTAGTTCCCTCAGTGAAAAATTACTTATGAGGCACAAGCTTTCACGCACATGGTTTCCAGAGAGATTTTAGCCAAACCCAGCAGTCCCCCTAGTCATCAGAGCCTCTTGTTGATTCCCACCTTCAGCAAAAATCCTTTCGGGCAGAAAGCGCAGCAGGAAACCTGTCATTAACAACCACCATAGTGTCACATCAGCGATTCTCAGGAGTGTCGGCTCCACTATTTAACTCAGCTATTTACCTCATCGCAAGAGCTTTGTTTGATTGTCAGAAAATAGAACACGTACATTTGTCAGTCATAAACACACACGAGTTCTCCAGAGCACAAATAAACAGAATGATCATGTACATTGGTAAATGTGTTTGCATTATTTAACCAAGCCAAAGGAAGCATGTGAATAACCCTGCATATCAAGTACCATCGAGTAACTTGCTTGTAATCTGTTTTGTACAATACAGTCATTGCCACTCATTCCACTCACCCAATTCAGACCCTGGAAATGTACTATTTTTAGAACGGCTTTGTACACCACTATTTACAAAGCGCACTGTTAAATCCTTTGAACAGCAGCCAAGAAGTTGGGTGAGAACCTAGAAACCTGCCACACAGATCAGCATTCTAATCAACCCTGGGACAGCCAGCGCTAAAGATTTGCCTTTGTTTCCTTTCCATTCCTTCCCTTTGTCTCCACAGGAATACCAGTGTAAAAAGGCAAGGAGACAAAGAGGTGGGCCTTATCTGTTCCTGTCGTTCAAATGAGTTGCTTTACTCTCGTTCCTAGATAACAGCGCATTTGTCAACATCTTTGGTGATTTAAGCTGCTCTCTGTCAAAACCACTTCTGGAAAAGATTTGACCACTGACTTACTTGAGAGCCAATGTGACGGCAGCAGGTGCGTCATGGAAATTCAGACGTGGGTGCTTTGCAGAGGCTGGGACTTGGTCACGTGACAGCCTGCTGTTCTGGGCCAATCTGCGGCTGGCAAACTGGCCAAGTGGCCACACAGGAAGGAGAGACAGAGAAGAAAACAGTAGGCAAAGTGTTGGCGTGAGGCAGTTGGTGGATGAAGCAATTGTGAAGGATTGCAACACCAGGGAGGAGATGAAGGGCCTCGTATTATTTGGCAGCCAGCAAGAAACCTGAAGGAACCAAGAACTAAGTTTGGCTCTCTTTTGACAGCTTGAGAAAAGCCGAGAAGGGAAGCAATGACTGGGCTAATTCTGGACAAAAATTTTTTTAAATGATATTTGAGAGGAACCCACGTCTTTGCCTTCCTTCTTAGCTTCTGTATAAATTGCAACATTTTCCAAGTTATTTATTTATTTTTTTCAGCAGGTGACTCAAATTGATTTGCATTATGTGTAAGTGGATGGGATCCTCTGAGACATCCCTGGTGGCCTAAGATGTGAAGACTTTACTCCTTGTTTCCTTTTGCCCACCTTCCTCCTGGTGCCGTTCTGTCCCTTCACTTAGCCTGGACTGACTGGTAAAAGTGGTGCAGCCAGGCAGTGACATCCCGTCTCACCCCTGCTCCTGGATGTACTCACAACAGTATTCCTTTCACTTTACAAAACTAACTGGAGGAGAAATTAGAAGGGGAGGATTTTGAGTACTCTGGATCAAAAATGTTCTCTAAATTTAAGGCATTTTATTATCTTACTTATGATTTCAGGTTCAATGGGGTCTTTATGTTCATTATAATATTAGAGACATTTGATAGAAAACCAGTGTGTCAAGATGTGTAATAACAGTAAAAACAAAAGCAACTTACTTTTGAGCCCATATGTGTCAGCCATCCTTCTAGACACTTTATATAACAGCTACCCAATGAATAGCTATCCTTACCAACAGCTCTGCAAGCTAAACATCATTTTCCCCCATTGTGGAGGAGTACTGAGGATCAGAAGGTCAACTGGCCAAGGTCACCAGTCAATCAATGGCAGATCTGAAATTCAAATCTAGGTTTGTGGGGCTCTTTCTAATACATTAGGCAACACCATTTGTAAACGTGAACCCATTCTGAGCACCAAAGGGCACTGGCTTTAATTTGATGAGTCTAAATTCCCTATTAGACAGTTATTTTACCAGACTCAACATGTTCATTTATCTAGAACTTTTACAGAAGAATAATAAGATTGTTGCATGCATGCCTGCTAAATTGCTTCAGTCATGTCCAACTCTGTGCGACCCCATAGACAGCAGCCCACCAGGCTCCTCTGTCCACGGGATTATCTAGGCAAGAATACTGGAGTAGGTTGCCATTTTGTTACTTGTGTTTTATCTCATAGAATTAGACTTGCTTGCTGCTACTTTAAATTCTTTCATATCTTATAAGTATTCCATTTGATCTGATCTTTTTCCTGGATGTGTTATGGAGAATGTGGTCTCTAGTAACAGTGCATAAAAATATCCGGGTTTCTTTTATAGATGCATTAAAAAAATGAAAGAATTTCCCCCTAACCCTAAGCATGTAGATAACACCACTATATAGCAGGCTTGTATGCACACATATACTGGACTTAAACCAATCATTGGACAAAGCTTGGGCAAGGGTTGCTGCTAAATAGGAAAGGGGCCAAAGTTCATGAAGAGGGGCAAAGAAAACAGGAAGCAGATATTGGTGAACTTTGCATGTATAGCAGTATTGCCATTATAGAGAATATCTGTTCAATAGATTATTCCCACGTTCCTCTTATACAGCTGTGTATTTAGTTGATCACTATCACATAAAAAGGGTAATGTGAGGAAATAAGGGAACTGTAGGTCTTAACATAATTAAAATGAAAATGAAATAAATGAAATGAAAATGAAAACTGCCTTTTATAGCTCTAAATCCAAAGCTTTTGGTCTTAATGTAGATCAAAGATATGTCTACACTCTTTACCTGGACTTTTTCATTTGCTTGTATTTGATTTGCTTGTATCACCATGTTCCATTTCTGTTTTGTCTGAAAATAAAATGAAATAGAATTACCTCCTACACTCATACTGCTATTGACATTAAATTTCATCTTCTTTCATTATGATCAGCAAAGTTACTCATAACACTGGAATTTGTTTTTTGTTTTTAAAGTTATAGCTACTGTTGTTGTTGGAAAAATTAGTATTGCTTTGGCACTGTGTTTCACCTAAACTCATGGCATTTCTGTACTATTTACCTTTCAGAAAGCTATTTTACAAAAAGAAAAAAGAAAATGGAGTACAGACTTCCAACAACACACATCTTTTCTGCTTTCTCCTTGGCTCTGAAAGAGGACGCATGAAACAGAATTTCAGGCTGTAATTAATGCAGCTCTTCATAAGATAAGAAGTTCTTTTATCTGTTAAAAAAAAAATTGCTGTACTAATTTTCAAGAATCAGAATGTTCCAGTTAATGCTCTTCCTACAAGAAGAATTCACCTTTTCTACTCTACCTATTTGCAGTCAAATTTTCATATTTTATAAAGGAAACTGGAGGTGGGTAAACATGCAATGATAGCAATGTTATTTCATAGGACTGAGTCTAGAAAACTTAAATATTAACAATATGCTTAGATAAATCCTGAATAGGTGTTGCACAGAGAATTTCCAAATAATATCTACTCTACAGGAATGTACTTGTAGGCACAGACCTTAATTGGATACAATTTACATCCAGCCCTTTCAATGGAGGTGGTAAACAAATTGAGAAATGTACCCTTGTTTGACATAGTAAGGGAATTCTTATGCCTTATAGTACTGTCCAAAGAAGAAAGAAACCTCTGCTGTTTCCATCCTATTTTAAATATCTCCTTGTAGAAAGCACATTGCAATTCAGAAACAATACTTTCTTTATGTATGTTTTGTGTGTGGGCTTGGAATAATTGGTAATGCATTGGCACTGTGCTCCACCTAAACACATGCCATTTGTATATTATTCAACTTTTTTTTAAATTAATTAATTTATTTTTTCAGTGGGTTTTGTCATACATTGACATGAATCAGCAATAGATTTACACGTATTCCCCATCCCGATCCCCCCTCCCCCCTCCCTCTCCACCCAATTCCTCTGGGTCTTCCCAGTGCACCAGGTTCGAGCACTTGTCTCATGCATCCCACCTGGGCTGGTGACCTGTTTCACCATAGATAATACTATTCAACTTTTTAAAAAATATATTTCCTAAGAAGAAAATAGGAATACAGCAAATGACTAGAAATCACAGACCACAAAATTCTTCCCTAAAGATCTTGTCCTAGAAGACACCACTGAAAGCCAATATGGCTCATGTCACACTGATGATTCACTGACCCCTTTGGATGATCCTCTATTTCTGCACCCATAGATAACCAGATACCCATTCTTTCTCTTTCATCATGACACTCTGTGAGATGGGTGTGAAAGGGAGTAAACTGTCATTGGGCACAAAGGCTAAGATGTCTGGTAAAAGCAGGAAATTAGGAGGTTTTACTTAAAAATCTAAGTAGATTTTCAAGGTAGATTACTACAAGTAAAAATGAGTGGGAAGTTTTAGCAACAAGGTTACTGATATTTATGGTATACCAACAATTTATATTTAAGTAAAAATATATCTGTTACACTTCAAAAGTAGAAAATGATAATAAAGAGAATGGCAGTATAGCTTCTGTGTCTGTCCAGTGTTCACTTTTTCTTTGCACGTCTGTCTGTGCCTCTGTGCACATACATACACACATGTAGGATCCCTGGCCAGAGAAGAGTTCTTTCTTGTGTGTTCACAAAGAGATGAGAATTTTAAGCTCAGAACCTCTTGAAAATGAGAAACTTTTCTTGGCAGACAATCAACTGATTCTGAGTGAACAAAGCTGACGGAGCCCTTCTCCTTGGTTCTTTTTGTTCATATTGTTCACCCTCACACAAGGAGGGCTGCTAGGAAAGGTAAGAGGACCCTCAAATAAGATGAAGGTGAATTTTGCTGGACTAGCTGCCAAGCAGTGCTAAGCTTCAGTTAACCTGTTACCTCTCTTCCTTGCCTCTGGCCCTCAGTTTTCCTTTTGTATCCTGAAAATAGCATTGACATTAAATTGGGTCAGTGGAAAAAAAAATCAGTGACCAATTCCAGCTTATAATTTTGCTCCCCAAGAAAACATTTGGTAAATAGCCCTTATCTAGAGTATGCACTATATAAGGCTCCTAGGGTGGTAATTGAATAGATGCTGATTATTTTAGACTTGAATTTCCACAATCAGAAAATTCACCTAATGCCATTCTAATGTGCTATGTTTCATAAAAAGAGTTTTAAATGAATTTAAGTAGATATATACCCAATACAAGTCCTTGCAATATACACCAGGGGACAAGCACAAGAATGTTCATAGAAGCACTATTCAAAATTATCTGGAAATAGGCTAAGTGGAAACTTTCCTATTTCTGGATATAGGAAAATAAAGTGAGGTATATGGTCATATATGAAATATTACAGATCAGTACAAATGAATGGACTACAGCTACATATGCCAATATGGATGAATCTTTATTTTTTGGCTGTGCTGGGTCTTAGTCGGGGCATGTGGTATCAGTTCCCTGACCAGGGATCGAACCTGGGCTCCTTCCATTGGGAGTTTGGAGTCTTAGCCACTGGACCACCAGGGAAGTCCCCATATGGATGAATCTTAAACAACATAATACTGTGTGAAAAAGTAAGTTCCAAAACCTCAGATATTCAGATGATGCCACCTTAATGGCAGAAAGCAAAGAGAAACTAAAGAGCCTCTTGATGAAGGTGAAAGAGGAGAGCAAAAAAGCTGGCTTAAAACTTAGCATTCAAAAAGTTAAGATCATGGCATTTGATGTCATCATTTCATGGCAAATAGAAGGAGAAAAAATGGAAATAGTGACAGACTTTATTTTCTTGGACTCCAAAATCACTGTGGATGGTGAATGCAGCCATGAAATTAAAAGGCGCTTGCTTCTTGGAGGAAAAGCTATGACAAACGTAGGCAGCATATTAAAAAGCAGAGATATCACTTTGCCAAAAAAGGTCCATATAGTCAAAGCTATGATTTTTCCTGTAGTCAAGTAGGATGTTAAAGTTAAGAAGATTGAGCACCGAAGAACTGATGCTTTTGAACTGTGATGCTGGAGAAGACTCTTGAGAGTCCCTTGAACAGCAAGGAGATCAAACCAGTCCATCCTAAAGGAAATCAACCCTGAATATTCATTGTAAGGATTGATGCTGAAGCTGAAGCTCCAATCCTTTGGCCACCTGATGCCAAGAGCCAACACATTGGAAAAGACCATGATGCCGGGAAAGATTGAGAGCAGGAGTAGAAGGGGACAACAGAGGATGAGATGGTTGCATGGCATCATCGACTGAATGGAGTTTTAGCAAACTCTGGGAGATAGTAAAAGACAGGGAAAGAACAGACTTTTGGACTCTGTGGCAGAAGGCGAGGGTGGGATGTTTCGAGAGAACAGCATCGAAACATGTATATTATCTAGGGTGAAACAGATCACCAGCCCAGGTTGGATGCATGAGACAAGTGCTCGGGCCTGGTGCACTGGGAAGAGCCAGAGGAATCGGGTAGAGATGGAGGTGGGAGGGGGGATCGGGATGGGGAATACATGTAAATCCATGGCTGATTCATGTCAATGTATGACAAAAACCACTACAATATTGTAAAGTAATTAGCCTCCAACCAATAAAAAAAAATGAAAAAAATAAAATTAAATAAAAGATAGGGAAGCCTGGCGTACTGCAATCCATGGGGTTGCAGAGTTGGACACGACTTAGCGACTCAACAACAACAATAGCCCCTTTAAAGTAAAAAAGTAACTATGAAATTCATTTAGCAGGTATGTATATACATATAGTGGTAAAACTATACAAAAGTGCAAAAAATAGTGCTTATATTTGTAGTGAGTCAGAGAGATGGGATGGAAGAGCAGGACATAGGTGGATTTTTGTCAATATTTCAAATATGAAATGTTAGTTCATGTGTGCTTATTATTAAATATTAATAATCAAAGAAATAAAGGGACATACTTAGGAAGAAAATCAACAAGAAATAAAGTATTGACAGAATATGTGATGGTGTTTACATAAAAATGCAGTAGGATACTGAGTTTTACACAAAATAAAAGAAGTAACAAAAGACTGAATGTATCATAAGGGCAACACACTACAGGATCTGGATCTGGCCACTTCTGATTGTCCTCATATGTGATCCTTCCTGAACTCCTTTGCGAGCCATCTCCCTTCTAGTTTGAATTCCTAAGAGTGGAGATTCCTTATGACTTTATCATTCATCATTTCTCTTCTCTTGTCTGTTGGTAATCTCTCTTTGAAGAGTATATCCATTTGCATGTCTCTGCCTGTCAGATGACTCCTCAGATCTATCCACCCAATGATGATTTCCCACCAGCAGCACAATCCCAACTGCTCAAAGCATCTCTTCATGGATTCTAGCCATTTTCTCAAAGCTAATCACTGACATGACCATGAACTAATTACATAAACTTTCTGATGTTAGCTTCCTCATCTTTGAAAAGAAGTGTCTGTAAGTATAACTTTTAAAGTCCTTGAAGTAAAGTGAGGTGAAAGTCTCTCAGTCATGTCCAACTCTTTGAGACCCCTTGGACAATACAGTCCATGGAATTCTCCAGGCCAGAATACTGGAGTGGGTACAGTTCCCTTCTCCGGGGGATCATCCCAAACCAGGGATCTAAGGTCCTTTCAGTTCAGTCACTCAGTCATGTCCAACTCTTTGTGACCCCATGGACTGCAGCATGCCAGGCTTCCCTGTCCATCACCAACTCCCAGAGCCTATTCAAACTAATGTCCATTGGTTGGTGATGCCATCCAACCATCTCACCCTCTGTCATCCCCTTCTCCTCCCACCTTCAATCTTTCCCAGCATCAGGGTGTTTTCTAATGAGTCAGTTCTTTGCATCAAGTAGCCAAAGTATTGGAGCTTCTGCTTCAGCATCAGTCCTTCCAATGAATATTCAGACTGATTTCCTTTAGGATGGACTGCTTGGATCTCCTTGCAGTCCAAGGGACTCTCAAGAGTCTTCTCCAACACCACAATTCAAAACCATCAATTCTTTGGCGCTCGGCTTTCTTTATAGTCCAACTCTCACATCCATACATGACTACTGGAAAAACCATAGCTTTGACTAGATGGACCTTTGTTGGCAAAGTAATGTCTCTGCTTTTTAATATGCTGTCTAGGTTTCTCATAGCTTTTCTTCCAAGGAGCAAGTGTCTTAATTTCATGGCTGCAGTCACCATCTACAGTGATTTTAGAGCCCCCTAAAATAAAGTCTCTCAACTGTTTCCATTGTTTCCCCATCTATTTGCCGTGAAGTGATGGGATCAGATGCCATGATGTTAGTTTTCTGAATGTTGAGTTTTAAGCCAACTTTTTCACTCTTGTCTTTCATTTTCATCAAGAGGCTCTTTAGTTCTTCTTCACTTTCTGCCATAAGGGTGGTGTCATCTGTGTATAGGGGGTTATTGATCTAAGGTCCTTATGATCGCTAAATTTGAATTTATAAATTATTGACTCTTCTTCACATTTGTCATTTGTCCAGCATACTACCATGATTCTGGGCTTAACTTTGACATATTTCTAGTTTGGTTTGTTTATATCTAATCAAACCAAACTTCATTATTTTTTTAATGTCTCTCAAATTTATCCCATTTTTTCCATTCCTCTGGTTTTACCTTAGCCCTGGACCTTATGAGTTTATACCTGAATTAATTTAAATATATTTTTAACAGATTTTCCTGCTTACCATTCTCTTCTTCTTTCAAGCTCTCTCATACATTACTTCCAGATTATTCATAGAAATAGCTTAAAACATTATGCCAGATCAGCCATGATTCTTTATTACCTTGTAAGCAATCCCAACCAGTCCATCCTAAAGGAGATCAGTCCTGAGTGTTCATTGGAAGGACTGATGCTGAAGCTGAAACTCCAATACTTTGGCCACCTGATGCGAATAACTGACTCATTTAAAAAGACCCTGATGCTGGGAAAGATTGAAGGTGGGAGGAGGAGGGGACAGCAGAGGATGAGATGGTTGGATGGCATCACTGACTCAACGGACATGAGTTTGAGTAAACTCTGGAAGTTGGTGACGGACAGGGAAGCATGGCATGCTGCAGTCCATGGGGTCACAAAGAGTTGGATATGACTGAGCGACTGAACTGAACTGAAGCAATCCCAATACCCTTAACAACAAGTTTAATATCCTCCATAACTTCATAAAACCATCTATCCAGCTTTTTCTCTTACCACTCCTCAGTACTTAAACTGCAGTGAAACTACCATCATCACTGTCACACAAATAGACACAATAATTTCTACTTCTGAATAATTTATGTTAATTCCTCAAACTAAAATGTTCTCTTCCCTCTTTTTTTCAACCAAAGATGCCCATTTTTTTCAAGAACCAATTATAATTTCACCTATGTACAGTTTTCTCCAACACCTCAAATCTCTGGTGAACTTTCTCTTTTCACCCAGATACCACAGCAATTTAACTTTCATTATGGACAATTGATAACTGCTCTTTCTCAAGTTACTGGGTAAAAAAAAATCTTTCAACTGAATTACAATATTCCTAAAGGCAGGAACTATGTCTCAAACCTTTTGTATAGTCCCCATAGTATTCATTCAGTAAATATTAATCTCTAGATCTAAAAATGTGCACAGTCTAAAAAAATCATTATCTATTAGAATATAGTCAACTTAATCTTTATTGAGCACTTGTATACGACACTGTGATAGCACAAGGGCCTTACAAAGTTAAATATATAATTCTCCTCCTCAAGAAGCTCAGAATCTATTGAACTTGGAGTAATACAGTCTTCTACTTTCAAATGTTTAGACTTAAAATCTAACCTCTCTCTAGAGATACAGACCAGTTATATCTGACTCCCCTCAAGATCTCTAATTGGAGGTTTCACAGGTACTCATTTCAAATTTAACTTCCTCCTACACCTATCTCTCCCAATACAATTCTGTCAAATTTTGTTATATAATTTAAAGCTATGTTATTAGCCCTATTTAAATTAGAAATTGTTATATTGTCCTGGGAATTGTTCCTTTCATTATTTAATCCCTTATGATACTTCATTCCTTAAAAAATATTTTGTTTGATATTATTTTTGAGAATACAGCTGTCAAATTTGTTGATTTTATTTTTAACCCTTGTACTTCAAAGATGCTCTTAAATTTTAGGTATGTTACTTATAAAGATGGTAAAGATGATTATTTTTTTCTCAATCCAATTGAGAATCTTAATCTTTAAGCTGGAATATTTAGTCCACTTGTATGTATTATAATTTTGATATATTTAGTTATTTCCCTTGTCTTAATTTACATCTTGTCCTTACCTTTCTTTTTGCTGTTGTTGCTGTTTTTCTTTTAAAAAAAATTCTAGCCTTCTCTTGGATCAATCACAATTTATTCCTATTTCCTTTCACTAATGTTTTGGACAGTATATATACCTTATAACTACCCTTTTAATGTTTAAGTTTTAAAAACATTTATATTCAAATTAAAATTAATCAATTGCTCTAATTTTAAACACATGAATCTTAGATCCCTTTAACATCCCTTTGATCATCTCTCCATTTTACATGTAATTGGTGTCCAAATTTTTGTTCTTTTTATTAACATGACATCAGACATTATAATTTTGTGATTTATTCAATTATATATTTATTCAGTTACATGTTTAACAACTTGTTTGTCCATCATTCTTTCTTACACTTAAACTTTCTGCATAAAAATTTTCTCTTCCTGAAGTACATCCTTTATAAATTCTTTTATTAAGAGTTGGTTGCAGGGAATTCCCTGGTGGTCCAGTGGTTAAGGCTCTGTGCTTCCACTGGAGGAGGCACAGGTTCAGCACCTGATCAGAGAACTAGGATTTTGCAAGCTGTATGGTGTGGCCACAAAAATAAATAAAATATAACTCTATGTATGAGTGCTTATATGTCCAGAAATGTTTCTTACGTCCCTCATGTTCTTTAGTGATTATCAGTGTACGACTCTAGTTCACAGTTATTTTATCTTAGCATTGTGAAAATATTATTCTGTTGTCTTTTGGCTTCTATTGTTGCTATCAATCAGTTGCTAATATTTAAAGACTATGCCTTATCTATACTCAGTATTTTATCATAACTTATAATGGAAAAGAATCTTAAATATATATACATATATACATATGTGTGTGTGTGCATATATATATGGGAGTTGGTGAGGGACAGGGAGGCCTGGCATGCTGCGGTTCATGGGGTCACAAAGAGTCAGATGCAACTGAGCAACTAAACTGAACTAATATATATATATATATATATATATATATATACACACACACACACACACATAAATATATATATATATATATATATACACACACACACACAAATATATATATATACACATGTTGCTGTACACCCGAAACTAACACAACATTGTAAATCAACTGTATTTCAATAAAAGTTTAAAAACATAATGTCTTTTTTCTTTTAATTACCTTAAATTTCTTTAAATTACTTTTAATATGTTTTCTCTCCTTTGATTATTTTTTCTTGTAGTTCCCCAACAATGTGTCTAAGTGTATATTTATTTTCATTTGGGTCCCCTTGTGCCTTCAGAATCTGTTGATTCATATATTTCATCTATTCTGGAAAATTCTTAGCTCTTATTTCTTTGAATATTGTATCTCTATGATGATCTCTACTCTCTCTTTCTGGTATTCCAGATAATTCTTCTCATTCCTCCATATCTCTTACTCTTTTAAATCTTTTTTCTATTTCCCAATTTACAAATTTTCCTTCTATTGTAGCCAATTTTCTATTTAACTGAATTTTTAAATTAAATAACTATATTTTGTGTTTCTAGAAGTTCTATCTTGTTCATTTTTTCAAAATTGTATTACCCCTCAAGCATCTTGTTCTTTTCTTATGGTTTGATTAATCCTTTATATCTTTAGCCATTTTTAAATGTTTATTTTATAATCTTAAGTCAGTAGTTCTATTATCTCAAATCTCTGGGAATTTAACTCTGCTGTCTTATTGTCTCTGTGGATTCTTACAGTGGAGTCCCTCTTCTTCCACATATGCTTTATAGTTTTTGATTGGATTCATCTTCAGCAAGGCTTTATCTGTAGGAATCTTTGCATAGATTACATTGAACTTATGTTTCTCCAAAGAAGGTTTTCATCTGTTTCTACTGGGCAAATCTGTGTTATCTCTGGCTTATGTGGATTTCTAGGCTGAAAATTTTTTTAGATAATTCAAGCAGTATAAATTAAAATCAAAACCTACATGAGAAATTTTTTTCCCCTCTATCCAAAGCCCAGGCCAAGACAGGAAAGCTTCCTTATCACTTCACAGTGTCCATAGTTGTTTTGTTTTTATTTTTGTTTTCTTCTATGGCAGGCATAGCCCTCAATGACCTTTGCTTTATGTATTGACCCCTATTCCATCCCCTGCTTCACTGGCACTCAAGTCTTAACTTCCTGCATCCACCAGAAATCTCCTTTAAAGTTTGCTAGAATTCAGTTCATGCCTAACTTTTTGATTTTTCTTCAATCTTAACGTTTATTTATTGGGGGTTTACTTTTCATACTGTAAGCTCAACTATGCATTTAATGCTATTTTTTTCAGAAGGATTCTCACATTATGTGATCTGCCTTATGCTACAATCTAAAATCCAAGCCCACTGTATTAGATCTTGGTCTTGTTTCTCCACCAACTCCCATGGACCTGGAGTTTCAGACTATTCTTTTCTTTCTGAAGCAGCATAACCCAGGACTCCAACATTTTGAATTGCTTTCTCTCCATTCCTATGCCTGTGCCAACTTTCAGGGATACTGGTCAGGCTCTGACCCTGATCTCTGCCTACCCATAAGGGAATACTGGCCAAAAAATAGTCTGTGTGTGTGTGTGTGCACAGTTGGGTCAGACTCTTTGTGACCCTATGGACTGTAGCCCACCGGGCTCCTCTGTCCACGGGATTTTCCAGGCAAGAATATTGGAGTGGGTTGCCATTTCCTTCTCCAGGTGATCTTTCCGATCCAGGGATCAAAGCTGCATCTCTTGAGTTTTCTGCACTGGCAGGTGGATTCTTTACCACTAGCGCTACCTGTGCTGTGCTTAGTCATTCAGTCGTGTCCGACTCTGCGACCCCAAGGACTATCGCCCTCCAGGCTCCTCTGTCCATGGGGATTTCTCCAGGCAAGAATATTAGAGTGGGTAGCCATGCCCTCCTCCAGGCGATCTTCCCAACCCAGGGATCAAACCCAGGTCTCTCGCTGCAGGTGGATTCCTTACCGTTTAGTCACCAGGGAAGTGCTACCTGGGAAGCCCTATTTCACTGCCATATCCATAGCCCTTGCCTTCTGGTCCATCTTTAACACTGCCTCTTGAATGACATTTTCTAAAATTCATATCTGATTATGTAACCCCCTAAATAAAATCTCCAGCACCAAAAAAGGATAGTTCTATTTTTAAAAAAAAGGCTATAATATTCAAAACTATTAATGTTATAAAAGTCAAAGAAAGGCTATAGAGTGTTCTAGATTAAAAGAGTAGAAGGTAGAGAAGGAAATGGCAACCCACTCCAGTACTCTTGCCTGGAAAATCCCATGGACAGAGGAGCCTGGTAGGCTACAGTCCATGGGGTCACGAAGAGTCGGACACAACTGAGTGACTTCACTTCCACTTTTCACTTTCTTAGGTTTAAAGAACTCCTTGACTGGAGCTCTCAGTTCAGTTTTGGCAAAGGAGTAAAGAACACCTGAGGGGGTTCATCTGCAACCTCAGGTACAATTATTTTAAATGATAATTGTTAAATATACTCTTTAGATTAGAAAAGTAGTTCAGACAGAGAATTAGTAAAACGAGTACTCAGGTAAAAAAAGACAAGATAGGGTGGGCAGTAGGATTTAAGTCTTTATAGTCTTTTGATTTAGGTACATTTTGCCTCTTTAATTTTTTATAAACTTATTTTTGATTGAAAAAAAATAAAAGAGTAAAAGGATATAATAACTAAATGTGATTCTTTATCTTAGACTGGATCTTGTCCTGGAAGGGGCAAAATGCTATTAAAACATGTTGTTTCAGTAGACAAAACTGGCATATGAATTCCAAGTTAGATTAAAAAGTTCAATTGTGTTCAATTTACTAAAGCTGGTAACTGTTGTGTGGTTATGAAGAGGACATCCCTATTTCTATGAAAAACACACCAAGGTATTTAGGAGAAGAGGATCATGATTTCACTTACTCTTGAGTGGTACAGGAAAGCTTATGCATATATGTATTATAATAAGGAGAGAGAGATCAAATAAAAAAGCAAATGGGATAAAATATTAATAATAAGTGAATCTGAGTAAAGTATATATATATATATATAGGTGTTCCTTATATTATTAATACTCACAGCTTTTCTGTAAATCTGAAGTTATTTGCAAACAATTAAGAGTAAGAGTTTTAAAACCTTTTGGAGCTTCCCTGGTGGCTCAGTGGTAAAGAATCCACCTGCCAATGCAGAAGACCAGGATTAAATTCCTGATCTGGGAAGATCCCACATGCCACAGAGCAACTTACCTGTGCGCCACAACTATTGACCCTCTGCTCTAGAGCCCAGGAACTGCAGCTACTGAAGCCCAAGAGCCCTGGAGCCTGTGCTCTGCAATAAGAGAAGCCGTCGCAATGAGAAGCCAGCGCATCACAACTAGAAAATAGCTCCCACTCTCCACAACTAGGGAAAAGCCTGCACAGCTATGAAGACCCAGCACAGCCAATAAATTACCAAAAACAAAACAAAACAAAAAAAACCCACCTCTGCTGTTTCTCTGCTTCCCGAGGATGAACATTAGATGCTTAATAGCCTGGCTTCAATGTCTTTCCTAGCTGCATCTGCTCCCATTTCCCTTCTCACACCCCAGTAAGCAGCTCAGTGTTTCCCAATCCCCAAATTCAGATCCCAGCTTCCTGCCTTGCACAAACAAGTCCCTATACCTGGAGTATTTTTGTGCTCCTTCCTGCTCAGAAAATCTTCATTTCCCCAGCTCAAAATTTTCTTTCCTCCAAGAAAGTTCCCTGAAAAACCTTATGGAAAGCTTTAAAACAAAAGTAAGATGCTCAGAAAGCTAGGAAGAAATAAACAATATATTTTATTTAAAAGAAGAAACATGTGGAAAACAAAAGATTTTGAGAGAGTTGGCTAATTTCATTTTACACTTTAAAAAATTTTCTGTATGGTTCAGCATGAAAAAGTGAAGTGAAAGTGTTAGTCACTCAGTTGTGTCCGACTCCTTGCGACCCCATGGACTGTAGCCCACCAGGCTCCTCTGTCCATGGAATTCTCCAGGCAAGAATACTGGAGTGGGCAGACATTCACTTCTCCAGGGATCCTCCAGACCCAAAGATCAAACCCAGGTCTCCTGCATTGCAGGCGGATCCTTATATAGCTTCAAAGCCTTCCACTCAACCTGGAACTTATTTGAAATTTTCTCCTATGTCACAATATGCTATGTTATATTACAACAACGTTTTGTACATCCTATAAGATAGCATGTATATTACTAGTTCTTTGAGCATTAGTTTCACCAGTCACATTGTGGAGCGGGAACTATCTTATTCGTTTTTACATACCCTCTAACATTTGGCAAGATACCTAGGATGTAGAGGATTCTAAATAAACAGAATAATCATTGTATAAAACAACAACCTAAGCACCAAATTTAATTTTAACATGCATATGCACACATCCTCCAAGCTTAACACTGCTATCATCCTAGCAAATAAATAGCAAACACTTAGCAAAAATATTTTCACTGGACCTACTCTTTCCCATGGGCAATTTAGTAAATACAATCCACTTTTCGCCAGTTTTCACTAGGTAACATGATGTGTAATGGGTAAATAAATAAATGGCTATAGGCCTATACATATTGAGGTCTTTAAACTGCAAATTTACATAAAGCCAAATCTAGTTATGGTCTGAAATCAAAAATCCCACCAGACACAAAGCAATTTGTAACAAAATTCCATTTTAAGTCTATTTGTCTTTGGTTTCTTAGACTGTTAAAAATACTTCTGTCTGTAGGTACATCAGTTTTTGAACTGATCAGCATCTGTGTAGCTAGATTTGCCAGATAAATGTATGTATTCATTTGCCCCTGTATCTAGAAAATCTGTAATTTTGTACTTTGAATTCATGAAGATAATTATATTAGTAGATACTTAAATAAGCACCATTCATGTACTAGGTTTTCTAGAGAATAAAGAGAAGAGAGCCTTCTAGGATTTAAATTTAAATTAAAAATCAAGTAAACTTATATTTTTATAGTCCGCAAACCACTTGGAAATGGTACAACTTTCCCAAATCTAATTTAAATCATAGCTAAGAATATCCTAGCATATCAGTTGTTTCCTGGAATTTTAACTAATATTGGAAGAGATGTGAAGAGACATTTTCTTTTAAGGATGGAGTTAAATAACTGTTAAGAATTTTATTTTTTATAACAAAGCTATAATATTGAGTAAAATTTTATTGCATTTTAGAGCAATATAAAGTCTACAGATTCTGATATTAATCTAGGTGTCTCAGACCACAGTCTTTATAAGCAAAAGGTCTCACCTCTTATTTCACTGAATCTCCCACTCATGTTACAATCCATGGCTTTTGATTTCTTTTAGTATGGCTAGTCTTTTCAAAAACTAAAAATTAAAGATGTGCTGCAACTAGAGTTATTGAATTACAAAGCTCAATGATTATATTTGATATAAGATCTTCTAATCTACGATTAGGGACTAATGAGGACATACTGTTGACTCAAAAAGGTTGAGAAGCTTACATTGGTGACCCAGGATAAATTCCAACTCCTTGAGTTCTAATAATAAGCCATAGCACACTATTTTCTTTCTTTCACTTGACCTTTGCCCCATATATGACATATAACTCAGAACTAGAGATGTGTTTCCTGGAAAAAGAAGAAAATTAGAGCAACATAATTGCTGCCAGCAAACACTTTGCAGATCTTGGCTCCAGAGGGCAGAGCCCATGGGTAGAAATTCATAGGGATAACAATACCAACTCAATGTAAAGACTTTCCAATATGAAAAGCTACCACATAATAGAATGGGCTGCTTTCCAACTTCCTGTCGGGGTAAGTATTTAAGTAGCAGCAGGTGACCACCTACAAGACTGTTGTCAAGGCGATTCCAACACTGGACCAGGCACTGTTATAGTCATCGAAAGTCTAAAACTCTGTAATTCTGTAATATTAGAGACTTAATGCTTACAGTATTATTGTTATTCAGTCAAGTTCTTGTTACTATCAAAGTCTTGCTGACATTTTTATCCGTATAGGTTAAAGTCACTGAAAATGGTCAGTGCACCTGACCTAAATGTCAGTTTCCTGATCTAGAGAGTGAGAGGGTTGATGAAATTATCTCCAGAATTACATCTACTTCTAGCCACATTCTGAAATCCATAGGAGGAGGGTATTTACCTCACTAACACTTTTGGAGTAACATGTAAGAAATTTAATAAGTGCATGCTGTTTTTCAACAACACATAATCTTTGGGAATCTATTCATTGTAACTGATTTAATTTTAGTCATTTTGATTGCTTTTGTCAGTGGGAAAGACAATGTCACATAATTAAAATAATAATCTCAATAATTTGTGTTTGTTAATCTGTGACAAAACCTCCAGCTTTGCTTTGTCAGAAGTAAATTACAAATAGCACATAACTTGCAGCTCCTACAACTTTTCACAATATAAAAATTGAGGGTGTGCTGCAACTAGAGTTCTTGAATTTCAGGCTCAATGATTATATTTGATTTAAGATCCTCTCTGATCTACAATTAGAGACTTATGAGGATATGCTGTTGACTTAAAAAGGTTGAGAAGCTTGTATGTAATGACCCAGAGTAAATTCTAATTCCATGAGTTCTAATAATGTTACACCACTATACACACATATATATACAAATACACACACATATATATATATACACACATATGTCTCTAGGAGATGCATATCTTTACCTGACCAGCAAGTGATACATGCCACATATACAGGATTGCCAATACTCCATTCACTGAGACTGCATTAAACCAAGTCTCTGAGCTTCCTAATACCTCATGTGGAATCCTTTACCCTAATCTGTGGAATTCTTGACACCTAACCTTTGAGATAACCACCACTCCAGCAGGTATTAAAGTTAAATCCTCTGGGACCAATGCTAAACATTGAATGTGGATTGTGAGATTGAGAAACTGAATTTTATTTTTAAAATTAATTAATTTATTTTAATTGGAGGCTAGTTACTTTACAATATTACAGTGGTTTTTGCCATACATTGACATGAATCAGCCATGTGTATACATGTGTCCCCCATCCTGAAGCCCCCTCCCACCGCCCTCCCCGTCCCATCCCTCGGGGTTGTCCCAGTGTACCAGCTTTGAGTGCCCTGGAGAAACCAAATTTTAAAAGTGCTTTAATTTGAGCTCCTCTAAATAATCACACAGTTTGTGGCACAAATTTACTGGCGTAGCTTTAGGTCTTACTCAAGCCCAACTTCTTTAGGGCAGACTTATCTAAGTCCGCATCTGAGTTCAGAGTCCTCTCCCTCATGACCCTAATCCCTGCCTACAGTACCTATCTTACTTTGTACACTCATTGCATGATTATTTTTCATTGTGGCTGCATTTGCTCACCATTATATCTCATCATCTAGCATAGCTCCTGGCACACCAAAAGTATTTCTCAATGTATGAATGAATGAATGAACATTGTGACAGAAGAAGAGAGGGTACAGATTAAAATTGCTGCCAATAATCTTCTATGGATAATCCTTTCCAAAGAAAGATGGCTATGCTACTAGAGTTACGGGTGGCATGAACAAGAAAACTGGACAACCCATGTCCCATGTCTACTGGCCAGCACTGGTGCCAATGGATACAAGGACAGATAACACTGACAGTTGAAAGCAAGGTCCTTGCTCTCAAACCACAGGTATCTTCTCATTATCCACCACCATCTACCAGGTTACCAACTGCCAAATTTCAACTGTCAAAACAATATCCTTTTCCAGGAGAGCTAAGAGCCTGATAATTTATTCTGATATACTTATACTCAGGCTGCTACTGACTTTTCATAATTTTAAAAATACTGGGGTAATGTATTCAAAAGTAAAGCACATTATTTCAACACCTGATTTACTCAATTTAACATATGGCTTATATCTAAATGTGTTTGAAAAAGATTATACATTCTCAAATGAATAGAATTATAATTTCCCCTATTTAAGGGTTACATAATTAAATGTAGGCATGTAATTTTTGTGGAAACAGACATAATATCATCTAGAACATCCTAAAATATTCCTGTTGCATCTCCTACTGATATTCTCCTCAGGAAAAAAATAGGAAAAATTAACCTCAAGGAGAATCCTCCACATCTAACACCCTAATCCCTCCTGTGACAAGTTTGAAAATTCCTTTCTAAAGTCAAAAATTCTTGAGGACTCTCCATTTTATTGTAATTATATTTTCAGCGTTCGGTTGGATGCGAAAACATGTAACAAAAAAGGCTTCTGTAAACCCACTAATGTTCTGAAATGAATAATCACTACAGCATTTATACTTCCTTCGTGGCTCAAACAGATAAAGAATCCACCTGCCAATGTAAGAGTTGTGGGTTTGATCCCTGGGTTGAGAAGATCCCTGAAGAAGGAAATTGCAATCCACTCCAGTATTCTTGCCTGGGAAATCCCATATGGCAGAGGAGTCTGGTGGGCGACAGTCCACGAGGTCACAAATAATCAGATATGACTAACACACAAATATATGCATTGTATTACTTATTTACAATAAAAATAATGTTTGCAGTGAAAACACATGCTTGCTCATCTATTCCATTATTTTCACCACAGCTCACAGCCCTTAGGTGGGGGGAATGTTAGGAAAGAGTTTTAAGCATATTTTCTGTTATATATTCAGTGGTTCAGTATCTTGGAAAATGGAAGGAAGAGGAAAATGGAGTAACTGAGCAGAGACAATCTTAGGCAAAACATGCACGCAAAAAAATTTTTTTCCTCTTATATGTACTTTTCACAAGGGAATTATAGACTTGGAGACATTCCAAGAGTTTATCTGAGCTGTTTCCTACAATGCAATGGAATTGTATCTAAATCATTCATAATAGAAATAACCAGATGATTTAGGGGCATTCAGCAATGAAACAATGCTACTATTTTACATTGGTTTTAACATATTCAGAAAATAACAGTATTATCTCTCTAGTTATGACTACAGCCATTGAAATTTTTCTACTTCTACTACTTAAAAGTGTGTTAAAGAGTACAAAAGTCTAGTCAATCAGGGTCTGTTCACAATAGACCAGCCTACCAATCAGATCATTTCCTACATAGTAGCCTTTTGCTGATTCAAATTGTACTTCAGCCACAGGGCATTCACTCATGACAGTTCTTCCACTCCTTTTATGGTAATGGTTTATATCAATCAAGTTTTTGCATATAAATGTCTTCATTCTTAGAAGAACTCCATCCCACCCTACCCAGTTATGACAAGCATAAGTACCCATTTTAAGAGTTCTTTGGGTTTTGCAAAATGTGGTACACTGCATTTGTATTTCAATAGAAACATACCCAGATGAGGATGAAAACGCAAACTTTCTTTGTACAGTAACTCATAGGGCTATGCTATTAAAGGTTGCTCCATTTGTAGTTAATTTTCCTACATCTTCAAGCTCTAGTTTCCTATATCTTCAAGCTCAAGTTATAGAGCTTCTGGTTTTGTAAGGCATCTTAAATGAATCACAGAGAAACAGCTGCTCCTCTCAGACCAGGTCTATTTATATAGATTATGCTGATTCCGGACTTCGGAATCGTAAACTCATTTCCTTCTTGATCATGTAATCTGATGATGCTTAAGGTGAGTGTCTATCTTGTGGTCCTTCCTGACTCAAGTCCTTTACAAAAAAATCCCATTTTGCCTATATCTTTGAATACTTAGGTTTTACTGATGGAATTTTGTGCTTATTCAACCTCTAAGGTACACAGTGTCAATTTGAGCAGTAGCAACTGTCCAGATAGCAAAATGCATGCCCAATTTCTATACAGCCAGGTTACACAGCATGCTGCAGGGAGAGCTCTGAACTACTCCTGACTCCTTTATGTTGATTGGTAATTCAGGTTCCTCTGTCAATTCCACAATTACTACTAACTGCTGCACATCACAACTCATAAAAGACTATTTTCCGGGAGTTTCCTCATTGCCTAGTAGTTAGGACTTTCACTGCTGTGGCCTAGGTTCAATCCTTGGTTGGGGAACAGAGATCCCACCAACTGCACAGTTCAGGGAAAAAAAAAAAAAAGAACTATTTCCCAGACTCTTACAGAATTATGGGTACTCATTTGTTGAATAAATTAATGAATTAATTTATAGTCTTAGATGAAAAAAACCAAAGGACGTGATCTCTTTTCTATAACCACAGCATTTACAGGCGTGGGGAAGGCTGCCTTCCACAGTGTCACCTCCTTTCCCAGTGTCACCTCCTTTCCCAGAATTTCAACGTGAAGTCAACATGTCCCAGGAATGGTATTGTTTTGCACACACTGTACTGTGAAATATAAGTTGTCAAGGTATTTGTGTGAAACACTGTAAGATTTTCTTTAATATATAAACTAAAATCAAAGACAACCTCTGAGTGTCATCCCATGAAGCCACCTGTGGCCACTATGCGCAGTGATGGCTTCCACCACAGCCACCATCATGTCACCCTTCACTCTCTTCTTCTGCCTCCTCTAACCAAAATCCGAGGTGACTCTGCACTTACCTACTCCTTATTATTTTTTTTAATCTTGGCTTCAATAAAAACACGTGGAATACATCAAGTAATTCCTTTCTCATTCTATGAATACCAATCCAAAGAATGATTTCTAAAGAATTATTAAAGCACATACAAGAATTTACATTATACTCCAGTAGGTAGGAATTGATTGAAAATATTACCAGTGCTTTATAGTGTGGGGGAAAACCCTGGCTTTTTAACATTAAGACTATAAATAAAATCGTGGGCAGTGATGGCTGCCCTTTTTATATAGCTGGTCAACATTTTTTCATTTCATTTTAATACACAAATTTATGGTTTTAAGTTAAATTCTGCATTCAGTTGGCATAAAATATCAGCATAGCTGGAAAGCATTTTTGCATTTTACATGATAATATCTTTACCCTCACATAGTTTGTGGCTTTGAAAATAATTTTAATAATTTGGTATCTTATGGTTAATACATCAGACTGAATATACAGGTAACATATACATGTTTATGTATGCTTAATTATAATCTACCTGAAGCTATACTGAGAAAAAACCTCTATATAACAAATATATGTACAAGTCCCAGCAATTCACTTCTAGGGAATCTTATATAAACCAAAATTCTGGTTTGGTCACTGGACTTAGTCCCTTGGAGTTTTCTGCTACCTCAGGTGTAACTGAATGTAAAATTTTCTATCTGCAATTTCTGTGGCAATTAAAACTCTTAATTCTTTTTTCGCTTTGTACCTTTAGAGGCAATTAATGACTTGGCTTTTGACCAATTTAAGAACAAACACTTCTTTCTATTGTGATGACAGAGGTCATTTTCTAGCTCTCAGGTGCCAATGGGAATTGACCCTGATAGTCATAAGCAATAAAGTTTTATATAGATAAAATCCTATTTAGTGGAGGAGAATTTTCCATTCAGAAATTCCTTCTAATAAGAAATGACTAGAAAGAACTTATTTTTCATTTTACCAGTGAAACTGCCCTATGACTGCCCTCATTCCGGGCCCCACCACAGTGACATCTCTATTGTACTACCAACTCACCGAAGTGGTGACAGGAGCCATGGGACTGAGCTGTGGTGGTGACTAAGCAAGCCCCATATGTCTGCAATTTTCCAAAGCCACCCCACAGTTGTACGGCAGCTTTACTCAGCCTCATGCGGAGGTCTGTCTGACCTCATCACCGCAGAGCAAGACAGGATTTTGTAGAACATTCTTTTTCAGTCTCTTCAAAGAGCACAAGCAAGGACACACAAAAACTAGAAACTGGTTTCTAGGAAATTTAACCTCTCAAAATACGGGTATTATCTAATGATACAGTCATTCACCAGCTGCTGCTATATAAATACAATAAAAGATGAAGAAAACTAGGAACAAATTAGCACAGTACTTGGGACTAAGGATAAGATTATTAAAGTTACACATCAGCCTACACAAAGCCACAATTTTCTTCAAAAAACAAACAAAAAAAAAAGAGTTGATAAGTGTCACCGTCCAGTGAGGCATTTATTTTCAAACTAAACCCAATTAAGAACCTGTGGCTGCTGGCCACAACTCTGACAGAAACCAACATATACTTCTTCTGTGCCTCTGACAACCCACCCCAGTGATGTGTGCATAGGAGTCATTGAATTGCATCTCACACTGTTTGCACTGAGATGGCACCAAGCTTTAGAACTAACCACAGCTCTGTGGAGAGGAGGTCAGACCTACTCTCCCTGGGTGGCTTGGTCTGCCCCTGCTGTCAGGACCTGGCCAGGGTTTCATCAGCATCACCTCTGACTCATACTCAGCGTTCAATAGCAAGATGGAGTTGCCAACAATGGAGACCTGGCAGAGGGCCAACCTATTGGTACTAAAGTAATGCCTGCCACTGTGCAGCAAGCTGGGCCAGACATTTATGGGAAATGGCTGACAGCTGGATAAACAAGCAGCTCCATTTTTGGTGAGCTGCAGCGGAAGCAGAGATGACAGAATAAAGTCTTTAGGTATATGCTTCAGATGATTCTATGTTATGGGTGGAGAGTGAAAAAGCTGGCTTAAACCTCAATATTAAAAAAAATAAGATCATGGCCTCTGGTCCCATCACTTTATGACAAATAGGTGGGGAAAAAGTGGAAAGAGTGGCAGATTTTATTTTCTTCATCTGCAAAATCACTGTGGATGGTGACTGCAGCCATGAAATTAAAGGAGTTGGAAGAACAGCTTTTTGGAAGAAAAACTTTCCTCTTCTTGAAAGAAAAGCTATGACAAACCTAGACAGCATATTAAAAAGCAGAGACATCACTTTGCGGCAAAGGTCCATATAGTCAAAGCTATGGTTTTTTTTCAGCAGCCATGTATGGATGTGAGAGTTGGACCGTAAAGAAGGCTGAATGTCAAAGAACTGATGCTTTTGAACTGTGGTGTTGGAGATGACTCTTGAGAGTCTCTTGGACAGCAAGGAGATCAAAACAATCAATCCTAAAGGAAAACAACTCTGAATATTCACCGAAAGGACTGATGCTGAAGCTCCAATGCTTTGACCACTAGATGCTGAGAGTTGACTCATTGGAAAAGACCCTGATGCTGAGAAAGATTGAAGGCAAAAGGAGAAGAGGGTGGCAGAGGATGAGATGGTTGGATGGCATCACCAACTCAATGGACATGAGTTTGAACAAACTCCAGGAGATGGTGAAGGACAGGGAAGCCTGGAGTCCATGGGGTTGAAAAGAGTCTGATATGGCTTATCGACTGAACAACAAAAATAAGGGGCTTTTAGAAAACAGCATCAGACAGGGACATCAACAGACGTCCAAGAAGGTACTGGGCACCATAAGGGAGAAAGAGGCTGAATGGCAAATCATGTTAGCCCATGAACCCAGTCAAGGAAAGGAGTGAGAAGAGGCTGGTTAGATGCAGTCCATTCAGAAATAGTAGGAGTCGCTGTGTGTGGCCACTCCCACCACCCAAGTCACTTAGTGCTGAATTCTGAACCCCACCAAGCAAGGAGACATCCTTGTGTCAGTCAGGAATCCAGAGACTCTAGACAGAGAGAAGCTGTGGGTTTAAGTCTGTGGTAGAGTGAAATAGACAAGACTTGTAAAATTAGGCAATCAAAATATGTGTGTTTTTCTCCCCAGCTCCCCTTCTCCCCACCTTACCCTCTGCCTACATGCCTAAGAGTGAGTCACTTGTGGAACTTGGTTTAGGTTTTAAGGCAGTTTGGGTTTTTTAGACATGTTTAGCACAGATAAGTTCAATGCAGCATCAGAAAGAATTCCCAATTTTTTCCTTTGTGTGGCTTTTCAGAACAACAGAATAAGCCAGGTATCGGCAAATAGCAGTCAGCTGAGATAAGCGGCTGTTCTGGGCACAGATGCCCTTGTGCCAGGAAAACAAGAATAAGCATGAGCCAGAAGCAGGAAAACCAAGCCCACAAACACAACTCTTGACTTACAGCTGGGAGACAATACTTCCTTTTCTCAGACCCCAGGCTCTGCAAACTCCGACTCACAGGAGCGTGGGTGTGCAGTGGCCTGGAGAAGGTGGTCAGTGACAGGAGTAAAATTAGAGCCTACTCTGCCGGCCCCTTGGTGCCCCTGGTTCACTGCCAGGCCTGTCCTGATCCTGAAACATGTGGAAAGCCAGCACATGTAGATCCAATAGCAGGAGACTAGACCTGAAGAGGTTACCAGTGAAACACTTTCTGAAAAAAGAGAAATAACTATTTTTTAAGCATGAATGAAAAAGAAAAAGTTTCTTTGTTGCTAATTGGAAAGCTCTGCTAGTATTGGCTTACTGAGGAAAAGGAGGACAGTCTGGAACACAGCTCTGACGATGTGGTAATGACTGTCGCTTTCCATGAAGGCCTATCACTGTACATTGGAGGCCCGAGAGTAAGCTGTTAAGCAAAAGATCTTATGTATTGGGTTTTGTCTGAGTTGGACCCACATGGGATAGGGAGGGGTGAAAAATGTTGGCACAACCCCAACTGTCAGATTATGGTTCAAAATAATTTTCTTAGAGATAGTGTGTCTACAGGAAAACTTTGAGTAAAGGCAAACCTAGACAGCAAATTAAAAAGCAGAGATATCACTTTCCAAAGTCAAAGCTATGGTTTTTTCCAGTAGTCATGTATGGATGGGAGAGTTGGACCATGAAGAAGGCTGAGCTCTGAAGAATTGATGCCTTCGAACTGTGGTGCTTGAGAAGACTCTTGAGAGTCCCTTGGACAGCAAGGAGATCAAAACAATCAATCCTAAAGGAAAACAACTCTGAATATTCACTGGAAGGACTAATACTGAAGCTCCAATGCTTTGCCACCTGATGCCAAAAGCCGACTCACTGGAAAAGACCTTGATGCTGGGAAAGATTGAAGGCAAAAGGAGAAGAGAGTGGCAGAGGATGAGATGGTTGGACAGCGTTACCGACTCAATGGACTTGAGTTTGAACAGCTCCAGGAGATGGTGAAGGACAGGGAAGCCTGGTAAGCTGCAGTTCATAGAGTCCACAGAGTTGGACACAACTTAGCGACTGAACAACAACAAAGGCAAATGAAAGGCTTGAGTCTAAACACAGGCTTCCAAAAGTAGAAACAGGATACAGGAAGTGGAGAGGTGAAAAAAAAAAATATTAGCCAGGATGGAAAGAGTAGAGAGAGAAGTAGAAAGACTCCAGGGCAGAGACTCTCTAAGGAAAAGCTATGAGAGAGCAGGACTGTGGCTTCCCAGCTTCATCTCAGTTATTGCCTCACACAACTCGCTGTAACTTTAATATCAGAAATACGTAAGATGGAGACAGAGGTGTTCATATCTTTTTGTCTAGTTCTGATCCTTCACTTTACTTCTAGCCCAGACTTTCCAACTGTATAGCAAACAAGTCCACACCTATGATCATCTCTGTCTCAGTTCCTAGCACAGTGCATTGCATAGGTATGGGTACAAAAAAATAATATTAGCTGAATGATGAATAAAATAGCCCAGTCCACCACAGAAAACCTATCTTATCTTTCCTTCCTGATTCTGGTTCCTGGCCCATCATTACTTCTAAGGAGGAGACAATTTACAAGAGGCTGTGTAATTACTGGGAACTCCAGTGGATGGAACAGACTGGCTGTGACAGACTATGCAGTTGAATTGAATAATATTTACTGACTGTGCCAGACCCTGAACTAGGCAATGAGGATGTTCAGATGAATAGGACATGGTTCCTGTGGTTGAGGAACTCACCATCAAAGGAGGAGACAGATGAATAAATTGAAAATAACAATTCAATTTATTGAATTGAATACATCATAAAAATATGATGTATTGGGATACAGGTAAGAACCAGGGCTGCAGGCCAAGGAAAAGAGGTACCTCACCCAAGTGAGAAGGTGTTGGCCTCAATCCTACAGAACAGAACTGCTCACAAGATAACTGTGCAGCCTGGGACTTGGGCTGATTTCAACGGCATCACTGCCTCCAGCTGTCTCAGGTCTTATCTCCCTCTTTTCTCAATGGCTCCTACTTTTGGACTTTCCAACATGATACATGTTGTTTTTCAACTCTGCTATGCCCTCAAGCTGCTGGCTGAGCTTTTTTATCCTTTTACTGCCAAGGCACAGCCGACACTTTCCTGCATTTGCTTCCTACCCTGCCATTCTCCCCTACTCCAGTTACTCTTGCCATGGATGGAGGAGCCTGGTAGGCTACAGTCCATGGGGTCGCAAAGAGTCCGACACAACTGAGAGACTTCACTTTCACTTTTCACTTTCATGCACTGGAGAAGGAAATGGCAACCCACTCCAGTGTTCTTGCCTGGAGAACCCCAGGGACAGAGGAGCCTGGTGGGCTGCTGTCTATGGGTTCGCACAGAGTTGGACACGACTGAAGCAACTTAGCAGTGGCAGCAGCTGCCATTCTCTACCTACCCTTGATGTGAAGTTCTCTCCCAAATTCATTTACAGTAACCCCCTTCTGGAGAAGAATCACTCACGGCCTCCTTATCACCAAATCCAATAACCCTCACTCACTTTAAACAAAGTTGACTCTGGCAACTACCACCCTACAAGTTGAAACTTTCATCTCCTTCAGTTCAGTTCAGTCGCTCAGTCATGTCAGACTCTTTGCGACCCCATGGACTGCAGCATGCCAAGCCTCCCTGTCCATCACCAACTCCTGGAGTTTACTCAAACTCATGTCCATTGAGTCAGTGATGCCATCCAACCATCTCATCCTCTGTCTTCACCATCTCCTCCCACCTTCAATCTTTCCCAGCATCAGGGTCTCTTCAAATAAGTCAGTTCTTCGCATCAGGAGGCCAAAGTATTGGAGTTTCAGCTTCAGCATCAGTCCTTCCAATGAATATTCAGGACTGATTTCCTTTAGGATGGACTGCTTGGATCTCCTTGCTATCCAAGGGACTCTCAAGAGTCATCTCCAACACCACAATTCAAAAGCATCAATTCTTCAGTGCTCAGCTTTCTTTATAGTCCAACTCTCCCATCCATACATGACTACTGGAAAAAACCATAGCTGTGACTAGATGGATCTTTGTTGGCAAAGTAATGTCTCTGCTTTTTAATATGCTGTCTAGGTTGGTCATAACTTTTCTTCCAAGGAGCAAGTGTCTCTTAATTTCATGACTGCAGTCACCATCTACAGTGATTTTGGAGCCCAAGAAAATAAAGTCTCTCACTATTTCCCCATCTATTTGCCATGTAGTGATGGAACCAGATGCCATGATCTTAGTTTTCTGAATGTTGAGTTTTAAGCCAGCATTTTCACTATCCTCTTTCACTTTCATCAAGAGGCTCTTTAGTTCTTCTTCACTTTCTGCCATAAGAGTAGTGTCATCTGCATATCTGAGATTATTGATATTTCTCCCAGCAATATTGAGTCCAGCTTGTGTTTCATCCAGCCCAGTGTTTCTCATGATGTACTCTGAATATAAGTTAAATAAGCACGGTGACAATATACAGCCTTGACGTACTCCTTTTCCTATTTGGAACCAGTCTGTTGTTCCATGTCCAGTTCTAACTGTTGCTTCCTGACCTGCATACAGATTTCTCAAGAGGCAGGTCAGGTGGTCTGGTATTCCCATCTCTTTCAGAATTTTCATCTCCTTCAGTCTCTTCCCTTTGCTTCAAATGGTACCAATTCCCTTTCCTATCCCCGTACCGGGAGTGTTCCCCAGTGAACAGCCACAGGGACCTCACCTGTGTCTAGAGTTCAAACTCCTCTCCATGCTGATGACACACGTATTTTTTTCTCTAGTTCCAATCCTTCACTTTACTTCCAGCCCAGAATTGCGAAGTATATATCAATCAGGTCACATGCATGGTCATCTCTGTCTCAGAGTTCCTAGCACAATGCATTGTATAGGTATGGGCACAATAAATAGTATTAGCTGAACAATGAATGAATGATAAAAGAAAGAAAGAGCCCTACCCCACAGAAGGCCCTACTCGACTTCCTTCCTGACTTCCTAGCCATGGTTATCTTCCAGGAAGTAGGCAATTTGTGGTTACAGAGGAGTCCCATGTACAAAGCCTGGTAATGGATCTTTGTATCCACAGAGAGAATGGTATAGTTGTCTTATGCCCCCGCCAATCTCTTTTCAAGAACTCATTTTCTTTTTTGGTGAAACGGAACAAAAATTATCGGCCCTTGTGGTAAGTATTATTACTCACAGTAACACTGTTCTGTCTTGTAGTTGATTGGCACTAGGACTAACACTCAGCCTCAACATGTCCTTTCCCATGATTTTTAACCCAAAAACAACAGCAACCACAACAATAAGAGCACTTGCTATGTGCCAGGCACTGTGCTGTGGTAAGTATTATGTATGCATTATCTTTCTAAATCTTCTCAAAAATCCTATAAGGCAGAAAACATTTTATAGCAGAGGAAACAGAGGCTTAGGGAGGTTGAAGCAACTTGCTCAAGGTAACTGCCTCAGGGACATGGAAGTGAAAACATCCACTCTTAATCACTTCAGTACACAGCCCCTCAGGTCTACTGGATCCAATTCGAGAGGGCTTGAGTTGGTTCACACCTACAAATCATTGAGTGCCTGTACATGCTAAGCATTGTAGGACTCAAAGGTTTAAAAAGATCAAGTCCATGATCTCAAGGAGTTTATAGTCTAGGGAAAAGCATCAAGATGAGACTGATGCCGGAAAGTGAAATGAAACTCTCAGAAGAAAGGGTGGCATTCACACAAAGCATACACAGTTCAGTATTACAGGTCCCTGCCCTT
The DNA here is from genome assembly GCF_910594005.1 of Cervus elaphus. NCBI lineage: Eukaryota > Metazoa > Chordata > Mammalia > Artiodactyla > Cervidae > Cervus > Cervus elaphus. The sequence continues at coordinate 41,929,003 of NC_057819.1, read as the reverse complement.
GAAGAAGATCCCAGCTGCTGGAGTTCTGCCTATGCAATGTTTCATATTTAGCTTCCCCTCCTCTTTGATCAGGCTCCTCTGTCTTTCTAAAGCTCATACTATACATATAATTTCCATTCAAATTCAAAATCTTTCTGATTATTGTAGTGAATGCAATGTTATTCAAGGATTTTTTTTTTCTAAAAGAGCACCTATCTGACATGCATTTTTAATTTTATGTGCAATATGCAAATGTCATCACTGTAGTTGTTAACCGCAGTGCAGGATTGCAATTAACTATGGAGCTGTGCATTTTAGTTATATGCTAATGCTAATGAGATTTTCATAAAGCAAGTCCAATTACCAGCCCTATTTTTTAGCTGCAAGAGCTAGTGCAAAGCAAAGGTGTTGACTTCCTTTGGAATAAATTACCCTTTGTCCTTGGCTCCTTCATCATATTCAATCATCCTAAAAAGTAACTCCTGCTACTTTGAATATTTTATCCTGCCTTGCTCTACAGTGCCGTATTAATGGAGACTGTGGGCAAGATTGTTCAGAAACCAATTTACACTGCACAGGCAATAGGAAAACTTCCTCCCAATGTAAACTATACTAGCAGAGGAGCAGAGCTTTGAATAAAGTAAACAGGACCTGAAGGAGACTGAAGACTCAGACAGTGAGTTAGCAAAAATAAATCACAAGAGAGCACATACATGATGTTATCGTGGAGTGAGGAAGCTGCACACTATGAATGGGTATTTAAACTCAGGTTTATGATCAGATGTGTTACTGGTTGATAACAACCTTAAAAGGATGGATAGTCTTTCTTTCATTCACTCATTCTATTCATTCAAAACACAACTGTTGGGTTTCTGTGTGCCAGGCACTGAGGGTTCAAATATGAATAAGACGGTGGTCGGGAGACTGAGGGAGTGAGAAGTGAAAGGAAATGTTCATGTTCTGTATTGGTTGATTCTTTTACAAAAAGAAAATGTTTATGAATTACTTGGACAATGAAAGAATGATTAAGCCTTTGGTGAGCTTATAGTCAAATAGAAGGACACTAACACGTCAAGTAATTTTGCAGTCAAGGATGGCACATGTTATAAGACCTGTTCACAGAAGGACAAAATGAAGGAAAAGGTCAGTTGGAAGAAGGGAGGTAAAGGGGGACAAGAAGCTTCACAAGTGACAAGAAGTTTCTTGAACTGAGCCCTGAAGGTGAATGGGTATTTCTTATTAATAGAAGGATGGGGTGGCAAGTCAGTCCAGAAAAGAACAACAAAAAGAAAGTGCAGACTTGGGAAATAGCACAGGTTACTGCAAGTAATTCAGGGTAACTGGAGGCACAGGCTGTGAGGTGGACAGAGGTGAAAGATGGCATCAGGATCAGCCACTGAGGGGTTTTAAGTAGGAGAGTGAACAATCAGGTTTGCCTCTCAAAATTGCTACTGGGGCAGCAAAGCAGAAGATGGGGGTCAGGTGGGGGAGGTAAACCAGCTACCCCCATTTCCTTTTCAGCCAACTTTTGAAAGAACCTTTTCTCGGTTCAACTCAGATTCTGAGACAAACAATCAGGTTATATTTTCCATCAAGAAGGTGTTTTCTGTGCCCCTGTGGAAAGAAATGACACAACAGCCCTCTTTTTAATATTTTCAAAATATCAGAAAGCAAAAAGAACGAAAGCTTGATGATACTGATGTACAGTTTGAGTATCGTTTCTGCTCTGGGTCAACTTCTAAACAAGGTAAAAGGAGCATAGAAACTAAAGCACAAGAGAAGAGAAAAGAGAGATGACACAATTTTGCTAAAAACTGACCAGAATTACATATAGGTAATAGAGCAATGTTTTCTTCTGTTCATACTCAACACTCCCCAGCTCTCCCTCAACATCTACTAATATCATCTCTGTGAGGAAGAGGAAAGCCAGGAATTGGGAAAGGACAATGGGACATGGACTTTTCCAGAGTTAAGCTGATAGAAGCAGACTAATATATATCAAGGTTGGGAGGAAGACAGAAGTTCTTTCAGTACAATGGGCTTCCCTGGTAGCTCAGAGGGTAAACAATCTGCCTGCCATGTGGGAGACCTGGGTTCAATCCCTGGGTCAGGAAAATCCCCTGGAGAAGGGAAAGGCTGCCCTCTCCAGTATTCTTGCCTGGAGAATTCCATGGACAAAGGAGCCTGGCAGGCTACAGTCCATGGGGTTGCAAAGAGTTGGGCAAAGAGTTGGACATGACTGAGCTGAGTGACTAACACTTTTCAGCCTAAAAATAAAGCTATTTTAGCATAACGAAATTTTAAACACATCCTAAGAGTGTGGTTTAAGAATCTGAGAGAAGCATTATACCTGTGTGGATGAGAAATTAGAATGATTTAAAGAAGGTAAAAATGACTTAAAGAAGTTCTGTCTAGCTACTCTGCCATTACATGAGCATCATTCTTAAAATATAACTGCAGGAGCTCCAGTGATTGCATTCATATTTCCAGGAATCTGGATGGAGGAACAGACTAGAGGAACAGGGCAAAGGATATGAGCCCACTGTCCTTTAAGAAGCTTCCTAAATGCCTCCATATTACAATTCCACTTACATCTCATTGACCAGAACTTAGTTGTATTTCCACAGGATAAGCAGATGGATAGGCCTCTAGCAGAAGAGTTCTATTTCACTGTAACAAGACCAGAAGATTAAACATCTCAGTACACAGACAATAAATGTAGTGATGAGAAATTGAGTCATTTCCACCAGATTTCTTCTATTTTAATTAAAAATGAAGTGAAGTTATCTGCTGAGAGTGAAAGGGTAAGAATTAACGACAAGGAAGAAGTTTGAGCAAGCAGAGCGTTCATCCACGACTGGGGTTTTGCAAGATAACTTCAATGGAAGGACCAAGAGTCAAGGGAATTTAGAATATGGGTAATATATTCTGGATAGAAGGAAACTCAAGAAAGGAATGGCTGATGGATAGGCAGAAAGGACAAAGGAGAATTGAAATGAGTAAACTGGAAGGATGGGAGAAGGTGGTCAGAGATGCAGTTGTCTGTAGTTGCTATTTCAGAAAAGCAGAAGTTTCAGGTGATGTTCAGGTCCAGGGTGAAGCTATGGTACCGAAAGACAGAGATAGAGCAGGGCATGGTCACTGAAAGATGAGGAGGTCAAATAATTGAATTGCTAATGGTTAGATAGACCACATAGAAGTAAGGAGTCAGCAAAAAACCAAAAGAGAGTAACTTCAACATCATATTAATAGATATGAACCATAAAGACACAGGAATCCTAATGTAGATTATTGATAGTCTAACCAATAGCTTTCCCTCATCCTTCATCTTTTTCTCTTTTTTTGCTGACAGAGCCTCTGTCCCCCACAGAGGCTACATACATGGGTTTATGATCCATATCCAGCCAACAGGATTAGCAGGAAACATACTGGTGGTAGGGGTGTTACATACTGAATGTTTGTGTTCTCTCAAAATTTGTATGTATAAATTCTAACATCCCCTCCACCACCATCACCATGTATTAGGAAGTGAAGCCTCTTGGAGGTAATTAAGTCAAGAAGGTAGACACTTTCAAATGAGGTTAGTGCTCTTATAAGGAAAAAAAAATGTGATTGAGAGAAATTTTCTCTCAGCCACATAAGGAAATAACAAGATTCAACTGTCTGCAAATCAGGAAGTGATTTCACCAGATACTGAGTCTGCCAGTGCTTTGATCCTGGACTTTCCAGCCTCCAGAATTGTGAGAAATAAATGCTTGTTGTTTACGCCACCCAGTCTATAGTATTCTAACAGTCTGAACCAGCTAAGATGGTGCACTTCTGAGAAAAGAATTTCTCCCTGTTAAGAAACTGTAGATGAGGAGAAACTGCCCTTGGTATCTTTGGATATTGTAGGTAAGCCAAATAACAATATTTAGAACTATCAGGTGCTAATCCTTGGAATTTATACATGTGAGTTTTTATGGGCAAATAGTCTTTGCAGATATGATGAAGGTTAGGACATGAGATGGGGAGATAATCCTGAATTATCCAGGTGGGCCCTAAATGCAATCACATGTGTCCCAAATGTCACTTTTAAGAAAGAGGCAGAAAGGAACTTGATACCGACAGAAGAGAAAGAAAGACACACACAGAAGAAAAGGCAATGTGAAGATGAAGGCAGAGACTGGAGTAATGCAGCCACGAGCCATGGAATAGTGACAGCCACCAGAAGCTGGAAGAGGCAAGGAACAGATTCGCACCTAGAGCATTTGGAGGGAAGATGGCCCTGCCAACACCTTGATTTCAGCTCAGTGATACTGATTTCAGATTTCTGGCCTCCAACAAGTGAGAGAATAAATTATCATAGCTTAAGCCACCAAGTCTGTGACAATTTGTTACAGCCATAGGAAATTCATACTGAAATAGCTGTGAGGGATGTCATATTTGGAGTTATGGCAGCCATCTTGTGACCATGAAGAAACAAGTTAAAGGATAAACATGTGGAAGAAGACAAAGTAGAAATATGGAAAGAGTTGCTGAATTAGCCAGTTATCACTCAAGAATTAGATTTCTTATAATGTGAGATTATGAATTTCCTTTGTAACTCTGTACATCATTAGTACATGAGTCTATCCAAAAGGATGGGGGCAGTTGGGAAGCTGCAGCTGAGTAACGAGGAAGGGACTTGCCCCGCTTTTCAACCCTGAGAATACACATAAAATTCCACATAAAAACGGGGAAAATGAACAGCTCCATTTGAATGGGGAGCAGAACTGATAACTCAGGGTAGAGCCAGAAAATGTCTAGGGAAGAGGTAGGCATAGGGGCATTTGTTAATTACACGGCAGACTTTCTAGAGGACAGTTAAAGTGTTTAGGAAAAAGGGGAGAAGTGGAAAATGTTCTTAGAAAAGGATTATGTGCATCAGTACAGAGCATTATTGTAATAAGATTATATAGAGAGTATAGATAGAGTGGAGAATAGGGAGAGACTCACACTTTGGACGGTGACCAAAGAAAATAGGTATAAAGCTTATCTAGCCCCAGGGCTGCCAAGAAAATGTTTCCACCAATACTGAGGCCAAAGTGCTCTTTAGACTTAAGTGTTCAGAAGGTTTTTCTGTGGAGTTTGTCAAACATTCCCAGGCCCCAGATCCTTACACAGTAGATCTTAGCAGAGCCCAGAAATCTGCATTAATAATGAGCATCCCACGTGATTCAACTGCTATTGATCTAGGACCACACTCTGTCCTGAGCAGTGGCTTTCAAATGTCTCTCACTATAATCTACATGTAGAAATAAATGTAGCATAAGGCACATGCACGTACACACACACAAGGTAGGTGAAACAATCTGGCTTAAAAAAACAGAATTTCTTTTTACATAAAGCTGAAAGCTGGTGTCCCTGGTCAAGTGACTCTTGTGGGTGGCATTCCTTCCAATGATGACTCAGGGACCCTGCTTCACATTGTGGCTTTGACATCTTGTAGCTTCAAGGTGGCCCTGGTGTCATCCACCGGATATACGGAAGGAAGAAAGTGGAGGAACCTATGTGGGCGAGTTCCATGTGCCATAGATCACCCTGGATAAGCTACCACAGCCAGACCTCAGTCACCTGGCTGGTTGTAAGGGAGACTAGGAGAGTGGGTGGAGCTCCCAGTAAGCACTATCAGGCTCTCAACTCTAGACAAGTATTTAACTAAAATCAAAGGCTCACAAAATAATACTTCCTCCTACCACATGCAATGTCCTCTGCTATTTTTCTGTTTTGTTCTATTTCATTCCATTTTCCATTTTCTTTATTTTTAAAAATGCCAGCCTCCACAACTAACATGTTCTACTAAACAATCTACCATTTAAGAAGCATTGTACCGGAGCCTGCCTGCATTTGTCCGAAAGAGGGTGGGTGGCCCCACGATTTGAGGAGCTCTGTTTCCTCTGAATGTACATTCAGGACCCCTCCCCCACCAGTCAGGCACACAGCATGTGTTCAGTGAGGGGTCACTGTTATTGCTCCTATGACTTAGTGGTGAAAAGGAGGGAATACAGAAAAAATATAACAGCTCCTCTTCCCTGAAGTTGTACAATTTTACAATTAAGCATAAAATGGTCTCTTGGGTATTCTGGGTTAAGACTTTAGAACTGAAACGTGTCACTGGTGTAAGATACAGGAGGAAAAAGGGAGGGAGGGAAAGTGTCTATAAATTAAGGGAGGACAGAGAGAATGTTCAGCTTGCTTACTAGGTGGTTGGCTTTCTCCCCACAGTCACATAAGCCACAATTCACAAGTCCACAATGGTAACTTCACCGGGTTTGAAGTGTCAGAAACCCCAGACTGTAGAGGTTTTCCTAGAGGTTTCTTACTCTTTCCAATCTAGACTGACTAGATGATTAGTTCTTGGCTAAATGACCCTCAACTGTATTTCAGAAGCTCCAAGTTAGGAGATGGGGCAGGAAAGTGAGCCTAACTCCAACTCCTCCCCCAGCACCTGCAGTATTCCTGCCCTTCCTGCTGTCTGACTTTGGTTTGACCTGGGAGGAGAAAATGAAGGGAAAAGAGGATTGGGAAAAGGTGGGAAGAATGGGAAATGGAAGGGAGAGAGAGGGTAGAAGAGAGGAGAAGGGGCATTAGGGAAGCCTACTTCAGAGCAATTTTTACTGGCTGAAGAGAAAGCAGAGTAAACTACTCTTCACTTCTTTTCCCACCTTAAGCATGGATTTAGGAAAAAAACAACCAGAGGATGCAGGAAATTTCAGAATTAACGGAGTTTTTTGGCAAATGAGAAATACCTGAGGAAAATGCTAAATGTCATTCAAGCATCATAGAATAAAGACAGCTCATTCTAGACATGTTAATATGAGGGCTGAAAATTAGAAAGAAGCAGCTGTTGGGAAAGTCAGTGAGGGGTGCTAAGCCAGACAAGAGACCTGGAGCAGCTCACAGACCATCCTTTCTCTGGGGTAAATTCAGCCCTCAGAGGGTCTGCAGAGGTGAGACTAGAGTCCAGCTTTCTATTTTTAATTCATAGTGTGGAGATAAGAGTTAAATATAAAGCAGATTAAGACTTCCCTTAAATCTCCTCTACAAAAGAAAAACTGGAATTAATCTACAGGGGACTCTGTGGATGGTTCAGTACCATCATTTTCTAAGAATAAAATTAGAAGCAGAAAACTGTGTCCTTATCCTTTGACATCCAAGAATTATTGCCATCAAAGTACTACAGCCCATGAAATTACTTTCCAGGTTATACTCATTAGATTGAGCATTTTCATTCTGTAGACCTGTGGTTTTAATGGAAAAGAAAAGAAGAAGAAAAAAAACTCCTCACTTCATAAGACAACTGTTCCGATATACTGGCCCATTAATGGGATGCTAATACATGTGGAAATCATTATAAAATCACAAATGCTGAACTGAGAAGCAGATTTCAAACACTGATAGGCCTGGGCTTGTCGTGGAAGTTTGGACCGTGAGAGCGTTGGATTCAGATAAGTGCATTGTAGCCTGTATTCCCTATACCCTGCAGCTAAAGAGGCACTCAATTACAGGCTGTGACTTTGTTTTTTGTTTTTTTTTAACTTTTAATCACATTATATATTACCGATATGGATTAGACATTACACAGGAAGCTAAGCTGGCTGCTAGAGTCTTCCTCAGTGGATGTGTTAAGCAGATAACACAGAGGCAGCAGAACAACAAGATTAAGTGTGAGGGCTCTGGAGCTGGGTTTGAATCTGAGCCCCACCAATGACTCACTGTGTGACCTTGGGCAAGTTGCTTAATCTCTCTGTGCCTGAGTTGCCACTTGTGTAGAGGAAAGATAATAATGGTCCATGCCTCAAGTAAGGATTAATTGAGAAAATGTATGCAAAGAACTAAATCAGTTCCTGGCATTGTGGAGAGCAGTCACCAGCAGCTGGGGTTTATCAGTATCATGGTGCTGGAGATGCAAGAGAAATGAATGTGGAATGGCTGTGCACTCTGGTGGTGTAGTCCAGATTGCTGAGGTATATAGAGCCCTCATGACATCTCAGGCCTTGTCCTGTAAAGGAAGAAAAACCAGTCGACTTTCTCTGATGAATCTGTGTATCTGAAGTCACTGTAATGCACTGGGCCTTGAGTGGCATGTGATGCCTCAGTGTGTGCATTTAGATCAGTCCAGCAAGTCATGGGGGCTTCCCAGGTGGTGCTCGTGGTAAACAACCCACCAGTCAATGCAGGAGACGCAAGAGACTCAGGTTCAATCCCTGGGTCGGAAGATTCCCCTAGAGAAGAAATGGCAACCCACTCCACCATTCTTGCCTGGAGAATCCCATGGACAGAAAAGCCTGGCGGGCTACAATCCGTGGGGTCGCATAGTCAGACACAACTGAAGCGACTCAGCATGCACACACAGCAAGTCATGATGCTTTTCTGAACAAGTCTCTCTGTGTGGTGCTTTCAGAGACACAGAAGAATTATAAGGTAAAACTCTGTCCATGGCATAGATGAAGACTGTGCTTAGTTGCTCAGTTGTGTCTGACTCTTTGTGACCCCATGGACTGTAACCCTCCAGGCTCTTCTGTCCATGGGGATTCCCCAGGCAAGAATATTGGAATGGGTGGCCATGCCCTCTTCCAAGTGATCTTCCCAACACAGGGATTGAACCAGGGTCTCCCACACCGTAGGCGTCTGAGCCACGAGGGAAGCCCATATATAAAGACTAGTTAGAGAGATTCCGTATAACTAGGAAATACAGCAAACTCTTTATGGGAGTTTGAGAAGCCACTGTTTATGTATGAAGAGCAACTTGGATGCAAAGGTGGGTAACCGATCTTTGCTTTCAACTTTGCAATCAGCAGAAGGATAGAGTGAAGACATAAGGCTGAGAGAGTTATGTCTATCAAAGCAGAACAAACTGATTGTTACAGAGTCTCTCAAGAGGAAACGACAAAGATGACACACACTAATGAAATTCTCAAATGTGTTCTATTGCTAATCAGAGAGCAGCACAGCACTAATTCATTTCACAAATACTTATCTATCATTTTCCAGGAACAATTCCTAGTGCTGGGGTTGTGTCACTGACATTCTAATGGACAAAAAGACAATTAACGAAACAGAAAGTCCCAAAGTACATCTGTACACACACACACACAATATGTCAAAGTGTGAGCATTGTACAGAAAATAAAACAGGGTAAAGTGTTGAGGAGTGATGAGGAAAGAGGTGCTTTGTGACAAGTGGCTAACTGTGAGGTAAAGATAACACATGCAAAAGCAATTAGAGAAGGTAAGATGTGGATATAGACTGAAAGCATTGTGGGAAAATTTTGTGGCCTGGGAAGGACATGGTAGAAGGAATGGGGAGCTGGTCCTTCCAGGCCTGGGACAGAGAGAGCAGAGCGTGGCCAGAGGAGAGGCAGGGGCAGCCTGGAGGCATGGGCACCAGCAGGCAGGATGGGTGGGAGCAGATTACCATGGGCCTGATAGGGGGCCACGTGGACTGTAAGATGAAAGTGTCAAGAGCTCCTGAAAACTGCCTGGGGAAACACACAAGCAGATTTAGTTTCACATCAGCTGGTGAATAGGGACTGGAGCCTCAGGACCACATTGGGGCCTGGAGATATCAGAGCACCTTCTCTTTCTCTCATCACTGTATTAAAAGAATCTCAAAAACGCCTCTCTCCATGTGATAGAGAAAAGGCCATCTGCAGCCTCATGTCAGCATCCTCTGTGCTAGTCGTGTGCGGGAGCTGTGTGCTCCCAGCACCAGCTTATGCTGTGTTTCAGGGAAGGCTGAGCAACGCTTCAGCAACTTACCCCAGTGGTGGGGACATTATTCGTGGAGTGATGAACACATAGAGAAGAGGATGTCTCCAAAGGAGAGGAAGCTGGGGCGGGGAAATGTCCATCAACAGGGCTGCACTTCCATGCCTGGGCCTTAGTTTTCCTGCCTCTTCCTTCAAGGACACAGAGACTGTCTTCAGTAGCCTTCCCTGTCCCCCTGAGGTTGCGGCCTCAAATTTCTATGGGTCATGCAATCAAACAAGGATATCATTTAAAAATACATATAAACATGAAAACAACTTTGAATGAGAGTTTAAGGAGGACCATTCATTCACACCTTGAGCTATCTGGGGATATTCAGAGGCCTTTTGTAATAATTATGTCTATGTTTCTGTGGGTTGAGTTGGCTGAAATCCTAAAGGGGACAAAATAGTCTGTATGAAGTAAATATAATTCCTTAATGTAAAATCAAAAGGTCAGGTATCAGGTGAGTTTGCCTTACTTGCAGACTTGAAGGAGGCAGTTTAATTCAGGGTATGTGTAAAATATGTTATTCTTTTTTTTTTTTTTTTGTAATTAGATCAGCCTAAAAGTCAGTATTTTTGACATACAGACTCTCTCCAATGACTAGCTCCCTAGAAAGCCCATAACTTTCCTCACACTGACCTATTTTGCTTCAATAACCAGCACATTCTATGTCCCATTGATATAAAACTGCCATTCAGAAGTCTGTTAATTCACTTACTGTGTTTAACAAATATACTGGGCACCCAATATGCGCTAAGTACAATGCCAGGTGCTAGGGATTCAGAGGAGGACGAGACAGGTAAGACATCGCCCTCCTACGTGGCAGGTACAAGCCACAGTTCTTCGGCCTTCTTAGATGGGCTTCTTTAAACTCCAGCTGAGAAATTCTGCCTTTAAGAGCTGTGTTGTCATTAGTTCTCTTTTAGGCACTGCGTCCTATTTCAGCAATCAAGTTATTAATCACAGAGCAGGGAAATATTCCATGATTCATATCTTCAGAATGTTATAAAACATTTATAAAATCAGACTATAAGGTGAATATTGTGAATAAGCAAAAGCAGCTTTGAAATTCCCTGTAAGACGGTACCAAGCGGGAAACCAACACACGCTCAGCCAGTCAGTTCAGTCATTCAGTTGTATCTGACTCTTTGCCACCCCGTGAACTGCAGCACGCCAGGCCTCCCTGTCTATCACCAACTCCCAGAGCTTGCTCAAACTCACATCCATCGAGTCGGTGATGCCATTCAACCATCTCATCCTCTGTCGCCTCCCAACACATGCTATATCTGAGTAAATCTAACTTAGTGTTTTCTCTGACTTTGGTTAGGCACTAAAGTAAATGGTTGACTTTCATTTAGGGGCAATATTGTTGATAAAAACAACATATCTTTAAAACACCAGAATTGCATCCAGCATCTGGTAACCAGGGACTGACTGACAGAACAGCATATCAGTTTGTAGACTGTTTTGAAATAGTAATGAATGAGTTCTATTTGCTTCTAATGATTCTAATGGCAATACAACTCTCAATCATCAAGTCAAAGGCATCCAGGGCATCAGAAGTCTGAAAGCAGCCTCATCCCCTGCCCCTCAGTCCATGTACTCCACTATTAGGGGAGAAAAACTGAGGGTTCCTTCATCCACGAGGAGGATGAAGACATGCTGAGGGGGCCATTGGACCTAAAGAGGCCTGGGTTAGATCAAGGGGAATGTGCAGGATGTGAACTTGGAGCCTGGACTGCCAACCATCAGCAGTAAGATGCTGTTACAAAGTCCACAAACTAAAGAGGAGAAGTCACGTCTCAGTTGAGGTCAGCAAAGACCAGAGAATACTTGGATAAGACCTGTAACTTGGGTCTTCCCTGAGTAGAAGGATGGTGAAGTGAAGAATCCTACTGGTGTCCAAGTATGTGACCAAAGAGACTATAAAACTTAGAAGTGATTGAGTTATTTTTAAATAACAAAGTTTACATTGCCTACCAAAAATGAGGGCTTGAGACCTAAGTTGTGTTCAGTTATAGAAAAAACAAAGTCACATTTCTATGTATATAAATGGTCTGCACATTGCAAGTCAGCTACTCCTGTCTCACAGATCAGTCTCTCTAACACAACCTCAGTAAGTGGAATGTCAGAAAGAATCACCAGTACAATTTAAATGGTTGCTCCTGTGTGTTGAGAGAAATACATACTGAGTTTTCATAAATTAAATGCATGAGGACTCCATCTCCCCATGCTCTTTGTTCCCCATTCCAAAGTCTCTCATAACAGTAGACTCAAAGAACACAATAGTCTGCTTGGATACACAACATCATAGTGTATATCCACCGATACTCACATCCAATCTCACCAAGCACAGGAGAAATGGGAAATTTCATTTATTTATGCTTAACATCCTTCTGGGTTTCAATGAGACTAAATTCTTCTATCACTTAGAATCTAGGCATTTCTTACTTGAAAAGCTAGTCTAGGACTTCACTGGTGGTCCAGTGGCTGGGACTCCACACTCCCAATGCAAGGGACCCAGGGTTCAACCCCTAGTCAGGGAACTAGATACGACAAGGCGCAGCTAAGAGTTCACATACTACAACTAAAGCTCCTACATGCTGCAACTAAGACCCGGCACAGCCAAATGACTGAGTGATTAAATGAATAAATAAGTAAATGAATATTTTTTAAAATTAAAAAATAAAGGCTACTCTAGAATTATATCCCATTCTATCTTATCATCCGTTATTAAATAGGGCCTAGATATCCTGTAAACGGGCTTCCCAGGTGGTACAGTGGTAAAGAAGCCACCTGCCAACACAGGAGACATAAGAGACTCAGGGTTCAATCCCCGGGTTGGGAAGATTCCCTGGAGGAGGAATAGCACCCAACTCCAATACTCTTGCCTGGAAAATCCCACAGACAGAGGAGCCTGGCAGGCTATAGTTCATGGGGTCGCAAAGAGTCGGACACAACTTAGCAACTAACAACAATACTTCTTTTTTTTTTTTTTTTTTTTTTTTTTTTTTTTTTTCAACAATACTTCTAAGCTAGACTGGTCAACAGGAACTGAGGCAGGTTATATATCCATATGAATTAAGAACAGTCATATATTCTTAATATGAATTGATAGAACATATGGAAATTTAGTCAGATAATGTGATATTGAAACATACCCAATGCTGAAATCCTAGGATTTCTAGGCTAAACAGCCAGCATAATTACAGTTAGCATCTTTAGGGATAAAAGAACATTGATTCTGTTATGGGAAATAGCATCATCTTTTGCCATCCTTGATTCAGTTCTCCAAAATGCTACTTTTAAGAAGCCCCAGCTATAAAGGTGGGTTGGACCTGGTGTTGGGATGATGGAAACAGATTTTTCTTCTACCTTGTTGAAAAGAACTATTCAGTCAGGTAGGATAGGAGACTAAAACCGTTAGTGCTGCCCAGGGCAGAGCTGAGTAAGACAATTAAAATGTAGAAACTGAGAACAAATCTATTATAAACATGCAATTAGCTTTGGAGATCAGTGTCTCGGAGCCATCTTTACAGCATAGAGGCAGCTTCTCCTGGTGACCAGGACATAGCTGCACAGCTCCTCAGGCCTTGAAGGCCTGAGGAGAGACAATGAGCAGAGGCAAGGATGTCTGTGGAGATCCCAGCGCCCAGCAAGCATATCTCTGTTCTCATGTGCTGGCAGGCTGCCCAGAAGGCATCAGCCCAGCTGTTGGATCTGGTGGCAGTCTGTTTAACTCCACCATATGGGGAGCAAAATCCTAGCTCTCCAGTCAGTGAGGCATTTTCCAGGCAAAAGCTCTAATAAGCATCTGGTTCAGTGGTCACTGCGAAGCAGGAAGGGCTGAAGGAATGACAGGCAGATACATCTACCTTCTCAAGGAGGAAAGTTAGTTTGGATGTTTTATGGCTAGTGACACTATGATAGCTGAAACTGGCGTCATAGCTATTAGCTAAGAATCTCTAAATCATATATATTATAAAATTCTAGAGCTGAAGGAGACTTCAGAGATTGTCCAGTTTTTGGAAAAAATTAGAAGCTAAGGGTTTAAGAGACTTATCAAAATTACACAGGTATTTCACAGTAAAACCATGACAAAACCCCAAATGGTCTGACTGCTAATTCAGGGATCTTTTCATTATACCAAATAGCTTTTTGAAATAAATAAGCCATCTCTCCCTTGTTACTGTCCAGTCATCGTCACTCCCTTCCCCTAAGTATCTAAAAAGGGTCTTTCTAAGTGTAAATATCTGGAAAACTTTTGCAAGTTTTATTTAGAAAGCATTTGCTTGCTACCAACATCCTTTTAACATTCTGTGACATTTTCCTAAATATATTTATTTTTCTAGCTGCAGAGATAAAAATGATAATGATTTGAAAGTTAGAGAAATGGAAAAAAAAAAAAGCTTTAGTAATTCTTAGCCTTTAGAGTCAGCCACAAATAAGTTAATGTAATCCTTCCAGATCTTTACATATATAATATATAGATATATACACAATTTATAATATATATTTTATAATTATATAAATATATATTACAAATATATACACAAATATGTATAAAATGTGATATGGTATATAATATGTGAGTTGTTGACAATTAAATGCAACAGGACAGGCAGAATGAACCACATTATAAAGCTTTTGTTATCTGAGGAAAAGCATACTATTCATACTTAGTGTAGAGGAGATGAGTTACTGAACATCTGAAGAGTGATATTTCTTATCCGGAGAATATATAGCCAGGCCTTTGACCATAAAGTCTAGACCGTCTTCACCAAAACTCTCTTGTGCCCTCACTCCTCACTATCCTACTGGTAACATATTTTATGTTTCTCAAGCCCAAGGAAGAGAATCTAAACCCAGATCAAGGCTGCCTATTTGGAGAGCAAGAAGGCAGAAGAACCCAACCTTTGGGAGAGGGAGGAGGGAGCACTGGCTTCCAGAAGACAGTAGGCTGAGCCTTTCTAAACTGCTAAGTTCCAAGAGCTGTTAGCAACTACAGCAGTGATGGAGGTGTGTGCCTAGGCAGGCCGGGCACTTGGCATCCTGAGAGGGAGGCTCAGTAAAGATACCAGTGCCCAAGCATGGGCATGGAGAACGAGATGTTGCCAGAGGAGTTGCCTGCCCACAAGTACATTCCGTGGGCAGGAAGACCAAGCTCTCAAAGAGAAACTCCACTGACTGATAACCAGGGACTTCATCCCCGTTTATCTTTGACCACTAGGGCCCAAAAGAGCTCTTTTATGATCCCAAATGAGTGAATGGGGCTCCCTTCAAAATGACTGGGAACAGACTCCCTAACAATCATGATGGAAGGGACCAAGTCTCATTGAAACAGAACTGGAAAAAGAATGATATGTTAACACTCTTTTACCTTTGAGCTGTGGAGCAAATCAAACATGTAACACATATATGATATGATTTCATGTGATATTATTTACCTATCAGGATACCCAAGGATGAAAAAAATTATTTCACTCTATTTGCACACCTACCTTATATTAAATATAAAGATTTAGCCAAGAGAGATTACTTAAAAATTTTAAAAACCAAAATCTCAAAAGAAATTTTATGAAACTATATGTATAAGCTAGGGATCTGAGAGACTTTCCTACAGTTTATATCAAAAAAATACAGAAGTGATACAAGGAAAGATAGCTATGTTTCATATATAAAAATATTTAAAATTTTGTTTTAAAAAAGGCATACAATTGATAAAGTTAAAAAGAAAATGCTAGGTTAGGGGAAAATTGGCATGGATATGTCTGATAAGGGGCTAATCTCAGTAAAATGCAAAAACTCCCATAAATTAGTAAGAAAAAGATAAGAAATTGTAACAGACATAAGAGCAAATAATATGAATAGAAAACTCACAGATGAGCAAATGCAAATGATGATGAAATCCATAAAAAAGATGCTTTATTTCACTAGTTGCCAGGGAAATATAAATTTAAAAAACAATGATATATTCCTCCTCACTCATTAAATAGGCATTTTTTTGGAAAGGGATACTCGAACACATTGGTAAAATTTAAATACACACAGATATTCTCTAACCCAGAAATCCCACTTCTAGTAAATCAACACCAGCAAAATCTGAACTCTCTCTTTGATGGCAAAGGAGTAAAGAAAGATTCCTTAAACAACACACAGGAAAAAACATGAAACAAAAAGGAAAATATTGATAAATTGTCTATGTTAATGTTTACTTCTACATGCCAAAGGATGTCTTAAACACATTTAAAATAAAAGTCTTAAACTGGCAGAAGATGGCTGACATTCATATAATGATCAAAGATTAATGTCAAGAAATACTTGTTTTATGTGGAAAGTGAAAGTGTTAGTCACTCAGCTGTGTCCCACTCTTTGCGACCCCATGGACAGTATATACCCCACCAGGCTCCTCTGCCCATGGAATTCTCCAGGCAAGAATACTGGAGTGGGTAGCCCATTCCTTTCTCTGGGGGATCCTCTTGACCTAGGGATAGAACCCAGGTCTCCCGCACCGTAGGCAGATTCTTTACAGTCTGAGCCACCAGGGAAGCTTGTCTTACATATATATGTAACTGCCAGTATTCAATAATTTTGACTTATAAAAATGGCAACTTCCTGTGATTCAACCTAATACAAAGAATTCTTCCAAATAAATTTTAAAAAGACCATCAACCTAAGAGAAAAAAAAATGGACAAAGGATATGAATTCACAAATGAGGAAAACTAAATGGCCAATAAATGTTTGAAAACATGCTTAAATCACCAGAAATATGGGAAATAAAAATTATGATGAAGGGTTTCCCTGATGCCTCAGTGGTAAAGAATCCACCTGCCAATGCAGGAGATCGGGGTTCAATTCCTGATCCGCGAAGATCCCACATGCTGTGAAGCAACAAAGGCAGTGCGCCAGAACTACTGAGCCTGTGCTCTGGAGCCCAGGAGCCACAACTACTAAACCCACACACCCTAGAGTCCGTGCTCCACAACAAGAGAAGCCACCACAACGAGAAACCTGTTCACCACAACTAGAGAGCAGCCCCTGTTTTCCGCAACAGGAGAAAGCCTATATGCAGCAACCAAGACCCAGCACAGCCAAAACTAAATAAAGCTATAAAAAAGAGAAAATACAATGAGATACCTTCCACATGACAAGGTTGATAAAGATTAACAAGCACTGGTAAAAATATGGGGAAATAAGAATTCTTACACATTATAGGAGTGTAAATTATTACAAATTTGGCAATATCATTGTGAAGTTGATAAGTACAGTCAGTATCTGACCCACCAACTTCACAGCCAGATTTACATATAACTGTACACACACACACACACACACACACACACACACACACACACCCCTTATAACTACACCTCAAGGAGATATGGATAAGGAAGATTAATAGACCATGGTTTAAAACAGTAAATAATTGGAACTAATATAAGTAGCATTGCATCTTATAAGTGATTATCAGAGAAGTAAACTGGTAGATTCAATCCATCAAAATTAAAAAATGTGCTCTAGGACTTCCCTGGTGGTGCAGTGGATAAGAATCTGCCTGCTGATGCAGGAGACATAGATTCAATCCTTGGTCCAGGAGGATCCCACATGCCGTGGAGCAACTAAGCCAGTGCACCACAATGCGAGCCTGCGCTCTACAGCTCACGAGCCACAACTACCAAGCCTGTGTGTTGCAAATACTGAGGCTGTGTGCCGCAATTACTGAAGCCCACGTGCCTAAAGCCTGTGTTCCAAACAAGAGAAGCCCATGCACCTCAATGAACAGTATTCCCTACTCACTGCAACTAAAGAAAGCCTGTGCAAAGCAACAAAGACCCAGAGCAGCCCCTCCAAAAATTAAATAAATAGAATAAAAGAATTTTCTCTACATGTGTTAATGTGGATAGGTCTTAAAAGATACAATGTTGAATAAAAAAATTGAAAAAAAAAATTGCAGGATACCTGGAGTATCCCCTTCATGGATCACTACCTTGTCACAGCCAAGGGGCTTGTGTAACTCAGTGAAGCCATGAGCCAAGCCATGCAGGGCTACCCAAGATGGTCAGGTCACAGTGGAGAGTTCTGACAAAATGTGGTCCACTGGAGGAGGAAATGGCAAACCATTTCAGTATTCTTGGGGTGAGAACCCCATGAACAGTATAAAAAGGCAAAAAGATATGAGACCAGAAAATGAACCCCCCCAGGTCAGATGGTGTCCAATATGCTACTGGGAAAGAGCAGAGGGCAATTACTAATAGCTCCAGAAAGAGTGAAGAGGCTAAGTCAAAGCAGAAATAACACCCAGTTGTGGATGTGTTCAGTGGTGAAAGTAAAGTCTGATACTGTAAAGAACAATACTGCATAGGAACCTGGAATGTTAGATCCATGAATCAGGTAAATTGGATGTGGTCAAGCAGGAAATGACAAGGATGAACATCTACATCTTAGGAATCAGTGAACTAAAATGGATGGGAAAGGGTGAGTTTAATTCAGATGACCATTATATCTACTACTTTAGGCAAGAATCCCATAGAAGAAATGGAGTACCCCTCATAGTCAACAAGAGTCCAAAATGCAGTACTTAGGTGCAACCTCAAAAATGACAGGATGATCTCAGTTCATTTCTAAGGCAAAACATTCAACACCACAGTAATCCAAGTCTATGCCTCAACCACTGATGCCGAAGAAGCTGAAGTTGATGAGTTCTATGAAGACCTAAAAGACCTTCTAGAATACTAAAAAAAAAAAAAAAAAGATGTCCTTTTCATCATAGGGGATTGAGATGCACGAGTAGGAAGTCAAGAGACACCCAGAATAACAGGCAAGCTTGGCCTTGGAGTACAAAATGAAGCAGGGCAAAGGCTAACAGTTTTGCAAAGAGAACACACTGGTCATAGCAAACACCCTTTTCCAACAACATAAGAGGTGACTTTACACATGGACACCACCAAATGGTCAATACCAAAATCAGATTGATTACATTCTTTGCAGCTGAAGAAGAAGAACCTCAATACAGTCAGGAAACACAAGACCCGGAGCTTAGTGTGGCTCAGAACATCCGTTCCTTATAACATAACTCAGGTTTAAACTAAAGAAAGTGGGGAAAAACACTAGACCATTCAGGTATGACCTAAATCAAATCCCTGATGATTATACAGTAGAAGTGACAAATAGATTCAAGGGATTAGATTTGATAGACAGACTGCTTGAAAAACTATGGGCAGAGGTTCATAACATTTTACAGGAGGCAGTGACCAAACCGTCCCAAATAAAAAGAAATGCAAGACGGTAAAGTGGTTTGTCTGAGGAGACTTTACAAATAGCTGAGCAAAGAAGCGAAGCAAAAGCAAGAGAGAAAGGGAAAGATATACACAACTGAATACAGAGTTCTAAAGAACAGTAAGAAGAGATAAGAAGACCTTCTTCAATGAACGATGCAAAGAAATAGACGAAAACAACAGAATGGGAAAGACTATCTCATCAAGAAAATTGGAGATATCAAGGGAACATTTTATTCAAGGATGGGCAGGATGAAGGACAGAAACAGTAAAGCCTTACCAGAGGTAGAAAAGATTACGAAGAGGTGGCAAGAATACACAGAAGAACTGTACAGAAAAGGTCTTGATGACCCAGATAAACACAATGGTGTAGTCACTCACCTATAGCCAGACATCCTAGAGTGTGAAGTCAGGTGGACCTTAGGAAGCATTACCACCAATAAAGCTAGTGGAAGAGATGGAATTTCAGCTGAGCTATTTAAAATACTAAAACACGATGGTGTTAAAGTGCTGCACTCAATATGTCAGTAAATTTGGGAAACCCAGCAGTGGCCACAGGACTGGAAAAAGTCAATTTTCATCCCAATTCCAAAGGACGGCAGTGCTAAAGAACGGTCAAACTACCGGACAATTGGGCTCACTTCCCATGCTAGTAAAGCGTGAAAGTCGCTTAGTCATGTCCTACTGCAGGTGGATTCCTTACTATCTGAACCACCAGGGGAGCACCCCCACCCCCATGCTAGTAAGGTTATGCTCAAAATCCTTTTAAGCTAGGCTTCAGCAGTACTTGAATCAACAACTTCCAGATGTACAAGCTGGATTTAGAAAAGGCAAAAGAACCAGAGATCAAATTGCTAACACTCGTTGGATCACAGAGAAAGCAAGGGAATTCCTGAAAAACATCTACTTCTGTTTCATTGACTACATGAAAGCCGTTGACTGGGTGGATCACAACAAATGTGGAAAATTCTTCAAGATATGGGAATACCAGACCATCTTACCTGTCTTCTGAGAAGTCTGTATGTGGTTCAAGAAGCAAAATAGTTAGAACCTTACATGTTGCAACTGACTGCCTCAAAATTGGGAAAGGAGCACGGCAGTGCTGTATATTGCCACCCTGTTTATTTAACTTACATGCAAAGTACATCATGTGAAATGTCAGGCTGGATGAGTTACAAGCAGGAATCAAGATTGCTGAGAGAAATATCAACAAACTCAGATATGCAGATGATACCATTCTAATGGCAGAAAGCAAAGAGGAACTAAAGAGCCTCTTGAGGAGGGTGAAGGAGAAAAATGAAAAAGCTGGCTTGAAACTCAACATTAAGAAAACTAAGATCATGGCACCCAGTCCTACCACTCCATTGCAAATAAAGGGGAAAAAGTGGAAGCAGTGACAGATCTCCAAAATCACTGAGGATGGTGACTGCAGTCATGAAATTAGAAGACGGTTGCTTCTTGGAAGGAAGGCTATGACAAATCTAGACAGCATATTAAAAAGCAGAGACATCACTTTGCCGACAAAAGGTCCATATAGTCAAAGCTATGGTTTTACCAGTAGTCATGTACAGATGTGAGAGCTGGACAATAAGGAAGATTTAATGCCAAAAAAATTGATGCTTTTGAATTGTAGTGTTGGAGAAGACTCTTGAGAGTCTCTTGGACAGCAAGGAGATCAAATCAGTCAATCCTAAGGGAAATCAACCCTAAATACTCACTGGAAGAACTGATGCTGAAGCTCCAATCCTTTGGCTTCCTGATGTGAAGAGCTGACTCACTGGAAAAGACCCTGATGCAAGGAAAGATCGAAGGCAAAAGAAGAAGGTGGCAGAGGATTAGATGGTTGGATGGCATCACCAACTTGATGGACATGAACTTGAGCGAACTCCAGGAGATGGTTAGGGACAGGGAGGCCTGGCATGCTGCAGTCCATGGGGTCACAAAGAACTGAATACGACTTAGTGACTAAACAACAACAACACCTGGAGTATGAGCCTAGTTATATAAATTTTTAAATTGAGAGAACTGTGTATACATAGTAAAACATGGAGGTGAACAATACATAGCTGATTTAAAGTAGTTATAAGGGAAGGGAAAGAAATAGAATGGAAGAGGAATATAAAGAGATCCTTTAGAGAACAAACTTGTGGTTACTAGAGGAAGGGTGGGGGGAGGGATAGTTAAGGAGTCTGGGATGGACACGTACACACTGCTATATTTAAAATGGGTAACTGACAAGGACCTACTGTATGAAAGTAAAAGTCGCTCAGTTGTGTCCCACTCTTGCAACCCCATGGACTATACAGTCCATGGAATTCTCCAAGCCAGAATACTGGAGTGGGTAGCCATTCCCTTCTCCAGGGGATCTTCTCAACCCAGGGATCGAACCCAGGTCTCCCGCATTGCAGGCAGATTCTTTACCAGCTGAGTCACCAGGAAGACCTAATGTATATAGCACAGTAGAAATGGGACTGTACTCAATGTTATGTGCCAGCCTGGATGGGAGGGGAGTTTGGGGGAGAATGGATACATGTATACATATGGCTGAGTTCTTGCGATGTTCATCTGAAACTATCACAGCTCTGTTAACTGGCTATAACCCAATATATAATAAAAAGTTTTTAAAAAAGAGGTCTTTATAATTCTACTATTTTTTTAAAACCTGAAGTAAATATTCAAAATGTTAATAAACATTTTAAAAACAATGTTGAGTGCTCCAGTGTTTTTGTATTATCACCCATTTCTTTCTGTATATTAGAAATATTTATAACATTAAAAAGTGAATAAACGTTTGATGTATAAGCTTCCATGAACAATGAAGTTTGTTGCAGCATTGTTCTTAGAAGTAGGACCAACACTGGTGACCACCGATAGAACAGTAGCTGAAGAAATCACTGTACATTCATATCATGTTCTTCCCTCATCTGTGGATTACAACAGACAGAATCAAGCTTTTGTTTAACTATTAAAAATAATGTGACATTAATTTAGTATCTCTCATTGTTGAAGTAATGAAAAATGGGGTCCTATGATAAATAGTATTCCAAAACTGGTCGTGTAATATTTCATCATATACAAGCAGGTGACATCATAGGTGAAGGCTTGCCCACTTGCCTCATCCTGTTTATTAATTGTACATTTTCTTCCCTCTGCCCTTTCTATGTCTTTGGAGTGTACAGTTGGAGAGTCATTTACCAACTTCCAATTTTTCTGTGGTTACAGCTGGAACCTCCAGGTCACATCATTTTGCAGGAGAATAAATTATGACACCAGGGTCTTTGGTTTGATTTCTAATTAAACAGAAAGGCCCTTAATAACTAACTCATTAATTTATGGGGGTGCCAAATGTCAGAAAGCACTTTGGGATTTCAGAGTTCTTCTTCCCTATCACCAAGGGAAGAGTCACTCCATCAACTTGTTACCTCTATGCCCACAGCCCCTTTCTCCAAGAGTTCAGTTAACCTCTTGTCACCATACTCCTGTACTCCTAGGTGATGCCAGGCAGGAGATTAAGATACAGACATTCTTAAAGCATTTCTGCTGAGAATCCAGGGCACTGCAGAAATAGTAGATAGTGTGTGTAGAAAAAGACTAATAATAGATAATGGCTAACAAGGGGTCCTGCATCTCTAGGAACCTCTGTGCTATCTCCATGAAGTCAGTTCTCTACAAATACAGCCCATGGAGACTGTTGCTTTATCACAGAGGGCTATACCATCATTTGAAGGATTCAGTAACATTCACATAGTTCCTTAAAGACATACGGCTCTCTCTCAACTCTTCACTTGGCTGATATTTTAAGAGCTACTTCTATACTCTGGATATGTAGTCCACTGATGTCCTACAGCTGTGAAAGGATCACTCACATACCATGCCAAGGCCTTCCAAAGCTCTTGTCATCCAGAAATAAAATTCCATTTCTTAGGAGGAAAATGAAAGTTGGGTTTTTTGTTTTTTTTTTTTTAATAATGCTGAGTTTCTTCTCACTATAGTAGATTGGATCAAAATCTCACAAAGGAGCACAGAGACAAAGGGAAGTGATCTGAGGCTTCCTGGTGAAAGGAGGTCACGTTTTTCTCCTTTTCTCCTCTTCCCTGTCAACACCTCTGCAGGAAGTGTGCCTTCAGAAAGGCAACTGCACACACGGGCTTCTCCAGCCTGGGAAACAGGACTCAGATTGATAACTACCACCAGCACACTGGCCATTTGCAAACGGTTCCCATGTGAATGTTTAAAAGCTTTTTTTTTTTTTTTGGACCAATTGAGGACAAAGGAAATGCCCGTTTCTGTGTTGGATGAAAACAAGTTAGTGACTTTAACTGCTTCCCCTTCAGTGGCTAGCTGATTTCCAAGATCTTCTTTACGGGAATGGTTCGGATGCCAGGGCATTTTTCCTGTGATGCTGACACAGACAGACAGTAGAGTACTAGAGTCACGCTAGGGGTAGCTGGGGGGCATGGACTTTGCACAGAGACCTGTACAACCCACAATCCAGTTCCCAGAGACAGAAAAACATTAGATGTCAAATGTGGCATATTAAAGAAGAAAGTGATTTTGTTTTAGATTATGTCTAATACATAGCACTAATGCCCACCCAAACATTAAAATCAACCCTCAAATGGAATGCATTTGCTGTTTTTTAAGATGCATTTTTAAACCTCCACCCTGTAATACCTCTGGCCTTTTATACAGCCCATAAGCCAAGACTATATGTTCTTCTCATCAGGATTCACTTGAGATGGCCTGTAACCTTTCTGGTGAGGAAGCACGACTTCTTTTTCTCAGGCTTTTAGATAACTCTCCTAAAAGATCACAGTGATGGGTCTGGTCTGGGACTGGGGAGCGTTGTCCACAAAGGATGAAGAAAGTGGATGTTCGGGCACTTGCACATTCCAGGTTAAAATGCCCCTGTGACAGGAGCTGAGACTTTTGTGAATTAGATTTTCACTTCAGGATCACCTTATAGCCTAGAATCCCACAGGGCCTTCGTGTTTTTATTAGTTTGCTTCTCCCTCAAATTCTCTTAGGAGCTTAAAACACATCAGTGTTTTCTGATAGACCTGTTTTACATCCTACTTGATTGTACTTGGAGAGTTATGGAAAGCCAGGGGTTAGGGGCCTGAAGATGGGGAGGAAGGGTCAAGATTCCCTGGAGGTCATTCTCATGGCTGCTGTAGGGACTTTATCTGCACATCACCGTTCTCAGGGCTACCTCCATTTCTTACAGTCCTTGTGCTTTCCCACTATTCATAACAATGGCACTATTTAGGCATTGGCCACTTTTGCTAGCCTTGATGTAACTAACTCATAACTCAACTGCCCAGACTGATATAAATTTGTCATTTTCTTTATTCAGCAATTTTGTGTGGGGGTGGAGGAAAAAGGATCCTCTCTAGAAAGTGAACAGACTATTACCATTGATGTCCCTGGCACACCCTGGCATTACTTGTTTACAGATAAGTACAAACTGAATTTCCAACAATAAAAAGTATTTAAGCAGCTTATTCTGAACTTGAACAACAAAAGTTAATTGCATACTCTTGAACTTCTTCTTCCCAATTCCTCTAATTTATCTAAACTTTGTAGAGAAATTCGATACTATGATGTGTTCTGCTAGAAAGCTTTAGTGCTCCAGACCTTCAGGAGTACTTTTAAAAATTAAATTAAGTCAGCATACTTCATTCCATTATTCTTAGACTCCCCAACCAGGAGGGTGGTGGTGGGGAGCCTGGTATGGGGTCCTCAAAACACAAGAAACCAATGGAAACTGTCCTGTTGATTAAAACAGGCAGAGATACCTGAGACTTCTTTTAAACATTGTATTGAAATCATGGTATCAGCTTCACATGACTTTAAATAATTTTAAATATTTACCTTTAAAAAAAAAATAAAACTAGCAGTAAAAATCTACTACGTGGTTTTCCTCTAATTATACTCCCACTCCTCTATTGTCTTTTTTATTATTATTTCTTTGGCTGTTCCACATCGTAGTTACAGCAGTTTTTGTCTAGCCATCAAAGAAACATGTGGTCTTGCATTATTGCTTTTTGTTGACTGCTGCTCTCACGTGGCCTAATTGGGAACAGTATGTGTTGGAATTAATCATTTGGTTTTCCTGAAGGAGCTCATAATAGAGGACTCCCTTCCAATCCCACCATATATACAACATCACCTTCTTTGGATGAAGACCCGCCTTTGGTATGGCTGGTAGTGGTTCACTTCGCTTGCCCCATAATCTCTTCTATTCCACATTATTATAAAGTGTCCACTTTACAATTTGGTTTCAAAACAGAACATCTTACCATCCAGAAGGTACACCCCCACCCCACCCCCACCACCAAACTTACATGGAACCTAAACATCACAGCAATTAACATAACTAAGCTGTTGCAAATGATTTTCAATGCTTGGATATTTTCAGTATGTCAGCTATCTCCCCTGTCATATGACGTTGATTGTTCTCAATGTCTCAATTTGATCACTATTAACTTTATTGGTCTACCAGACCAAGCATCATCCAGCAAGAAATCTCCAGCACAAAACTCTGCAAACTACTTTTGACACGTCTGATCAGTCATGGCACTTTCTCCATTCACTGCACAAATCTTTGTGTTTCAGCTGTGTTTTGACCTTTCTTGAAATAATAAAGCATAATATGCTGAAAACGTTGCTTTTTTTCTTTCACTTTCAACATTAAAATGGCTACACACAAATTCATCAATTTCAATGTCTTTTAAAAGTGCACACTGATATGACAGCTGCCACAATACAATCTAAAAAAATTTTTTGAATGAAGTTAAAGACAATTAAGTGCTATTGGAGCCATCTTACAAAAAAAAATGAATGAACCTTTTGGCCAAGATATATAACACACAAGGTTTTTGTGAAGATTAAATGAGATTTCAAAGAAAGTGTTTCTCAGAGTGCTACAGGCATTACAATCAAAGGAGTAGATAAGCATGGGCTGCCCATGTAACTAACATTGGGAAGGTATTTGGAGTCAAGCATCCTAGAGCATACTAAGAATTAAACATTAAACTTTAGATACTCTTTGAAATTAGCACTAGTATCATTGCTAAATATTTAATTCTTACTGTTCTCTAGGGGACCAAACTCTGGAGCACATTGATTTGGATATTCACTGATTACTTGAATCCCAAACTAAAGTACATATATAATAAAAATATCTCATATGAACTATTATGTATATTATGGGTAGTAGTGGTTACACAAGTATACATGTATTTAAGTTCATAGAACTACATACAAACATTTAAAAAGTAAAGTTCACTATGTGATAAGTAAAAATAAATATTTTAAAAAATGATTTATTCAGCTGTGCAGGGTCTTAGCTGCAGTATACAGGCTCTTCGATCTTTGTTCTGGCATGCAGGATCTTTAGTTGTGGTATGTAAACTCCCAGCTGTGACATGTGGGATCTACTTCCCCAACTAGGGATTGGATCCAGGCCCCCAGTATCGGGAGCTCAAAGTCTTAGCCGCTGGACCACCAGGGAAATCCCAAGTGTGATGATTTTTAATAAAACAAAAATTTTAACCCAATGGTAAAAGAAAAAAAAAAAACAACCAAAAAAAAAAAAAAACAAAAAACCCTCATAAACATAACAGAACAGTCACTCTATGAAAGGTACTTAAGAGACTACACTTTCTCAATAACATGGATACCAGGTTCAAACTGGCCCAGAGGAGAGGCTGTCAGCCAGCCTCACTCCTCTGGAAATGATGCAGACTTACTACACTGAGGGTTTTGTGTATGGAGGATGCTTTCTGACCTGAATTTTTCCTGCTACAAAGGGTCTATGATTGATAAAACAAACACAACCAAAACATTAGAATCCATGGAAATTTATCAAAATTGCCTAACTACTGCTCCCAACAATTCTTTGTGCTAAGTCACTTCAGTTGTGTTCGACTCTTTGCAACCCTATGGACTGTAGTCTGCCAGGCTCCTCGGTCCATGGGATTCTCCAGCAAGAACACTGGAGACAGTGGCCATGCTCTCCCGCAGGGGATCTTACCAACCCAGGAATTGATCCTGCATCTCTTACGTCTCTTGCATTGGCAGATGGGTTCTTTACCACTAATGCCACCTGGGAAGTCCCAAATTCTTTAACTCTTTTCAAACAATATCTTATAATCTTTGTGTTTACTTCTTAGAACCCTTGGTCTTCAATTCAACTTTGAGCTTTGCACTGTCCCTACTTAATGCATAAAGAATATTTTGGAATTTTAATAGAGTCATAAGGTGTCAAACTCACGAGATTAGTTCTTCTGAATCAAGAAGCAATAGATAATTTGAACAGACCAATCACTAGAAGTAAAGTAGAATTCATAATTTTAAAAACTCCCTGCAAACAAAAGTCCAGAACCAGATGACTTCACTGGGGAATTCTACCAAACACAAAGCAGAATTTATATAAACTCTTCTCCACTCTTTCAAAAGATTGAAGAGGAGGGAACACTCCAGAAGTCATTCTATGAAGCCTCCATCATCCTGATACCAAAACCAGACTAATGAAAAAGAAAATTACAGGCAAATTTCTTTGATGAATATAGATGCAAAAATTCTCAACAAATTATTGGCAAACTGAATCCAACAACACATAAAAAAGTTCATACACTATGATCAAGTTGGATTCATCCCAGGGTCATAAGGATGGTTCAACATATGCAAATTATTCAATGTGATATACCACATCAACAAAAGGAAAGACAAAATCACATGATCATCTCAATAGATGCAGAAAAGGATTTGATAAAATTGAATATTCATTCATAATAAAAATTCTCACTAAAGTGGGTATAGAGGGAACATATCTCAACATGATAAAATCTATTTATGAAAAAACCACAGCCAACAAATTACTCAATGGTGAAAAGCTGAAAGCCTTCTCACTGAGATCTGGAACAAGACAAGGATGCCTACTCTCACCACTTGTATTCAACATAGTATTAGAAGTCCTAGTTGCAGCAATGAAACAAGAAAAAAAAGTAAAAGGCATCTAGATCAGAAGGAAAGAGGTAAAATTGTCATCATATGCAGATGACATGATACTCTACCTAGAAAACCCTAAAGAGTCCACGTAGGGCTTCCCTTGTGGTCCAGTGGTTAAGAATATGCCTTACAATGCAGAGGACACCAGTTTGATTCCTGGTCTAGGAAGATCCCACATGCTGCAGGGCAACTAAGCCTGTGTGCCACAACTACTGAGCCCTCACGCCCCAGAGCCTGTGCTCTGTCTGCAACAAGAGAAGCCACCACAATGATAAGCCCATGAACTGCAACTAGAGAAAGTTGCTCACTTGATGAAAATAGAGAAAGTTTATGCATAGCAACAAAGACCCAGGACAGCCAATAAATAAATAAATAAATAAATAAATAAATAATACATATAAATACTTTTTATAAAACTCCACACGAAAACTACTAGAACTGATAAATGAAATCAGCAAGGTAGTGGGATACAAAATTAACATATAGAAATTGATTGCATTAAATATCTCTTAAAATTGCATCAAATAATTAAATACTTAGGAATAAACCTGACCAGGGAGGTAAAAGATCTATATATCAAGAACTACAAAACACTGATAAGGGAAACTGCAGATGATTCAAAGAAGTAGAACAATATATCATGTTCTTGAATTGGAATAATTTAAAGTGGCCATACTACCCAAAGCAACATACAGATTTAACACAATCCCTCTCAAATTACCCATGGCATTTTCCACAGAATTAGAACAAATAATACTAAAATTTATATAGAACCATAAAAGACTCAGAGTTGCCAAAGCAATACTTAGGAAAAAGAACAAAACTGGAGGCATAACACTCTCAGACTTCAGACAAAACTACAAAGCTATAATAGTCAAAACATCTCCAACTAATAAAAATAAATGAAAAAAAAAAAAAAAATCATGGTATTGGTCAAGGCAGACATATGGATCAGTGGAACAGAATAAAGAACCCAGAAATAAACCTACAATCAATTAACCTACAACAAAGGAAGCAAGAATATACAATGGAGGAAAAAACAATTTCTTCAGGAAGTGGTATTGGGAAAGTAGAACATACAAATCAATGAAATTAGACCACTCTATCACACCCTACACAAAAATAAAATTAAAGTGACTTAAAGACTTAAATATAAGACCATAAAACTCCTACAAGAGAACATAGGAAACTCTGACATAAATCATAGCAATGTTCTCTTAGGTCAGTCTCCCAAGGTAACAGAAATAAAAGCAAAAATAAATAATTGGAACCTAATCAAAATTATAGACTTTTGCACAGCAAAGGAAATTATAAACAAAATGAAAAGACAACCTATGCATTGGGAGAAAATATCTGCAAATGATGTAACTGACAAGGGCTAAATTTCCAACATATACAAACAGCTCATACAACTTAATAACAAAAACAAAAAACCAAAACAACCCATTCAAGAATCAACCTATGGCTGATTCTTGTTGATGTCTGACAGAAAACAACAAAATTCTGCAAAGTAATTATCTTTCAATTAAAAAATAAAGTGACCAAAAAAATGTGCAGAACACCTAAATAAACATTTTTCCAAAGAAGATATACAGATAACCAATAGTCACATAAAAAGATGTTCAACTTTGCTTTTTAATTATTGTGTGTGTGCTTAGTCACTCAGCTGTGTCAACTCTTTGTGACCCTAAGGACTATAGCCCACCAGGCTCCTTGGTCCAAAAAATACTTGAGTGGGTTGCCATTTCCTTCTCCAGGGGATCTTCCCAAACCAGGGATTGAACCCAGGTCTCCTGCATTGCAGACAGATTCTTTACCATCTGGGTCACCAGGGAAGCTAATTATTGATGAACTGCAAATCAAAAGTACAATGAGATACCACCTCACAGTGGTCAGAATGGCCATCATTAAACAGTCTACAAATGATAAGGCTGGAGACAATGTAGAGAAAAGGGAACCTCCCTACATTGTTGATGGGAATATAAATTGGTACAGGCACTATGGAGAACAGTATGGAGGTTCCTTTAGAAACTAGAGTTGCCATATAATCCAGCAATCCCACTCCTGTGCATATATCTGGAAAAACTCTAATTTGAAAAGATATATGCACTCCAATGTTCATAGCAGCATTATTTACAACAGCCAAGACATATAAGCAACCTAAGTATCCATCAACAGATGAATAAAGAAGATGTAGTATATATACATAATGGAATAGTACTCAGCCATAAAAAGAATGAGATAATATTTGCAGCAACGTGGATGGATTTAGAGATTATCATACTAAGTAAAGTAAGTCAGAAAGAGAAAGATAAATATTTTATCACATACATAGAATCTAAAATATGATACAAATGAACTATTTACAAAACAGAAGTAAACTCACAGACATAGAAAACAAACTTATGGTCACCAAAGGGGAAAGAGGGTGGAGGAGGGATAAATTAGGAGTCTGGAATTAGTAGATAGTTGCTCAGTTGTGTCCAACTCTTTGTGACCCCGTGGACTATAGCCCATCAGGCTCCTCTACTCACGGGGATTCTCCAGGCAAGAATATTGGAGTGGGTTGCCATGCCCTTCTCTATGAGATCTTCCCAACCCAGGGATCAAACCAGGTCTCCTGCATTGCAGGCAGATTCTTTACCTACTAAGCCACCAGGGAAGCCCAGATAGAAACTGCTGCTGCTGCTGCTGCTAAGTCGCTTCAGTCGTGTCCAACTCTGTGCGACCCCATAGTCAGCAGCCACCAGGCTCCCCCGTCCCTGGGATTCTTCAGGCAAGAACACTGGAGTAGGTTGCCATTTCCTTCTCCAATGCATGAAAGTGAAAAGTGAAAGTGAAGTCGCTCAGTGGTGTCTGACTCTTAGCGACCCCATGGACTGCAGCCTACCAGGCTCCTCCGTCCATGGGATTTTCCAGGCAAGGGTACTGGAGTGGGTTGCCGGTAGATACAAACTACTATGTAAAAAAATAAACAAGGTCCTACTGTGTAGCACAGGAAACTATATTCAATATTCTGCAATAAACCATAAAATAAAAGAATATGAAAAAGAATATATAAAATATATAATCAACAAGGACTCACTGTACAGCATAGGGAACTCTACTCAATATTCTATAATAACTTACATGGGGAAAGAATCTGAAAAAGAATGAATATACATGTACATATAACTGAATCACTTTGCTGTACACTGAAAGTAACACAACACTGTAAATCAACTATACTCCAACATAGAATAAAAGTTACATTAAAAAAGACTGAAAAAAATATATGTATATATATGTATGTTTGTGCATATATATATATAACTGAATCACTCTGCTGTACACTAGAATCTAACACAACATTGAAAATCAATTACGACTCAAAAAACAAAAACAAAACCCAGAGTTTTTGTTTTTGTTCCTTTGTTAGGGTGGAAGGATGGTTATTTCTTATTTTGTACTTATTCTGTCCCCAGCAAGATTTTCTTTGCTCACATCTCACACAGAGTATACGTACTTTAGTGATTTGGTTGTATGGTAAACACAGCAGAGAACCTAAGAGAGTCACCAACAGGGAGGCAGAAAAAAGCATTACAAGGAAGCACTAAAAATGATTCAAATACTGTGGTGTCTGAATTTCTGGGGGAGCAGGGCACTGGCAAAAGTGCTGGGAATACTAGCTTGGGAAAACTAGCTTAGTATATAGCTAATAAGAAAAGAAGTATCTTCTTTAAAAGTTTTGACCATTTTATGAGGAAGCTATAAAACACAAGTTCTTAAAATCATGCCAGCAAAAAGTATATCCTTTTATTTATATGGGGCATTAATCTGAACTGGGCCTTATGAGCCTGGCCCCAGACTGTAGTCACTTAGATTAAGCTGTTGCTGACTCCTCTGCAAGAAAACATTGATTTTTAGTAGGGATTAGGAGCAAGGAGAATCACTGGGGCAGCAGGTTATCACAGTGATTCCTAAATGGGAATCAGCCCATAAAAGCCTTGAAAAGTATGAGATCTGTTGTCTCTCACACCAACAAGTGATACCTATAAGTAGGACCAGCGAGGCAACCTGGATCCACAAACAGCTGGCTCACTTATGTTAGTCATGACGGTCCAATGGGAGAAACCACAGACAGATCTGCCCCAAAAACTCCAGAGTACATAGGTTCATTGCATCCTCTTTCATCCCTAACCCAGCTATTTCACTTTGTTCTCTGTTACTATCTCAACTAAACCCATTTCTTTCCTCTCTTGTGTTAAGAATGGAAAACTTGATCATCTCTTCCTATTCATCATTAAGTATTTTTCCAGGTGTCTTGCTGACCAATTCATATTTGCTTGCTTCTATTGATTTAATGAAGTCTATTTATACCAACAAAATCTAACTATGAATGACCACACAATTATACCCTTTTACATATGGAGAATGTAAAAGAATAATTTTCTACTCACATTAATTTGTTAATTAGAATTTATTTCTATTTTAACAAGTTTTCCTAATCTCAAATATAATCCAATATATATATGTATATAATATATCTAAATATATATCAGTCATATAAACATGATAGTTTTAATATGAACTGGAAACTAATAATGCCCAATGATGTTATTTATTTACCTTCTCAATACTACTGAATTTCTGTGTAAGAGTTTCTATAAAAGTTCACTAACTGTTAATATGTATATGATTTAATTTCCCAAATACATTTGAATTTCATAGCTTATCATTTCATACCAGAAAAATACTCAGCCAATATTTTTGCCTACTCTTCCTATGAAGATTTCACTTATCTTAGAAATAATTAATACAGAATGACTATAAATAGTATGTTTAGTTTATAAATTTCCTCAAAATTCTATGGACTTTGATCTGTTAGACTTTAAAATGCCGTAAAAGCACTGTAAAAATACACTCAGGCTGGAATTTTTTTAATCAAAATTTTACTCCATTATCAGGAGGAATAATTATTCAGAAGCCTGTAGATTAGTCATGTCTTAAGAAGCTAGATCATTCGGTCCTGCGTCTTAGCCAACTGTCCAAGGTCAGCAAAATGCTATGGCATGTTCTGTTTGATGGCCCCAGGCAGGAAGCCATGGCATTCTCACTATTAATATCTCTTGACCTTTCGACTTACAAATAGAAGCATCCCTGTGGCCATTATTTTTTTCTGTATATCCCTGAAAAACCAAGGATCTAGAGCTTAAGAAATATTTAATCAGTTTTTGCATAATCTTGGGCTTTTCTGTAATGAATGGACTATGTATTCATTTCATGAAATTTTCTTAAGCACCAATTATGCACAAGTAGCCATGCTAAGTGTCAGGAAAACAAAGGTACATGAATCAGGATGTGCCCTCAAGAGCCTATGCTCTAACTGGAGAGAATGAATACAACAAAATATTACAGAGTAGTGAAAAAGTAGAAAATACCACAGAAGAAAAGCAGACAAGATGGTTTGGGGGCTCAGAAAAGAGAGATTATTGGATTTTATGGGTTGACAGTGGAAGGGAGGGAATTTATGATTAATCTGAGAAGAAGGTGGCATTTGAACTTGCCCTTGATGGACAGAATTTAAGCAAGTGGAAAGGAGACATAATTGTGGACATTATAGATTGAGGGAACAGCATTATTAAGAGCATGGAGATCAGAAAATACGGGATAATAAAACAGTTTCAAGTAGTTCAGTTTGGCCGGAGAACAGTGTGTATAAATGAAAAATTGTGGAAAATAAAGTTGGAAAATTAGTTTGAGAGCAAACCTAGAGGGCCTTTAATGGCAGATGATGGAATATGGGCTCTATTTTACAAACAATGGGGCCCACAGCAGGAGAATGCCACATTCAACATATGCTTGCAGGGTGTGTTGGACTGACATGGGAAGGGGAGTGCCTGGAAGTGAGAATACCGATTCTTGGATCTCTTTTACAACAATCCAAAAAGAAATAGCCTAGATTCTCAGGGGGAAAAAAAACAGCCTGAAACAAGGATTTAGAGGGCTGATGCTTTATTTGGGAAGTATACACCCAGGCTAGCAAGGCTAAGGAAAAAGGAATGAAGGGAAGAATTTGAAGCAATGTAAAGTGGTGCCTGACAGGACTGGCTTCTGCTTTGTGAAAAACCATGAAGAGGCAGAGCAAGTCACTCAGCAGGTCTGACCTTTACCGTGTGAGACCTCTTGCAATGGGGTACAAGGAGAAAACATGCCTCTAATACTCTCTGGGAAGGAGAAAAGGGAGGGAGTTTATCTTCCCAGCTACTTCCCATTGCCTGGTTCTCCTTGGTCAAAATTTGCCCCACTGGAATTAATTCTCACATTTTCAAGTTACATCAAGTGACCTCCCCAACTACTAGGGGTGCTAGACCCCACAACCTGATGTGTGGTGTTTCATCCAAGTGTGGAAATAATAGGAAGAGCCAAAAACTCTAGGTGAGTGTTGGTTGGGGTGGGTATACATCTGCAGTTGAGAGGTGAGGAGTTAAGGGGGCTTCCAAGGCCTCTGGTCAGTCTCAGCCAGGGAGTGTGCCGGAAGAGGGAACAAGTGGGAGATGGTTGTTGAGTAGCTGAAGGTTCTAGAAGTGGGCAGTTATTTAAGAAGGTGCATGGCCGGTGTTGGTAATAACAATTTAAGAGAAAAGAAGAAGCATTTACACCACAGTTAAGGAATAATTGTTACAGTGGCAATCATGCTTCTTGGGCTAAATGTTTCACTTTGAACATTAGGAAATCACCTCCCTTTCCTCAAGTATGAAGCCTTAAGAACCAAAAACCATTAGCTTAAAAGATATTTCTGTCTATTATCTAAGTTAGTAGGATTTGAGTATCACATTTCTTTCATTCCAATTCTATGACCTGTCATCATAAAATTTTGGCATGTACAGCTCCAATCTTTGGAAAAGGGAATCAGAACTACGTAATACTTGATAAAGTAACATTTATCATTTGAGGATGGGACTATAAACACCAATCTGGACATAATGGAGCACATTTAGCCCTCTTGTTTGGAATCGTAAGGAAAATAAGGTTGCAAAGAATCCTCTGCCCTTAAGAAAAAAATTCTCAGCTACAAATCACTTTTGAGTACCAGTGCTGAAATGCAAAAGTTTACCCTCAAGACTGAAAAGGGAAAGGAGAACTTTTTCCTACCTTTTTTTTTTTTTGCTTACCCTACCAAAAGCTGGTGCAAGCCAAATTTATCTTAATTGTTTTTTTTTTTTCCTTCCTTTTTTTCCCTAATCGAAAACAGGCGTGGTGCACTCAAAAAGGAATTAGAATTGTGGTCACACATTCCGGCCTCAAGTGGCTTCTGCCTCTGTGTAAAAAAAAAAAAATAGCCAGTAACAACTCACTTTGAAACAGTCTCCTCAACTTCAGAACACGGATAATGATACCTACCTGCCAACCTCAGGGACTGTTCTAAGAACTAAATGAGATAGAGCTCTGAAATGCTAAGGTGCTTTTCATATGAAGTTATTTTCCTTTCTAAATAGTTAAAGGCAGTTCTCTCTAACTGGGCAAAGTCAAAGCATAGATAGAACCTGACAAGCAAGACAGGCTCAAGGGCTGGAAAAAGAAGAAAATGCCTTAAATCTCTGCCTCACTCACAGTATGAAAAATGCCCAAACCACACTGTATCAGATAGGGTTAAGCTGAACCTAAGGTTTCAGGATTTTTAATGCCTTTCCAAGAGACTTAGCCAATCCTTCATCTACCAAAAGTCATGCTCCTACTATCTGTAGGTTTCCTCAAGGCTTTGAAGATTTCTCCAGCAGCACTGACTTGCTTTGTCTCTGATTCCAAATTTCAGCTTAAGCACTTATTAGATATATGACCTGGACCCTTTTGAACTCATTTGAGCTTCAGTTTCCTCATCTATAAATTGTGACTAAGAAGACCTAATTTTTAGAATTGTCATAAAGTTTAGAAAAAACATTTCTAATACTTCTAGCCTGCCTGATACCCAGTAGATAGTTGATAAATATCATCTATAATTATTTATTATTATGGTTATTTTTAGCATGATATAGTAGAAAGAACAACTGCTTTGAAATCAGACAATTCTGCTTTAAAATCAGCTGTCACTCACAAAGAGCATCATGCTGAACAATTTAAAACTTTTTGAAGTTGAGTTTTGAGATAATGATACAGAGTGTAATGGCAAGAATCTCAGAGGTATTATAGTGGATTAATGATCCTTCCCCCCAAATTATATATTCAAGCCCTAATCCCCAGAACCTGTGAGTGTGACCTTATTTTAAATAAGGGTCTGTGCAGATGTATTTAAATAAAGAATCTTATATCTTCCTGGATCACCTACGATAAGGACCCATAAAGATAATCCAGTGATAAGTATCCTTATAAGAGACAGGAGAGAAAACACAGAGATGGGAAAAAGAAATGTGACCACAGAGGCAGAGATTAGAGTGATGTGGCCAGAAGCTGAGATCAGAAGAGGCAAGTAAGGATTCATCACTAGAGCTTTTAACGCTTCCATTTGAGGGAGGATGGCCCTGCAGACACCTTGATTTCAGACTTCTAGGCTCCAGAACTGTGAAAGAAAAGTTTTTATTGTTTTAAATCACCAAGTTTGTGGTAATCAGATCTTTTTAACCTAGGACATTAATAAATATAGTGTCTAATGCAGAATATCTGGTATCATGCTGGCATTTGGCAGGTGCTCAGCAAATGGTCATTATATACTAGGTCCCTCACCTGTCCTCACCAATGCCTTAATAAGTAAATACCTGTATAAATCTATAGGTGGCCTTCTGAGAGTGTTGCCAGGGAGAAGAGAGAATAGTTAGCCTCAGCCCAAGGAAGACAGTAGGCTGACCAGAGTTTTGTTAACACCAGACTCTACCACAGGCAATTGACACCAGGGCTCTCCCACTTCATAAAAACACAGAGCCAGTGTCATTACACACTGAAGTTTGTTCTCCTAAAACTCTCACTGCCCCGAAGGTTTAGAATTTAAAAATAACAACAAATCTCTGTTCAAAGGAATGAACAATACACTTAAAGGTTCTTCTTGTAACAATAGCCTCCCTCGTCCTGAAGTGCTATAAAAATTCAGAGAGCAACTTCATCCAGTTGTGGAAGATGAAAGAACAACAACTAAAACAGGCAGTCAGACCAGGGCAGGGGAGCAGCCTGTTGTCCCTGGGCTGAAAATGGCCCTGAATGCTGAAAGACAGAAATGGCTCTAAAGAGGGGCAGATGAGCACTTATGACAGCCTCCTGCAGCCTGTGTTTCTAAGCTTAGTCTGCAGAATGAAGCAAGACTATTGACAAACGACCCCCAGGGGCTGCTATTGTAGGTGTGACTCTATTGGAGCCAAGTATCTGTCTCTGGTGGGCTCCAAAATTTACACACCACAGATGAGATGGAGCAGCCGTTGAACTTTTTTTTTTTTTAAAGTTTCTCTAACGGATTTTAACTTCCTCATGAATCATCATCCTGGAGGACAGCGATAATAGCAAACCCTTACTGTTGGTTGCTTTGTGTGCCAGGCACTCTTCCAAGGACATGAGATATATTAACCATTTAATCCTCACATATCCTAGGGGGTGGTGCTATTACGATCCCATTTAGCAGATGAGCAACCAAGGTCAGAGATTTAAGTTATTTGCCCAAGGGCACACAGCTTGCAAATAGAGCAGGTCATTTGGCTCTAGAGTTCATGCTCTTAGTCACTATGCTAAACTGTGAGAAATAAAATTAAATTTGCCATTAAAATAATCTTCTCTCTTCACCTCAGGTTTAAGAAGCCTCTTCCAGATAAAGTCTCTCTCTTTGGGGTAACTGCCCAGTCATGTCCTCATGTCTATAGGGAAGGGGCCCCTGTAGCCTGCTAGTGCCTGGCCACCTGGTAGACATCACTGCTGAGAGTGCAGCTGGGAAGTCCTGCAGTCTTATGCGTTAGTCTCTTTACCCAGCAGGCCTCTGTTACTGGCAGCATCTAGCGACTGGCTCACTCAAGCCATAAGAGTGTGCTCATGAGTGGCCAGCAGGGCACCTGTTCTGCAGCCCGTTGCCATGAAGGACAGTATGGAGGTGTGTCTGCTCCCCACCTCAGCCATCCACTCCCTCAGCTTTGTCTGGTCTCTTCAACCAGCTGAGCAGGCTCTTAGTCTTCTCTTGGCCCATCAGAAACTTAGCGAGCCTTGTACTGTCAACATCAGCTCCAATGAAAAGGAAAGGACTACCACTGTCCCTTCCTGACTCTCACCTAGCCATTTCCAAAACACCACCAGATGCCGCTCCAAGGGAGCTTACAGCTTTCCCAGTTTGCACTCAGGGAGGTTGAGATGTAAACATTATAACTCTAAAGCACAAAATATGTAACTCATTTTCTATTATGAATCTCAATTTGCTATAGGGCCCCATTCCCACTCAGTAGCTAGAGAGAGAATTTTTTAAAAATTTAAACCTCAGTCTTTTCTGCTTTTAGAAAAATCTCTATTGTACTCACTCTCTTTGAGGTAAATATTCAATCAATTCAAAGTTAAATCTCCTCTCAGTGATGATTCTTACAAATCCTTTAAGAGGGCTCTTCTTTCCCTCTTACTTCCCAAGATGGCCTCCAGGGAGGGACGGAAGTAGAAAGGAGGAACTCTGGTCTTCCAGCCAGCTGGTATTTTTGGTCTCGTCTAGTCTCTGAGTGCCCTCTGCTGGTGTCCATCAAGGTGTGGCTAGTCAAGGCGGGGTTAAGCTGGAACCCACTGCTGGATCCTGAGGTTCCTTCCTCATACCCTCCACGTTGGAGGTCTCCACCCTTTGTGACCTCCTTGTCTTGTTTCTAGGTCTCTTCAGATTCACGGTTTTATCAAAACCTCTATGTACTCCTTTCAGGTTCCGGCGGAACTCTTGGTTCACAAGCAACCACTGATTTGGAGGTGAAAGTAATTTGAGGCAGTGGTTAAACCCTCAGTGAGACAGGTTCTTCCAATAAACACAGTGGAAGAAATCTTTGGCCTTTCCTGGTGTGACACTGATGCATAGGAAAATATATACATATATTAGGTCATTCAGTTGACCAAGTGTATACATATATATGTGTGTGTGTGTATGTATTTCTCATATATATTTGGTCTTTATCCACAGTTACTGGCTCACAGATTCCCAAACCCTTGGAATTTCCTGACCTATAAGAGCAATGAGATATTTAGTCTCTCCTCCCCAGTTCCTGAAAAAGCTTCAGAGAAGGTGACTTTTGGATCCTACCCCAAGGTGGAGGCTGATTGTCCGGAGAACCAACCATTTGATTAAAAGGTTGGAACTTTCACTCCTACCCATTGATTTCCAGGCAAGGGAGGTTGAATCAGGCACTTCTGGCCAAGGATTTAGTCAATCATGATTATGCAATGAAGTCTCCATAAAAACTCAAAAGGATAGTTTTTTGACCCTTCTTGGAGAATCAGTGACTCTGCCATGCTGTGCCACCATATCAGAGGATAGAAGCCTCTTTGGGATCTCCTCTATGTATCTCTTTGGCTGGCTATTGATTCATATCTTTTAATATCTTTTTATAATAAATTGGTAATTTACTGAGTAACCAGGTTTCCCTGAGTTCTATGAGCTGTTCTGGCAGATTAATCAAACCCAAAGAGGGGGTCATGCAAACCTTTGATTTACAGTCATTAGGTCAGAAACACAGGTAATAATCTAGACACGTGACTGGCATCAGAAGTAGAGGGTGGTCTTATGGGACTGAGCCCTTTGCCTGTGGAGTTTGATTCGATCTCCAAGTAGATCATGTCAGAATCATGTTGGAATTGGGATTGGGAATGCTTTTCACTTGGGGGTAGCTTTGGAAGCATTTTTGCCACCCAGACTTCAACATCACAGGTGCCTCTAAGAATAATGCCATGGTATAGCTGGGCAATTCTTATGGATGTGCTGTACATGGCTGATTTGTTCTTGTTGTGTAGCCTCTAAGCCTGGTTCTGTTCAGAAATTTCTGTGAAATATCTAATACTCTTAAATTAATCATTTTCTGCTTAGACTAACTCCAGTGGAGTCTGTTATCTGCAACTCAGAATCCCGAGCAATGCAGTAACCCTCTTTCTATTACATGTCTCCCCTTCCTTTCACAACATAAACAAAAGTAAAATCATGTTCATAGAATTCACATAAATTACTATAAATAATACTATAAAACTAGAGGGCTCTCTGTCTGGTCAAGGCTGTCTTAGTTTTAAAGAAGAGACATTTAACTTGTGCAATTTTTCTAAAACGAAAATTCATTAGAAGAATTCTAAGAGCTGTTGGTTAGTTAGTTCAGTCACTCAGTCGTGTACGACTCTTTGCGACCCCATGAATCGCAGCACGCCAGGCCTCCCTGTCCATCATCAACTCCCGGAGTTTACTCAAACTCATGCCCATCGAGTCGGTGATGCCATCCAGCCATCTTATCCTCTGTCATCCCCTTCTCCTGCCCCCAATCCTTCCCAGCATCAGGGTCTTTTCCAATGAGTCAACCCTTCGCATGAGGTGGCCAAAGTACTGGAGTGCTCTGGAAACTGGAAAACCCTCAGGAGACAAGGAAAAGTGTCTCTTTTTTTCCTATCTCCTTTATGCTTCTCCATGTACAGTGCCTGAGTTTATAGACCTAAGATTCAGCCACAAGTGCAGACTTTATATTTTTTTGGTGCCAATTCCAAATGCTTGAAACAAAGTTCAAGCCAAGAAGGGGTCAAGTTGTCTACCCTAATCCAATCAGTTAAGGCCAGAAGACTGCATAGCATAAATATATGGCTGTGGAGTGAAAAGGAGTATTAAAACATGAGGATAAGATAATAGACCCTTCAAACCATCATTCTCAGAGATCTGTTTAGAAAACTTACCAGAGTGCAGAATTCTAGGGTTCAATAACATTTGAGTGGTAGTCAGGGGTCTACAATATAGCTCAATGTATGTTGAAGC
This sequence comes from Cervus elaphus, assembly GCF_910594005.1. Taxonomy (NCBI): domain Eukaryota; kingdom Metazoa; phylum Chordata; class Mammalia; order Artiodactyla; family Cervidae; genus Cervus; species Cervus elaphus. The sequence continues at coordinate 41,888,044 of NC_057819.1, read as the reverse complement.
TGCCAAAGCCTCCCGAAGCCTTCCATGATACCTTTGGGAAACCTCTTGATGTGGAATTTTGCTAAAGCTATTAGAAACCAGTAGCTTTGATATTAATGGCTGTGGTAGCCATTAACCTGATTTCTCATGAGCTTTTCCCATTCACACCCCCTTCTCCAATGTTGTTACTATAAAGTCCCTGTCATGCGCAGCTTATTTCAATGAAGTCCAAGCTCAAGGTGAAAACATCACATGATAGATTACTGATTTTCATTTTCTAGAAATATATGTTGAAGATCCCAAATATGCCATGGTGGCTACTCTAAATCTTTACACTTTGTAGAAGAGCACCAGAAACCTCAAGTCAAACATATAACCAGTTCTGCCAACCAAAGTTCTACCAGACAACTCAATTAATGGTAGAGCCCAGGTCCTCAGAAAGCTGGGATTAACTAGTTTAAGTAGTATTTACATTTTCAAATGAGACTAAGAATTACGGTCTAAAAACACCAGGGCTCAACCATGCTCTATGTACCACAGAACAAGATGGAACATTTCCTATTGTCTCAGAATTCTGGCTAAAGCCCCAAAGCTGGAGACAGTAACACAGTAACTACTAAGTACTCATACAAGATCCAAAAAAAAAAAAAGACTTACTAAAACACAAAAAAGTCAGTCCAGCTATTTCCACACTGTTCAGACTAATAAAACTAGAATTTTAAAAACAGATTCTTAGAGGGATCACACAGGAACCGACACAATCGTAGAACAGACAAGTCTGCAATGAAGGGAGATGGTCATGTTTCTCCCTATCTGGATATCTGCAAAGCTTCCCAAACTCAAAGGTCCAATTTCTGCTTCCCTGGTATAGTAGACTTAGTACAGTAGGAGACCCTACAATAACTAGATCCAGGATGAAACAAAATTTTAAGTACACTGTTAGACTCAAATCAAATGAGGGAAAGCACCTAGGGTGGAAAAAACAAAGTCAAACTAAAACAACAAACTTATTGATTTGAAACCAAAGTAGCAAGTGAGAACACATATATGAAAGAAAATTTCTCTGAAGGCAAGTGCTGACAGTGGTCCAGGAGCTGATTGTAGGTTGGAGAGTAGGTTAGATTTCAAGACTAAGCAGGCTGCAAGGAGAGGCCAGCTGTGAGTATACCGCTAAGGGTCACAGTAAGTCAGCCAGAGGGTAAAGGGTTCTGGAAGAAAACCAAGGGTACAGAGACAAGATCATAACACTGACAGATAAGAGACATTTCCATCTGGTCCCTAATCCTGCTTCCCTGGCTCTGTGCAAAGAAGGAAGAGAGAACCTCAGGCAACAACTGACGAGAAATGAAAAAGAGAAAAACGAAAGAAAAGACCACACTTGCCCTCCCTCCAGGGGATACCTAAGCTTCCTAGAAGCTGCAGGTTATGGTTATTAGGAAAGAAGGGAGAAGATCTGAACGGACCTTAATATACTGCACCTGAAAATGGCTGGAAAACTGTGCATGGGGAAGGGAGATCCAAGAGCATGTTTTCAGACAATAACAGAAGAATAAACTCCACTGAGTTCCAGCTATTCAATAAACAAGTTACTCTCACCCAGACAGCAGGCAGCCTGACCCTGCTTCATAGCTGTCTCAAATGATTGAGCATAATCTTGGATTAGATTCCATGAAGAAGCCCTGAAAATTAGCCTGGGACAAGGAACTGAGGCAATCTGGCTGCCAAACAAATTAAAAGCAAATATCATGGTTCATGTTTACATAGACTTATAGATACCATAGCAAACATTCTTTAAATGACGCTAGAGGTAACCTACCCAGTACAAAAAGCGCTTCACCAGGATCCCTACCATAAAGAATGGGGCACTGCTATGCTGCCTCTATTCCTGGAGGGTTTCTGACGTTATTGAGAAAATGACACATATGTAAACCTCAGTCATCTGTATGCACTGGGAGAAGGGGCAAAAGGTAAGTGAGGGGTTCAGTAGAACAATGAAATGTAAAGGCTAACCACAGAATTAGGAGAGTGGATCATTTTGTTACTTTTGTGTAATCACAATATCAAACAATTGCGGCCCAAATTTAAAGAAAGGATAAAAATTAAGATTAATGTGAATGAAAACCATCACAAATCAACAAGCCTAAGAATGTTCCACAGTCAGGTGTCATAAACACTGTGTTTTCTTTTCTTTGTCAAATTAGATGCTGAAACTGGAAGATAAAGGCATTTTAATGAAATCATTTTCTGAACTGCTGATTTTAGACAAAATTGTTCTTATAAGTATTTATTGTTTTCAAAATAAATGCTTATTTTGAAGTTATGATTCTGTAACAATTATGTGTTCACATCTAGATTTCACAAACTTTAAATTCTGAAAGCTTTAAGTAATAATGAATTGTATTTTCTCAGCCATTTCAGAAGAGATAGTTGAAGGCTGGCTAAAGGAAAGGGATCCTCTTTACCCTGAAGTATTTATTAGAGGTAGACAAACTTTTGGTGGATTCTGTACTTTCAATAAAGGATTGAGCACAACAACAATTTCATCTACCTTCCATGGACACCTTACATGTATAGAGCTCCTAGCACTGTTCAGGGGGCTTCACAAAAGCTGCAGCAGTTATGAACTTAAATCAACCAAGGAAGTCTGAGTCCTCGTCTGTTACCTACTGGTTTGTGGCTTCCAGAAGCCAGTCAATCTTTCCGAGCTTTGATCTAATTTATTTAAAAAAGGCGGGGGGGGGGGCATTTCATAGTCTGTCTTAATGCCTCTTCCAAGCCTAAGATTCAGGGATCTTGACCTCTTAGCAACCAACTGATATAGTACAGCCACTTGGGTGAATACGCAGAGAGGGTGGTGAAGTTTGGCAAGCTAAAGGAAATGCTTATGGATTCAGAGCATGGTTAAAACTGAAGCATGAGTAGTTCAGACAAAGCAAAAAGGAAACTACTTTTTGGAATACTTTTTGAGATATGTATGCAATTTATTTCCTTAAAAAAAGAGCATTTTCAGGGTTGGTATGAGTCCAAACCTGACAGAGATGCATGCACTGCATCTGGCTATTTTAAAGTGTTAAGCAGTTTAGTGACAAGTGCTCTTCCGTTTCTTTTTGAAAATTATTAGACTTTGGGGGTGAAGAGAAAATGTGGGGGAAGACTGAGTAATCCTTTCAAGGGCTGCTTCTTACTTTGGCACATGAATAGTTCTCAAGAGGAAAGAAGACATTTTTTCAACCATGTAGTCTTCCAGGAACAGGAAATTCATAGCAAAACATTTCCCTTTGTTTTGAGGTAGTCACAGCACCACAAAACCCAAGGGCCCATGCTGAGAAAGTCATCTATAGATCTTTGTATCTGAGCCAACCTTCTTCGCCATACTGCTTATTTAAAACATACATGTATACCTGAATTCACATACAAGTAGGAAATTTAAATGCAAATATCTTTTACATGCCTATCACATATACCCTAAAGGCAAGCTTATATAATAAGATTAGACAAAAACATGCACTATGAAAATCCTGATCTTGTTCAAATCACCCTCATAATGTACTAAAATTATTGTCAAAGAGGGTCCTATGTCTCTTTGGTATGTCAGAGAAAGTTTCATAAGTGTACTAATACATTTTAAATGATGCGAAAATATTCTTTTGGCTACATCCAAGTATGAAGGCTATTATTATGATGTCCATTAGATGGACAGAAGCAACATGATGTAGAACAAATGGATAACTTGTTCAGTTCAGTTGCTCAGTCGTGTCCAACTCTTCATGACCCCATGGACCACAGCATGCCGGGCCTTCCTGTCCATCACCAACTCCTGGAGTCTACTCAAACTCACATCCATTGAGTCGGTGACGCCATCCTACCATCTCATTCTCTGTCATCCCCTTCTCTGCCTGCCTTCAATCTTTCCCAGCATCAGGGCCTTTTCAAAACAGTCAGCTCTTCTCATCAGGTGGCCAAAGTATTGGAGTTTCAGCTTCAACATCAGTCCTTTCAATGAACACTCAGGACTGATCTCCTTTAGGATGGAGGATAACTTGCTAGGATTGGACATAAGGCATTGATAACATTAAACCAAAATAAACAAACAAAAAAATATTCACTGGAACAAGGGAGAACTTTGTCATTAGAGGCTCAAAGAGAATAAGTCAGATCAACACATTGTCCTATTCAACAGAAGTGATAAAACACAACCAATGTGTGTGTTAGCAGCTCAGTCGTGTCCAACTTTTAGTGACCAATAAGAGCTGTTATATCATGGAAGTTATTATTCTATAAAGACTGTTGACTTGCTAATTTTCCATTTTTTTCAAGTGTACTGACAAAAATTCTAATACTGGCAAGTATGCTGTAAACACAAAAGGGTCATAATCATTATTATAAGAAAGAATTTGGGGGTTGGTCCTGATTTTCCTACATTGTCCAGACATAAACACACCTCACCCTTCTGTAGGTCTCATAAAGCTTCTGGGCCAAGCCAGGTTCATTCTTATCTTGTAGAGGCCATAGAATAAGGATGGACATTGCCAGTATCTGTCATCCAAGAGAAAAAGGTCTCTGACTGGAAAGAGAAATCCTGACATAGGTGGGAAGGGAATAGTCTTCTCTCTTGGAGACCTGGCCAGAGGCCACCACCAGGTGGTAGAGAGAGAAGCTTTTCTCCAAATGAGGCAGAAACAAGGCAGAGAGATGAATCTTGCAAACTAGATCATTTGTTTTCATGTAACTCTTAGTATTTATTTCTCTTTTGTTACCCCAAGTTTTTGGTACCTTAAAATTTGTTTAAATGTTACAGTTTGGTCACAGCCACACTGTGCTTTAGAGAATTAAGGAGAGGAGAATTAAGTCCACTCTTGGTCCTGAGAATTAGTGGAGGAGGAATGTCTGAAGGGGATGAACATGGTGACACCACCATACTAAGAAATCCCTAAGTGGAAGGGGAGTCTTGAGAACAAATGTTTGCCATAACACCTGGCTGTCCCTCCCCAAGGTACAGATTCTTCCTTCACTGCTAAGCCTTGGTGGACCAGGCTTCGATTCACCAAGGGGTCTTGCAGGTTCTTTTACATACACAGGAAGGAGGATGGGCAAAGGATGGCTGATAAGTCCGGCACTACAGGAAAGTCAGTTTCAAACCTAAAATGCTATCACAACAATGACAAACCCTCAGCATGAGATACTGACAGGTTAAACTGCTGAAGGAACATCAACCCATTCATACTGTACTTGTGTGTGTTGTACTTAGGCAGCTGTTTTTAGATCCTGAATTTAGTATGTGCATCTGGAGGTGACATTGATCAGTTTTTTAGCTTTTAAATTAAGGAGCATGTTGAACAGGGACAAATCCCAGGATGTCCTAATTCAAGAGTACTAAATTTCTCAGCTTAAATTCTTTCATTAAGTGTCTGCAGTGTTGCTTGTGAAAAAAGCTGTCTGTGATTCCTAAAATCAAGCTGGAGTTCAAGCCTGGTAGGAGTTTTGTTTATGGGGACAGAGAGGAAGCCAAAGTGAAACAGAGATATGAGATGAGAATCTAGATTTAAAAGTTACTTTCCTAAAAAAACAACAAGGGTGACCCCAAAACCACCACAACCCTTGTCTATCGACACCACGACACTGAAGCCCTTAGACATATGGCCCGGGCCAGAACTCATACTTTTCAGAAAGCCACAGACTCACACACAAATCTATAAATGCTTCTGTCCTTAACAAGCATAAAATAACAACCTTCCCAAGAGCAGATAAGAGTAACTATCATGGTATTTTGGTCCTAGTAATCCTCATTGATGACTATGTTATATGATTTATGATAGTTTCTATGGAGGGAATAGGTTGATTTTAAAAAAAATCTACAAAATGAACTTCTGTATTTTGGCTGTGAAGTTATAAGTGATAGTCTAAAATAAAAGGTGGAACCTTAACCTCCTCTCCCCCATCTCAAAATACGCCAAACATATTAAAAAAAAAAAAATCAACAGTTAAAAGACCGAAAACTTCTTTAAAATCAAAAAGAAATGCCATGATGTATAACTTAGAACTGCAATACTCAAAATGAGACATAAAAAACAATGCTAATCCCATTGACACAATGCCCCTCTATGTCAAGTATATGACATTATTGCTTGTCTGTTGAGATTATTTTTCCTTTTCATAATGAATTTGCATTGACACATCTACATACTTTCTAGGGGCCCTTTGCACATTGGCATGAACCACAATGCACATTTTTCAAGTGGTTGCTAGGGTAGCACCACGAGATAAGATGACCTTAGCCAGGTGGAGCGGGAACTGTATCGGTGGCTGGGGCTCTATTAACATGAAGCTCATGGGCATCTAGGTTGCTTCCATGTCCTGGCTATTATAAACAGTGCTGCAATGAACACTGGGGTGCATGTGTCTCTTTCAGATCTGGTTTCCTCAGTGTGTATGCCCAGGAGTGGGATTACTGGGTCATGTGGCAGTTCTATTTCCAGTTTTTTAAGGAATCTCCACACTGTTCTCCATAGTGGCTGTACTAGTTTGCATTCCCACCAACAGTGTAAGAGGGTTCCCTTTTCTCCACACCCTCTCCAGCATTTATTGCTTGTAGACTTTTGGATAGCAGCCATTCTGACTGGCATGTAGTGGTACCTCATTGTGGTTTTGATTTGCATTTCCTGATAATGAGCGATGTTGAGCATCTTTTTCATGTGTTTGTTAGCCATCTGAGGGTGGGATGATCTGAGAGCATCAAAATATGTATATTATCAAGTGTGAAACAGATCGCCAGTCCAGGTTGGATGCATGAGACAAGTGCTTGGGGCTGGTGCACTGGGATGACCCAGAGGGATGGGATGGGGAGGGAGGTGAGAGGGGGGTTCAGGATGGGGAACACATGTAAATCTATGGCTGATTCATGTCAATGTATGGCAAAAACCACTACAATATTATAATTAGCCTCCAACTAATAAAAATAATTGGGGGATAAAAAAAGAAATGAAGCTCCATCAGCTGAGCTCGTCAAGAGTGCTCACCTGTGCTGATGATGCGGCGAGCAAGGGTGGAGCAAGCCAGCCATCTCCTGCGCTGGTCAACTCCCTCTTTCAGGCTGCATCGAGCACTTGGCATCATTCTTACCTTAACTCATGTTTAAACATTATTTGTTAGCATCTGATGTTATTTTTCTTTTTTTCCTTGAAGCATAAATGGAATAGCCATTGATATTCCACTTGGGGTGGGTGAATGGGCTGGTAAACAGAAATTTAGGACTAAAAATCATTTGTTGTTACAGCTGGAAGGAATCGAGGCCAATATCAACACTCTGCAGATGAGAAAACTGCAGTGTGGGGAGGTTAAGTCCCTTGCCCAAGGTCATGGAGTTATTAAGTGTTTGAGCTGGGGCTAGAATTACATCTTCCGTCCTTGAACTGGTCTCCGCGGTGAAGGCTTCAGGACTTCACACCGATATGTGGAGGAAAAGAGTTGCAAGGGTAGGAAGAAAGACCCTTTGATGTCCCAAATGACTCAAAACTTCTCTTACAAAGTGAATTTTGTTGGTATGACTGGGAGCACTGCCCTGGCAAGTCTCTTTCTATCGGACCTCCTCCACACAGACCCAAACTGGGTCCAAAGGAGTTCAATGTTCTGGCTGCCTTGAGGGTCTAGGCAGGCGCAGGGAAGCCTCTCTGAAGCTCAGGCCAAGACAACTACACATACACCCAGGGTGGCGAGGCTCCAGTGCCCAATCACACTTGGTACCTGGCTGTGGATCTCAGGCAGTGGTTGACCAACTGGTAGTGATATCAATATTTAACAACCAGAAAACTGTACCAGCACACACAGCAGTCCTGGAGTCAGCCCTGCATATGTCCATTTCAGATGAAATACTCTTACTGAGAAACTCTGCGTACAGGTTTCCCAAGAGGTAAATGCAACACAATATGCTGTTGCATGGAACATTGCCCGCAGTATGGGATGTGCGCAAAGGACTTGAGGCCCAGGGTAAATCATGATATGCTGGCCCCAAATTCACCCCAACCTCTCACATACAGAGCCCCTGCCACCACTCCACAGTCCCGTACACACACACACACAGAAAGCAAACATCAGAAGCAGTTTTGAAAGGATGTCACAGAAGGACATGAGCCCGGGGTGTATGTGTATATGAGTGACTGGCACGTGAGTCTCCTTGTCCTCTCTTCCCCTCAACTACCTCCCTCACCCACTAAATAGATTTGGGCCCTGGGAATGGCTGTATCTATCAGATCATCTTTTCATCTAGTCAGGACCAAGCAATGAAGTCAAAGGACATTGTCTATAAAATGTGCTTTGGCCTGGATTTGCAAGAAGAGTGCTTTGGACTTGCCCAGCACTCACTCAATTACTGAACCATTTTTCATTGAGCTTTTGTGTTTTCTGGACAGAACCCAAGAAAAAGATATTATCATAGTGGGGTTAAACAAGGCCACTGTGGTCTGAGTGACGGACAGTAAGACCCTAGCTCCAGAAAGGTACCTGTTTTTCAGGATGGCATGATCATCATTAGGCAAGAATCTTGCAAGCCATCTTTTACCAGGAGGCTATCAAGATCACAGAAGGCAATACCGGTTTGCTCAGTGACAAGCTGTTTCCTAATCAAGTTTTCTTATACTCAGAACGACGGAAACATTTTCAAAGGTATTATTCTCGGCAGGTTTCCAGTAATTCAACATTTCCAGACTTATCCAAATGGCTTCTGAAATATTTTCTGTTTGTGGAGAGCAGCTTTCAGGATGAGGTAATTAAAAGAAACCTATCAATTTGAAATTTTTTTTTCCATGAGTAAATAATGTTGACATACTGTTCAAATAAACCCACAATTTACTGCAATCTGTTTTTAGACAAACCCTCCACTTTAACCTCCAAATGGGAAAAACGGAGAGACTTTCCTCTTCTCGTTTAATCAAGAACATATGTTCAAAGATAATACTGGAGGCTTATTCTGGGAAGTGTTCTGCTCTTCCTCTGACAGCGACGCAGTGAGCTCACGAGGCAGCCTCCACACATAATGAAAGCTAACGCCACCATAAATCTCCTGGCCCGCGGAGGTCACTTCAGAAAGATCGCCCACTGCTCAAATAAGCACCGGCTATGCGGAGGCGCACTGGAGGGGGAGAAACACCAACTGTGATAAACACCAGCAGGTATGCACCGGACTGAGGCAACCCAGGCAGCCAGGAAAGAAAGGAGCCAGGGACAGAGCAGGTGTGTGCTGCGTGTTTACACACGACCTCACCAGCCCCGTGTGTTCCTTCTGAGCAAGAATGAGCAAGTTCACCAGAGAGGAGCTGCTTTCCCCCTTAGGAGAGCTCGGGAGGCACCAATTTTCATTAAACCTTAAAGTATACACAGTGGCAGGAGGCCAAGACAGCCTTCAAAAGTGAAGCTTTTAAAAACATCTGTTAGGGGTTTTGAGATCCTACGGAGAGAGAGAGAGCAAGAGAGCTAGAGAGAATTCAGAGTCCAGTGCTTTTCATTTCCAGACTGTGAGTCATAAAAAAAAAGAGTGCGTAAATCTGGCTGGCCAGAATACGCTGACCCAAGTCTGGGTTTACTAACACCTGAAGTACATTTTATGGGAATTAGGTTTAAATATCAACCTGATCATGAAGCTTGAAAGGCTTTTCTCCCATCTCAGGATGCCAGGAACCCGCTGGAACCTGGAATGGCATTTTCTGACAGCAAAGGTTTACTGTAGCATAAAAGAAATTATGGAGATTTCCCCACTAGGCATAAGGATGTGATCACTATAGGCACCTGTGGGCACAAGCAGGCTACCCACCAATATCTTTTAAACACCAAATTATGAACTATTAGGCCACCGCTTCAAGGCTTCCACAAATGTAAAACCTTGACAAATTCCCAAATAAAAGCCATAAAACCAATCATTTTTTAAACCTGCATGAGTGACACCAGAAAAATTAAAGCAGTGTGGCAGGTCACTGTGAAATAAAGCTGCCATAAAGAAGCTTATGATGCTGTCATGGAAAAGGCAATTAGAAGGTTACTTTCTCTCAGGTCTAAGATTGGTTCTTGTTCTTCCTCCAGCCCCCTGCCTGCCACCTCCCTGCTACAAAATGGATCAGTCTATAATAAGTAGTGGTTATATATCATAAGGAAGCAATTCCTTTTAGTTGTTCCACTATAAAAAAGCATCCAGATTTAGAACTTGACAGGAACCAGTATCGCCTGCCCCTGAGAGCTGCTAGAAAGTCTGTGTGTCATTCAGCCAGCATGGAGTCCGGGTGTTTTAAAAGCTTTAATTTCAAGGGGATGAAAACCTGGGCGTTAAGCAATTTGGCTGTGGATATTTAATGTATCGACCACACTACAGAATTGGAGCTCCCTATTTAAAATGAGAAATTGAAAATTTACAGGCTCTGTAGGCAAGGTGTAAGTAAATATTGGATGGTGAGCAGAAATCAGCTGAGAACCTGCAGAAACACCATTAGAAGGACTAATGACATGTTCAGCAGTGGCCTTAAATAAATACTATGTTATCATTTGCAGGTGTGTAAAAACAAGTCTGGCTTTTAATTAGCCAGAGCCATGTCTCCCAGCAGTTAGGTAAAGGAAGCAATAGCCCAGGAAGGCTGAGATTTGCCCCAAGGTACATGACTTCTCAATGGTAGCATCAAGATTGGAACCCTTCTCCTGCTCTCTCATCTCCACTCCAACACATTTGTGGGAGGCAGAATAGTGTACCCCAGAGACATCTACCTCCTAATCTGCAGAATCTGTAAATATGGAACCCTACATGGCAAAAGAGATTTTGTAGATATGATTAAGTTACAGGTTTTGAGTGGAGAGATAATCCAGTGTTATCCAGGTGGCCCAAAATAATCACAAAGGTCCTTAAGTGAATGAGGGAGCATGAAAGTGAGGGCTAGAGTTTGTCAGAGAAGTCATGCTGCTGGCTTTGAGGACGGAAAGAGAAATCACAGGCTAAGGAATTCAGGTGGTCTCTAAAAGCTGGAAAATGCAAGGAAATAGCTTCTTTCCTAGAAGCCTCCAGAAGGAAATCTCCAGAATGATAAGTGGGTAAATTTATGTTGTTCTAAGCCACAAATTATAACAGCAGCAAAAGGAAACCAATACTACGCTTTAGATGGGTATTGCATTTCCCATTCTATTTTGATCTACTTGAAGTAAGACCATTATCTCAGTGGTGGTCAGAGCCTTTATAAAAGCCAAAAGGAGTCCCTCCCCCACTCCCTTTAGTCTTTAGCACCTCTGCTATCCTTTCAGATCCTCTCTGACTCCCTTTTCTGTATTCTCTTTCCCATGTAAAATACCGCTAAAGGGAAAGCTGTTTTCTAGTTGTTGACTGACCCATCTTGAGAAATTAGTTCACTTCAGTTGCTCAGTCATTTTCGACTCTTTGCAATGCCATGGACTGCAGCATGCCAGGCTTCCCTGTCCATCACCAGCTCCCAGAGTCCACCCAAACACATGTCCATTGAGTTCGTGATGCCATCCAGCCATCTCATCCTCTGTCATCCCCTTCTCCTCCTGCCCTCAATCTTCTGCAGCATCAGGGTCTTTTCAAATGACTCAGCTCTTCGCATGAGGTGGCCAAAGTATTGAAGTTTCAGCTTCAACATCAGTCCTTTCAATGAACAGTCAGGACTGATTTCCTTTAGGATAGACTGGTTGGATCTCCTTGCAAATTAGAAATTAGTTGGCAGGAATTTAATATGTTACAGTTCACCAACTATTTCCAATCTATTCAGTTCAGTTCAGTCGCTCAGTCGTGTCCGACTCCCTGCGACCCCACGAATCACAGCACGCCAGGTCTCCCTGTCAATCACAAACTCCCAGAGTCTACTCAAACTCATGCCCATTGAGTCGGTGATCCCATCCAGCCATCTCATCCTCTGTCGTCCCCTTCTCCTCCTGCCCCCAATCCCTCCCAGCATCAGGGTCTTTTCCAATGAGTCAACTCTTCGCATGAGGTGGCCAAAGTATTGGAGTTTCAGCTTCAGCATCAGTCCGTCCAATGAACACCCAGGACTTATCTCCATTAGGATAGACTGGTTGGATCTCCTTGCAGTCCAAGGGACTCTCAAGAGTCTTCTCCAACACCACAGTTCAAAAGCATGAATTTTTTGGTGCTCAGTTTTCTTCATAGTCCAACTCTCACATCCATACACGACCACTGGAAAAACCATAGCCTTGACCAGACGGACCTTTGTTGGCAAAGTAATGTCTCTGCTTTTTAATATGCTATCTAGGTTGGTCATAACTTTCCTTCCAAGGAGTAAGCATCTTTTAATTTCATGGCTGCAATCACCATCTGCAGTGATTTTGGAGCCCCAAAAAATAAAGTCTGACCCTGTTTCCACTGTCTCCCCATCTATTTCCCATGAGGTGATGGGACCAGATGCCATGATCTTAGTTTTCTGAATGTTGAGCTTTAAGCCAACTTTTTCACTCTCTGCTTTCACTTTCATCAAGAGGCTTTTTAGTTCCTTTTCACTTTCTGCCATAAGTATGGTGTCATCTGCATATCTGAGATTATTGATATTTCTCCTGGCAATCTTGATTCCAGCTTGTGCTTCATTCAGCCCAGCGTTTCTCATGATGTACTCCGCATATAAGTTAAATAAGCAGGGTGACAATACACAGCCTTGACGTACTCCTTTTCCTATTTGGAACCAGTCTGTTGTTCCTTGTTCAGTTCTAACTGTTGCTTCCTGACCTGCATACAGGTTTCTCAAGAGGCAGGTCAGGTGGTCTGGTATTCCCATCTCCTTCAGAATTTTCCACAGTTTATTATGATCCACACAGTCAAAGGCTTTGGCGTAGTCAATAAAGCAGAAATAGATGTTTTTCTTGGAACTCTCTTGCTTTTTCGATGATCCAGCGGATATTGGTAATTTGATCTCTGGTTCCTCTGCCTTTTCCAAAACCAGCTTGAACATCTGGAAGTTCTCGGTTCACGTATTGCTGAAGCCTGGCTTGGAGAATTTTGAGCATTACTTTACTAGCGTGTGAGATGAGTACAATTGTGCAGTAGTTTGAGCATTCTTTGGCGTTGCCTTTCTTAGGGACTGGAATGAAAACGGACCTTTTCCAGTCCTATGGCCACTGCTGAGTTTTCCATATTTCCTGGCATATTGAGTGCAGCACTTTCACAGCATCATCTTTCAGGATTTGAAATAGCTCAACTGGAATTCCATCACCTCCACTAGCTTTGTCCATAGTGATGCTTTCTAAGGCCCACTTGACTTCACATTCTAGGATGTCTGGCTCTAGGTAAGTGATCACACCATTGTGATTATCAGGGTCATGAAGATCTTTTTTGTACAGTTCTTCTGTGTATTCTTGCCACCTCTTCTTAATATCTTCTGCTTCTGTTAGGTCTCTACCATTTCTGTCCTTTATTGAGCCCATTTTTGCATGAAATGTTCCCTGGAATACTCTATTTGAGTATGTTTTCCTGTCCTACCATGGCTGCCCCCTGTAAAGCCTACAAGACTCAAAATGAAGTTAATCTCTAATGGTGGAACTTTGGGTTCCTGGTTTGGATTAACCTTTACCAGAGTGTCTCAAGTCACACTGTAGACACGGGCTATGGGGTCAGAGAGACCTTGATTTGATTCTCTGATTCACCACTTATTAGTGATGTGACCTTTGGGAAAGTATTAAGCCTTGCTTTATCTTTAAAATGGAGAACTTAATAAATCACCTTGCTTCATACTGAGAAACTGAGATTCTATGTTTAAAGTGTTGAGCACAGTGCACTCCATAAGTAGTGGTGGTAGTAGGAGTAATAAAGATACTTGGCACAGTGATACCTGTTATCTCCCAAATTCCAAGGTAGTATAAAGCTCATTCAAATCCTATGGAACAAGGAGTTTCCATTTCTGGTATTGTGAAGAGACACCTACCCACTGTGGAACAGCAGCAAGTATTTACACATAGCCAGCTGTGTATTAATATTTTCTTCTTGGATACTGGGAATTATCCGGGCAAACAAATCACCATAGAAAATTTACTTCCCTGTCCAAAAGACGTTCATGGTTTAATAGGGAGCAGATATAAAACATAATTACTGGACTTTGCTGGTGGCTCAGTGGATGAGAATCCGCCTGCCAATATAGGGGACATGGGTTCGATCCCTGGTCCAGGAAGATGTCACATGCCATGGAGCAACTAGGCCCGTGCACCACAACTACTGAAGCCTGCGTGCCTAGAGCCTGTGCTCCACAGAAAGAGACTCCACCTCAGTGAAAAGCCCACACTCCACAACTAGAAAAAGCCCATGCAAAGCAATGAAGACCCAGCACAGTTAAAAAAAAAAGAAACAAACCCACAATTACTTGTATTATCCCTCTGCATTGAAGACTTATATACAACAAAGGGTGGAAGGAGGATCCAAGAGAACAAAATCTTCTGGGAACCAAGAACAGGGTCCTGGAGGTGACTTTTGAGTGGGGTCCTGAAGGATGACTAGAAGTTTGCCATATAGAAAATAGAGAAGGAATTTATTGGGCAAAGAAAAATGTGCATGAAAATAATGAAGTAAAAGAATATCAATAGGAAACATCTTCTAAGCATAACTACAACACTGAAACAACTGGAACAAATTAAATCCAGCTCAACAAATTAAATCTGCAGCCACTTGCTCTGAATCATCAACAACCTTTCTCTGGATCTGCTACAAAGTGATTTCAGGGTCACACTGAACACTTCATTCTTCCTTGACCAAAAAACGATGCCTTGGGAATTCACTGATGAGCACAGTACTGTCGATATTAATCAGGTAATATGCACTGGCCCTGAGATAACAAGGCATCTAGAATCCCGATGTATGAATTCATACTTAATCAATACTGCCTTATATGAATAGAGGGTTTTTTTTTCACATTCCACATCATTTTAGTAAGATGCTGAGAAAAATCAATAACTTATTAAATGCCAGTTGCCTCATTACAACAAACTATTAATCACTTTTTGTTGCTATCATATTGGGGCCACAGATCTGACTTTATATATTATGTGCTGGGGTACATGTCCACGTTTATTTCAATCACTGGAAGAAATGATGCACAGAACAACTGCACACTGCAGCCAAGATGGGGCTACGATAGGACTCCCAATGCATTATTGAAGAGAAAAAAAAAATCTCAGTTAAGGAAAAAAAAAAATGCTATTAACTTCAGCTGAAACTGCTGAAAATTAATTGCCAGGAGTAAGAGAGACTTTGTTAATAAAATAACAATTTCTTGAAATATCTCCAGCACCTGAAATATTCTATCATCCTTGCAACACCAAGAAATAGTTATATTAACCTCAAGTTTTAAGATGGCCCCTTTTTAGCCACTTGAAAGTACACATTAACATACATATGTATTTTGTGAAATGGAAAAGTGAGATCCTCTCGACCGTGGTGTTAAGTAGTATACATTTCTCAGCAAATGAGAACATCTTATCGTATTTCACTGAATTGTTAGGGGGCTTATTTCCCTAGGGATGGTTAACTCTTTAATCTTGTTGAACACAAAAGTTAAGTTGCCTCCTCTATTGCCATTCTGCCATTATTTTCTCAGGAATATACAGAAAAACTATATATATATATGAACTATATGCTTATGAATTTATGAATAAGATACTCCTATTACTAATGGAGAGTCCACTTACTTAAGCAAAGTCATCTTTATGTGAGCTAAACTTGAGAAACACTGGGTTAAAATAATCTTACAAAATTATGTAAGATACAGGTACTTTGCAGTAATCTTTGAGTAGCATTTTTTAAGAAATGGTGGCATTTCTTAAGAAACTATGATCATGAAACCCAAATAACAGAAAGTAGTCATTTTATTTGGAAGTGGTTAGTTTTTGCACAACTATTTTATCCAAGAGCAACCACATCTGTCTTCCCTACATGCAGTACGGTATGGTAGAAAGACACAGACACTCCCTATATGAGTTCTGAATTTGAATCTTATCTAACCACTCTCAAATTTAGACTTGGTCACTTGACGTCTCTAAGTCAGTATTCTCAGAGATGAAATGGGGATAAGTAATGTTTTACCTACCCACCTCACTGTATTATTGTTATGATCAAATGAAATCACATGAGTAAAAGAATCTTATCATATCTGTGACCCCAATTAGTAAGCCTTAGTGTGGCATTGCAATAAAAGAAACCCAGCAACTTAAAGTTATTCTGATATTTTCTTGTACCTCTTCAAGGGCATTGAAAGAGATCTACTTTATTATTCACAGCACCATTTTGTACAGTCCCTTAACACATCTCTCCAGTTCTCTCATACTCCATGGTTGTTTTGAGCCTCTTGCTCTATAAACTTCCCCCTCTCAAATCTTCCCCCAACATCTCTCCAATAGGCAGGAATCAAAGCTTGTCTGTGCCCCAAACCCCTGTGAACCACCCCTCCCCTCAAGCTCTTCATCAGATTCATCATTTCAGCCTCTTTGTCCTCCTACCACCCAGCCATTCCCCAGATTCTCCACAGGAAAGCCTAGGGGAGAATCCAGCAGGCAGGAACCTCCTACATAATACTCCTGTCCCCAGTGACAGGCATGGGGTGAAGAAAGAGGATGGTGAATATTCAAAATGACTTTTATCCATTTCAGCATACTAATGTTTTTACTCTAGTGTTTTTGACACATATTAGTTTATTGCTTTTTACATTTTAGCTGAGGCAGTAAGGTCATTATTTTCAAACTAAGGAAAGCAAATCACAAGGAAGTGACCCCACAGTTGATCTAGGTTCCAGAACTGGTCAAGACTGTAGGAAGAAAGTGGGCTTCATTTCTTTCTATCTACAGAGCAATGGTTCTCAAAGTGTGTTCCAAGGCATTCCTAAAGAGGCTTCTGAAAAATAAATCCAAGGCCAAATTTCAACAGGGAAATGTTGCATTCTGTCTCCTTTCAGGGAGGTCCACAACTGAGAAAAGTCCTGAGGAAAGAAATCCATTCATTAAAAAACAGATTAGTTTAAATGTGAAAAGCAAAAATTTATAATATTAAGGACAGCATCTTTATAACCTTTGGGTAGAGAAATACTTCTTAAATTAGACCCTGGAAGCACAACTGTAACAGAAGATTAATAAATCCATCTGTATTAAAATATAAAACTTCTCTTCACAAAAAGGTACCTTTAAGAAAGTAAAAACTTGAAACACAGATAGGGAGAAGAAATTTACAAACGTATAATTAAGAATTCCAATGAAGAATGCAGAAAGAACTCCTACAAATTCATAAGGAAAAAACAATTTAATTAGAAACTGAGTAAGAACATAGACAGCATTTATAGAAGATGAGAGTGAAATGATCAATAAACATGGAAAGATGATTAAACTCACAAGTAAGAGAAATGAGAACTGTAATCACAACGAAATAGGCAAAAAAAAAAAAAAAATTAAGTCTGACATTACCAAGTGTTGACGAGGATACACAGCAATGAATTCAGTCTGGAGTGAATAAAAATTGTAACCATCACTTTGATTGGTTTATCCTACAAAGTTAAAGTGCCAACTCTTATATCCAGTAAATTCTATTCTTAGATAAGTACCCTAGAGAAATTCTTGCACATGTGCCCCAGGAACCATGTTCAAGAAAGTTCACAACTCCATTGTTTGTAACAGCAAACACTGTAAGCAACATGATATCCATAAAAAAGAGAATGGTAAAATTGTGGGATATTCACAGAACAGATAATAACAATGAAAACAACTACAGTTGTGCATATCAATGCCTATAAAAACCAGGAACATAGTTGAAAGAAGAGCATATCTCAGAAAAATGTCTACAGTAGGCTATTGATAAAAAGATAATTCAAAAACATATAAAATTTTAAATTACATTATTTAAGGACATATACATATATAGTTGAACCAGATGAAAAGCAAAACTCAAACACAAAATTCAGAAAACTGGTTACATGGGGAGAGAGAAGGACACAATCAGATACAGGCACCCAGGTGGATTGATGGGACTGGTAACATTGCATTTATTAAGATGGTTTTTTATTGCTACTCACAGGAGGGCACGGCAACCCACTCCAGTACTCTTGCCTGGAGAATCCCCGTGGACAGAGGAGCCTGGTGGGCTACAATTCCTAGGGTCTCACAGAGCTGGACACGACTAAAGCAACTTAGCATACACGCACACATCATATGTTTTTATATAGATTTTTGTTATGCATGAAAGTTATTAACACATACATACATTTTAAATTTTAATTTAACTTGTTTAATTCAGTATCTCACAAGCATTATCCATGTAATCCTTTTATCTCCTCACATATACTAACACCCTGTTGAAATCAGTTTGGGAAACACTGCTCTAGGTCTTAGAAACCTCTCTTTTTTGGCAAAGAAACTTCCTTCAGCTAAGTTTCATGGCCATTTACTCCAGCAGGGCCTGGATGCAGCCATAGATGCAGAGTTCCCCCGAGTTGAAGAGTCCCAGGGTATTTTTACTCATGCCCTTGTAAGCACACGTGAACTGTGTGTATCACTCTTACCTTGGGTTTAAAAAGCATTTGTCATGGAAGTAGCAGGTTGTCTGTTGATCTGTACAAAAGTAACTAATGTTCAACTCTTCGGTGTCCTTAGAGTCCACTTGCTCTCCCCAAGCTGTCCAGACACCCCCGGCAGGAGAAATGACACTCCAAGCTGAGATGCAGACTCTCATAAGAATGAAAGTTACTCTGGAGAGCTTCGTGTTCTGGGGTTTGCCACACAAGTAACCCGTCAGAGGCACCATTTTCAGAGGCAGTTCCTCTCTGCAGCAGATGCCTAAATAATCTTCAAATATAAGTAGATCCTGCTGGGCTTTTGAAGTTCACACGTTGGTGAACTCATTGAGAGATACTTTACAGCTGGCTGCATTGCTGAGAGCTTGATGTTTTCCTCCCCCATGCTTTTGCTGATAAAGGCCTTTTGAATTGGTGTGATTGTAACAACATTAAACTCCGAGCCTTGACCATTGGATGCTAGTCCCTCATTAGTATCAGGTGTAATGAGGTCAGGCTAAGAAGGGATTGTGTGGTATTAAACAGAGTTGGTATTGATTTGTTACTAACAGTGGAGCAGCCTACTATACTTTAAACCTCTGGTTTCAAGAGGATATTTCATTTTTGCTGACTGTCTTCTGTTGTGAAGATTGATTTCAGCATAATGCTCCACCACCTGAGGAGATTCACTCTGCTACTCCTAAACTCCTATCTTGCAACTATACCTTTCATGTTCGACAAGTCCCCTAGTTCTCAGCAGCCCTACTTACTGCGCCCACACAGCTCCCTGCTATTTGCTACAGCTCTTGCTTTTCCATCTCTCACACCTCCTGCTTTCAGACACTGCCTTACTCTCTCCTTACAAGGGATGCCATGAAGATGCTGGGCTCTCACTGCTTTTTTTTTTCCCTTTGCTTCTTCTAGAAACCTTTTCACTTATGCAGTTTCTAGCTGAAAGCATGTCATCTATCATCATATAAGGTAAAAACATAGGGCAGCATGTGCTGAAGCAGAACCAACATGGTAATGGCAAATTTGTTTTCCCGAAGTGTTAAATTCTCACCACACTGACTTTACATATGGGAGGATGGCACTCTAAGGGGGGGTGTGTGTGTGTGCTAAGTCGCTCGGTCATATCTGACTCTTTTGTGACTCACATGAACTGTAGCCTGCCATGTTCCTCTGGAATTACTGGAGTAGGTTGCCATTTCCTTCTCTAGGGAATCTTCCGAACCCAGGGATCGAACCCACATCTCTCGCATTGGTAGGCATTTTCTTTACCATTGCACCACTGGGAAGCTCCAATTTGAAGGGTAGACGGCTGATATTTTCCTGAATTCAAGGGCAGAGGGTCAGCTGGGCAGCAAGAAGATATTGGAATCAG
The DNA here is from genome assembly GCF_910594005.1 of Cervus elaphus. NCBI lineage: Eukaryota > Metazoa > Chordata > Mammalia > Artiodactyla > Cervidae > Cervus > Cervus elaphus. Next base: position 41,868,172 of record NC_057819.1, on the reverse strand, counting down.
AACCTGGAAAGTCATCCAGACTCTCTTCCTGTTCCTCATGTCACAGTTTTTCTTTGCACACTGACTCAGTCTCCTCTGTGTTTGCTCACGAGCCTTCTCTGATCCCTAGAGCAGAACTTATGACCGCTCAGGTCTCCTGAAGATACACAGCACAGTCCAATGTATTACTCTGAGTCCTAATTCCAAATTGCAAGGGTTGCAGTTTTGGTTTACCCAGCTTGGGTCAGCTAGCCAATCTACCAGAGATTGGATATGAGGCTGGAGATTAAGGTTATATTCAACCAAATGGTGCTGGGGCCATTTTCTCCAAATTTGGAAACCCAGTTAAAAGGGTTATTATGAGCTGAGCAGACACTTCAAAACAAAATGTGTCCCCTAATACGCACCAGCTTAAGGACTTAATAATAAAAACATCTCTAAGATGCATTCTTTCATATCTTTATCAGATATTTAATGCACTCCTAATTTGTCAGACACTGAGAATACAGATGAGCTCTAGCCCTCCAATAGAAGAGATAAAGACCAACCAATTTGCAAATAAAATAATAATAGTTTGGAATGACTGCTGAACAAAAAAAAAGAATGTAAAGAGTGATATGATAGAGTATTTGAGAGGCACATGTGAAGGTGTGCTTACCTGAGGCTTCTTTAAAGAGATAATGTCAAATATCTAAGGAAAAAGGTGATCCCAGCTGAGGGAACCCAGGTTCTACATTGGTCCTGAGATGGGAAAGGACATACAGGATCCCAGAGGGCTTCAGAGAAGGGACAAAATCCAGCTCACCTAAGGGCCTTGTATGCCCTTTTAAAGGATTGGGATTTTATTCTAAATGCAGTAGGGCTATGTCAAGGAAGATTAGGAGGAGAGACAAAGACATCATCTGATTTATGTTTTTAAAAGTTGACTTTATGGTAGAATTTTAGGAAAGCAGGAGGGAAAGCAGGGCAGCCCTTTGGGGAGTTGTTATGTCAGTTCAGGAGAGCGAGAATAGATGAATCTTTGGACCAAGGAAGGTGGTGGTTATTAGGATGGACAGGAGAGTCCAGATTCTAGATATATTTTAAAGTAGGACAATCAGAACTTGCTGGTGAGTAGGATTTGAGGAGGGGAAAAAGGAGAGGAAGTATAGATGACTCCAAGCTAAGGTTTGAGTGGCTGGGAGGAGGGTGAGCTATTTTCTGAAATGAGTCAGATTGGAGTGGCAGATCAGGTCTTCATCACAAAAGATGCCAAAGCAAGATCTCTGATCCCAGACACAGAGGTCCCTAGATCCTGATCTGGTGAGAAATTCTCATAGGTTCTCTCTGCAGTCCAGTTCCTATCCATTTAGAACACCACTATAATCCCACCTCAGCTATGTTGGCCTTCCCATCCCAGTTATCCCAACCTCCTCCCTGTTAAAACTCACCTAAATTCCAAAGTCTCTCCTCCTCCTTGAGGAGCTTAGATGAAGAAAGGTTTAGGGTTAAAGCAGTTTTAGGAGGTAGTGAATTAATCCAAATATCAATTATCCCCTTTCTAGCTTTATACATTATTAGGAAACATTGCTCTAAGTGTCTCAGCCTCTCTATCCATAATAAAGGTAAGGAGAAGATACTCCATTTTTAAGATTGAAACCTAAGTGCCATATGTGTAAAGCACTTAGTACAGTGTCTAAATTATGTCAGGTGTTTAATATATATTAGATATCATTGTTCTTAACATTTCTTCCTTTTACCTATTTTCAAAGTAAATGTATTACCAAATACCAATTTGTCGCTTATACAAAAAGCCTAGAAGTAAGTCTTGTTTGTCTCTAGCTATACTAAGAATGTTTTGTAGCAATATAATTATTCAGGCAAAAAATTCCACCACTAGGAAGATATATTGACTACACTTCCTCAAACTGAAATTAAGATGGATTAAGACAGAGTATCTTGTTTTAATTTGTGAAGTTATTTGTATGAAAAGTCTTACCAAGGTATAAAATTAACTGAGCTTAGTTATATATTTAATTAATCCTTTATTGAGGAGGATAAAATTATATGCAATAACTTTTCCATAAACTCAGGACATATGATCACTGTCCAACGGAAATCAGTGTAATGGCAGTTCACTTGGATTTCCTGCCAAAGAATAGTTTTCTTAGAATATATACATAATTTAGAGGTTGAAGAGAGTAGAAGAATGTCTCACTGAGGAACATTCTGGTACCTCTTCACCTATATATAACCCAAGTGTGGGGAAGACAGATGTGTTCACTAAAATAAATCTTAATAATAAATCTTCTGAGAGTTTAGAACTTATGCTATCTAATGATTTCCTCTATTCCCATAACCACACCTTCCAAGTGCATTCTCATTTGGGTGTCATTTCATCAAATAGGAAGATCATAAACTCTCAGGGTTAGGAGGTACCTTAAAGGTCAGTGATCTTTGTTAATAGCAACGGCTGTTACTCTCATCATCCCATGTTCAGTTGCCCTTGCAGGAAAATGTAACAATCCTGCTCCGTTGATGGGCATAGCTCCACTATGTGTACAGAACCGAAGCAATCAGAGTCCCACGACAGGCCTTCTCTTAGTCTTAGTGGGTTTTCCATTTGTAGGAAGTCCCCTTGACTCACAGATATCTAATAAAGCTTGGTGTCATAGGCAAAATAATGACCCCTAAAGATGTCCATATCCTAATCCCTGATACTTGTGAATACATTATGTGACATGATAAGGGAGAAACAAGGTTATCAATGAGTTCACTTTGAGATGAGTTCACTTTGAGAGTTCATTTTCATCCTATCCAGTGTAATCACTTATAAGTCCTTACAAGTAGAAGTAGGAAGTGAGAGAGTGAAGGTCGGAGTCAGTGAGAGATTGGAAGAAGCTACCCTGCTGGTTTTGAAGATGCAAGAAGAGGCCACAACCTAAGGAACGTGGGAGACCTCTAGAAGCTGAAAAAAGACAAGGAAACAGAGCCTCCAGAAAGGAATACAGCCCTGCTGGCATATCAATGTTGTCCCAGTAAGGCCATTTCAGACTTCTGACTCCTAGAACAGTAAAAGGATAAATTTGTGTTGTTTAAGCCACTAGAAATGGCTTCCATGGTGGTTCAGTGATAAAGGATCCACCTGCCAATGCAGGAGACATGGGTTCGATCTCTGGGTCAGCAAGATTCCCTGGAGAAGGATATGGCAACTCACTCCAGTATTCGTGCCTGGGAAATCCCATGGACAGAGGAGCTTGGAGGGCTACAGTCCATGAGGTTGATAAAGAGTCAGACACAACTTAGCAACTAAACAACAACAAAACCACTGGAAAATGAACACACAGGTGGTTAAATACTAGAGGGTGACAAGAGACAAACACCATTTCCTTCCAAGGCTGCTGGGAAATCTCACAGGCAGCAAACACCCCAAGTGCAGAACTGCTTTTTTTGACCTCCAAAGGTCAGCCAGCTACTCCTCAACTACTGAAGGCCTTTTTACCATGGCAGAATGATGTGAAAATTCCAGGCTAATTAGACATCCATATGAAAAATACTTTGGAGAAGAGAGTGAAAGCAGGGAGAAATTAGAGGGCATCATACAGTAGGCCACATATGAGATGATGGAGCACAGGAACCAAGTAGCAGAGATTTAAAAAAGTCATGACTATCAGGATAACCCCACTGCCACCAAGCCCCAGCTACACTAGCCTTCTGTGCCTGGACCTCCCGGAGCTCATCCAGGGCTTGAGTCCTTCTGCCTGGAAAGCTCCTTCCCCTATGGCTAGTACATGGACTTCCAGACGCACCCTAAATGGTAACTCCTGGAGAGCTCCTCTATAGCAACCACCCAGGCAGGATTACATCACTTACTTTAATTCTCTTCTGAGCACTTACCAATAATTTTCTGATTTATATGCTTACATACTTGTTTATTATCTATCTTCCGAAGACAGAATATAAGCTCCATGAGAGCAAGGACCTTATCTGTTTCCTTCACACATATCCTCAGGGCTTAACTCAGTACCTGGCACTTAGAAAGAAAGGAAGCGCCAAGTCGTGTCCGACTCTTGTGATCACATGAACTGTGGCCTGCCATGTTCCTCTGTCCATGGGATTTTCCAGGCAAGAATACTGGAGTGGGCTGCCATTTCCTCCTCCAGGGGAACTTTTCCAACCCAGGTCTCCCACATAGAAGGCAGATGCTTTACCGACTGAGCTATGCGGGAAGCCCCTGGCACTTATCAGGTGCTCAATAAATGTATGTATAGCGTGAACAAATGACAAAAGAAAGATCTTAGTTACATAGTGAATACAGGTGAAAACGAAAGGACGAGTCACATATGGTTCAAAAGTTTGTGGTATTAACTGACTGGGAGATGGTGGTGCCACCAACATAGGCAAACAGAGGAAAAGGAACTTTGGGCATAAAGCCAAGGATGAGTTGGGCATGAAACAAGAGCAGAAAGTCCTCTAGGCATCTGAATTCAGCAAGCTCAAAGATCCACTGCTGTCTCATTATCTTCCTGAACTGGCTCTCATCCTCTCCTTCATCTACCTCATCTGGTGACACCACATTCAGGCAACCACACTGGAAAGTTCAGAATTTGTTCTGGACTCCTTCCTCTCACCCATTCCAACATCCAATGAGGACAATTTTCAAACTGCCAAACTGAAATAAGAGGCATGTTTTTTCTTTTACAAAAAGACAAATAGCTTACATTTGCTGCCCTTTTCTTTGATGATATCAGTACACTATCTCCCAGTTGTTTCTGAAAACAAAAACAAAAGCAAATAAACAAAAATCATGTAGTGCCTTCAAAATAAAGATAACAGTTTGACAATGAATGAGAACAGAAGAAAAAAAAAACAACTGCTTTTCAAAAGAAACTCTTCTACTGAAGAGAAATTTGAAAAGGATGTTTGGAAATGTTTCCATAATTTTGTGGTGCTATTGCCAAAATAATATAAAGGCATCATGTATACGAACATTTGTACAGAACATTTTAAAGATCTGGGATAGACACAGAATTTATTAACCTATTTTTATGATTTTTTTTGTTATTTTTATGATTTTTAAAAAGAGGTTTAAAAATTGAAGCTGTTAACACTATGAAAAATACATATCCATGCCAATTAGCTTACAAGAACAATTGATTGATACCAGGGATAAAGGAAATTTACTGACTTGAATTTCAACAAAATGATTAAGTAATTTCTAGATAGAACTAGAACTGAGTCTCATGACTTGGGAAGTGTACTTCTTCTAGGGTCAACATCACTTTATGAGGCCTTTTCCACTACATCAGCCATTAAAACCAAAACTGAGATAAAGTTAGTGCAAGACCTACAAATCATAGTATCACAAGTATAAACCAAGATTAAAAAAATAGACATATTCAATCATGAGATTTTTTATAAGTAAATAAAATAAAAATTATTCTCATTATTCTAAATGTTTTAATCTTATTTTCTTATCCTTTTACACTTTCCATTTTGGAGGATGTTCTTAAATGGGCACAACATTAGAACAGCAGTAAACATATATAATTTACATGAAAAGTAACTACTTTGGGAGTGTGTGGCTGAGATTTCCTTGCCCACAGATGTCCAATCACTGCTCTGTGAAGCCAGAGGAATTGCCATAAAATGCATGTGAGCCCACAGCATGGGGAACCTTCCACAGCTTTGAATTCTCAGTGTCCACAGTTCTCTCATGACCAACAAAATGGGTAACATACACATATGGAGGTGCACTGTCCTCTGGATGTACCCATATTTGATGACGCCCCAAAATCTTGATAAGAAGGTAAAATGCAGAGGCGATTCGTTAATGCCATGAGCTAGCTTGCTGCTTGGATGAGGTGAGCAGAGAGTTATTCTCAAGCCCTGGCTCCTAGCCCTAGCTTGATCCCTTTCTTTCTCTCTTTCTCAAAAAAGCATATGGAATGCCAGTGGGAGAGAGTCACTATATTATGGGGATAACCTTGAATTTGCTCTAATTTAAGTTTTTAAAGGAGTAAAGCCATCACAAAACTAACACTTTATTATTAGTAACACATTATTTAGTTATGCCTGGTGAGTCAAAAAGCCTCTGACTTACAGAATCAAATCTCAACTCCTTGGCAGTGTTCCTGACCCCACCTTCCTCTTAGGTCTCACTTCCTACCAACTTTATTCTCACACTTTACACTATGTTGCCTGCACATACCATCTTTCTCACTTATTCATACAGTCCTCTGTCCAAAATTTCCTCTATTGTGTATCCTCATCCACCTAATTTCTATTCTTCTATTAAGACCAGGCTCAAACCTTCTCTATTCCAGGAAGTCGTCCTTGACCCATCTCAGGTTTTCTTAGATGGTTCAGTTCAGTTCAGTTCAGTCGCTCAGTTGTGTCCGACTCTTTCAGACCCCATGAATCGCAGCACGCCAGGCCTCCCTGTCCATCACAAACTCCCGGGGTTTACTCAAACTCATGTCCATCAAGTCGGTGATCCCATCCAGCCATCTCATCCTCTGTCGTCCCCTTCTCCTCCTGCCCACAATCCCTCCCAGCATCAGGGTCTTTTCCAATGAGTCAACTCTTCGCATGGGGTGGCCAAAGTATTGGAGTTTCAGCTTTAGCATCAGTCCTTCCAATGAACACCCAGGACTGATTTCCTTTAGGATGGACTGGTTGGATCTCCCTGCAGTCCAAGGGACTCTCAAGAGTCTTCTCCAACACCACAGTTCAAAAGCATCAGTTTTTCAGCACTCAGCTTTCTTCACAGTCCAACTCTCACATCCATACATGACCACTGAAAAAACCATAGCCTTGATTAGATGGACCTTTGTTGGCAAAGTAATGTTTTTTAATATGCTATCTAGGTTGGTCATAACTTTCCTTCCAAGGAGTAAGCATCTTTTAATTTCATGGCTGCAATCACCATCTGCAGTGATTTTGGAGCCACCAAAAAATAAAGTCCAACACTGTTTTCTGCTGTTTCCCCATCTATTTCCCATGAAGTGATGGGACCAGATGCCATGATCTTAGTTTTCTGAATGTTGAGTTCTAAGCCAACTTTTTCACTCTCTGCTTTCACTTTCATCAAGAGGCTTTTTAGTTCCTCTCCACTTTCTGCCATAAAAGTGGTGTCATCTGCATATCTGAGATTATTGATATTTCTCCTGGCAATCTTGATTCCAGCTTGTGCTTCATTCAGCCCAGCATTTCTCATGATGTACTCTGCATATAAGTTAAATAAGCAGGGTGACAATACACAGCCTTGACGTACTCCTTTTCCTATTTGGAACCAGTCTGTTGTTCCATGTCCAGTTCTTCATAATCTTTGTTCCTGTCATACTTCTGCATAGCTCTGTTACTACACCAAAATTATCTATGTATGGGTTGGTCACCCCCACCAGACTGTGAGGTTAGTTTTAGGCTGAGGATGGAGTCTTACTGGTAAACACAATGCCTGGCTTGTAGCAGACATTCCACAGATGTTTGCTGAATGAGTGAGAGAGTGAGTGAGTGAATGAATCAGTAAGCTGTTGGATATCTAAGACTGACAGAATCAAAGGTTAATCTAATGACAAAATATCTACATTTTTAATTATTGATCCGTCATTGCCTAAGAATATAACTTTAGTGAGGAATTGCTAAAGAATGACAAATTACAAGGGAAGTAGCATTGCAGGAGGGAGGTCAGTGAAAGCCTAAAGAGAAGGAGAGGACCATGGATAGGGTCCCTCAGCCTACCCTCTCAAACAAGGCTACTTCTTCACAGGTATTATCACAGAGCAAAGACCTCTGAGGTAGCTTAGGGCTGAAGAGAGTTGGCAGTTCCAGGACCGTCCAACATCAACTCCTTAGTTGCTGTACTGTCCAGGGGTCTAGAGGAGCCAGGAAGTGTGGAAGTGGAGGGGGGCTCTCAAGGAATCCTACAACAGGCAGGAAAGTATTTCAATTTTTTTAAATAACTGGTACAGTCACATCAGTGAATACCAGCTTAATATCAGCTTGCCTGTAGGTAATATTGTCTATACTCTCATATTTCCACAGAGAATAATGGCCCCTTTAAAAGCTGAGGATTTTTTTAATTGGTTAAGAACCACTTCCCTCTTGACATTTGAGAACATTTTCTTTCTCAGGACTTGGTGGATAGAGCAAGCTCTAAACAAGCACTGAGTGATGGTTTTTTCCCACTCCTTTTGTTCCCCTTAAAAACCTGCCTGTAATTGTGTCTGGTAGCTCTGTTTTTCCCCTTAGTGATGAAATGAAAACTGATTCAGGCCTTACCATGTGGGGGACTTTTTAGTCACAACAAGCAATAGCTTTATAGTTATTTGCATTCTAAGCTTCCTCCCTCATGTAATTGGAAGAGATTTTGATTGAGTCCTTAACCTAGTTTTTACAGAGCCTCCACCAAATGCCTCAGACACAGACATACTTTATCACTCTTGGCTAAATAAATGAAATGGGCTTTCATCAGAAATGATCAGTCCTCCTCCCAGAGAGAGTTTCTATGATTCCAGCAGTTGATGGGGTTTTTTCCTTCCCACCTAATGGATTTATTTCTCACTTGATTGTCCTTTCCACATCAAGTATAAGCTGCAGCTCTTTCCCACATGAAGCTCACTCGGTGTTTTCATTTTCCAGGATTGATTCACTCTCAGAAGATGAAAGGTGGCCAGGGGTGGGGGTGGGGGTCTGAAATGATCTAAAATAACTGCAATGTACAAAGCAGCTGATTAAATTATTTTGAAGGGCTGATGAATGCTTTCAAAATCGCTGCACTGAATGTAATTACCAATGTAGAGGGAATAAAAATTTTTCCTCTACTCTTCTGGGTTCTTTGGTTGATCTAATAATCGAATTAATATAGGACAGCTTAACAGGAGAAAAACCAATTTAACTACTTATGTACAAGGGCCCCATAAGAATATGAGACCCACAAGCAGTTAGGCAGTTGAGGCATATATGCCATTCAGAGCCAAGGAGAAGGGGGTAGGGATCTGGCCCTTCAAGGGGGAAAAAAACCAATTCTTTGCAAGATGGGAAGTCCAAATGTTTGGTAACAAATACTCCAAGCAAACACAGTGAGACAGGGAGGAACTGGATCTCCAGCTCAGCCGTGCTCACCCCCTGCTTACCACACCCAGCCCATATTCTATGTAGTTATCTGTGGTAACAGATCTCTTCCTAGACCAGGCCCTCTACCTAGTTTCTTTTAGACAATGAAGGGAGAGGTAAAATATAAAATCTGCTGGGTGTGGATTGCCTTTAGCTCAGAACAGGGTACATGTCAAAGTGGCACATCTGGGACAGCCTTGTTCTGAACTCCTTCACCAATGTTTCTCAGAGTGCACTTTGAGGTCACCTGCCTCCCAAACACTTATGTGATTCTTAAGCATGCAAAGCCCCTGGCCCCATCAAAGGAACATACTTTTCATCATAAGGGCCTGAAAGTCTGTAGTCTATAAATGTTTTTAATAAAAAGTTTATTATACATAAAGACGAGTAGACTCACTATAAATGGGTACCTTGCTGAAGTTTCACAACTAAACCTGTCTCAAAGACCAGCTCTCAGATCAAGAACCAGAATATCACCAATATGGTCCCCTTCTGCTCCTTTTCACTCACAACCTATTTCCCCACCTCAGGGTTAACCATTATCTTAACTTCTAAGGCCACAGATTAGTTTCATCTGAGGTTTTGATTTTTTTGAAGTCTATAAGTGGAATCGTACAGTATGCATTCTTTTCTGTCTGGTTTCCTTTATCAATTATATTTATGAGATTCATCCATATTGTTGCATGTAACTGTAGACTGTTCATTCTCTTTGGCTGAATGGTATTCCACTGTGTGATTATACCAAAAACTGTTTACTCATTGAACTTAAATGTAAATGACAATGAAATACCTGTATATAACCACCAGAATGGTTAAAATTAAAACAGGAAATACCAAGTGTTGGTAAGGCTGTGGAACAACAGCCAAAAGAGGGACTATAAATTGGTACAATCACTTTGGAACCCTCTTTGTCAGTATTCTCAGTTCAGTTCAGTTCAGTTGCTCAGTCGTGTCCAACTCTTTGCGACCCCATGGACTGCAGCATGCCAGGCCTCCCTGTCCATCGCCAACTCCCAGGGTTTATTCAAACTCATTTCCATTGAGTCAGTGATGCCATCCAACCATCTCATCCTCTGTCATCCCCTTCTCCTCCCACCTTCAATCTTCCCCAGCATCAGGGTTTTTTCAAATGAGTCAGTATTCTACTAACACCGAATATGTGGCTAACTGATGATGCCAAAATTTCACTCCCAGCCCCACAGAAACACATACATATGTTCACCACAATGACCCAACCTAAAACATTCACAGCTGTTCATAATAGTCAAAATCATTGTGCTACCTAAAAGTCATCAGCAATTGAGCCAAAACTGCATTTTTAATAAGTTTACCAGAGGATTCTTATCCATACAAACTTTTGAGAATCTTTGCATTCAATATTCTGATTTACTTTGAGACTAAACCTAGGAATTTCAGCAACTATCAAAATCCATAAGGTCAATATGTTTGAATTTGTCAAAGAAAAAAAGATGTTTTCTCATCATTAAACTTACAACAGGGCTTCAAGTAGGAGTTTATATTAATACTTAAGCACCATGTACAGTTCCTCATTACTTTGAAAGCTGAGCACTACAGAAAAGTGTTTCACAAAACACATTAAAATTTTAATTGTATTCTCACAACCGTGGATTTAGGGCAGCTGCTGAGATTCCTCAATCACACCATTACTGTGATGAATGAATATTTCACATAATGCTGTTTTCCCATGAAGTTCCTGTGATTAAATAAAAACTTCAATTTGTAAGACCAAGAAATGACAGGGAAAGCTCAGATCTCAGAAACTTTTACAAGAAGCAATTGAGCAGACCCCTACTCTGAAGTAAAGTGTGACAGTGTATTGTATTTTGGTGGCAGTTGACAGATTTTGAGTAATCACCTACAAAAAGGACTACCCTTAAATGAATGGCCTTAAATAACAGAGTGATAACTCAATTATCACTCCTCAGGAGGTGGGAAAACACCCACAAGCAAACCACCTTAAAGATGAACAAAGAAACAGCCATTCTTACACCTCAGGATTTCCACAGACTAAAAATGATCCATACAAACCCCAAATGCAAACTATTTGGAATCAAAATGTTTAGAACCAAAAAAGACCCTAAAGAGCATCTACAAAGAGGAAAGGAGACTCTTACATGAATATAATCAAGTAACTAAAATTATACAAAGCTATGATCACTTCATGGGAAATAGATGGGGAAACAGTGGAAGCAGTGTCAGACTTTATTTTTGAGGGCTCCAAAATCACTGCAGATGGTGACTGTAGCCATGAAATTAAAAGACACTTACTCCTTGGAAGGAAAGTTATGACCAACCTAGATAGCATATTAAAAAGCAGAGACATTACTTTGCCAACAAAGGTCCATCTAGTCAAGGCTATGGTTTTTCCAGTGGTCATGTATGGATGTGAGAGTTGGACTGTGAAGAAAGCTGAGGGCCGAAAAATTGATGCTTTTGAACTGTGGTGTTGGAGAAGACTCTTGAGAGTCCCTTGGACTGCAAGGAGATCCAACCAGTCCATCCCAAAGGAGATCAGTCCTGGGGGTTCATTGGAAGGACTGATGCTGAAGCTGAAACTCCAGTGCTTTGGCCACCCCATGCGAAGAGTTGACTCATTGGAAAAGACCCTGATGCTGGGAGGGATTGTGGGCAGGAGGAGAAGGGGACGACAGAGGATGAGATGGCTGGATGGGATCACCGACTTGATGGACATGAGTTTGAGTAAACCCCGGGAGTTTGTGATGGACAGGGAGGCCTGGCGAGCTGCGATTCATGGGGTCACAAAGAGTCGGACACGACTGAGCAATTGAACTGAACTGAACTGATGATTTTAAAATAATGCTCCACAGCCAAATTCTTAGGCACTCAATAAACTGAACTTAGACTCTATATGAGACATCTCAGCAGTTATTTAAAAAGCACAACAAACTTAAGGCAAATTTAGTGTCTCCAGCTGCAAGCTATGAACCTGTCCTTCTAAAACTAATATAATCACATATACTGTTCCTTTTGTTATATTTATAATGGACTATTCAGAGGTAACCTAAAAAATTGCAAGGTGAAAGAGCTTACTAGAAAGCATCAATTTTCATACATAAGGGTCAGAAGGGCATAGTGATACTAAGGACAACTCTACCTATAAGAGGAAGTATATACAAAAGACCTATACATAGAAAACTATAAAACACTGATGAAAGAAATCAAAGAGGACACAAACAGATGGAGAAATATACTGTGTTCATGGATTGGAAGAATCAATATTGTGAAAATGAGTATACTACCCAAAGTAATCTATAGATTCAATGCAATCCCTATCAAGCTACCAACAGTATTCTTCACAGAACTAGAACAAATAATTTCACAATTTGTATGGAAATACAAAAAAACCTCAAAGAGCCAAAACAATATTGAGAAAGAAGAATGGAACTGGAGGAATCAACTGCCTGACTTCAGGCTCTACTACAAAGCCACAATCTTCAAGACAGTATGGTACTGGCACAAAGACAGAAATATAGATCAATGGAACAAAATAGAAAGCCCAGAGATAAATCCACATACCTATGGACACCTTATCTTCGACAAAGGAAGCAAGAATATACAATGGAAAAAAGACAACCTCTTTAACAAGTGGTGCTGGGAAAACTGGTCAACCACTTGTAAAAGAATGAAATTAGAACACTTTCTTACACCATACACAAAAATAAACTCAAAATGGGTTAAAGATCTAAATGTCAGACCAGAAACTATAAAACTCCTAGAGGAGAACATAGACAAAACACTCTCTGACATAAATCACAGCAAGATCCTCTATGACCCACCTCCCAGAATATTGGAAATAAAAGCAAAACTAAACAAATGGGATCTAATGAAACTTAAAAGCTTTTGCACAACAAAGGAAGCTATAAGCAAGGTGAAAAGACAGCCTTCAGAATGGGAGAAAATAATAGCAAACGAAGAAACAGACAAAGGATTAATCTCAAAAATATACAAGCAGCTCCTGCAGCTCAATTCCAGAAAAATAAATGACCCAATCAAAAAATGGGCCAAAGATCTAAACAGATATTTCTCCAAAGAAGACATACATATGGCTAATAAACATGAAAAGATGCTCAACATCACTCATTATCAGAGAAATGCAAATCAAAACCACAATGAGGTACCACTACACGCCAGTCAGAATGGCTGCTATCCAAAAGTCTATAAGCAATAAATGCTGGAGAGGGTGTGGAGAAAAGGGAACCCTCTTACACTGTTGGTGGGAATGCAAACTAGTACAGCCACTGTGGAGAACAGTGTGGAGATTCCTTAAAAAACTGGAAATAGAACTGCCATATGACCCAGCAATACCACTCCTGGGCATACACATCAAGGAAACCAGAACTGAAAGACACGTGTACCCCAGTGTTCACTGCAGCACTGATTATAATAGCCAGGACATGGAAGCAACCTAGATGCCCATCAGCAGACAGATGGATAAGAAAGCTGTGGTACATATACACAATGGAATATTACTCAGCCATTAAAAAGAATTCATTTGAATCAGTTCTAATGAGGTGGATAAAACTGGAGCCCATTACACAGAGTGAAGTAAGCCAGAAAGAAAAACACCAATACAGTATACTAATGCATATATATGGAATTTAGAAAGATGGTAACGATAACCTTATATGCAAAACAGAAAAAGAGACACAGATGTATAGAACAGACTTTTGGACTCTATGGGAGAAGGGGAGGGTGGGATGATCTGAGAGAACAGCATCAAAACATGTTTACTATCAAGTGTGAAACAGATCGCCAGCCCAGGTTGGATACATGAGACAAGTGCTCGGGGCTGGTGCACTGGGATGACCCAGAGGGATGGGATAGGGAGGGAGGTGGGAGCGGGGTTCAGGATGGGGAACACATGTAAATCCATGGCTGATTCATGTCAATGTATGGCAAAACCCACTACGATATTGTAAAGTAATTAGCCTCCAACTGATAAAAAAAAAAAAAAGAGGAAGTATATGTCAGCCTTAGCAGGGAAAAGAAAAAGAGTGTTGTCCCTGGGCCTTGAAAAACAAATGCCTTCTATGTGAAAGCGACTGTGATGTGACAAATATGGAGGAAGAACTCTCACAGCAGGAAGTTCAATGGCTGAGGAGAGGGGGTGGGGAAACCCTCCTTTCATCATTAATCTGCTCAGTCTCAAGAGAGATGGCAAATACTTAAAATATCAAGAGGCTTGATCACTTACAAGAAGCAGCCCATCTGGGAATACACATCTAATCCGCCCTAAATTCCAGAACATCACTTCACCGGGCCCTTAAGATCACATTGAACTTGCCAAGCAGTGAGGTTACAAGGACAGGGAGGGAGGAGGGTGGGGGAGGTGATAAGAGTTGGCCTGTGCACAAGAAAAGGGAGTGCTGGCAAGTCTGGGCTTTGGAATGTCCTGTCTTCTGACCTCTGAGGACTCCACCACCCTGTCATTCACGCTAGACAGAATGGCAGCCTTAAAGGATATTGTCAAGCGAAGGACTCTCTTTGTTTTGGTTTTTTTTTTGTAGAGAAAACAACTTGACTCTTTAAGACAATGAAATGATTCTAAATATGGTGGGGTTTTTTTTGTTTTGTTTTGTTTTTTTCAGTTAGATGCTAGCCTGGCAGTTAGCTGTTCTTTGAGACAAAAGCTCTAGCCTCACAATTTAGTTTACTTGGACTGCACAGGAGTTTTCTAATTAAAAGTGGTCTCTAACAGTGTTACTAGTGAACTCACTATAATTTCAGGTTTAGAAAACAGCTAAGCCCACAGACAACAAAGACAAATCAAGGACAACAGCTCTGGCCAGATGAAACCCTTTGAGTGGGAAGTAGATGCTGCACCCATGGGTTGTTCTGTGCTCCCAAGCTCTAATTAAGTTCACCTATACTTCTTAAGGGCTTCCCTGGTGGCTCAGATGGTAAAGAATCTGCCTGCAATGCAGCAGACACAGGTTTGATTCTTGGGTCAGGAAGATCACCTGGAGAAGGGAATGGCAACCTACTCCATTATTCTTGCCTGGAGAATTCCACAGACAGAGGAGCCTGGGAGGCTACAGTCCATGGGACTGCAAAGAATTGGACA
This sequence comes from Cervus elaphus, assembly GCF_910594005.1. NCBI lineage: Eukaryota > Metazoa > Chordata > Mammalia > Artiodactyla > Cervidae > Cervus > Cervus elaphus. The sequence goes on along the minus strand of NC_057819.1, from coordinate 41,852,991 downwards.
TGACTGAATGACTAACACACACACACACACACACATACTTCCTAAACAGCTCTGATAAAGCTGCCAGCACGAGCCCATGCATTCGTGCCAAGCAGACCTGTTGTTCTGCTGCCTGCACCCCACCCCATTCTTAAGGCCATCTTGGTACTACGCTGGCCCAGGCTGTCTCACTTGCTCCTTTATGAGTCAAGCAAGCAATCCAGTTGGGAATCCCTCACATTTCTGATAAACAAGGGAAACTTATGCACTGTATGGATGTGAGAGTTGGACCATAAAGAAGGCTTAGAGTCCAAGAATTGATGCTTTCGAACTGTAGTGTTGGAGAAGACTCCTGAGAGTCCCTTGGACAGCAAGGAGATCAAACCAGTCAATCCTAAAGGAAATCAACCCTGAATACCCATTGGAAGGACTGAAGCTGAAGCTGAAGCTCCAGTCCTTTGGCCATCTGATGACAAGAGTCAACTCATTGGAAAAGACCCTAATGCTAGGAAAGAGAAAGGCAGGAGGAGAAGGGGGCAACAGAGGATGAGATGGTTGGATGGCATCACTGACTCAGCGGACATGAGTTTGAGCAAACTCTAGGACATAGTGAAGGACAGAGAAGCCTGGCGTGCTGCAGTCCATGGAGTCACAAAGAGTCAGACACAACTTAGCGACTGAAAAACAAAGTGCACTATTGAGACTAATTCCCATTGACACGACTGCGGTATAGAGCTGATTCCCTCACATTTGTGTGGTGTAGGGACAAAGGTAAACATAGGCCAAATACATAGGACTTAAGCTGCATGAAAGCAGGTGTTTAGGTGTGCTTTATTTATGCCTACATCCCCAGGGCCTAGAAGAGTGCCTGGCTTATAATGGAAGTGAGATGGATGTTTGATGGATGTAATGCTGGTGAAGAGAAGATAAGAGCATGAGTTAGAAGGAACCGGGGCTTAGTAATATGGACCTGCTTCTTAAGAGCTACAAGTAAGAGAAAGGCATCTGTACCTGGGAGAATTCAACACCCACTGCAGGCTTTAAAAAGAAAACTAAGATCATCAAGATAAATCCTCCGTCATTAGTGTTTTTTTGTTAGTTTTTTTTTAATGTGTATATTTCTGTGGCTGTGCCAAGTCTTTGTTGCAGCATGTGGGATCATTTAATTGCAGACTTTGGGATCTAGTTCCCTGACCAGGGATCAAACCCAGCCCTCCTGCATTGGATCTGGGAGTCTTAGCCACTGAACCAACAGAGAAGTCCCCATTAGTGTTTTTTCATTAATTTGGCAAATATTTATTGCTTACTCACATTGTACTAAGCACCTTCTATGTGCCAGGCATACCAAAATGAACAGACAAAATCAAGTTCTCATGAAGTTTTGCTGTTATTGTTGTTCAGCCGTTCAGTCATATCTGACTCTTTTTGACTCCATGGACTGCAGCACGCCAGGTTTCCCTGTCCTTTACCAACTCCTGGAACTTGCTCTCAAACTCATGTCCATTGAGTTGGTGATGCCATCCAACCACCTCATCTTCTACTGTCCCCTTCTCCTCCTGCCTTCTATCTTTCCCAGCAAAAGGGTCTTTTCCAAAGGGTCAACTCTTGGCACCAGGTGACCAAAGGATTGGCGTTTCAGCTTCAGCATCAGTCCTTCCAATGAATATTCAAGGTTGATTTCCTTTAGGATTGACTAGTTTGATCTTCTTGCTGTGCAAGGGACTCTCAAGAGTCTTCTCCAACAACACAGTTTAACAACATCAATTTTTGGGCACTCAATCTTCTATATGGCCCAACTCTCACACCCACACATGACTACTGGAAAAACTGTAGCTTTGGCTATATGGACCTTTGTTGGCCAAGGGACGTCTCTGGTTTTAACATGCTATCTAGGTTTGTCATAGCTTTTATTCTAAAGAGCAGGTGTCTTTTAATTTCATGGCTGCAGTCACCATCTACAGTGATTTTGGAGCCCAAGAAAATAGTCTGTCACTGTTTCCACTGTTTCTCCATCTATTTGCAAGGAAATGACAGAACCAGATGCCATAATCATCATTTTTTTAATGTTGAGTTGTAAGCCAACTTTTTCACTCTCCTCTTTTATCTTCATTGAGAGGCTCTTTAGTTCCTCTTCACTTTCTGCCATACGGGTGGTGTCACCTGCATATCTGAGGTTACTGATATTTCTCCTGGCAATCTTGATTCCAGCTTGAACTTCATCCAGACTGGCATTTCACATGATCTACTCTGCACATAAGTTAAATAAACAGGGTGACAATATACAGCCTTGACAGACTCCTTTCCCAATTTGCAACCAGTCCATTGTTCCTTGTCCAGCTCTAACTGTTGCTTCTTGACCTGCATACAGGTTTCTCAGGAGGCAGGTAAGGTGGTCTGGTACTCCCACCTCTTTAAGAATTTTTCACAGTTTGTTGTGATCCACACAGTCAAAAGTTTTAGCAGTCAATGAAGCGGAAGTAGATGTTTCTCTGGAACTCTCTTGCTTTTTCTATGATCCAACAAGTGTTGGCAATTTGATCTGTGGTTCCTCTGCCTTTTCTAAATCCAGCTTGTACATCTGGAAGTTCTCAGTTCACATACTGTTGAAGCCTGGCTTGGAGAATTTTGAGCATGACCTTGCTAGCATTGAAATGAGTGCAATTGTGTGGTAGTTTGAACATTCTTTGGCATTGTCCTTCTTTGGGATTGGAATGAAAACTGACCTTTTCCAGTTGTGTGGCCACTGCTAAGTTTTCCAAATTTGCTGGCATATTGAGTGCAGCATTTTAATAGCATCATCTTTTAGGACTTGAAATAGCTCAGCTGGAATTCCATCACCTCCACTAGCTTGAAGTTTATATGCTAGTAACAGCCAGACAATAAACACAAAAGTATTTTGAAGAGTTTTAAGTGCTAAGAAGAAAATAAAATAATTATTAAAACAGGACAGAGTGATGGGGGAAGAAAAGTACTATTGCTTCTGTTAGGATAGTCCAAAAAGGACTCTCTAAAGACTACATATTAGACCTGCATGTTGAAAAGAAAGCAGCGAGGGAAACTTCTGGGAAAAGAACATTTCAGCTGGGAAGAGCAAAGGCCCAGAGACATAAGTGCCTTGGGCAGATCGAGGGACAGAATGTGCAGGTAAAGATAGAGTCAGTAATGCTATCTAACCATCTCATCATCTGCTGCCCTCTTCTTCTTTTGCCTTCAATCTTTCCCAGCATCAGGGTCTTTTCCAATGAGTCACTCTTCCCATCAGATGGCCAAAGGACTAGAGCTTCAGCTTCAGCATCAGTCCTTCCAATGAGTATTCAGGGTTGATTTCCTTTAGGATTGACCAGTTTGGTCTCCTTGCAGTCTAAGGGACTCTCAAGAGTCTTCTCCAGCATCACAGTTCGAAAGCATCAATTCTTCAGTGCTCAGCCTTCTTTTCGGTCCAACTCTCACTATCATACATGACTACTGGAAAAACCATAGCTTTGACTACATGAACCTTTGTCGGCAAAGTGATGCAAGATTTATTTCAGACCCTTTGTGTTTCCTTTGTTAATGTAATGTGAAAAAAATGAGGGGAAATTACCAGGACAAAATATCTGACCAACATGAAACTTCAAGGATGATGAAAGTTCCTTTTTAAACTAGACAATCTAGAGGGGAAAGAAGCAAAATATAAAATCAAAACACAAATAATCATTCTTTTCTAACTTGGTTTCAAAGCCTGTTTTCCTAGTTAAGCTAATGCCATGTGAAATACTTGGGTGGAGGTAGGAAAGAGCCTCCAAACATTCCTTTTAGATGACATCATTGATTCTAACCAAAGAATCAAGGGCTCTTGGACAGCAGGACTTAGGAGATAAGGAAAAGGGCAAACCATTAACATTTAGCTAATATAAATACAGAACCTTTTTGGTTTTTATGCTTTTAAAAATATTCCACTCTGAAAGCTATGATATTTAATTCCAAATATATTTGATTTTCACTTTAAATTGTAAGGTCTCAAATTTACTGCAATAAGCTTCAAAGGCACATCTGTAATTACAAGAACACTACAGCTTAAAGTTCTATAACAAATAGACCTAGTTTTCTATTTTGCTACTGGGAACCTAGGAAGACTGCACATTATGTTTTATACCTGAAACTTCCATAGTCCTTACACAAAACCTAAGCCATATACACACATCTCTACTTTGAAATAGTGGAATCTGGGGGTACAGCCAACCTTCACAAAACAAATCAAGGAATTTTCCATGATACCAAGGACTTTAGTCAGAGTTTGTAAGGGGAAAGTTTGAAGCACCACTTTCCCCTTTCACCCAATTCAAATATATTTTTAAAAAAGAAAGGAGGGAAAAATCAGAGAGAAGGAAGGAAAGAAGACCCATATCATCTTAGATAGAAGATAGACAGATGTTGTTGTTCAGTAGCTAAGTTGTGTCCGACTCTGCAACTCCATGGACTCTAGCACACCAGGCTCCTCTGTCTTCCATTATCTCCTGGAGTTGCTCAAATTCATGTCCACAGAGTCAATGATACTATCTAATCATCTCACCCTCTGTCACCCCCTTGTCCTTTGACCTTCAGTCTTTCCCAGCAGCAGGGTCTTTTCCAGTGAGTCGGCTCTTTGCATCAGGTGGCCAAAGTATTGGAGTCTCAGCTCCAACAATAGTCCTTCCAATGAATATGCAGGATTGATTTTCTTTAGGACTGACTAGTTTGATCTCCTTGGAGTCCAAGAGATAGATAGACAGCTCTTTCATGCTTCTACACTTTTGCACACATTCTATCCTCTCTTATCACACTTATTTGTTTCACAAGCCTATGTCTCCCATTTATGTCTCTTACATTCATACGCTGGTCTACCTTGACACCTAAAGGAAGAGATCACAAGTAGAATATTTTAAAAATTCCTCCCAATTTAGGTCTTTTGGTATTGATTGTATTCATGTATTCATTGTATTCATTTTTGTCATGTACCTTGGCAGTGCCCTCATGCTTTGAGTTGAATTTTCTGCCTTACCCCTGACACTGGGATCAGACAGGGGACTTGCTCTAGCCAAAGGGGTGTTAGCAAACATAATTCAGGCAGAGGCTCTAAAAAATGTGCTTGCACATTTCCACTTGTACTCGTGTGTGTCTGCCATTTCTGTCAGAACATGTTCAGACTAACTTGCTGGCTGGTCATGTAGCAGAGCCAAGTTGTCATGGTTGCCATACAGCCAAGGCTATCCTAGAGTAGCCCACCAATCCTTAGACAAGTAAATGAGCCCCACCTAAATCAGCAAAGTTGCTGAGCCAACTCACAAATGACCACAGATTCATGAACAAGTGCAGCCCAGAGAAACCAAGCCCAATGCAAAGAAGAGTCATGAGCTAAATCAGGTGTCAGCCAATTACGGTCCATGGGCCAAATCACCCACCACCTGTTTTTGTGTGGCCCGTGGAAAAAAAATAATCACAGGCCATTCAATTTCATGGTTTAAAAAAAATAAAATAACATTTCATAACATGTTAAATAATATTTTATAGTCTGACTATTACATGAAGTTCAAATTTCAGTTCCATAAATAGAGTTTTATTGGAACACAGACACATGCATTTGTTTATATATTGTTCATGGCTGCTTTTGCACTACAAGGGCAGAATTGTGTATCTGTGACAGAGACTGCACAGCCTATGAAGCCTAAAATATTTACTGTCTGGCCCCTTAAGGAAAAAGACTGCTAACTTCTGAACTAAATGAATGTTCACTGCTGTATGCCCCTGGGGCTCAATGGTATTTTGTTACGATGCATCACTGGTACAAAAGTTCACTGACAAATCTCATCTGAAAGCTAATTCCCTTCCCTACGTCCCCAGCAGAGAGTGCTAGTGAAGCAGCAAGGGCTCAGGGTCAGAACAAAAGCAGCCCCTCCTTACCACCACAGGAATGGACTTCATGACCAGGGCTCCAAGGATGAATGCCAGTCCATCAAAGAATGCCACATTCTTCAGTGATTCCCCATCCAGGAAGCAGATCACATCAACTTTTCTGCCAGTGACCAGCGACAACTGGAAAGGCTCCTTATTCTGCTTGATAGTGTCACAACATCTATGAGCCACAGATTCCATCCATTGCCAGCTCTATACCCAGAGATCAACTTGCCAAGGAGCAGAGGTGAGGAGAAGAAATACGGAAGATGAAAGGAAGCTGAGTGTTTACCCTGATTGTAATATTGGACTAAGTTTACCAAACTGAACTAAAATTTCATTCCCACCTTGGAATCCAGTGGTGGAAACTTGGGAGGAACATGATTTTAATTAATACACAAAAAATTAAGAAGCTACATGTTCTTTTCCTCTTTCAATATAATATGGATGAACTTTGCAAACCTGATAGGAATTTTTGTGGAATAAACAGATCAATGACCAAATGAATGATAAACTCCCTACCATATTACTGTGTATTCTTACCACCACCTCCTGGCATTTCTATCCACTCAAGGTATCAGTCCAGAAATAACCCATTCTTCCTCTTACAGTACATTCCAACTTCCAGAAGCAAGCAGCAGCTTCTCCATTGGATCCCCTCACTCAGAAATGCCTAAACACCTCTCTCTTCCTCTGATCCTTCAGTTCAGGAATCTAATAGGTGGTCTCAGACTCTTAGACAAATTTACATGAAACAGACAACTATCCTCCAGGTTAGAGGAACTTGGATCTTTCGGTAGACTTTGGCCTTAAACCCATACTAAATATCATCTGAGACTGTAAGGAGGCAATGTTTTCCCCAAGAGGAAAAAAAGTCAGATTTCCACATCTGGAGTTTGACCTTTGTGCATGTTGTCATTTCACCCACCACAGGAAATCTTTCTGGGCTGGGTTGAAATGTGTAACTTCTCAACAGTGAGGCTGGTAGCAATCCCACCCAGCTGTGTGGAACGGGAAGTGACAGGGCAATTAATATTCTGTTAAAACTTCAGGGGGCTACACTGAAGCTGGCCACATTCTGGGGCTGACTCATCATGTTAAAACCAAACATGGTATATTGTCTGTTCACTTCTGCTGACTCACCTGTCAGCCCTAAGAAATATGTACCAGGCAGAGCTGCAAGGGCTCAGACCTGCCTTGCTAAGATGTTATCCTTCAGCACCAGCCACGCCAGTTCACTCTGTGAAGAAGCTTCTATATTGAACCATGGATGATTTCAAATGTGTGAAAGACTGTTTTGTGAAGGGAGATGACCAGCCTCTTTTTCTGCACTGTTTTATATGGAGGGGAAAAAAAAAAAAAACAGCATGGATCACAACACAACTGACATTTGAAAAGAGCCATAGCATTTCCAAGCTGGAATGGAGGCTTAGAGATCAAGTTGAAAGAACTTTCCTAAGAGAGTGGGAAGGTATCTAGCATAGTGGATAAGAGCTTTGAGTCAGGCATCCTGAATTCATGTCCCATCTCTGCCACTCATAGTGGAATTATAAGTAGGAGGCTAATGTAGGTATTAAGTAACTTTAAGCAAACTGCTCAGACTCCCTGAGCTTCGATTTCCTTATCTGTAAAATGAGGAATAATTATAGCACCCATCTCATTGGGCTATTGTGAGGATTAAAGGGGATGAAGTATAAAAAGAGTACAGTGCTTTGCACAAAGTGCTCAATAAATAGCAGCTATTATTAAGGCTGCTGGGGAAATCCATGGAAACCTCTTTCCTGGAAACAGGATAGATCCCCCATGTGTTTGGTATTAGATGGGTAAAGGGTAGAAGAATGTCACTACAAGCTGGGTATTGGTGGGGGTGGGGCAGGCAAAGAAGGGAAAGTTGCCCAGAGGAAGGATGAGTACTCAGTGTCTTCAAGGACTGTGCCTTGGATCCCCATCTTTTGGGGGAAAGAGGCCCATCTTAGGGAAGGTTCCATTGCTCTGTCCCAGTTTTAGATCTGCTGAAGATAGTCATTCATTTTTTTTAAAAAAAAAGACCTCTCTGATTATAAGTCTCTGAAGGCTCTGCTCAGATTTCCCTTTAAGGGCCTTAAAGGCACACACAAGCAAGCACAGACCAGTTTAAAAAAAAAAGTCTGGCCAGTAAAGGCATACAGAAACTGATATTTACATGATACTGTTAAGTGCACTCTTTTTAAACCACTAATTCTTATTCCACGGAAAGTGGTCTTTATGTCAAAGTCCTTAAGAGGTCCAACAGCTTGTATAACCGGCAAACCTCATGGCTGGTTAGCAGCTTTCAGGGCTTGGATTCCCAGTGATAAACAAAAGAATTCCAAAGGCCACAATCCATAAACTCTCTGGAGAAACATATGGAACTACTTAAGTAGGCTGGCTCAGAGCTGTTGTTTTGAAAACAAGTCTCCTCAGCCAGAATCTCCGCTGAGTGCTATTTATTGAATGGTTGGAGAAGGGCAAGACCCCCTGGGTCCTGTAGGGCAGCTCTTCAGCAGTCTCGAACATTTTGCAGATATCTCTCTAAGTCTCCTGATACCCAGGAAAGGATATCGGAAGTCTGTTCATTTGTATCCATTCTCCAGAGGCATTGAGCATGCTCACTGAGGAGCCAGTATCCTCAAATATCCTTCTATAGATCTCTGATCGCAAGAGCAATAGCCTCCAACTCTCTTCTCTCTTACACTCAGAACTTTTTTGATTATCACCTCTACTGTCAAGATTCAACTGGCCACCCAGTCCTTTGCACCTTGACAAAAGTCCATGTGAACTTACATAATAACTGATTCCAAGAGCCAGTCTCCTACTATTGAACTGGAAATTCCTTGAGAGCAGCAACTTTTATCAGCTTCTCTTCCGTATCTTTAGGATTTGGCATAGTAGGTGATTCACAATTCTTTTCTTGGGGTATTAATGACATCTAATTAATTAATATTATAAATCATTTAATAAATAGTTAGGTCCTGGCCACCTGACCTTTTGGGTCAGTGGTAGAGCCAATGACTAGAACTCAAAATTCTGATACTCACTATGACGAGTTACTTCACAAGGACTGACAGTAAACCCATCATGTAATTGTTCATGCTCTCTGATGGTAAACTATGTGGCCACAAAGATGCAGATGTAGGATAGCTTTGGGATCTACCATCATGCTTTAAAACACAGACAGAGCCAACCTTTTTGGCTTGTGTTGTGTGAGTAATTTGTCCTGGTGCCAGATCAACAACACATATTGTCATTTTCTTTTTAAAACAAATAATGAGAATTTTTTCCCTTCATTATTAAAGTATTACTCAAGACTTTCTGTTCTAGCAAAATGTAGACTAAGATAAACCTCACTATAAAAACCTAGAAATGCTGTATAAAACATAATTTTTAAATGTTTTAAATTCATAGCTAAGCTCTCAAGAAAGAAAGAAAAATCTACAGGCACCAGAAACAAAGAGGTAATTGAAAACAGAGCAAAGTTTCAAAGTGTCTGTTCATGATGTAGCTGTATTATAGTGATGGAAAGTTTATTATTGATCTATTCACCTAAGTGCTTGGAATTTCATGCTTGTGTGAGGACATAGCGTGGGCATGAGACCATATGGACAAAGATGGAACTGAGAACACTGCATAAAAGTTACAACACTTAAAGGATTATACCCTATGTGAAAGGGCAGTCTAAGCAAAAATCCATCCATCAGTACAGGGAGATGTCAAGGAAATTAAAACTGTATATGGAAGGGTTAAAGAGCAGTTTGAAACAGCAAGGAAGTTCATAAACTGGAAAACAGATTTGAGGAAATTATCAAGAAGGCACAAGGACATAAAGATCTGGAAAACATGAAAGATTAAGAGACATGGAAGATGGAATGAGGAAGTCTAATATATATTTAATTCAAAAAGTAGAAAATAGGGAAAATAGGATACTTTTAAAAAATTTTAAAGATAATGGCTGAACTTTTACATACATGACTAAAAAACTTGAATCCTGAAGTTCAATAATAATAAGTTCTGAGAAGAATAAGTTAAACTAATTCCAAAGTTAGCCACAACATAATAAAACTTCAGCAATTCAAAGGCAAATAAGAGACCTCAAAATGCTATGCAAAAATAATCATAAACACAGAATTCAATGCCAAGCTAAATTCTCATTAAAAAGTGAAGGTGAAATAAATATATATCTTTTAAGACCAAGAAAGTTTACTGCTCACAGATAATGATGAAATTAGCACCTCCAATTTCTTAAAAAACTGGAAATAGAACTGCCATATGACCTAGCAATCCCACTCCTGGGCATACACACCGAGGAAACCAGATCTGAAAGAGACACACGTACCCCAATGTTCATCGCAGCACTATTTATAATAGCCAGGACATGGAAGCAACCTAGATGCCCGTCAGCAGACGACTGGATAAGAAAGCTGTGGTACACAATGGAATGTTACTCAGCCATTAAAAAGAATTCATTTGAATCAGCTCTAATGAGGTGGATGAAACTGGAGCCCATTATACAGAGTGAAGTAAGCCAGAAAGATAAAGACCTATACAGTATACTAATGCATATATATGGAATTTAGAAAGATGGCAACGATAACCCTATATGCAAGACAGAAAAAGAGACACAGATGTATAGAACAGACTTTTGGACTCTATGGGAGAAGGCGAGGGTGGGATGATCTGAGAGAACAGCATCAAAACATGTATATTATCAAGTGTGAAACAGATCACCAGTCCAGGTTGGATGCATGAGACAAGTGCTCGGGGCTGGTACACTGGGATGACCCAGAGGAATGGGATGGGGAGGGAGGTGGGAGGGGGGTTCAGGATGGGGAACATATGTAAATCCATGGCTGATTCATGTCAATGTACGGCAAAAACCATTACAATATTGTAATTAGCCTTCAACTAATAAAAATAATTGGGGAAAAAAAAAGAAATTAGCACCTTCATAACTGACCAAACTTTATGCTATGATCCCTAAAAGTTAAAAATTGAACTGTCAAAAATATTCTAATGTTCTATTCACTTGGACCACTATCATGACCCCTTTACAGACCTTCAATACCATATTCCTCTATTTCTTCATAACAAAGAACCCCCTCTTTTTTTTTTTCTGTCCTCAACCAGGGATCAAACCCTCACACCTCCAGTGGGAACATAAAGTCTTAACCACTGAACCACCAGAGCAGTTTCTGAACCTCCTTCTTTTAAAAGGTATATTTGAATCTCTTTATGTACATATGTATATATATATATATATTGGAACTCTTTCAGCCCTCTTGTTTTGACAGTGTATAGTTGACTGTCTTTTGAAATTTATTTGTGAGTACTAGCCCTCCCTTCTTTGTGGATCCTAAAGTAATTCTTGGAAGGGGTAAATGTTTGCATAAGGGTGGAAGGGAAACCCGTATTCACATATAAACAAGAACTTATAAAATGTATGTATGAGGAAATGAGTTGTGATACATAGTTCTGGCCTCTGGTTGCCAGTCTTTTCATTTCTTTCTGCATAAAGATCTTAAATAAGTGACAAAAAGGCATATTTTAAAAGTCTAAATCTGTGGACCTTTATTGAAAAAAATACTAAGTATATACTCACGAAGAAGAAACTTTAGCCAAAAAGTAAAGAAGTGCAATGCAAAGAACAAGGGTAATCAGATAAATTAAATAAGCATATAGTGGGAATTTAAAATGTGGATAAATTTAAACAAGTATGTATTGGGAATTTCCTGATGGTCTAGAGGTTAGGACTCAGCAATTTCACTGCTGCAGCCTGACTTGATCCCTGGATGGGAACTAAGATCCTGAGGCACACCAAAGAAACAAAAAACCAAGCATGTTTTAGTCAGAGTTCTCCAAATAAACAGAACCACACACACACACACATACAGAGAGAGAGAGCAAAATAAGAAGAAATTTATTACAGAAGTCTCAAGATCCACCATCTGCAAGCTGGAAAATCAGGAAAACTAGTGGTATACATAATTCAGCCCAAATTCAAAGGCCTGAGAGTGGGGGACTGATGTATAAAGTCATGGTCAGAATTTAAAAGCTCCAAAACCAGGACCACTGATGTCTGAGCACAAAAGAAAATGGCTGTCTCAGCTCAAGCATAAAGAGAACATTCACTCTTCTTTCACCTGTTTATTTTAATCAGGCCCTCAATGATTGGATGATGCCCACCCGCATTGTGAAGATGATCTTTTTTACTCAGTCTAACTATCTGAAATGCTAATCTCTACCAAAGACAACCCCACAGTCACACCTGGAAATAAGGTTTTACCAGCTATCTGGGCATTCTGCAGCCCAGTCAAGTTGGATACATAAAATAAACCATTATAATGGAGAAAAAGGAACCAGCCTACACTGTCGGTGGTAGTATAAATTGGTGCAGCTACTATGGAAAGCAAGATGGAGGTCCTTTAAAAAAACTAAAAATACTTTTACCATATGATCCGGCAATCTCTTCCTTGTTGGGCACCTAGAACACCAACTCTCCTGAAGCTCCACTGGCCCTTTGTTCCCAGGAGACAGACTTGCCCTGCTGTGGCTGCTGAAGTACACCTCTAGCTGGGAGAGCATGCTGGTCGTGCAAACTGCCTATAGCAGAGCAGTGAGTGCTCCAAGTTGTTCATTGTGCTCAGCTTCTCCAGGGATCATAGGGCTCCCTGTCAAACCTTATTCTGCTCCAGCCTTCCTCCAAGGAATTTTGGCTGTGGTTTCTCATAGCTTGGGGCTGCTGGCAGGCCTTGCCAGTCTGTCTTGAGGGCCAAGGGGATCAATATCTGTAATTGATACTTGGCATTCCAGGGTACCCAGCACATCTGTTACTAGCTCTGAATTAAATCAAACTTCTTAATTGTGTTGCTCAAATTTTCTAAATTCTTACTAATTTTTTATCTGCTTGATCACCCTTTCCCATCTTATGTCTTTTATTACTTATTTAATTCTATTCTTTCAAAACTTTGAGTTAGTCATTATTATTGTGCTAATCAGCTGCCTTTGCTCTCAGAATACTTAAAATCTACTCTCTTGGCAAATTTCGAGTATACAATACAGTATTATTAACTAGAGTAATCATGATGTACATGAGATCCTCGGAACTTATTCATCTTATAATTGAAGACTTGTATACTTTGACCAGCATCTCCCTATTTCCTCCATCCCCTAACCTTTACATAGTTAGGGGATGTAACATGGTTAGAAGCTGCCAAATCCTTTTAGAGAATAGGCCTGGAAATGATATAGCATTACTCTTTCCAGCTCAGTTGGTCACAGAAGTCACTGGCCAGCCCATATTCAATGAAAGAAAAAACAGACCCCACTTCTCAATGGGAAGAGTGTCAAAGAATTCATAGCAATCTTTAATCCACCACCAATGCTTCTGTCTGTTTGTGACTAATGTTCAGTTCAGTTCAGTTCAGTGGCTCAGTCATGTCTGACTCTGTGACCCCATGGACCACAGCACATCAGGCCTCCCTGTCCATCACCAATTCCCGCAGTTTACTCAAACTCATGTCCATTGAGTCGGTGATGTCATCCAACCATCTCATCCTCTGTCATTCCCTTCTCCTCCTGCCTTCAATCCTTGCCAGCATCAGGGTCTTTTCAGATGAGTCAGCTCTTCACATCAGGTGGCCAAAGTATTGGAGTTTCACCTGCAGCATCAATCCTTCCAATGAACACCAAGGACTGATCTCCTTTAGGATGGACTGGTTGGATCTCCTTGCAGTCCAAGGGACTCTCAAGAGTCTTCTCCAACACCACAGTTCAAAAGCATCAATTCTTTGGCACTCAGCTTTCTTTATAATCCAACTCTCACATCCATACATGACTACTGGAAAAACCATAGCTGTGACTAGATGGATCTTTGTTGGCAAAGCAATGTCTCTGCTTTTCAATATGCTGTCTAGGTTGGTCATAACTTTCCTTCCAAGGAGTCAGCGTCTTTTAATTTCATGGCTGCAGTGTGCACTTGAGTAATTGCCAAGCTAGAGGCAAGTAACTGCTCTAACAGTTCATTTGCATACTGCTGCTAAGTCACTTCAGTCATGTCTGACTCTGTGTGACCCCATAGACGGCAGCCCACCAGGCTCCCCCGTCCCTGGGATTCTCCAGGCAAGAACACTGGAGTGGGTTGCCATTTCCTTCTCCAATGCATGAAAGTGAAAAGTGAAAGTGAAGTCGCTCAGTTGTGTCTGACTCTTCAGGATCCCATGGACTGCAGCCTACCAGGCTCCTCTGTCCATGGGATTTTCCAGGCAAGAGTACTGGAGTGGGTTGCCATTGCCTTCTCCTCATTTGCATAGTGAATTTTAAACCACTCATTATGTGAATTTTTGTTTAGATTTGTCTTTTGCCAAAGTCTCAGTTCAATTCTTGAAGCAGAACCACTAGGAGATCAGCTACCTAGCTAGCTGGATAGATATACTGACTGTTAGATAGATCATAGAGAGATACATACATATATACACAGATGATAGATTTGTTACAGGTTTGACCTGATACAATTGTGGTGGCTGGCTAAGCAGTCTCTTTAAAGCTTCAATTTTAGTATCTAATAGTGGATATGAGGTCCACAAAGTAGGCAAAACAGGTGTAAATGAGGGAGAGCAAAGTCAAGCTAGAACCCACCAGCATGAGCTAGAATAAGAAATTTCAACATTACATTGGTCAGTGAAATAAAGAGCTTTAGAAGATTTCAAAGTAATTTCAACTGAATTGCTTTTTAAATGTCTTAAGTAAATTTTTGTCATTGGCCAAAGTTTCTCATTGCTTTTTTTAAAAACAACAATTTGGAGAGATTAGAAGAGATCATTATTAATAAGTCTTGGTCAGGAATGGTATATAGTCATTTCTAATATAAAGTCTGATACAAAAAGGTTATGTTTATGAAAAAACATTTCTCATATAAAAATGTGAAAACATTTTAACTAGGCATATAAAATGTAATAATGTCTTATCTGATGTTTTATATATTTCTATAATTATATAAAATGAAGAATTTGTAATAAATATTTTGCTAAACCCTACAAAACATTTTCAGGCTTCCCTGGTGGCTCAGTGGTAAAGAATCCACCTGTCAATGCAAGAGACCTGGGTTTGATCCCACGATCAGGAAGATCCCCTGGAGAAGGAAATGGCAACCCACTCCAGTATTCTTGCCAGGGAAATCCCATGGACAGAGGAACCTGGGGGGCTAAAGTCCAAAAGAGTCAGACACAACTTAGTGACTAAACAACAACATAGAACATTTTCAAATCAATTCCATCTTATGTTACTGTACTGTACAAATTGTACAATTTTCTATATGTGTCAAAGGATTAAAAGGATTGGAATCACTGATATAAACTGACATATATAGATATTTGTATCTAACCCAAAAAAAGTCACATTATGCTTAGGTGTACATTATACATTTGCAGAGCAACAGCAAAGAGGAAAAAACCAAACAAACCAGGAAGTGTGGGAAAAAGGAAGCAAATCTAAAGGTCTGTTCACAGTTCCAAATTCTGCAGACCCTCCTAGAGAATGAACCATTCTTTTCACTTTCCATGCATTCACAATGCTTAGAGATCCTTGCATTTCTTATTTTGATAACCTTTTACATTAAATTATAGATAATTCAGCAATAATTTGAGGACATGATTGCTTCCATTAATAGAAAGAAGATCTTTTGAAGTACTATGTTTTACTATATTCTTCAAAAACACATAAAGAATGATAGATGTAACTATAGAACCAACATAAGTAATGCTGATTCAGAAGATGAAAACAAGCTGCAGTGTTTCCTAGAGTCCATACCTTAAAGTTTGAATCACTTGGAATCCAAATATTGAGAATATGTTAGAAGCAGGGGTATTTTGGAACAAAGGAGCAAAGGCTAAAATGTAACAGTAAAATATTAAAATTATATGTCAGTTTTATATTTTAATAAGATTGGGAAAAATTAGGAACTGTAAAAACAAATACCTTCTTATAATAGATATAAGTGATATAGTTGTCATATTAACTCTCCTTTCCTACTTTTCCTACCACTTTTCCTAAATGGACATAACCAAAGGAAGACATCTAATACAAAGGCAGCCAATTCATGGGCCTGTCAGCAATCAATGACCTGGAGTCTGAGTAAAACAGATGAGTCTGGCCAGTTAAATTCCTCCCCTTAGGAAACGGAACTAAAAGACTCTAGGGAAATTTTTAGTTATCAGTAGGGGTAAAAGCTAACTGGATATATCAAGAGGTGCCATGATGTAAGAGGTCTGGAGTCCTTATTATAGGCCACATACATGCAGTTATAAGGGAGCCAGGCAATAGAGAAGAGGGTGGAGGCAACATAAAAAGGAATGTTTTGTTTGTGAGGCCAGAGAAAGAAGTAGGAGGGAGACAAGAATGGCCTTGGTCCATTACAGCTTCCCTTTAAACCCAACTATAATTCAATTTCTGTCCCTGGATTCCTCCAAAATCTCTCTGAAATCTAAGGTTTCTTATAATTAAAACGGCCCAAAGCAGAGCAGTACATCCTACGGTTAGTACACTTCTGACCAAACTTATATATAGTTTATTTATCTGCAAGAACTGGAACTCAGAACAAAGGCCTTACATTAATTAAGGAAACAATTTGTTATAGAAGAAATTGGTTCCACTGTGATTTTCCACTGTGATGTAATCTTGGGAAATTCACTTTATCTCTCAAGCCTCACTTTTCTCATCTATAAAAAAAAAGCAAACAGATTTCAGGCTTGTTGCAGAAATAACAATAATGCATGTAGAACACCTGGCTCCTGGCACTCAAAACCTAGTAGTTGTCACCTTCTTCAAAATAAAACCTAAGACTTGTTCAAAACTTTTCTACTCTCTTTATCTAATTTGGTATGCTCTGCAGCCCTGATGAGGTAGGTGGGGCAAATGTTCCTCTCTCTATTTTACACAGGGCTTAGTGAAGACTCATTTCCCCAGCTGGCAAGTGAAAAACAGAGACTTGAACACAGGGCTTATGACTGCTGGTCAATTTGCATTTTTCACCAGAAAGCCTCACATTTCATCAAAGTCCAAAGAGTGCACTCATGGATTAGGAAAAAAGTTGCAATGGAGAAGTTGAAAAATTATGGAGAGAAGGATCCTGATTAACCCTCAGGTCAAGAAAAAAAAAACTGTTCCATTAAAATTCCCTTTCTGTGGCCATTCCTGATTTTAGGTGGTTTTTTTTTTTTTTTCACCAGCCTGATTTTAGGTTTTTATAGTTCTTTGAAATACTACAAGATCAACAAAATGCACACACACATATAGCTCCATGAGATAATGGAAACAGTGGTACTTTCCAGGGTAGAGGAAGAGAAATTCATTACATTAGACAATCCCAGAAGAATGACATGAGAGGCCAGGACGAATGCAAGGAAATGTAGAAAAGGAGGGAGGAAGAGGGGGAGGGAAGCAGGGAATTATTTCTGGCACACCTAATTACTGCAGAAACTCACCTGCTAATCCCCAGAGTAATTCACACTTTTATAGATCAGTATGACAAATTACTTTTTCAAATTTTATTAAAACAATTCTGAAAGTTTCAGATTTAGATAGTGAACTTTGTCAGATGCAATGACATTTCTAAATAAAAGTCAGTCTCTAAATCTAAGTTTCCAAAGTTTCCCTTTTATATAAAATAAGAAAGGTTTTAAATATTGTACATATTTACCTTCTTATGATTTGAATAATTAAAATGCTAAAACCACAGCCACGTCCTAGTACATAAAACCCTCAAGGGACAAAACTTCCACTTCCTGGGAATTCTGTCTGGCACCTGGAATGTTGTGAACACACCACACAAACTAAGCACCGCTCCCTGTTCACTCCTGTTGGGAGCCTTGACAGGAAGATCCGGGTCAGATGAGATTGTCACGCGAGTGTATACTCCTCAGTTCTTTGTCTCGTCACAACAAAAATTTGGAGTGACGGACATTAAAGCCCCCTGGCGGGTCACAGCTCTCGGAGGACAGACCGTGTTATAGCTCTCAGGTCTCGAACGGACCGTGTTATAGCTCTTAAATAAATCAGTGTTACAGCTCAGTGTTACAGCTCTATTTATTTAGATAATAGCAGGAAAATCCATCTTCGAAGTGTGAGGGCACGTTGATCCAAAGACGCGAAGAGAAGATCGCCCCATCGCACGGGAGAGAGAGGGAGCAAAAAGGGAGAGAAGAGGGCTTTGGCTCCTCTTTTTATATGTTTCTCTGTCCCTGGGCCTGTCTTATGTAAATTGGGCCGGCCAGGAGTGTTGTTGGTTTTACCTGAGGTTCTCACTCCGGTTCTCGGACCTTCCTTTGTTCTATTTTCGCGGGCTTTCCCTTTCAGGTCTTTTAGCCACCACCATTTTGGACTCTTTTTCCCTATTCTAACTACCTAACAAGATGAAGCACACAGTACTCATCTCACTGCTCCAGGGCCTCAGGTTCCCTGATGACATGAACCCTAAGGTCTCATCTAGAGCTAAATTTCTAAGCTCTATAAACTTTCAGTCACTTCTTCAAATCAAGTTTAATGATGATATCAGATGACTGAACTTCCTCATAAGTCCAGTCAATGTTTATTAAGCCCTGCATATCTTGTATGACTCTGAAGTCTAGAGTGACCATAGTCTCAGGGTTAGGAGCTTGAGCTTTGGCATTTATGAGCTGTGTGGCCCTAGGAAAGTAACTGAATCTCTCTGGGCTTTAATTTACCCAATTATAAAATGGAATAATACCTACCTCATAGTATTTGTTGGGAAGATTAAATAAGTTAATGAATTTAATACACATTAAATAATGCTTATAAGAATGCCTACAAGATTATAAGTTTTCAATAATGTTAGCTGCTTATTATCCTCTTTCAACAAAGCAACATTCTTTAATATACGCAAGCACAAAGTCTATAGAAACACCTGCCACCAGGGAGAAAAGATGAAGTCAAACATTCATAAAGATGAAGGACAGGAAAGTACGACACTGCTTGCTGCAGGCTGCATCTGTGCAGCTCAGCTGGGGTGAGCCTCATGTTGTTCCACGATTGGCCTTCACCACCAGCCTCTGCTGGTCGACTGGATGACAGAGTGTGGGCAGATCAGGAGAAATCCCTCCCCGTTACTGGTCAAAGAGCCTGGCCCAGCATCCCCTGCTGTCCCCCATTAGAGCACAATGGATCTGATACACTGCTAACAGGTTTTAAAAGTTGAGAGGTTGGGAGGAAGAACCAAGGGCAAAATGGAAGAGCTAGCATTCAGGCTATCTCTGTGAAGTGTCGTCAAGCTGCTTTTTGAGGGCAGGTGGGAAGACAGCTTGGGGAGAAGGGAGCAGAGCTTTCCAGATAAGAGGAGGAGCATGTGTGTGCCCCCAGGCATAAGGTTTGGGGAAGCCCAGATGGAAAAGACCAGTGATGCTGCCAGGAAGAGAGAGCATGAAATAAAGTATAGCAGTAGCTACAGCCAGTAATACCAGGGGAGATTTTTGTCTATTTCACCAATTTACAGAGAAATAACCTCTGCAACTGGGTGTGCTTTGTTGTCAGGTTAACTGCCTTTTAGGATTATATTTAGACTTTCTTTTTCTTTTCTTAGAAAAATCTCAAGTGACTGAAATTTCCACAGAATGTTTAAATAGGTTACAATAACCAAGGAATGCCTTTTCCCTTTCCAGCAGACCCCTGAAACTCTAGATTCCAGAGAACTAGATTCCTCATTCATCTGGAGGACAGAATGGCAAATTTGACCTGCCCACTCCCATCTCCCTTCATTCTACTTAAGGACTCTCAGTTCACTATTCAGTAAAAGGAAGGAGCATTTTCTCAGAATGAAAATCAATTCTCCAGTAAAAGAAAGCTGAGTGAGGGTTTCTAAAGGTTAGAGACTTCTCACACAAGTCAGAGCATTTTATATCACTGGAAAAGGATAACCAAGGGGATTAGAGGGATATTACTATAGAGAAAAACAATAACATTTAAAACTGCAAACCCCACTAGGTTCCTTATATGGCAACTAATAGTGATGCTCAATACCTGCTGCCATGGCCCAATAGTTAGATGAGAATCTCATCTCAATCACAGAACTCTTTCATCCATGCTGCTCATACAGAAAAGAGAAAATTAAAGGAAAATCTTCTAGGGAGAACTTATTTTCTTTTTTAAAGTTAATCATGGGGTTCAGGGAGAACTGGGAAACAACAGTCTAATTAGGAAGAAGTTATCCTCACTGGGACAGGCACATCCCACCAGCCCTTTTCATAAGCTATCAACACATGCTTTACACATTGTGGAGTCATGGCTTCCCAGAATCTTTGTCTGATCCTCAATTCTTTTCCAATCAGGGGAAATGTTGCTAGAGATTTTCACTGAATGTCACTTTCACCAAAAAGATTCTGATTAAGAATTTTGGAATCTTGGACTGGAATACTTTCCAGGACAGTTATTGTATCCAGGGCTTCAAAGGAATAAAAATTGAGGATAAGAGAGAGAATTACAGAAGATAAACTGTAAGACTATAGTTATTAGTTACCCATCCACCCGGATTCTGGCTTTGTTCCTCCCCTGTGAACTTACTGTTGAGATTCTGTTAGCATTCCTTCCAGGACCAAGGGATTTATGACAGCACAATATAGAGAATAAAGGAGAAAAGAAGATGATTCCAAGGCTCCAAGCCCAAGATAAAAAGATAATGGGGTAGATGATATAGGGAAGAGGTTCATTTTGGGGAGGAAGATAATAGAGGTAGGCTGAGAGACAGAAACACAAAACTGGAGAGAAGATGCGAGATCTAGCTTCAAAGATAGGGTCACAGCTAAAACCATAAGATAAACTCTCTTAGGATAAAATAATTAGCAACACAAGTTAGCATGTATGTCCAGGTACACAAATGTACAAGGCCTGGGTTTTCTGTGTAACCAGGAGGAGGAGGGGAAAAGAGGAAAGACACAGAGAGGATAGATCAGAAAAGTAGGAGGTAAAACTCTAAGATGTTCCAAAGCCAAAGAGAATATTTCACTCTGTGGAAAAGAAATAAAGAAGGAAAGAAGGAAGGAAGGAAGGAAGAAAAAAAGGAAAGAAGGAAGAAAAAACTTATGTTACAGTATAAATATCATACAAAGTAGATTTAAAGGAAAATTCATCATTCCAGGTAAGAGATCACTATATAATAAAAGTCAACTTACAAGGAAGATATAATAGTTCTCAAGTTGCATGGCAATGAATAACACAGTCTCTAAATAAAGCAATAATTGAGAGAAAAAGGGAAAAAAACATTCTACCATCATTACGGAGAGATTTTTACACCCTTTACTCAGTAAATGATTATCTAAAAATCAGTAATATCATAAAAATATCTCTAATGATTTCTAGCTATCAAGTTCCAAGTTATTTAATAATGGTCTTTAATAGTCTTATCTTGCTTATCTTCCTCCTACTTGAAACTCTCCAACTTGAAACATGAACTCTAGTCAAGCCAGTTCACCAAACCTATCTTTGGTTTCGCTTCTATTTCTATCCTCAGGCTATGTCGCCTAGTTGAAATGGTCTCTCCTCTCCACAGACTTTTTTCCCTTGCAGTTGTGAAACAGGCTGAAGCAGGGCTGGCAGAAGCAAATTTCTGGATCACAATGATGAAGGAAACAAAAAGACAGAAGGGCCCCAGATACAATATCATTCCTCAACTTCCACTGGAAAGTTATATTTGTTTCTAAATCTCCCTATTTGTTGCAGGCTGTTCATTCCAATCAGTGTCCAAGGACATAGCTTTGGTGAAGTTTGGGGTGACAATCTGTGTAGAGTATGGAGAACGAGAAGGATTGGCGGGTCAATTGTGTCCTTTCTCTCAGGAGAAAGTTGGTGGCCCAGGAAGATAGTGAGTGGTCCTGAATGAAGCAGATTCATCCACCTGAATGGGTAGATGAAGCAGAAGAGGAATAGAGTATCCAGGATGTCAAGCTAAAATGTGACAAATAAGGAAAGAGCCAAAAAAATAACTTGAAGGTACCAGTGATTGAAGGAGGAAGAGGAGATTAATGAGAAGCCAAGATACAAGTTGAGTCTTATGTAGGCCAAGTATAATCAGTTATATTGTGAAGTTTTAGGATTGGATTCTTAATCCTATCAAGAAGCCATAAAATGACTCCTTGGGATGGACTCTTGACATTCTGCCTCTTCTGACAGGTGAGCCTTTATCAGAATTTAGGCACATTTTGACCCAAAGGCACAAGGAAAGAAGTGTACTGCTTCTCTTTTTAACTCCTGTAGTTGTAATGTACCTGTAAGTAGTCGGTAAATATAAAGTGACAAGTCATGATAAAGATAATGCTGTCTGCAACTTTCCCTAAGGGCAAGAAAAGCTAAGGAGTCAATCAACTTCCTAAACCAGACTATGGTTCTGGTCCTGTTATCACTGTCAGCACTTTATGAAAAAAAAATATAAATAATTCAAATCTAAGTGCCAGATGACAGTTTTAATAAACTAACAATTTTATGGCATGAAAGCCATGTTGTTCACTCATATTACTTGCTATCTAAAATGAAAACAACAACAATAATATACCCAGATGTACACCCTTAAATAGAAATTATGAAACCATTATAATGTCAAAAAAGACCCTTTTCCAAATAAGCAGAAAGTCATGAAAATCAATAAGCCCCAGGCTATCTCCACCCTGGGGATACTGTCTAAGAATCAGATGTTTCATAAATCATGCTGCTTTCTTTATGCTAATCACAGATGGTCCCACCCCTTTCACAGACTCAGAAAAGCCAGAAAATGCCATGAAGACAAATTCACTCAGGTGTAGGTTAAGGCTGCTGTCAGCACAGGCAACTGGATGAAGGCTATTGAAAGGGGTTTTAACTCTCTCACGTGGATCTTGGCAATTATTTTGTGGATTTGACACAAAAAGTAAAGGCAACAAAAGCAAAAATAAGTAACAAGGACAGCATCAAACTAAAAAGCTTCTACACAGCAAAGAAAATCAACAAAACAAAAAGGCAACCTACCAAAAGGGAGAAAATATTTGCAAACCACTTATCTGATAAGGGGTTAATATCCAAAATATATAAAGAACTCATATAATCCAATAGCAAAAAATAAATAAATAAAATGAGTAGAGGACCTGAATAGACATTTTTCCACAGGAGACATAAAAATGACAAAGTACAGGAAAAGTACTCAATATCACTAATTATCAGGGTAATGCAAATCAAAACTACAATGTGGGATATCACTTCAAATCTGTTAGAATAGCTATTCTTAAAAGTTAAGAAACAACAAGAGATGTACAGTAAGGGAACCCAATGCACTGTTGGTGGGAATGTAAGTGGATACAGCCACTGTGGAAAACAGCATCAGAGTTTCTCTAAAAATTAAAAATAGATGGACTTGAAGATGGTTACTTTGACACCATTCAGAAAACTAAGATCATGGCATCTGGTCCCATCACCTCATGGGAAATAGATGGGGAGACAGTGGAAACAGTGTCAGACTTTATTTTTCTGGACTCCAGAATCACTGCAGATGGTGATTGCAGCCATGAAATTAAAAGATGCTTACTCCTTGGAAGGAAAGTTATGACCAACCTAGATAGCATATTAAAAAGCAGAGACATTACTTTGCCAACAAAAGTCCATCTAGTCAAGGCTATAGTTTTTCCAGTGGTCATGTATGGATGTGAGAGTTGGACTGTGAAGAAAGCTGAGTGCCGAAGAATTGATGCTTTTGAACTGTGGTGTTGGAGAAGACTCTTGAGAGTCCCTTGGACTGCAAGGAGATCCAACCAGCCCATCCTAAAGGAGATAAGTGCTAGGTGTTCATTGGAAGGACTGATGCTGAAGCTGAAACTCCAATACTTTGGCCACCTCATGCGAAGAGTTGACTGATTGGAAAAGACCGTGATGCTGGGAGGGATTGGGGGCAGGAGAAGAAGGGGATGACAGAGGATGAGATGGCTGGATGGCATCACCGACTCGATGGGCATGAGTCTGAGTAAACTCCAGGAGTTTGTGATGGACAGGGAGGTCTGGCATGCTGCGATTCAAGGGGTCGCAAAGAGTCGGACATGACTGAGTGACTGAACTGACTGAACTGACTGACTTTGACACCCTAGTCTGCCACCTTCCCGACCAGTTGGCTTTCCAAATAAACTTGTATTCCTTGCCTCAACAACAACAACAACAAATAGATGGACTTCCCTGGTGGTCCAGTAGCTAAGACTTCATGCTCCCAATGCAGGGGGCCTGGATTAGATCCCTGGTCAGGGAACTAGATCCCACATGCCAGAACTAATAATCTGCATGCCACAGGTGAAGATCCTGCAAGCCACAATGAAGATAGAAGATCCCGTTGCCACAACTAAGACCTGGTGCAGCCAAATAAATTAATTAAATTAAATAATTTTTTTTAAAAAGTAGAACTACCACATGATACACCAATCCTACTTCTGGATACATAGTCAAGGAAAATAAAAACACTAATTCAAAAAGACATATCACCCCTATGTTCACTGCAGCATTATTCGTAATAGTCAAGACATGGAAACAACCTGAGTGTCCATCAATGGATAAGTGCATAAAGAAGATACGGTACATAGACAATGGAATATTATTCAAATTTGAGAAAAAATAAAAACTGCCCTTTGTGACAACATGAATGGACTTTGAGGACATTATACTAAGTGAAATAAGTCAGAAAAAGACAAATACTACATGGTTATCACTTTTTTTTCCATGTGGCATCAAGGGAAAAAAAGTCAAACTCATAGAAACAAAGCGTATAAAAGTGGTTGCCAGAAAAGTGGCTCGGGGTGAGGGTGTTTGAAATAGGGAGAAGTTGGAAAAAGGGTATAAACTTTCAGGTATAAGATGAATAAGGTCTGAGGATCTAGTATAAAACATGGTAGCTAAAGTTCCTAATATACTGTATTATATAATCGATATCCGATTCAATGTTCTCACACACACACAGAAAAAAGATGAATATGTGAGGTGATGGATGTGCTAACTAACTTCATGGTGGGAATCCCTTCACAACATCTATGTTTATCAAATCATCATGATGTATACTTTAAACATTCTATAGGGACTTTCCTGGTGGTCCAGTGGCTAAGACTGTGCTCCTAATGCTGGAGTCCTGGGTTCAATCCCTGGTCACGGAACTAGATCCCACAAGTCATAGATAAATATCTGGCATGCCACAACTAAGTCCTGGCACAGTCAAATGAATAGATTAATATTTTTTTAATTTTTTAATTAAAAAAATCTTATAATTTTATTTGTCAATTGTACACCAATAAAGTTGGGGAAAAAAAGAAAAGAGGTTTAAGCTCTCTAGGGAACCCTCTAACACTGAGTCTCTACTTCTGAGAACACTATGAAAGCTCAGCTGAAAAGAAACAAACACAGCAACATCAAGTATTAGGGATATCAATAATACAGCGGATAAGAGATACTGCTGAAGGGGGTGGTTTTCCCACACTGTGACTGACTGGAGGGGGGAAGGTATGGGGAAGGGGATCATAATACTATTGAGAAGACAGAGAACAAGGCCCAACAGTGAGAACAATGATGTTCACTTGGGTTCTACCTGAGAGTAAGACCTTGTACCCAACTCCACATTATAAAGGATTTCCTAGTCCGTCTGTATTCCTATGCAACTCAAAGGAACAATTCTGTCATGACATTTGAATGTTTCCTGAGTTCTTAGACTGAGGTCCAGGTTTTTTCTTGGTTTAATGCCAGTTTCCCCATTTCTTTATGCCAGGCTCTGTGCTGTTTTGTAATTTACACAATAAAATGCTGTCTGTTCAAAGGGGAAGATCATTAGAGGGTTTGCAGAAGCCCCTCACATGCTCCATTCATTTTTAATGGGGCACTTGACATCCTGCAAAGTTCACACACATGACGAAGAGATTGCACAGCGTGAACTGGAAGAAAATCCACTATTCCTCCAGGAGGATGCTGATAACATGAGGTGACTAGTACATGGCATGTTTTATAGGACGGCTCTGTAAATGGTCATGCCCTTCAGCACAAAATGAATTAAAACATAATCATAATCCCAGTACCACAGTTACCACTGGGTGGCATTCTTTATGATTAAATATATATCACATTGTTTCCTGGCCTACTAGGGTAAAAACTGCTAAATTCAGATTGCCAATTTACTTTAAGTTTTAAAAATAAAAATGATGTGCCAAAAAACTGTTTTTCAATTAACACTTTATTTTCAGTTACAAATCAAGTCATCATGACGAATGTTGAGGAGGTATCCAGAGATCTTCTCAACACTATAATTTCATGATGTTGAATATTGTTCAAAATAAACAAGACATTTGGTAAATATTTTTAAATTTTTCTTTATGGTTTCAATTTACTCTCAAAGAATCTAAGACATAAACAGTCAGATTTATAAAAAAGATAAATTGGAGAAAGGATGTTATTTACACTTTCTTCAAGATTCACCACAGGATTCCTTTATAGCAAACCCCTGTGGTAAAATGACAGCTCCCAGGTTGGTTCCTGCTACTGTGTGCTTTGGATAATTTTCTTCTGCCAACATTCAGAGGGATCAAAGAGAAGTGTTTTATTTCTCTTTCAGTGAGTGAACTATTCCCAGCCTCCTCTTTCTGCCAAGCTCCACATTTAAGATCATACCCAAGAGCATGATGCAAGTCGGCTACCAAACTTTGCATACTGTTTGAGGAAGGGTACCCATTGTTATTTCTCCACAACTTTAATTCTTCTTTTCTCAGTTTTAGGTAAAAACCTTTCACCAGCATTTGGAGACCTTATGGCAAGAGTCTCTTGTGGTCCTGGGCACTTATACCTCATGGAAAGAAAATGGGTACTGGTGTCCGAATCCCAGTTCTGACTCCACAACTCAGTAGCCAAGTCAGTGTAATATTCCAAAGCTCCCATTTTCCCATCAATATTGGGCATAATAATACCTAGTTGATTGGAGAATAATAGGATAAGTTAAGTGTTAATAAAGCATCTAGGCCTAGGCCTGTTACATAACAGGTGCTTAACCAAAGGGAGTTTTCGAAATGACAGCTATTATCCTAAGTACTTTGTCTTGTCTTTCTCTATAACTGTTTTTTTCCCCTGTCTGTTTTTAATGTTTCTCCAGTAGGTTCTCAGTTGAGTTTCTTCCCCTTAACTTGCACCCTGCCCCATAAACTCCTCTTACTCTTACTCTTCCTCCTCAACCAGTGGATCAGCATTCCCATCACTCTCAACAGGAACTATCATGCCTTTCTCCTTAACCCCTCCTTAATCTGAAGTCTGACAATATTTCCACGGAATAGTGATGCATCTGCATGTTATCATAGTACATTTCCTCTGGATCTAGTCAAGTTAAACCCTAACACTAACCCCTAACCCTAATCCACAGTGACTTTTAGGGAATGGAGACTGAAAAACCTCCTCTGTACATTTTAAATAGGATTTGATTAATAATACTTTAGTGTACAGACAACTTTCTGGTTCAAGTCCGTGGTTCTTGAGAAGTGAGGTTCCCAGGTTTAAAAAGAAGTTCTCTGTGGGACTTCCCTGGCTGGTCCAGGGGCCAAGACTCCAAGCTCAAAATCCAGGGAGGAACTAGATCACCCATGCTGCAACTAAGAGTTTGCATGCCACAACTAAAGATCCCACATGCGGCAATGAAGATCAAAAATCCCACAACGAAGGCGCAGACAAATAAATAAATAAATAGAAGTTCTATGCCATATTGGGGCTTCCCTGATAGCTCAGTTGGTAAAGAATCCACCTGCAATGCAGGAGACCCTGGTTCGAATCCTGGGTCAGGAAGATATGCTGGAGAAGGGAGTGGGTAGCCTATCCCTTTGTCCAAGTACTGAGCCTGGATAGGAAAGGAAATAGGAATAAAGGTACCTAGAATGTAGTGGGTGTCTATTAGTCCAAGGTTCTGTGCTAAGTATTTCACTACTATTACATTATTTAATCTTCATAACTACCCTCATAAAATGAGTATTGTTTCTTTGTGATGAAAAAACTGACATTCCAAGAGGTCAAGTGACTTGCCAAAGGCATAAAGTTAGTAAGTGGCAGAGTCAATATAAAGCTAAGACTGCCTCACTGTTAATGGTACACAGAGCTCTATAAAATGTAAAACACAGTAAAATATGCCCTTCTTGTTGGCTTAATATTTTACCTAGTACTTGGGCTCATTAGAGGTGAAAGACCCTCATATACATGGCAGTAAGAGAACTCTGACCCCTTCAGTACCTGGGTAGTTGCAATACTCTCAAGTTGCAGAAAGTCTTAAGGACCAGTCCAACCCATTTTTCAAGGTTTCCAGAGAGCCACTAATTGCCTAGTGAAAAATCTTTTGACTCGGCTCTCACAATCACATGGAAAGTACTAATTCTGTTGACCACAAGTTAAACTTCCTTTCCAAAAGCTGTGTATGAACAAAGGTATAGAAAGACTTTGACCTCTTCCATTCTGAGATGAACAAGCCAGGTCAGGCCAGCCAGGTAAGGCCCAGAACTACAGCCTTAACCAGGAACTATAACATGATCGGGAGCTCAAATTCCACTGCAAATATAACCCCAGGTTATTGAAAATTATATTTACCAGGCCTCCTCTTGGGGAATATACTGAATGTGTCTGAAAGCAATGCCTTAAATGCTGCTGGAGGTGAGAGAAAGAGATTGACATGGGCTATGACAAAGTCATGAGAGACAAGCCCTCAACTGTGTTCTAATGAGATGAGATTGGGATGACTAGCAGACTTGTTTTGTAGGGTGAGGTTTGCATATTTGAATCCAGAACTAGAAAGTCCAGGAGAGGCTGAGTCCCACCACCCAGCATTCATTCATTCACTCAATACAAATACACTGAATGATCTCTATAGGCTGTGTTCTGTTCGTGGTGCCGGGGATAAACCAAAGAACAAAAAGACAAACAAAAAGACCTGTCTTTCTGCTAACTAAATATTAAAAAGTACTTAAAGGCATCTCATGCCAGCATGTGGCCAATAAAGCCAACACAGAACCCCTTCATCTTACAGACTAAAAATGACTGACATAATATAACAAACAATGTTTTTAACATAGCTGAGATTCAAAGAAAGGATACCCCAAGTATCAGAAATAAAAAAGAAACATAAAGTTGAAGTAGTAACAGTGGCCCAGAGAAGGGACTGGACTAAAAACTAGAGACCTCAGTCCATTAAGTGCTAGGATATTAGCTGTGATAGGTGTCAGGAGATATGGCCTTGGGCTCATATGAGACAGAAAGTTAGAACTGAAATTCTGAACTAAAGCTGGTACTCACAAAGTTTAATGCCCAAAGTGAAAGGGTCTAAAAATGTCTGTTTTTCAGCATCAGAGAAGTGACAAAGAACACAAAAGAGGGTTTCTATTCCCAGAATATTTGGGTGAAAAATAAAAAACACAGATTTGTGCCATGTCCAGTTTAGAAGTTCTCATTTACATTGAGAAAATGAACATAAAAACCGGTCCCAGACTGGCACGTGTCAAAAAAAAAAATCAAAACCATCCTCTAGGGCAAGCAAGACTTTATAGAAAAAACCACTGCAGCTGAAGATGAGCTCACAAAGCATATACAGAAATAATCTACCTTGGGAAAGAGTGAGCAGACAAAAGAGTTTTGGAGGATTAGCACACCCAAATAGTTGAGATAGTAAAATAATCTGGTATAGCCTATTTTAAAAAGAATGTCTAAAAAGATTAAGAAGAAAAAAATAATTGAAACTAGAAGAAAAGAACTAGATACAATGGGAAAAAAATTAAGCCTATCTGTTGCTGTGCCAAATTATTAACCCACTGTGAATACCACAGTATTTATCAAAGTATTAAGTTACCTTGAGTGTCCTGATTCAAATCCTGCTTTCATTTTATGATTCTGTAATTCTTTATCACATTCAGAGAACAAGCATTTACCAACACAAGGACCAGAATTAAAAGAATAATTTTATTAGTGTTTCAAGAACTTCTCAATTCTATGTACCCATCTTTCCTTTGAATATGGGGGAACAAAGGAACAAAGACATCTACTGAGTTTACCTGTTGTATTAATCGGGATAAAGGCTAAGCTTTTGTAACAAGGAGATCCCAAAACACTGAAGTTTAGAGAAGATGGACATTTATTTCTCTCCCAAGTAATTGGCAGAGTATCTCTGGCTACAGGTTCCTTTTATCTTATTTCTCCACCATCCTATAGGGCTGAAGGGGAGCAGATTTGCCACCCCAAAATATGCTTCCTTGGCATATTCATTATTTCAAGCTGGTTATTTTTTTAAAAACTTGAGATGTGACAGAAGCTCTGAAAATTGAGTACAAGTTAGTCTTTTGTAAAACAAAATTACATTCACAAGGGAAATCTCCATTTGTAAAAGTGTCTCCCACTCTTACCAAAAAGAATGACTCTAAGTAAGAAATTTTTAACAATGGAAAAGGTAACAAATCTGCATAACAACCTTTTTTTACTGTGCTTGTCCAGGTAACCATTGATTCCCCACTCCCCAGATCTTCTTTGGTCTTTAGCTGAAGAGGTGTTTTTTAAGGCAATGACTTCAGCCGTTTCACTGAGTTACTCAGTTTTCCTGGGCATCTCCCATGTATACAGGAAGTATGTGACAGTTACATGTCTAAACCTTTGTTTTTCTATTAATCTGTCCTATATCAATTCAATTTTAAAGCAGAATCTAGAACCAAAGAACCTAGAAAGAAAGAAGGGGATTTTTTTCCACCTGAATAGGGCATTTTACCTTATCTGCATGGTCAAGTTGTTAAAGGAAACACTGAAACCACTCACCCTGGCCAGGCAAGACGGTGGTCAGTTGCATGAGCTATCTTACAACAGGAAGTCCTGGTAAGGAAGGTGGAACTAATAAGCCTCCCCCAATAGGAAGACTTCAGGAACGGTCAAAAGAGAGAGAAGATACCAGTCCATATGTCCTACCAACCTCCCAGAATCCTTCTCACTGGAATTCATCCTGGCTGAGCAATGTCTGCACCACAGAAGGACACTGAGTCAGAATGATTGGTCAGAGACAATCCAGAAACTAACCTCATCACCATAAAACCCAAGACTGCAAGTCATGTGGCAGAGCAGTTCTCCTGGGTTCCATTACCCTGCTGCTCTATTCCTGGACACCCTTTCCCAGTAAAGTCTCTTGCTCTGTCAGCATGTGTCTCCTCAGACAATTCATTTTGAAGTGTTAGACAAGAGCCCCCTCTTGGACTCTGAAAGGGGTCTCCCTTCCTGAAACAAAATCTGAGTCATGAAAAAGTCCTGTTTCACTTAAGGGACAAGGGACTGGATCAAATGGGATCACTGGCCTACTGTTCTAAAGCAAAGTTCTAGAAATGGCATACATCACTTCCACTCTCATCACTTGGGCCAACTTCAGTGACTCGACCTCATCCAACCACAAGGGTACCTGGGAAATATAGTTTCTAACCAAGTGACCATGTATCCAGCTAAAACTCTATCACTATGGAAGAAGCGAGAAGTGGATTGAGAAGTGAGGGTTATCTAGCAGTGTGTCACAGGTATAATTAACAGCTATTGGGGGGTGAGGTGATTAGCTAAACTTTTCTCATTTTTATTTATTTTGGCCAACCAGGGATTGATCCTTGGCAGTGAAAGCACTGAGTCTTAACCACTGGACCACCAGGGAATTTCCACTTTTTTTCATTTTTAAAATATGTTTCAGCCTATCAGTCAGTCACAACTATTTGTCAAAGTCCTGCTATTAGTTTATCACTACAAGTAGCAGAAACAAAAAGAGGTGACAATTGAAGGGTAGCAGAATAGGCCATCCCTAAATATTCCTCTTTGGCTTAAATATTATTTTAACCTGATTATTTTTTAGAAAAAAAATGTACATAGAAGAATTTCTAAACATGTAGAATTTACTCTTTTGTAAGGGAAACCTCTACTTGTCAGGGTACTTCCCTCTCTGTACCAGAAAGAGAAGGATGACTCTAGAAACTTGTGACTCTAGTCACAAGAAAACTCTTAGCAATGGAGAAGGACACTTAATTCTGTATAACAACCTTACCCTTGTTTATCTTACTTTTCCTGATAACTTCCCATAACTGACCTCCCTACTCCCTAACAGCTTTCTTTTGTCTTCAGCTGGTGATGATATATCAGGTGGTGACTTGGGCCATTTCAGAGAGATTTACTCAGTTTTCCTGGCCATCTCCCAGGTATACATGAGGTATACACGTTATTAAGTTTCTGTCTGGTTTTCTCTTGTTAATCTGTTTTTTATTACAGGGAGGTCTCAGTCAAGAACAACAAAGGATAAAGGGAAAAGTATCTGAAAGTTACCACTTAACCTTGTTGCTCTCTCTCTGCCTGCAAAACAGACTGCCATCCATTTCTATTGGTTCTACCAAGAAATACTTATTGCTCTTCTTGCCTCTTTTCTAGCTCAGTTTCTCATTCTTGCAAGGATTCTTGAACAGATCTTAAAGAGTTTCCTTTCTTTCTTGCCTCCGAACTATCTAAACTCTTCCTGAGTGATATTTCTAAAACACAGATCTAGGGACTTCCCTGGTGGTCTAGAGGTTAAGACTCTGTGCTCCTAATGCAGGGGGCCCAGATTCAATCCCTGGTCAGGGAACAAGATCCCACAGCCACAATGAAGATTCCATGAGCCACAACCAAAGCCCAGTGCAGCCACATAAATAGATAAATATTAAAAACTGAATCAATAAACACAAATTTATTTTTCTATCTACCAACCTACCTATTTGTTTTATCCATCTGGTGTCTGCTTTGTGGCAGACACTGTCCTAGGTGTTGGGATTCAGCAGCGAACAACAGATTCAGATGGCCTCATGATGGGCACATTTTCATAGGCGAAGACAAAGCATAAATGATAAACAAAACAATGAGCACATTGTAAAGTATGTTAGAAGGTGATATATACCAAGGAAAAGAGAAATGTAGAGCAGAGTAAGAGCAACTGAGAGTGTTAAAGGTGGGAGTAGGATGGTTGGCCAGGACTCAAACTGACTGAGAAGAATGTTCATTAAATGAGAAGGTAACATTTAAACCAATACTGAAGAAAGTGAGAGAGTTAGCTGTGAAGATCCAAGCAAAGAGAATTTTGAGAAGAGGGACAGCTGAATTGCAAAGACCTGTGGTGGGAGCCCTCCTGGAAGGTTCAAGAAACAGAAAGGAGGCCAGTGAGGCTGCAGAAAAATGAATGCGTATAGATAGAGATGGGATCAGAGAGGGTTGTAAGGACTTTGGTGTTCACTTTGAATCATATTCGAAGCCACTGGAGACTTTTGAGCAAAAGAGTGACATGATCTGACTTAAATTTTTTAAAGGGTCATTCTGATTGTGGTATTGAGAGTAGATCATTGAGGGAGGGTGAGGGAAGGAAGAGTGGAAGCAGCGAGACCAATGAGAACGCTATTGCAATATGGCAGGTGAGAGATGATTCTACAAGAGTAATAATAGTGAAAGGCTCTGAATATATTTTGAAAGCAAAGCCCACAGGATATGATGTAAGATACGAAAGTAAGAAAGATGTAAGATATGAAAGGATGACATCATGGCATCTGAGGCTAAGCAAATGGAAGGGTTCATGCATGCATGCTCAGTCACCCAGTTGTGTCTGACCCTTTGCAACCCCATGGACTGTAGCCCGCCAGGCTCTGTCCATGGGATTCTCCAGGTAAGAATACTGGAGTGGGTTGCCATTTCCTTTTCCAGGGAAATGGAAGGATGGAGATGCCATTAACTGAGATGAAGAAGACTAAGGGAGGGGTTACATGACGTTTTGAGGGATAGATCAGGAATTTGATTTTAGAATAATAAATTTGAGATGTCTATTTGACATCAAAGTGAGGATGCCAAGTAAGCCACTGGTTGTATAAGCTTGGAGTTCAGGCAAGAGGTCTGGCCTAGAGACACAATAGGTGTACATGCGTAAATACAATAAAGCCAATAGGTGTATATGCGTATATACTGCTACAAGTATTTTACATTTGCTAACTCATTTAGACCTCACAACAATCCCAAGAGGTAGTAGGAAATATCATCACTGTTACCAAATTCAGATCCAGCTACTCACCACTCAAAAATCAATACTAGTTGTTGGTAGAAAGGAAAGTTGCTCTTAATCATAAGGTTGGCAATCTGGGGAAAAGGTTGGATTCACTGTCCCCCCAAAACCACCTCCAGAGATTCTTCTCAGTCATGAAATTTTTTTTAAAGAGTAAAAGGGAAGTAGTCTCAGTTAATCATTGAGATAGGGGGTCAGAGTCATAGCCATCCTCCACTGCATGCAGGTTTGTCGACTTCTTATGATCTTTCCTTAGATGTCAGCTTGTTCACACAGTTTGTTCAAGAGATTACTGAAGTTGAAGCTAGGGAGGAGATCTGGTCATCTATAAATTACTTATTCTTTATTTCTACTTCTTTGATCTATAGAAAGAACCAACAGGTTAGGCAAGGTAATGCACGAATGAAAGATCTGAAAGGTGTGCTAGGGCCAGAGATGAGTAGAGCATCTTTCCTGCCCAAAGCTACTCACAGATCCCCATTCCATTTCTACGGGATCATGGGCGAAGGTTCATCTTCTGTAACTTCATGCTGATATAGGGCATTGTATTCTTAGAGTGGAAGATGTCAACGTGGGTTTGTGGCATCTCTTTGCTGACAGTTGTAGTTGCCCATTTACATAAACGGGTGGAACAAGCTACAATTATTCTGATGCCCACAAAGATATAGATTGTTATGAGCTATAGGTTTATCTCATTCTCTAAGGCCAGTTCTTGGAATTGTGCTAGCCATAGATTCAGTACTGCTCAAGATGTAGCAGCTTTTATCATAGCTACAGTCTGGTCAATATGTAGTTAACTTTTTCCTTCTGGTGGCAATTAAAATATCTCTAAAATAACTCAGGCACGCGCATCAAACACGGAGTCTGTGACTCTATTATCCTAATCATTAGCTGCTTGAGCCTGCACTTTTGTGACTCAGAGAGGCCTGGAAGACTTCAGCTTTTCAATAAAACAGGGGAGGCAGGGGACATGGAAGGGCTTTTGTGCTTGTGGGGGCAGGGAGGATGGCCTGCAGAGTTCTGCTTAGTTCCATCTCTTATTTCACAGGCTGGGTAA
Source organism: Cervus elaphus (assembly GCF_910594005.1). Classification (NCBI taxonomy): domain Eukaryota; kingdom Metazoa; phylum Chordata; class Mammalia; order Artiodactyla; family Cervidae; genus Cervus; species Cervus elaphus. Next base: position 41,817,955 of record NC_057819.1, on the reverse strand, counting down.
CTGAGGCATTAGAGATTAAGTAACTGAGCTCACAAAGGCAGTCTGTGGATGAGCCATGATTTTAATTCAGGCATGGAAGTATCACAAGCCATGCTTTGAGCCACAGCGATATAGTGTAGGTAATAAATTTGAGTCTTCAGTTATGAAGGAAATTCAAAGCTTTGGGTCAACATGAGATTACCAAGAGAATATGATATCAAAAAGATGGTCTGAGAATCTGGTTAATAATAAATGGGCTGGGATGGAGGGGAGTGGGTAGGAGCATCAATGAAATAAAATTGGATCTGAGTAGGTAACTATGAAGCTGCAAAATGGGCACATGGAGGTTCATTATACTTCACCATTTTGTGTATGAGTGAAAATTTCCATAATAAAAGCTGAAAACAATGACAGAGAGAGGAGGAATCATCAAAGGAGACCAAGAAGAAGTGACAATGAGGCAGGAAGTAAACCAGGAGTGTGGCATCCTGCCCGACTGCCTATTGCTGTATAAAAACCACCCCAAAACTTTATAACTTAACCAAACAATAATCATTTAATGTGCTCAGAATTTGCAACTTGGGCAGGGCTCAGTGGGAACCTATCATCTCTGCTAGAGATGTGTCAGCTGTTGGCTGGGATGACCCTCCTGGGCCTGAGGACCCATCTCTGAGGTGGCTCACTCACATGACTGGTAAGTTGCTATGTCAGCTGGAAGCTCAGTCGGCCCAGTCCTGTCTTTACCTAGGGTCAATCCCCAGATTTACTAAAGATTAAAGTACTCCAGTGCAAATGAGAATTACTTGAAACTTCTTCAAGCATGTGCCTTACTCTCAACTGACAAATGACACTTCAGAGGTCGTTGAGGAAGATTCCACTGATGCTGGGATTGTTTTCTTTATAACAATTACAGGAAACAAGGAGGACACATTTGTTATCTAGGTCTCTGTAAATGCCAGGAGAGCGCCTGGATTTTACAGTAAGAGATTCTGAATTTTGTGCGTACCCTTTGGCACAGCTCCTCCTTGGAACTTCTCCTTTGTAAAATACTTTAAATATAGCAAAAACTAATGTTTCCTTAATCTCCTTATTCATAATTCAAAATAGTTCTGCTCATGCGTTTTTAGAAGTTCTTTTTGTTTTTTTTTAACCATGGGTGGGCCAGCTGGTTGCTCCTCATCAGCATTCCAGGGAAGTGACTGCCAATAAAGCCCATCAGAGTTCACTTGAGGGTTTTAACACTGAGACCTGATTTCTGAAATGCTTTGACCCTTCAAATCAGGTGAGAGGTTGGAGTGCCAGGGCCGCATCTCTCCCCAAGTACACCTAGAACTTAGAGAATGGGAGGGGTGGCCGATCCTGAGACAAGTGGTCACCTTACCTGCCACTGAATATACACCACTGGGACTGCTGGGCTGTTGCCCAGCAGGAACCAAGGGTGAAACAATTTTTTAAATGCATGGGGAGGACTGAAAGACAAGTTTTGTTTTTACTTCATTTCTGCTAACTTGAATATATAAGGGGTATCTGAAACTAGCAGGTGTGAACTAGTACATGTTCTGATCACGGTGCAGTATTTCTGCAGGTTGTCTTTGCCTGTATTTTATTATCTGAGAACAGATTTAAACAAGCCAGTTTTTCCTCTGTGGTGAAGTCTCCAAGGGCATCATTCTCAACAACAGGCACCCATCACTGACCCATGTCCTTGGCCAGGAGTTGAAGTATTTCTCAAACACTCAAGGAATTGACACAATTCTCCTCTGTGCATGCTAAGTCACTTCAGTTCTGTCCGACTCTGTGTAACCGTAGCCCACAAGGCTTCTTTGTCCATGGGATTCTCTAGGCAAGAATACTGGAGTGGGTTGCCATTTCCTTCTCCAGGGGATCTTCCCAACCTAGGGATCAAACCTAGGCCTCCTACATGGCAGGCAGATTCTTTACCATCTGAAATACCAGGAAAGCCTATAAAGGGAATGTTAGTTTCACTCAGCCATGTTTGACTCTTACAACCTCATGGACTGTAGCCCACCAGGTTCCTCTGTCCATGGGATTTCCCTGGCAAGAATACTGGAGTGGGTAGCCATTTTCTACTCCAGGAGATCTTCCTGACCCAGGGATCGAACCTGAGTCTTCTGCATTGCAGGCAGATTCTTTAGTGTCTGAGCCACCAGGGAAACTCTACCTCTCTAAAGTCTCAGGAGAAAGTATTAACCCTTTCACTCTCTGCTTTCCACTAGTGTAACTTGGTCAAATCACAGTAAGTTAATGAAGCATCTGGAAAGAAAGCTCTACTTCTTTATCAATATACAAACACATGTTGAACTCTTTTGTCCCTTCACCTCTCCTCATCACCTGTTAGTGCTCACCATCTTCTCCTAGGAGGTCCTTATCTCCTGATTCTCCTCTACATCTCAGAGTTCCTCTACCTTCCTTACTTTGATTCTGTACCCAACCCCAATGTGTTCGCTTTTTTCCCCATACCATGCAATTCTGTGACACTGTGCTTCCTACAATACAACTCAATTCTGACACTATCTGCTTGGACATAGCCCCAGATTCCACAAGTTTAGGACTTGGTCCTACAAGACTGCCCCAGATCCAAACTTCAGATGCCAATCACAAGTCCAATTTGTCACTCGTGCTTCTCACTCATCAGCTATAAATCAGAATTTCCAAAAACCCTTTCCTTGGGTTCAATTAATTTGCTAGAAAAGCTCACAGAACTCAACAGAAACATTGCACTTACTAGATTATCAGTTTATTATAAAAGGATATAACTAAGGAATGTCAGGTGAAAGAGATGCATAGGCAAGGTATGGAAAAGGACACGGAGCTTCCGTGCTCTCTGAGAGCACCACTCTTCCTGAACTTCCAGGTGTTCATCAACCTGAAGCTCTCCCAACCTGGTCCTTTTTGGGGGTTCATGGAAGTTTCAGTACAGAGGCATGATTGATTAAATCATTGGTCGTTGGTGACTGAACTCGATCTTCAAACCCTCTCCCCTCCTTGGAGGCCAGGGGCTGGGGGTTGGGGAGGAGGAGGTAGGACTGAAAGTTCCAACACTCTAATCACATGATTTGTTCTCCTAGCAGGCGGTTCCCCTCCTTAGGTTCCTGCAGGAACTTTCTAAAAGTCACTCGTTAATAACATAACAAGATACCTTCACTGCTCTCATCACTTGGAAAATTCCAAGGATTTTAGGAGCTAGGTGCCAGAAACAGGACAAAGACCAAATATATATTTCTTATTATAAATCACAACATCACACTTACAGTTCTCAGACTCTTCTTCAGCTTCTCACACCTTCTCCCCATCAGCCTTACTATTGCTGTGGGACTAGTGGCTGTGGTAATAACAATAGATAGAGAAACAGCACCAATGTCAATGTCAGCAACAAGAGCAGTTAGTAATGGCACGGCAGTGTTGTTAACTTCGATTACTGTAGTAGCCTTCTAAAACTACTCCCAAACCTCAATCTTGCCCCTTATTACATTCTTCACATTACTGCTAATATAATTCTTCCAAAATAAACATTCAATCATATCACACCCTTTCAATTTTCTAATGGCCCCAGTGACCTTGGGAATAAAATATAAATTCTTAACACGGTCTAAAAGGCCTGTCACCACCTAGCCCTGTCTACATCAGCCCCTACAATATGCCCTTTGCCACAGCCACCCCAAACAATTTGCATTTAACCACCGAAGGTATGCTGTTTCTCACCTCTGTTCCTGGAATGCCCTTCTCTTCTCCTGCTGGACCACCAACCCAACTGATTCTTATTTATCCTTCCCAAAACAGTAAAGTGTCCTCTCTAGGAAGATAACCTCAAGCCTCCAGGCTACATCAAACATCACATTATAATTATTATTATTATTTTGCTCTTTGTTAATTTATTCTGACCCCTCTTTCCTGTGTGCCCAGTAGCTGACTCATAAGCATGTTAGAGATACTCAAGAAAAGGTTGAATGAATGAATGAGGGAATTTTGGCTCAATTATAGATTAATACATACACTGCTCTTCTGTTCCCAGTTACAACTTGCCCTATCCCCTCAGGGTGCTCATAGTCTAGCAAGGGATACAGAAATGTGAGTAGAAACCTATTATCATAATTTTAGAGGATTCATGGACCCCCTGAGGCTCACCCAGGAACCCATGTTAACAACCAATTAGATAATGATGAAATGGACACACAGGATAAATGAGATCAACATCATTTGGTGACACATAGTGTCAGAGTTTTGTCAGAGCATTAGCTTTATAAAATAAAGAGCAAGGTCACCAGGCTGACAGTAATCCACCAAGAAGCACCTTGGAGAAAGGTCTCTCAACCAGTTTTGAATCCACCTAGTTGAGGGCAAGGCAAAGTACCTGATAAAAATGCTTTGTCATAATTCTTTGCTTTTCTTAGATCTACTAACTTCATAAACTTTTATTTTTTTTTAATTACACATTAGCTTTTTATTCCTCTGGACTTTACCTACATAAAGCCTTGAGAATCTCTTCCTGGGTCCTCTGAGCTCTGGCCATTTTCCATGAAAAGTTACTATTCTGGTTCTCTGATCTTGCCTCACTCAGTCAATTTCTTTTCTACTTTTCCCTAACCCTACTTTCAGCAATCCAATTCACAGGGCGTGACTACTCATTTCAGTACCTAACTTAAGCTCTGTTCATCACTTTCCTCAGTCATAAGCTTTTTCGTCCACACCAAGCTTTCTTTTCTCATCACTTCTTCCTCTACCCTAGATCAGGATAGCATTCTCCACCTTCCTCCTTATCAGCTTTCCATCTAGTCTTGCCCAGGAAGCAGCCTCTAGTTCACCCTGAAATGTAATCTCCAAAGTCCACACGTATTTGCATCTATATACTTTCTTGATACAGTGGTCCCTTAGTATCCACCAGGGTCTGTTCCAGGGCCCCACAGATACTAATATCCTGGATGCTCCAGTCCCTCATATGAATGGCACACACACACAAAAAAAGTAAAGTGAAAGTCACTCAGTCGAGTCTGACCCTGAGACCCCATGGACTACACTGTCCATGGAATTCTCTAGGCCAGAATACTGGAGTGGGGAGCTTTACCAACTGAGTTATCAGGAAAGCCCCATAAAATGGCATAGTATTTGCATATAACCTGTGAGGATGTGCATAGGTTATATGCAAATACTATGCCATTTACACCTAATACAATGTCACTACTATGTAAATAGTTGTAAATACAATGTAAAAGCTATGTAAATACTTGCTGGTACCTGGAAAATTCAAGTTTTGCTTTTTTGGAACTTATGCATCCTAAGATGAAGATCATAACACTTCCTGACTCTCTCTTTGCTTGTTAAAAGGATTAAATGAGTTCATAGGTGGAGAGAGCTTAGAAGAATGCATGGCTGACCCAGAGAGGTGGTGAATAAATATTTGGTATCATTATCTTCCAAAATCACACCCTATTTGTAAAGAAAGTTTACTGAAATATCGTGTGTGCCTTCATACTCCAATTTTAGTATATGTGCTGAGTATGAAGCGGGGCCTTCATAGTCATGTCCGACTCTTTGTGATCCTACGGACTGTAGCTTACCAGGCTCCTCTGTGAAAGGAAGGAAGACCTGGGGGCAAAGTGCAAGTGACTCAGCACAGTCCTACTATCACAGACCTGGGTCAGCAGTCAGGACTGTCCTCCTACATAAAGCACCACAGACTGCCCTTTGCCACTTGTCCTACAGCACATGAAATGGGAGCCTGGGGCCTGAGAAAGGGGCAATAGCTTCATCTAACAAAGTGACTAGCTCCACAAAGGAGTTTACTTTCCAAGGTTTACTAGAGATTTAGGTCAGGTGAAAGATTATACACATTGCACAGCTTTTCAACAGAAACAGACTGGGCCATTTGATTAGGCTTATAAATCCAAGGTTAATTGGGAATTGAGCATTGCAGCTCTAGGAAATAGGGTACCTGGCGTGTTTGTATATTTCTGAATCTGTCCCCTGTTTACAGCTACAAACATATGCCATTAATTTATGATTTTACTTCTATAGGCTTCACCAGGGTAACACAAATAGAGATTAGTCATTAAACCCAGGAGGAATTTGAGAACAGGACATAAAATTTAAGGAAGGTTATACACTGAGAGAAAAAAAAAAATGATGTAAGAAGTAAAGGCAACAGAAAATTAGCTGCTAAATCTTCAGGATAATGCATTTTTACAGGTTGTTTTTTAATAATATTCACTATATTGTACTTTAATCTGTGGTTCGCCAAGCTAAGCTAAGTGATTCCTTAGAGAGAAGGGGAGAGGCTTTTTTAACTAGCGAAAATAAGTTTTTAAAAAAAAAAAAAAACAAAAAACCCCCCCGAATCTTGTCTTTCCTGAGTTTGTATTTTCTTTATTACTTTTTGTCCACCAAACCTGCAGGGAATATAGAGTGTATAGATATTGACTCTATTTCCAGATTGTCTGCCTTCCCAACTAAAACCTGGAATGAGAAGATGAGACCTCCTGAGGTTCTTCAGGCTCAGCCCAAGTCAGACCCCTTCCTAGCCAGTGTAGGAAATGCAAGAACAGGTTTGTCAACTTCTTGCCAAGTTAGAGTGGAAGGAATTGATGATCATACATTCCATATTCCTCAACCTCAATTCCAAAATCCAGAAAGCTCTGCAACCAAAAGTTTGTTCCATAAATGTGGCACAAAAATTCGTCTGGTGGCCAAATCTGACCTTCTTAACATATAGCTGAGGATAGTCATTCTTTGTCTCACTCACATACATTTTGTGGTGGAAATAAAATATTTGAGTGTGGGGTGCTGATCCAGACTCCACTGGAAATAACATGCAATATATGAGACAAATACCATTTTACCTTTCTAAAACCTAGAAAATTTTGGCTTTCTACACGTATCTGGCTCCTTGTGTTAGAGGAAGCACACTGATTGAAACCGCCCACCCTGGCCAGGCACCATAGTAACCATTTGCATGAGTTGTTTTATGACAGGAGATCCTGATAAAGAATACAGAACTAATAAGCCACCACCAGCGGGAAGAGTTCAGGAAAGGTTGAGAGGAGACACTACGTGTCCGTCCACTTCCCAGAATCCCTCTTGCTAGCAACCATCTTGGCTGAGCGATGCGTGCGCCACCAGGAAAGACTGAATTAGAATGATTGGCCAAAGACCACCCGGAAACTAATCCCATCACCATAAAACCCAAGACTGTGAGCCACGCGGCAGAGCAGTTCTCCTGGGTTCCCTTACCTACTGCTCTCCACCCGGGTGCCCTTTCCCAATAAAATCTCTTGCTTTGTCAGTATGTGTCTCCTCGGACAATTCATTTCCGAGTGTTAGACAAGAGCCCAGTTTCAGGCCCTGGAAGGGGTCCCCCTTCCTGCAACACTTGTGTTTAGACAAAGGATGGTGGACCTGTCCTAAGTGTACTGAGGTAGTAAGAGGTCTGAGAAACACATTCTGGCTCTGCAGAAGGAGATGTGAACTACAAATCTACAAGTGCTTCAGGTGGAATGGAATGCAAGGCGAGCTGTCGGAATTACCTGTCTCAGCAGAGAAACAGGAAAGCAGTATACTGAGTGATAAAAATCAGTCAGGAGCCACACTCCTTGACCCACAGGCCTCCCTGCCCACCAGTCCAGGCTGTGGCCCAGCTGAGCACACACAGAGGGTACTGCCAACCATCTCCTAGAATCCTTACCTCGGAATTCACACAGGTGCTTTTGCTAACATCTTCACTTTTTTCACTCTCTTTCACCATCTCTCTTCTCTAACAATTCCTCTTCTAGTCTTACAAGCTCTATGCTAATCACCATTCAGAGTCCACTGGTGGTGATAGCAAGTTTAGGCAATCTAAAAAGAACAATGTTAGTTTCATTATGGTTATATTTATTTTATCTTTTTATTCTGGATTCAAACTGACAGGGCCCAAATTATGGATCCAGTCACCTGTGTGGCTGTAGATGAATAATTTAATCTCCTTGTGCCTCAGTTTTCTTACTTATAAAATAGGGATAATAGTACCATTCTCACACAGTTGTTGAGGGGGATTTAAAGGAGCTAATACTATACAAAGCACTTAGAGTAGGGCTTGGCAAATTGTGAGGACTCCATAAATGTAAGCTACTACTATTTCTGTGGCTGTCTGCAACTGTCTTCTTAAAGAGATTCATACAACAAAAGTATGGTTTTTTCCTTATAGGATTTCTTATATCAAATTTCTTAAAATGGTACCATAAGGACACTGGCTGGTCAATAATTATTTGCTAGATATGATGATAAAGGAGAAGAAAACAACAACAACAAACAGATGCAGAATCAAAACCTTAGTATGAAATTACAATTAGCTTTCATCACATTGCCGACTTAACAGTCTTGTGGTATGCACAGCTTCTCTCCCTCCTCTATCCTCCTTTTGCTACTTTGTTTTAAAAGCTAAGAAATAAGAAGAGGATAACAAAACACTTGGTATACAAATTTAAAAATAAAACCATCAAGCAGGAACAAATCTTTGAGGAAGTCCTTCATTGTATATTCACATTTTTGTTTTCAGATTACCCTTAATCACACTGTCCACTAAAAATGCACTAAAAACAATTAAATTGTGCATTAAATTGAATTCCAACTACTTAAGCATTATAACTAGGAAAGTAATATTTCCAATGATCTCTCCTTCCCTAATATCTCACAAAGCTCTTCCATTCAGAGTCAGACCTTGGAGAAGTTACTCCTTGACCTTCCCCAAGACATCAGAACTGGCACATGGGTCATCTGCATCAACGTACTCATAATTTTCAGCTGCATTTTCAGTGCTCCCCACCCTGTGGCCCTGGGTGTAGAAGGAAAATTAGGAACCCCATATATTCACTATTCCTCTCTCACCTCCTAACCTGACTGTGGAATTAATGTTGGGGCAGCTGTGGTTTTTTTCTAAAGTCAGCCCTAATTGGACCAACTCATATTTGTCTCAGTCGAATTCACCTCTACCCTATTTTATTTATCAAAAAGAATGCCCAACTCAAGGTGGAAAAAAAAAATCACAGCTAAATGTAGGTTTAAAGCTGAGGAGACTTGAGATTGAAAAACTGCCAGTTCTTACTGCTCACTTACTCACATGAGGGTTTACAGCTCCTGAAATCATGCCAGGACTTTGAAAATGAAAGCTTGCAGTTAGAAAACGATGGCTCATGACAGCAAAGATCAGTCATGTGATAGGCCAAGCGTTTTCCGTCATTGCCTTCTTCAATCAGACAGAGCTCAGAAACAGAGGTTAATCGGTCAGATAGCATCCACAGGGGCTGAGGGCAGCAGAATCTGGCTGCAGCAATTAATCATTTAATTGCTTTCTGATTCACTTTAAATGTCTTTTAAAAAGATATTAAAGAAAAACATTATTGAAAGAACATTTTAGACTATTTAATAAAGATCCAATATACCCTTTGTGAACCAGAAAATAAATGGATCTCCAGCTAAACTCTGTTCAGGGTTTGCTTGGGCAGCACTTACTTACACAGAGGAAGGAATGACAGAGTCTCTGCAGCAGGCAGAAAAAAAAAGCATGTATAAAAGCACTTAGGAAAGAAAACATGGGTGTAAATAAAAATAGGCTTTTTGTTTGTTTGGCTATTCGTTTTTTCTGGCTAAATAGTAGGGTGTGTGACAGGGGTTGACAGGAGAGCCTAGAAACACAGTAAACTAAATTTTTAAAGGGTCTTGAATGCTGAGATAGAAGAGCCTGGACTTCAGAAGAAAAAAAAAAAAAAAACAAAAACCTGATTTGATCTACTAATTAGGCAATGGGAGCCACTGAAGATTTCTAAGCAGAGAAAGCAGCACATGTTGGGAAGAGCGTGAACTGTGAGGTTCACCAACCCTAGGTTATAATTTCTAGCCATGACTCTCATTAGCCAATATGGATAGAACCTCCCAAGCTGAACAGTGGAAGTAACAATACCATTTCCAGGGTTACTGAAACATTAGATACGATATACGTAACACACACCGCCCCCCCCCAAGGCTTAGCACATAAAAAGCATCCAGTAAATGGTGTTAGCTATCTTCCTGCTATGCTCTGGGTGGGAAGGTCAAAGGGGAAAAGATGGAAGGAGGGAGACCAGAGAGAAGAAAGTCTAGACAAGACAGAGTACAGGCAAGGAAAGTGGCAAAGAGAAAACAGGACAGACTCTAAGGAACACAACAAAGGCAGTGCTCAAGGAAGTGGAGACCAAGAAAGATTAACTTGCTCAGTGCCGTTTGACAACGATTGGACACGACTGAGAGAAGAGGGGAAGCCGGAGAGACTCCAGGAATCTGGCTGAGATAAGCAACACACAGGTTGGAGAGATACAAACTTCTACGAGGTCCAAAATAAATAATACATGTAAACAAATGCCGAACACTGAGTTTGCATTTCTAGAACGACTACAGAAATAACTGTAAATGTATTTCTTTTTGCAATGATCCCATCTGAATTCCTAATAATGAGAGCTGCCCTGAGAACAAGTTTTAAATCCACAGGGCCAGATGATTTGGGTCACGACATTATGCATGGTCAAAGATCAGTCAGGGTCGTCCTCCCACATGTCTTCCCCACACGCCCCTCTTCACGTCATCTCCACCACAGATATGCCACCCTCTCCTCAGGCTAGCTTCACTGTTGTCACTCACTCTATGATCCTCTCAGCACAAAGAACTGCCTGCTCTCCTCAGGCCCAACTGCCTTCCTCACAAGACTCTGCTGCTTGGATAACAGGTAGAGAAATACCTGGTGCTTCAGAACAGCAGGGCAGCGCCTAATAACTCACGCACCTGACATTTTCATTACACACTGCATTAGAAGTTTCTTCAGGAGGCAGCCTTAATAATTTTGCACCACTCTGCTCAGTGGTGATTAATATTACTTACTTACATGTTTGGGGCGGCAGCCACTCTTTCAGCACAAGCTTCAATCCTCATCTGGGTCATTGTGGGTTTCAGCCCTGTCAGCTCCATGTAATTCACAAAGGGATCGACCCATGGACACTTCCCAGCCTGCAGGACACACAGGGGAAACTTTATAGTGTATATAAATGAACTTTAATATTGCAGTATACCTTCTGGGATGTACCTCTAACTTGTTAGAACATGTAGAAAAGCTGACAAGCCACTCTGTGTCTTTTGGAGGCCTCTGCTTTGCACCAGCTGGCCTAGAGAAGCACACAATCACACTGTCTTTCCACTCACTGCCTTCATGCTCTCCCTACAGGAGTGTTCCCACCTAAGCTTTCTCTGGAAACTTTAGAAGTTTTAGTTAGACTACAGAGTGTTTTTTTGAATTTTTTTTTTTTTTGACTGTGCTAGGTCTTAGTCACTGCACTCAGGCTTTCTCTACTTGCACCAAGCAGGGGCTACTCTTCATTGTGGTGTGCGGGCCTCTCATTGTGGTGGCTTCTCTTGTGGCTTGGTAGCTGTGGCACACAGGCTTAGCTGCTCCAAAGCATGTGGGATCTTCCCAGACCAGGGATCGAACCTGTGTCCCCTGTGTTGGCAGAGGGATTCTTAGCCACTGGACCACCAGGGAAGCCTTTTTTAAATTTTTAAAAATTTTGGCCACACCATGGGGCATGCAAGATCCTAGTTCCCTGACCAAGGCTCAAATCCACGCCCTCTGCATTGGAAGGCAGAGTTTCAACCATTGGACTGCAGGAAAAGTCCCTTAACTTTATTTTATTCTTAACTTCAAGACAAATGTCATGCTGACTTATCTCCAGTTAATGATGTTATACTTCCTGTGCAACCCAATGGCCTCCAGAATAACAGAACTCCATACATGCACAGTGCTTTGTAGGCAAAGATGTTTTATGTTTTACAAAAGGAAGTGGGACTTGGGAAAAGGGTTGATGACAACACAAGAAGGCCAAAGGTTGCTTAGAAGTCAACCCATCCAGGTGGCACTAGTGGTAAAGAACTTGCTTGACAATGCAGGAGACCTAAGAGACATGGGTTCAATCCCTGGATTGGGACGATCCCCTGGAGGAGGGCACAGCAACCCACTCCAGTATTCTTGCCTGGGAAATCCCGTGGACAGAGGAGCCTGGTGGGCTACAGTCCATGGAGTCACACAGAGTCAGACATGACTGAAGTTAGTTAGCACACACGTCATAGATAGTAAAGTGTTCCTTCTGGATTCTTCACAATATTCTTAATCCAAGAGCACTTGGCATCAGGCATTAAATGTGCTATTTGCACAGCTGACCCTCTGGTGTCAAATGTTTTTGGTGTGCAAATGTTTTTCTTTTCATGTTACTCCTAGTTCTGAGGAGTGCAGACTGATATCTACTGTTAAGATTTCTACCTTTTCTTTCCTCTGTGTACCAGAGTAATATTAATGACGGACATCCACTATCCACATAGTGCTACTTATGTCTCTTTTACTTCTTGGTCACCATTCTGTGAAGTAAGGTATTATTATTACTCGTAATTTACAGATGAAGAAACCGAGCCTTACAGAATTTAGATAACTTACTCAAAGCCAGACAGCAGTAACTGAGAAAACCAGAACTCGAACCCAGGTTTCTTTTGTGCCAGAGTCGGAGTTAAAAATCATAATAACTCACTGGAACAATGATATCCACAAATGACATTGCAAGAGCATTTACTGGAAAATTCTGGCTCGATACCCACAATAAAGGGGAAAAGTCTCAGTACTTACTGCTATGAATTTGATTCCACGTACATCTCTGAGCGTATGATGACCTTAACAGTTTTAGGAAAAGCTACATCAACTCTGCAATATTCATCGACTTCTTAGTCTATAAAAGGCACACAGCTAATTAATCACTGAATGGAGGAGGCGGGGTGTCAAGAAGAGTGATATATCCACTTCTCAAGGTACCTACAACCCAGCTGGGTAGACAGGCCCTACACACATGCAGTGTATATACTGAGATGATATCAGGAAAGGCATGCAAAGATTCATCACCAACTTAACAATACAAGCAAGAGCACCAGGGTGAGTCAGGTGAGGGAGACTCCTCTCCAAGCAGGAGGAGTCAGAGAAGACTAGATGGGAGAGATGGGAACCAACAGAGGGGAAGCACCTGGTGAGGTTGGAGATTGCTGGTAAGTGAAAGCTGCATCCAGGAGAAGTAAGAAGATATCCCTAGAGTGAAGTTGAGGTCTCCTCATAATGACAGTTTCATGTCATTACCCCGTGCTTGACTGGAATGCAACATGATTCCAGAGAGTCAACACTGACAGTCAACGCTGTCACAGACTGAACTGCGTCCCTTAAAATTCACGAGCTGAATTTCATGAAGCTCTAACCGTCCTGTGTCACTATATTTAGGGGCAGGGCCTTAAAAGAAGTAATTTGGGTTAAATAAGGTCAAAAGGATGGGCCCTTGATCCAATGTCCTTATAAGAAAAAGAAGAGACACCAGATCTGCTCATGCACGGAGGAAAGACCACGTAAGGACACGGCAAAAAGGCAGCAATCAGCAAGCCAAGGGGAGAATGCCCACACTTTGATCTTGGACTTCCAGCCTCCAGAACTGCTAGAGAATACATTTCTGTTGTTTAGGACACCCAGTCCATGGTCTTCTGTTATAGCGGCCCTGGTAGACTAATTACACACACCTTCCTCTATTTCACATACCACTTCTCTGCTGCTCTATACTGCCCTGGATCCAGCAACCTGGAGTAGCAGGTTTCTAAACCTGTGGGCCACTCCATGTGATTATCATGAAGACCTCTGCTGGAATGCTTGAACAAGCTGAGGATGATCTAAGGCAGTGCATCTCAAATTCCCCGTGATGAAGAACCAGTTTTCCCCCATTCTTTGGCTGGTGGCTACACGATCTTACTATGCTTGCTAAGTAGGCAGCAGCAGCCACAAGCAACTCACTGTGCAAACTTAACAACTCAATAGTGTCCCCTGATCAGGTGTGTGGATATGGCAGCTAGACAGTGGTGAGCAGGTAAATGTTCAGCACCCAGGGTGTGGGGGAGGAGGAGTCCTGATCTGTGGCATTTGCCTATTTGTTACATAAAAATACTTCTTGTCATGACTGATTCCAAGCTACCAATCTGAAGTTACTGAGCCACAGAGATAGGAAGGGATGCCTGTAACTGGCTCCCTCCAGCTGATACCACCTACCTTCAGCCCATCACAGCGGCAATGTACAGATACCAAAAAGTTCCTACTTATTGTCATTTTTGTATTTAACTCCTTGCAGAAGGCAGGCCGCACTTTGCATAAAAATGACCTAATTTTTTTAAGTGTGGGAGTCCCCAAAGATGTCCCCTAAAGCCCACCAGCTCACTAATTTTACTAGTGTAAATTCTGGACCCACAAAGTTCTAAAAAAGTATTTTCAGAAAGGGCCTGTTAACCCAAAATTACCTATGAAAAAATGACAGAAGCTCAGCTCTTCTCTCTTTTTTTCTTCCCTTCATCTATTATCTAAAGATCTTCTCCCTATCTCTTACTTTTTCCCTTCCCTTGTCCTCCCTTTCCTAAAAGATTGTCCTTCCTTTCGAAAAGACAGAACATTTCCTCTGTTCTCTTTAACATTATAGTTAAGCGCAACCTTTCCAATGGTCCACTCTCTTTTTCCTACAACTTGGCTTTATTGTGGGGATGAAATCCTAGTCTTTGTTATAAGAAGCAATGAAGGGATAAATCCACTCAGGCAATTCAAGGGTAAAACCAAAGCAGTAAGCAGATTTAAAGGACCTATAAGATTAAAGGCAGAAAATGGAGAGTTATATTAGTCCTCTTTATCCTTGCTTTCCCAGAACCAATTCAGCTTTGTTCTTTTTTTCTTTCTTTTCAAACACAGAGCCAACCATTAGTAGAATAGCCAAAGCCTGTGGCATACAGAACAGTGGCTGGAGTGAGAGTGACCAGCACTGAAACCCAGACGAGAGGTAATTAGGGCTGACCTTGGGAGGTGGCCATGAGAATAGAAACAAAAACACAGACACAAGTCATAAAGCCATTTTCTTAAGTAAAATCAACCAGATTGGACCACGGATTAGAGATAGAATAGCAAGGGCAAGGGAGGAAGATGGTGCAAGGCTCTGAACACTGACTGCAGCCAGATGAGTCATCCTAGAGCTCGGCTCCAATTGAGTTACTCAAATGAGAAAAACCTTTGGATGGCTCCAAGCCCACTGCACATAGAATGAAGTCTAAATTCCTATATAAGCACTGCCACAATTCTGTGCTGAGTTATTAGCAAGCTTGGACTCATTCATTCAAGGGACATTTATTGAACAGCTATTATGTATTACGCTGGGTCAGAAATCAAAAATAGGGGAAAGGCACAGTTCCTGACTTTGATGAATTCAGTGCTTAAAGGGGGTAACCTTCAAATAAATCAATTCACATATGCTCAAGCTCCATTCACAATGTTCCTCTTCATCTGAAATCCGTTTGTTTATTGAGTGCTCACTCTATGCCAGAGACTGCTCTTGGCCCTAGAGACCCAGTCAAGTTATTTCTATTCATTTCCCAATCAGACCTGTGGATTATTGATTTGGGATTTTCTGTGTAGAGAGCTGAGGCCAAAGGGAACTTCAAAGGGGAAAGACTGAGGAAGAGGAAGAGAACCAACACCAGACTCTTAGAATAATGCCTACAGTTCAAGGATTAGAAAAAGGGAGTAGAGTCAGAGGTAGCCAGAGGAGTAACAGAGGGCAGAGAAAATCGAGTCATAGAAGCTGAGTGTGGAGAGTTTCAAGAATAAAGAAGAATCTGAACTGTGTAAAATGCAGCTGAAAGGCTAAGAGAGAGAAGACTGATGAAGGAACCAATACAGGCTCTCACTTCAAGTGATAGAGGGAAAGAAGTCTGTGGCTAGGGACAGATCAAAGATGGACAACAGAGCAAGGGAGCGCTTTATAAAGACTCTGGGGCAGAAAATGGGAGGGTACAGAAATCATAGACACAAATGAAAAGGTTGACCTTAGAGAGAAGAGAGACAATTTTTTCCCCAAGACCAGAAAGAAGGACAGGACAGAAGAATATCCAGAGACAAGGGATAAAGGGAGGACATAGGGGGACCCCAGGGGTGTTTGAAGTCAGACAATGCCACGTTTGGATCTCAGCTCTTCCACTTATTTTTTTTTTTTTTTTTTGGCACATGGGATCTTAGTTCCCCGACCAGGGATTTAACCCATGCCCCCTCCAGTGAAAGTGTGGAGTCTTAACCACTAGGCAACCAGGGAAATCCTTCTTCTACTCACCTCCTGCATCATATCAGGCAAGTTGATCAAGCTCTCTGATCCTTAGTTTCTCCATCTTCTTATAAGATGAATATAATAATGCCTTTCTCATATGGTTGTTGTGAGAATACACTGATAAAATATATGTGCCAGCAAGCTTCCTCCTTGCCTTATCAGCTAAGGTACATACGAGGTCACATGAATTAATTCTATTGACTCTTGCCCCTATCTGCTCATTCAGCACTGTAGCCCTCTGCAAAGTACTCTTGTAAAAGTGCTCACATGTAAGCCCACCTCTCTGAGCTCCAGGGGGTCAGCTGAGCATCTGTTGTCCCCACACTGCTGCAGCTAAGGTCCTGGAACAAACAAGATGCCAAATCTAAACACACTGCCTGGTACTATAGTCTTGATGAAGCAGCCTTTACAGCTTTTACTTAAGCCCCCTCACCAAAACAGCCTCCACCAGTCTCAGTCTGGGCCTGGATAGAAACCTGAGTGAAAAGGACGTTGCTGTACCTTGAATTGTCCCTCCTCTCTTATGACCAGGTTTGAGTCAGGCTCTGGGAGTCTCTCTCTCCTCCATGTGAATACATTTCTGGTAGGCCCGCTCCATTAACTTGCTAAACACCTCCTGGTATGTATCAATCCTAATCATCTAGATTACATCTACTAGACCCTGGCGCACAGTACAGGCTCAAGAAAGTTAACTCCTTCTCCCTTAACTCACCTCCACAGTTTTATTTATACTTCTGATTTGTAGTGTCCTTTCTCACATCCGCAGTCATATCTGGGTTTGACCAAGGTGCACAAAGACTTGGTTATACTGCACAGTGGTGAGCTTGTAAATGTTTAGCAACCAGCTCTCCAGGAGAAAAAGCCAGATTTTGTAGTGTTTGCCAATTTTCATGCTGCAAACACTCCCACGCTAGTGGTAAAGAACCTGGCTGCCAATGCAAGAGAAGTAAGAGAGTCGGATTTGATCCCTGGGTCTGGAAGATCCCCTGGAGGAGGGCATGGCAACCCACTCCAGTATTCCTGCCTGGAGAATCCCAGGGACACAGAAGCCTGGCAGGCTAGAGTCCATAGGGTCACAAAGAGTCAGACACGACTGATGTGACTTAGCACATATGCACAAACACTCCCACCATGGCTCATTTCAATTTGCCAACATGCCGTCAATCACCTTGCAAAACCACTGAACCAGTTACCTGGGAATCTTGGCTAGTAGTATACTGAAGCAATTCTGAAGTTTCTGCCCATTGAATAAAGTCCCAGGTATATCTAGCTACTGCTTTGTAAAGACGACATTCCACCCCACCTGCATTGCAATGGGGATGAACTGTAAAGGCACCAAGTCTCACTTAGGGATCTTCAGTACTTTTATGTGGTTTGGGAAATGATTGTGTTTAAATGGCATTTTGAGGGAAACAGACACACCCTGATGGGTGAAATCTCAGGGATGATCAGTGAACAAAAACACTGTCACCGAGTAAGTAAACAGTGACAAGTTTATAAGATGCTGTTGGCAGTAGCTGGATTTCTCAGTGCTGAACACTTGAGTTGGGCATGGCGGGAGCGGCTGGTTAGCCATTTGTCAGGCAAAGTCAAAACAGCCCTCCAGCTACAGCACAGACGGCAGACTGCAGCTCGTCAGCATTTTATTTATGACTCTTAATTAGCAAGCAAAAAAGGAGGGAAGAAGTTACCCGCTTGGGATATACATACTTATATATTTCCCGGATATTGTCTTTGTCAAAATAACTTAAATCCCCATGACCCCGAGAGGTAGATATAAATTTACATTATATAGACAGGAAACTCCATCCTGGAAGGTAAATATAATTATCCTAATCTCACCAATGAAGGTTCAGAGAGGCAAAGTGACTTTTACAAGACAACACAGCTTGAACACGAGACTGACAACTTTTAGACTCTAACGCAAAGGCTCTTTCAGTCAAGTAATGGTTGGCTCTTATCTCGCACATCAGAGTTACAGTCCACTGACTTGGACTGAAAGAGCTGAATACCAAACTCACTACACTGGTGAATGAACTTCATATTCTCATGGTTAGAATTAATTCCTTGGAGGGAGGGGAATTATTGAGGGGAGTGAGAAACAGGACAACTGAGTGAGTAGGTCAGCTTCCTGCCTGCTCTTTGAATAGCCTGGGGTCTTATTGTGCAACCAACAGAGTCTAATCAGGTATAGGGCAGAAATAAAGAGTGGGACCTCACAGCCCATGAATTTAAAGTGACTCTGCTCTACGGAGGTGTCTGAGCTGCTGGGCCTCCAAGTGATTGTGAGGTACAGGAAGCATCAGAAACAAGAACAGACCTGGCAACTATAAACACAGAGGACTGCTTATCTCAGCCATCTATTTACAGATGGCATTCAGAAAGGAGTGCACTGATTACTTCTGATCACTGAGTTGAGCCAAAAACATTTAAAAAATGATACTTACATAATAAATTTAAATTTTTATTGATATAAATCATCTTGATTATGAGTTTAAAATTTAAAAATTATTTATTTTGATTTTTAATTCCTGTGAAACCAAAAAAAACCAAAATGTTTCTAGTGATTCTCAAGGGTTCCATGCCTCAATAAAGGATGAATTGGAAGTCGGCAACTTGTAAGCCCTCTGAGGAGCTGTGTAGGTCATCGAGGAGGTCACGGGCATGTTTGGTTCTCTTATCCTGCAGGCACAAGGATGGACTGAACTTCTTCATCCCCCTGAAGATAAGCATGGCCACAAGACATGCTCTAGCCAATGAATATGATCAGGTATAAAGTGTGTTGCTTTCCAGGGGCCCCGGGGAGGGTGGGGCAGGGGGAGACTTAGTTAAAAGTTAGGGCACAATTATCTACTCTCACTCCCTCTGCCACAGAGCCCCCGCAGAGCCTGCTGAGATGACAGGCTGTCTGCTATTAGGACCCAGGGTCACTCAGACAGGCAGAATCTGTCCTGAGTTTGGAAGCTATCCTCACTGCAGCATAACTTCACCTATCCTACTAGGAGAGAATTGTTTGGTGAAAGAGGAAGTTAACTAAGAGGAAAATTTAAAAGTAATTAGTGGGGATCCCTGGTGGTCCAGTGGCTAAAACTCATGCTCCCAATGCAGGTGACCCAGATTTGATCCCTGGTCAAGGGCTTCCCTGGTGACTCAGATGGTAAAGAGTCTGCCTGCAGTGCGGGAGACCTGGGTTTGATTCCTGAGTTGGGAAGATCCCCTGGAGAAGGAAATGGCAACACATGCCAGTATCCTTGCCTGGAAAATTCCATGCACGGGCAGAGGAGCCTGGAGGGCTATAGTCCATGGACTTGCAAAGAGTCGGACGTGACTGAGTGACTTCTTTTTCTTTCAGGAAACTAGATCTCACATGCCACAATGAACAGTTGCATGCCCCAACTAAAGATCCCACATGCTGCAACTAAGACCCAGTGGAGTCAAATAAATACATAAACATATAAAGATTTTTAAAGTAATAAGCCAAAAGCTGAAGATTCTTGGACATTTTGAATCTCATCAGAGGCCTGGGACTCTGAGTGCTAAAAACTCATTATCCAGGGTGTTCTTCTTTCTGAACAATCAAGAGAAGGTAGAATTCGGTCAAAACAATTCTGTACCTTCAGGTTTCCAAACGGATAACTGGAAAGAATCTAGACTTCTTAGGATCTAACAAAAACTCTCCTGAAATTAGAAGTATCTACTGAGTGCCCACTCTTTATATATAAGATGATGTTTGACATTGTGGGAGATGCTTAGCAGTAGAGAAGCCTTTTCTTTCTTTCAAGGAACTTACAACCTAATTAGTGAGTTCAAACTGAACATCAGGAAACATCAACTCATATTTTTTTCTTAAAAAACTTCAGGTAATGATAAACATGATGCCATGAAGCAGTGCAATCAGTGACCAAATTCACCGTGTATAAAAATCCCTATAGATGGGCTGAAGGAACTCTATCACCACTACAAACCCAACAGTAGTTTGCACCCTACTTTATCCTCACATCCACTGTTAATGTACTGTCAGTACCTTACAGCTGAGACTGGTACAACTGGAAGAGTCAGAGAGGATACTCAGGCTCTCAAGGCACATAGCAGCAGAAGAAAGAGTTCCTTAAATTCTTGGCAGTTTATAACCAAAAGCAAATAAGCTGCTTTGTGAGGCCTGCCTCGTTTGGCCACATGCCCTCAGTGTAACAGTGAAGAGACTAGAGGAAGGCTAAGGCCCAAGACCAGTAAACTGTAGCAGCTACCTGGCCATCACACCCTGCACGCCCCCCTCACCCCTGCTCCAGATGACTGGCAGTAACAGGCAAGGGTGCTGCCAACTCACTGGGAAACAGGTAAGCTCCTCACTGCTCATAAGTTATGGCACCCAGAGGGAGCCCTCGAGAATCTGCCTTGGGATTAAAGTATAAGCCAGATCTTATTAAGAAAAATTTGATTATAACAAGGAGACTGGTACCTAATTCAACGACTCCCCTCCCCTCCCTTAGCCTGGCCCAAACAAACCTGTGCTGTACAAAAATCGCATGACATCATGGTTCAAATAAAGGTTCTATTTCCCTTTCTCCAAGTCTCCGGAATCATTGAACATTGAATGTAAAATACCACCCTTAAGATCATTCTCCAAGCTGCATGACTGAATTCCTGCAAAGAAGAAAAGAGGTGAAGAGTTCACCTTTTACTAGAGTTTGAGTAACCCACCAGGGCAGCAGTACCCTGACAACAGGACATCCAGCATTGTCAGGCCTCAGAGAACAATGCCACTCCTTCCCTTGTGTGGAGGAAAGGACAAAATATCAGTCAGTGCCTTTCACATCTACAGCCATCCTGAAAGGAATGTCAGTGCCTACTGTCCAGGCTGAGGAGCACCCTAAGGAGATCTTTAACAAAGATGACTCGAGGACTGCCAGTCACAATCTGGCTCATTTATCACGAGGTGGATAGGCCTCCAAAGCTCACTCCACACAGAGACTATGTGCTTATGTAGTCAAGCCAAGGAGACGCTTCTTCTCTCTCTCTCTCCCCTGCCCCCACTTCCCTCCCTCCCTTCCCTCCCTCCCTTCCTTTCTGTTTCTGGAAATTGAATGGGAAATACAGGGAATAGGGTCCTTGAGCTGTCAGTGGGAACAGAACCTGGAAAAATGTATACAGGGAGCACACGTCATGTAGGAGAACTATGAGACAGAGGGTATGAGAGTGCCAAAGTTGAGACCAAAGAAATAAGCTACTGACAAGATGCACAGCACTAAAAGCTAGGCCAAGTTGGTGGCTGTAGTTGTGGTGGACACATAAGCAAGTCCCTATGATGGCTAAAGTGGGGACAGGAACTCCCATGGCTGAGCTGTGCTGGGGTCCCCAGTTTCAGCTTCCTTGTGGCCTCCAGTAAACTAGTTTCCCATAAGAGTCCTGTCCCCCGTATCTGCCAATAACCCCATCAGCAAAACGCCCTCAGTGCATCCCAGTTCTTGCCCTCAAACTACCACACAAGCAGAGGGCCAGGTTCTGCAGACACCTGGACGTCGGCCAGTCTGGACCAGCTCCAAAGCTCCTTTACCCATGTCACCTGATGCTTTTCCTCTCAGGCATTTGACACTTTGCATGTCAGGCTATATACTATTGCTCATTTGTGCAGGTTTTCATGCTATCTCAAAGGCTATTTGTTCTGTGGAGTATTTTTAGCATGAGATGAGGGAGGGGGCTGGGAGAACGGTTGGGGAAGAGGAGAAGTGTTCTAGCCGGGGACAGCGTCACATTCTCAACGCTGTGTTAAGTGCTGTGCACAAATGCATGCTCCAAAAAATGATTGTCGATGATGCTGTCTTAATCCCACCTTCCTGTGTTTATAAAGACAAGTACAGGCAATTGAAAATGAGGTCTCAGGGGATCCCTGACAATTGAAACTCTTCCTCCCTCAGGGAGCAAACCAGGAAACGCATAAGTGCACCCATGTGGTCTTCATAGGAAGATATCACATAGGCCTGAAGATTTCAGGGGAAAAAAAAAAGAAAAGAAAAAACCTTTTTCAAATCCTTTTAAAGCAATCTGTGCAGATGTTTCCTGAACTCTCCGGAAGAACTGGGATGCAAAATGCTGTATCTCCCCTCTATCACTCCCCCCACCCCCACCCTGCAAACTGGCTTTCAGGTGACGCAATGATGAGACCTCAGTGGTGAGCTCGGTTTGGAGGACGCAGCAGCCAACAGAGCGTGGGGTGCTGCCACCTCTTGGAGGTTCATAGACAAAGCAAGTCTCCATCCCAGAAAGGATGTGTTTTAGTGATATTATGAAATGTTAACGGGCAATCTGTTCCGAAATAATTGCTCAGTGTGTTGGCCTCCTTTTCCATTTTAGAATTTCAAAGGCATTGCAGGCCGAAAGCACTGCCAGCCTGTTAGTGGTACCTACACTGATTAAATCTAGCCCATCACAACCATGGCTACACAAAAGCCCCTTTTCTCAATTAATAAAATGCAATTAATGGTATCATTGAAAAACTCCAGCCACTTCCATTTAGAGCCAGTTAGAGCTTCAATTTAGAGCTGTGTGCAAATTTTAGGATATGCATTTTCTTTTCAGTTGATGTGATTAACATTACCTAATTTCTGGGATACGCCCAGTTTCTGTAGGGCAAAAGAATGTTTACCAGAAACATACACGATAATGACAGCTTCCTTCCCTCTATAGACACACACACATGGGCTCATGCACACAACCAAGTTCAATTCCACTTATTCAACAACTACACTGCCTCTTCTACCTGTGGGAAATGTCCTACGGTCACACTGGAAATATCCAGGGTGGGTGCTCTGAAGTAGGATACAAATTCTAAGGCCTTTATTGGATGATGGTCCTTTTGAAATATTTTTATTGATCAGTCCAGCTCCTGAGAAGAAATAGATTGTTTCTCTTATTCTCCCAGGTATAGGTCGTTTGAGCAGTTGGGTTGTCATTTTTTTAATCTTCACGTTTCCCTAAGGATAGTGAGAGGATGATTTCAGCAGCAACATTAGCTGCTTTAGGCTAGATTTTCAAAGCTACACCAGGGAGTTAAAAGCGCAAATCCTGTTATTGTTACAGGATTAATGCACAGAAGTCCCAGAATACCACTTTGGAAATGTAGCCAAGGAATATTATTTCAATGTACGGTATGTTATTTTTAGACTCAGCCTATAGCCCAATTATCAGCTGGCATATCAAAAATGAAACAAGACAGATAGCTGTCTTTAATCCAAAATTCTAATGAGGTTTTTATGTTTGTGCTTTTTCAACCCTTAGAAATCTGGATATTTGGAGGAAAAAAAGTAAAAGAAACTACAGCAGCTACTTCCTACCTGCTCTGCTTCGTTAGAGGCTGCAACTTCTAAGGAATAAATTAGTATTGCTTTGTTTTACTTTTTTTCTGAGAGAGGCAGGTAGTAGGAAAAAGAGGCATTGAATCATGGGGACCTCTTGACCACACCATAAAAAGCACAAATCAACAACAGCACACTAATGATTTCAAGGCACAAGTCAGGGCTCCTGCCATCACTCGTTTCTACTTCTGCTTTTATACATCTTAGATTGCTGTTCAAAACTAACTATCTGCAAAAGGTCCTCCAGTTGGTGTAACTTTGCTTCCAAGTTGCCCTGTGGGCATCAACCAACATTTATTGATTCTCTAGATGCTTGTTGTTGAGTTTTATTAAACTGGGCTTGCTTTTCCCTTTGGCCTCAGAGTAACGGCATAGATGGGAGATGACCGCATCACCATCTCTAGGCTACATCTAGTCTGTTAGATGACGCCCCATGGGAGAACTCCTACCTTTCCGTTAGCCAAGAAATACCCTACATGAGGAGTTCCTTTCACTAACTTTCAAATCCCAGAGTGTTTCTGTTATCTCAAAAAGCATTATACCTTTCTAAAAAGGAAAAGCATGCTTGCACAGGTCTGTTTCTGTGTGGGTCTTGGTGATGGGAGCACAACCCCCCTTTCAAAACCCTCAGTATGGGAGGGTTCACTTGGAGCTCTTCTTCTCTGGCCACCAAGGACTCACGCACCCCCAGAGGCATCTGAGCAAGCAGAATTGAAACCTTTTTGTACAACTAGTAACTGCTAGCTCTGATTTTGCTTTTTAGAGCAGTTGTGAGGAAGATTAAACAAGTAGCATTCTAAGAAGCAGTTTGCACAGGGCTCGGCACATTGTAGGCTCCCTGAGTTAAGGAAGCAGCAGCGTCGATGGTTTTAAAGATTCATCTCATGTTTATAGGCATTTTTAATTTATAAAAGTATTTCTGTATGTTATATCACCAGCAATACAGTGATGAGCCTTGGGGTGGATACTCACGCATTTAATGTGGAGCTAACTCAAGTTACATACGGTTTTTTTTCCCATGTACTTTGTACACTGAGGTTGAGCTATAAATAGGACTAGAATGAAATTCTCCATTTCAGTTTCTGGGGCATTGTTCATATCATAACCACTACTCATCTGTGTTTCAACTCTGAAACAGCAGTGATTGGGTACTAGACACTCAAAAACCAAAAGATATATCTGAAAAATATGTTACATATTTGAAAAAAATTAATAGATTAATAATTATTATGAATATCTACTGCTGCTCTAACTCAATATATTAGGCACTATAATATACTTTACAGAAAGCTGCTCTCTTTAAGAAACACTTGCTTAAGAACTATTAGGATGCTTGTATACACCTATATTCTACCAAGAATATAAACTTATCTAACACAGTAGCATACCAAATATCTTATAATTCTACATATTCATGAAATAAAAACACAAATGAGTAAAGACTATGAGTCACTAAGAATGAATTTCAATGTCAGTAGGTACAGGTAGGAGAATCAGAGAACTTGTTGCCCCTTCTATAAAATGGGAGGACCAAAAATGCATTGGAAAATTACTATGAGAATAAAGTGAGACAAGATATGTGAAGGACCATGGTAGGCAGCCTTCTAAAATGGCTTACAATGTATGGCAAAAACCACTACAATACTGTAAAGTAATTAGCCTCCAACTAATAAAAATAAATAAAAATAAATAAATAAATAAAATGGTTTCCAATGATCCTGCCCACCACCCCCCCCCGCCCCAGCTTTTAGTGCCCTGTGTAATCCCCCACACTTAAGCATGAATTGGTAGCTTAACAGAACTAACAGAATAAGAGGTGATGGGAGGTCACTTCTGTGATTAAGATATAAAGGGCTGACTTCCATCTTGCCAACACTCTCTTTCTTGCTGACATCTCCCTCACCCTCTCGCCTGTGAGACACTCACATGTACAGAGACTGAGATAAACCGTCAACCAGGAGCTTGTGAGGAACTAAGACCTCAGTCCAACAGCGCACGAGGAATGGAATCCTGTCAAAAACCATGTGAAGGAAAGGAATTCTCCCCTGCTCAAGCCTGGGTTTGACCATAGCCCTGAGTAACACCTTGACTAAAGCTTTGTGAGAGACCCTGAAGCTGAGGGCCAAGTCAAGGCACACCAGGACTCCTGATCCACAGAAACTGGGAGATAATAAATGTTTTCAGGCACTCAATGTGCCTGAATACCCAACAATGTGCCGAGTACCCAACAAATTTTGGGTAATTTGTTACACTGCAGGAATAGGGACTAGATACAAGGAACTATCACACCATGGCCATTTTAAAATATGTAACATATAGAAGTCGTTTTATTTTATAGTGGGGTTGTAAATTAAAGTGGGCTTATTTACAAGGCTAGTTTTTAAAACTAGCAAAGAAAATGATAGAGTTGCCTCTACTAAGGAG
This sequence comes from Cervus elaphus, assembly GCF_910594005.1. Classification (NCBI taxonomy): domain Eukaryota; kingdom Metazoa; phylum Chordata; class Mammalia; order Artiodactyla; family Cervidae; genus Cervus; species Cervus elaphus. Next base: position 41,791,983 of record NC_057819.1, on the reverse strand, counting down.
AAGAGCTAAGTAGTGGGTAGAAAGGAATGAGTACTAAAACCCTGAGCAAATAGCAGAAGTTAGTCCTGTATGGCAACCAGCTCCAAATAGCAGTGAGAAAGGAAATTCTTCAATTACACAGCTGATGGGCAAAGATGCAGTTAAATTCATTATTGCTAAGCAGGGGTTGAAATGGCAGTGGTCTCCTGGAACCACTCCTGTAACACATTGGGAAACATGCTTGTTTAATATGAACCCTGGCCTTGCAGAAATTAAATGATTCCCTCTGCAGTCTTATTTTGAACTGTTCTTGTCGCCTGCTGAAGACAGTTGGCTCCTAATCCATTTTATCGAAGCACTTTCTGTTCCTTGGATAAAAGGAAGTACATAAATTTCAAGTGCCATATTACCATACATGCATGGTTCTGTTTGGGCACAAGCACGCTGTTCTTGTCATAAATTCTGACTCAGAATGGGAACTCAGGATTTACCATCTCACTCTTTATAGTTACAAGATCGACTAAATTGATTACAAGAAGAAATATGTAAGCTCTGAAACTGTTCACACCATTGATGTGGTTCAGTAGCTTATAAAAGTTGCAAATAACAGCAAGCCAAAAGAAGGAAATTTCAGGAAAGATATAGTCTTAAAAACACAGGCTTGGTTGTGTTGAGAACACAGGAATAGCTGGTTCTTTTGGGAGCCTAGAAGAGTCTCTCTGCTGCCTATTGTTGGACTGTTGTTCTTAGAAACTTGGGTTTACTGCCCTGTAGCCCTCCCTCCAAGGCTTCCCTGGTGAAAGTGAAAGTCATTCAGTTGTGTCTGACTCTTTGCAACCCCATGAATTACACAGTCCATGGAATTCTTCAGGCCAGAATACTGGAGTGGGTAGCCTTTCCCTTCTCCAGGGGATGATCTTCCCTTCCCAAGGATCAAACCCAGGTCTCCCACATTGCAGGCAGATTCTTTACCAGCTGAGCCACCAGGGAAGCCCAAGAATACTGGAGTGGGTAACCTATCCCTTCTCCAGGGGATCTTCCCAATCCAGGAATCAAACCGGGGTTTCCTGCAGTGCAGGCAGATTCTTTACCAACTGAGCTATCAGGGAAGCCCTGGTGGCACAGTGGTAAAGAGTCTGCCTGCTAACACAGGAGATGCCGGTTTGACCCCTGGGTTGGGAAGATCCCCTGGAGAAGGAAATGGCAACCCACTCCAGAATTCTTGCCTGAGAAACCCCATGGACAGAGAAGCCTGGAGGGCTACAATCCATGGGGTCACAAAAGAGTCAGACATGACTCAGTGACTAAACAACAGTCCTCCCGGCATCACACCAGAGTTTCTGGAACCCTCCTCCAAAGGCTGGCACCCCCAGGAATTGAGGAGCAGTCACTCTGAGGGATGGAATTTTCTCACATCCTTTAAATCATCAGCTACAAATTGTGTGTGTGTATGTTGGTTTGGTTTGGTTGTTTCAACCTGTCAAGGGGAATCTAGAGCCCCATTATAGACTTTTTTGCCCTTGTCCTGGTCATTAAGCAGGACAGTGCAGTCACTAAAATGAAAAGCAATGTAGCTAGAGCACAAGGGTATGAACTTCAAGCCTCACTAGCTGTGAGGTCTTAAATTATCTGAATCTTCTAAGACTCAATTTTTTCATATATATAAAAAAAAGCAGAATCTTATTACCTCCTCATATTGTTAAGGTGAAGATTAAATGTGATAATCCATATAAAGCACTTAGCACTGTGCCTGACACAGTAAATATAATATAAATTTAATGCTTATAGTATCATCATTTTTTATGTTATTTATCCTACTTTCATGTGTTGAATTGTTAACTCTTTGAGGACAAAGAATGCTAGGATTTGGAGCATTTTACATACAGTTGTCCTTGGTATACCAACTCCCTACAAATACCAAAATCCACAGATGCTCAAGTCCCTTATATAAAATGGCATACACATAACCTATGCACAACCTTCTGTAGACTTTCTTGAGAACTCTTACAATACCTAATATAATGTAAATGCTACGTAAATCATTGTAAATACAATGTAAATACTATGTAAATTGTTGCCATGTGCAGCAAATTCAAACTTTGCTTTTTGGAACTTTCTAGAATTTTGTTTCAAATATTTGAATCTATGAATGTGGATCTGTCAAATACTGAGGGCAAATTGTAGCTAGAAATTTTGGAGCCATTTTCCAATGAGATTACCTAGGCTGAAAAATCCCTGCCAAGCAGTCCTGCGAAACGTCCTCTTTCTATTCAATCTACATTCCCTCCCTTGGTGATTTCATCCCTTACTGACTTTAAATACTGTACACTTACTGCCAACTCCCAAATTTCCATCTCTAGCCTAGATCTCGTCTTGAACTTCAGATTCTGTATCTAACTGCCTTTTTGACATCTTTTTTGGGAAATCTGGCAAGTATCTCAAACTCAACATATCCGAAACGGAACTCCCCACAAAAAACCTGATGAACCCATAGTTTGTATGTCAGTTCATGGTAATCCCATTCATTCAGGTGCTCAAGCCAAAAATTTTGGAGTCGTTCTTGTACTCTGATTTTCTTTTATAACATATGTCAAATTCACCAAGAAGTCCTGTGGTTCTACCTTCAAATTGTAACTAGAATCTGACCATTTTCCACCAATGCCACTGTCACCTCCCTGGTCTAAGTCACCATCATCTCTCACCTCCAATAGCCTTCTCTTAGAAATAAAACTACTTAGAAATAATTTTAACAAAATATTCTGAACTTTATTTTAGAGTAAGTCCTATCACTTCAAAGCACCCCGTAACAAGTATTTTCCAAAAACAAGAATGCTCTCCTATATAACCAGCATACAACTCTTTGAATTAGTAAACTGACATTGTGTGTGTGTATGTGCACAAAGTCATGTCTGATTCTTTGTGACCCCCCATGTACTGTAGCTCACCAGGCTCCACTGAGACAATACTACTATACCACCCAATCTCACTCAAATTTCATTAATTATCTCAAGAATGCTCCTTTTCCCTCTGTAGTCCAAGATCCTCTTAAGAACACATATTGTGTTTAGCTATTACAATACTATATCTCCTTTGACCCAGAACAATTCCTCAGTTTTTCCCCATTTCTCACATACTAGACACTCCATAGCATATGGTACATTTTGTAGGATAACCTCTTAGTTCATTAGGGCTGTTAAAACAAAATATCATTGACTGGATACCTTAAAAACAACAAACATTTCTTTCTCACAGTTCCGGAGGCTGGGAAATCCAAGGTCAAGGCACCAGCATGGTCATGTTTCGTGGTGAGGGCCCTCTCATGGTTCATAGTACACATCTTCACATTGTGTCCTCATATCATGGAAGGGTGCTAAGGAATCTCTCTGGAGCCTCACTTACAAGGCACTAATCTTGGTCAGAAGGGTTCCACCCCTATGACATAAGCACCTCCCAAAGGTCCCACCTCCTAATGCCATAACATTGGGTATTGAGATTCCAGCATGTGAATTTTGGAGGAACACATTTAGACCATAGCAAATTCTAACATGGAATGTCTGATGTTTCCTCATGATCAGGCTCAGGAAATTTATTCTTGGCAAGAATTCCACAGAAGCAATGCCATGCTCTTCTCAGTGCATCACACTGAGATACATACACTGAGTATAAAAGACGTTGTTTAGTCACTAAGTCATGTCGGACTCTTTGCAACCCCATGGATTGCAGCACACCAGGCTTCCCTGTCCTTCACTATCTCCCAGAGTTTGCTCAAACTCATGTCCACTGAGTTGGTGATGCCATACAACCATCTAATCCTCTGTTACCCTCTCCTCCTCCTGCCTTCAATCTTTCCCAGCATCAGGGTCTTTTCCAGTGAATCAGCTCTTCACATCAGGTGGCCAAAGTATTGGAGCTTCAGCTTCAACATCAGTCCTTCCAACGAATACCCAGGGTTGACGTCCTGTAGGACTGACTGATTTCCTTGCTATCTGAGGAACTCTCAAGAGTCTTCTCCAGCACTATAATTCAAAAGCATCAATTTTTCAGTGCTCAGGCTTCTTTGTGGTCCAACTCTCACATCTGCACACAACTACTGGGAAAACCATAGCTTTGACTATATGGACCTTTGTTGGCAAAATGATGTCTCTATTTTTAATACACTGTCTAGGTTTGTCATAGCTTTTCTTCCAAGGAGCAAGAGCCTTTTAATTTCATGGCATAAAAGTATAAAAGATATGTAACATCAATCCATACAACACTGGTGATGTTAACCTTGGTCACTTATCCACATTGATATCTGCCAAGTTTCTCCACTTCCTTTGTCTTGGTAATTGTTTGATATTTTATGAAGAGCTATTCCTAGATTATATTGAAATACCCTGTTCCTCATGGAATCTTCACCCTTCAGCCTTAGCTGATTTCCTATTTCAGCCAAAATCAACCAAATCTGTTCAGGCTTCCAAATCACAGCTCTCTATTTACATTATTCATGCTACATTTATTAGTTGGCATTCTACAAGAAAGACAAGCTTTCTCTTTTCATTTATTTATGTATATGTATGGATTCATGGATTCCTGACTTATTCAATGAGTTGTGATCTATTATCCCTCTTTTAATGCTAAGGTTGTCCCTGATTTGGCCAGTGGGAGCTCCTGTGTCCTTCTGAAATGTCCCCATCACTCACTGAGTATTTCCTTATTTTCCAACATAAGATGTTTCAGGTCATGCCTCCATCTTGGAATCAGCCATTGGCCATTTCTCCATGGATCCCTAGCTTCTTTTATTGCAGGATGGTTATTTAGACACCAGTATCTGGTTGTTCATCATACTCATAGTTTCTAGATGCCATTGCTTCTAAGCCCTCTCAGTTGACAGAACTAGGAGGGATGTATATGTGTATTTATGGATACACATACTTATATAACTATGTTGAGAAAGAGATCAAGTGAATCAACACTCCAGAGTTTTTTCTAGACTCTCTCCTTTCTGTGCTCATTAATTCCTTCTCCAGCAGTGAGAAACTTGGCTTCTATTATCCTCATTATATTTACTTACATGCACAATTAATTTACTAATTTGCTCAATATAATTGACCCACCCCCACCATGCTGGCCAGTTCTGCCTACCACCTCCACACCATACCCTCTCTGCAATATTCTCAGCTGCTGGCCCACCAGCCTATACCTCCCCAACCCCAGGCCTTACTTCTGCGGGGTTCTCCAAGCCCCCTCACTGCCCCATGATTCCAACTGTCATGTTGTCTCCTCCACGTGGAAGGAAAAATGATGGAGACAGGGTTGCAATAGCAACCTCAACCCCCAGAGTTTATTCTCACTCAAAAGCCAGAGTGATTTTAACAAAATGTAAGTCTAATCATGTTCATTCTGCTACCCATGGTGACTCTCCATTTCATTCAGTATAAAAAGCAAAGCTCTGACAATGATCTGGCACTGTTCTTCTTTGACTTCACCTCCTACCATTTTCCCTCTCACTCACTCTGCTTCAGCAACAGTGTTCTTGCTATTCCCCAAACATTCCTGACATGCTTGCCTTAGAGCTTTTGTCCACACACTCCTCTTTACCTAGAATAATTCTCCCCATAAAGCTACACAGCTAACTGCTTTATCTCCTTCAAGACTTTTCTCAAATGTTACCTCAATAAAGCCCACCCTATCTATCCTTTAAAAAACCCAACTCTTCCAAGTACACATAATTCTCCTCTTCCTTTATTTTTCGACTCTATATTTTCCACTGCATTTACCATCTTTCAACATGCTGTAAAATTTAGTTAAGCATCATGCTTATCATTTATTATCTGTCCCCCTCCTTCTCACCATCTCCACTATATCATAAAATTCTTTGGGGCAAGGATTTTATTTTTTACTGATGCACCCCCAAGCACCTAGAACAGTATCTGGCACATAGGAAAAAAAGCTCAATAGATAGTTATTCAACAACTATCTATTGTTGAATAACTGAATTAATTAATGGGTTAATATGAGATTATCTCCATCTTACTTTGAGGAAACTGCATCTCAAAAAAGCCAAAAGAATTTTTCTAGGACTCACAAAAGCTAAAATAAATTGCCCAAGGTCACACAACATTAAGTCATTCTTGAAATTCTATCCCCAAATTGTTTGATCTAAAACATTTGGCATTTTAATAAAACTGACTAATTTGATTGGCTGAGAACGGGCACCTTCAAGGTATCTAACTTAGAACAAAAAAAAAATCTTAAGAACTATGATTACTTATTGAATATTAGTTATTAGCATTTCCTCAAAAAGAAAATCTTAGTTTTGTTACATGTTAAGGAGCAGTCATAAAGAGGTTCTTGAGAAGCTGGTGATATCTCAGAATCACTGAGATCTTCAACATGATTTATTCTATACTTTCTAATTCTACTTCCCTTATTGGGCCAGGCCAGAATTCATATTAATGAAGCACTTCCCTAAGGATAAATGACTGTCCATCTTCCCTCATAAAGAAAGATAATCCCAGAGTAAATGGGTTTTATACATAAAGATGTTCATGATGGCATTGTTTATTATAATAAGATAGCAAAAACAACCAAATGTCTACCATATGGGAACGGTTAAGCACACTGTGGTATATGCTTTTGTCAGTAATTGAATTTGTACTTGCGGTCCTCCAATCAAACTCAATGACAGATTTACCGAGATTAAACTATAATGACAAATAACATACACTGAACACTTACTACATGCCAGGCAACATTTCAAATAACTTATATGCATTATCTCTTGTAAGTCTCATAAGAACTCTGTGAGACAAGTACTATTAATATCATTAACACTATTTTACAGATGAGGAATATGGGGCTCAGGAAGGCTGAGTCAAGGAGTAACTAATGAGGGAAATGGCCTCTCCATCATGCTAGAAAGGGAGAGACAGACACTCTGGCTGTCACTCTGCTTCCTCCCCTTTATTAATCTAGGTCTAATCAGGAGAAAGAGCACACGTAGTGATTTAACAGGAATGTTTAATATAAAGAACTACTAACTACATCAGCAGATTGGAGTAAAAGGGAAGTGGCCACAAAGAAGTAAAAGGAATTCTAAAGGATATGGAATTAAGGAGGAGCTACAATCCCCATGGCTAAGACACAGTAACTAAGGAACAATCTCAGCCTCTCCTCAAACAGGGCTGCAACCCAGACTTCACTGGAGAGCGCACAGACAGAATGAACGGTAGAGAAATAGTGATGGTGTCATGTTGACCAAATATGCTGGAAATCTGCTTTCTGGAACTTGCAGGAAATTCCTTCTCTAGTGCGTTGGGAAAGGTCTTCACAGGGAGATGGCTTCACTAGAGGGATTTCACGACAAAACCACCTAAGAAGAGATGAAAGAGTAACATGCAGGTCACTGGGTACAGCTGGCTACCATGTATGATAGGTGCTGCTCAGAGCCAAGTGCTGGAGAAACCACATCACTCCAGGAACCTACCTAGGGAGCAAAGGCCAGACTGGAAAGGAAAATTCTTTCCTCCTGCAATGTCTCTCAAGCATTGTTTACTGACAAAGCTTAACATGGTGCCACCTGGCAAAGAAAAAAACACTTAAAGGGCTCATAGGTGGTGCAGTGGTAAAGAATCTGCCTGCCAATGCAGAAGACTCAAGAGATGCAGGTTCGATCCCTGGGTCAGAAGATCCCCCGGAGAAGGAAATGGCAATCCACTCCAGTATTCTTGCTTAGGAAATCCCATGGACAGAGGAGCCTGGAGGGCTACAGTCCATGAGATCACAAAGAGTCGGATGCAAATGAGCACACACACTATACTATCCACTCTCTCAGAGAAGACAATGAAAGACAAATTTGCAACTGTGAGGCAATAAATTGGTAACTGACATATCCTCCAAGGCAGGAACATCACTTATTCTTGTTGATGTTGGTTCCAGGAAAGTTCAGTGTAGTAATAATTATCTTAAACAAAAGTGTATAGCTTATTGATGTATATTCTTCCAAGAATGCAAAAGATTGGTGAAAGGGTTGTGGAACCTTCCAGATCCAGAGACCTTCTATGAAGAGTATCTGCTGAAGCCACGTGCCTCATCTGGTTCAGTGTAGAGCAAGAAAAGCCATGCTGAGATATGCTACAACTGCTCCCACCCTCTGAGGACAACTTGCTGCCCATAGATTTCATACCCCTGCCGTACTAATTTGGGAACATGCTCAAAGCTGACTCTATGTGTATGTTGTGGTCTCCTCCACTAAGTCATGTCCTTTCTGAAATGCCTCTGCACTCCATGGATGTTAAGCAACCACAAAAAATGTTATTAAAAAAGAATCCATGGTAAAACAGGGGGGAAAAGCTTATGTTATAATTCACATGGAAAAAAAGAAGGGTGCAATACTGTGATATGCAAAACAAGCAAAGCTGTGTAGGAAAGAAAGAAATACCCACCAAATCAGTCACTGCCTCTGGGTAGAATCAGGGTAATTTTTCTCTTTTTCCTATTATTCTCTATATTTTACAAATTTTACTATAGTGAACATGTACTGGTTATAAATTTGGGACAAAATTATTTATATACCAATAACAACAACAAAATATATATGTATATATCTTGAAGTATTAAGTTGAGCCAAGGTTTGGGATCTAGATTTTGACAAATAGAGTTCTCTTCTGAGTGTTTGAACCAGTTCTCTGCAGTTTACCCAAGAGAAGATGACTGGAACTCAATAGCAGTTTGAACAACTGAGATTAGACAAATTATCTACCCTGGCCAAGATAGAAAAGGGCTGTATATATACAAAATGGATCACACTTTCTGAAACTCAAGTTATTGAGACATACATATATCTGAATAAGACATAAGAGAAAACCCACTATAAAGAATTAGCCAGCCAAGGACTGAAATTCAGCCAAATCTAAGTAAAACTAGTAGAATTTGAAATGTCAGCAACTTTCTCATCTAAGAACCAGGCAAGTCAATCTCCTTAGAGTTATAACAGCAATTTGGAGGAATCCACTAAACACAGAACCCTGTTTAGACCTCTAGTCCTGGAAATTTTTATTTAAATGTCCCATTACAAAGCAGTAATTTCCCCTAAATCATACATGCTAAGTTGCTTCAGTCATGTCTGACTCTTTGTGACCCCACAGACTGTAGCCCGCCAGGCTCCGTTCTCCACGGGATTCTCCAGGCAGGAATGCTGGGGTGGGTTGCCATGCCCCCAAGGGATCTTTCCAACCCAGGAATCGAACTTACATCTCTAAGTCTCCTGCATTGGCAGGTGGGTTCTTTAACACTTAGTGCCACCTGGGAAGCTCCCCCATCTCAATCACAATTGCTGCTAAATAAGAGCTCTACAGTTCTAAACTCAGGACACCCTCACAATTCCCTTACAAAAACCTGGGCAGCAATGCCTCTCTTCCAATCCCATAACGACTTTTTAGGGGGGAAAAAAAAAAAAAAACACCTGGATAGGATGTAAGAAATTCAAATAGCAAATAGCAAAGATTATAAAATTATAGAAATAACATTGACCTGTTCATTACCTGTGGACAGCCCTGCCCAGCCTGTCACTGGGAAAAGATGATCTGAAGGGACCATTTAAATGAAACCCACCAGGAGGCAGAGGATGACTTCATGACATCTGAGGATCCCTTCCAGTTCTGGGACTCCATTACTGGCAGAGATCTGGTATACAAGGAACATGTTAGAAAGAAGGATTAATCCTATAACAGAATGAAGAAAGGAAGACAAGTTGAGGCAATGAAGAAAGAATGCTAATGAGGGTAACCACAATTTGCCAAGGAATCCTTGATTTTAGCACTGAAGTCCCACATCCCCACAATCATGGGCAAACCAGAATGTCTGGTTACCCTACTTGATCTGACAAAGATGAGTTCCTTTGGGTTTCCATGCAAATTAAAAGCTCTAGTTAACTAAACCTCATGAACACCTTGCCAGGAGAAACTTTCAGCTAATGACACTAATTTCTGCCCCTTCCACCCAGCTCCGTTTAAGCATATTTTATTATCTACACAAGACCTGGTCTCTGTGAGGCCTTCTAATTGGAGATCAGGAGGAGTTGTATGTGGTTAAATCCTGGGTCCTGCTGGAAACATGGGCAAAAAAACTTATTCCTTCCTTTGGGTGGTGCTGGTTTAGTCACTTAGCTGTGTCTGACTCTTTGCAACCCCATGGACTTTAGCCCACCAGGCTCCTCTGTCCATGGAATTCTCCAGGCAAGAATACTGGAGTAGGTTTCCATTTACTTCTCCAGGGGATCTTTCCAACTCAGGGATCGAACCCACGTCTCCTATATTGACAGGTGGATTTTTTTTTACCACTGAGCCACCTGGGAAGTCATTATTTCCTTCACTAGCTATAAAATGGCAAGCCCTCCAGGAGAAAGAGGCCTCCTGTTTGGTGGCTTCTCTGACTACATGAGAAATATACTGCTTAAACCCTAACAAACTCAGAGACCCGCGTGGTTCAGTTTCTGAGGAGCACTCCCTTCAGGAAGTACAGTTCAACAAGCTAAATTATTTAGTAACCAATTCTATTATTTATGTGCTTCCTTTTTAAAGGCAATAAAGAGTATCTACATACATGATCTGTATAGTACTTTCCTTTTTTCCATGCTTCTCTCATCCACGTCCTTTTGATGTTTAAATCTCTCCACCAGCCTCTGTGATCCCCAGAAAACATCCTCCTCCATCCCCAGACTATGTGGTTTTCTTTCCTTTTTCTCCTCCTATTCTTAGCATATTAGCCTATCTCCCATAAAGGCAGAGCTTTTCCATAAACAGGTGGGAGGAAGGGAGAAATTAGGTTGGTAATTACAGGATTCTCTTTGGCAACCTAGGAAAGACAGGAAGCTTGAGAGCATTCCTATGTTAATTATTTTTGTTCCATGGCACTGCTAATGTTGATAAGTATCTGACACAGACCTCACAGCATGCCGGTGCTGAAAAGGACCATAGAATTCATGAACGTAATCTCGTACTTTCAACAAATGGGAAAACTAACAGATATTAAATAATTTGCACAAGGTCCCCAAATGTCCTTTTCATTGCTCTATGCTATATGTGTTTAAATCCTGTGACTCATGGTTATCAAAAGGAATACTGTCAAAGCCCTCCAGCTAGAGACCACCAGAAATATACCTATAGTTGAATATGTTAGGATTATGGGGAAAACACAACCAGTGAGGAAGCACAGGGCATCTCATAAGAAAGTGTTAAAAAGGACTTACATAATTTGGGCTCTGTTAGATAATTTGGGAGAGGGATTAAGGAAGTAGGCTGTCCTCTAGATTGGATGCTATCAGGAAGTGGGAGTACTTCTATGACTATCTTAATAAATCTTATCTAGAAAGACAAGGACTTCCCTGGTTGTATGGTGGTTAAGATTCTGCGATTCCACTGCTAGAGCTGTGGGCTCTATCCCTGGCTGGGGAGTGTCACATGCTGCGCTGTACAGCACTCCACCATTCCAAAAAAGAAGGAAGACTAGAGCAAGGTTGAAACTGTAATTGCTAAAGAACCCACAGTCACTCACATTAGCCAGGATAAAGAAATGTTTGGTTATGTCTGTGGATTGGACAACATCCATATTTTGTCGGTGTTCAAACATGGTTACACAGTAGTCTTCTTGTTGTTGCTTTCTTTAATCCTCTACAGTCACAGAGTGGCCTTGTCTGATGTTGATGGTTTGTGAAATTGTTTAACATGAGAGCACTAAGACCCCTTGGTGTCTGTCCAGCTCCTGGATGTTGAGGACTGCTTTCCTCTTTCACATAAACAACAAAAGTGCTCCAATGAGTACTTTTAATGTGCTGGGAAAGTTTTCATCTTCATCACCAACCAAGGAGATAGCTATATAATTCTAATTTTCAGATGAAGAAATGAAGGCTTGGTGAGGCTTCTCCTTTGCCAATGTCAAAAAGCTAGTATATGGTAGGGCTGGGCCTCAAAACTAGGCAGGCTCTCTCCAGGGACTGTACTCTGCCCAGCTCTGTGATGTTACCAAATGTACACCAGAATATTGTTGGTGGCAGGGGATGGGGTTGGGGGAGAGTAGCAGTTAATCCATGGAGATATGGGACATTGTTGCAGAAAATACAATGTGGGGAATAAGATATCAGGAATCACAGGCTGCAATGAATGATTGGATCATGAGATACTCAAGATGGAAGAAGAGAAAATGTGGGGGGAAAAAAGCTGTGACATTTTGACCATAAAACCTTTGGGAATAGTCTAATAAAAGGAAAGCTGACTTATTGTTCCATAACTGAAGAATGACTTTTATGATTTAGAATATTATTTTAAACTTTACTCTCTGTTTTCGGTGTGAATTTAAATCAACTGAACAAAGAAGGAAAGAAAATCAGTAGCAACTCCTCTGGCAGAGTCAGTCAGAGCATCTCAAGTGTAGTGAAATGGCAAAGCAAAATTGTTCAAGGTTTTGTGATGGAAGCTGCAGGCACCTGGCAGTATCAACGACTTAATCATAATGATTAGGGGAGAAATATGGTTATTAATAGCTTTATAAATGCATTCCTCTTTCAGAATCACCCTACAGAGTAAAATGACAGAATAAAATTCAAATTAACAAACAAAAACCCCTATTCCACGCCCCCCACCCCCAACCCCTAGCTCCTCTTGACTTTAGTGGGTGTCCTGGACATAGAGAAATAACAGGAGCAGGGTATTTATCTATTCCTAGTATTTGAAAGAATTCTTCGCTCTGCAAATTTCAAGGCAGCCAAGATCCTGTTACAGCAGCAGCACATTCTGAGCTCACCTTAACAGATCCAAGCAGTGAGAGGCAATATGCATTCCTTTACCAAACTAAACAAAAACAGAGTTCGTCAGGTGTGCAATGCGAGGTGCCAAGGAGGTGGTTTGATGCAAAGAAAGAAAAATGGATTGGAAAAGCTTACTCTTTAGCTCTCATAGCATTTTCACCCATCTGTTCTTATTGCACATTCACACCTGCAGGTACCATTCAACAGCCTGCAGTGCCTCAACCGTGCTAGGCTCTAGGAATGAAAAGTCAGTTAAGGCTCAAGGCTAACTGGTTCTATGAAGACCTACAACACCAAAAAATATTACAAAAAAAAAAAAAAAAGATGTCCTTTCCATCATAGGAGATTGGGATGCAAAAATAGGAAGTCAAGAGACACTCAGAATAACAGGTAAGTTTGGCCTCGGAGTACAAAATGAAGCAGGACAAAGGCCAACAGAATTTTGTCAAAGGAACACACTGACCATAGTAAACACTCTTTTCCAACAACACAAGAGATGACTCTACACGTGGACATCACCAAATGGCCAATATCAAAATCAGACAGATTATATTCTTTGCAGCCAAAGATAGAGAAGCTCCATATAGTCAGCAAAAACAAGACCTGGGGCTCATTGTGGCTCAGATCATGAACTCCTTATTGCAAAATTCAGACTTAAATTGAAGAAAGTAGGGAAAACCACTAACCATTCAGGTATAACCTAAATCAAATCCCTTATGATTATACAGTGGAGGTGACAAATAGATTCAAGTGATTAGATATGGTAGACAGAGCCTGAAGAAGTATGGATGGAAGTTTGAAACACTGTATAGTAGGCAGTGACCAAAACCATCCCAAAGAAAAAGAAATACAAGAAGGCGAAGTACTTGTCCAAGGATACTCTACAAATAGCTGAGGAAAGAAGAGAAGCAAAATGCAAGGGAGAAAGGGAAAGATAAACCCAACTGGATGCAAAGTTCCAGACAATAGCAAGGAGAGATAAGAAAGTCTTCTTAAATAACAATGCAAAGAAATAGAAGAAAACAACAGAATGGGAAAGACTAGGGATTTCTTCAAGAAAATTGGAGATATCAAGGGAACATTTCAAGTAAGGATGGGCATGATAAAGAACAGAAATGGTAAGGACCTAACAGAAGCAGAAGATATTAAGAAGAGGTGGCAAGAATACACAGAGGAATATTTAAAAAAAAAAAAAAAAAAAAAAGGTCTTAATGACATGGATAACCACAACGGTGTGATCACTCATCAAGAGCCAGACATCCTGGAATGAGAAGTCAAGTGGGCCTTAGGAAGCATTACTACAGACAAAGTTAGCAGAGATGATAGAATCCCAGCTAAGCTGTTTCAAATCCTAAAAGATGATGCTATAAAGTGCTGTACTCGAGATGTCAGCAAACTTGGAAAACTCAGCAGTGGTCAAAGGACTTAAAAAAGGTCAGGTTTCATTCCAATCCCAAAGAAGGGCAATGCCAAACAATGTTCAAACTATTGTACAATTGTGCTCATTTCACATGCTAGCAAGGTTATGTTCAAAATCCTTCAAGTTGGGCTTCAGCAGTACATGAAACAAGGACTTCCAGATATATAAACAAGATTTAGAAAAGGCAGAGAAAGCAAAGATCAAATTGTCAACATTCACTGGATCATGGGGAAAGCAAGGGAGTTCCAGAGTAACATTTACTTTTGCTTCAATTTTATGCTAAAGCCTTTGCCTGTGTGATCACAACAAATTGGAAAATTCTTAAACAGATGGGAATACCAGACCACCTTACCTGTCTCCTGAAAAACATGTATGCACGTCAAGAAGCAACAGTTAGAACTGGACATGAAATAAATGACTGGTTCAAAATTGGGAAAGAAGTATGACAAAGCTGTATATTGTCACCTGCTTACTTAACTTAAATGCTGGGCTGGATGAATCACAAGCTGGAATCAAGATTTCCAGGAGCAATAACAACTTCAGATACATAGATGATACCACTCAAATGGCAGAAAGTAAAAAGGAACTAAAGAGCTTCCTGATGAAGGTGAAAGAGGAGGGTGAAAAAAACTGGATTGAAACTCAATATTCAAAAAACTAAGATCAAGGCATCCAGTCCCATCACTTCATGGCAAATAGAAGGGGGAAACGTGGAAGCAGTGACAGATTTTCTTTTCTTGGGCTCCAAACTCACTGCAGGTGGTGACTGCAGCCATGGAATTAAAAGACACTTGCTCCTTGGAGGGGCTTCCCAGGTGGCACTAGTGGTAAAGAACCTGATGGCCAATGCAGGAGACATAAGAGACACTGGCTGGATCCCTGCATTGGGAAGATCCCCTGAAGGAGAGCATGGCAACTCACTCCAGTATTCTTGCCTGGAGAATCCCATGGACAGAGAAGCCTGGTGGGCTATGATCCATAGGGTCACAAAGAGTCAGACGTGACTGAAGTGACTTAGTACATACACACGCATGCTCCTTGAAAGGAAAGTTATGACAACCTAGACAGTGTATTAAAAAGCGGAAGACATCACTTTGCCAACAAATGTCGATATAGTCAAAGCTATGCTTTTTTCAGTAGTCATGTATGGATATGAGAACTGGACCTAAAGAAGGCTGAGTGTTGTAGAACCAATACTTTCAAACTGTGATGCTGGAGAAGACTCTTGAGTCCCTTGGACAGCAAGAAGAGCAAACCAGTCAATCCTAAAGAAAATCAACCCTGAATATTCATTGGAAGGACTAACAGTGAAGCTCCAATACTTGGGCCACCTGATGCAAAGAGCCGACTCATTGGAAAAGATCCTGATGCTGGGAAATATTGAATGTGAAAGGAGAAGGTGGCAGCAGATGATGAGATGGTTAGATTGCATCACCAACTAAATGAACATGAATTTGAGCAAACTCCTTGAGATAGTGGAAGACAGGTGCCTGGAGTGCTGCAGTCCATGGGGTTGCAAAGAGTTGGACATGACTTAATTACTGAAAACTAACAACCCTGCTCCCCGCAAATTCCACTTAGATTGTATGTTGTTAGATTTTCCTTTTTACCACACCTTGCATAGTACTTGGGAGAAGGCAATGGCACCTCACTCCAGTACTCTTGCCTGAAAAATCCCATGGACAGAGGAGCCTGGTAGACTGCAGTCCATGGGGTCGCAAAGAGTCGGACACGACTGAATGACTTCACTTTCACTTTTCACTTTCATGCATTGGAGAAGGAAATGGCAACCCACTCCAGTGTTCTTGCCTGGAGAATCCCAGGGACGGCAGAACCTGGTGGGCTGCCGTCTATGGGGTCGCAGAGTTGGACATGACTAAAGCAACTTAGCAGCAGCAGCATAGTACCTGATAGATGTTTCTTACTGATTACAACTATAATGATGATATTGGCAATTATGACAATGATAAGCACAGCAGACAAGTGTAAGAGGCAAATACGAAAAGAGCCTGTCTCAAAGAAACTTTTATTCATCCAGAAAGCATTTACTGAGCAATTATTTTGTGGTTTCGACAGTGCACAGGGCTCTGTGAGAGGTGCAGAAAAGGTTTCCACTCCCAGGAAGGCCTGGTGATCCTTTCAGCTCAGTCCAGAGTGGGTAGAAACCCCCAGGGCAGCTTTTGGTTTCTCCAGGCGTCAGAATGACTGACAGTCAATGGAAATTTGGCCTTGCCGCTTCAATTTCCATCACACCTCTAGAGTGGGTTGCAAATTGGCCCAGGGAAGTAGTATAGGGGAAAATAACAACAAATAGAGTCAACCTACTCATTCTCTGGGCAACAATACCAGAGAAAGCACTGAACACCCCACATTTTCAAGGCACTGCATTTAAGACAAAGCTACCCCTTTAGCCACAGCAGGACAGCAGCACACGAAAACCACATGAGCTCATGCCTGCAGCTTACCTTCTCCAGCACAAAGCCTTAAGAAAGATGTACCTGGAAGGGAAGTCACTAGACTATACCATTAATTGAAGTAACCAGTTTCACTTCGAAGTGTGTCAGTGAGCACTGTTCAGGCATGGAGCTACAAAGTGAAGTGACGAAAACATGGATAATTTACCAGATACTCTCCGGGAGCAAATAACATTCACTGGCTGTGGGATGGATTCTCTGAAGATACACATAGCTGCCTCTGCCCAAATAAGAAGGACCATACCTTTGCCTGCTTCTCTGCCCTGTCCCCTCTATCCCCAACTTGAACAGCCTTGCAAAGGCATCTGCTTTTCTGGATTCCCAGACAGTCCACCTCATCCAAACTTCCCTGCACCCTTAGTCAAGCCCTGGATTCTACATTGGCTCCACTTTTCTCCATTCCAGACAACCACTACATCTTCATATTTGCTATTGTGATCACTGCTGAACCACAAAGATGAGGGTGGACGAGGATAAAGATATACTTCTTCACATAGCATACAGAAGAGAAGAGATGGTCCCAGGTTAAATCAGGGGTTCTTAGTCCCAGTAATTTTTTAGAAAGCAGATGAATCTCTGCTGATTGGGATCAGTACCTTGAGACTCTTCTTATCAATTAAAACAAGCTAACAGGAAAAGAAATCTCACGTGTTGAATACTTACTATTTGCCTGGCCCTCTGTGAGGTGCCTAATATTATCTATTTATCTTCATATTAGTCTGGCAGGTTTGACACTATCATATTCAATAATATCTGCAAAACATTTCAGGGCCTAAAATAAGATAAAGGATTTGACCAAGGTTACCCAATTATTCAGTAAAAGAACTGAGCTTGGAGTCCAAGTCTATCTGATATCACAGCTTTCACTACATTTCTTAGGTGTTCATTCTGAAAATGTACAGCAGAGGGTTATGGGGGTGAGAGACTTTCCTTTAGTCCATAAAGTCCATAAAGTCATAAAGTCAACAAATCATACTTAGCTCTCCTATAAACCTGACATGGGAGCAAATGGATTCTAAGTCCTTAGATTATCTAAATACATCTGTGATTTTTGTTAAAGCAAAATAGCAATTACATACTTGAAATATTTATAAAATAAGTCAAATACATTTGAGGAAAAATATAAAAGCATTGCAATTAAACAGATCTGCACACACCACAGGGTGTTTTTCTAACAAAAGGAGTAAGGAATAATGCTGCTAATAAAAACAATGATGATCATGTTTAAATGTTCTAATAACTCATTTCACAGTGTTCTGAGTGAAACTGTATATTAGTAATTTCGAATAAAGTCTTTGATGAAAGATTAAATATATCTTCTGCTCATTCTCCTCTGCAAAGCTAGTGATTCAAGTAGGCTAATTTGTACCCTTTCTTCTAGTAAAATGTTTTAAGTGATCTATAAATGTTGTTCTCCTATTCATATTGTAATAGGAACCAAATGAATAATAATGAATAAGAATAAGGAGTTATACTGACGTATTTCAAAGTAATGGATGTCCCCACCATCACCACCACCACCACACATAGACACACATGCACACACACACACTGAATTCTCACTTGGGCTTCTAATAAGAAACAGGCAAATCTCACACTGCAAAATAAATATTCATTCAGGGAACTATATTAA
The DNA here is from genome assembly GCF_910594005.1 of Cervus elaphus. Taxonomy (NCBI): domain Eukaryota; kingdom Metazoa; phylum Chordata; class Mammalia; order Artiodactyla; family Cervidae; genus Cervus; species Cervus elaphus. The sequence continues at coordinate 41,773,693 of NC_057819.1, read as the reverse complement.
ATAGGAACTAACCTAAAACAATTTCCTAGTCACCTTTGGAAAGATTATCATGCTAATTAATAAAAAGTAGGGTTTTGTGTTGTTTTCAGAAAGGAGTTGCTGCTACTGCTGCTGCTAAGTCGCGTCAGTGGTGTCTGACTCTGTGCGACCCCACCAGGCTCCTCCGTCCATGGGATTCTCCAGGCAAGAGTACTGGAGTGGGCTGCCATTTCCTTCTCCGTTCAGAAGGTGGCGAGATCTAAAAGTGTGCAATATAGTATATATTTAGCTCTTGGGATTCCCTACTGGCTCAGCTGGTAAAGAATCCACCTACAATGTGGGAGACCTGGGTTTGATCCCTGGGTTGGGAAGAATCCCTGGAGAAGGGAACAGCTACCCACTCCAGTATTCTGGCCTGGAGAATTCCATGGACTGTGTATAGTCCATGGGGTCGCAAAGAGTTGGACACAGCTGAGCAACTTTCACTTTCACTTAGAGCAAAAATAAAGAATGATTGATTAAATTCTAAAATGAAAATTTTCTCTTTGACACTTCAAACTCAACAATGTACAATATCGGTAGTAGTTCTAAGCTGCCAGTGTGGGAAACACAGGCCAATCCATTTTAGTCTCTTTTAGGATGTAGGACACATAGTGATAGATCAAAACAATCACATGCTGTGAAATGGTCTACCTAAATGAACAAACCTACACTTTGCAAACATATCAGATTGGTCATGTTTTTAAAACTCCTGTTTACAGGAAAATACTGGAAATAAAGAGCTTTCCTGGTGGCTCAAATGGTAAAGAATCTGCCTGCAATGCAGGTGACTCAGGTTCAATCCCTGGATTGGGAAGATCCCCAGGAGAAAGGATTGGCAACCCACTCTAGTATTCTTGCCTGGCGAACCCCATGGACAGAGGATACAGTCCACAGGGTCTCAAAGAGTCGGACATGACTGAAGCAACTTAGCAGGCAGGTAGCATTGGCTATAAAAACCTTTGGCTACAGAGCTATGCTGGAGTTGTCTAATGCAAAGCAAACGGGTATAGTAATAATCATTCTCTGTATAGGTAATTCACTGCCTCCACAGCTGCTACGGCTTCCTCTTGGAGAAAGTATCTTTCTTATTATCAGTTCCTAGTATTAGGCATTCAATAAAGATTAGCTGTATGGAACGAATGGATCCATCAATTAACATTTGGTCTGAAGTAATTTCTACATGAGTATGCATATTTTGAATGTTTTCTTCATCAGATGTGATCTAAAAATATTCATTATAATTTTGAATATAATTTTGAATAAAACAGGTCAAGTCTTGTTTCTGCAACCCAAAAGCCAGCCATAATCCCAAACACATTGATTCAGGCCCCCCAAAAATGAGCATCAAAGCAGATATTTTCCTCTGTGGAGAAGATTCAGGCTTGTCAAAGACAAACCTTGGGGCTCTGCCTGATTCCATTCCAGCCCAGGGATGCAAAATCCTTGAGGAGGAAACTACAATGAGAAGCAGCACAAGATTATCGAGTGATTTACTTGCTCCAAGTTAAGGTGAAATGAAAACTCAAACTCCTCGAAGGGGGGCAAACCCACTTGGAGGTGCAAAAGGTGAGGTGTAAAGAAAGTCTGCATAAAAAGAGAGCCATCTCTCTTCCCACATAAACAAATCAACTAAAAACCCCAGTCCTTCAAGAGCATAAAGTCTTCTTTAGGGTTGACATTATAGGTGTAAATTTAGGCTGATTCCTGATAAAAGGGTAGATGAGACTCTGGTTCATTCATCTTTCTTTATTTTTGTAATGCTATTATATTACTATTTTTAGTTCTTGTAAAGGTTACTTTTGTAACTCAAAATAATGTACTTAAATCTTTTTCTTGGTCAGTCAACGACGGACTTAATTTCTTGACCATTTACTTTCTAAGATGAGGATATCCATACCTTCCTGCCTTTTTAAAAAACACTTCCTTTACCCTCTAACTCCTCTCAGCAGTAATTTTGCTAGGGTATCATTATAAAATGTCTATAGTAGATGAATAAACAAACATGTAGTGGAAATTCCACAGTGGTCCAATGGTTGGGATGTTGTGCTTTCACTGCTGAGGGTGAAGGTCTGATCCCTGGTTTGGGGAATAAGATCCCACAAGCATGCAATGCTGCCAAAAATAATAAACATATAGTAAGTGTGCTTTTAGAGATATGAAGGTAACATCAAACAAACTAAAAGCAGAAATAGTTAAAGGTGTCAGTTTCTAAGAAGTTAGGAGTGTGATGGTGCAATTTTGCAATAGTAACCCTTTCACACTTTTTTTTTTTAGTTTAAACCATGTTCGTAGTTTACTTATATTTTTTAATTGTTTTTAAAATGATACATGAGCACCTTAGAAAAAGCTGCTAATCTCCAGGACCTCCTATAAACTCACCAAGAACAATTCATCCCACACCAGCCTGGACAGGATAGGAGGTTGGTAGGAAAAGATCCTATTTATTTCTTTCCACTTCACACAGTACCCAGAATATAATATGCATTCAATAACTTTCTCTTGAATGAATAAATGAATGAATGACAGCTCAAGTTTCAGCCATTCTTAAATGAAGTCTTTGTGTATACAATGAAGGAATTAAGGCAGAGGAGAGTACAATGGATGTTTTGTCTGACTGAATGTGGCTGAATCTTTCCAACTGAAAAGCTCTAGAGTTGGGCACACCATAATTCCACAGGCTTCCCTGATGGCTCCGACAGTAAAAATCTGTCCACAATGCGGGAGACAAGGGTTCAATCCCTGGGTCAAGAAGATCCCCTGGAGAAGGGAATGGCAACCCACTGAAGCATTCTTGCCTGGAGAATTCCTTAGACAGAGGAGCCTGGTGGGCTACAGCCCATAGGGTCATAAACAGTCAGACATGACTGAGCAACTAACACACACGTAATTCCACATCCTTCCCAGTGATCGCCAGCAGCTTCCGAAGCACAGTTACCAAGACCTGTCAGCAACCGTGATCAGCACTAGCTGCAGGGATTTCACCCTCCCTGTGCCTAGATATGACTCTAGCTCCACAAAAGTCTCAAACGCCAAGGGGGAGTTTTCCCTCTGTAGCTGTTAGGTGCACTTAGCCGTCATTCAACCTTCAAAAGGAGGCTTGGAGCGAATCTATTAAACAGCATGAAAACATTAGTTTGTGTTAGGTTTGATTTTAAATACTGGGGCTCACTGTTTGTAATTTAATAATTTATCTGACTTTCAGTTTCTCTGCTGCCAAAACATTTTGAAAGTAGGTCTCCACAACTGAAATGGACCACTCAGTAAAGTCGAGAGAAAAAACACTGCACCCAAATTCAGAGTAGAGTGAATAATGTTCCAGGTCTGGATGGTTCCTGAATATATAACTTCATTTAAGAAAATTCCCCAACATCTGGTTCTTTTTTTTTTTTTCTGTATAAGGACAAGCACAGGGAGAGGAAAGTATGCCATCTGTCCTGAATGTAACTAATTCATTCCTCTTAATGCTAGGTGGAAACCACAATTTCACAAGTCACAGAAGAAAGCTTTAGAAATAATCAATGAAATAACCTTAAATGTACCTTTGTTAAATACCAGACAATGTGTTCACTTTTAACTTGAAGTTTTTCTTCCTCCTAAATATAATACCTTCAGCTTGAATGTAATATACTAGCACATGCTTGAAAGAAAATGTAAGACTTGTATTTCCATGAAGGAAGTCACTTTTGAGATGGATTTTGAGAGATGGATCATATTTCACCAGGTAAGAGTCTGGAGTGGAAAATCATTCCAGGAAAAGAATAATCTGGAAGTTCAAATATAAATAAATGCAAAGCAATTCTTGACAGCTAGGTCAGAATGTCATTTCTGAAGCCAAATTAAGTTACCACAAGTGACTTTGCTCAAACAACTCTTTATTCCCTCTCCTGTAACCTCCCTTACCATCCTCCCCACCACTATCCTCTCCCTGCGGTTCTCACTCCATGAAGCAAGCATACCACATCAAACTAGAAACCTGTGACTCCAAGACAGGGAGCCCAGCTTGACAGGAGCAAAGCTGAATAGCTCTCTAAATCCAGACTCAAAAGCTCTGCCATTGAGTCGTAATGCCATTTAATGATAAATGACCTTTTCCCCACAATTTGCCACTGTTGTTAAAACAGGGGTCTTAACAGGGCTCTCCCACCCGTCCTCTAGCTTTGCAATTAGTACATCTGGTCTCTGTGCATATATTTCATGAGTGACTCACACATAAGCTAAGTGATAGGTAACCAAATTTCAAGGCTATAAATACATCAAGTGTTGCCTGGAATAAAAAAGCCTGAGTGGTTTATGAAGTCAGCAGTATTCTGACAACTGATCCTTACAACAGAGCTTGGTTTTCTTTCCTACCCTCCTCCTCTCCACTTAGGTAATTTGATATTATATATGTCTCTAAGCATAAATAACAAGTGAATTACTGGGAAAAGGTAACTTGAGTCTGCAAGACGTTAATTATAGCAACATTTTTTATTCATAAGACGTCTCAGCTGGACCATCTCCAAACAATCTACCCAGAATATTTGGAAACAGGCAAGGGCTCATGGTATACAAATCAAATCTGGCCAGGCACCAACTGATTTCTTCCCTTAGTACTCTCATTTTATTTTTTTCTGTTCAAATAGATGTTACCTACTGAATCCTAGAAAGAAATCCAATGGGTAGCATTTCCTAAAGTGTGAAATACCAGGTTTCACAAATCAAAAGGACCAAAACTGGCAGGAGACATCATGATAATGAAGACAACCAACACTGCATAGAAATTTACAGTTAATACTTTGCCGATTTCTATTCTTCCCACACCAGTATCACAGGTATTTTTATTTAAATCTTAAAAATTGTCCTCCTCAGTGTAAATGACTAAGCACTTAATCTGAACTCCTCTTATACTGTTATGTCATGATGTAGTTCTGTCTCCTCCCTGAAAGCAAGAATGATGCTTTCTGCATCTTTGTACCCCAAGCACCTGTTACAGAGCCTGATGCAAAACTGGTGCTTATCAAATGTTTGTGCTGAACTATAAACTAAACGTAATCAAGCAAGTCTTGAATCCATGTGGTGTGGGATGTATGTGTGTGTGTGTGCATGTGCGTGTGATCTGTTTAAACCTTCTGTGAACTTCTTGCTGTTTATAGCTTAAAATCTACCCCCTTCAGTGTGACATAGGGGACTTATCTCAATCTGACGCCAACCTTCCCTTCTGGCATAATCCCCTGCCACTCCACCTCAGCACAGTATCTGTGCTCAGCTTCTCCAATGTCAGTGCAAAGATTTTCTCTCCTCCGAGGCACACTGCCTAGACATTTATGGAATGATAACCTCACCTAATGGAAGTTGAGTCTTGAGACATTCTTATAAAGGTCAGAAGCAGAGACAAGAGTGAGTCTGGCAGTGCACGGAACAAAAGTCAGAAAACAAAGACATTGTAAAAAGAATGAGAGAAGAAACTGAGGCTTAATTTTTCCCCCCTAAAAACTAGACCATGACAATAGGTAATGGGAATGATATTCATGGTAAAAGGTGAAGAGGGATGGATTTTGTTCCAGGAGATAAAGAATTAGAAAGCCAGTCTTAAGTTTAGTGTAACAGCTAGAACCCAACAAGTTTTACAAATGTACGCATAGTCCCCCACACATTATGTCATAAAGTAAGCTATTTTATTGATTATGGTGACTCATTACAAAGTCAAAAGCTTTTTCCCATTCGCCATATTTGCTATCACCATTGTCACACAGAGAGCTCAATCTCAGTTGAGGCCATCGTCAGACAGGACAAGAACCATGGAGGGAAACTATGTGGCTCCAGTCTATAGCAGCTTTCCTACTCAGACCAGGCTCTCTGCACACTCCCATCCCCACACTGCTGGAATTAACTCAGACCACCACAGGAGTCAGAAAATGCTGCTCAACTAGTACGGACCAGGGCAGCAGGACCCCTGGCAGACTTACAGACAGATGAGATGCTGAGACACCTAACTTCCTGAGGTTGAACAAGACCATAAGTCAGTATCTGCAGAGGTGATTCTTCAGGCCTTACCATAGCAAGCTCACCAAAGAAACAGAAGTCTAAAATGGTCAAATAACTTATAGGGAACATGTGGCAAATCAGCAGGAAAAAGGCATTTCCCTCAGCCAATTCACTGCTTCATCCTCAGAACCAAATTGTCTCTCCTTTTAAATATGTCCCGGGTCTGTGGAGTAAAAAATTGAAAACATGGAATAGTGCACTTCCTGACTGAAGAATTGTCTCCATTTCTGTGGACTGCCCTCTCTCAAATCTTTTCTTGTGAAAGTTATAGTGAACCTTTCTTCATAACAGTAGGATTAGTCCAATGAGATTAGCTGCCCCAAGGGAGTCATCTCTGCTTATAACAAAGACCTCCCCTCCCCTCCACTGTAGAATAGCATCTCTCTCCTGCAGTTGAAATGGAATCAAGACCAAATGAAGCACTGGATGCAAAACCAAGTCTGGATTTCTTCTGAGGCAAATTGCATTTCTCTCTCCGACCTGCATTCCAAGAATTGAAGGGTTGGGAAGGAGAATGGCATAAATGCATCCATAACATCACAGGATATTTTAGCTAAATGAAGAAACTGAGGCCCAGAGAGGTGACTAACTTGCCTGAGATAACACAGTAAGGCTCTGTCTGGAACTCAGAGTCTCCCACCTGATTTATTGCAAGAGGAGGTGGAGCAGAGTGCAGTCTCTGAAGTCAGACTCCTGGCCAGAATACTGGTGCTGTGGTGACCAGTTATGTGACCTTGGGTAAGTTTCTTAAAGTATATACTCTGTTTCCATGTCTGTAAAATAGAGGTGATTGATCCTCCCACGGAGGTTTTGTAAGGTATAAATGAGTGGCTATATGATCTGTCATATAGAATGAAAATTTAGAATGACAATTATTAGGACTTAGAAAGCAATTAGTGATAGCCTTGTTTTAGCTGAGGATCTTTTCCAAAATTATCCAACAGCAAAACCAAAAAACTGGCTGTGGGAGGGGGAAAAACACTACAGAGCAAGAAAACAAGTTTTTCCTATAAAGCCCATGTCATTGCAGTCTCCTTCATACCTCGTGATCCGTTAAGGCAAGGAAGCTACAGTATCATTCCCTGTGCCAACTAGAGCTAAACACTTCTTTTTTTAACTTTTTAAATCTATGATCCTAAGATGCATCCTCTCAGTGACAGCATTACTGGTCATACCAGTCAGTATAAAACTATCTTCTACTCAGTGTTGCAAGGAATCATCCAATGAAGCCGTACAGTTCCTCTCCCTCATCTCACCAAGCCTGTCCACCTCAGAGTGCGACAAAACTTAGGGTTCATTTGATGCCCTGATCTACTTTGGGCTGGGAAAGGAAACGGAGAACCACTCCATGAGTGACTGGGAACAAATGAGGGTCAGTCTTCCAGCCTCCATTACATCAGGCGCCTTGCAAAGGCACAGCATGCACAGACAGGGTCCTAGAAAGAGACAGTGATTTCCTGCAGTGACCTCAGGAAGGAAGTGTCTGGGTATTTCTAACATTGTGCACTAGGGAACTGTGGTGGTACTGATACAAATTTGAGAAAGGCTAAAGAGGAACTGAAAGAAATAGGAGGGGATGAGGAGGCAAAATGAACAAAATGCCAGATATGTCCACGTGCCAACAAGGAAGACGTGAGGAGGTGAGGTGTGAGGAGAAGTCTGTCACAGTGGCCAATAAAACATGAGGGCCAAATGTTTGGCTTGAATAACTCAGAATCTGTTCCCTGCCTGCAGCAGGGCTTGGCAGTGAGTCAGCAAATCCAGCAACAGAATTTCTTTTTCAGGAGCCACAGACATTCCATTTACATACATACATGCACACACACACACACACACACACACACACGCACGCACATACACTATCTCCTGTAGATACACCCTTTATCAGCAAGGAGAAAAATATATGGCATTTCTTATTTAGATTTCTAAAACCACGTATGTTGTCAAAAATTATCAGGACCCCTTTGCCAAGAAATCAAGATTTATTTAAGCATCATTTTGAATATTCCACTAAGAATACGCCACAAGTCTTATGGCAATTTCTTCTAACTCCTCCCTTTGTAAAAAGCAAAACAAAAACATGAGAACATATCCAAAATGTTAACAGAGGCTATATCTGAGTTATAAGATTAAAAGGTGATTTTTCTTTTCCTTTCCTGTGTTGTTTATTTGCATTTTCTAATTTGTCTTCAATAAACTTGTATTATTTTTCCAATATTTAAAAGATATGTTAAAGGGAACAAGACAGTGAGCAAAAGCAGAAAAGTTTCCAGTGAGCAGCCTTGCTATACTCACATGACACCTCACTAAACCAGCCAAGTATCAACCCCAATATCCTCTAGAAAGGGCACGACCACCAGGGAAGGGCAGAGGGAATTTAGAACACAGGGCAACCACAGAGATGATTTCAGTCTTGCAGGAAGGCTGAAGCCTGTGTGGTGACTGTTCAAGGTATACTCTAACACATGGAGGAAGCTTGGCAGGACATCAGCACCCATCAGGCCCGAGGGCAGCAGAAGTCCCCAAACAGGACTCCCTGGTGGCTCAGTGGATAAGAATCCATCTTGCCAGGCAGGGGAAACTGGTTCGATCCCTGTTCTGGGAAGATTCCACATGCTGTGGAGCAACTAAGTCTGTGAGCCAAAACTACTAGAGCCCATGAGTCAGCAACTGCTGAGCCCACATGATGCAACTGCTGAAGCCCACGTGCCTAAAGCCAGTGCTCCACAGCAAGAGAAGCCACTGCAATGAGGAGACTGCACACCCCAACCAAGAGGAGCCCCCGCTTGCTGCAACTACAGAAAGCCTGCAAAAAAAAAGCAAGGAAGACCCAGTGCAGCCAAAAAGAAAAAGAACCCCTTACACTATTGCCGGCCTCAGGTAAGCCCTCTGCAAGTCAGCTGGAATTCTCCCTCTGCAAAGATACTCACAGCTTTCACATCACACATGAGTTTACATGTTGACTGGATGTGGGCAAAAGTTCATGTAGTTGAAGCAAATGCTGTCTGATAACGTTAAAGGCCATTTGGTTCTAGGTGTCAAGCAGACTACAAAACAACTGTGCATTCCAAAATCTCTTCTGCCCCACTAAGTGTAAAATATACTTTAAAGGCCCACTGAAGAGGCTCACTTTGGTTTCAAATAACATCTTCCACACCTCTACCTGGTACCCCTAATACTGAGGAAAGCACACCCCCAGAAGCCCTGACCCTTCCTTTAAAAATCTCAACTGTTGCCCGGCAAACCTTCCCAAAGTTGTCTCTTGACTATTGGTATTTAATTCAGAGTTATCAGTTCCCACAAATCACAACTATTTTACATAGACCAGAGATCACATCAGCTTCAGTTGCCATGTCATAGAACCTTTAGTGCACCAGAGGTGATGGGCAACCTCTTATGTTGGTTACTCAGCAGCACTCGGCAGCTGGAGCTAAACCGAAGCAGCAGTGATTCAAGCAGAAGGACGGACTGGGGTTTGGGGTGGGAGACCATGGTCCTACGGACAGTACCTGAAATGAAAAAGGCACACTGGGATCCCATCAGGTGTCGTTATCTCAGGGGTGGAGTGACAGCGACAGGAAACAACAGCTGGGCACAGGCAGAGGCTCCGCTGTGATCAAGCCCTGACCTGCATCCAGTAGCTGGATCTCTATCTGAATCAACTACATAGTAGCCAAGTTTATCCAAGCTCTTAATTATCTCCACAGAGTTTACAGTTTATAACCCTGAATGCCAGTCCTGAAGCGGAGGTCCTACCTCCGGTCGGTAGCCCCCTTTTTATGCTGCATGTCAGCTTTTACCCTGCATCTCAGCATTTCCCACATATTATGGCTCCATTACATACGGCAACAGGGTGAGGAAGAGGCACCTAAACCTGTGCGTAAGCCCTAGCTACCAGCTGTGCGACCTTGGGCAAGTTACTGTTATAAACTTCAGTTTTCTTTTTCACAAAATGGGAACAATAAGAATTTCTTCATCCTGGGATGTCGTGTGGATTAAATGAGATAACAAATGCAAAATCAAGTATGTGTCTCATGGTGAGTGCTCAATAAATTTTAGGGATGATAATGAAAAAGGATGAGGAAAACAGGATGGACAGTGGATCTTCTTAACACTGGTCCCATGCCTGGGATTCAACGAGACTACAGTGGTCCTCAATCAGGGGTTATTTTGCTTCCAGGGGGCACTTGGCAATGTCCAGAGACTTTACTGGTTGCATTAATTGGAGGCAGAGGGGAAGCATGGGGTGTGCCACTGACATCTAGTGGGTAGCAGCCAGGGGTGCTGCTAACCATTCTACGATGTGCAGCACAGTTCTCCCCCCAACAAAGAATTATCTGGTCCAAAATGTCAGTAGTGCCAAGGCTGAGAAACCCTGCCTGCCAGTCCCAGCATCTCTGACTCCCTTCAGTCCCACAGTCAACCTGGCAAGTATCTGTGGCTAATCTTGAAGACCTGACCCTTTCCAGGACTGGCCCATCCCACTGTCTCCTGAGCTCCTACTCCACAAGATTCTTTGTCAAGTGGCCACCAGGCTTCATTGGCTTCAGCTGAGTTCATAACAACAGGGATGGAGAGAATGACCAGGCTTTCCCTCTGACGGGCAACAGGCGAGAAACCGCTTCCTGCAGGGCCATGGCAGAGAGCCACGTGAAAACAAGCGCAGCAGCTAGTGGAGCGTTCCACCCAAACTGGCTCCTCACCAGGCCCAGACCATGAGTCACTACCACATGCTGCCGCCTCTCGCTGTGACCTTTCTTTATCCCTTCATTAGCTGTAAATCTTCAGGAGCAAAACAGCAGAGAACAGACTGGGAAGGCCTTGGCAGAATATCATGCCTGGCAAACGCCCAAATCAAAATTCAGAGTTAAGTACCCAGGCACTGAATAAACACCAGTCCCGGCGAACCAAGGCTCCGGGGAGTCGTCCCTACGCACCAGAGAAGTGGACAAATGGAACCCTCTCTCTTGACATAATTTAAATCGTGTGGCAGCACTGGAACATCCTCTCCAGGAGAAGGAACAGATGTGTTTAGCAATACCCAGATGGCTGGGGACAAATTGAAGGACCCGTATAATGTTTGCCCATAATTCATGCTTGCACCAAACCACATTGCACCCTTAAAGAAATCTTCCTTGTGTCCCTGATTCCTCTTGTGTCAAACAGAATTAATACTGTCATCCGTGCAGTGTTGTGAGAAACAATTAACAAATAACATTGGTTATTAAACAGTGCTTTGGCTCAAAATTAAGCAAAACTGGATTTTTTGTTTCTGAGTTCCAGAAGCAAACCATCATGCTGGGGAAAACGCCAAGGCACGGGCAGTCGCCTTCTGCAGGGGAATTCACTCTGCCCAGTCTCACCAGAGGCATCTTTCTCAGAGTGTAGTCTAACCACCTGCATCAGAAACACCTAGAGAGTCTGAAAACAAGCTGATTCCCAGGCTATGCCGACAGCCTATTGAAGTTCTGTGGATGAGACTCTGAAAGACGGCCTTCAAACAAGTTCCATATTTGAGTTTTATACCCATCACAGTTTGAGAAATTTGTAACACTGAATAAACCCCAAGACAGCACTGCCACTGTCACTATTTCCAGGAGTAAGAAGAAAGACTGGGTCCTTTGCTTTCTTTTCTCTGCTGATGTCGCCCCATCTTATGCAAGTGAAATTCTTGGACGAGACAGGACACATCCAGAATGATTCATCTGAACTGAAGTGTCCACCCTTACACTTATAATACTGACAGCAACAAACTGCCATTTGCCCTTCTGAGTTTTGTAATGTCTCTCAACATTCCTGAAGTTTTAAAGGACTGAGTGTTTTCCCCTTTGCTGTCAGATGCCTGCCGCCCTAAGCAAATCCCCAGCTCGGATCACTTGTTACCAGGGAACTAGTCATAAACAAACCTGACCCACAATCCATCAATCCCTCCTCTCCTCCCCCTCGACAACTGTGTGAATATTTGGAACATGTTCCAAACATTTATATTCATTATCCTTACAACAATCTTGTGAGAAATTATCTCCATTATACAGATGAGGGGACCAAACCATCAAGAGGCTACATAAGTAATAGAACTGGTATTTGACTAGACAGTCTGACTCCAATCCCAATACTCTCAAGAAGAGCTCAACTTGTACAAACTCAATGCTCTAGGCTACTAGGAAATTATAATTCTAAGTAGTTGCCAATTGAATATAGTTGTTTAGAGTTTAAAATCTCCTAACTGTACCATTAACAAGCATGTACATGCAGACCAACCAGAGTGGAATTATTTGATGACTATTAGACCATTCAGTATCATTCATCCATTATAGATAACTTCATTAGCTTTTGAGCTAATAACAACAGCTAACAGTTAAGCACTTGTTGCTGCAAAGAACTGTTCTAAGCGCTCTCAGTACTTTAACTTGATAAATCCTCCCTTGAGGATTAACTTGATAAAACCTTCCTCTGAGGTTGACACTACCATTGTTCTGTCTTCACAGCTGGGAAAATTGCTACACAGAATTGTTTAGTAAGGGGTCTAAGGTCACACAGTGAGTAAATGGCTAAGTTGAGAAATATACCCAGATAATAAGGCTCCAGAACCAACAGCTTAACTAACCCACTTTACTGTGTATTCCAGTATTAACACAATGAGAGCCACATCAATGCAGACAATGGGGCAGGGTAGGGGAGGCGGGGAGATTTGCTTTTCCTAAAGATCCTTCTAGCACCTTAGAAAATTCATATTGTTTTGAACTGGTTTCTGAAATGCTACAGAAAACAGAGACCCATAGAATGCTGTACAACCTGGAAGATAAAAGTTCTAAAATAGTATGGAATTCTGCCATAAATAAAGTCCCAGAAAGAGTCCAGGTCGCAATGTGCTTTCAACTAAAGGTAGGGGGGAGCTTTGTTATGATTATTACAATCTAATGTAAAGCTAAAGCCAAGCTGGAGGGAAAAAAAAATTGAAAATAAACTCTCTCCTAAAGCTGTCAGTCTGGCTGTGGTCTCCAACTGTTTTAGTCACTAAAACTCTGTATTTAATGGTCACTTTTATAACAGACACTAAAGAAATATAAAGCTGTAAATCAGAATTTATTTCTAAAGAATGGAAAGAAATATGTTGCTGTGCTAAGGAAAGCCAAAGAGAGAGAGTGCCACCATGCTGCCCTTGCTGGAGGTGATTCTGAAGCAAGTGCTCAGCAAGACCTTCAGTTTCATGCTGTGACCCCATAACCTTACTCCTGCTGGAGGGAAATCCCTTCTGTATGTGCTGGGCCCCCATCATTCCCAACATCCCAAGCAACAGCAACTTCTGTCCATCTGTCCTGGATCTAGAGCTCCCCATCCACGCTTGAAGTGGCCACCGTTTCCCATATGACTGGCATATATTTTACATGGTGTTACTGCCACAGGAAGTAAATACTGGGTGGCCCAAGTGAAAGTCTCCCATAATCCTCACTAACAAAGTCCCAGAGCATTTATCTGCTAAGCCCTAAGGATGTGGTTTGTCTCTGACTATGTATGACATCTTTCAAATTCTTTAGCTCAGAAGAACATTCCAGGAATTCCACTCTGGTCTATCACTAACTGCAGAATCAAAAGACCAAATGCTAAGACTGCATTTGGCTAGACAGTGTTTTCTAATATTAATAAGGTCATGTGATCAAACTAAAATCAGGTAAATATAATTGAGGCAAATGAACAAACGCCTGTGTGTGTGTGTGTGTGTGTGTGTGTGTGAAAGTCACTCAGTCATGTCCAACTCTTTGCGACCCCATGGACTTATAGTCCATGGACTTCTCCAGGCCAGAATACTGTAGTGGGTAGCCTTTCCCTTCTCCAGGTGATCTTCCCAACTCAGGGATCGAACCCAGATCTCCCACATTGCAGGTGGATTCTTTACCAGCTGAGCCACCAGGGAAGCCCAAGAATACTGGAGTGGGTAGCCTATCCATTCTCCAGAGGATCTTCCTTACCCAAGAATCGAACCGAGGTCTCCAGTATTGCAGGCAGATACTTAACTGACTGAGCTACCAGGGAAGCCCTAGCAAATGACTCCTTATCCTTAAACCCCAACTCCAGTGTTTCCTCCTCTCTGACTCTCTCAAGTTAGTCTTTCTCCCTCTTCTGGGTTCTTAAGACATTTCATTTATAACTCAATTGTGGCACTGAACACCATGTTTCTGATTATCCTTCTTAGGCTGGTCTCCCTTACTATCTACACTATAGCTCCTGGACACCAGGGGCCATTGGTCTATCATCTTAATGTCCTCAGCATTTAGAAGAACTGGCAAGTTGGCTTTCAATAAACAGTCACTGAAGAAAAGAATGTGAAAGGAATCATATTAACTAATTAACCACAATACTGGGTCAGTATTTCTGTGGCTCAATTTTTTGACTTGGCCTAGCTCTCATTCTGGTTCTCTTCTACTGTGAACCTTACATCAGAGACTTTAGGTACCCTGAAGCTGATGTGAAAGATAAATAAGCATATAGGTTTACAATAAATTGACTGAATTTATCAGAGCAAGAAAGTAACTAGTGTATGGCTGCCTCATTTTGCATTAGCAAACTGGGTATAATGAATTTAAGACTGTGTCCTCTCAGCTTACCCCACCCAGAGGGAGGCAAGCCTAGATGGCCATTCCCGCAGTCCACAGGAAACCAAGAGGAGGACAGATCATTTGCCCCCGTCATTATCCTCTAGGGCTTCCCTGGTGACTCAGCAATAAAGATTCTGCCTGCCAATGCAGGAGACACAGGTTCGATCCCTGGGTTGGGAAGATCCCTTAGAGACGGAAATGGCAACCCACCCCAGTATTTTTGCCTTGGAAACTCCATGGACAGAGGAGCCTGGTATGCTACAATCCATGGGGTTGTAAAGAATCAGACACGACTTTGCAACTGAACAACAAATTATTCCTGTACTCTGCACCAACAGCTTCAACTCCATCCAACATAAGGGCATCATGACTCTACCTCCAAGTTACAGATGTCATAAAGTCCCTTACTCTGGGCAAGGGAAGCCTTGGTAAAGGCAGGACCAGAAGAATTAAGCCCTGACCTTTGCCCCAACATGCCTGAATGTATTCCTGAGCTAGAGCCACATTCCAAAGTTCTCCCTTCTTCTATCACACATTTTGTGTGTGTGTGCGTGTCTGTGTGTGTGTGTGCGTGCGTGCACACGTGCGTTTAGTCACTCACTTGTGTCCAACTCTTTGAGACCCCATGGACTGTATCACATACTGATCACCCTTTATTTCCTAGGTGACAGAGAAGATTTATTAACAGGTGAGAATTCCCCAACCCACCTGCAAGCAGAAGAATTGTCTTTGTCAGCCTAGTTCATCAATCTTTTATAATATAGAATCAGAGAATGAGTAGCGGGAAAGAAGTCCAGAGAGGCGTGAGAAAAAAGGAAAATTCTAATCAGAGAAGCTTGGTCAGTCTACATAATAAAGAGTTGGGAGGTGGGTGTAAGAGAGGGTAAATCTAGTTGTCAGTGAATACACTGGGTGGTAGCAAGTGAAAGAAAACTGGAAAGGAAAAGAAGTCACATTTTATGATATGCAGCTGATGGATAAGAACAAGTGCCACTTTCATGTCCTTTGAGAGACCCAAGTAAAGACTGAAATCACTTTTAAATAATTTGTGGTCTAGGCTGGGCTTACTTATAGGGGACTCCATGCAGAGATTGGACCATTTGGGCTCTCAGCTTGCTTTAGAGTTATACCTACCATTACCTAGTGTGGGAATACCTTTCCAGTTTGGGATACTTGTCTGTGGTAAAAATCACTTTTCCACATCCTTTCTAATATAATCCACAAGGGGCCAATCTGTGTCCACAAATGATAATTAGACTTGTTTTTAAGAAAATATAAAATTAACTTTTATGTTATGTACCTACTATTGGCTAGGCACTGTGAAAACTGCTTTAAATGTGTTTACTTCTTTTTTTAGTGATGACTTTTTTATCCTGTCTCTTTTCAGAAAGGCTAAAAAAGCAGCTTAGAGTACTTAAAACACAATAACATAAATGAAAAGTGAGAGCAAATCTAAAAAACAGAACAAAACAATGACAGTGTATAAATGGAACCAGGTATGAGGCCAAGATTGTACACCATAATGATGTATGAAACTGATGGACCACACATTTGGCTCCAGGCTTTCTAGCAGCTAGTTCAAAGAAGGAAAACCAGTCAGGTATACAAATCACCAAATCCATAAGATTAAAGCACAGCAGGAGAAGTGAAACTTCTTGATATTAAGACCAAATAAGAATTTCTCCAGTGGAGAGGAGCACTGCATGATGGACAAAACAGCTTCCTCTACAAAATCCTTAAAATAAAATTTCAAATACAAGTGTCAAACTCTATTGCTTATAGTGACATTTGAATATAAGCTGATGACTTTTAACTAACTAAAAGCAACTGTGCCCAGAGGTGGGCTATTTTAAAACTCTGTGAAGTTGTTGGGAAAGAAGAAAATTTTTCCTCTACCTTTCTAGGCCCTTTTGGTTGGTCTAATAATTAAATTGACATGAAGCAAATTATTAACAGGAGAAAATCTAATTTAATTTCATTAGTATAGGAACCCCATGTACATGAGAAGGTCAGAGACAGGTAAAATGAGGTATACGTGCCACCCTGAGCTAAAGAATGGGTTGGGGGCCTGAAATTTGGTGATTAGATGTGTGTCCGGCCTATAGATGGGTATGTTTTGATAAAAATTTATCTTCAGTAATAACTTTTCTGGGATAAGTGCCCAATTTAAATTCTTCTAGGTAGTAAAGGGAGTAGCAATAGTTTCTCTTGAACCATAGAGTCTCAATTGCCTCTCAAGATAATGCTCATGCAAAAGTGTAACATCTGGGGTAGGCTTGTTTTGAACCCTTACAAAGGCAACATCACTCTCCAGCCTTGTACATAAGGAAGTTAAGACTCAAAGAGGTTAACTGATTTGTCCACAAATACACCAAATGAGGTAGACATTCAGGTTTAGGGGCATCTGTACGGGGGCATCTGCCTCCAAGGCCCAAGCTCTTTGTACCACCTGTGCTACTCTAGCAATGCCAAACCATATAACAAAAAGACTCCTCTTTTACGATTAATATTATTATTAATCTTTGTCAACCTGATGGGGGAAAATAAGACCTCATTTAACTGTTCCATTAATTATGAACGAGGTTCAACATTGTTAAGTATGTATAAAAATTGGTTTTTTATTGAAGCATAATTTCTTATTCTATATTAAAAAGGTTAATTGCTTCTCTGTCATATATTTTTCAAATAAGTTTTTCCAGTTTAAACAAAAAAAAAAACCCTTAACTCTCCTCCAAACGCATCATGATACGTATGTATTTCCTTCTTAAAAACATAGAACAAATATCTTCTCAGGAGACCATGTTATCAGCCTCTGTTATAAGGGAAGGGCTCTTATCAACTTTAGGTTGGTATCTATTCCAGCATCAGTGTGTATGTTTAAGTGTAATTGAAGTTGGTATCATCCATCAGTGATGGCCCTGAACACCAGCCTTCAAAAGAGGCTGATCCTGCGGGTGGCAACCAAGCTCTTACGTTTTAAGTGTCTTCCCAGGTGTCCTCCCTGGACCAGCAGGTGAAGGCTTCTTGGAACATCTCCTTCTCCTATAGAATGGGATGACAGGAAGGGATGCTCATGAGAAGAGGAACAGGAAGAGGAGAGGAGATTTGGTCATACTGAAGGGATATCAGGGGCATGCTAAAGAAAAAGGAATGTGCTGCTATATTCAAACTGGATAACGAACTAAGGACCCACTGTATAGCACGTGGAATTCTGCTCAATGTCATGTGGCAGCCTGGATGGGAAGGGAGTCTGGGGGAGAATGGATATGTATGGCTGCATATGCGTATGTATAGCTGAGTCCCTTCACTGTTCACCTGAAACTACCACAACATTGTTAATTGGTTATACCCCAATACAAAATAAAAAGTTTAAGAAAAAGAAATGTGTTGCCCAGACTCAAGCAGCTGGGGAACCACAGGCTCCAAAGTCCAGAGGAACAAGATGAAATTTCTATGTACAGGGCAGGAACAACTGGACAGCAGTCCTCAAATCAGAATACCACAGAGCTTTCTGGAATCACATTCCCAATCCTATCCCAGACTACTGAATGAGAATCCCAGGGCCAGCTGACCTTGGCTGATTCTGATATACAGAAAAGTTGAAAATCACTGAGAAGTAAGACTTGAAGTGAGATCAGGTTTTTAAACGCACAGATATTCACTAAGGGCCTTGTATGTGCCAGAATTTAATCCAGACACAGGAAAAGAGGGATGAGCAAAAAGTCAAGACCCGGTCCTAGAGCTCACAGCTCAGTGGAAGAAACAGGTATTAGATAAACAAACATACACTTCCAAACCTACACCTTTCTCTTCCCCTAGAATCAAGTCTGCTGGCCCACACTGAATAGACCGAATTTGCCAAGACCCAGGAAACTTGGCTTTAAGATGTGTGAAGAGTTGCATTTCCAAAAGGCATAACCTGAAAGGAGGAAAGCACCCTCTTGTGGCCCTGCAGTTGGTGGCACCTAAAATAACCCCCAGTTCTAAAGGGTAGGAGGCTGCCCTGGGCAGGCAACCCTAGGGAGGAGGCCCTAAATCAGCAGGAGTGTCTGCAGGCCCTGTTTTGCTTCAGTCATAAATTTCTCTTCAATGTCAAATCAGCCGCTTCACCAGAAGACATTTTCCCTTGTGTCCATTGCTAAGCGGTTTTACTTCTGACCACCTGGGCTCTCTGGTGTGGAGTCAAGTGACACATTCTACAGTCAAGGCAGCAATCCCAGTTCATTTCCACTCTCCCCACAGCTCTAACACACAGCAGCGCCTGGAACAGGGAGGTATTCAATAAATATGCAGTGAATAAATAAATGGAGTGCACTATCCCATCTAGTCCAACATTGCCTGCTTTGTGGGATCTTGGGAAGACTGGACAAATAATCACAGTGGTTGAGTCCCAGAATTCTCTGAAAATAAATGACTTCTTAAAATATAAAATACAATCTATGTCCCTCCTAAGAGTCTCTATGAAAATGATCATATTCACAAGGGATATACTTTGTGCTTGGAGCTAAGCCTGGTATGGCTTAATTTGCAGTAGAGTAACATGTAAATTTATGATAATAAATTATATTATTTAAATGAAATTATAAAAATAAGAGTAGCTCACTTATATTCAACTTTCATGAATGCTGACACTTCTTGAAGAACATGGAGGTCTGATTTGTATTCAGGCCTGAATACCAGCGAGAACCACAGTGCCCAGGGATTGCTGGTTTCAAGTGTGTAGATCGGAAGCCCCAGTCAAAGACCAGCACGCTATGTTTAGCTTTTCCTGCACATCTCCACTCAAGAAGCTGTGAGGAATCAACTCAGTACAGACCTCTGGGTTATGAGATGGTGCTGACAAAATCACTCAACAGCATTTCTCAGAGGTCACCAGGAAAGAAGGCCAGAACGAGGAGGAGGAAAGGAGTACGTTACAGGGTACGAGCGAAGAATCAGAAGGGCAGAGAGAGACAGAAAAGCACTGAATGAAATAAAAAAATTCTTTAAGAATTATTTGCTCCAGTACTTAACCCACAGAATCCAAAAGTAAACAAACCTGTCAGTAGCCTCTGAGGCAGGGAACTGATTTTGAGATACGGTGATTATGCAGTCTACTTTTGAAGCTTGTAAAATATTCTATTGAGTTAAGAAATACCAGAGGCTGAGAAGTACTTCTGGCCAAAGAGTTAATCCATCTGAGTTGAAGAGACCACAGCACACAGGAGAAAAGATGGTTGACTAAACAGCCCATGACTGCATCATCATAGTCCCTCACCAGATCCCACTTCTGGATCTGAGTCTCCTCTACTCACCACATCTGGCTGAGCTCAAGACATCAACTCTAACACCTGCAACTGTGGGGCATTTGTGAGGGAATTAATCATGGCCAGAGAAACAGCTTCAGTCACCTCCAGATAAATCACATTAAATCCTCAATATTCATAATTGTAGAACCCTATCACTGAGGTTTGCTGAATGTAATAATCCTACATTACTCCCCAACCACCATCCTCATAAAATATATGGGAGGAATGGTCAAAAACAGCTTCAGAGTCAGAGACTCCAGGGTTTGATCTCTGGATTTGTTAATTAGTAGCTGCAAATTTGGGCAGCTTACTTAACCTCTCTGGGCTTTCATTTCAAAATGTGGACTGTAACAGTATCTACCTCATTGGATTCTGTGTGTGTGTGTGTGCGCGCATGCGCTCACGTGGATGCTAAGTCACTTCAGACATGTCTGACTCTGCAACCCTATGGACTGTAGCCCACCAGGCTCCTCTGTCCATGGGATTCTTCAGGCAAGAATACTGGAGTGGGTTGTCATTTCCTTTCCCCACCCAGGGATCAAACCTGCATCTCTTATGTCTCCTGTATTGGCAGGCGGGTTCTTTACCACTAGCGCCACCTGTGAAGGCCTCATAGGATTATAGTAAGAACCAAATGACATGGCATATGTAAATCTCTTAGTAAATGCATGGAAAATAATCTTTCAGTAATTTTTTTAAAAATTTCTTACCTGAGTTCAAAGATATCAAATGACTTCCCTGAGCTGACACAGAGGCAACCCAGCACCATTTGCTCTTCTTTATCATGAATAAGGTTTCCATTACTATTTGTGCTCCATATTATCTATTCCCTCATCTATTAGTAAATGTGCTGAATTTTAAAAGGGCCTTGTTTTATCCCTCCTAAACATTTCAACCTTCTTTGGAGAAATAGTTATTAACCATCATTCTCTGTTCATAAGCATTCAGTTAGGCTCACATCCAAATGTCAAGTATTCAGAACTGTAAATGCTGAAATAATTTTTCCAGTAAAATTTCATGAGTTTCCTCATAAAGGGTTGCATTAACTCCACTTTGCTAGATGTAATCTTAATCCTTAAAACTGCAATTAAGCTTTGCTAGTGGTGTTTTGGTTTTCTCTTTAATCGAAATTAAAATATCCCTGAGGACAGGATTGTGGCTTCCAGTTCCTTCATATTCTACCCAATATTTGGCAGTATTAATATCTGTCTGATAAGTTACATCCTTAATATCATTGAACACAGCTATAATAATCTCTAGTTGAAGAAAAGAAACAAACTCTCTTTTCTCAAATGAAAGGCTAGGACTACAAAATGATAAGAAAGGTTTGAGAAGGGTGTTTCAATCAAAGCAACCACTTTGAGATGACTGTGACAACTTCAGACTACACAGAGTGAAACAGCCTCCTTGAGTCCCCAGACCCAACATCCTCACCAATCCATTTATACAGTCAGAAGGAGAAAATCTTCATATCGTTAAAAACAATTGGAGTGATAAAAACCATACAATCTAAAGTCCATCACCCTGTGCATACACATGAGATATCATAGATATCACCCCATTACCTCATGAATTTGAATAGTGAAGGACCTCAACACCACCACCCTTCCCTAGCCTTTCTAGTTACACAGCAGCTGCTACTTTTGTGACAGTAGACAGTCCTCCTATGACCTTTACTCTGCCCGCCATTCACACTACACTTCAAACCACACAATACAGTCCCTTCCTTGCCAGTCTGTGGAAATTCTAAGTCTTTGCCTAATGTTCACAAATCTCTCAACCACCAGACCCCAGAATGGTAGCATGTTCCCTTCAGGGCTCTCTTGATGGCAGACCACAGCCGTCCTCACAGTGCAGGAGAGAATGCCACAAGCTCTAGGCATTCTCACTTATCAAGTCCATGTATGCCATGATATCGTGGCTGGATACATGTGCCCCAGAGTCAGACTACCCAGCAGAGGATCCTAGCTCTAATACTTAGGTAAACCTGTGAACTTAGGTAAACGACTGAACTTCTCTAAGGCTCAGTTTCCTTATCTATAAAACAGGGATAATACTGTTAACTCAATGGCTTGTTATAGGGAGTGAATGAGATAACATTGTAAAGCAGCCAGTATAGTATCTGATACATAGCAAACATTCAATAAATGTTCACTATTGCTATACCTTGAGAATGAATCATTGGAGAATTACTTAATGGCTGGCTGCCATATCCAACAAGAAAAATCTAGAAGTAAATCCTTTTTCTTTTTCTCTTTGCCAGGCATTGTGTTGTTGCTGTTCAGTTGCTAAGTCAAGTGTGAATCTTTGCAACCCCAGAGACTGCAGCACACCAGGCTCCCTTGTCCTTCTCTCCCAGAGTTTGCTCAAATTCATGTCCATTGAGTCAGTGATGCTATCTAACCATCTTATCCTCTGTCACCCTCTTCTTTTGTCTTCAACCTTTCCCATCATTAAGGTCTCTTCTAATGAGTTGACTCTTTATATTAGGTTACCAAAGTATTGGAGCTTCAGCATCAGTCCTTCCGATGAATATTCAGGACTGATTTCCTTTAGGATTGACGGGTTTGATCTCCTTGATGCCCAAGGGACTCTCAAGAGTCTTCTCCAACACTACAATTCAAAAGCATTGATTCTGCGGTGCTCAGTCTTCTTTATGGTCTACCTCTCCCATCCATACATGACTACTGAGAAAACCATAGCTTTGACTAGGCAGACCTTTTTTGGCAAAGTGATGTCTCTCTGTCTAAGTTTGTCATATCTTTCCTTCCTAGGAGCAAGCATCTTTTAATTTCATGACTGCAGTCACTGTCTGCAGTGATTTTCGTCAGGCATTATTCTGGGCCATATCATATAGCTTAATATTCACAACCACTAAAGTAAATGTTCTCAGTGCTTTTATAGGCTCATAGAAGTTATTTACCCAAGTTAATTCGTCTACATAAAGGAACAAAAGTAGCTATCCAAAGCCCCTGGTTTTATCCATCATGCCTCTCATGCTTCTGAAAACTTGAGAGCTTTTTATTGGTGCACTTATCACACTGAAATCAGCAGCACATTCACAGGTTTAATCTGTGGTCCAGAAAGTTGCCCGATTCCTGCCTGTTTCAGTGTCTGTCCATAGCTCATAGGGTGCAGCCAATGACACAACTATTAGATTATCACCTTTGAAGTTTTACTTATTTTGAAGTCAACAAAGATGTGCTTTCACAAAAATAATCAGACGTGATCTTCAGGCATTGGTGACCTCCCAGCAGGAATCCAGCAGTTCATTTATCTCAGACTTTGGAACAATGGCTCTTCCCAGCCTCTTCTCATGGAAAAGCTCTAAATCGTTTCATCCTTCCTGACACTGACTTTCTGAACTGGGTTTGGAGGACCCTTGTTTGGAGAAGCAAGTAAAGGACCTATGACGAGGCCTGCACTGCTCCTTTTAGCCTCCGGCATGGAATACTCACTAGGGCTGGGTATGTTGGAGAATTCAGGCCTATCACTCAAGAGTCAACCTACTGTCAGCTCTGTGCTCAATGACACCCTCCTCTGTGATAACAACTGAGTCCTAACCCATTAGGAGGTGCCATCTTTGATACTTTAGGAGGCTAAATCCCAGCAAGACCTTTCCTAAATCTTTACATGCCTCTCCACAGAAAGGCACATTTGAGGATGCTTTGAGAGAGTCCTTAAAAATTCTTTCAATTTCTGTATTCTCTTCAGGGCAAGGTACAAAATTTTTACCTATTCTCATTCCTGAAGTCAGAATGTGTCATGTGACAGATATGTACATTTCATGTAGAAGTATCTTCTTTTTATAACTCAAATGCTGTTAGTACTACAATGATGCACTGACACTTGCAAACTGCTCAGAATTCAGTAAAAGCCAAATAAAAAAGTATCCTTGCTATTTCATATGTTCCTTTATCTTTATTTTCTTTTAAATCATTTGTTTTCACATTCCTCTCCCCTCGTACTCTGTAAAGGCCTTAAAACCATTTGTTTTCTTTCTTTCTTTTTTGAAATCTATTTTGGTTCTGCTGGATCTTCGTTGCAACATGTGGTCTCTTCATTGCAACACACAGGCTTTCTCTAGTTGCAGCACACGGGGGCTTCTCTTGTTGCTACACACGAGCAGTTGCAGTGTGCAGGTTCTAGACTATATGGGCTTAGTTGCTGTGCTGTGCAGGCTTCTCTAGTTACACTGACAGGGGTTAGCTGCCCTGAAGTATGTGGGATCTTAGTTCCCAGACTGGGGAGCGAACCCATGTCCCCTACAATGGAAGATGGATTCTTAACCACTGTACCACCAGGGAAGTCCCAAAACCATTTGTTTTCATATCTGTCCCCCCTACCAGTTTGTAAATGTCTTAAGGGATAAAACTTGGCTTTCATCCCTTTTCACCCCTTTGCAGCTTCAGTAAAATACTCAGTCCCTGAAATATAGTTCAGTTCAGTTCAATCGCTCAGTCATGTCTGACTCTTTGTGACCCCATGGACTGGCAGCATGCCAGGCTCCCCTGTCCATCACCAACTCCTGGTGTTTACTCAAACTCAGGTCCATTGAGTTGGTGATGCCAACCAACCATCTCATCCTCTGTTGTCCCCTTCTCTTCCCAATAAATATTTAGATGGATGGATGCATGAATGATGGACAAACAGATGGAATCCTCATAGACTTTGTGAAGAAGCAGGTGCTTGAGCAAATCTAACATAAATTTTTCTCTTTTATGATGTCATCTTTTTACTAGATGACAAATTGAGAGACTAACAGAGATGACAATACCATCAACCAATTTCTCCTACTCCTTTTCCCCTTTGTGGTTCCCCTACCCATTTAAATGGCAGAAAAATAATCCCATTCTTCTTAATCCAACCATTTTCTTTACAGGTAAGCAAGTTTCTTCAAAAGGATATGCTTAGTCATTTTCAAGTACTAAGGGGCTTTTCAAGTACCATCTTATTTACCACTTGGAGAGTCCAACCTTGCAGACCACTGTAATACTGATATTAACAGTACTTAAAATAGGTGATTTTATTGAGAGGCACTGCACTATGGTTTTACATGTATTATCTCATTTTACCCTCATGATAGCCTTAAGAGGCTCAGATATGTTAAACAGCCCACCTAAGACAATACATCTAATAAGCAGTAGAGCCAGAATCTACATTTAGAGCACTACTGGCTTAATCTAGTCTCTCTGATAAAAATCACCACATCTGTAGAAATGTTGAAGGTTTTATTCTTAATGATCAACTGCTTTCATTCTATCACAGATGTGAAATATTTCAAATATGTTGATGCAAAGTATTATGCAGGATATATTTAGGAAATGATTTTATTCCTAAATTAATCCCATGAAATGAGATAGGCTTCTGTTATGAAGGATCCTTGAAATAAGAGATCAGACGGGAAACAGAACAGGGAAGCACATGGAAACCCAAGGTGCTGTCTTTGCTGACTGTGCCAGCCAGCAGTTGTTCCTGAGAGAGAGAGAGAGAGAGCAGTGAAGTCACAGGGGATCATCCACTCTGTGTAAGGTAACACGTCTTGATTAAATTTTTAAAAGGAAAAAAAGGAAAGTATAGCCTCTGGAATGCCTACTTGAAGGTTACAACATATGCAAGAGACTAATGTTTTCTCTTACTCACTGTTGAAATATATCATATAACTTGTCCCCAGGAATCAAGTTTGGGAAGGGAATTCCTACCTATGAATTCTTAGTGGCTGGCTTTATTAACATCTTGGGACATTAGTGTTCTCTCCATCCTAATTACTTAAGCTATTTTCAACCACAGATTGTGTGCCACCAACTCAGTCCAAAGACTAAAGTAAAACAATCCTTGGAAAATTCCCATGGCATACTCATCAAAGAGGGACATGACCTTCAAAAGGCTTACTGAAATGCTTGCTCAAAGTGCCGGCATTCTCTGCTCCTCACATGCACACCCGAGCATTCCCAACTGAGACTATATTGGCAGTCTCAAATTCTTTACCCACCCCCACCTGCTGGGTAAAAGGCTTTCCCTGCTGGAACGTGTCACAATTTGTAGAAAGAACTCCATCTAGTTAGGGACACTGCCTGGATAATGGTCATGAATAAGTTGTGCCCAAGTGTTCACATGTCAAGAATACCAGCCATGTTTGGTTATTTATAACACAAAGTCAGGGCAACAGAAGCCTAGTCTCATGGGTTGCTTATCTGGTTGCTGTGCTGCATTCTAATTCATATCACAGACTAATTAAAAGCACTAAAATGTACAACTTTTAGCTAAAATGTTCAAAAGAGAGAGAAAGAAGGAGTCCAAAATGTCCTGAATACCTACTAAAGTGCAGGTCTTATGCTGGAAGCTTTACTTATGTTATTTTTTTAGTTCCCACTACAATCATATGAAGGAGGTACTACCATCTCCATCTTACAGATAAGGAAACATAATCTCTGAAGGATAAAATATCTTGCCCAGATGGTAAGGCCAGGATGGGAAATAGGAAAATCCAAACTGAAAATCCAAATTTCATGCTTATTTTCATTAACAGATCAAAATTTCCCCTAAATTGCCTAGTCCAGGACCAGGAACATAAGAATATTGGTTTAAAAGGTACAGATTCTGCAGTTGGGCTTCCCAGGTATTTAATCTCCTTCATCACTTTCTAGGTGTGTGACTTTGTCAAGTTACTTAACCTCTCTAAACCCCAGTTTCCTCATCTTTAAAAAATAGAGATTATAACTATAAAAAATTATGGTACCTCATAAATTTTAAATATTTGACAACAATTTTGACTATAGCTATTTTCTTTTCCACAAAGCCCCCTCATCTGCTAAAAAGAATAATAACAACAACAGTTAATTTTAATTGAATACTTACTACAGGCTGGGCACTAGGCTGAGGGTTTTACATAAGTTATTCCATTTAATTCTAACAATAATTCAATGAAATAATAATAGCTAAAACTTCTTGAGTACTCACTATATTCCAAGATCTGTTCTAAACCCTTTACTCACATTAACTGGTGAGTAACTGGGGCAGGTAATATGGTTGCCCCAGTTTTGCAAATAAGAAAACAGAAAGCTCAGCGAGGGTAAGTAAATCACCTGTGGTCACACAGCCAGGAAAATGTGAAGCCACCTTAAGAGCTCAGGCCACCAGATTTACAAGTTCATAGTCTTAACCCGATGCTGAAGCTGAAGCTCCAGTACTTTGGCCACCTGATGTGAACAGATGACATTGGAAAAGACCCTGATTCTGAGAAAGACTGAAGGCAGAAGGAGAAGACAGCAACAGAGGATGAGATGGTTGGATGGTATCACAGATTCAATGGACATGAACTTGGGCAAACACAGGGAGATGGTAAAGGACAGGGAGGCCTGGCATGCTGCAGCCAGGGGTCACATGGGGTCACAAACAGTCGGACATGACTTGGTGACTGAACAACAACAACAGTTTTAACCTTGACTCTTATGTTCCTGAACTGGGCTGGGCCACAGAAAACATCTGACTGTCCCTGTGCTTAAAGAGTTTCCAAGCATATTATCATGCTGAGGACCTACACATGAGGATGCTATAACATTCTGTAGCCAAATGTCCAAAATACAAAAAATATACACTAAAGGGTTTTGGAAAATAAATGAGAGAATGGAGATGGTGGCTTGTGGGTTCTGGGGAAGACTTCCTAGAGAATTTGGGACTTTCACTGAGTCTTGAGGGAGCACCATTAGTCAAGAGGTGAGGTGGGAGGAAGTGTCTCAGGAGGGAGACTCACCAAGTGCAGAGATGTATGTGTGAGCTGTGATTGGTGAAGAATGAGACTGGCCTAACAAAAATTAGGTTTCATGTTGAACAAGAGAGATAAAAGCAGACATGAAGTAAGGACAAAGTACATACAGACTTTCCCAGGTGACTCAGTGGTAAAGAATCTGCCTGCAATGTAAGAGCCGCAGGTTCAATCCCTGGGTAGGGAAAATCCCGTGGAGAAGGAAATGGCAACCCACTCCAGTAATCTTGCCTGGGAAATACCATGGACAGAGAAGCCTGGTGGGCTATAGTCCATTGAGTCACAAAGAGTCAGACACAACTTAGTGACTGAGCACACAGTCAAGGACAAAGTACAGGGACCCTTGACAAGAGTCTGAAAAATAAGACATTGTCGATAAGAAGCAATAGGAGGTATCAGACTCTTGAGGAGGAGAGTCATCTGTTAAGAGTACACTGTGCAGCATGGGTTAGTGTGGGGAGAATGCAAAGAGACAAAGAAAGTGCTCTGGCAGACACTTCAGCACGAGATGGTAAGAGCCCTCTCTGACTAAAGTGAGACAGAAGCAAGAGCCCACCCAGACGTACCCTGAGGACAGAATCAATGGACACAGTGAAAGACTGATGCAGGGGTCTTTCAGAGAACAGGTCTATGATGCTGGATCTGTGCCCAGCTCAGTCAATCATATCCCCACAGCAGGCTCTGCTAATGACTGACCAACACATTGTCAATGCTGAAAATATATTTGTTAAATACATGAGTGAGTCACCTAGCTTCCAGCCCAGGCCCTTCATTCTGCCCATGAGGAAATAGATCCTGAAGGTTATGTGAATGAACCAAAAGTATGTATGTGAGCAGCAGAATCTAAACTAAAACCCCAAAATTCTGACAACTATTCCAGAATTTTTTGTTGTAACTCATTCTCAATTTAGAAAATCTTGAGGATTATAATATTAGTGATACCTACAAAAGAAATTGAGATTTGGGAAAAGATCACAGGCTCTTAGATAATATTAATTTGGTTTTAGGTATATAAACACTTATTTAATGACAGAACTTCTAATTAGAAATGTCCTATAAGGGTTTTCAATCAGGGACTAGACTAAAAGTGAGAATTAATGACTAGAGATAGAAATATTTGAGAATCATAAACACAGAACTATTAGCTGAAGACATAAGAAACATATTTTTATAATATCATGAATAAGAGATGTTTTCCATTTCCCATTACTTTAATTAAATATTTTTTAGTCTACTGAAGACTTGTTGAACAAGCAGTGCACTTAACTGCAATCAGTATGTTAATGTTGTTGGAATCACTTTCTTTGCCCACATTAATCTTGCTCTGCCTGCACACACAAAGATTCAAGGACTGCTGAACTGGCTAGGCTCTACTGGTGCCCCCTGAAAGCATTGCCAGGCTCCAGATCTGTCTCTGGGGGTTGGGTTGCCATCTTTACTCTGTACTTTAGTTAGGACTTGCCAACTATTATTTCCAAAGTAAAGCAAAATAATCTTACATTTCGTCTGATATTTATGGAATATGCCTATTTCATAAATGAAGCAGAGGCCTTAGATATGTTTGCTGCCTCATCGTTCACGAGTGAGCCCACACATTCCCTCACCTGAGAAGTTTTAATGAAATCCAATCTGTGACCCTTGTATTTACCCCATTAAGCAGTTAGTCATTCTTTTCCCTCCATTCCTTTAGTACTCCAAACATATTTCATTTAAAGAATATGGCATGCTGTTTCCTAATTGCTTCTGTGTATCTCTCTTCAGCTAGTCAACATGTGTGTCCCTAAAAATAAGCCTTGTAATCTTCTTCATCTTCACGACAACAGTACTGGTACATGGCAGAAATTCAATTCATCTTCTTTAAACTTTTAACATCTGGGCACCTGAAGATTTAGGGCCATCAAGGCTGATCTAGTAGTCAAGGGAAGAACAAGCCAGGTTCACACAGATTTATCCTAGCAAGAGGGAGAAGTTCTTTCTCAATCATAGAAACCCACATACGGATGAGTTTGGGAGTGAGCTAGAGAGTGAGAATGTGTGTATCATGAGTGAGGAAACCGACCTCACTGAAGCAGAAGAGCAGAAATACAACAGGAAAGGCAGATAATGCTGGGTAGGTCCAAAGGAGGGTCTTACAGGGATATGAATGAGCCTTGTATATTAGTTTCCTATTGCTACTCTTTAACAAATTACAACAAATTTAGTGACTTAAAAAACACAAATCTGTTATCTTACAGTTCTGGAAGTCAGAAATAGGTGAGTCCTATTGCCATCTTCATTCTGTACTTTAAATAGAATCTCATCAACTATCAAAATCAGGGTTGGGCTAAAACCAAGGCTGCATTCCTTTCTGGAGGCTCTAAGGGAGAATCCACTTTCTTGCCTTTTCTAGCTTCTAGAGGCTGCCCTAGAGTTTGGCTCATGATACTCTTCCACTTCAAAGTAAAAAATGGTCATTGGTTCTCACATGACCACATTCGACACTTTCTTCTGCCCTCCTCTTTCACTTTTAAGGATGCTGTGATTACCTTGGTGGTGGTTAAGTTGCTAAGTCAGGTCCAATTCTTGTGACCCCATGGACTATAGCCTGCCAGGCTCCTCTATCCATGGGATTTCCCAGGCAAGAATACTGGAGTGGGTTGCCTTTTTATTCCTCAGGGGACCTTCCTGACCTAGAGATCGAAACCAGGTCTCCTGTATTGCAGGCAGATTACCGTGGGCCCACTCAAATCATTCAAAATAATTTGCCCATTTTAAGGTCAGCTGATAAGCAATATTAATTTTATATGAATTAATTCCCTGTTGCTACGTAACCTAACATATTCACAGGTTCCAAGGATCAGGACACGACAACTCTGGAGGCCATTATTCTGCCTACCACACTCAGTATAGGATAGGAAGCCTCTATCCAGCTCTTAAACCATACAAATGCCAAATGACGAAAGAAAGCAAAGAGCTCCACACTGAGCTGCCCTAAACTGCCCTTTCAAACCTTACACAATATTGCCACCATGAAGATTTTTTTCTTTTGTGCTTAAAAAAAAAAACCAAATATATACTAAGTGCTTCACTCATATCGATATAGACAGATAACAAGTGAATCTTTCTCTGTGTAGAGATGGTGCTGGACCTAAAAAATAATTCAGTTGTCATATGGTGGGATGCTCACGTGTATAATATTTTGAATGATTTTAATTCATTTAATAGGATCTGAGTTCCTATAAATCTGGTGGGTGGTATACACAAAAATAAACTCAAAATGGATTAAAGATCTAAATGTAAGACCAGAAACTATAAAACTCCTAGAGGAGACCATAGGCAAAACACTCTCTGACATGAATCACAGCAGGATCCTCTATGACCCACCTCCCAGAATATTGGAAATAAAAGCAAAAATAAACAAATGGGACCTAATGAAACTTAAAAGCTTTTGCACTACAAAGGAAACTATAAGTAAGGTGAAAAGACAGCCCTCAGATTGGGAAATAATAGCAAATGAAGCAACAGACAAAGGATTAATCTCAAAAACACACAAGCAACTCCTGCAGCTCAATTCCAGAAAAATAAATGACCCAATCAAAAAATGGGCCAAAGAACTAAACAGACATTTCTCCAAAGAAGACATACAGATGGCTAACAAACACATGAAAAGATGCTCAACATCACTCATTATCAGAGAAATGCAAATCAAAACCACAATGAGGTACCATTACACGCCAGTCAGGATGGCTGCTATCCAAAAGTCTACAAGCAATAAATGCTGGAGAGGGTGTGGAGAAAAGGGAACCCTCTTACACTGTTGGTGGGAATACAAACTAGTACAGCTACTATGGAAAACAGTGTGGAGATATCTTAAAAAACTGGAAATAGAACTGCCATATGACCCAGCAATACCACTCTTGGGCATACACACTGAGGAAACCAGATCGGAAAGAGACATGTGCACCCCAATGTTCATCGCAGCACTATTTATAACAGCCAGGACATGGGAGCAACCTAGATGCCCATCAGCAGACGAATGGATAAGGAAGCTGTGGTACATATACACCATGGAATATTACTCAGCCATTAAAAAGAATTCATTTGAACCAGTTCTAATGAGATGGATGAAACTGGAGCCCATTATACAGAGTGAAGTAAGCCAGAAAGATAAAGAACATTACAGCATACTAACACATATATATGGAATGTAGAAAGATGGTAATGATAACCCTATATGCAAAACAGAAAAAGAGATACAGATGTACAGAACAGACTTTTGAACTCTGTAGGAGAAGGCGAGGGTGGGATGTTTCGAGAGAACAGCATGTATATTATCTATGGTGAAACAGACCACCGGCCCAGGTGGGATGCATGAGACAGGTGCTTGGGCCAGGTGCACTGGGAGGACCCAGGGGAATCGGGTGGGGGGGGGAGGTGGGAGGCGGGATCGGGATGGGGAATACATGTAACTCCATGGCTGATTCATGTCAATGTATGACAAAACCCACTGCAATGTTGCGAAGTAATTAGCCTCCAACTAATAAAAGTAACTGAAAAAAAAAATCGGGTGGGTGGTCTTATTCCCATGACACTGATTGGGCTGTGTGGTTCTTTCACTTTTGCATAACACTAATTAATTATGACAATACAAATATCTTGAACGTAGTTATCATCTCTCTTGGAGCTCAAAGGGTTTCACAGAAGTTATCCATTTTCTCTCAAAAATGTGCCTATGGGGTTACCAGCTGCAGTATCACTATTTAAGATTAAAATAAGAAATAATTTTTCAACATCAGTAAGAGGGATAAGGAAAATTAGAAGTACAATGATCTGACTGAAAAATAGTCAAATTTTTCATATATGCAAACTGTAAATTCAAAGATGCTTAAGTGAAGCTTTCTAAAGTTGACTATTTGTATCTTCAAAGTACAAAGTACAGGTGACCATGTCTGCATTCATTTATTCACCTTAAAGAGTATTTCACATAAACTCACCTACCAGATACTGTTCTAGGCATAGGGATTCAGTAAAAATATACAAGGTCAGTGTGCTCAAGGAGCTTACTAGTAGGAGAGATATCATACAACTTTTAACAAACAAAGTATCTTTTAGGTAGTGGAAAGTACTTTGAATAAAAAGAAAATAATAACACAGAACATAAAGAGAGAGTAAGAGAGACAGAGGAATGCTATTTTAGTTAGTGTGGTCAAGAAAGGCCTGACCAGACATTTGACTAAGGAGCAACTCATGTGAACAGTATGAAAGGCAAAAAGATATGACAGTGAAAGATGAACTCCCCAGGTTGGTGATATGAGGTGAAGTGTTAGTCGCTCAATAATGTCTGACTCTTCATGACCCCATGGACTGTAGCCCGCCAGGCTCCTCTGCCCATGGAATTCTCCAGGCAATAATACTGGAGTAGGTTGCCATTCCCTTCTCCAAGGGATCTTCCCAATCCAGGGATCGAAACTGGCTCTCCTGCACTGCAGGCAGATTCTTTACCATCTGAGCCAACAGGGAAGACCAGATATTTGAATAAGGAGCAAGTCATGTGAACAGTATGAAAAGGCAAAAAGATATGACACTGAAAGATGAACTCCCCAGGTAGGGAGGTGCCCAATATGCTACTAGAGAAGAGTGGAGAAATAGCTCCAAAAGGAATGAAGAGGCTGAGCCAAAGTGGAAACAATGCCCAGTTGGTGATGTGTCTGGTGGTGAAAGTAAAATATGATTCTGTAAAGAACAATAATCCACAAGAACCTGGAATGTTAGGTCCATGAATCGAGGTAAATTGGAAGTGGTCAAACAGGAGATGGCAATAGCTAATACCAACATTTTAGGAATCAGTGAACTAAAACGGACCCGAATGGGCAAATGTAATTCAGATGACCACTATATCTACTACTGTGGGCAAGAATCCCTTAGAAGAAATGAAGTAGCCCTCACAGTCAACAAAGAATCTGAAATGCAGTACTTGGATGCAGTCTCAAAAATGACAGAATCATCTCTGTTCATTTCCAAGGCAAACCATTCAATATCACAATAATACAAGTCTATGCCCCAACCAATGCCAAAGAAGCTGAAGGTGAATGGTTTGATGAAGACCTACAAGACCTTCTAGAACTAACACCAAAAAAAGATGGCATTTTCATCATAGTGGACTGGAATGCAAAAGTAGGAAGTCAAGAAACACCTGGAGTAACAGGCAAGTTTGGCCTTGGAGTTCAAAACGAAGCAGGGCAAAAGCTAACAGAGTTTTGCTAAGAGAACACACTGGTCATAGCAAACACCCTCTTCCAACAACATGAGATGACTCTACACATGGATGTCATCAGATGGTCAACTCCAAAATCAGATTGATTATATTCTTTGCAGCCAA
This sequence comes from Cervus elaphus, assembly GCF_910594005.1. Taxonomy (NCBI): domain Eukaryota; kingdom Metazoa; phylum Chordata; class Mammalia; order Artiodactyla; family Cervidae; genus Cervus; species Cervus elaphus. The sequence continues at coordinate 41,739,640 of NC_057819.1, read as the reverse complement.
AGATGGAGAAGCTCTGTACAGTTAGCAAAAACAAGACCGGGAGCTGACTGTGGCTCATATCATGAACTCCTTATTGCAAAATTCAGACTTAAACTGAAGAAAGTAGGGAAAACCACTAGACCATTAAGGTATGACCAAAATCAACTTCCTTAGAATTATACAGTAGAAGTGACAAATAAATTCAAGGGATTAGATACAATAGACAGAGTCTCTGAAGAGCTATGGATGAAGGTTCATAACATTGGACAGGAGGCAGTGATCAAAACCATCCCTGAGAAAAAGAAATGCAAAAAGGCAAAATGGTTGTCTGATGAGGACTTACAAACAGCTGAGAAAAGAAGAGAAGCTAAAGGCAAAGGAGAAAAGGAAAGATATACCCATCAGAATGCAGAGTTTCAGAGAATAACAAGGAGAGCTAAGAAAGCCTTCCTCAGTGATCAATGCAAAGAATTAGAGGAAAACAATAGAATGGGAAAGACTAGAGATCTCTTCAAGAAAATTAGAGATACCAAGGGAACATTTCATGCAAAAATGGGCACAAAAGGACAAAAATGATATGGACCTAACAGAAATAGAAGATATTAAGAAGAGGTAGCAAGAATACACACAAGAACCATACAAGAAAGATCTTAATGATCCAGATAACCACTATGCTGTGATTACTCTCCTAGAGCCAGATATCCTGGAGTGTGAAGTCAAGTGGGCCTTAGGAAACATCACTACAAACAAAGCTAGTGGAGGTGATGGAATTCCATCTGAGTTATTTCAAATACTGATGCTGTGAAAGTGCTGCACTCTATATGCCAGCAAATTTGGAAAACTCAACAGTGGCCACATGACTGGAAAAGGTCAATTTTCATTCCAATCCCAAAGGGCAATGCCAAAGAATGTTGAAAATACCATACAATTACACTCATTTCACATGCTAGCAAGGTAATTCTCAAAATTCTGCAAGCCAGGCTTCAACAGTACATGAACTGAGACCTTCCAGATGTTCAAGTTGGATTTTAAAAATGCAGAAGAACCAGAGGTCAAATTGCCAACATCCACCGGATCACAGAAAAGGCAAGAGAAATCCAGAAAAACATATACTTCTGCTTCATTGACTATGCCAAAGCCTTTGGCTCTGTGGATCACCACCAACTGTGGAAAATTCTTAAAGAGATGGGAATACGAGACCACTTAACCTGACTCCTGTGAAACCTATATGCAGGTCAAAATGCAACAGTTAGAACTGGACATGGAACAACAGACTGGTTCCAAATTGGGAAAGGAGTACATCAAGGCTGTATACTGTCACCTTGCTTACTTAACTTATATGCAGAGTATATCATGTGAAATGCCACGTTGGATGATGCACAAGCTGGAATCAAGATTGCTGGGGGAAATATCAATAACCTCAGATATGCAGATGACATCACCCTTATGGCAGAAAGCAAAGAGGAACTAAAGAGCCTCTTGATGAAAATGAAAGAGGAGAGTGAAAAAGTTGGCTTAAAACTCAACATTCAAAAAATGAAGATCATGGCATCCGGTCTCATCACTTCAGGGCAAATAGATGGGGAAACAATGGAAACCATGACAGACTTTATTTTCTTGGGCTCCAAAATCACTGCAGATGGTGACTGCAGCCATGAAATTAAAAGACGTTTGCTCCTTGCAAGAAAAGCTATGACCAATCTAGACAGCATATTAAAAACCAGAAACGTTACTTTACTGACAAAGTTTCAGCTAGTCAAAGTTATGGTTTTTCTAGTAGTCATGTATGGATGTGAGAGTTGGACCACAAAGAAGGCTGAGCACCAAAGAATTGATGCTTTTGAACTGTGGTATTGGAGAAGACTCTTGAGAGTCCCTTGGACTGCAAGGAGATCCAACCGGTCCATCCTAAAGGAGATCAGTCCTGGGTGTTCATTGGAAGGACTGATGCTGAAGCTGAAACTCCAATACTTTGGCCACCTGATTCAAAAAGCCGACTCATTAGAAAAGACCCTGATGCTGGGACAGATTGAAGGCAGGAAGAGAAGGGGATGACAGAGGATAAGATGGTTGGATGGCATCACCAACTTGATGGACATAAGTTTGAGAAAGATCCAGTAGACGGTGAAGGACAGGAAGGCCTGGCCTGCTGCAGTCCATGGGGTCACAAAGAGTCAGACACAACTGAGTGACTAAACAACAAGAGCAACAATATGTGAAAAAATGAGAAAAGTGTGAGCATGCCGATTTGTTTCAATGAACAAATATTAATTAAGCACAGACTCTGGGTCGGGAATCATTTTTGGTGCTGGCGAGAAAGCAAGTATAAAGATTCTGCCTGGGGCAAGACAAGCCTGAAGGAAAAAACAGTAAAAAGACTCTGTAACATTGAGTTATATTAATAAATGTCATTACCAAACACATTTACCCTGTAATTAATTATTTAACAAGTGAAATAATTATGAAAAGCACAAAATCTTCCTAGGAAAGGTCCATCTAACTACCCCTCTTCCTAGAGTCACGAGTTTTATTTTTTGCAATAGGATCACTTGCATAAACAAAGTCTCATGTGGAGTTCTGTCATATCAAACAAAGTAATTTCTTCTGTTGAAGGATATGTGGTTATCCATAGCCTTAACTATTCTGCACCTCCTCAAAAGTCCCTATCCATTTTTGGATATTAATTTTGGATATCCATTTTATAGTGATATTAACTTCTTAGTTGTGATAATTGTACCATGGTGGTGTAAAATGTTAACATTAGGAGAAGTTGGGTGAAGGATAATATGGGAACTCTACATACTACTTCTGCAACTGTTCTGTAAGTCTAAAATTATTTCAAACAAAAAAGTTCAGGAAAAAAACAAACTCCATTACCATCACTAACTAGGCAGCCCACTCAGGATACATGGGCTATCATGTGAAGCCATTAACCCTGCTAACTAGCCACACCTTGCTGATTTAGCCTATTTATATGAGACCTTAAGAAAATAGAAGTTCTTTTCTGGGTAGCCTATTCTGGTTTTTAACCATCTTTCACACCAGAAAATTATTTCTTATGACTCTTTAAACTTTTCATGCTCTGGGATATACCCACTTTTTTCAACTTCTGTCATCAATAGACAATTAAATTGCCTTTAAAAGTAGTACCTTGTGATATATTTATAGACCACATAACTTTGCATCAACCTTTCTACAAGATAAGAGCAATGCCTTCATCTTTTCTCACAGGCCTTCTTTTTCCACTTTTGAATCATTTGGGGGAGTCACCACTATAAACTCTTTCTGACTTTCTTAAACTATGGTGTCCAAAGCTTATCACTGAACTTTAAAAAATAAATAGAAATAAAATTAAAAGAAGATCCAGTGTCAAGTACCTTGGGAGTGAGAGGTATATTACCACTTAGACTTTATATACAATATTCCTATTTGGATATTATTACTGTAACAACCTCACTATATTATCATATTTTGTTTTTTCTTACACATATTTTCACACCACTTATGACAGTCGTTAAGTCAAGTGCCCCAGGCATTTGCTCCTAACCAATGAACAGCCAGACTGAGCTTCAAGTCTTCTACAGAGTCACAACCGCCAAAAATGTTCTCTCACCAAGAGACATATTCCCTGAATTATACAAGTAGAAACTTGCTCTGAAATCATTCACCCGTTATCATTAAACAATAAGGTAAGAAAACCAACTAACTCTGTGACCCTGTCTGCTGGATCCCTCCATGCTTTAGTTTTCTGTCTGAAAAGCAAGGAAAAGTGTTTACCAACTTCATGCGGGTGTTGCAAAAGTAGATTAATGCTTCTAAGGCATCATCTGATTCAAGGCTCTGGCTGTATCACCCAAGTCATCACAGGCTGAGGAATGTCTGGTTCCCTCAAAGGCACTCCCCTGAGGCTTGGTACCATGACTGTGTGTGACTTGCTGCATCCCATAACCAGTTTGTGACCCAACTGTACTTTCAGACGTGCATGCCGAGAGCCAGTAAGGCTATCACCCAAAGCTGAAAAGCAGTTTTTCTAATGCTGCAGGCTCATGCACAAGGCACCAAAATAGCACTAGAAATACTATACCCATATTGCTTTATCCTAGACATCTGACACTTGTAAAGCTGATGCCAAATTTCTTGTCACATATGTGTCTGGAAGGCTTCGTGCTGAGAGGCATTTCTTATCTCCTGACATTTCAGAGAGCTGCTTGGAGCTAGACAAGCACAGACCTTCCTTCAAAAAGGCATGAGGCAAATGCAAGAATTCTTTCTGAGTGACCTCCACAGCCTTAATTAGAGGAGATCCAAGACACCCTTGGGCACATCTGTAATCCTTAGAATGTTCCAAATGTTTGAGTGTGCTTCTTCCAGTGAGTAACAGCAGAACTGCCCTGGCTCTCCAAGGTCATCTGGAAATGATATGCCCATTAGCCAAATGAGGAAATGCTACTGCAGGCAAACCAACCACAAGATCAAAAGATCCTCAGGGGTCCAGCAGCCCAGATACTCTGTCTCTGGTGACACAGGCCACCTCCATTTATTAATATCAGGCTTCAGTTAACTCTAATTACTATTGTGACTGACTCTCCCAAACAGAAACTAAAGTAGGATTCCTGCACAAGATACAACAGTAGATAATTTCTAGAGATTTCCTTCTCTTCTGCTCTTCCCTCCACCAACCTGCCTGAGAAAGCAGGCACTGTGGAGACCCCATCCCCAGCCACCAAGGAGCAAAGGTTTCTAATAGGAGAGTCCCTAAAGTGATATGTGTCAGAATAATCTATTTTTACATGTTAATCCCTGGGCCCTATTCCAAACCTTTGAATCAGCACCTCTGGTAAATAAGATCCAAAATCTGCATTTTTAACAAATTCCCCAGATGACCTTTCTTTAACTTTTATTTTCCCAGGTAGTTTTCACACACATGAAAGTTTTTGAACTTGATAGAATTTCCAAGTAAATTAAAACTCACACAAATCCTTAGCTTGCTGGGAGAGTTTCTGGGCCCAGGCCTACGTTTGGTGGTCACTGAATCATCTACCCCAACCTAGGCAAACCATGACTGCTCAAGAGGAGGGAATGCATTTCACAACTTCCTCCTTCTCCAAGCCTCATTGTTCACGCCTTTCCTTTGGGACTATAAGCACCGCCACAGGATGCTTCTGGCATCAGTTGCCTTGTATTATTTAACTTTTTTTTTAATTAGTTTTCTACTGCTGCCATAACAGATTACACAAACTTGGCACAAATTTATCATATTATAATTTCATAGGTTAGAAGTCTAACATGGGTCCTACTGGGCTGCATCCCACAGGCCTACAAGCCCAGTGCTTGCCAGACTTCAAGACTGAAAAGGGAGCCTGAAGTTGGAAACAGAGACATCCATGGTTTAGGGTATGAGAGAGCTTATGTAGCTGAAGCAAGGTCCCATGTGAGGCACACAGCAGGCAGGCAGGCAGGACGAGGCGGCGGTCCTCACTATGTGGGGTGGGGGGGATTACCAGGTATGGGGCTGGGGGACTAGCATCAGGCGGGCTCATTAGTTACCATCACACCAGTAGAAGGGCACGCCCATCACCACCCCTTTGATAACAACAGTCACTAGTTGGAGTCTAGGGCAAGTATTAATACAGAGGAAGGTTAGTCACTTGCGCAGGGTACCAGTGAAGGAGGCAGGGGATGTACAGAGAGCAAGAGAACAAACATCTTGAGTGGCCTGACCTTATACTCCATTCCTTCATACCCTGCATGAACCTTACAATCTTGGTCTGCCCCTTGGTCTGCTAACCCAGCAGGGCTGATTCCATTCTGGAGGCTCTAAAGATAAGTCCATTTCCTTGCCTCTTCCAGCTTTGAGAGGCCACCCACAGCTCTTGGCTCATGGTTCTCTAACTCTGTCTTCCAAGGCAATAATGCTGCATCTCCCTGACTATTCTTCACATTTCCTCTGACTCCCCTCTTCTGCCTCCTTCTGTCACTTTTAAGGACTCATGATTACTGATGCTTTTGAGTAAACTCTGGGAGTTGGTGATGGACAGGGAGGCCTGGCGTGCTACAGTCCACGGGGTCACAAAGAGTCGGACACGACTGAGTGAATGAACTGAACTGGTGATTACACTGAGGCCACTCTGGTAATCCAGGATGATCTTCCCATCTCAAGGTTCTTTATATGTGATTCAATCTTCAGAATCCCATGTAAGGTAAACATTTTCACAGATTCCAAGAACTAAGATGTAGGCGTCTTTGGGGGCCCATTATCGTGCCTACTATACTTTTCATCTCAAATATGAAAGATGTCTTCATTTGGGTTCCCCCAAAAGCAGACCCTAAGGCAAAGATTTGAGTATAAATCCCAGTAAGCCAAGTAAAGGGGTGAGGAAGTCACACAGTAAAGGAGGAAAGCAAACAAGTGAGTTAATGAGCAAGATTTCAGTACAGGCAACAGACTGAATTCCTCCAAGGACTGGGTAGGACACATCTCAGAAGAGTCCCACCAAAGGGCAAGAAACAGGGGCATTTATCCACCAATTCTTTATCAGTTAGGAGTCAGATGAACTCCCTGGCACTTCTTGCCTCCCTGACTGTGGAAGCTAGAGAATGACCTTGGCAGAGACACACAAGAGGCTGTAAACCTGCTCCATTTGAGGGGTCTCCAGAGTGGGCCAAGGGGCTAACAGTATCTGAATCAAGGGTTTGGTTTTTGAGGGAAGAGTGGCATTATGTATCAAAAGTCTAGATGCTCATATTCTTTGACATTGCAATTCCACCTCCAGATAATTTATGTAAGGGCATAACTGGATACATATGCAATGATTATTTATAATATTCTAAAGAACTGGAAATGATTTAAGTTTTCATTAATAAAAGATTGGTTAAATAAATTATGGTGTCTTCTATAAGTATAATGATGTCAGTAGACATTTATTGATAGAGAAGCCATTTCCTGATGTACTTCTGAGTCAAAAAAGGCAGGTTACAAATAGCAAATGTGTTATAAGTCCATTTATGTAAAATTATGCATGTATAATATATGTGTGAGTGTATGGCATACCAAGATGGCTCAAAAAATGTTCATCAAAACTCTTAACAGTAGATATTTCTAGGAAGCAGAATTTTTCATCTTTCTGGGACTTCTCTGGTGGTTCAGTGGTTAAAACTCCATGCTTCCACTGAAGGGGATGTGGGTTTGATCCTTGGTGAGGGAACTAAGATCCCACATGCCACATGGTGAGCCAAAAAATTTTAAAAATTTTTTTTAATTTTTTCATCTCATATTTTCTCCTTCATATTTGTATATATTACAAAATATTTTATAGTAAGCAATATATTATTACAATCAACCTATTACAAAGATATTTTCCCTTAAGAAAAAAATTCAAGTTGCCCTAAAAGTTTTAGGTCTAATATGATATTGTTCTATGTGCTTATATATACTTCTCCATTTAAAAACTGTATGAGGCTAGTGACCATGCATTACACAGAATAAGTGTAAATGAAAGTATTAGTCACTTAGTCATGCCCAACTCTTTGTAGCCCCATGGACTGTAGCCCACCAGCTCCTCTGCCCATGGAATTTCCCAGGCAAGAATACTGGAGTGGGGAACCCATTCCCTTCTCCAGGGGCTCTTCGTGACCCAGGAATCGAACCCAGAGTCTCCCACATTACAGGCAAATTCTTTACCATCTGAGCCACCCAGGAAGCCACCATTACACAGAATACTTAGGGCATTATTTTGAATATGTGCGTGTGAGTGCTAAGTTGCTTCAGTCATGTCCAACTCTCTGCGACCCTATGGACCATTCCTCTGTCCATGGGGTTCTCCAGGCAAGAATACTGGAGTGGGTTGCTGTGTCCTCCTACAGGGGATCTTCCCGACAGCAGGTGCTTAATAAATATTTATTCTTTAATTGATTTTCATCAGTATGAAATTCAGTAAAACAACAAACTGAACAACCTGGGTCACAGTGAAATTTTCAAAATGCGTGGAGATGACTCTCCAGTGAGCTTATGGCCTTATCAGGCAGGGGCCTGCAGCTGCAGGCAAGGGCAGGCCTATCCTGCCTGGACACACCCACACCATCCCAGAGATACTATTGAGCCCCACTCCCCTCAGGTAGAAGTGAAAACAAAACTAATGTGAGTATAGCCCTACAGTTGTTACAGCACAAATAAGACAAGTGGAATTTGTGTCAGTCTGCAAGAAATTAATTAGCAGCTTGTCCTCTAAACCCTAGGCCTTCCTCAGAAACAACACTGCCTTCTGGTTATGCGTTATGCAGAGCTGACTGCAAGTACAGAGAAAAAACAAGTGAGCAATCAAACCACAGTGTGCCCAAAAAGTCCAATCCCTGGTCAAGAAAATAAGACCCCACATGGCACATGGTGGCAAAATATATATTTACTTTTTGAGTACCACATCATTTCTTTGAATGATCCTTGCACAGAGACTGAGCCCTATGGAATTTCAATGATGTCTGGGTTATAATAGGTTACAGAAAAGATCCTTAGATCCTAGAGGATCCTTAAAGATACCCTAGTCCAAGCTCTCATTTCAAAGGTGACAAAATGAAACTGGAAAGCTTTCCTTGCCACACAGCAGTAAAGCTGAGAACACAGCAGTGACACTGAGAACTATGGAGATCAGATCTTAAGTTTTCTGAAATCTACCAATCCACCCCCATTTAACACTCTTCCTGCTATTGTTTATACAAAGAAACAATTTGAGGATAAACATGATTAGAACTGTAGTTGTTATGCTCATGGCTCAATTGAGTTTTTCTAGCCCTTAGAACAAATCAGTTAGACTGGCATCAATCCAATCAGTTGCACAGCATTGCCTAGCTAACAAGCCTAGCCATGGAGATTCAGACTTTCTGGCCCAAGCCTGGAGAATAATCACTCCTCACAACGGCAATGTTGCCCTCATCTCCTTTTGAAGAGCAACAGGAAAATACAATAGTTGCCACTGATTTGTGCTCTTATCTATGCACCCACTTGGGCAGGTGAGTCAGAGCCCTCTGATATTGGAATTTGGAAAATTCCATTTTTAGACAGGAATTTTAAAACTACTAATTGCCACTAATGTAAATAACACCCATCTGTGAATCACATCAGAAATTTACAAAGTTAATTATGGGACTGCATCTCTGATGCTCTCCCAGGATGGCTCTGGCACCTGCTATGTGCTAGGCGCTGGTCTAGACATTTTACATATGGCATCTCTTTAATACTGACAATAACCCTATTACATGGGTATTAATCACCCCGTTTTGCAAATCAAAAAACTGAAAACACGATGGAAGCAGGACCAAACAAGTAAGAGACAAATTCTGATTTCAATACAATATCATTCAATACAATACAAAGCTCAAGAAGGGTAGACTTCATGATGTTTTAAGGCTAAACCAAAAGAGTCACCCCCATGCCTGTCAATCTGTCATTAGCTCCATTCAGTTGTGACTTAAATGTCCTTAATAGTCACCTATGAAATTTAAAATAACCTGTACACTGATCAGAGTAGACAACTGTATGCTACAAAAAAAAAAAAAAAAAAAACTGGAATCTCAGTGGCCTGACATATTAAAAGTCATTTCTTGCTCATGCAAAATCTGATGCAAATGTCTGGAGTACTTTAAGGGGATCAGCAATGAGACAAGGAGAGCATGGAAGATGGACAGTGCAGGATGTTTTACATTCACAGATGCAGATCACTCAGGCCTACAAGTGAAAGTGAAAGTCACTCAGTCATGTGCGACTCTTTGCAACCCCATGGGCTATATACAGTCCATGGAATTCTCCAGGCCAGAATACTGGAGTGGGTAGCCGTTACCTTCTCCAGAGGGAATCTTTCCAACCCAGGGGTTGAACCCAAGTCTCCCACATTGCAGGCGGATTCTTTACCAGCTGAGCCACAGGGGAAGACCCTACAAGTGAAGTACCTCATTTCCACTCACATTCTGCTGTACAGAATTAGTCACATGGCCAACCTAATTGCACAGACAGCTGGGGAATATAGGAAAGGAAAGCAGTGAATGATCACTATAATCTCTAGCACACTCCCAAAGAATTATGGCTTTGCTTCCTATCTATCAATACATCAGTTAAGAGTTAGTTAACAACAATAGACACAAGTAGTATGTAAGGAATCTCTTCTTCAGGACAGAATTAGAAATGAAGAGATAGAAAAAAAGAACGACAGAGAAAAATGTACATACTTGACAGTTTTCTTGGGTTTTGCCCAACTTGAAAAATCAGTCTCCTAAACCTGACTGTGGGGGGAGGGGGGGCGGAAAAACCACTGTGTCTCCAGCTCACTGCTCAGATTTTCAAGGGCTTTGGCTGTGTGATGACTTAGACCTTACATCTTGCAAGTATAAGTCCTCTCAAAAATATCAGAACTAAATCTGTTTGCTTTATTCAAAGGGGCATGTAGGTATTTGGGACATTAAAACTAAATAAATATTTTCCTGATAAGTTGACTGTAACAGATATCAATAAATTGACATTTTTTCCATTTATTTCTACCATAAAATTCAATGACAGTTAAACAATTGACACCCTCTACCCCCCCCAAAAAAACAATAAATCAAATTTAAGACTGCATAAAAATTTTAAATCATATATTTAAAGGAAAATTATGATTTATTAAAATATTAATAATAGCTATTTGTTCATGACCCAATAGAAACCTGAACTGAAACCCTCCTTTTCACTCAATCTAATCACCAACTGCCTTTGATTTTATCTGCAAAATCTCTCTCAAGTTCATAATCTTCTCTTAATCCTCCTGTCCCCATTGTGGCTGTCTCAAACCTTCTCACCTGGATAATCACACTACTTCCTAGATGATCTTCCTGCATTTAGTCTTGCCCACTCCCTCAATCCTACTTCGAGAAAGAGCGAGCTTGAAACTACAAGGTAGAAGGCACATGCTGATTCCAAAGTTTTCCCCCTGGAAATTCTGATTCAATTCAGTGCAATTCAGGTCTCTGAATTTTTAAAAAAAACATTGCAGAAGATGGTAGCATTGTAGTCCTAGGAGAAATGCTGCTCCACACAAAATCTCAGCAAGAATCCCAAATCTCAATTGCCAGTTCTCTGTTCAAAGCAACTGAATGGCGCATCACTACAAGGCGGATAAATTTCATGCCCTTTATCATGGAATATAAAGCCTCCAAGACCTTGAATATCTTTCTGGGCTCATATTTCACAGTTCCTCCTCAAACTTTACACTTTCAGAACCACTAATGCCAAATTATTTGTAATTCCTGATCACACTGTACTGTTTCATGCCTCCACATCAGCCCATGTTCTAGCTACTCAGAATTTCCTTGCACATTGCTTTTTTGTTAAACCAGAATTTACCTTCAAAACTGAGCTATAGTCTATCGTCTTTGTTAATCTTCTCTAACAGGCCACCATTACTTTGTCAGTGTTAATGTCAATTACTTTGTCAGTTCCTTCTACTGTCTGCTCCTGACCTCTGTACGACTTCTATGACTGCACATCTTTGTTTACATTCCTGTCACTCCCTGCCTTCTCATCATCTTCTCTCCCTACTTCATCTCTGTGCCTGACACATAGAAGGCACTAAATAAACATTGCTGAATGATCAGTAAACAGAAAAGTTGAGCTCCTTTGGAGATAGAAACAAATGAAGCTTCCTCTTTGGACTGTCTGGCTCATTAAGTTAAATAGTTCAGTTTATAGCATTTTCTCTATCCTACATTATTCAAATTAATTCTACACTTTTTGAAAGCCTACTATGCATGTTTTTGTACAATAGAGCTTCCTAAAATTCTATGTTTACACACTAGAAACTATGAGATATAGTTTGCCTTTATCTTTTATTCTCTATTGGTCTTTCATTAACTTTCTTGTTTTTACTAATGGTTTCTGTACCACTTAGGTGAGCTATTAGCACCTTGAAGACCTATCTTTTGAGAAGCTTAAATTGCTATTAACTGTTTTTCTCTAAACAAAGCTAAAATTTCTTTCCAAATAATGTAACAAGTAGTGTTAAAATATTTTCACACATTTGTGTTTCTATCTAATAGTTTCTTTGGAAAAGTTTATAGCAACCTAATATAATACTTAACCCACATCCTTAAGCAATTAATAAGTTGTGCCATTGTTTCTTTTTTTTCTTTAATTTCATGATCTAACTTATCCTGAGGAATACTGTTGATTAATAGAAAGAATGGACCATTGTCTTTCTATATTTATCTCTAGATCTCGGTACTTAACTCAAAGACCTCTGGGACTCTTAAAGAAACATATAACATTTGAAAATGGGACAATACATATGGTAGCCTTGATCACCACTAAATAACCTCTTTTATACATTTCTTCAAAAGTTTAGATCAGGATTTTAATCCTGCACGTAACAATGTATTTAAACATTGCTCTTTTATACAACTCCTTGGATATTTTATTGTGTAAACTTGTCTCTCAAAAGAGAAAATGTTAAAAAATAGAAAATAAAACTCTCAAACTTGTCAACATTCTAAAATAATTTTCTAACAGAGGAAAACACTGCTTCTTTTCAGCAGAAGAGTGAAATTATTACTAATGTACTCTTTCTGACATCAAAATAGTAAGAATGATTACTTATCCTATATGTGTTGCAATAGACTTATCTGGATGTGGCAAAATAGCACCAAAAATAGTCCTTGCTTTTAGCCATAAACCTGCAAATTTTCCCTACAAAGATGAAAACTGTTCAGAGCAATCAATAGCAACACTCCAAGTGTGACACTCTTGGACATCTAAACAACACAGTGCTGACTGGACAAAGAGCCCTGTTATCTGTAGCATTAACCACAAAATCACACAAAGCACCCCACTCATTCTCCCCAAGGGACAAGTGTCCTTAATTCTGCAATGGACCAAAACTCAAAGCTGCCCCAGAAAATATACAATGGAGGGTTGCAAATATGCCCCATGGAAGGATAAGAATTTATAACAAAGTTTAAAATCATTTGTAAGGTGGCTATATTTTAAAAAAATTAACAAGTGTTGATGAGAATATGGTGAAATTGGAACTCTCATACATTGCTGGTAGGAATATAAAATGGCGACACTTTTTGGCAGTTCACCAGATGTATGTCAGACATAGAATTACCATATGATTCAGCAATTTTACTCCTAGGTATATACCCAAAAGTATCAAAAATAAAGACTCAAACAGAGCTTTATACACAAATGTTTATGGCAGCACTATTTACACCAAAGGGTGGGAAAAACACAGATGTCCATCAATAAATAAATGGATAAACAAAATGTAGTGTATATACACAATAAAATATTATTCAGCCTTAAAAAGGAATGGAGTACTGATAAATGCTACAAAACTGATGAAACTGGAAGATATTATGTTAATGAAAGAAGCAAATTATAAAACGCAACATATTGTATGATTCCATTTATATGAAATATCTAGAGTAGGCAGAAAACAGATTAGTTGCTAGGGGCTGTGGGAAGAGTAGAATGGGAGCGACTGCTTAATATCTCCCATTTGGTTTAGGAATGATGAAAACATCTAAAGCTAGATAGTGGTGATAGTTTCATGACACTGTGAGTGTCCTAAATGTCACTGAATTATACACTTAAAAATGGTTAAAATGAGACTTTTATATTATATTAATTTTACAACGAAAAAATCATTTGGCAACTAAATAATTTTAAAAATGTAGTACAGTTCTAAGATAGTCCACAGTAATAATACTTTAAAAGTACACTTATCAATACAACTATTTGCAAATTTCTTGAATTATCAAATGTCAGCCTTAACTTAAATTTAAACAAAATTGCCATTACAATAGAATTTCAAGAAATCCTGAAAACAGATGATATTTGGTGAATTGTGTTGAATTAAAAAGTAGCAATGCTATAAAGTCAAATAATATAAATCCCAAATCCATAACATTTTTGGTAATGTAAAATGATTACAGGTATCTATGATTAAATGCCCAAAAGACCACAGATTCCCAAAAGTCTGAGAAGAACTAAAGTTCTGTTTTGAAAATGATGAAACGGTTACCATCACAAAGAATTATTGGCCTCGGTCATTACTCAGTATTATGTATATATTGATGGTTTAATCAACAGAATTTATGTTGAATGCTTATTGTGTGTCATACACTGTTCTAGGTATTGGACATATGAAATTTACTAAGGAAAGGTTCTTTCCCTGAAGGATCTTATGAATAAAATGAAAACCATGCATGTTTCACATACTGCAGTTTTACATATGTCAATATCGTCACCCAGAACAGTAAAGGGATGAATAGTCAACAGTAAGTGGAAACAAAGAATTTACTGCAATTATCTTCCTAAGTGGTTTTTAAAGCAACCGATATGCATGCACACACCAGTAAATCAGTATCATTATGTTGTCATCCATATAACTGCTGAGAAACATCATGCTGGATATTTGAGTTGGTAATCACCTTCTCCTAAATTCCTAAGCTCTGTTTTATTCATGCTCTGTCTCCTCAATCAATCAGAAAAGTGGGTAAATGTTAGGTTGTTATCATTTGAGGAAATAAATTTTTAATGCACAGAACCCTGTACTAGGCACTATGGATTACTCAGAGTACACTTACCTTTGTGTAATCTGTCATCTGACTGGATAGGCAAAATGTCCATCAGAACTATTTAAAGAGCAATTATTGAGTGACATAAGATCTAAACACAGGTCAATATAATATAAATCAAGCTTCCAAGTGCTGTGAGAATGTGAAGAATGAAAGACTCACACCAGAGCATTTACCTGATATTTATGCCCTTCTGATACAACACAGGCTATGTTTTACCTGTTCCCTTAAAATAAAAAAAACAACAACACTAACCCTGACCTATTTTCTCCATATCACGTGCAGGGATTTGGAGGAGGAAACTTAGGACTTACTGTGCTGCTAGACACTTTGATGGGCATTTTCACATTTAACCTCAAAAAACCCCAAGCAAGTTCATCATCATCATTATTTCCATTTAACATGTGCCCAAAATCACACAGCAACCAACTATGACAGTTGAGGAGGAGTCACTGAACTCAAGTTTGATTTCAAAGACTATTTTTTCCATACTATTTTACTCCATGATTCCACACTCCTGAGACCATACTCTAGAGTTGTTGCCCTAAAGTAATGACTCTTTTTCAGAGATGCTTCTCAGAATTACCCCTGAGGGCTTTTTCAAAATATACATACTGAGTATCATACCCCAGATACAGAGCCAAACGCAGTTATTTATCAGTCAAAAACTCTAGGGCTGAAGCCTGGGCGTCAGTTCAGTTCAGTCCCTCTGTCATGTCCAACTCTTTGTGACCCCATGGACTGCAGCATGCCAGGCTTCCATGTCCATCACCAACACTCAGAGCTTGCTCAAACTCATGTCTGTTAAGTAGGTGATGCCATCCAACTATCTCATCCTCTGTCATCCCCTTCTCTTCCTGCCTTCAATCTATCCCAGCATCAGGGTCTTTTCTAATGAGTCGGCTTTTTGAATCAGGTGGCCAAAGTATTGGAGCTTCAGCTTCAGCATCAGTCCTTCCAGTGAACATCCCAGGATTGATTTCCTTTAGGATTGACTGGTTTGATCTCCTTGCAGTCCAAGGGACTCTCAAGAGTCTTCTCCAACACCACAGTTCAAAAAGCATCAGTTCTTCGGCACTCAGCCTCCTTTATGGTCCAACTCTCACATCCATACATGACTGCTGGAAAAACCATAGCTTTGACTATGACTAGACTATGACTAGACAGACCTTTGTTGGCAAAGTAATGTCTCAGTTTTTTTTTTTAATATGCTGTCTAGGTTGGTCCTAGCTTTTCTTGCAAGGAGCAAACATCTTTTAATTTCATGGCTGCAGTCACCATCTGCAACGATTGTGGAGCCCAAAAAAAGAAAGTCTGTCATGGTTTCCATTGTTTCCCCTTCTATTTGCCATTAGTGATGGGACCAGATGACATGATCTTCGTTTTTTGAATATCAAGTTTTAAGCCAACTTTTTCACTCTCCTCTTTCACTTTCAGCAACTAAAGAGGCTCTTTAGTTCCTCTTCACTTTCTGCCATAAGGGTGGTGTCATCTACATATCTGAGGTTATTGCTATTTCTCCCAGAAGTCTTGATTCCAGCTTGTGCTTCATCCAATCCAGTATTTCACATGATATACTCCGCACATAAGTTAAATAAGCAAGGTGACACTATACAGCCTTGACATACTCCTTTCCCAATTAGGAACCAGCCTGTTGTTCCATGTCCAGTTCTAACTTTTGCTTCTTGACCTGCATACAGATTTGTCAGGAGGCCAGTGAGGTGGTCTGGTAATCCCATCTCTTTAAGAATTTTCCACAGTTTGTTGTGATCCACACAAAGGCTTTGGCATAGTCAATAAAGCGGAAGTAGATGTTTTTCTGGGACTCTTTTGCTTTTTCTATGATCCAGCAGATGTTGGCAATTTGATCTAGTTCCTCTGCCTTTTCTAAATCCAGCTTGAACATCTGGAAGTTCTTGGTTCATGTACTATTGAAGCCTCAGTTGGAGAATTTTGAGCATTACTTTGCTAGTGTGTGAGATGAATGCAATTGTGTAGTAGTTTGAACATTCTTTGACATTGCTTTTTTTTGGGATTGGAATGAAAGCTGACCTTTTCCAGTTGTGTGGCCACTGCTGAGTTTTCCAAATTTGCTGGCCTATTGAGTGCAGCACTTTCACAGCATCATCTTTTAGGATTTGAAATAACTCAACCGGAATTCCATCACCTCCACTAGCTTTGTTCGTAGTGATGCTTCCTAAGGCCCACTTGACTTCGCATTCCAGTATGTCTGGCTCTAGGTTAAGTAATCACACCATCATGGTTATCTGGGTCATTAAGGCAAAAAGATATGACATTGAAAGATGAACTTCCCAGGTTGGTAGGTGCCCAATATGCTACTGGAGAAGAGTGGAGAAATAACTCCAGAAAGAATGAAGAGATGGAGCCAAAACAAAAACAATGCCCAGCTGTGGATGTGACTAGTATTGGAAGTAAAGTCCGATGCTGTAAAGAACAATATTGCATAGGAACCTGGAATGTTAGGTCTATGCCTCAAGGTAAATTAGAAGTGGTCAAACAGGAGATGGCAAGAGTGAACATCAACATTTTAGGAATCAGTGAACTAAAATGGACCAGAATGGGTTAATTTAATGCAGATAACCATTATATCTACTACTGTGGGCAAGAATCCTTTAGAAGAAATGGAGTAGCCTTCACAGTCAACAAAAGAGTCTGAAAGGCAGTACTTGGGTGCAATGTCAAAAATGACAGAAAGATCTCTGTTCTTTTCCAGGGCAAGCCTGGGCATATATCTCTCTAAAATTCTACAAAGTAATTTTATACACCCATCTAATTAAGAAGGTCTGCCTTCAAATACACTGCCAGGGCAAAACCCTGACTACATAATCTTTCAAAAAATTATTCCACACACCTTCTTCTCAGGAAGGAGTAATCTTTTATGATCCTTTTATTTCTGCAGTATCAGCTGTAACTTCTTTCATTTCTGATTTTATACTTGAATCTGCTCTTGATGAGTCAAGCTAAATGTTTTTTAATTTTGTTCATCTTTTCACAGAACCTTGGTTTCACTCATCTTTCCTATTGCCTTTTTAGGCTCTGTTTCATTTATTTATGCTCTCATCTTTGTTACTTCCTTCCTTCTACTAATTTTGGGCTTCATTTGTTCTTATTTTCCTAGTTTCTTGAAGTATAGTTATGTTGTCTATTTAAGATTTTTCTTGTTTCCTGAGGTAGGGACTTATCATTATAAACTTCCCTGTTAGAACTGTTTTTGCTGTCTCCCCTAATGTTTGGCATGTTGTATTTACATTTTTGTTTGTATCAAGATATATTTTTTCTTAATTTTGCCTTTTATTTCTTTGTTGATTCATTGGTTGTTCAGAAGCATGCTGTTTAATCCCAAAACATCTTTTTTAATTTTGCAGATTTCTTCTTATAATTGATTTCTAGCTTCAAACCACTGTGGTTGGTAAAGGCTTGATATGATTGAAATCTTCTTCAATTTATTAAGTATTGACTTGTGACCTAATATATGATTTAGCCTAAAGAACGTTCCATGTGCAGTTGAGAAGATTGTAGATTCCAGTGTTCTTGGGTGGAATGTCCTGTATATATCTGTTCAGTGTACCTGGTTTAATGTGTCATTTACAGCTTTGATAGTTCCTTACTGATTTTCTGTCAGGATGACCTATCCATTGGTATAAGTGGGGCTTTACAGTCCCCTACTATTACTATATTGCTATTTTTCCCTTCAAATCTGTTAATATTTTTCTTTATATATTTAGGTGCTTCTACATTGGGTGCATAAATATTTACAAATGTTATATCTTCCTGTTGCATTGACCCCTTTATCAATATGTAATGCCCTTCTGTGTCTCTTATTACAATCTTTGTGTTAAAGCCTATTTTGTTTGATATAAGTATAGCTATCCCAGCTTTCTTCGGGCTTCCATTTGCATGAACTATTTTTTTCCATCTCTTTTCTTTTAATCTGTGATATCTTTATATCTGAAGTGAGCCTCTCATAGCAGCATATAGATGGGTCTTGTTTTTAATCCACTCAGCCATTCTATGTCTTCTGATTGGAGAATTCAGTCTATTTACATTTAAAATAATTGTTGCAAGGCATGTACTTAATACCATTTTGTTCACTGCTTTCCGGCTGTTTGTAGCTCCTCTGTTCTTTTCTTCTTCTCTTTCTCTCTTCCTTTGTATTTTGACAATTTTCTTTAGTGGCATGCTTAGATGTCTTTCTCACTACCTTTTGTGTATCTGCTATAGGTTTTTGCTTGGTGGTTATCATGAGGCTTACACATAACAACTTATAACAATCTAGTTTAAGTTGATAACAATTTAAGTTTGAATACATTCTAAAGCTCTGGAGTTTTACTTGCCCCCATGCATATATTTTGCTTTTCACATCACATTTCACATCTTTTAAGACTCTTTCTTTTCTTAAAGTTAATAAATTTATTTTTATTTTGTCTGCACTGGGTCTTTATTGCTACACATGGGTGTTCTCTAGTTGCGGTGAGCAGGGACTACTGTCTAGCTGCAAAGTGCATGCTTCTCTTTGTGATGGCCCCTCTTGTTGTGGACTATGGGCTATAGGGTGCACGGGCTTAAGCAGCTGCAGCATGTGGGCTCAAGAGTTGTGGTATGTGAGCTCAGCAGTTGTGGCTCACAGGCTCAGTAGTTGCAGCACACAGGCTTAGCTGCCCCATGGCTTGTGGAATCTTCCCAGAGCAGGGACTGAACCCAAGTCTCCTTCATTGGCAGGCAGATTTTAAAACACTGGACCACCAGGAAAGTCTAAGACTCCTTCTTAACAAGGGATCTGACACAGAAGACAGCAAAGAGAATCCCCAGACAGGTGATAATGGGTAACACCAGACAGATAGCTGTGTACCAGGCCAGGGAAAACTAGTCTAGGTTGAAAGATCAGAAACCAAGTTAGAAAGTTCCAGAAGAGACTGCTCCAAGAAGTTAACAGAATATCTGTTGTTTCTGGATATATTTAGAGGAGGTCCTCTGCAAACCTGCAGAGTTTGAGGCTAAATTATATTAACTGAATATAGGCAAACTTTTCCTATACGGGCCAAAGAGTAAATGTTTCAGGTTTTTCAGGGGATGGAGTCTGGTATACTATTTAACTCTGCTATTGCAGGGTGAAAGCAGACATAAGTAGTATGTAAACATATAGGTATGATTTTAGTGAAATTTTTACAAAAACAGGTAGTGAGTTGAATTTGGCACATGAGGTACAGTTTGCTGCCCCCTAATATAAGCACAGAAATGTAAAGTGATGTCATCTGAGGAGGCTTTACACAGCTGAGGAAAGAAGAGAAGAAAAGCAAGGGAGAAAGGGAAAGAAACACTGAACTGAATGCAGAGTTCCAGAGAATAACAAGGAAAGAAGATTTTCTTAAAGGAACAATGCAAAGAAGTAGAGAAAAACAATAGCATAGGAAAGACTAGAGGTCTCTTCAAGAAAATTAGAGATATCAAGGGAACATTTCATGCAAGGATGGGCATGATAAAGGACAGAAATGGTAAGGACCTAACAGGAGCAGAAAAGATTAAAAAGAGGCAGCAAGAATACACAGAAGAATTAAACAAAAAAGGTCTTAATGATCCAGATAACCACAATGGTGTCATCACTCACCTAGAGTCTGACATCTTAGAGTTTGAAGTCAAGTGGGCCTTAGGAAGCATTATTACAAACAAGGCTAGTGTAGGTGATGGAATTCCAGCTGAGCTATCTAAAATCCTATATGATGATCCTGTTAAAATGCAACACTCAATATATCAACAAATTTGGAAAACTCGGCAGTAGCCACAGGACTGAAAAAGGTCTTTCATTCCAATCCCAAGGAAGGTCAGTGCCAAAGAAGGTACAAACTACCACACAATTGCCCTCAATTTGCATGCTAGCAAGGTTATACTCATTGGAAAGACTGATGCTGAAACTGAAGCTCAAATACCTTGGCCACATGATGCAAAGAGCCAACTCACTGTTAAAGACCCTGATGCTGGGGAAGATTGAGGGCTGGAGAAGAAGGGAGCAACAGAGGATGAGATGGTTGGGTGGCATCATTGACTCAATGGACATGAGTTTGAGCAAATTCCAGGAGATAGTGAAGAACAGGGAAGCCTGGCATGCTGCAGTCCATGGGGTTGCAAAGAGTCAGACAAGACTGAACAACTGAACAGAAACAACAAGGTTATGCTCAAAATCCTTCAAGCTAGGTTTCAACAGTAAGTGAACCGAGAACTTCCAGATGTACAAGCTGGGCTTAGAAAAGGCAGAGGAACCACAGATGAAATGGCCAACATCTGTTGGATATTAGAGAAAGCAAGGGAATTCCAGAAAAAATATCTACTTCTGCTTCATGACTATGCTAAAGCCTGACTGTGTGGATCAACAAACTGGAAAATTCTTAAAGAGGTGGGAATGTCAGACCATCTTACCTGTCTCCTGAGAAACTTCTATGTGGCTCAAGAAGCAACAGTTAGAACCTTACATGGAACAACTGACTGCTTAAAAATGGGGAAAGGAGTATGACAAGGCTGTATGTTGTCACCCTGTTTATTTAACTTATACGCAGAGTACATCATGCAAAATGCTTGGATGAATCACAAGCTGTAATCAAGATTGCCAGGAGAAATATCAACAACCTCAGATAGGCAGATGATATGTTCTAATGGCAGAACATGAAGAGGAACTAAAGAGCCTCTTGATGAGGGTGAACCTCCAATACTTTGGCCACTGATGCGAAGAGCCAACTCATTGGAAAAGACCCTGAGGCTGGAAAAGATTGGAGGCAACAGGAGAAGAGGGCGGCAGAGGATGAGATGTTAGACAGCATCACCTACTCAATGGACATGAATCTGAGCAAACTCCAGTACACTGTGAAGGACAGGGAAGACTGGCATGCTGCAGTCCACAGGGTCGCAAAGAGTCAGACACAACTTAGCAACTGAACAACAGCAGCAATGTATGCACAGAAAAAACTCAATGAATTTGTAAACATGGAAATTACTAATTCCCAAAAAAACCCACAAAAAGTTGTATAGAGAAGTAAATGTTTTCATGACTCAGATAAATGTGAATAATATTTACATAATCATAATTATAGGGCTTCCCAGGTGGCACTAGTGGTAAACAATCCACGTTTCAAACACAAGAGATGCACATTTGATCCTTGGGTCAGGAAGATCCCCTAGAGAAGGAAATGGCAACCCCCTCCAGTATTTTGCCTAGAGAATTCCATGGACAGAGGAGCCTGGCAAGCTACAATCCATAAGGTCCGCAAAGAGTTGGACATGTCAAGCCACTGTTGTCCAGAACTTTTAAGTTGCTACTCAAAGTATTTTATGGGACTTATCCACACGGGGGACTACAAGAAAAGAGGGACTGCTACCAACATCAGGTTCTAGGGACTTCCTTGGTGGTCCAGTGGTGGAGCGTCCACTTGCCAATGCAGTTGGACATAAGTTCAATCCCTGGTCCGGGAGGATCTCACATGCCTCAGGGCAGCTAAGCCTGTGCACCACAACCGCTGAGCCCACACTCTAGAGCCTACACACTGAAACTCCCGAGTCTGCAGGCGGCCACTACTGAAGCCCACGCACCTACAGCCTGTACTCCACAAGAGAAGTCACTGAAATGAGAAGCCTACACACCGCAACTAGAATAGCCCCTGCTCACTACAACTAGAAAAAACCCACACACAACAACAAAGACCCAGAACAGCCAAAAAATAAACAAATTTTTTTTAATTATTTAAGGAAAAGACAGACTCTGTAACTTCTCTCTCATCAACACAATAGGACAAAAAGATTTGACCCCTCAGAAAGAATTTATCTGCTAAGAAAGATACAGACATATATATATATATATAACACACATATATACATACATATATATATATATAAAGTCCAGTAGAAAGAGAACCATAGTGTTGCACATCGACTTCCAGTTTTGACTGAAATCTTCACAGAGAGGCAAACATCCCACAGATATCAGCTGATTAAGACTCAGTGCTAAAGACTGGACTGTGAGCAAATGCACAGACTAGAATCAGTAATAAAAGACTCACAGTCTTTTATTCCCCAGGCCACATGGAGCAAGAACAGGAACCGAACCTAACCTAAACTCTCCTCTAAGTTACTCAACTTGCATTCTCATCAGCTTCTCAGGGATTTCAGAACCCTTGGAGAGCTTATGCAATTGTCTTTTAGCAATCTAGGATCAGTTGGGCCACCAATTACTTTCAACATCTACATAAAACTTCAAAGTAAGGAAATCTTCTAGACGTTGCTATTTTGAAATATGTAGTGACATATTAATAGTATCTTAAAACATTAACCTTTATGGCTCTATTTTTCTGAATTTCCTTGGCTCCTATCTTCAATCTCAGGAACCCACATTGCCATACAGAGAATTAGGACAGTTACAACAATAATTACAGGAGCAGGGCACAGAGTTCGTGTCCTAGTAATAAACTTGAAAGAGACTAGAGAAAGGCAAATGATCCTCTTGGCCTCTCCCAGGTTAATCTCTCTCTCCCAGGCTCCCCTGGGCTGGGGTTCAGAGGAAAATAGCGGTGCAGGTGATTTTTTTTTTTTTTTTTTTTTTTGGTAAACAACTAAAATGGACCTGGAAGAAGTACATGGTAATTAATACCAGAGAAACACATGGAAGCTGAGCCAATACTCACTAACTAATCAATATCATATTAATGAAAAAGCATGTGTCAGCCATGCTAAAGAACTTCAGAGTGAAAATACACTATTGACAAAGGCTGACACATGATCCTTGAAACATCTACCAGATAGATACCCACTCATGCCCCAAAGCATGCTGAATTCCATATGAAATGCGTCTTAAGGGATATCCTAGGAAACTCCTAAGTGCATGACACCCAGAGGAGCAGTGGTTCAAGAAACGGTAGCCCTCAGCAGCATGTGAACTTGAATGAGACTAGACAGTAAAGACGGAGAAGGCGATGGCGCCCACTCCAGTGCTCTCACCTGGAAAATCCCATGGACGGAGGACCCTGGTAGGCTGCAGTCCATGGGGTTGCGAAGAGTCGGACACGACTGAGTGACTTCACTTTCATTTTTCACTTTCATGCACTGGAGAAGGAAATGGCAACCCACTCCAGTATTCTTGCCTGAAGAATCCCAGGGATGGGGGAGCCTGGTGGGCTGCCGTCTATGGGGTTGCACAGAGTCAGACACGACTGAAGTGACTTAGCAGCAGCAGTAGACAGTAAAGAAATCTCCAATCACAGATAATTGGGCTGTGTGAGCTCTATTAGACTACAGAGTTACCAAAGTAGGCACTCTTTAAGGAATCCAGTCTTAATAAGACTTATTTTTGTCTAGATATTTAAAAAGCCCATGCCATGTATGTGAATATAAGCATTCTCCAAGCCTCCACTTCCCTATGTGAAATTTATCAAGGAGTAAATTAGTTCCCCTAAGAAACAAGCTCCTAAATTGAAAGCCTTAGTTGGTCTCTTATTTGAATGAGGGATTCATTAACAAGAGTCCCCACTGGAACTCCATAAATGAGACAGCTCACATGAGTCCCTTGGACTGCAAGGAGACCAAGCCAGTCACTCCTGAAGAAAATCAATCCTGAATATTCACTGGAAGGACTGATGCTGAAGCTGAAACTCCAATACTTTGGCCACCTGATGCAAGAGCCAACTCATAGAAAAGACCCTGAAGCTGGGAAAGATTGAAGGCAGGAGAAGGGAACAACAGAGGATGAGATGGTTGGATGGCATCATCGATTTGATGGACATGGGTTTGAACAAGCTCCAGGAGATGGTGAATGACAGGGAAGCCTGGCATGCTGCAGTCCATGGGGTCTCAAAGAGTCAGACACAACTGAGCAACTGAACAACAACAACAAATGAGACAGCTACTAATCCCACACAGTGAATCGAGCATCCAAACAACAACCAAAGAGAAAGGAGTAACACTTCCCCTTGGGTCCTTGGTACCTTTAAGCACTTGTATGCTATTTTCATTTCTTTAAAAAAAAAAAAACAAAACCTTTTTAAAGGGAGTCAACACCATTGCATTTATTGGCAAAGGTTGAAAGTTCTACTGAAACCCTGCATCTCTATTCAATCTTTACAAATAATTTATAACCAGCACAGTAGGCCCTCCATATCCACTGGTTCGGCATCTGTGGTTTCAACCAACTGCATATCAAAATATTTTCCCCAAATTCCAGAAAGTTCTAAAACACAAAATTTAATTTTCCATGTGCCAGCAACTACTTACACAGCATTTACATGGTATTAGGTGTTGTAAGTAATTCAGAGATAATTTAAAATATATAAGATGAGGGAATTCCCTGGCAGTCCACTGGTTAGAACTACACTTCTACTGCAGGGGGCCCAGGTTCAATCCCAGGTCAGAGAAATAGGATCTCACAAGTCACACAACACAGTAAAAGAAAAAAAAAGTAAACAAATAAATAATAAAATATATAGGAGGATATGTGTAAGTTACATGTAAATACTAAACCATTTTACATAAGTGACTTGAATAACCACAGATTTTGGTATCTGTGGGGTCCTGGAATCAATCCCCCACAGACACTGTACTACATTATCAATGGAAATCTATTCAATCCTTATTAAGCTCTACCATTCAAGTCTAATAAATATAAAGAAATTTGAGGTCAACAAGACTATGCATATTTATTTAGGAATTTTTTCAGAGATGTAGTAATCTTTCAAAAAACAGAATAGACAGTGATCTGATAATGAATCTGTTGAATCAAGAATATGAGAAAGAACTCAGACCTTCTCTTACAGCAAGTAGGAGATGCCACCTAACAAGAAACCTGCTTACTTTTAATAATGCATATGATAGGACTGTGTGCCCATGTGGCATTAGGTAAGAAAGTTGGTTCCAAGAGATGGACTAGAGTTGAAAGGGCCAACCACAGTCCCCAAATCCTCAGTGGAATAATGTGACTCAAGGAGAAATGTGGTGAGAGTGTAAATATGTAGGTTATAAACAGTAGCTAAGGGCAGACAAACTGATTTGTGTCTGAGGCAGCTCTTAATAAATTTCTGGATACCTTTTACAACCCTATCAAACTAGCTGTTCCAAATACAACTGCAGTGTTGTCTGACTTAGACTAAGTAATCAAATCTTAACAAAATGAGCAGGAGTTCCTGCCATGATAACAAGCTACGGAACATAGTAAAAATGTTCCATAAGTGAAAATGTTTGGTAAGGGCTTAAAGCAAGTGCTAAAAGGAACATGGAACACAGGATAAGTATTCAGAAGGAAGTTGAACAGAAGCCACAGTGAAGAATAGATATTTTCATCAATGCGTTGAAGGTTAGAAAAAGAAGAGTAGACTTTAGGGCTGGAAGAAATATAACAGTACCTAACCCAAGACTCTCTTTTCTAACATATGAAGAAAATAAGAGGCAGGAAAGGGTCTTTGAGACTTGTCACTTGAGATTTCTTTATTTTCTGCATAGGTTGTTTCTACCATACTATTTTGGCCTCCTCTACCTGAGTTTCTTGAGGATAAGACTTTAGCTTTCTAGATCATCCTTCCATTCCATAACCCGTGTTTAATGAGCGATTTTGTAGGCATAAACTCTGGCCCCATAGGCTTCTTCCTGGCAAGTCAATCCTTTCCTTCCAGTTTCTGTATACCATGCAAAACAAGCAAATACTACAACTGCAACATGTTGCTCTTCATGACTTCATGAGGAAGTAAATAAACAGCCAGGTCTACCAGAAAATCATTTTGTTGTTCCAAAGATGAAAGAGTCATATAAGCATTACCCCTTAGAGAGACTAAAATTCACTCCTAGATGAAGCTGAAAAGCTAACATGATGTACATGTTACAAAACAATCTGCCAAATCACGTCTGCTGGTGGAAGAAAAAGCACACATTTTATGGTTGGTAAATATTTGCACTGGGTCCCACGTGGGTGATTCACAAATATCAAGTGAGGAATTAATTTGAGAAGGTCATATGGGTAATTTCATCTCATTTTTGGTGATATAAATGCCCTTCACCCTTTCAGCAAATATTTATCTACTCTGTGCCAAGCACTGATTTAGACACTAAAGATATAGTAGTGGAAAAGCCAAAGTCCTTGCCTTTAGTCACTCAAACACAAAGTTATAGTCCTTTTGACAATTTTTCCCCAGCCCCTCTATTATTCAGCACACTGCATCCCTTCAAATGACTCTTTTATTCCTTTATCTCATTTATGTTTGCCTCTAGAGCCAGCACAATGAGCTCAAGCCTTTATCACCTAAGCCAGTTTTTTAACTGATCCCCCAACTTTCTTTCAACCTAAAATGTACATCCTGGCCAGATTATAGTTTTGAAAATCCTGATTTGTTCTGATTAGTTCAAGTCTCAAAAGTTTCAAATGGCTCCACATAGCCTATCTCAAACTCCTGTCATATCTCAGCTTCTAAGTTCTGGCTCTACCTCTTCTGTCCAAATTTAATCAACAGGAATAGTATTCAGAAGCAATTTTAAACTGTATTAATATTTTAAACCACATATCCTATAAATTTATGCAAAGAGAAAAGATTTGCGAGGCAAGTAATTCTTCATTTATGTGAGTTAGGTTCATGGAAAAGCTATTTTAAATCAACATAAAGTAAATAGACTTTAGTTTTCCTAGAGAACCAAAGTCATTACAAATATTTTCACTCTTGACTAAGAAGCTAATGCCCAACACATTTATTGCAGGTCAAGATAGTGGAAGAAGTGCTGTAAGTCAAAATAGTGTCAGTAGGATTTTCTTTTCTGTGAAAATAGCTATACTTCTAACCAAGCATCTACTTAGCACCCCTTTGTGGAACCTACAATCACTGTCTATTGTCAACTATAAGCCACCTCCATGTGTATTATTCTAAACTATATGTAAGCAATCAAGCTAGTCTAATCATAAGAATGCATTTAGTATGATATGCTATCAACACTTACATCATTTTCTTTGCTTACTTGATAACTTTTCCTTTATTTTTACTTTAGTAAAGCAAAAGGTGAGAGGCACCTTTTCCAAGGACTCAGAATTGAGGAGGCTTACTTTGGGTCAACTCTGACAGCATCTTCAAGGAAGAGAGACATAGGGCCACTTGTGACTTCTTCAATGATACTAACATAGAGATATCTAAATTGTTGGTGTCCCTTTATTTTCTTTCAAGAAAAATTTTCTTGTAGTATACTTAAAAGTTTCAGCATTAGAGATAAAAGTCTTCGTGTCTTTGAAAACTTTCTTGAGCGGCAATATCACTAGCCTAATCATCTTATAATATCTAAAAGTGAGTCTCTTGATTAAATTTTAATCTTTTTAATCTCTTGCCACTTATTACTCCATAGTGTTAAAAAGACCCAAAGTGTGATAGACAGTTAAGCCCAAAGAACCTGGCAGTAAGTTTTATTTGAATCAAGTTAAGCCAGTCTCCTCACCTCAGTCACAACTGAGCTGCTAGCTTATAGTTATGGAAGGCAGCGAACCTTCAACATCTAATCAGTCATTTAGATTATGCACTCAGGTTAGTGGCTAATTTTTTTTTTTTTTGACAAACATATGAAACTGTTAAATACAAATGTTTTTGCTCCAGTATGTATCAAAAGCCTTTAAAACGTATGTGCCTTTTGATCAGTAATAGGCTCAGCAAGTTAACTTATAGTCATCTTTTTCTAAGAAAAGAAGCATCAAGTATGCAAAGATGTATTTATAAGGACATTCCTCACAACATTGATTATAACAGTGAAAAAAGGAAATGATCAATGTATCCATTAAAAAGAAAATAATAAATAAGAATGCATCCAGGGCAAAGCAAAACTGTCTCAGACTAGGTCTGGACATAAAGTAGAAGTCTAAAGGGCTTGAGTTCACGTAGTTTATTTTGAGAGGTGAACCCAGGGAATGGTAGTAAGGGACAAGGAGGAATGGGACAAGGAAGAAGGAAAACTCAATATAAAGATGTATTTTCAAGCCAGAAACTATGGGAAATTGAAGCTTGATCTGACTGGAGGCCTCTAAGGAATTATGTACAGTGTCCCTCTCTAGCAGATAGAATCAGGGAACATTTACCCACCAACTCTCATACACCATTGGTGAAGTTTTCCCATGAAGTTAACACCCTCACACTTCATGTATGCCCATGCTCAAATGTTAAATGGGTCCCCATGGATCTCCCATATAGGATATGAGAAACCCAGGGCAGAAACAGAAATACCTGGTGCAGGTAAAGCAGGTACAGGTAAGGTAGCACCTGTGCAATGGCTGGAGTAAAACTGGGGCTGAGAGAATGTGAGGTATGAGAGACAGAGGTATCTAACACCAAGACCAGATGCCACAAAAGCTATGACATTGTTCTGTAATCTATTGACCTAAGAGGTGTCTGCTATTGATAAGAGAAAACCAAAGCTGTTACAGCAATTTAAAAAACACTCTAGATAGTATGATTCCACTCATTTTAGACAGCTAGCTTTAGTTTCTACTAACAAAGTCCCTCGAGGTAGATTTTAAGGGAAGACGGTGGTTTAGTGGAAGAATCAATTGAGCAATAAGGGAAACAGGATCTCAAAGGAGCTTGCACAGACAGCCCTCAGGGAAAAGGAAAGCCTCTCAATTTGGAGGAAGCTCTGAGACTGAGTGTTCTCTCCACTTTGGTCTCTCTCACTCACAACCTAATTCTGCTCTTCTCTCACCCTTGACTGGCTCCCTAACACTTTTCTTCGTATCTCTGAATCTCCTCTTTCTCGTCTAAGATACGGCTTCTGCTTCTTTACAGCCTTTGTGTCCCACTACAATTGTGCTGGTTGTTTATAGGTGGCATCCACTCTAATTAGTCAATGAATATGACATACCATTTGTTAAATATTCTCATATCAACTGTTTATACACAAAGGCACACACATACTTATGTATTATGCATTTATGGAGGAGGAGAAAAGACATGGAAGAAAACAGGAAGAAATCATCAGAGAGAAAAGAACATGAACCAGAGCCAGTGGAGGAAACTGTAACTGTCACTGCACACAAAATGTTCAGTTTATGTATACAGCAGCAATAAACACACAGAGGAATTTCCTTCAGTCCCACGCCAGAAATAACTCTTTCTCCTTTTAGCCTATACACAGAATGTGGTTAGTAAAAGGAAGAGAGACTACAATAAAACTTGTTCTCTCCATCTCCAGAGAATGTGTGCTTCCCTGGAGAAAGGTGAGGAGAGAGAAGCTCATTAACATAGCTTTCTACAATATATCAAAGCAGCCAGGTACTCAGACTCTTATAATTAAATATATCAGAGCTAGAAAACATAAAGCTCTCATAGCAGCCTTACTTTAAGAGTTATATGGTTTCCCAGGTTTCCCCATAAGAAACCTGAAGGAGAAGACCTTTCGTACTCATCTTTACATGTCCCACACACAGTAAACAGTCAATATCAGTAAATATTTCATAAAAATTTCAAGCAGTTTAATTAAATATTATTTATAGCTGATATCTATCATATTGGCCCCTATATTCATCATGAAACTCCCTAAAGGAACTACCTTCCCACCGACTTGAGACCATGTGGTTTGAATGACGTGTCCCCACTCTTAAATAGAAAGCAAGGCATGACAGAACAAGTTAATCAGCAGATTCAATTACCTTACACAAAATGACTGATTCAAGGATGAGTATATGACCTACTGAGGGCATTGAGAACCAGAAACAGGGCTTTTGATCATCTGCTGAAAATGAGAAGTACTCTCTGCCCCAATAGATAATTCTGTTTAAGAACGAGATCTATACATGGAAGAGAGAGAGAAAAGCTGAGGTAAGACACAGCCCTTGAGACTATTTCTGGAGCATCTGTGTCAAGCAACAATTAAGCCAGTCAGCCCACGGTGACTGTTTAAAAAGCCAATAAACTCCTTTTTTAATTAAAATCATTTAGGTTAAACTTTCTTCACTTTCAACCAAAACAAACTTAACTGCTACACTACTTATATAACATAGCTGTGATTCGTTTCTATGATTTCCTCCAGGGATATACATACAGATCAAACCCAGTCAGAAACAAGCCTTGCTAATGGAGGGGCAGAGGTATAAGGGGTCATTTTTTTGGGGGGGGGGGGTGAACACTCTGGACACTGGACCCTTAAATCTTGAGCTTAACTGATTAAACTGGATCCTTACAGTATAAATACTTAACTTATAAAGAGACCTTACATGATCTAAATTTTAGAACTTTATATAAAGACAGACTTGTTGAGAGTGATAACGTATCTTTTGGAATGAGACTTATAAACAAAAATGAGAATTCTAAAAAATATTAACTACATTTAGCTACTAAACTGTCTCTAATTTTGTCCAGATTTCTCTTTTCCCTTCATTGTCCAAACCAGTCCTCTGCCTTTTTCATCTTAGGTATGAAGCAGCACATTACCGCCTGACATCAGGGTCCTTAGTCACATTCATTACAGTTATTTGCAGTCTCTATTTACAGTGCCTCTAAATTTACTTTAAAGTATGAAGCCCATATTAATAACACTCTTAAAGAGGTCTCACCAGGCCTTCCTAGTACTTCAGACAATTTTTAGCTCTATGGTTCTTCCCAATTTAAAAACAAAATGAATTTCACAAACAGAATTGAAATGTCAAATTTTACTACCATCTGGATTTAAAGACTGCAAGAAAAACTAGGTTTGGGTTGTTTTATTTTTGTAGCCAAAGTGAATGTATTACAGTACATTTGTTTTCAGACCATTTACCTCTCTATCCTGCATTTCACTTCAGGGGAATAAGGTATTCAAGTGAAAAAGAGGAGACCATCCAGAAAATTCTAAGAGGGAGCCTATAAAATTCAGTAGTTGTACTTGATATAATGGAAGAAAAATCTTCCAGCTCCTCTTCATCATCATGATGATGATAAACCCGATCTGCTCACTGCACTGAATTTAGAACCATGAATGTGAGTTAACAACTTGGCTCTGCTCCTCTAGGGGCTTACAATCTGATATAAGTACAGACATAAAGGGTATACGGACAACTTAACAAAGGCTTTTATGGTCCATCCTTTTAAGACACAATGCAGCTCTAGTGGCTCCAGGGAAGGGGAAAGAATGGCAGCATCTGAGACGTATCAGGTGGGATAGATCTAATGAAATAGGAGAGGCACTGTGAGTTTAAGTCATTCCTGCCTTGGGCAGCAAAGACATCACCTCAGGGAAGAACCCAGCACTGTGACTTATGCAAAAGGTAGCTGAGTACACCTTTATATTAGAACAGGGATCTCCAACCCCCGGGCCACGAACCAGTACCAGTCCGTGGCCTGTTAGGAACCAGGCTCCACTCCCTTGCCTGGAGAACCCCATGGACAGAGGAGCCAAGCGAGCTACAGTCCATGGGATTGCAAAGAATTGGACATGACTGAGCAACTTAGCGTGCACGCATCCATTGCTTGTATTACTGCTGGAGCTCTACCTCCTGTCAGATCAGCAGGAGCATTAGATTCTCATAGGAGTGCAAATTCTACTGTGAACTGTGTGTGTGAGGGATCTTGGTTGCTCACTTCTTATGAGAATCTAATGCATGATGATCCAAGGTGGAGCTGAGGCAGTGATGTCAGTGCTGGGGAGCAGTTACCACTGCCTCCCTTCACAGCCAGGATGGAACCATCTAGTTACAGAAAAACAAGCTCAGGGCTCCCACTGATTCTGTATTATGGTGAGTTGTATAATTATTTCATTATATATTACAAAGTAATAATAATAGACATAAAGTGCATAATAAATGTAATATACTTGAATTATCCCCAAACCATACCCCGACTCTGGTCATGGAAAAACTGTCCTCCGCAAAACCAGTCCCTGGTGCCAAAAAGGTTGGGGACCACTGTACCAGAAGACCCTCTACAGAACACATCATTTGATTCTCTCAAGAACCCCAATGAGAAGCAGGTCAAGGATTTGAACAAAGACTTTTGCTGCCATTACAGTAAACAAAGGATGTTGCAGACAAAATCCTTCAGCAACTGCAGCCACCCTCATTAGCACCCAGAGGGGAACTCAGGACTGAGATAACAGGATACTGGCTTAAGATAGTTAATGTGCATATTAAAAGAATAGCTTCAAAAAGCCCAGACTCTTGTACAGTATCTTTCCATACACAGAAAAGGAGACAATTCATTAACTAGAGGTGTCTGGTTTTTCTTTAATTAGCAGTAATCCTTTGATGTTCAACTGCCTGGTTTTTATTTTGGTTTGATTGTTTTTGCAAAAACCTCTTTATGTTTTCTGTCTCTTCCCTTCCTTACCTCTTTGGAACAGTCCCTCAGAAATGAGAGGCTGTATCCCAGGCTTAAGTCCTCAGTAAGGAAGACAAGAAATAGTCAGAAGGCACAGATAAAAGTGAAAAGGAAAGATGATATGAAAGAGAATGAAATGAAGCCTACCAAGACTTGAGCAGAGAAAGCAGCAAAAAGATATACTAAAGGAGGGCCCGATTATAGAGAGCTGAACACTGTGCAAGCACTATGTTTTTATCCTAAGGCAATGGAAAGTCAGGAAGGGTTTTAACCAGAAGAGTGACACAGACTTACACTGATGAAAGACTATCCAAAACTCCAGAGAAGAAAATGAACAAAAGGGAGGGAAGGCAGGCCTAGAGTAAAACACCAACTGAGAGGATATTGTAATAATGGAGCTTAAATCAGAAGGGGGGGAAAAAAAGCTATACTTATAAAAACATTAAATATTAACAGAATCAACCAAAAAACTGTTAATTATGTTAACTAAATGAAGAAACTTATCTTCTCATAAAACAGGAAGATCCAAGGACAGGCTTAGGTACAACTAAATCAAGGAATTTACATGAAATCAACAGGTCCCCCTTTCTACAACATAAATCTATGTTGGAAATGTATCACTTGTGGCTGCCCAAAATCATTCTTTATAGTTTTCCACACTGTCAATTCTGCCTTCCAAAAGTAGGATATAAAAATTACATTCAACAGACTCCTTTGCAGCTAGAGCAAAAACATATGATCTATGCTTTGCCAAACAGAATTAGCCACAGAAGACTTGCAGTGTTGGCCTCGAACTGGGAAATTGGTTGATTTTTCCCACAATGTCAGTAGTCAGGTTGTCTTAGTCTTCTGGGGCATCAGTGGCTCAGATTTTGACACCAGGTTCAGGGTTGGGGCATGTTAAGTGGCAGCAGGTAGTAGGGATGGTGCTTCTCCTAGAATAATTTTTTAAAGAGGTTAACCATTTTTCTTAGATTTTCTTGCATGGCTGCAATATTTCATGGCAATGAAATATCAATTCTGTTTTCCAGTAATCCTGGAAATTCCTCCAACTACCTAATATTTTTTAATAAATCCATTTTTTTGTTTAATTTAGCTGGACTATCTAGAATTGATTCTGCTGTTCACAACCAAGAATGCTGACTATTACACTACTCACTTCTTCTTGGCTACTTTTATATGTTGGCCTCATTCTTTTCACGATGACTTTCTCCACATAGCAGAAAAAAAGGGCCACCAGAAGCTATTAATTGGCATTTTCCAGCTCCATGACCCAAAAGCAAGCCCCCTTTCACCTTAGCACCAAATTAAAAAGTGAGGGGAATAATAACAGCTGCCATTAATACATCACATTAATATATAGCACTAATTTTTTTTTTTTACATCTTTTTTTTTTTTTAATTTTTTTATTAGTTGGAGGCTAATTACTTCACAACATTTCAGTGGGTTTTGTCATACATTGATATGAATCAGCCATAGATTTACACTTATTCCCCATCCCGATCCCCCCTCCCACCTCCCTCTCCACCCGATTCCTCTGGGTTTTCCCAGTGTACCAGGCCCGAGCACTTGTCTCATGCATCCCACCTGGGCTGGTGATCTGTTTCACCATAGATAGTATACATGCTGTTCTTTTGAAACATCCCACCCTCACCTTCTCCCACAGAGTTCAAAAGTCTGTTCTGTATTTCTGTGTCTCTTTTTCTGTTTTGCATATAGGGTTATCATTACCATCTTTCTACATTCCATATATATGTGTTAGTATGCTGTAATGTTCTTTATCTTTCTGGCTTACTTCACTCTGTATAAGGGGCTCCAGTTTCATCCATCTCATTAGGACTGGTTCAAATGAATTCTTTTTGACGGCTGAGTAATATTCCATGGTGTATATGTACCACAGCTTCCTTATCCATTCATCTGCTGATGGGCATCTAGGTTGCTTCCATGTCCTGGCTATTATAAACAGTGCTGCGATGAACATTGGGGTGCACGTGTCTCTTTCAGATCTGGTTTCCTCTGTGTGTATGCCCAGAAGTGGGATTGCTGGGTCATATGGCAGTTCTATTTCCAGTTTTTTAAGGAATCTCCACACTGTTTTCCATAGTGGCTGTACTAGTTTGCATTCCCACCAACAGTGTAAGAGGGTTCCCTTTTCTCCACACCCTCTCCAGCATTTATTGCTTGTAGACTTTTGGATAGCAGCCATCCTGACTGGTGTGTAATGGTACCTCATTGTGGTTTTGATTTGCATTTCTCTAATAATGAGTGATGTTGAGCATCTTTTCATGTGTTTGTTAGCCATCTGTATGTCTTCTTTGGAGAAATGTCTGTTTAGTTCTCTGGCCCATTTTTTGATTGGGTCATTTATTTTTCTGGAATTGAGCTGCAGGAGTTGCTTGTATATTTTTGAGATTAATCCTTTGTCTGTTTCTTCATTTGCTATTATTTTCTCCCAATCTGAGGGCTGTCTTTTCACCTTACTTATAGTTTCCTTTGTAGTGCAAAAGCTTTTAAGTTTCATTAGATCCCATTTGTTTAGTTTTGCTTTTATTTCCAATATTCTGGGAGGTGGGTCATAGAGGATCTTGCTGTGATTTATGTCGGAGAGTGTTTTGCCTATGTTCTTCTCTAGGAGTTTTATAGTTTCTGGTCTGACATTTAGATCTTTAATCCATTTTGAGTTTATTTTTGTGTATGGTGTTAGAAAATGTTCTAGTTTCATTCTTTTGCAAGTGGTTGACCAGTTTTCCCAGCACCACTTGTTAAAGAGGTTGTCTTTTTTCCATTGTATATCCTTGCCTCCTTTGTGAAAGATAAGGTGTCCATAGGTTCGTGGATTTATCTCTGGGCTTTCTATTCTGTTCCATTGGTCTATATTTCTGTCTTTGTGCCAGTACCACACTGTCTTGATGACTGTGGCTTTGTAGTAGAGTCTGAAGTCAGGCAGGTTGATTCCTCCAGTTCCATTCTTCTTTCTCAAGATTACTTTGGCTATTCGAGGTTTTTTGTATTTCCATACAAATTGTGAAATTCTTTGGTCTAGTTCTGTGAAAAATACCATTGGTAGCTTGATAGGGATTGCATTGAATCTATAGATTGCTTTGGGTAGAATAGCCATTTTGACAATATTGATTCTTCCAATCCATGAACACGGTATGTTTCTCCATCGGTTTGTGTCCTCTTTGATTTCTTTCATCAGTGTTTTATAGTTTTCTATGTATAGGTCTTTTGTTTCTTTAGGTAGATATACTCCTAAGTATTTTATTCTTTTTGTTGCAATGGTGAATGGTATTGTTTCCTTAATTTCTCTTTCTGTTTTTTCATTGTTAGTATATAGGAATGCAAGGGATTTCTGTGTGTTAATTTTATATCCTGCAACTTTACTATATTCATTGATTAGTTCTAGTAATTTTCTGGTAGAGTCTTTAGGGTTTTCTATGTAGAGGATCATGTCATCTGCAAACAGTGAGAGTTTCACTTCTTCTTTTCCTATCTGGATTCCTTTTACTTCTTTTTCTGCTCTGATTGCTGTGGCCAAAACTTCCAACACTATGTTGAACAGTAGTGGTGAGAGTGGGCACCCTTGTCTTGTTCCTGATTTCAGGGGAAATGCTTTCAATTTTTCACCATTGAGGGTGATGCTTGCTGTGGGTTTGTCATATATAGCTTTTATTATGTTGAGGTATGTTCCTTCTATTCCTGCTTTTTGGAGAGTTTTAATCATAAATGAGTGTTGAATTTTGTCAAAGGCTTTCTCTGCATCTATTGAGATAATCATATGGTTTTTATCTTTCAATTTGTTAATGTGGTGTATTACATTGATTGATTTGCGGATATTGAAGAATCCTTGCATTCCTGGGATAAAGCCCACTTGGTCGTGGTGTATGATTTTTTTAATATGTTGTTGGATTCTGTTTGCTAGAATTTTGTTAAGGATTTTTGCATCTATGTTCATCAGTGATATTGGCCTGTAGTTTTCTTTTTTTGTGGCATCTTTGTCAGGTTTTGGAATTAGGGTGATGGTGGCTTCATAGAATGAGTTTGGAAGTTTACCTTCTTCTGCAATTTTCTGGAAGAGTTTGAGTAAGGTAGGTGTTAGCTCTTCTCTAAATTTTTGGTAGAATTCAGCTGTGAAGCCATCTGGTCCTGGGCTTTTGTTTGCTGGAAGATTTTTGATTACAGTTTTGATTTCCTTGCCTGTGATGGGTCTGTTAAGATCTTCTATTTCTTCCTGGTTCAGTTTTGGAAAGTTATACTTTTCTAAGAATTTGTCCATTTCATCCAAGTTGTCCATTTTATTGGCATAGAGCTGCTGGTAGTAGTCTCTTATGATCCTTTGTATTTCAGTGTTGTCTGTTGTGATCTCTCCATTTTCATTTCTAATTTTGTTAATTTGGTTCTTCTCTGTTTCTTAATGAGTCTTGCTAATGGTTTGTCAATTTTGTTTATTTTTTCAAAAAACCAGCTTTTAGCTTTGTTGATTTTTGCTATGGTCTCTTTAGTTTCTATTGCATTTATTTCTGCCTTAATTTTTAAGATTTCTTTCCTTCTGCTAACCCTGGGGTTCTTCATTTCTTCCTTCTCTAAGTGCTTTAGGTGTAGAGTTAGGTTATTTATTTGGCTTTTTTCTTGTTTCTTGATGTAAGCCTGTAATGCTATGAACCTTCCCCTTAGCACTGCTTTTACAGTGTCCCATAGGTTTTGGGTTCTTGTGTTTTCATTTTCATTCATTTCTATACATATTTTGATTTCTTCTATGATTTGTTGGTTATTCAGAAGCGTGTTATTTAGCCTCCAGGTGTTTGAGTTTTTAACAATTTTTTTCCTGTAATTGAGATCTAATCTTACTGCACTGTGGTCAGAAAAGATGACTGGAATGATTTCAATTTTTTTGAATTTTCCAAGACTAGATTTATGGCCCAGGATGTGATCTATTCTGGAGAAGGTTCCGTGTGCACTTGAGAAAAAGGTGAAGTTGATTGTTTTGGGGTGAAATGTCCTATAGATATCAATTAGGTCTAGCTGGTCCATTGTGTCATTTAAAGTTTGTGTTTCCTTGTTAATTTTCTGTTTAGTTGATCTATCCATAGTTGTGAGTGGGGTATTAAAGTCTCCCACTATTATTGTGTTACTATTAATTTCCTCTTTCATACTCGTTAGTGTTTGCCGTACATATTGCGGTGCTCCTATGTTGGGTGCATATATATTTATAATTGTTATATCTTCTTCTTGGATTGATCCTTTGATCATTATGTAGTGTCCTTCTTCGTCTCTCTTCACAGCTTTTATTTGAAAGTCTATTTTATCTGATATGAGTATTGCGACTCCTGCTTTCTTTTGGTCTCCGTTTGCATGAAATATTTTTTTCCAGCCCTTCACTTTTAGTCTGTATGTGTCTCTTGTTTTGAGGTGGGTCTCTTGTAGACAGCATATATGGGGGTCTTGTTTTTGTATCCATTCAGCCAATCTTTGTCTTTTGGTTGGGGCATTCAACCCATTTACATTTAAGGTAATTATTGATAGGTGTGGTCCCGTTGCCATTTACTTTGTTGTTTTGGGTTCACGTTTATACAACCTTTCTGCATTTCCTGTCTAGAGAAGATCCTTTAGCATTTGTTGAAGAGCTGGTTTGGTGGTGCTGAATTCTCTCAGCTTTTGCTTATCTGTAAAGCTTTTGAGTTCTCCTTCATATCTGAATGAGATCCTTGCTGGATACAGTAATCTAGGTTGTAGGTTATTCTCTTTCATTACTTTCAGGACGTCCTGCCATTCCCTTCTGGCCTGGAGGGTTTCTATTGATAGATCAGCTGTTATCCTTATGGGAATCCCTTTGTGTGTTATTTGTTGCTTTTCCCTTGCTGCTTTTAATATTTGTTCTTTGTGTTTGATCTTTGTTAGTTTGATTAATATGTGTCTTGGGGTGTTTCGCCTTGGGTTTATCCTGTTTGGGACTCTCTGGGTTTCTTGGACTTGGGTGGCTATTTCCTTCCCCATTTTAGGGAAGTTTTCAGCTATTATCTCCTCGAGTATTTTCTCATGGCCTTTCTTTTTGTCTTCTTCTTCTGGGACTCCTATGATTCGAATGTTGGGGCGTTTCACATTGTCCCAGAGGTCCCTGAGGTTGTCCTCATTTCTTTTGATCCTTTTTTCTTTTTTCCTCTCTGCTTCATTTATTTCCACCATTTTATCTTCTACCTCACTTATCCTATCTTCTGCCTCCGTTATTCTACTCTTGGTTCCCTCCAAAGTGTTTTTGATCTCATTCATTGCATTGTTCATTTTTAATTGACTCTTTTTTATTTCTTCTAGATCTTTATTAAACAATTCTTGTATCTTTTCAATCTTTGTCTCCAGGCTAATTATCTGTAACTCCATTTTGTTTTCAAGATTTTGGATCATTTTTATTATCATTATTCTAAATTCTTTTTCAGGTAGATTCCCTATCTCCTCCTCTTTTGTTTGACTTGGTGGGCATTTTTCATGTTCCTTTACCTGTTGGGTATTTCTCTGCCTTTTCATCTTGTTTAGATTGCTGTGTCTGGAGTGGACTTTCTGTATTCTGGAGGTCTGTGGTTCCTTTTTATTGTGGAGGATTTACCCAGTGGGTGGGGTTAGACGATTGGCTTGTCAAGGTTTCCCGGTTAGGGAAGCTTGCGTCAGTGTACTGGTGCGTGGAACTTGATTTCTTCTCTTTGGAGAGCAATGGAGTGCCCAGTAATGAGTTTTGAGATGGGTCTATGTGTTAGGTGTGACCTTGGGCAGCCTGTATGTTGACATTCGGGGCTATGTTACTGTGTTGCTGGAGAATTTGCGTGGTATGTCTTGCTCTAAAACTTACTGGCTCTTGGGTGGTGGTTGGTTTCAGTGTAGGTATGGAGGCTTTTGGACGGTCACTTATTACTTAAAGTTCCATGTAGTCAGGAGTTTTCTGGTGTTCTCAGGTTTTGGGCTTAAGTTTCCTGCCTCTGGATTTCAGTTTTATTCTTCCTGTAGTCTCAGGACTTCTCCAACTATACAGCACTGATAATAAAACTTCTAGGTTAATGGCGAAAAGATTCTCCCCCGTTAGGGACACCCAGAGAGGTTCACAGAGTTACATGAACAGGAGAAAAGGGAGGAGGGAGATAGAGATGAGCAGGAGGAGAAAAAGGGGGACTCAAGAGGAGAGAGACAGATCTACGCAGCTGTCTGTTCCCAGAGTGTTCTCCGTATCTCAGACACCTACAAGGATTCACAGAATTGGATTGGGAAGAGAAGGGGAAAGGAGGAAATAGAGGTGTTCTGAGGTAGAAAACAGAGAGTCAAGATTGGGAGAGAATAATCTTCGGTTTAAAGATAGGGCTTCTCTTTTTTTTTTTTTTTTTGTAAGGTTATAGTGTAGTGAAAATGAAAATGAAGAGTAGTAGAGGAGTACTAGAGGACTTTAAAAGAAATAAGAGAAAAAGAAAAATAGAAAATAAAAGAGAAAACGGAAAGAAAAAAAAAGAAGAAAAAAGAAAAAAAAAGAAAAAGAAAAAAAAGAAAAAAAAAACAAAAAAAAAGAAAGAAAGAAAAACAAAATTTTTTTTTCCCCTAATTAAAAAAATCGTAAAAATCTATGAAAATGAAAGTTAAGGAGTAATGGGGGAGTAATAGGGAATTTTAAAGGAAAATAAAAGAGAAAAAATAAAAAAGAAAAAATACAAAAAGAAAAAAAAATTTTTTTTTCCTTACTTAGAAAAAAACAAGTAAAAATATATCTAGGAATTTCTCTGGAGCTGTTGCGGTCAGTGTGGGTTCGGCTCAGTTTCAGATAGCTCCTCGTTCCAGCTTACACTTCTCGATATCTACAGGGCCCTTCCGGTGAAGTCGGTGTTTTCTACAGGGATTTTAATCTGTTGCACCAGTCCCTTCTGAAGCGGTTCCCTTTGTTTATTTGGCTTCTGTTTGCCGGTCTCTTCAGAGCCTCATTTCCGCCCTGACACAGGCGGGCGGAGGTGGACTCTTATTC
This sequence comes from Cervus elaphus, assembly GCF_910594005.1. Classification (NCBI taxonomy): domain Eukaryota; kingdom Metazoa; phylum Chordata; class Mammalia; order Artiodactyla; family Cervidae; genus Cervus; species Cervus elaphus. The sequence goes on along the minus strand of NC_057819.1, from coordinate 41,698,783 downwards.
AGGTAGCTAGTTCCCTTGCGCTGCTGGGAGGGGCTGGCGCTGCGGGGATGGGCTGGCGCTGCGGGGAGGGGCTGACACTGCGGGGAGGGGCTGGCCCTGCGGGGGCGGCCTGGCGCTGCCGGGAGGGGCTGACGCTGCTTTCTCCGTCTGCGCTGCTCAGGCTCCCGGCTGTTCTATATGGAGCGCGCCCCGTGCTGCGCGAGGTTCCAGCCCTCGGGTGTTACACAAAAGCGCAGGAGGAAAAGCTGCGCCTGCTCTCTGTGCCTTCCCCGTCAGAGCGGTCCAGGCAGCGAGGGGCTTGATGGGCGCGCTATCCCCAGGTGTGGCGCACTCACTCCCTTCCGCGGACCCAGTCTCAGTTTCTGCTGGCGCCAGTCGGGTGCGCGCGCCTTCCGCCCTCTGCGTCCCCAGCCCCAGTCCCCGCCCGCGCCGGTCGGGTGCCTGCGCCCTGTGTCTCACCGCGACCTTCCCCTCCCCCCTGCCTCCTGCCTCCGGCGGGGCTGGGCCGGTCCGCAGCCTGCGAGCTCTTCTCGGGACTTTCTCCGTCCCTTTGTTCTGCGAACGCCGGCCGGTTAATTTTCTCTCTCTCTTTTGGTCTCCCACAGTTCAAGTTGGCACCTCACAGAAGCTCCCTCCGATTGTCCTCAGGGCACTCAGGCCCGGACCCTAGCCCAAGCAAGGCCGCCTAAGACTCCCTTCCCGGGACGGGTCTCCATCCTTAGCTCTTTTGTCTCACTTTTTATCTTTTATCCTACCTCCTTTCGAAGACAATGGTCTGCTTTTCTGGGCGCCTGATGACCTCAGCTAGTGATCAGAAGTTGTTTTGTGAAGTTTGCTCTGCATTCAGTTATTCTTTTGATGAATTTGTAGGAGAGAAAGTGGTCTCCCCGTCCTACTCCTCCGCCATCTTGGCTCCTCCCCCCTATATAGCACTAATTAACAGACAACTTTCAATATGCTCTCTATATATTAACTCGTTCAATCCTTACAATATCTCTAGGAAGCAGGAACTATGATTTTCCCTCATTTCTCAATGAGGGAAATAATACAGTAAATTTCTCAAGGTCATATAGATAGGAAGTGACAGAATCAGAATTTGAACCCAAGCAATTTGGTTCTAGAGTCTATGTTCCCAATACTGGAGCATTCCAATGTAGAGGTTGAATAACAAACAATAACCAGCAAAAATCCAAAAAGGTGAACCCATGAGATAGGAAAAAAGTCAGAGAAACATGTGGCAGTTTAGAGAAGAAAGAGTTTCAAGAAGAAAAGAGATATTTATCTACTCGATCAGGAATTAGCAGTTACTCAAAATATGTCACATATTCAATTATCAAGTGTGCTTTACCAGGAGATCTCTGAGGAATTTCAAAAGGGAAAGATGGGGTCTTCCCTGGTGGTCCAGTGACTAAGACTCCAAGCTCCAATGCAGGGGGCCCGGGTTTGATCCCTGGTTAGGGAACTAGATCCCATATGCCACAACCAAAAGATCTCGCATGCCTCAACAAAAATCAAAGATCCCAAGTGTTGCAGCTAACATCCAATGCAGCCAAATAAATAGATATTTTTTTAAAACTTTTTTTAAAAAGGGGAAAGCTGCACCTATGAAGGAGTCAAAGAAAGTTGTCAACAGGATTTCATTACCTATTTACAGTAATCACTTCAGAATTATTCACTACCATGTTTCATTTGTGAAACAAACAATAAGATCATTAAATATGAAAAGAAGACGAAGAAAGAGGAGAAGAAAGAGAGGTCACCTGTGTCAGATGCTAGTAAGAGGCTGAATGAGGTGAGGATAGAAATTGACCATTAAGTTGATAATTGACCAATTAGATGGTAGTAAACAGACCAATTTCAGCAGAATGGTGAGTACAAAAAGTGTCCCTGGAATGGACCTGTGAAAAGAAAAATGGGAAATAGAGACAGTTATAAACAAATAATTTGAAGATTATGTAAAGAAAGAGAGAAACAGAACATACAAGTGGGATGTAGGTCCAAAGGCAGTTTAATTTTAAACAATTATCCATAGTAATACATCAGATGTGAGGAGTGAAAACACTACTTCCAGTGTAATAGAAGGAAAATAAAATATGTGGAGGTACAGATGCAGGTAGGTTGATAGTTTCAGTGATAGGGAGATAGGGTAGCAATTAGTTGGTTAAGCATTTAATTGGTTAAGATCATAAACGGGATGAAAGTATGGAGGCTTGAGAATATAGGTCATCCTAGAGTGTAGTAGAGTTAATGTGCCAGGAAACTATAATAGCATTGTCTGGCAGCATTCGATACCATTTCAGATTTAGGGTGGATAAATTTAGACAAGCCCAGTCAGCACAGTTGTATAAACTTTCTCTACAAACAGCAGTTGCTCAGGTATGGTCACAGCATAGGATAACCGGGTTTCACAAGGTAGGGTTTTTTCAAATCAGTACTACGGAGAGAAAGAACAATTGAATTCAGCTTTTCTGCAAAGATGTGACTAAAATGCCAGATCACAGAAACTAGCTGGGCAAGAAGATAAACAACAGTATGAAAGAGAAGTAAATTTTTAGAAAGCCTAGGGTCAGTGGATTGAATGTCCCTATGGCATCTAAGAAGAGTTCAAAGGGAACTGGTAGGAGTGAGACGGAGGTTCAGAAGCTGGTAATCAGACAGCAGGACAAAATTTACTGTCCAGAGATTTTGAAGGAGGAGAAGCTATTAGTAACACTACCAAAACTACGTGGTGTGACCACAGGAGGGGCAATGACTGGCTGCAATGGAGTGGGGGGATTACGGGAATTGAGAAGTTCAAGCAATTAAGAGACCAGGGTTTTGAGTGGATCACCCACTCAGCACTGGTGGGTTGATGGTTGCTTACACAGATGTGAGGTGCAGATAGAAGGGCTGTAGTCTATCTCAGGGCAGAAAGTTTTATGGCAACTGGAAAATAAGGACAGGTGAGGACCTGGAGCCACTAGTACTTCTTTTGAAGAGGCAAAGAAGATTGTAATTGTTTTCTTATCACCAGAAAGTCTAGCTTTTAAGCAACAAGTTTCCTTTGCTCTGTTTTGTCTCATTACACTGAATTGTATTTCTTTGGACTCTAGAAAAGTCCTCTTCTTCCTTGATCATTATTTTAAGAAATGATACAAGACAGGTAAAATTGAACTACTTTCATGAAACATTTCTAACAAACTCCAGTGATATTTGAAACTTCAGATAACTACTGCTCCCTTATCACCTTTGTTCCCATTCCCATTAAAACAAAATATAGGTAGACAAAGGTACATGATAGAGAAAGAAAAAGAGGATAGGCAGACTGATAGATGGATAAACAGATGGATGACAGATAATAGATGAGTGAGAACAGGGAAAGAAAGAGAAAGGAAAGGAAGAAAACAGAAAAGAGAAGAGTAAGGGAGAGGAGGGGAGAGGAAAAGAGAGTTAGGGAAGTGAAGAGGTAAGTTAGGATCTGGGTAACCCTTTGAGAGCTAAAAAAATGTCTAGGTATTCCTTGGACTAATCCATTCCTACAACCTCATGAAAAGGATAATCTTATTTAAAATCTAATTAGCAAAATGAAAGCTAATTTCCTAATCCCTCAACCTCTACATCCAAAAACATTAGTACAACTTCCAGGCTAATGTAGATAAATAGGAAAGGTCGAAGAGTTAGACCACTTTGGAACTGTCTTCCTAACCTCTGAATCAGAACCGATCTTAAAATCCTTAGAGTATATGAATCAGTTCAGAGGCAAAGCTAGAGAGCATTAGTCCAAAGATCTGCTATAAATAGAACACGAACTCTGCTCTTGCTAGGAAAACAAGTTTCTTAAATCAGAGTTAATCTCACTATTATGATGAGAAACCTGCATTGTCTCTCAAGAAGGATTAGCCAGTGGATTGTGGCAGCTCAAGAAGAGAATCAGAAGCAGAGTTTCAAGGGCTGTGCCTAAGGCTACTTAAAATTCCTGTAGTAAGCTGATTCAATTCCCTCAGTGGGCCATAAGACTTCCTATTTCTTCCCTTTAAATAAGTACTGCAGTTTTATTTTTGGTTAAAGATCCTATGGGAAACTTCAGAGACTCAGATAAGAAAGTAGACATATCCTGGACCATAAGTTTTCACACTGTTGTGCGTCTGAATTCCCCAATACAGAGAGTTATAACGGTAAGCTCCAAGCACCCAACCCTTGAAGTTGATCATTTCACCCTTACCTCACTTCATCTTCATGTGCAATCTCTGGGCAAGATGTTTCCATTCCTATTTTACAAATGAAGAAACTGAAGCTGAAGAAAGTGAAGCAGCTTCACCAAGTCACTCCATTAAAATATGGGAAGGTTGGTCTTATGTGCAGGATATCTGATGCCAGATCCTGTGTTGTAGCAATTCCATGAACACCACTTGTCCATTATAACCATAGAGTGGGGCCTAAAATTCAGAAAAAAGGTGTTGTTTTAAAAGTTGGGTGGAAATAAATGGAAAATGGGGGGAAAAAAATGGAAAAAAAGTAAATAAAAGTTGGGTGGACTTCAGGTTTCTTTTTAATTAAATATCACATCCACACACAAACACATACACACAAAACCATTTAGCACTTTTAAAAGCTGGCATGGCAGTTATCCCAAAATGGGAACTTGTTTAAAATTCTACAGTATTTCAAAGGAAGTAAAATTAACCCCAAAAGGTGTGAGAGTTATTCCTCCCATGCACAGAATTATTTATGTAGCTACCACAAATTTTAAAACAATGTTGATGTATGATGACATTAAAAAGATGTCATTTTTTGTTCCATTAAAAAGAGAGGAAGAGAGAACTCTCCTGACCTTTTCAGGTTGATTGTTACTTGATTAGTCAATACAAAGAAAGCATTCCAGGCATTGTTGTACAACAGCTCCATTCTGTATTCCAAAATATTTAAATACTATGACATACTTGAGCTATGTTTACTTATAGCAGTTAGGTTTAGAGCCACTTTAGGGTATACACAGAACTGTAATCTAGCCAGCATTCCAACTAGACTTCTTCAGAACCTTCCATCCCCTCCAGCTTTCTCTCAAATGTTTGCATCATCCCTCTTCCTCTCCTTTCTACCAGCTACCAGCATCTACAACCCCATCCAAATGTACTCTAGTTATCAACCATCTTATTTCACTTACATGCATCTTGTAGATCTCCCTTCCAATGTGAATAAGCATTCTTTATGCTTTCTTCACTCCTCTCACAGTCTTATTTTCTAAAACTTTATTTAGTAATCTCTCCTAATCTCAGGTAAAAGTCATCTAACTTCCCCACTATCTGCCATCCTTCTTCATGGCTGTCTATAGACCTAAAGGATGCTTCCCTAGCTGCTTTAGAACCAGAATCCATGTCTTCTCCCATGTCCACTCTTCCATCAACATCCTTGGCTCTTCCTCTGCACCATGGGAAGACCCATAGCTACCAATAAACCCTGCTAGGACACTGGCCTCCCTTCTCTGCAATCCCAGCAAATTCTGTCTTCATTCCATCTCAGTCTCCTTTCAATACACTCAAACCTTGGCTTTCTTACAGGGAACTCAACTCAGTATGCTTCAAATTTTGCCTCTCACCAGAACAAGATCTGGCAAAAAGTTGGTCTTCAGGAGGAACAAACTCTTGAGAATATGAGCAAACTAATCAACCTCTCTGGGTCCCAGTTTCATGGTGGTGTGATGAGAACTGAATGCTACAATATATTTTTTAAAAACTTATCTACAGATTAGAAAATAACAGGTGTTAGGATATAAGATTAATATATAGAAATCTGTTGCACTTCTTTACACTAACAATGAAATACAAGTAAAAAAAAAAAAAAAGCTGCTTAAAAATCACATAAATACCTAGGAATAAACCTAACCAAGGAGATTAAAGACCTATACACTGAAAACTATAAAATATTGATAAATGAAATTGAAGATGATTTCAAAAATGGAAAGATATTCCATGTTCTTGGCTTAGAAGAATCAATATTGTTAAAATGGCCACACTACCCAAAGCAATGTGACCCCTATGAAAACATCCAAAACATTTTTCACAGAACTAGTATACATTATCCTAAAATTTATATGGAACCATGAAAGACCCAGAATTGCCAAAGCAATCCTGAGGAAAAATAACAAATCTGGAAGCATAACCCAACCAGATCTCAGATAATACTACAAAGCTACTTAAGCAAAACAACATGGTATTGGCACAAAAAACAGTTCCATTTCAATGGAACAAAATAGAGAACCCAAAAATAAACCCACATACCTACAGTCAATTAACCCACAGCAGAGAAGACAAGAATATACAATGGAGAAAAGACAGCCTCTTCAGCAGGTGGTGGTGGGAAAGCTGGACAACCTCATGCAAATCAATGAAATTAGAACACTCCCTCATAACATATACAAAATAAACTCAAAATGGTTTAACGACATAAACATAGGACATGACACCATAAAACTCCTAGGGAGAATACAGACAAAATATTTTCAGATATAAATTGTAGCAATATTTTCTTAGATCAGTCTCCCAAGGCAAAAGAAATAAAAGCAAAAATAAACAAAAGGGAACTTAATCAAACTTAAAAACTCTTGCACAGAAAAGGAAACCATCAATAAAACAAAAAGACAACCTACAGAATGGGAGAAAATATTTGCAAATAAGGCAGACTGACAAGGGCTTAATTTCCAAAATATACAAACAGCTCATACAACTCAATATCAAAAGACAAACAACTCAATCTAAAAACGGGCAGAAGACCTAAACAGACATGTTTCCAAGATGGCCAACAAAAATGCAGTATAACCTAACATTGGTCAGAATACCCACCACCAAAAAGTCTACAAATAATAAATGTTGGAGAGTGTGGAGCAAAGGGAACTTTCCTACATGGTTGGTGGGAATGTAAACTGGTACAGCCACTACGGAAAACAGTATGGAAATCCCTTAAAAAACTGAAAATAGAGCTACCATACGATCCAATAATCCCACTTCTGGGCATATATATGGAAAACACACAAACTCTAATTTGAAAAGATACACTCACCTAAGTGTTCACAGCAACACTATTTACAATAGCCAAGACATGGAAATAACCCAAATGCCCATCTACAGATGACTGGCTTAAGAAGATGTGGTATATATACATAATGGAATATTATTTATCCATAAAAATGCTGAAATATTGCCATTTGCAGAAAGATGGATGGACGTAGAAAATATGAACTAAGTGAAATAAGTCATACAGAGAAAAATAAGTATTTATATATATATATCACTAATCTGTGGAATCTAAAAAGTAATACAAATAATTCTATATACAAAACAGAAACAGATTTACAGACACAGAAAACAAATTCTTGATTACAATTGGAAAGGGGCATGGGGAGGGATAAGAAGTATGAGATTAACAGATATTAACTACTATACACAAAATAGCAGAGCAAGAAGCATTTATTGTATAACACAGGGAATAATATTCAATAGCTTATAACAACCTACAATGGAAAATAATCTGAGAAAATATATACTGATCATTTTGCTGTACATGAAACTAACAGAATATTGCAAATCGAGTATACTTCAATGAAAAAATGAAGGAAAAAAAAAAAGAAAATAGCAGGCATAGTATAATAAACAGCTAAACCTGTCTCTTATTTTCCATGTAAATGACTCCCAAGCCTAAATCTGTAAACTATAATCACACCAGAACCCCAGACTCAAATGTGCATATATCTCCCTTGATAGCTAGACAGCTCATCAATAATTTAAAATTATCCCATCTTCTATTCCAAACCAGTTCCCCTCCCTCTTCCCTATTTCTATAATAATGCTACTATTCTCCCAGTTACAAAGGCTTCAAACCACAGAAATCACCTATAATTCTTTTAAGCCTTTCCCACATCTCACTACCAAATCCAAAGACTATTTCCACCATGTCTTTCAATGTTCTTTCTACTCCCACTGCCACACCGCTCATGAGACCAGCACTGGCTCTTGTTGAAAGCTCCACAATAGCTTTTCTAATAGTCTCTTACCTTCGGTCCTGTGAAGTCCACCTGTAAAAATCCCTGATCATCTCATTTCTCTATTCAAAGTCTATAATAGATCCTCCAGGCTTACCAAGTAGAGCAGACTCCTTAGCCTGGCAATGAGAGCCCTGCACATATGACCAAATTTGTTATCACATGTTTTCTTAAGGCATCCTGTGTTTCTCACTTTGTATCTTTACTCATGCACTTCCTTTTCTCTTTAGAGCTTTCATCCCTGTCTGTAGCTGCTAAAATCTGACCAGCCTTCAAAATCCAGCTCAAATCTTCTGCGAAGTCCTCCCTGATCTTTTCAGTCAGATTTGATGCTTATTTTTCTAGTACTTCCTCAGTGGTTTTATTTTTCTTTTATTTTATTCTATTGTAATTGAAGTTTATTAATAATAAATTTTTTTTCTACTATGTAATAAGCTTCCTGAAGATGGGAATCATGCCTTATTAATTTTTATATCGCCCCAAAACAAGCAAAATTCCTCACACACAAAAGGCTGTCTCTCAGATGAATAGAAAGAGAAAATGTGGTGTATTGATATATATATATAATGGAATATTACTCAGCCATAAAAAAGAATGAAATAATGCCATATGTAGCAACATGGATGGACCTAGAGATGATCATAATAAGTGAAATAAGCCAGACAGAGAAAAGACAAATATCATATGATATTGCTTATCTTTAAAAAAAGATACAAATGAACTTATTTACAAAACAGAAACAGACCAACACAGAAAACAAATTTATGGTTACCAAAGGAGAAAGCAGGTGGGAGAGAGTCTGGGATTAACATATACACACTCCTATATATAATGTAAAATAGATGATCAACAGGACCTTCTGCATAACACAAGGAACTATAATCAACATTCTGTAATAACCTATAAGGGAAAAGAACAGATATATATGTGTGCATGTACAGCTGAATCACAGTGCTATATACTTGAAATTAATACAACATTGGAAATCAATTATACTTCAATTAAAAAATGGTTTTCTTTAACTATCTGTTAAATTCACATGTATATACCTTTAAGGACTCACACACTGGAATTTCGTATTTTTGAAATTGAACATTATGATCATTTGTATGCAGACAAAATGTAACTTTCAAGGCATCTTGGTGACGTATCTCTTAGGAATTGATAGAAAGACCTTAAAAGATATTTATCACAGTTGTGAAATTTCTTTCCCATCTCACTCTGGCCTCATACTCAAATCACAGTGATGGCTAAGCATATAGATGAAATTATCACTTTAGAGAAAAATGATTGTTGTAATCTTCTTTCCTGGTTAAAAAGACAGAAAAATATCCTTCCATCTGAAAAGCCTAACACGAGAGATGAAGAATTATGTCAATTCAGAAACAGCAATTGCAGGGATCATTTGTCAAGGCTTCAGAATGCTTTGTAAAACCCACCATGGATTTAGTCCTTACAGTTAGCAAATCCCAGAGGCTACATGAAACATCAAAAGGGCTTTACACTTATCCCAGCTCACCACTGATAGACTATGAGGCCATCACTCCATGCTCTTGGCCTCAATTTCCCCATCTTAAAATAAGGAAGTTAACATACTGAGTAATCTCCAAGGTTCTTTCCATCCCAGACCTTCTCTGACCCTGAGACATAAGATGTCTCTTCTCTGCAGCCATTTGAAGCAATGTAGCAATGGAGCAAAGAATCTGAGCAGTCAGACCCAGCAGGGATCTAAATCCTGCCCAGGTGCTTCCAGTTATAAACACTGAGGAAAATACACATCCTCTCTGTTCCCAGTTTCCTCATCTGTAGGAGGACTATGGTGATAATACTAATAGTAACTATTTCATAGGTTACTTTAAGGACTAAAAGAGCTTATCACAATACCTGACACATAGAAAGTGCTTGATGAATTTAGTGATTATTAAGTTAAATGGGATCTATTTTCAAAAATAGTAAATGTATCCTGAGAACACTAAGTGAGCCACCTTCCACAGGTATGTACCCAAGTAGGTCCCTAGGCTGCCAGATAGTGGCCATGAACTTCTGAAGCCAGAGGTTATAAACTGGCAACCCAAAATATATTTTCACATATTTTCCCCATAGGTGTATTTACTTGGTATAAATAGTGTTAATGTTGTTGCTGCTGTTGTTATTTAATTAGTTGCCAACATTTAAAAATCAGGATCTCACATTTCTGGCTTCTTTTGAAAAACGGCAGTATCTGGCAATAGTAAACTTGCATTCCTGCATAGCATTGATAATTAGAGCTTCCCTTCAAGTTCCTATCACTCCCTATTGTCCTCCACCAGGCCTCATGCCTCTAGGCACTGCAGTTTTGATCCTTGTTCTAGGGGATGAGGACAGCTGTTCTTCTCCATTAAGGACTCCAAAGAGAGTCCACACTTTTCCCACCACATGCAGAAAGTCTAAGAAAGAATCAACACACAGAGAGAAGTGGAGTTGAAACACCAAGTTGGAGGGAGCCCTAGTTAAATAATTTGATCCCTGGATCCAGTTCTTCCCCAAATCCATACATCCTTACATTTCTCAGTTAAATGAGTCATTAAATTCCCTTTTTAAACTGAGGTCACTTTATCTGAATTTCAGTCTCTTGCAACCAAAGAACATAACCAATTCCATGACTAGGGTGGCCAACTTACCCTTGTTTTCTCATTGGAAGTCCTGTATCCCTGGAAAAACCTCTCAGGTCTATGCAAACTGGGATGGTTGACCAGCCTATTCATGGTGGAGATATGATTCAAAGTAACTTAAAGCTGTTATCAGAGCATATGTTCTCTACCTCACTTTCATTTGCAAAATTCATTATTATATGATCAAAAACTGGACCAGATTTTGCTTTCTAATACCATTTTCCTACAAAATGAACCATGGCTCCTTGTAGAAATGGCTGATTCTAGGGCTGGTCCAACAATATACAAGATAGCCCAGAGTATCCTCTAGCACCAGAAACCAAGGAAGTGCTCCAAAAACAAAAATGATAGGTACATATCAAAGAGACACAGGAATTAGCTGAAAGAGTTTCCAATGGCCAAAGCTGGAACTGTCTGAAAAACAAAATAAATAACAAAATATTTTATTATAACACAAAGTATAAAGCAAATATAATGGGTTCATACTGGTACAAACAAATGATTAAACAAGTAAGAAGAGACAAAGCTCCCTTACAGAAGAATTCATGATAATACTTTCCCCCTCCAAGAAGTGAAACTTAATTTTCCAACCTATTACTCCACTTAGAGTAGGCTGGCCCTTATGACTGGCTTCAAAAAGTAGAGTATTAGAAAGGAGTAAAAAGTAACTTTGCAGTATAGAAACCTGACCACTGTGGCAAGGTTAACATCAACATGATGAGTCATGTTGACTATATGTAACCTTAATATGATGTAATAAGAGTGGCATTATCCTTCTGTGGTCTTCTTCCCCAAAACCCTTGTCTAACCATGAGAAAAACACTGAAGAAATCTAGATTGAGGGACAGCCTAAAAAAAAAAAAAAAAAGAAAACCCCAACTAACACTTCTAAAACTGTCAGGGCCATCAAAGACAAGAAAAGTCTGAGAAACTGTCACAGACCAGGGGAGGCTAGGGAGTCATGTTAACTAAACATAATGTAGTGTCCTCTGTGGGATCCTAGAATAAAGAAAAGGACATTAGAGAAAAATTGGTGAAATCTGAATCAAGTATGAAGTTTAGTTAAGAATAATATACCAATGTTTATTTCTAACTTGTGACACACGTACATACTGAAACGTGATGTTAACAACAGAGGAAAACTGGGTGCGCTGTTCTCTGCACTGTCTGTGCAACTTTCCTGGAAATCTAAAACGACTGTAAAATTTAAAAAATTATCTTTAAAATAACAGACCAGTTCATGTTCTAAAGGAAAGCCCCACTGTGAAGAATGATATGCCTTCATCCATTTCAAAAACTTAACCTAAAAAATACACTATAGAAAAGATGGATTTTATGCATTTTATACACTTTCTGTATAAAGTAACATGCAGTGTAGTGTCATCTGTCTGGACAACTTTTCCCAGTATAATTGCAAGCTAGCTGTACCGTAAGATTTGATTGACCTACTTAGAATTTCAGTTCTTCTAAACATTCATTAAACTTACAAACTAAATTAATGCTTGTTCTTACATGTCTTGGCAGAATAAATTAATACTATGTGAACAAATTAATAACCTTGGCTCCTAACTCCTGTGATTTTGGCAGGTTATACTTTCAGTTTCTGAAGCCTATACACAGAGGAGTCCTGAGGTAGGGAACTGCTCTCCTGTCTATACCCATGTGGGGTTATCCTTAATGAGTGTTAGAAGCATGCCCCAGAGGAAGAGCAGTCATCATACCTTCTCGTCAAAGCCATGAAAAGTTGGCCCAGTGCCCTAATAAGAGACTTAGATGACAACATAAAACACAAATCCTCACAGCAAGGAAGCAACTCATTCACTCAACAACACTTTTCTTAACACCTGAGCTAAGGATACAAAAATGACAGACACTGAAGGGTTTCCATTCTTACTTCAGGGGCAAAATAGCAACATGCTGTTAAACAGGAGATGTAGAGATGTTAAACAGGTGAAACTGAGTTCTTGAAACATGCAACTGAGTATTTCTAGCATATCAGAAGCAGTGAGTAATAGGAGTAAAGACACATTTCATGAAAAAACACCGACAATGTGTCTCCCATTGACTGCCTCTTCTAAACCCAGTAAAGGTTGCAGATTAGGACACAGTCCATGCCCTCAAGGCACTGGCTGTGTGGTAACCGAGACAGAGGAAGTACACCATTAGTTACAAGCACAAAGTAGAAGTTAATATGTCCCCCAAGAAAAGTACAAAGTGCTCCTGGATGTCAAAGAGGAAAACATTAAATCTAGTTACGAATAGGGAAGTACAGACAGCATTTTGAGATAGGCTTAAATTGTGGTTCAAACTAGATAGGGTTGAATGGGAGTATCACAGACAAAGATATAATCTCAGCAAAATCACTCAAGTTTTCCTCTTCATCAAGGGTATGTATATGTGAGTCTTGGGAAATGTGTTTTTATAAAGTAACCAAGACAGATGCTAAGTCTGGAGGAAAGAGTAGGATAAGTGAAAGTGAAGTTGCTCAGTCGTGTCCGACTCTTTGCGACCCCATGGACTGTAGCCTACCAGGTTCCACCGTCCATGGGATTTTCCAGGCAAGAATACTGGAGTGGGGTGCCATTTCCTTCTCCAGAAGATCTTCCCGATCCAGGGATTGAACCCGGGTCTCCTTGCATTGTAGGCAGACGCTTTACCGTCTGAGCCCCTAGGGAAGTCCCAAGAGTAAGATAAGGAGCATACTTATCCTCTGTGCTCATAATACATCTCTCCTCAGAATGCTTACCAGCTGTTAAGGGGGGAAATCGCAACCATACTGTGCAGAAATCAGATACTTTAATCAAATGATCAATATTAACATGACCAATGAGGAACAGATAGACATCATGTGACTCCAGATGCCACATGCTGAAAAGAACATGACAATTTCTTTTGTAGTTTTCTAGCCAAACACTGAATTTCCTCAGGAAGAAATCTGAATCTTATCGCAAAGAAACATCAAACAAATTCAAACTGAGGAATATAAAATAACTGGTCCATATTCTTCAAATATGCCAATATCATAAAAGACAAAGAAACGTGGGGAAGATTAAAGGAAACTAAAGAGACAACATGACTAAATACAATATATGATCTTGGACTGGATTTGGAACTGGAGAGGGGCAAATGCTAGAAAACAACAAGGTTAGGACAATGGACAATTGAAATACAGACTGTACATTGTTTAAAGTTTTATATATCCATGTTAAATTTCCTGAATTTAATAATTCTACTGTATATACACAAGAGAATATTGATGTTTTTAGGAAAAATGCACTGAAGATTAAGGGAGTAAATGGGCATGATGTACCTCCTACTCTCAAATGATTCAGGAAAAATATGTACATATATAAGGAAAGAGAGAAAGCAAGTAAGAAAACAAATATAACAAAATGTTAAAAATCAGGGACTATAGGTATAGGGTCAGGGGGAGTTACTGACATCATTCTTGCAACTTTTCTATAGTTTAAATTATTTCAAAATAAAAACTTTTAAAGTTTTTAAAACATTAAAGTCAAAATTATTTCCAGGGACTTCTCTGGCAGTACAGTGGTTAAGACTCCTTGCTTCCACTTACAAGAGGCACAGGTTCGACCCCTGGTCAGGGAACTAAGATCCGCCATGCTATATGGCCCAACCAAAAAATTTAAAAAAAAATTTAATTATTTTCATGCATAAAAGTTTCATAAGCAATTTCTTCTAAGGTATAAACTTTCCACATAAGTAAAAATTACTATTTATAGTACTTAAAATAGCAATTGAAACTTTAGGACCTTCTTTTTTAATATTGTCTTATTTAAACATTTCCATGTAAAAACTTGGCCACACAGCAATCATTTTTAGTAACTATATATTCACTATGATATAATCATTCTTCTATTGAACAGCTGTTACCTCCAATTTTCTCAATTATAGTATTACTGATATGAGTGTAGCTATAAAAACTACTTTACTTCCTTTGGTAACATTTGCTAGGGACTTTAGAATAATTCTGTAGAACAAGATACAAAAAGAAGACTACTATTTTAGATGTGTCAAACTTACATGAATTGAGATCCACTCACTCTAGAGGACATTTTCCCTACTTTTGAATATGGAATAGGTTTTGAAAATCACTCATGAACACTGGCACCATTGCCAGACAACATCTCTTAGACATACACACACCATTCACCAAGCCTGCAGAGCAAACAGAAAGAGAAAGAGAAGGATGCACAAGGAGCCAAGCTGACAAACCAGCACTGTGTTGATTCACCACCAACTCAGCTGGAAAGCTTTTCTAGTTAACACAAAGCACAGCAGACCAAAGATGTCCATGCTCAGATACACTGCCTTTAGTCAATACATCTTATTCTTAACAAAATTTTCTCAAGACTTTAAAACTGCTTAGTTAAAAAAAAAAAAAAGACATGTGTACTTTGACTCTAAGTGTGTCTGGGGAGCTTGAACATCAAACTGAAGGATTATTTTGTATGTAATAATAATTATGTCAGGCTATAAACCAACTGGAGCAAATGATTGTAAACAAGGAACATCAATTAGCAATTTCATCAATTAGGAACTGGTTTGCAAAAGGATAAAAAACAGCTCATGGGACTTTATGAAAATCCTACTTCTGTCTTTAAGGAAGTATACACACATACACAATAAGATGTATCTTTGCTGAGATAGGTAAAATATATGGATACACATAAAATATAAGTACTTGAATTCTTACTAATACACACAAGGAAAGTTTTCAAAGAGTTGCCGAGTACAAGGGAATGTTCAGGAGCAATGGAAATTATTTTTATCACAGGATCTAAATCATCTATATGGTTCTGAAATTGGTTACATGAGTACATACATTTGATAAAATTCTCAAACTATTCACTTAAGATCTACAAATTACTCCACGTAAGATATGTCTCAAAAATGCAATAGAAAGCATACAATATCAGCAGACCTGCTCTGTCACTAACTAGTTTTATGTGCTTAAGCAAGTCATATAACCTCAGTTTCCTCATCTGAAAAACAAGAAGATAATCTCTTTAACATAATCCCTAGATTCTTTACCAGCTTTAAGAGTCTAATTGACAATTTTTTTAAGTAGCAACAAATTTATGGAAATTAATAATCTGACTGAGGACTTTGGCAATTTTAACTTTACAAGTGTCAATCACATTTAATACATGAATACATTATCATCATAAATAAAAGTTCTCGCAATCCTAGAGGGGACTTGTCCTGCCAGGTTTCAGTGCGTTCTTGTGGACCTTTTTCTTGTTGCCGCAGAGGCAGTACAGCTCTATGGATGCACATGAAGACTGTGGGGGAGTGCTGTGTGGTCCACAGCCCAGCAGCACCTCTAGCCAGGGTAGACCTTGTTGAAGTCATCCAAAATCCCTGTGCTTCAGTTTCCCCATCTAAAAACACCGACAAAAATGGCAGCCATTCCTGGGGTTGTAGTGAGAACAACATATGATACCATAAAACACTTGGAGCCTGGCACCCAGTTAGTGTCACTTACTACTGATAAACTCTTTCATAATAAAGTATCTACACTTGTTCCTTAAAGAATAAGTAATTTAAACACTAACTCTACCTCAAAGTCACTTAAAATGCAACACTAAATACAAAGGCACTCAGAAAAGTAGGTCTCTTAGCATATTTAATCATTGGTCTTGAGCCAAAATAATTCAATACATCTTGTAGATGGAAAGCAGGCGCATCAAATTTCTGTTACCAATATTTCAGATTTTTAAATATTAAAAGCATTAAATGAGTGAGGGTGGGGTGAAAATTGAATTCAACAGAGACACATCCCGTCTTATCTCTGTAGGTCTGCCCCATCACTGAAAATCACCAAGCCGTCATGATACCTAAGGACCCAAGGATGGCATAAAATGTCGCACACACAGCCTGATGAATGACTGAACTTTGTATCTCAGCTTAGGAAAGGGGGATACAATGTGCTTTCTATTATTCACTCTGCATTTACTCTGTCAAATTTTTTCATTTCCTAATGCAGAACCCTTTAGTGAAGGGAAAAAAGCCTGCCTGGTTGGATTTGCATTTATTATTTCAGTGACACAGAAAGACATAGAAACTAAACTTTCAACTGACACGAGGGAGAATAAAATGACACATTTTATTCCAATCAATTTTTCACCTTTACACAGAGTGATAAGAGCCTGAGCCAAAGGTTCTTGATTCTATCTACGTGAAAGGACTCTGACAACTGTTTAGTCCACAAGTCAACAGCCTTAAATGTCAAAAATGTGAGGACTCTGAATGTGGATTTGCACAGTGCGTGGCTCTCCTGGAAACTGTCTGCTTCTGGAATAAGCTACCTGCAGAGGGTAGCCAGGTAGTACCCTGCTAGAGGTGAGAGAAACCAAGAGGGTGGGGAAAAAGGCCTGGAATTGCCCTTTAACCAGACACAAGCATGTTTCCCTGGTTTTCTTGGCTGAACATTGTATCAGCGTGTTTCCAAGAACAACAGCTGACCTCCGGTAGCAGAGTGAACTATGGCCCTTTTGGTTTGATTTAAAGATCCCTCTGCCCCAAATTTTCCCTCACTCTCCTTTGCAACTGCCTGATAGCATGTATTTGAGACTTATTCCTTTAGTTAACATGCATTGTCTTAGAATGCCAATGACAGTTTTTTCTTTTTTAATTGAAGTATAGTTGAATTACAATGCTGTGTTAATTACTGCTGTACAGAAAAATGACTCAGTTATACATAAATATACATTTTCATATTCTTTTCCATTATGGTTTATCACAGGATATTGAATATAGTTCCGTGTGCTATACAGTAAGACTTTATTGTTTATCCATTCTATATATACACCAGTTTGTATCTGCTAATTGCAAACCCTCAACCTAACCCTCTCCTACCCTGCTCCCCCTTGGCAACCACCAATCAATCTATTCTCAATGTGGGACAGTTTGTTAACGCACTAAGTCATCCATGAGTCACTCCAATTAGGGCATATGTGCACTTATCCATTCTTTTCTTTCTACTAGCTGGCTGAAATCACCACATCTAGAGGATAAGAATTATTGGATTATGGATTGTGCATATTCCATAAATGCATATGGATTATGCTTTATTTCTGCCATTCTGTTTTATCTTTTGACTCAGGAGAAGACCTTCAAAGGGAGGGAAAGATGATTTTGGAGCATGGAGCACTACCAAGGAAGGAAGAAGAGAGAGAGGTGACAGAGTAGGCAGCTGGAGGACAGCAGGAGAGACCTGATGCCCCAGGGTGAGGAGAGGAACCAGGAAGTGAGTTTAAACTAAAAAAGCCCCAATATTTCCCAACTTTGGGACCAGTTCACTTCCAGGGAATACTACTTCAGCTCTGGGGAATGACCTAGAGTTTGCATAAACTCTGCTTATCTTTCAAATTAAACCACTGAGTTTAATGAGGGAGCAATTTTTCAGTGCATAAACTGAATTTTTAACAACCCAATAACCACATGAAGAAAGCATTAGAAAAAATTCTAAATGTACATACATCCCATCATGTACATAATTGTAATTTCAGTGAGGCGTGGAATCCTGAAGCTGCAAGTGACACAGAGAAAATTACCCATCTACACATTTTTCCCTCTTCACTGAGGCAAAGTGACGGCTGTGGCCGTTTTCTGCATGATGACTTTGGGTGGATAAGATGATCTTCCCACCTGGTCTTATTTCCTGTGCTATATTTCATATGGCCATGGCCACAACAGCTATAAATTTGCTTCAAATAAACTATTGTTTCTCAAGTCTGCTTCAGTTCAGTTCAGCTCAGTCGTTCAGTCGTGTCCGACTCTTTGCAACCCCATGAACCGCAGCACACCAGGCCTCCCTGTCCATCACCAACTCCTGGAGTTTACTCAAACTCATATCCATCAAGTCAGTGATGCCATCCAGCCATCTCATCCTCTGTCGTCCCCTTCTCCTCCTGCCCCCAATCCCTCCCCGCATCAGGGTCTTTTCCAATGAGTCAACTCTTCGCATGAGGTGGCCAAAGTACTGGAGTTTCAGCTTCAGCATCAGTCCTTCCAATGAACATGGAGGACTGATCTCCTTTAGGATGGACTGGTTGGATCTCCTTGCTTAGACTGTAAGAATTGTCCAGGGTGCTTATTTAAAGCATGCTGTGTGCTGTGCTTAGTTGCTCAGTCATGTCCGACTTCTTTGTGACCCCATGAACTACAGCCTGCCAGGCTCCTCTGTCCAAGGGATTTTCCAGGCAAGAATACTAGAGGGGGTTGCCATGCCCTCCTCCAGGGGATCTTCCCAACCAGGGACCAAACCCAGGTCTCCCACAATGCTGGTGGATTCTTTACTGCCTGAGCCACCAGGGATGCCCAAGAATACTGGAGTGGGTAGCCTATCCCTTCTCCACGGGATCTTCCCAACCCAGGAATCGAACCAGAGTCTCCTGAATTGCAGGCAGATTCTTTAACAGCTGAGCTACCAGGGAAGCTCTGTTTAAAGTATACTATTCCTCAAAATTCAGATTCAACAGGCCTGGAAAGGATCCAGAGAATTGTGTTTTTCACCAACACTTTAGATGATTTTTATAATCAGGCAAGTTTTACAAATACTAAGATAAGAAATCCACAATTTCAGAAAGAAAACTAGGAAAAGGGAGAGGCCAGAGGAAGTTGTTTATCCTCTGAGTTTGGGAATACATGTTGCTGTCCCTTTCAAAGAATTAGGTAGATTATTACTTCAGGCCCCATCCACTGTCTATCTTGAGCTGAGACCCTTTCAACAATACATAAGAATCCAAGCTAAACAGGGAATTCAACTCTTATATGTAAAGGCCTATTAATACCCACAAACTCACTATATACAACAAAACATACAATGAAAACCTAGTATTGTATAGCTCTTCTTCCATGCTGCTGCTGCTGCTAAGTCGCTTCAGTCATGTCTGACTCTGTGCGACCCCATAGATGGCAGCCCACCAGGCTCCCCCGTCCCTGGGATTCTCCAGGCAGGAACACTGGAGTGGGTTGCCATTTCCTTCTCCAATGCATGAAAGTGAAAAGTGAAAGTGAAGTCACTCAGTTGTGTCCCACTCTTAGCGACCCCATGGACTGCAGCCTACCAGGCTCCTCTGTTCATGGGATTTTCCAGGCAAGAATACTGGAGTGGGGTGCTATTGCCTTCTCCTCTTCCATGTGCTGATGGTAAAGTCATAGCCCCACCACCAACACCAAAACAAACAAACAAACAAACAAAGAAGATACATCTCAATACTGAAATGGTGCCACCAAAGTTCTAAGCTAACAGACTAAAGCTAGCTAATTACAGCAAGTTAAATGTGGGTACTACCAGAGCTGGTGTGAAGTACAACCCTCATATGGAACACAATTTTTCACAAGAATTCCTCCACCACAGAACTGCAATAGGAACCCCACTTGGCAGCTTTACAAACACAGAGCCTAGGCCTAGAAAAGAACATTGCAGAATAAAAACAGTAATTATAAGTGAAGTCTTTCTATATTTTTTCCTTCATTGTTATTTTAATGATATGTCATAAAAAATTAACAATTGTTGATGCATTACTTACCATATTTCCTTTGTTTGTTTTTTGGCCACACCTCCTAGCTTGTGGGATCCTAGTTCCCCCACCTGGGCCCTTGGCAGTGAAAGTGCGGAATCCTAACCACTGGCCCACCAGGGAATTCCCCAATGCATTACTTACTATTAGTATTTTTTAATCACTATTAATAAATCACTATTTTGTCAAAAAGAAAATTTAAATATTCCTTCATGACAACTGAGTCAGTTTACTAATTGCTCCCATTGATGGAGATATTATATTCTATCAACACATTTCTTTGTCACAAACTTCATAGTGACATGAGGTATTGAGAGTCACATCCCAATTTCAGGCAAAGCATTTAATATGCTATAAAAACAGAATTAAATGTTTGTTAAAATAGCACTAATTAAACACAGAATTAAACAGAATTAAACACATTATTCTCAGGTAAAATCTGATATTATATATTTATACTTTCATTTTACAATAACTGGAATTACTACAACTATTTTTATAATATAATATTGATAGCTTATATACAGGCATATCTCATTTTACTGTGCTTTACTTTATTATATTCTACAAATACCACATTTTTAAAAAATTGAAGATTTGTGGCAACCCTGCACTGTCAGATGATGATTTGCATTTCTTAGCAATAAAGTATTCCTTAATTAAGGTTGTATGTTAAAAAAATGTTATATGTTGTTTTTTCAGACATAATACTATTGCACACTTAATAGGCTACAATATAGTGTGAATATTACTTCCATATAAATTTTAAAATTTTAAAAAATTCATGTAACTCGCTTTATTGAGATATTTACTTTATTGTTGTAATCTGCAACTGAACCTACAATATCTCTGAGGTATGTCTGTAGATGAGTTCATTTTATTTTCAAGTAATACTGCTAGAGCTTTACAGCTGTAATAGGCAGTTAGAACACTTAAGGCATCAAAAGCGGCCAAATGAATGAATAAAAGAGAAATAGACAATGCATATTACATATAGTGGAACCAAAGGCTAATTGGTGACTAAGGATGATGACCAAGATGTAAGCAACCACAGCAAGTATTTTGACAGCTCCCATTTGACTAGTCAGTGCCCCTTTCCCAACAGGAACACACTGTAATGTATCTGCACACATCCCCCTAAAGGGAAGAGTCCCTGTCAACTCCTCTCTTCCAGATTTCCTGGTAAACTGGGCTTTCTCTCTCTGAAAGTACCTCTGAATCCATAATTTCAGAAAGTTCCTAGCAAAACAGTCATGACATATAGAAAATGTGTGCTGGCAGAGCCTCACCAGGAGTGCAAAAAAATTAGGAGCCTAGCTCCTGAGCAGGAGAGTAGGAGAGCACAATGGTAAGTCCTGGCCCTACTGACTGGTGATCTTGAACAAGTGACTTAATCTTTCTAGGTCTCAGTTTCCTCATATGTAAAATGAAGATGAAACTGCTCCTACCCCATAAAGGTGCTGGGAGAACTGGCGAGATAATGTAGGTAAAGCACTTCCTTCATTACCTGGCAGGTAGTAAGGACTCAATGGGTGTCAGCCATTGCAGCCTTTGGGGATTGCTGAGTGATAGCAGCCATGTCCCACAAGAACACTGTGGGACAACTTTGGCACAGGATGGGACAATCTTGACCCTCCACTGAGCCCCTGCAAGGCCATGTCAGGGGAGTCCATATAGTACAAACTGTCTGGATGCAAGTGATCAGGGTTTAGTTGTGTGACCTGGGATGGTTGCTTAACCTCATTGTACCTCAGTTGGTTCGTGTGTAAAGTTGTGATAATAATAGCACCCGACCAACACATTATTGTGAGGATTAAAAGGAATATATTTGTGTGTGTGTGTATGAATTTACACAAACATGTATGAACAAGCGTGGCACACAACTGTATAAATTAGCTGCTATGATTCTAAGCCACCCTCAGTTTTCACTTGCTACCAACATCTCTGTGTTGAAGTAGACAGATAAATGACATTTAATGTGGTCACTGAGGGAAATTTAAAATATCTTGCTATATTTTTCAAATAATCTGAGAAATACTTTGCACTCTATATTTCTGTTGGAAGAAGTTTGAGACCAGCATATCAATAAGTCCCTTTCTGGTTTTAAAATATTTATTATTAAACTGAAAAAGTCTTGAACAGTATGTAACAATGTACAAGAATTCATATTCTTCCTAAAAAAGTTAGCTCTCCTGCCCCTAAGTGTTTCAGACAGTGAAAGAGAAAACTCTAGCTTAAGAGAACTGTTTTGTAGAATAAAAGTGGCCTCAAAAGTGTTTACAATTCTCATTTGATTATTCTTACTGCTGAAAAAAGTAGAAATGCTTATGAGGACTTTAAATAAAACTTTCATTACATGCAAAGGAAATGGTACAAACTACACACTAGACTGTTCTCCAGTTTTTTAATTAAGTCAAGTAAAGTAAGGAAGCATTCAAGATAAGGCTGAAACACACCCTTCCCACTGCTTATCTGCCACTCCTGATAAAAAAAAAAAAAACCGTAATCAAAGCCAATCCTGGGCAAAGTAAGGTCCTGGCAAAAGGCGCTATTTCCTCCTACAAATATTCACAGCAAGGCTGTACCAAGCCATTTTTTCATGCAGTGCTTTCTTGGTCACTAAGCGTCCACCACCCCCACACCCTCCTCTCTCCCTTGCTCTTGTCTCTCTGTCTCTCTCTCACACCCTGTGTCTCCCTCCCTCTCAAACACACAGTCAGTCTCAATGATGGTTTGGAGCGAAGATGAGAAAGAATAGACTGAACAGCTTTTCATACAGTTGACATGCAGAGCCCTGTTATAAGTATTGAGATACCCAGCAGTAACCAGCTCTCCCCACCATCCTTCCCTGGCCAGTTTCCAGACATGAAAGAAACAATCCATTTAAAAGGCTATGTCAAAGATAGCCACATTGTCCACCTAATCTTGCACATTCCAGAATTCTTCAGAATACAACTGACCCTTGAACAACACAGGTATGAAACGCATGGGTCCAACTTATATACAAATTTTTTTTTAATGGTAAGTACTAGAATACAACACAATCCACAGTTTGTTCAATCCATAGATATGGAACCACTGATATGGAGAAAGTGTACCCATGCAGGCAGAGCTGATTTTAAGTCATATGTGGACTTCCGACTCCACCAGAGGGTCCCCCAATTACACCATCAGCCCCCTGCCATTGCTGAAGGGTTAACTGCAGCATTTAATAAACCCCAGAAATGTCAGACTACTAAAATTCTTCTGGTAGTGCTACCCAGATATATGACTGTTCCATCTTAAGCTAGACTAGGGAGAATACTTAGGGAATCTTAAATTCTAGCTCCCTTAATAATGTCTATCGTTTATCATCCAAATTTGCCATATGTCAACTTTGGCAGCTTCTCAGCAGCCTATGTAAAGAGTCAGAGTGCTTAGCCCAATTCCAGACAACTGATGTCCAGGTCTCATACCACCTGTACTCAGGACAGCTCTGGATTCAGAGTGTTCCCCTGAGGCTTAGTGGGTGACAAAACAGTCCAGAACAAGGAAATCCAGAACCGCACAGAGCCAAGAGGAAAGTTGATAATGAAGAAGGGTTCCAAGAGGAATAACTGCTGGGAGGAATTCAGTATCTTGTTGTGCTGTGGTCAGTTCCTAAGTCATGTCTGACTCTTTGCGACCCCATGGACTGCAGCACACCAGGCTTCCCTGTCCTTCACTATCTCCCAGAGTTTGCTCAAATTCATGTCCACTGAGTCAGTGATGCTATCTAATATCTTCTTACAATAAAGTAATGAAAAGTACTGTTGGATTAGAGGAATGAATGTATGTGTGTCTGCCAGGCATTGTAGTCTGACAGGAGGGAACTTTTAAAAGCAGATACTTTCTCAGCCCACAGAAGATCTGGGGTCCCAGGAAGCACACCAAGCCAGCGAGGGGGCCAGCTGAGGCCCAGTCACCAGTCATAGTGAAGTGCGCCACATCAGATCTTTTCAAGAATTAGTGATGGTATGGTTAAACACATAAATACATAAAACTATATATGGGCGAAAAACTCTAGAAATGATAAGATTAGGCATCTAGTCTCGTGTTTACCCCTTCCAAGTTAGGTGACCTTCAACAAATCACTAGGCCTATTTCAGCAGCTTTTCTTTTTGGCTGCATCATTCAGTATGTGGGATCTTAGTTCCCAACTCTCTGCGCTGAAAGGGCAGAGTCTTAATCACTGGACTACCAGGGAAGTCCCTGTTTCAACAGCTTTAAATGGAAACAATAACCATTACACCTATTGTATGTGTTGTAAGGGTCTGATGCAAACACAGATGTGAAAACAGTTTATAACCAGCTCTAGACCTGTGACATGGCTTCTTTTCACTTTACTGCATATCCAAGGGATGCTCTGGACTTGTAAGAGGAACAGTGGCTGACAATGTTAGGACTGTCCCCACAGCAGGAAGTAGGGAAGCATTTGGGCTGGGATGTCTCAGAATCTGTGCAACTCTTCAAAGCCTCCTCCTGCAGACTCTAATGCCCTGCTGCCCCACTCCGCCCCAAGAAACACACACTGAGAGTCAGTCCTCTAGTCCAATAGTATTTTCAATTGCTCTATTGTCAACATATTACTTGACTACCCTATTATAAGCTGAAACTGGAAGGGTGGAGACCACAAAGGCCACAGATGTGCTTTCCTTGGCCTTCAGTTTGGCCTACAAAAGGTACCTCTGCTCCCACCCAACAAAAATTACACATATCCTCTAGTTTTTATAATGTTTAAAAATCAGGAGATTCCCATAAAAATTTACTTTTCTAGCTTCTCTTGAAAAATCAAAAGATCTAGCAATACTGGGCCCAAATTCCCACAAGACAACACTCAAACTTTCAGGAGTACAATAATCACAGGGAGAGATTATTAAAATTCAGACTGCAAGACCCCATCCTGAGAGTTTTTGATTCATTAGGTCTGGGATGGGACTGAAAACCTGCATCTCTAACGAGTTCCAGGTGATTTTGATGTTGCTGGTCCAGAGATGGTACTTTGAGAAGTACTGTGCTAGATCCTTGCATGGGCTGTTCCTGTTAAATAGGGACTCCAGTTTACCAAAGTCCACACCACCTTCCACTGTCAGTGACAATAGTATCTGTTGTTAATTACCATGTTTACTCTGTAGTTTCTCTTACACATGCAAAGCCACTTAACTAACTTAATATGCCTGACCTCTTAAGTGTTTGAGTTACCAGCAACCTCTGCTACTTGTGGGCAAGAAATCTGCCTTCTGCACCCCTTCCTCCCTCTTCAACCCCTGTCTCTCTGCTTCTCTCAAACATACACCCTCACCATCTTACACAGTGCCTTACACATAGTATTCAAATATGTTAGTTGATTTGAATATCTGCAGAAAGTCTGAATCCTTCAAGGCCTGAGCTTGAAGGACAGCAAGACTTTTTAGCCAGGAACTGGCTTAGCTTTCCTTCCCCTCATCTACTGGATCCTGATCTAAGACAGGATGCTGCCTCAAATGTGGAGGTGGGAGGCAAAGAACGAAGATCATTATACAGGATAAGTGTAAGTTCTCCCAAGACCCACTTCTCCTATTTAGCTTCTCGGACTCAGTACTTAGCCCCAAATCCTCAAATTAGTTATCATCCAGGTATATTATCAATTGATCAATTCAACCAACTGCTTTCACTAACTGGTTTCAAGATCATCAGCTCGAGGGCAGGGGACAGGCCTGGGTGATAAATCTAGGTTCCCTCTAACTTTCTTTTCTATCTGCCCATTAATGATGACTTAGAATGAAACAGATCACCAGCCCAGGCTGGATGCATGAGACAAGTGCTCGGGCCTGGTGCACTGGGCAGACCCAGAGGAATCGGGTGGAGAGGGAGGTGGGAAGGGGGATCGGGATGGGGAATACATGTAAATCCATGGCTGATTCATGTCAATGTATGACAAAAACCACTACAATATTGTAAAGTAATTAGCCTTCAACTAATAAAAATGAAAAAAAAAAAAAATCCACCAAAATGCAGGCCAGGCTACTCCCTAATGTTTATCCCATCCACACATGCTCTATCTTGTATCCTTGGCCCTGAGTTGTGGTTTGCATACAATGGCCTCAAATATATAATTTCCACTAAGAGTTTAAATGTTTCTGTTTTTGATAATGAAATATAGGCAGTTCATTCCAGAAAGCTGTAAAGAATGCCAGTCCTTAAGGTCAAGAAATTTTATCCTTCTTTTACAAGCTGACAGCAAACGAAAAGAGTTTGTTTTGCCAAAAGGGCTATCAAGGTAATTTGTGAAGACCTGATCTCATTAAAATATTCTTGAAATGTGACCAAAAAGGAAGAAACATCTAAATAAACTGTTAGAAGCCTATCCTATGTCAAAAAGTGGCCTCAGAGCAGTATTATCACTTCTGTTTTATGAAAAAGGGCACTGAGGTGCGGGGAGCCGGCCTGACTGCTCAGGCCCCTTCTCGGCCCTGAGAGAGATCAAAAGGTCCCTCTCTGTCCCGCCACCCCTGATTTGTTAAAGTGCAAATTGGCCTTTCTCACC
This sequence comes from Cervus elaphus, assembly GCF_910594005.1. Lineage (NCBI taxonomy): Eukaryota > Metazoa > Chordata > Mammalia > Artiodactyla > Cervidae > Cervus > Cervus elaphus. The sequence continues at coordinate 41,672,023 of NC_057819.1, read as the reverse complement.
TCCCTCAAGGAAATCGCTGCAGCCACCATTTGCCCATTTTCCTGACTCTGATAAGATTATCGGGCTCCTGTGAATGGCTTATGTCTAGGTAGTCTTTACCTGATTGTAAGACGCTGGTGCCATGCTCTGCTGGAGTTAAGATAAAACTCCTAAAACTAGTGTCTGCAGTTCTGCACGTATGCAAGTCTTTGATCTAAAATTTGGTGAATCCTGTTAGTATATATATGTATGTTACCCCTCAATAAAGTCGTCGGAATCAGTCACAAGCTGACTCCGTCCCTCTCAACCCCATCTTTCCTAGTCTTTTATTTCTCAGGTGCTCTGGTGATTGCGTCCTCGACCCGTTCATCTAGCCGGCAGGCCCGGCACTGAGGCTTATAACAACCTCCCCAGGATTATACAGCTGTAGTCAAAGACAGAATCAAACCTCCTCTCAAATCTCCTCTCAAGCCCACAACTTCCCCATTACCAAGTTATCTTCACTATCCATAAGTCTTACACCCAGGGCATATCGTCCCTCTAAACTGCCTCTAAAAAGTTTAAGAACTCAGAGGCTAAAGATGACTCAAAACACAGAACATAAAATAGAAAACGCCGCAGTAATTGCTTCTTAAAACTAGGAGAATCAAAATAAGCACATAGTAAATAAGACCAAAAATATGCAAACGCATTTTTGTTTAAGTGACAAATGACTCGCAGGCCAGGAAGGCTTTGCTTGAATGTAGTAACAAATCTCAAGAAAACAGATCCCTCAGGAGACTATGAAGTAGCAGCAAAGGTAAAAGAGCCTGAGAAAAGTCATCAAAGACCATTAAGCACTCTTCAAGGAGAGTCCTAGCTGGTTGTTCTAACCCTTAATAAAGAGAGATGCCTAAAACCTGTTAAATCCAAGAAGCTCAAAAGCCTTGAGGGAAAGACCAACAGATTTGAGCACAAACCAATTAAACTAAAGGATGCCTTGAAAAGGCGAATGAACCAAGAGGAGAAAATATTTGAACATATGTCAGAAAAAGGGTTAATATTACTACTACTATAAATATGCTCCATCCCCCTAAAATGATCAAAGACAAACAATCCAACAGAAAATATGAACCCGAGAGGAAATTGATAGACAAAGCATGGAACAGGAAATGCAAATATCTCAAAACATAGAGAAAAATTCTCAAATTCATCTATAGTCAGGAAACTTGCAAATCAAAACAAATGTCCACTGTTCCTACTATCCAAAGAGCCCCTCTGCCAAAAAAAAATCAAACCTAAAAATATCAGTATCATCAGAACTAGTAAGGAACAGACACTACTATCCCATGATTTTGGGGAATATAAAAATGCTACACAATCCCTGGAAAATAATTTGGCCATGTACTGATTTAAAAATAAGTATGACCTCTGACCTCAAATCCCACTTTGGAGAATTACATATTGAGGCATTTTAAGTGGCAAAAAACAGCCTCAACATTCATCAACAGAAGAATAATTGAAAAAATTCTGGGCCTCCATAATTATATAGTCACTGAAATGAACAAAAATAGCATTATTTGGAAGATAACAAAAAGCAGTGGACTTGAGAGCCACATTGCTCAAGTTCAAATTGCTGCTCCCATTATCTTTGCAACCTAGGGCAAATTAATTACATCTCATTTCCTTGTCTACCCATTGGGGATAACAGCACCTACCTTATATGGCAGTTGTGGCATAAATAAGATAAAGCATAGGGCCTGGCATTCAGCAAACACTGGATATCCTGTTGGCAGAGCAGGAGAGAACTATCCAAATTTTATAGCATAGATATATTTTAGTTGAAAGTATATATATTTCAAAGCACACTATGTATGATGTATGTATGTGTGGTACTGAAAGAAAAAGTTTTTGTGCAAAGTCTTTCCTTGCACATCTCTGGGTTGTCTGTCTTATTGCAAAGAACATATATTGCTTTTACAGTTTGGAGGACTAATCCAACAACATTTTTTGAAAATGATGTGAGTGACAGTGATAGCAGGAGACAGGCATACAAAAGCATAATTAAAGACTGGGAAGTGAGTCTGGAATCTGAGAAGTCTGGTGTGTCTGGATCACAGTGAGCAATGGAAGCAGCAGGCTGGGTAAACGAAGGATCGTGTGTTCTCAGAAAAGGAGAGCAGACTTTCTCCAGATATTCATAGAAAGTTCTCTGGAAAAAAAAGGAATGCAAAGTATCAGCTGTACTTTGGCAGGGTTAAAGATGTACTCTACCCCTCCACCAAAACAAAAACTTTCTGTGGCTCCTTTTATAGGGATAAACTTCAGACCTACTTAGGTCTGTGCGGAGCTCCCCCCGTGGCTCAGCGGTAAAGGATCCACTTGCAAAGCAGGTGATGCAGGAGACACGGGTTTGATCCCTGGATGAGAACGATCCCCTGAAGAAGAAAATGGAAACCCACTCCAGTGTTCTTGCCTGGAGAATCCCATGGTCAGAGGAGCCTGGTGGGCTGCAGTCCATGGGATCACAAAGAGCACATAGGCACACACTTAGGTCTGTGAGTCTGAAAGCCAGGCTTCTCATCCCACCTCCCTGAACTACTTGTAATTCTTAGAAAGTTGTGCTCTCTCCAGCTTCCAGATCTTTGCTCAGGCTGGAGTTTCTGCCTGCAGGGCCCTTCCCCACATCCACCCCGGCTCCTCCTGCCTTGTTCTGCCTGACTGACTTCTCAGAGCTCAGTTCAAATAACCCTACCTCCTGAGAAGCTCCAAGGCTTGATCCCCCAAGGCTCAGTTTCCCTTCAAGGTCCTCCTATGTCACCCTGGCATTAACCTAAAAAGAGAAGTTTTGACATTGGTTTTTAATTGTCGGTTTGCTGTCTGCCTCTCCAACTAAACTGCAAATCCAAAAGGGCTGGTGCTTAATAGTATTCCTTGTTGATTCTTCAGTGAAGAGCGCAGAACACAAACTGAAGTCAGAATAGATAAATGCTTGTTAGATGAACATCTTGAAACACATAAGCCATCTTTCTCCTTTTTTGTATTCTATGTTTTCCCCAAAAGTTTCTCATTTAATGCCCTATCCTATGTATGTCAGTCCATAGCCAAGTCTTGGTCCAACTGACAGTTATACTGCTCACTGAAAACTAATAAATTGGCATATGGATTTTATATGTCAATCTTATACTTTGGGCTAACGTAAGTTCTGCCCTTGAGGAAAAAAACTCCATGTGCTGGCAAAAGCTGACATCTGAGCATTTAAAACAAAGGGCCACAACCCTGAACTACGGTAAATTACTAACGCAAAGGCCCCTTGGGAGGCCCCCTCGGGCTACATCTGGACTTGAGTCTTTCATTCATCCAGCAAATATTCAACAAACTTCCACTAAATGACAACCTTCATTGCAAGCTCTGAGAGTATAACAGGGAACAAGACAGATGAGCTCTACCCATCATGGAGTCACATTCTACTGGAAGTTAGCAGAGAGATAGATAAAAAAACATGTGAAAAACAAGATACTTTCAGGCAGAATCAAATACTGTGAAAACAACTAAGCAGAATAGGAAATGAAAGTTTGGGAGAAGGGGTGACAGGCTCTTTAGTGTGGTCAGGATAAGGCTTCTCTGAGAGATGGATATTTTGTGCTAAGTCGCTTCAGTCATGTCCAACTCTGTGACCCCATGGACTATAGGCCACCAGGCTCCTCTGCCCATGTGATTCTCCAGGCAAGAATACTGGAGTGGGTTGACATTTCCTTCGTCAGGGGATGGACATTTTAGCTGAGACCTAAGCAATGAGAATGAATCAGCCATGAGAAAATCTGGGAGCAGATAATTCCAGGCCTGAAAAATAGCAAATGCAAAATCTCAAAGATAGGAATGAGCTTGGAGCACTCAAAGACAGAAAACCAAATCTGACTGGAGAACAAAGAGCAAGGAATGTGACTCAAGAGCAATCAGAGGGTAGGTGTAGAACAGATCATAAAGGCTGTGATTATGAATTCGGATTTTATTTTAATTGCAATGTAAAAACATCAGTGAAGTATAGGTAAGGAAGTGACAATCTGATTTATATTGTTAAATGGCTAATGACTGAAAGTAAACTCTATGAAGGTAAGAGTTGCAACCCCGGAGCCAGACAAGAGGCTGCTGTCACGGTCTAAATGAGAGCTGCTGATTGCTTGTACCAAGATGGTAGCAGTAGACATGGTGAGAAGTGGTCAGTCAAAACTGGAATAATATTTTGGAGGTGGGATCAACAGGACTTGATCTTTGATCAGATGTTGCAGACAAGAGAAAAAAAAGAATCAAAGCAGTGATCTTTTGGTTCATCTCTTCAGAAATTCCTATACCTGCTTGCCAATGAAAATCTGTGTTCTGCTGGAGAACCTCCTTTCAGTAACCATAACAAAGTCAAAGCCAGTCAAAATTTCCACTAGCATATGACAATATTTGAATTATGCATGCCAATTTATGACAGAAGATTCAAGAACAGTTTATTCTGCATTAAACTAAAGCTTTAATCTCTTTTTTTTCTATCTAAAAAGCAGCTCATTTTCTAAAGATCCAAGTTACTTACAAAGCAAAGACTGGGTCCCTTTAAAAAATGTTATTTCCCCTGAAATATTAGAGATCTATAGGCTTAGAGCTTCTATTATAGTTATCAGATATTTATTTTGTCTTATATTGTCTCATATGAGGGCCATCTTTTATATTATGACTTTATGAATATTAAAAGGCATAGCAGGCCAAGTAACTTACAGCACAGGAAGAATGGCAAGACTGTTCTCCTTAGAGTCAACCCCTTAAAGTATTCATTCACCTTCTATGAAACTCTGGCAATAGTGTGTCTTGAAAAAACAACTGTTTAAGGCTTTCGAGCAACTGTCTTTCTCCTGAACTTAACTCTTCTGATGTTTTATATACCGCCAATAACAGTCCTTTTGAAAACAAACTACACTCATTAGTATGTACAGACCCATGAACACATACAAAAGATTATTAGAAAAAAAAAGGCTGAATTGAACATAATTTCATGACTTTTTCTAGGAAAATTCACAGTAGTATTTGCTGTGTTAATATGAAAAGCTCTGATAAAGACTGAGAACCTTTAGGGGACTCTTCCTACCAAGTTGTGAGCCAACCAAAAAACAGGAAAAAGAGTAGACAGCTGAGAAACCACTCATACTGATAAAATTGATCTGGAGGCAAGATGGCACCAGTGGGCCTTCCAACACTGATCCCTAGGACAAGGCAGATTTACAGTGGAGTTGCTGACTGGTAGAGCAGAATGAGAGAAACTCTCCTCCCCACCTACTCCAAAGATCTGTCTTTATAAATTCTGCAGCAAAAAGGAACATACTAGAAGTCATGATTCCTGGTAGCCTGGCCCCAAGATTAAGACTAGCCAAAGGGCTGACCTTTCTCACCCAGTTCCTCACTAGCATCTTACTCAATAGGAAAGAGGAAGGGCTGGCCCAAGATGCCAGGATGTTAATAAAACCCACAACTTACACCACACTCCCCCATAATTTTATTCTCTTAACTTGCTGCTGCTAAGTCGCTTCAGTCGTGTCCGACTTTGTGCGACCCCATAGACGGCAGCCTATCAGGCTCCCCCATCCCTGGGATTCTCCAGGCAAGAACACTGAAGTGGGTTGCCATTTCCTTCTCCAATGCATGAAAGTGAAAAGTGAAAGTGAAGTCATTTAGTCGTGTCCAACTCTTCTTGACTCCATGGACTGCAGCCTACCAGGCTCCTTCATCCAGGCCATTTTCCAGGCAAGAGTACTGGAGTGGGTTGCCATTGCCTTCTCCATTCTCTTAACCTAGTAATCTACAAATTGGAATAAGTCTACCCTGGGATTCTACTTTCCAAGGGGAATACAAGCACAGATAATATTATCAACTTTCACCTACTCTTTCCTAAAATTGAGTTGTCTAAAACATTAGTGAGGTTGAGATGTCATTTCAATTCAGTTTTTCTAGTTCCATTTTAAAATCATTCTTTCCTCACTTATAAAAGACAGGCATCCTCTCACCCACCCCAGGTCCTACTATGACAAATTGCTCCCATGTGCAAAAAGCTTCAAAGGCACCAAACAAAGGAATAATTCTGAATACTGATGTCAATGTTTACTTTAATCAATGCATCATAAGCAGCAAGGAGATTTCTTGACTTTCTTTTCCTTATCTTAAATACATTTCTATTAAGAAAAAAGCATGGCACTAGAAACTGAATATTTTGGTCTGGGCTGGAATGTTCTGAGTTCAGATATATGAGTAGCAGAAGTTATGGTCATTTTTGTCTAATGCCATTTCCTCTTCCATTCCCTGATAGTGTTAAAGAAAACTGTTGAGATAACAAAAAGGAATACTGAAGGAGCCCTATGGGTAACAAACTCACAGTAAAGTTTCATGCTCCATATATCTCTCTCAGAATTCAAAAATGAAAGATATGTGGAAAACATTCTGGGATATATCAATCAGTTACAAGGGACATCTACTCAATAATGAGAGAGAACTCTGTGTCTTTCTCCTGTGTCTCAACTGCATATTTCAGATAATTTCAAGGAAAAGGATGTTAAAAAATTCCAAATTTCCTTCCAACAGATCAACATTACATATAAAAGGAACATATATCACAGATACATTAATGTTTTGCAGTGCTTTTTGAACAATTATTCAGACTCATGGGAGAAAATATTTTCACTAGTTTTCATCTGAAGATTATTGAATACAGTAAGTCTATACTCATTTTTTTACCCAAACACTGTTGTAAATAATGCACTGAACAACAATAATTTATTTATCTTTTGTAATAGTCCCCCAATATGTTTTCATATTCTGTGTCCTAGCAGAAAATCGGGTTTCCCAAGTGGCTCAGCAGTAAAGAATCTGCTTGCAATGCAGGAGACAAAAGTTCGATCTCTGGGTCTGGAAGATCGCCTGGAGGTGGAAATGGCAACCCACTCCAGTATTCCTGCCTGGAGAATCCCCATAGACAGAGGAGCCTGGCAGGCTACAATTCATAGGGTCACAAAGAGTCAGACACAACTGAGCACACAGCACACCAGAAAATTACATTCAGGAACTAACCGGAAAAGTGGAGCTACATCCATTTCATTGGGAGATATATTTCCAACAAAATTTTAGCTCTTTAATAATTATTTGGAAAAATCTGTAATGTAATTAAGTATTACTAATTACATATTACTGAAACATATTACAATTATGTATTACTAATAATTATAATAATAACTCAATCCAAAACAAATTTTAGAAACTTTTGAAACTTTTACAAAATTATAAACAACTTTGTAATCACCTAAAAAAATGACAGGGTAGGCAATAAAATACATTTGAGCATAAAATATATTTTTAAGACTTCTGTGGGGAAGTAAAATAAACATACAAATTAAAAGAGAAAAAAGAAAGGATAATGTAGGGACTTCTCTGGCAGTCCAGTACTTAAGACTCTGTACTCCCAATGCAGGGGGCACTGGTTCAATCCTTGGTGGGGAAATTAAGATCCCATAGCAAAGCACTACCCCCAAAAACAGAGAATGCAAAATTTCTGTAAAAATGGAGATGTGTGTATTCAATTTCTATTGGATTTAATTTCACTAAATGCATTTTTAAATAACATAAAGCTTTTTACTTTAAAATAGTCATATTTACATTATACCAGAAATTACATTTTTTGCCACTTAGGACAAAACTTACATGTTAAGCTAAAAATTATTTTGGGTGGTATGTTAGTATAAATGTACGAAGATCATTCACTTAACCCTTTCAGCTTACCCACTGAGATTACCTTGGGATATGGTTAGCTCCCTTGGGTAAGAAGTCAGCAGTCAGTTGGGGTAGTCCTGCTCCCATCTTCATAAGACCACTTCAGTACTAAATTTCACTTCTTTTGTGGAATCTCATGGGGCCACTGATAAAGTGTAGGTTTTGTTGTCAGAACGCCCTGACTGGGTCAGAACAATACACCAATTAAATGAGCTCCCATGTTATTCTGTACATGGGAGCTGTAATTCACAACCTGTTCTATTGCCACCTCAAATTATGTCCCACCATCTTGTTCAACATTGCTGGAACAAGATCAAACAGTAACATAAAAACAGTCTAAAAATTAAGAGCCAAAAAGATGCCTTCAATCTGATTATGATCTCCTCCCAATATGAATTTTCCAGCAAGAAATGAAAAGCTCAGAAATTACATTATCTTGTTCTGCTGAATTATAGCCCAAAGTAATCAGGACTGACTTCATGTTAAAGTCCAAAATTATTAATGTCCAACTTTTTAACTCTCTTGCTCTTGTGAACTAAAGTTCAAATAACAGATTTTATCACTTCTTGCCAGTGAACTTAGCTCCAGCCTGAAGTTTCCCTTCCCCCAGAGCACTTAAACTATTAAGCTTATCCCAAGCCTCCCTTGGCCTGGGCAGGCCACCCTCGGCATGGACAAACCACTGTAAAACTTGTGGTACGAAGCAGCAGGGTAGGAAGCATACTTTCTGTGGGCGGCCTGGCTCCCATGAGAAAAGAGACAGGAAGGTGCGCTGCACATGCCAAACTTACACATCAGGAAACTTGCTAGAAGTGCTGGAATAAAGTATCAAGTGTTATGTTAGTGGCACCCCCTCCATACTTCAAGAAACATCTGATGTGGGAAAGAAGTGTTTTCTCCTAAAATAGAGAAATAGAACAGAATTATAAGAAACAGTCTCTCTTATTTAAGAAATATTTATTCAGCTCAAATTTCTAAGCTACGTTTGCTGAGAGATTCCTTAGTGCATCAGAGCTGGATGCTGCCTAACAACCAACCACCAACATTTGTAACATATTCATATATGTCAATGCCATATATTTTAGGTTTTTGTAACAGCAGTGCTCTACATCCAGTACCAATTTTTGTATTAGATCAGTCTTCATTTGCTACCAAACAACCCCAAATATCTCAGTGACTTAGAATAGCAGAAACATATTTCTCACTCATACAACCATGTGTGTTAACTAAGGACTCTTTTCCACTTTGTTCTGACTCTCAGACCCTAGCTGACGAAAGCAGCCACCATGTGGAACACTGTTAGGGTGGTAGACTAAATAAGGCTACAAATTCTTTGTCACTCTTCTCCCAAGTCCCCATCAAGAAGTGGACTTTATTTCCCCTCCCCTTGAAACTAAGTTGGCCCTGTGACAACCTTAACCAACAGAATGAGTTATTTCCACACCTAAGTTTTAGAAATAGACTGGAAGAATCTGAAAGCTTTTGCAGTTTTGAAGAGCCTTGAGCCACCATGTAAGAAGTCTACTCTGCAGGAGAAGCCATGTGAAGTGAGGCCCTGGAATAACACTGGGAAAAGAAAGGCTCAGTCATTCGAGCATCCCTGTCACGCCTCCAAATTACTCCAGCCCAACAATACCTGGCTGGAACCACATGAGAGACCCCAAGCAAGATGAGACAACTGCCCATGAGCCCATTCAACCCACAAAACCAAGAGAGATTATGAAATGGTTATGGTTTTAAGTCACTAAGATTTGGGATGGTTTGTTATGCATCAATACATAACTAAAACATTCCATCACTATGCCAAAAGGAGACATGGGAAACTGTGCACAGGTTCCTATATTAATCACTTTTGCTTGCAAGTGACACAGATCACTTCAATCACGTTTCAGTGGCCATGCTGAGTTCAAAGGAGTAGGGAGATGCAAGTTGGCTATGTGTCTGAGAAAAGAAACAGAAACATTTGTTGGTTAGTACTAATACCTCACAGAGAGGGGTCAAGCTTAAAGAGATACATCTTCCATAGAGATGACAAGTTAATCAGTAAGCAGTGGATTATATCTGTAAGGGAAAGGCAGGGAAGCCATTTGTGGATTTAGTGTGCCAACAGAATTTCTGAGTTAGGTTGAGCAGCACTGGAGATAAAGGAGTAAAGGAAAATCCGTATACATGACTAGTCCATGTAGGAATGGAGGGAAAGACAGAGCAGGCCTCCAGTCTGAAAGCTATTGCAGTATTCAAAACAAGAGTATCCTACTGGGAGAGATATTTTCCTGTGGGGGCGGGGTGGGGGGGGAGACCTAAAAATGAAAAGAAAAAAGAGAAAGGTTTCAAGTGTAAAACTGAGGTATTTATCAAGAATATAAAAGAAAATGTTTAATTCTCATGGCAGACAATGTTACTTAGCTATTCAACATTCCCTCTCCCTGCCATTTCCTTGACAATGTAACTTCAATACCGTTTGACTCCTCTCTTCCCTCCAAACCAATCGAAAACAAACAAACAAAAAAAATCTATACACACATAACTCAGTTCCAAAATAAATTCCGATTGGTCTAAGCCAGTGGTTCTTAACCAGTATCATCTCTTGAGGGGGTGTGTGGGGGATGGAGGAAAAGAGTTTTTTGGTTTGGATTGGTTGCTTTTTTTTTTCGTGTCACAATGTCTGGGGTTGCTACTGACATTCAGTAGGAAGGAACCAGAGATGCTAAATGTCTACAGTTCTGTGTAAGAACAGTGAAAAGCCAAAAAAACACTAATAAATCATGGTAATCCTATGCTCCTTATCAGTAACTGGTATAGAAACTAGCTAATACCCTAATTTTGGAAAAATAAGATAATAAGGAATGACCTGCTATGAAGCCTCTGGGGAGATTTCTGTCCGGGCTGATGTTGTATGAACCATGTAATGTAACACCTGGGACTGCTACAGTCATCTTCCTCCAAAAACCAGTTTCTTCCCAAGTTCCCTGTTTCCATCATTGGCACCACATCCTTTTTACCAGGTTCTAAGGTGGCTTTGATTTCGCTTAACCTCTAACCTTATGATGACTACATGAGGACAGTTTTACTCCTATTCTCCCAGCGTGGTTAGTGAGAAGCTGCGACATAGTTTTAACCGCTTCGCGCCCCGAAAAGGGGTGTCTTTTCTCCCATGGGCGCCGTCACGCCTGTCCAGACGCCCGGAGCGTGGGCGCGCAGGCAAAGCTACGGCCCAGAAGTTTTGGCGACGAGCTGGAGTCGCCTGGCGCCGAGAGTGTGCACGGAACTCGCACTGGGATTGTTTGGCGAAAGGAATCTACCTGCTGTCTTCGAGGACACCGAGTAGCCACTCCCCAGTGGTTTTGGCCAAGGCTGCTCCTGTAGAATTTTCTTTCACATTTTCATTGGGGCAGTAGGGAAGTGCATAGGGTGAGGTGGGCCTTCGGTTCGCTTGTTTAACTTAATCTACAGTTTCTTTTCATCTACCTAGGTCTTGTAGTCTTTTAACCTTTCGAGTCCTTAAAACTTCGGCGTAAATGTCACCTCTGAACCCTTACAGTGAGCGCCTCACCTCACGCTCTGAACTCCTTTGTTGTGCTCCCTCTCGCTCTAGCTTGTTTTGTGTCACTAGTTCCCCCACCCCTACCGCCTCGCTGTAAACTGCCCTCGTGGTGAATGAGGTGTGTCAAGGGAGTAACAGTTTTCATTTAATCTGGAGGAACTTGCGGAGTGGAGGAGAGATGCGGGCAAACTGGAGCGTATGGTATGCTAATTAGGGAAACAGCAAGAGGTCCATTTTGGCTTTAAGGACCGCAGAGGAGCGAAGCCTGGAAAACTAAGCTTGTAATCGTAGTATCATGGGATTGGCTTGGACTTTATAGGAGGAGTTTCAGCTGAAGGGAAAGTGACAGGATCAAAACTCTTCTGTAGAGCGATTATCTACTAGGATAGGTGTGAAGGGTTGGAGTGGGGAAAAGAATGGGAAATCAGTTACTAGGCTAAGGTATTTGTGCAGGAAGTGGCAGGAAGTGCGGGAATGTAAAGGGCCAGTCATTAACATTTCAGGTGTTCGGTCGTAGGTACTCAATTTTGCCTCATAGCGACTTCACTTCCGAGTTATAAAAGCAGTCCATGGGCTGAACCCCTGCTTGAGAGGTATTTTCTTGAGGCAGAGTGAACAAGGGGGAGTAATCCTCCAATCTAGACTGTTTTTTAAAGCGAAAGTGGGCACTATTAACTACACTGGGAGAATGAAGACGTGAAGTCGCTTCAGTCTTGTCCGACTCTTTGCGACCCCATGGACTGTAGCCTGCCAGGCTCCTCTGTCCATGGGATTTTCCAGGCAAGAATACTGGGGTGGGTTGCCATTCTCCAGGGAATCTTCCTGACCCAGGGATAGAACCTGGTTCTCCCGCATTGCGGGCAGACTCTTTACCTTCTGAGCCGCCAGGGAATTAAAATTTACACCTCTGGAAGGTTTTAAGAAACAGTTTTTTACACTTTTAAGTGATTGAAAACTTATTTCATGGTATCTAAAATTGTATCAAATGAAAATTTCAGTGTCCATAAAGTTTCATTGGAATACAGCCAGTCATTCCTTTAAGAATTTTCTATGGCTGGTTTCCTCTACGAGGAAACTTCCCGGGTCAAGAAGATCTTTTTCCCCACTCCAACCCTTCACACCTATCCTAGTAGATAATCGCTCTACAGAAGAGTTTTGATCCTGTCACTTTCCCTTCAGCATCTGCTGAAACTCCTCCTATAAAGTCCAAGCCAATCCCATGATACTACGATTACAAGCTTAGTTTTCCAGACTTCGCTCCTCTGCGGTCCTTAAAGCCAAAATGGACCTCTTGCTGTTTCCCTAATTAGCATACCATACGCTCCAGTTTGCCCGCATCTCTCCTCCACTCCGCAAGTTCCTCCAGATTAAATGAAAACTGTTACTCCCTTGACACACCTCATTCACCACGAGGGCAGTTTACAGCGAGGCGGTAGGGGTGGGGGAACTAGTGACACAAAACAAGCTAGAGCGAGAGGGAGCACAACAAAGGAGTTCAGAGCGTGAGGTGAGGCGCTCACTGTAAGGGTTCAGAGGTGACATTTACGCCGAAGTTTTAAGGACTCGAAAGGTTAAAAGACTACAAGACCTAGGTAGATGAAAAGAAACTGTAGATTAAGTTAAACAAGCGAACCGAAGGCCCACCTCACCCTATGCACTTCCCTACTGCCCCAATGAAAATGTGAAAGAAAATTCTACAGGAGCAGCCTTGGCCAAAACCACTGGGGAGTGGCTACTCGGTGTCCTCGAAGACAGCAGGTAGATTCCTTTCGCCAAACAATCCCAGTGCGAGTTCCGTGCACACTCTCGGCGCCAGGCGACTCCAGCTCGTCGCCAAAACTTCTGGGCCGTAGCTTTGCCTGCGCGCCCACGCTCCGGGCGTCTGGACAGGCGTGACGGCGCCCATGGGAGAAAAGACACCCCTTTTCGGGGCGCGAAGCGGTTAAAACTATGTCGCAGCTTCTCTCTAACCACTAGTCCGCACCCTCGGAAAGGTGTCCGAGAGGCCGCCTCAGCAGCCGCCTCAGCGAACATGAGGCTCTGAAGCGCAGCGTGGGCGAAGAAGCGGGAGCGGGCGGACGCAAACCGATACCAGGGAAGGGGCGGGGTCCGTGAGCGCATGCGCACAGCCAGAGGACTGGGCAGGCCGTGCCTCCCAGAGGGTTTGCGGAGGAAAGTAGAGCTCGTGGCGCCCCGGAACCCGCGCACGCGCCGTAGCCTCGCCCCGCCTGTGCGCGCGCGCGGCCGGCGCAGCCTCTTCACTTCAGACCCGCCCCCCTCTTGTACTTCAACTAGAGAAGGAGACAGGCGAGAGCAGGGAAGTGTGGGGCGAGGTGGGCGGGGCGTCGCACGCGAGCGCGGCCAGCAAAAGGACGGCTGAGGGAGAGATCCAAGAATACGTTACCGCGTAAACACCCAATCAGGAGCCGGCCTGACCCCGCCCCCTACCCTCACGTTATTGGCTAGGAAGCCCCATATGGGCGGGGCCGGCCGTGGGGTTGGGGAGGGCAGGGGGCGGGGAGGAGGAGGAAGGCGCTGGCGGGCAGTGATGGCGGCGGGTGATGGGGACGTGAATTTAGGCACCCTGGGGAGTGGCAGCGAGAGCAGCAGCGACGGTAGCAGCGAGAGCCCGGGAGGCGCGGGAGCGGCAGCAGAAGGGGGCGGTTGGTCGGCAACGGCGTTGGCGCTTCTGACGGTGGGCGGGGAGATGCTGCTGAACGTGGCGCTGGTGGCGCTGGTGCTGCTGGGGGCCTACCGGCTGTGGGTGCGCTGGGGGCGGCGGGGTCTGGGCGCCGGGGCCGGAGCGGGCGAAGAGAGCCCCGCTGCCTCTTTGCCTCGTATGAAGAAGCGGGACTTCAGCTTGGAGCAGCTGCGCCAGTACGACGGGTCTCGCAACCCGCGCATCCTGCTTGCGGTCAATGGGAAAGTCTTCGACGTGACCAAAGGCAGCAAGTTCTACGGCCCGGGTGAGGAGGAGTTGGAAGGGGAGGGGGAGGACCCCCTGCAGCTCAAGCACGACCCCCTTCTGATGGGGAGGCCCCTGGGCACCGGGTTAGTTTGCCAGCCTTCTCGACATCTGGACCCCCGAGCCGTATCTGCCGCACCTGAGATGGCCCGCCCCCCACACGCCCCAGCCGCGGGCCCCACCGGTGTTTACTCCTCGAATTCGGATCCCAGTGTCGCCCCAGCAATGAGCTCTGAATATTCATCTTTTTCCTATTCCATTTCTCTTCTCAGCCTTTTCTTGGGCTGAATTTTTCAAAATCCTTTTAGTTGTCGCCAGTCACGCTGGCCCTCAGCCTTTACTGAGCTTTCTGGTTTCTGGAATCGTTGGGGGCAGGAAAGAAGGAAGATTTCTGAAGTAGGGACCTAAAATTTTAGGCCCTGTAATTCACAACTTTCTTTACTTTTGTGTGTGTGTGTGTGCGCGCGCCACAGAGCGCTTATCTACTACTCCCCATAAGGCCACGTTTAAGTACACGTAGTTCCAAGTCCCAACCTTCTAGAATCCGGTCCCATATGCAGCACCGTGACTTTTTTTTAAAACCGGTTTTGATACAGAGATGTTTTCCAAGATTAACAGTCTATGTGGGATGAGGCTGATCATAATGCAGATCCTAATAAATACTGGCAAGGTTATTCGCCCTGAGTTTTGGAGGTGGAACTCATATACCCAGCAGGCGTGCTTGTACAGATTCTTCTTCTTTTTTTTTTTTTTTTTTGTAGCAGGAAGGCAAGTATGAAAATACACGTTGATTATCACTTTGTTTTCACTGAGAAGAAAGAACTTTATAAACAGCTATAAATTCATATCACCATGCACCAGTTCTGCAAGTTAAATGTTTCTAAAGCTTTGCTTTCAGAGAACTGTGTATGTAAGGTGGTTGGTTTAGAAACCCTTCTTTAACAATGTAGTTATAGCAGACATTTCAGTTCAGACTCATGAAACCTGTTGGCATACCATAAAATGGAGCAACATTGTACATTCTGGTTGTGTAGTTATTCTGAGCTTTTAAGGAGTTACTACAATAAAAGTAAATAAAATTAGAGACCTATAGTGACCTGTTAATTTGGAAGAGGACATCCAAGTCTTAAGGGGTTGGCAAATCTAAAAACAAGTTGGTTTCCTCTTTAATCTGTTAGTTCATGATGTTTATTGACACCTGCAACTGTACACTTATGATTTCTGTGCTTAGTGTCTGGAAGATATTTTAGAAGTGTTTTTGGTTTGTTGTTTGTTAATTGGATTAAAGAAGAGAAATGGGAGATTCTACACCCGATAACAACAAGCATGTTGAACTATTTCTTAGTTGTTTGTGTTTTGTGTATATATTTACATTCAATCCAACCAAGTCACAGATAGCTTATAAAGTACTTGCTGCTTGTATAAAAATGAAAACCAGATGTCTACCCATTCATATCAGCTGACACAGTTAATACATTTTTGTTTACTTAGCGAATGTGGGTAGGGGCAAAGGACAATATTTAAACGAACAGACCAAATTAAATTTTTTTTTTAGTCAAGAATTTACACAGTATTATGTATTCAGTGATTAGAAATTGTGTACAGGTCTAGGTTTTTAATACAGAACTTACCCAAACTAAAAACTCTGCTTTTGTAGCCCCTATCTAAACGGACAGTGAAGCAACCAAGTGTTTAGTGCAAAGAAGCATATCAGTCCTCACACATTAATGCCTTGCCACTATCTGAAAATAGCTAAGAGAGACAGCCATGGACACAGTTTGGCAGCACCCAGTGGCAAATGTTCTGCAACAGAAATTTTTAAATTAAGATGACAGTCATCGTTATAATATAGATAGTCTTTGTGTGGCTCGAGCCAGTGAGGGGGTTCCCCTCAGATGACAACAGAGGACTCAGTTTTAGGTTAGCTTTCACTGATTTCCAGGTTCTTCATGATGAACAGGCAGAGTGACACTCCATTATTTCATTCTAAGTAGTTTTGAACAACCTAAACAGATACTTGGAATACTTTTTTATTGAAAGGAACCTTAAAGTTAGCCAGATCAGCTTATGGATTTGGAATATATTTCACATTAAGAGGAGATCTAACATTTCCCAGAAGTCTTGAAGCAAGATTTCGGGCTATAAAACAAATTCAGTTTTTATTTTAATTTTTTTATCCTCAAATCAATTAAGGGATTTTGTAGCAGAGTAATTCAGAAGTAAAAATCCTTCTATGAGACTTTGTAGCTTGAAAGAATGAGTTTAGGGAGTCTAGCCAATATCCACTCCCAGTTCTCAATAATGGTTTTAGAGTTAAAAGATTGTTTGTGAGGCTTTTCTGTGTTGAAGTTATTTTTATTTTTAGTCATAATTTTTAAAGTTTGAGTTCTTAAAAAATTAAATGTTGGCAGTTTAATTTAGTGGAGTAAACAGACATTGGGAAACAATTGGCATTAACTACATTTGTCAATATTAAGTTTAGTAACAGTTCAGGCACTTGGCCAGTTTGTGAGGAAAGTGATCATGTAAGAAACAAAAAATATGGGAGGAGAAAGGAAACAGATTTGTTAAGCAGCTACTACATCACATCTATTATTTTGTCATCTCCACAATGCTTCAGTGAGGTTAGTGAACATCCCTATCTTTAAGAGAGAGAGCTTGAGGTTTAGGAATTTGGAGTAAATTGGTTGGGTCACACAGACATGATATTCAAATCCGGATATATTTGACCACAAAGCCTGTCTACTCTATTTCAGATAAACTGCATTCTGAGATAAACTTACATAGAGAATCTGTTATTTTTATACCCTCTCCTGGTTCCCATAAGGATTTAAAGCCTCAGAGAAACATACTTCGATGGCTTTATGTTGTGATGTTCAATATGGTAGCCACAAGCCACATGAATTGAGTTTCTCAGTCACTTGAGCCATATTTCAAGTTCCCAAACAGTGCACTTTATAGAGCATTTCCATCTTCCCATCGAGTTCTGATTCTAGAGGTTAGGGTAGAAGGAGGAGGAAACTCCCATTTGGGGCTTATTATCTCATTTAATTTCCAGACAGCTCTAGGAGATAGGTGATGTTCCCATTTTACAAATGTGGAAACTGAATTCAGAGATTTTGCCCAAAATTACATATCTGGTAAATGGCCAAGCTAGAAATCAAACACAGTCTAACTGGCTTCACAGGCTATGCTTACTACTATATTACAAATAATATAATTTCATGTTTCCAGCATCATAATAGATGAGGAAGACTCATCTATCATTTTAACTATTAATATTAATAATTTGGTGTAATATTTCTGCAGTGGGATTCTAGCAAAACTTTTTGCTTTTATTCTTTATAACGGCAGGAAATATACAGTTATACAACTGACCTTTCTAACAGTTTATTCACATTTCTGGTATTAAGATACATAGCTTCCCCTTTATTCCATGTAGAGTTTTTTTTGACATATAACAAAGCTGTAATTTCTCCAATATACCATTTAAATTCCACTGGAAAGAAAAAAGTTTCTAAGAAGTACCCCCATGACATGCCTAATATTTAGGAGATGGGGAAAAGGAGTTCATACACCTTTTATGTGTTCTTCCTCCTTTTTTAACTTGATATCCACATGTTAATTTTATTTGTAGTTTGCAAAATTGCAGCTGAAGCAAGAGTTGCAGCATATGGACAAACATATTCTTTCATGAGTGTCCATTGACACTATCCAGCTTTCATCCTAGACTTTTGTTTTGAAGCCAACTGGGTCTGTGTTAGGTCTAATGCCCATGCACATTCATTACCTACCAATCAGGTAAAAGGACCAGCTAAGTTTTCTGATGAATTTTGATACTCTGCTCAAATTTATACTAATTTCTTTTTTTTTTTTTTGGCTGTGCCATGTGGTTTATAGGATCTTAGTTCCTCAACCAGGGATCAGACCCACCCCTGTATTGGAAGTTCAAAGTCATAACCGCCGGCTTGGCAGGGAATTCCCTTTACTAGTAAATTTCTACAGTACCTAGTTGGTTGGCTCCTCTGAGTTCAACATCATTCCATTGTTTTTAGTCAAAGAGGGAATTGTGTTAAATACTAACACAAAGTATAAAAGGATAGCTTAAACCATGTATGAGACCAGAAGATGTTATTCAGGTTGAAGGAAAGGAGTAGATTAACATCTGGAGGTAGCCCTTTTTACGTTCTTTTCATAGTTCTTTCAACCATGTGGCATAGGTCACTCAACCCCCGCATACTTGTGAGATACATCACTAAACAACTGCTGTGCAAGAGCCAGCATTTTGTTTCAAGAGCAACTCTGAGAAGGAATAACCTGGATTTCATCACACTGTTGCCTAGATAAATGTTTTGAGTAATTCTCTGAGTCTTCAAAACTTGTGCTTCCCAGCCCTCATGGAGTTTATGTTCTGTTAAGAAGGACAGATAATAAACTATTACTCAATATGTGATTATAATAAAGGACTTTATTTATTAGGAATAGATGGTAAAAAGAAGTACTTATTTATATTGGTTTGTCAAGAAAGTGGGGATTGATAATTAAGCAAAAACCTGAAGGAACCAGCCTTACAAAGATTGGGTGTATCATTGTTTTAAAGCTATCTAATAACCAGACCTAGGACTGATAACAACAGAGGAAGAAACATCCTTATCACCCTTACTGATTTTCAGATTTGACTTCAGGCTTCATTTGATAAGTATTACCTCAGCAGTTCTTTTTCCATCCTTTTAAGCAATGTGTTTTATTTTTTCTTTATAAACAACATAGCTGGATTTTTAAAAATTAAATTTAATGCCAGTACTGTCTTTTAACAACTTAATCAGTTTATATTTTTTGTCCGTACTAGCATATTTAGATTTATTTCTACTGTCCTATTTAGTAATTTCTCTGACCACTTTTCTTTGCCTTCTTTCCCACCATTTTTTCTTAGATGGATTTTTTTATTCCACTTTTTCTGCCCTACTGATTTGTTGTTTCATTTTAGTATTGTTGATTTACAGTTGTATTAATTTCTACTGTACAGCACGGTGTTCCAGTTATACACATACATACATTCTTTTTCATATTCTTTTCCTTTGTGATTTCTCACAGGGTATCAAATATAGTTCCCAGTGCTATATAGCAGTACCTTTTGTTTATCCATTCTCTATATACTAATTTGTATCTGCTCATCCCAAACTCCCGACCTTTGCCACCCCCATTCCACCCATCCCTTACAAGCCAGAAGTCTGTTGTCTATGTTTGGTAGTCTTGTTTCTATTTCATATCTACCTGCTAATTTGGATGCATTCTATTTGTATTCTTTTGGTGGCAAGAGTCTTTTCCTTAAATTTTTTCCATAGGCATTGTCACTCTGAACAATATATGAATGTTAACCAAACATTTTTGTACAAATTAGAAAGAACTGTCACTTTAAAACACTTTACTGCCATTGGACAGAGTATTTCTTAATATTAAATATACAAAACAATAGTGTAGACAGATGTGAATGGTGTCCCCTGGAGTTGTATGGTACACAGCCATATGTTGTGGTCTTGGGTTAGAAGGCTTTAACTCTAATCCCTCCCCACTCCATTTTCTATGTTATTTCTATTAGACTTACAGTTTTACTGTAGTTTTTTAAACACTACCCTCAAACTGAATAATAAACTTTTTTTAAATAGGCAATTTTCATTTACATTTACCAATAGAGTTACCATTTTCTTCTTTCACTGTCATTTCTTGCATCTCATACTTTTGTTCAGAGTTCAGTTTTCATTTTAGTGAGGTATGTCCTATAGTTTTGTCATTGATAGAAAAAAAATCACTTTCTGCCCTCATTCAGGAATTATAGTACAGATCCAGTTCCAGTTCAGTCGATAAGTCATGTCCGACTCTTTGTGACCCCATGAACTACAGCACGCCAGGCCTCCCTGTCCATCACCAACTCCCAGAGTCTACCCAAACCCATGTCCATTGAGTTGGTGATGCCATCCAGCCGTCATATCCTCTGTCGTTCCCTTCTCCTCCTGCCTTTCCCAGCATCAGGGTCTTTTCCAGTGAGTCAACTCTTCGCATCAGGTGGCCAAAGTATTGGAGTTTCAGCTTCAACATCAGTCCTTCCAATGAACACCCAGGACTGATCTCCTTTAGGATGGACTGATTGGATCTCGTTGCAGTCCAAGGGACTCTCGAGAGTCTTCTCCAACACCACAGTTCAAAAGCATCAATTCTTCGGTGCTCAGCTGTATAGTCCAACTCTCACATCCATACATGACCACTGTAAAAACCGTAGCCTTGACCAGACAGACCTTTGTTGACAAGGTAATGTCTATGCTTTTTAATATGCTGTCTAGGTTGGTCATAACTTTCCTTCCAAGGAGCAAACATCTATTAATTTCATGGCTTCAGTGGCCATCTGCAGTGATTTTAGAGCCCAAAAAAATAGTCTGTCACTGTTTCCATTGTTTCCCCATCTATTTCCCATGAAGTGATAGGACTGGATGCCATGAACGTAGTTTTTAACAATGCAAACCTTTAACAATATTTTAATATATTGAGCGCCTTTTGTATCAGTTTAGAAAGAACTCTTTCAGTTTTTGGAATGTGTGTGTAATTCTGTTATGAATATATCATTTAATAGTCCACTTTTAATGAATATTTGTTTCCAGTCTCTTGTTATTACATACATGCATGCATGCTCAGTTGCTTTAGTCATGTCCAGCTCTTTGTGATCCTATGGACTGTAGCCCACCAGGCCTCTCTGTCCATGGGATTCTCCAGGCAAGAATACTAGAGTGGGTTGCCATTTCCTCCTCCAGGGGAACTTTCCTACCCAGGGATCGAACCCATGTCTGCCAGTGCCTTCTGCATTACAGGCAGATTCTTTACCTACTGAGCCACCTGGGAAGCATGGTATCATGTACGTATCATTTCAAAATGTTACTAAAATCATCTATTAAATAAATTCCTAGAAGTAAAACTACTGAGTCTTAGGTTATGGACATTTTAAATTTGGATACTTCTTTCTAAATTGCCCTCCAGAGATGTTGGACCAATTTACACTCACATGAAAATGCCTATTTCTCACTCTCTTGCCAAAAATTGATATAAAATTTTTTTATCTTTGTCAATCTAAGAAGTTAAAATAGTATTTCAATATTATTTTAATTTACATTTCTCTTTTTCTCAGTGAATTTTGGTTAGTTACATTTGGAATTTATTTAAGATGTGAAGTAAGCATCAACTTTTGTTTTTGTTTTCTTACAGGGGGCTATTCAGTTATTGCAACACCATTTATAGAATAGTTTTTTTCCCTAATACTTGTTGTTAAGAGATTATCTAGTTTGACCTCTACAATTTTAGGCATGTAAAATTTGCCTCAAATGTAGGGTGTGGCCACAAACCCAAGTATCTTGGCTTGGAAGAGGTATTCTTCCAGTTTTACCATGCTGCCTTCCCTCTAAAAGTCCTGGGAGTTCCTAGAACCAAGCATAAAAAAGATGTATTAGTTGGATTTCATTTAATCACTTTTATATATGGTTTGATTTGTCCTAGGTCCATAAATAATAAGTTACTCAGTGTGCGTACGTGCTCAGTTGTGTCCGACTCTTTGCGACCCCACGGGATGTAGCCTTCAGCTCTTCTGTCTGTGGGATTTTCCAGGCAAGAATACTGGAGTGGTTTGCCATTCCCTTCTCCAAGGATCTTCCTGACCCTGGGATCAAACCTGCATCTCCTACATTGGCAGGTGGATACTTTACCACTGAGCCACCTGGGAAGCCCTATACCAAGTATTATTAGATTTTTTTTTTTAACTTGCTTTAATAATCACAGAAGACTATTGTCAAAATACGCCAGAAAACTAGGCTGTTTAACTTTTAGTGAATTAAAGTTTATCTCTCAGCGCTATGGTTTTTATACCATGAAAATAACTAAAATATTCATTCTGGAATTTTCTTCATAAATACTAATGTATTAATAGATACATAATCACCCTAGTAGAAAATTATTTATTACATATTTTAGATGTTTACTTTTTCCTGGAATTTTTTGCTCATTAAATTAGTGTTTTACAATAACCATATGTTGTTCCCTTATCAAAAATATGTCACTCCATTATATTTGACTGTATGATAGTAAGCAGTTTCAGGATGCAATAACTGGTAGATTTATTGATTTTTGAACTTCAAAAAAATCTGTATCGTAAGTTGTGTTAACTCTTAAAACTTAATGAAATCTGGATTCTAACTAGTATGTCATTTTGGTATATTTAACAGTATCATAGAAGTAAGATTTATCTATAAAATGATGTCCTAGAATATTTGTTTTATAAATACATTTTAAAGAATCTGTCTTGGCTAAATAATTGGGTTCATTTTTTGTAGCAAGAATATTCTTGAAATAGTAAACCTAGTTTTGTATCAGCATTATATTTTAGTTTTTTGGAAGGCAAGAGTATAATTCTCCTATTGTTACTGAAATGTTAATGTTTAAATGAACCTTAATAGTTAAAACAATCTGATTAGTTTATATGAGCTAGCCTTTTAATTTTTTTTTTATAAATTATACCATACCAAAAGACCTAAGAGCTTTTAAAATGTGCTTTCCTTGGGTAGCTCTCTGTTGTTATAGTATTATGGATAGCCAAGAGTAGTCACCAAAATATTAGAGTCATAACATATATGTCAGTTAAATAAGGGGGTAGTGGAAAGGGGAGGTATTACTGAACTCTCAGGTATGATTCTGATTGTGTTAGGGATGCAGAGGAATATACTTTAACTGGACCTCAAATCCTCCTTTCTCAGCAGGTCATCCTTTTCCATCTCTAGTTCTTAGTCTTAATATTACATTCTTTATGCTATTACAGTAAAAAGAAAACTATTTTCAAAAAGACCTTTTCAGAAGTTAAATGCTTCATGTGGGAAATTCGAAATATGTGGAGAGGTCATTCTTTTCAATAGTTAACAGAACATCATTTTGTTTAGGATTAGGCTTGCATTATTAACTGTTGCCTCTAGTTCACTCTTAAGTTATCCAAACCAAAAAACAGCATTCCCTCTTAGGGAAGTTGGCAGGAAATTTTACTAAAGAATACACTGGTATGTTATCCATATACTTAAAGATGGAGGTTCTTATGACTTCTGTTTTTATAGTGATCATCTTTTCGTCTCCTTTTTACCATTTGGATGTTTTTAAGGTTGGTGAAGTATCCTCAAGTAGATTGAATTTTGTAGACCAGGAAGGTAAATATTATATAACATAATGCTAAGAAAAGCTATTGATTTCTACAGCTTTTTTTGGTTAATGTTCTTCCATTTTAAGAGGTATTTTAAAATAGCCATTCCCCTGAAATTTTGTGATGAGTGAAATGCTCCAGTTTTCAGGGTTGTCATTTCATCTTTGGGTTTGTGGGTCCTCTGTGTTTTCTCAAGATGTACTGTGTTTGGTGTAGTTAGAAAAGTGGTTGGTTCTGTTAATAATTTTAGGCAAGTCATTGAATACCTCTACATCTTTTCATCTGCCAAGAAGGGAGGGCAAAACTATCCCTTCTACTTTGTGATACTATGAGAAGGAAGTGAGATTGCTAGGAAATTCTTCAAAAAGTTGAAATTCTCATTTTCTATTTGTAGTTTTTTTATAGCCTTAATCAGTTTTATTTTTTCTTTTGTGTTTGACTCATCACTGTTTTAAGTTTGTAAGCATTGGTCCAGTCAGCATTAAGATTTTTTTGGTCATTATTGTTTCTTAAGAAAATATTAGTGTTTTATATGTATATATATATATATATTTTCCGTCTCTTGAAAACAGCCATTGCCACGTGGAGTTATACCACAGAAAAACTAAACTGCTTTAAGGTGGACCACTTTTCTTTCCCTCGGGGCTGTTCTTGCTTAATTTTAGTGTTGGGTTTTTTGTTGTTTTTTTTTTAACTTGCTTAGTTTTAAAAGTTAATGTTGGGAATTCCCTGGCAGTCCAGTGGTTAGGACTCAGTGCTCTCACTGCTGGCACTGGGGTTCAGTCCCTGGTTGGGGTCTTGCAAGCCACATGGCTTGGTCAAAAACAGCAATGTTTCTCATTTTAAAAAAGAAGAAGAAATAATGTCATTTGCAGCAACATGATTGGGCCTGGGGATTATCATAAATGAAGTAAGTCAGACAGAAATATCATATGATATCACTTATGTGTGAAATCTTTAAAAATGATACAGATGACTTACTTATGAAACAAATACAGACATAGAAAACAAATTTATGGTTACCCAAGGGGATGAGGGGAGAATAAATTAGGAGTTTGGGCTTAATGTATATACACTACTGTATAAAAGTTTTCCTGGTAGCTCACTGCCTGCAATAAGGAGACCTGGGTTCAATCCCTGGGTCCTGAAGATCCCTTGGAGAGGGAAATGGCAACCCACTCCAGGATTCTTGCCTGGAGAACCCCATGGACAGAGGAGCCTGGCGAGCTACGGTCCACCGGCTCGCAGAGAGTCGGACAGACTGAGCGACTAAGCGCAGCACGATATAGAGAAAGGACAGGGAAACAAGGACCCGGGGCGGGACTCGGCGTCTCGTGCTGGCCGTCATGGAAACGAGTCTAAAACACAGATACTTTTTAAAACCACATTTTTTTTAGAATTACTTTGCTGTACACTTGAAACTAACAGAGCATTGTAAATTAACTATAAATTTAAAAAAAGAAAAAAAGTTAATGTTTCTCCAAAACAATTAACTCCAATTAAAGAACTTCACATTTTACTTTGTAAGTAGAAATTTACTACTATTTACTGTAACTAGTACTAAATTTCTTTATCTTAAACATTTAAATAAATACCGTTTTGAATGTCAGTTTAGATGATGGGCAGTGTTTGAAAGTTACAAATATTGACCAGTTTTAAGTCAAATTTTTATATATAAAATCATGTATTTTGTAAATCTTATTTATTAGCGCATAGTTCTTAAAACATTTTAAACAGGAAAATTTACATGGCCTGCTCTACAAACTAAGATGAAGAAAAACTTAACTCTTAAGAGATTTATATTATAAAAATTGTTTTTTAAATAGCCAGACTTGGGAATCCTCTGGCCGTCCAGTGGCTAGGACTCTTAACTGCTGAGGGCCCAGGTTCAATCCCTGCTCAGGGAACCTAAGTTTTAAGAAGTGTCCCATTTTCTTCTATAGAAGACATATTTAGAAATAGTTGTGATAGTCACCTAATATTAAGGAGCAAGGTAGAAAGTACTTAAGAATGGGAAAGCAGAATAAAAAAGTACTGGAAGTATTACCTTTATTTTTGTGTTAATATATTATTGTCTAATAATGGTCCTGAAATTTATTGCTAAGGCTCTTTTTTTGTTCCATGCAATAAACTTTTAGAGAATGAATTTTCCTAACTCATTTCTAAAACTCATTAGTTTTCCTAAGTAACCCAGTGAGCTTTATGGTGCAGTGCTTACTGTAGTTCAAACTAAGGTTCATAAATGTTTAGAAATTTTTGAATATTCTTCTTAAAGGTATAGATGCTTTTCTGACATAACCATCAATTTCCTAAATGCTTTCAAATATGAATATGGGTATAATCATTATTTTACTCATTTAAAAATCAGGGAATTTCCTTTCTTTGTACTGTGTACTTCTCATTAGAAAATACTTCACTCTGTTAAATGGACAGTAAGCTTTTTCACTGCCCACTGATAATAGTTGCTGGTTCATAATAGTTAAGCCAGCAAATTTGATTTTTAAACTGTTTTCTCTAGATTTATTTTGTCATGTATTGATAACTTTTCAGACTCAGGAAAGAAATTTTTATATATAAAATCATGTATTTTGTAAATCTTATTTATTAGCGCATGGTTCTTAAAACGTTTTAAACAGGAAAATTTACATGGCCTGTTCTACAAACTAAGATGAAGAAAAACTTAACTCTTAAGAGATTTATATTATAAAAATTGTTTTTTAAATAGCCAGACTTGGGAATCCTCTGGCCGTCCAGTGGCTAGGACTCTTAACTGCTGAGGGCCCAGGTTCAATCCCTGCTCAGGGAACCTAAGATCCCACAAGCCGTGTGGCATGGCCAAAAATAAATAAATAAGTAGGCAGGCTTAACCAATTAAATGAAGTAAAACTTTCCTCTCCATTCCCCAGAAACATTGCTACTGTTAAGTACTTGGTTTGTATTCTTCCTGGTGCTTTTTTCATGCATATACAAATACGGGTTAAATGTGCATATATGTGTATCTTTTTTAGTTCAGAGGAGGTCATACTATGGGCTTCTGTGATGGCCCAGTGGTTAAGACTATGCTGCAGAGGGCACGGGTTGGATCTCTGGTCCAGGAACTTAAGTTCCCACATGCCATACAGTGCAGCCAAAAAAGAAAAAAAAATAAAAATAACTAAATGAATCATACTGTGTAATCTAATTGCTTTTTTCAGTTACTGTATCATGGACTTCTTTGTGCATCTGTACATACAGAGTTACCTCATTCTTTTTGATAGCTTTGTACTGTTTCCTTAAAGTAATGTACTATAATTTATGTAAGCAAATTCTTGATATAGAAAATTCCGTGGTTTGGATTTTTGTCTGTTAGTATGTGTTTATTTTGTTCCTACTTTATGCCAGGCATGTGGTAAGCATTGACGATCCAGAGATGTGCAGGAGAGTTGCTGCTCTCAAGGACACACTTTGGGAATGACTTGCTTCTGGTAGCCATTCCTCCCTAGACAAAGTGGTTCCTGATTCTATACACTAATTATTTTGTGTCCTTATAGCCATATATATATCCAGCCAATGTTCTGTTGATTATTTTTAGATGCCACAACTAATTAACAGTAATCAATAAGGCATCATTTCCCCTCAAGAAAACTGGCTTCCAAACCTAACTCTTCTAAGCTTCCTCTTCTTTCTAATCTTTAATCACAGTCTTCATCTTTAAATTAAGTTTTTTTTTTAGTATCTAAAGTAATTGAAATCTAAATTTTCAGTGAAAAACTTTACTTTGGTCAAAAGGTGGATTTCTAAGAAATTTCTTCTTCTTATCCTGTTTAGTGTCTGAGCATGTTTTGAAATTTAAGACTGAGTACCAGATAAGAGTCATGAGGTTTCTTTTATTTGACATTTTCCTTTGAGACATTCTAAAATATTTTTAGATAATCTAAATAATTTCTTTTTTTTCCCCAGCGGGTCCATATGGAATATTTGCTGGTAGGGACGCCTCCAGAGGACTGGCAACATTTTGCCTAGATAAAGATGCACTTAAAGATGAATATGATGATCTCTCAGATTTGAATGCTGTACAAATGGAGAGTGTTCGAGAATGGGAAATGCAGTTTAAAGGTACCTTCATTTTATTGGGTTCTTTACAAATACTAAATTTATGGCCAAAGAAAGTACATGCCATTTTATTACTCTTTAAGAGCGTAAGGATGCTATCTGTTTTCATTGCCATCATTATTTGATGATAAGCATGGGTAACTATCAAAATGATTGTTACATGTGCTTAATGTTAATAAAATCCATATTTAAAAATTCACTTGTTACAAACTGTAAAATTTACAAAAGTTGTAACACCTTTAGTCTTATAAGGCTTGTTCATTAAGATAGAGTTTTTTAAACATAGGCTTATATTTAAAACTGAATTGATTACTGATACTGTAATTTTAGTTTATTTTTAAATGATTTAATTGATCTTACCTTCAAACCATAAAGGAAAAATGTCATTCTCCTTCATTATATGCTTGTGACATCAGTTTTTACTGCCTCAGTGAACACTCTGGACTGCTACCATGTGACTTATGGATCCCTTGAAATATCTCTTCTGGCTTCTTGGCACTTGTACTGGTTCTGCTGGACCAAGCAGTCCTCCTATTTCATCCTCTTGATTTGTCAGTTAATTCACTTAAACTCAGTTCAGAATCCTGACCAAGAAATGACTAAATATTACCATGAACATAACAGTGGACATAACAGTGTTCTAAATTAAACACATGGTAACATAAAAACAAGTGATGTCACATTTAAGAAGAGAGTTTAATAGGAGAAAGAAAAATAATTTACTGAGAGTCACATAGCAGGACCTCAGAGAACACAAGATAATAAGTAACAAGTGAATTTTCATCTGTTCGTTTGGTTTGTTTTCTTAGGGACTACTACATGTGTCACATTTTCTCCCCAAGAATATTTCCTGGTTGGATTTACTTTCCATGTGATTTTCCACCTCATATTTTTCTCCCTACTTTTTCAACCCCAGAAAAGTCACCATTAACTTTTTTAAGATCTTCTCACTGTTGGAAATGCCCTGTGTTGCTACCTTGTTTATTTAATTAAAATTACTTTGGGTTATTAAGTTTAAAGATCTGCTCTGAGACTCGGTGCACAGTAGACGTAAACCAGTTTCAAAGTACATGTCATCAGACCTATTCCAAGAGCCTGGCATGGGTCCTGGACTCACATATATTTTTAAAATGTCTCCAAGTGATTCTGAGACAGTGTCCTTGATTAAGAACTGGTTGTATGGAATACTCTCCTCCAAAGCACAAGTCCGAAGCTTTATAAGTTCCCTGATCCTGTTTTCTTTTGTTCAAGCCTTACATGAGTATAAAAAGACTGGACAAGGTAAACGATAGGGAAAACATACCTTATTCTCTATGACTAAAAGAAGCATACACCTTCCCTGCTGTATAATGGAATCGTGAAATAAATTTGATTGCTACTGATTTTCTTTTGATGTATCTTTCAGAAAAATATGATTATGTAGGCAGACTCCTAAAACCAGGGGAAGAACCATCAGAATATACAGATGAAGAAGATACCAAGGATCACAATAAACAGGATTGAACTTTGTAAACAACCAAAGTCAGGGGCCTTCAGAACTGCAATTCTTACTCCCTTTCACAGAATGTCCAGCATCTTTGGGTTTGGTTCACCTGCTGCAAAAAACATTCAACAGATTGTACAAGCTACATGAGTCTCACTATGAAGATTCGAATACTAGACATTATGTATGCTGCCAGACTTGTTTGTTGCAGTTATTTGTAATGTCTGGTGGGGCTTCAT
This sequence comes from Cervus elaphus, assembly GCF_910594005.1. Lineage (NCBI taxonomy): Eukaryota > Metazoa > Chordata > Mammalia > Artiodactyla > Cervidae > Cervus > Cervus elaphus. Next base: position 41,642,728 of record NC_057819.1, on the reverse strand, counting down.
CCTGAAAAGGAGGAGACAGGGATATTTTTAAAGAGCAAGAGAGTCACAAGATTACTTTCTCCTTTTTTTTCCTTCCTTTTTTTTTTTTAATCAAAGACAACCTGATATGTATTTGCTACTTGAGTGTACAAGAGATTTTTTTGAAATCTCTTCAAAAAAAAAAAAAAACAACAGCAAGGAATTGCTGTTTCATGTGCTGTGTTTTGTTTTAGCAGTGAGGTAGAGAGGAGACCTGGGCAGGAGAGGTGAGGGTGCACACCAAATTCAAGTAGTTAAGGCTACTGACACATTAAAATGGTAAATGTGAGTCCCAAGCTTTTCTTTTTGGGTTTTGTCAGGGAAAAGAAGAAAACCTTTATTTCTAAGAAATCTTTGGAAATTAGAAGAATGAATTTCAGGTGGATTTAAGTCAAAGCTAATTCCCCAACAGCAAGATCATTTGAAACTAGTTTTTATCCCTTTCCTTCCCCTAGATCAATCAATATTAATTGTGCCTTATTTCACTTACATAGACTTGAATTATTTTTAGGGAAAGCCCCTATGTGAATTCCGAAGTCACTACAAGCAGCATTGAGACTGAAGTTGGAATATTCTGTTGACTGCAAAACCTTGATGTCATTCTGTGTATATAGAATGTAAAAGGAATATTCAGTGTTACTGCCATATATATGTTAATATACACAAACTTCATTAGCATTATAATGGCCAAATGCATTCCCCCATGCTTCTCTCTTTTCAAAAAAAAAAAAAATTGAAAAACAAATCAACAACTCTGTCCCCTAACAGCTGCCTAATTTCAGGAGTCTTGACTCTCACATCTCACTGGTGTGGGTGCATGGGGCTGTAGTGTGGGTGTCGCGTGGGTGTGTCTGAGTGCGTGTGAGAGCGCCTTGGAAGGGACTCTGCAGATACTGTAAATACCCGTACCATTTTAATAAAGCATGTACAATAAACCAAAATAAGCTTGAGTTGGACTTTATATACAAACTGTAAACCAGTGCATTATAATATGGTAGTCAAGATTGTGTATTTGATTCAAGATAAGGAAAAATCTTGGAATGAGAGGCAGGCACTGGTTAACCAAGTTGTACACATTGTACCACGTTCACTGTAACTTTAGGAAGAAATTCCACTTTGTGGAACATTCTCAAGAGATCTGAGATTATTCAGGTAAGAATTGATATATTAAAATGTACATATTTTTACTTTATATTTTGATGCCAGCTGATTATACTAGAGGTAATAGCACTTCCAATGGTAGTTACTGAACCCAAAACAATAAAGGATATTATACTGTTAGGTTTTAAATTCTGTTCGAAAATGCTCTTACTAAAAAGCCCTATGTATGTCCATTATTTGATTTCATCATATCATGACTGTTTAGGTTCTTAATTGGAGACAAGTTATACCAAAAAAGACAATTTTATTTAATAAGTCACCAGTTAGAAGAATTCTCCTGCGGTATGAGTATAATATATGCGGAAGCCATCAAAGAAAAAGGAAGTTTTAATTGTAATAATAAGCTAAAGTATGTAAAATACTACATTCTATTGTATTCAGTCTTGGAATGTTTTGTAGAAAATGAGTTTCAGCCAAATCTTTGCTGAAGGCTGGTTGCAACAACTGAAGAATGTTGGTAAATGCTTTTTGTGTGTTTTTATGTAAAATATTTTCTAAACAGATTTGTTAAAGTACGTGTCCTCTGGAGTAAATTGATATTGAGAGAGAGAGATATATATATATAATGAATCATTTCAGCCTAAAGTAGTGAATCTACACTTGTGAATAGAGAAACCCTAAATATTCATGCAGTAAAAATTATGCAGTCTGTTAAGAAAAATGAGTAATTTTGTGTTTTGGACTTGAAATAAACAGTGTTCTATGGACAGTTCCTCAATTCCAGTTGAGTGTTCTCATTCTTAGGTAGGTTGATGGGCAGTCACTGAGTGTGGGGGTGGGAGCTGTGGTGACTGGCATTGCTGCTGTCCACCCCCTGCCCCACCCTTAACCACTGTTTCCCCAACCTTCCTGGTTATTAGAACCACTCGAGGTGCTTGAAATACAAATTCTTGGTCCCCAGTCCAAACCTGCCACCCAGTGAGCCAGACTCACCCAGTGAGTCTCAGACTGTAAGGAGTCCCTTGGGTAATGCTTATGATCAGGCACAGTTGGGAAACACCACACTGGTCTTTTCAAGTTATACAATTGACCTTTGAACAAGGGTTTGAACTGTGTGAATCCACTTTTATGCAGTATTACTATATGCAATAAATACTACAGGACTTCATGGTCCACATTTGGTTGAATTTGTGGACGTGGAGCTGTAGATTTCAGAGGGCTGTAAGGGCACAGGTTAGTACCTTAAACCCCCACATAATGTTCAAAGTTCAGCTGAATTGTCTGTTTTTGTCTTCTACTTGAAATAGACTTAACCTTTGGACAGTTTTGGTCTGATGCCCTGTATTCGTTTTTTTGTTTCATTCCCTAAACGTCCATAGTGTTTCTGAGTAAAATGAGATTTCACATAAAAATGTAGTGTGTGATCTTTTTAAATAGTTTTATTCTCTTAACTTTTTAAAATTTTTTTGATAGCATCTTCAAGTTGGCATTATGTTTCCCAAATAAAGACTATACTGTGAGTACTAGCACAGTTTCTCTTCATTAGAAAGTGAACCCATTCAGATTACAGATCAAGTTTTTTAAAACTTTGACTATGGTGCTAATGGTTACTTAGGTTTTCCTGACAGTGATTCTACCTGCCTTCTTTGAAATCTGCAGAGTCTAACGCATTACTCCCACCTATGATCTAGAAAGCAAAAGTTAATATATTGAACTGGTACTGGGGGAAATTATTCTGTTGAAAACTTGAGATAAATCAGACTCTCCTCACCCAAGTAGCCCATTTACATTTTGATAACTGAGAAGTGCAACACAGTGCTAGAAATAGATGTCACTGGCATGTTAGTGTATGCAAGGCTATATACACTGTGCGTTTATGGATTAGAATAAGCTGGTAAGGAGGAAACTTTAATTTGCAAAGATACCTGTACCCCAGTACTCTCAGCAGCATTGTTTACGATAGCCAAGACATGGAAGCAAACTAAATGATTTATCAATAGATGAATGAATAAAGATGTGATATATATACATGGAATACTACTCAGCCATAAAAAGAATGAAATAATGCCGTTTGCAGCAACATGGATGGACCTAGAAATTATCCTATTAGGTAAATATGTGGAATCTGAAAAGATGATATAAATGAACTTATTTGCAAAACAGACCCACAGACATACAAAACAAACATGGTTACCAAAGGGGAAGGGAGGAGGGAATAAATTAGGTGTCTGGAATTAACATATATAGAAGAGAGAAATAACAAGGACCTGTAAAGCACCAGGAAGTATATTCAATAGGTTATAATAACCTATAATGGAAAATAATTTGAAAAATATATACATAATGTGTATATATAACTGAATCTATTGTACACTTGAAACTAACACAACATTGTAAATTATACTTCAATTTTCTTAATGGTTTAAAAAATAAAAAGCTGGTAATACTAAATATTAAATGTGTAAGTTGCTTTGAGCATAATGAAAATAAGTTACTGAAATGAGCATGGTTCTTTTCCTCTAATGAATTAAAAGTAGCAGATGTTCAATGATAGCTTTTGAGTATGTATGTTCCATTAAGGTCAGCTATCAATCTGCTAGATGATAGTAATCACAGGGTATGATCTATTTGTTGCGGCAAGGAAGTTCAAATGAAACCCACCCAACTTTTCCTGACTGTTTTTAGGCAAAATTCATCATTCCCAGGTAATGTCAGAAAGGCCTGAAACTTCTCAGACACACTTGTGAGTCACATTTCTGAGGAGACACTGGGCTAGATATTCAGGTTTGCATTTGTTCTACCATCAATTGTGACAACATTAGGAGGGCCTATGATTACTCCATTCAAGAGAGCACGTAACATGCTGTGAACACTTTATTCACAAGAAATTTTTCTGTCTTACTGTATCTAGAGAGAGTCCAACTAAACCAAATTGTAAAGTTAAGTGTAAGAAAACTGGTAAATTGTTGAATTTTTCTTTTGCAATCATTTTTAGTGGTGGCATAATATATTAGTGAAAACGCAGGATATGTCATAGTATGCTGCCATCTGGGTTAAAGAGCAAAGTTTGGAAGATAAATCAACAGACTTTATGCATTTTCCCATTTATAAAAGTAATATATGTTATAGTGTACAGAAAAAGATAAAATGATGATTAAACAAAATTAGTTTAAACAATCTCTTAAACTAATTTAAACTAATCTCTTAAACTAATCTTCCCACATCTCTTTTTTTATTTTTATTTTTTGGCTGCAGTAAGTGGCTTTCAGGGTCTTAGTTCCCTGACCAGAGATTAAACCTGCACCCTCAGCAGTAAGAGCTTGGAGTCCTAACCACTTAGGCTTTTCCATTTAGATACCCATCTGATCATGCTGAACATCTGTACCTGGAACCTCAACGTGAATGCATCCTTTTCCTCACGGACTTGCCTCTGCACTCATGTTCTCTATCAGAGAGCTCCTGCTATTTACTCTCCTGGCTTGTCTTCCTACCTCTCTACTAGTTCTCATCAAGTTCATTGTCCCTATCGGCAGTCTGAAATAAATTTGACCTGTTTCCCTACCTCAAGGCCTTAAGTGATGACAACTTACTTCCAATTTCAAGACAGGGAGGGCTTAGGCCTCTTCATTAGTTCCCACTGAACTATTACATAAAATGACTAGTAGCTTCCAGAATATACCTCTAGCTACTTACCCACTCCATTCTTCAGTCTATATTATACTCTTGCCCACACCTTGCCAAGTTTAACTGCCCTTCTAGCTAATTGGCCCAGTCATAGAGACTCAGGCTCACACTCATTGCCCCCAGACTGAATTAGAGAGCCCCAGTTCCATGGCTCCAAGGATCACAGGTAATTCTGTATCACTGGATTCACTATTGTGCTGTAATCATCTGTCTTCCCTGATAAGCCAGGGACCAGAGCATACCCATATTTTAGGCCCAGTGTTTTCCCTAAGGGCTTCCCTGGTAGCTCAGCTGGTCAAGAATCCATCTGCAATGCAGGAGATCCTGGTTTGATTCCTGGGTTGGGGAAATCCCCTGGAGAATGGATAGATTACCCCCTCCAGTATTCTTGGGCTTCCCTAGTGGCAGAGACAGTAAAGAATTTGCCTGCAATGTGGGAGACCTGGGATTGATCCCTAGGTTGGGAAGATCCCCTGGAGGAGGGCATGGCAACCCACTCCAGTATTCATGCCTGGACAGAGGAGCCTGGTGGGCTACAGTCCATAGGGTCACAAAGAGTCAGGACTGAGCAACTGAGCACACTTTTTCTAAACTTAGACACATAATATTTGTTCAGAATTTTTTGTTCATAAAATGAGAGGGTAGACTAAATCAATAAACTTTAAATGAGGGCTCCAAGGAAATATTAAGAACTGAGGGGAGGCACTCCTTACCTGCTCCCAGCTGAAGCTGTTGAGGTGCCCCAGTCCACCTATACATGATTTTCTACCATTTCTTGGCAAAAATGGCAACCAGTGATGCTATTGATTGTAGCAGAAAGGTGCAGAAGCAGATCAAATTATTGAATATCTTAAGCAGAAAATTGCTCTAACTAAGGAGAAAGCAATTTTGCAGACAACTTAGAAGAGAAGAAACTTCAAGTTGAAAATGCTAAATTGAAGAAAAATTGAAGGATTGAAATGAGCTAATTAAGGCAGAAATTAAAAACGGAGTAAAATATCATTTCCATCTGGTACTCCACTAAAAGCTGATTCTACAGTTTCTGAAAATGAGATACAATCCATACCAATAACAACCATATCTTTTGGTGCTAAAGAGCAAATAGAGGAAGAGGAGAAGAAGAAAAGATGAAAGAGAAAACTGAAAAGAAAGGAGAGAAAAAGGAGAAAAAACAGCAACCAGTAGCTGACTCTAAGCCTGTTGATGTTTCCCCGTCTGGATCTTTGAATTGGTTGTATCATCACTGCCAGAAATCACCCTTTGCAGATTCTTTGTATGTAGATGAAGTAGATGTTGGAGCCCCAAGAACAGTGGTCAGTGGCCTGGTGAATCATGTTTCTCTTAACAGATGCAAAATCAGATGGTGGTTTTACTTGTCTCAGGCAATGGTGATGTGTGAAAGTTCACCAGAGAAAGTTGAAATCTTGGCACCTCCTAATGGATCTGTTCCTGGAGACAGAATTACTTTTGTAAGAAGCTCAGCAAAGTAACTTTTTTCTTTTGAGCAGATGTATAGCACATTCTTGGGAAGACCATGCGGAAGGATGCTCTCCAGTCCAGTCAAATGATCCAATCCCACTAATATCTTGGTTCCCTCTGAGTTTTTTCCTACTTGTCACCCCTTGCTGTACAGAAAACAGCCAAGCACCATGCAGGTCAGTCATCAATGGTGGGCAACCAGAAGGCCGTGTTAGAACAAGCGCTGGCAAAGGTCATGAACTTGGGGTTGAACTGCAAACAGGTAATGGGGCCTGTGTATTTGCCATCCAATACAGCTACTTTTATACCACTCTCTCTATTCCAGCATGGATTTTACCATCCTCTGAACCAATCATAATAAACTGGGAGTCTGGGGTAAACTAGGCCTCCAATGTGACAGCCTTGCTGTTAGCATAACTCCCAAACATATGCATCACCACTCCCTTGAATGCATCAATCAGATGGATGAAGCTGCCATTGGTGGAGATGAGGATGAGCTTGCCATCATTGCTGAACTTAAGTCCTGTCCACTCACAAGTCCAATCATATTGTATCTTAAATGTTGCAAATGGCCGCTTATCAAAAGAGCGAAGATCATAAAGTTTGACCATTTCAGAATTGACACCTGCAGCAAAAATTAATCCTTCTGGATCAAAAGGACAAACTGGCTTGCCCTGTAGATGCATGAGACCCTGGCAGTTAGGAGAGCGGAGATCCCAGAGCCAAATGGTCTTATCAAGAGACCCAGAAATGAAAGTGTCATCCACAGGTGACATGGACAAGGCCACCACCCTTTTGCTATGTCCAGGAAAGTACCTGATATATTTGTTGTCATGCAAGGACAGGTAACGAGTAGTATCGTCTCTTTTGTTAGAGCTGTAAACTACTGTTATTTGCTGCATGAGAGTATCTGATGAGATCCACGCTGTCTTACTGCACAGGGTTCTCTTTGGTTTGCCCTCCTGGCAGCCATAGAGCACGATGGAGTCATCGTTGCTGCTCGAGATGACAATCTCGCCATTGGGGCTGAAGTCGAAGCAGTTGATCTTGTCAGAATTTTCGCGGAACACCTTGGCAAGAGGAAGCACCGCAGCACGCTGTCGACCAGCTTCATGGCGGCGATTGCCTACCATGACAAGGAGTTGAATCCTAAGAAGATGATTTCAGAGCAGATCCAGCCTGATCTTTACACTAATGATGAATGCGTGGCTACATACAAAGGCGCTCCCTTTGAGGTGAAAGGGAAGGGAGTGTGTAGGGCTCAAACTATGGCCAACAGTGGAATAAAATAAAAACACTTCAGTTTCTGAAATACATTAGAGAAAACAACAAAAAGAAATACATTTGTCACTCATACCTAAAATAAAAAAAAAAGAGAACTGAGAAAAGAGCCTAAGAGCTACATCAGAGCAGCACCTCTTTGTTTTGTTTGTAGGCTTGCAAATAAGTTTGAAAAGGTATTTGTACTATTAAAAAAAAAAAAAAAAGGTGAGAAAATCACTGGACTAGATAATCTCTAGTACCCTTTAGTTTATAAATACAATTCAAGGGAAGAATCATATAGTCTTATTCATATCCAGCAATGCTATATGACAGCAGAATACAGATTTGTCTTCATGACCCAACTAGATCAAGGCACAAGCACCATAGAGCAACTTTGATCTGAGTGCCTATTTAAACAAAATTTGCAGGAACAACAGCTTATAGGCTTCACTGAAGAGGTGATCAAAGGAAAACCAGAGGAAAGGAAAGGACACCCTTTCTCTTTTCCTTATAACTAAAAACACTCACCAATACCTTGAAACCCCACCCAGGGAGTTGTTCGCACCCTCCCACGATGCCCTCTGATCTCCACCCCCAACACTCCCATCACAGTGGCACTGATTGCAGCTCCTGGTCTCTTCCAGAGGTGATGCGGAAGGCAAGTGAGACGAGACACAAGTTTAAATCTGATCTAACAAAGACAAACTGCAAGGTAATAAAAGCATACTGAAAACAGTCCCACCTGCTGCACTCACGACTGAAAGCAAAGTCTTATTTGTGGGGAAAGAGCTTTACACTTAGTACTGTGCTAAAGGTGAGAAAGGAGACAAAGGCAAGATAAGATAGAAATAAATCACCTTTGTTATGTAAGAAACGCCAGAGCAAACATTTTAGTTCCTTCTGTGTTTCAGCTGGGTCTTAGAGGAAGTGTTTAGGCCTTGAAGGGAATCTGCTGCTTTCTGGTGACCTTGGGCAAGTTTCTCAATTCTATGAGCCTAATTTTCCTATTAAACATCACCAGATGGTCAATACATTGATTATATTCTTTGTAACTAAAGATGGAGGAGAAGCTCTACACAGTCAGCAAAAACAAGACTGGGAGCTGACTGTGGCTCAGATCATGAACTCCTTATTGGCAAATTCAGACTTAAATTGAAGAACACAGGGAAAGCCGCTAGGACATTCAGGTATGACCTAAATCAAATCTCTTGATTATACAGTGGAAGTGAGAAATAGATTCAAGGGATTAGATCTAATAGACGAGAGTGTCTGAAGAACTATGGATGGAGGTTCATAACATTGTTCAGGAGGTGGTGATCAAAACCATCCCCAAGAAAAAGGAATGCAAAAAGGCAAAATGGTTGTCTGAGAGGCCTTACAAGTACCTGAGTAAAGAAGAGAAGCAAAAGGCAAAGGAGAAAAGGAAAGATATACCCATTTGCATGTAGAGTTCCAGTGAATAGCAAGGAGAGATAAGAAAGGCTTTTTAAGTGATAGTGCAAAGAAATAGAGGAAAACAATAGAACGGGAAAGACTAGAGATCTCTTCAAGAAAATTAGAGATACCAAGGGAATATTTCATGCAAAGATAGGCACAATAAGGAACAGAAACAGTATGGACAGAAGCAGAAGATATTAAGAAGAGGTGGCAAGAATACACAGAAGAACTATACAAAAAAGATCTTAATGACCCAGATAACCATAATGGTATGATCACTCATGTAGAGCCAGACATCCTGGAGTGAGAATCAACTGGGCCTTAGGAAACATCACTACACACAAAGCTAGTGGAGGTGATGGAATTCCAGCTGAGTATTTCAAATACTTATGGTGTTAAAGTGCTGTACTCAATATGTCAGCAAATTTGGAAAACTCAGTAGTGGCCACACGACTGGAAAAGGTCAGTTTTCTTTCCAATCCCAAAGAAAGGCAATGCCAAAGAGTGTTCAAACTACTGCACAATTGCAGTCATTTCACACGCTAGCAAAATAATGCTCAAAATCCTTCAAGCTAGGCTCCAACAGTATATGAACCAAGAAATTCCAGATGTACAAGCTGGATTTAGAAAACGGAGAGGAACCAAAGATCAAATTGCCAACATCCATTGGATCTTAGAAAAAGCTAGAGAATTCCAGAAAAACTGCTTCATTGACTATGCTAAAGCCTTTGACTATGTGGATCACAACAAACTATGGAAAATCCTTAAAGAGATGGGAATACCAGACCACCTTACCTCCACCTTATCACCTTACCTCCTGAGAAACCTGTATGCAAATCAAGAAGCAACAGTTAGAGCTGGACATGAAACAGTGGACTGGTACCAAATTGGGAAAGGAGTACGTCAAGGCTGTATATTGTCAACCTACTTATTTAACTTATATGCAGAGTACATCATGTGAAATGCCCGGCTGAATGAATCACAAGCTGGAATCAAGATTGCTGGGAGAAATATCAATAACCTCAGATATGCAGATGACACCATCCTTATGGCAGAAAATGAAGAGGAACTAAAAAGCCTCTTGATGAAAGTAAAAGAGGAGAGTGAAAAAGTTGGCTTACAGCTCTACATTCAAAAAGTAAAGATCATGGCATCTGGTCCCATCACTTCATGGCAAATAGATGGAGAAACAATGGAAACAGTGACAGAATTTATTTTCTTGGGCTCCAAAATCACTGTGGACCGTGATGGCAGCCATGAAATTAAAAGATGCTTGCTCCTTGGAAGAAAAGTTATGACAAACCTAGATAGCATATTGAAAAGCAGAGACATTACTTGCCAACAAAGGTCCATCTAGTCAAAGCTATATGGATGTGAGAGCTGGGCAAATGTAGGTTTTTCCAGTAGTCATGTACGGATGTGAGGGCTGGGCAATGGAGAAGGCTGAGCCCCAAACTTCCAACTGTGATGCTGGAGAATACTCTCGAGAGTCCCTTGGACAGCAAGGAGATCAAACCTGTCAATCCTAAAGAAAATCAACCCTAAATCTCCATTGAAAGGACTGAGGCTGAAACTGAAGCTCCAATACTTTGGCCACTGATAAAAAGAGCCAACTCATTGGAAAAGACTCCTGATGCTGGGAAAGATTGAGGGCGGGAGGAGAAAGGAGCAGTAGCTGATGAGATGGTTGGATGGCATCCCCGACTTGATGGACATGAGTTTGAGCTTGAAGAGACAGTGACAGACAGGCAAGCCTGGTGTGCTGTGGTCCACAGGGTCGCAAAGAGTTGGACACGACTAAGCGACTGAACAGCAACAATGTTCCTGTTAGTCTCTTCAGAGAGACTAATAACACCTATCTCACAGATAAGAAATAAGGTAAATGCCACCAACTCCGTGACATATACTACACACTATTCCTTCCTTTGCAGTGGTAGAAAGACATTTAAATGTCTTTTAGGTGGTATATAATTTTGTTCTTATCTGAAGGTAACAATCTTTTGTTAATTAAATTGATAATTCTAATGACACTAGTTTTTTCTCAGTTTACCAGTAACAAAGAATTGATGTGTTTACTAACAGAGCATCAGGGCAATACTAAACTTCAGCAATAATGCCAGGAGCGATAGATCCACATTTATTAATATTCTCAAATGCCCAACTCATAATTTATTTAGAATCTAGATTCAGGTTGAGGTTATCCTGAAATCACTTGCATAACTTAGTTAACCATTTGTGTAACTTGCAGATGAGATGTCAGAGACAACTGAGTGATTTTATTAAGTTGAAAACACCTCATTACTGACCAATTTCACTGTAAAGAAGTAGTCACATTATATCTAGGCTAACTAACTAAGAGCAAATGTGAAAATGCATGATTTATAGCAATGAGTTCAGTGTGTTTACTGTTAGCTTCACAGATTTGTGTGCATTGTTTTAGTTAACCTTGTTTCAACTGCCATGAAATAATTCAGAATTATCTCACAACCTAGTTTGTGTTAAGCAAAACTGGTGATTAGAATAGCTAAATATATTGCGAATGCACTATTCAAATGTTTTTTTCAAATGGCTGAATCTTTTAAAGCAAGTTAGAACTTCAGTCATCCTAAGTGAAAAAATTACTAGACTTTCTGTAAAACAATTATCCTTCAATTAAAAAACGAATAAATTTGAAAAAAGGAAACAACAAAAAAGCAGTATTGTAACAAATTCAATAAAGATGTTTTTAAATGGAAAAAAATCACTAGACTGGCCTATCTCTAACATATATTTTTGAGCAGTCAGAATTTAGTTCAAATTAGACTTTACTCATGATGATTAACTGTGTTAACTTGGCTGGGACTTCCCAGGTGGCATAGTGGTAAAGAATCTGCTACCAATGCTGGAGACACCAGAGACGAAGATTCAATCCTTGGGTTGGAAAGATTCCCCTGGAATAAGAAGTGACAACCCACTCCAGTATACTTGCCTGGAGAACTCCATGGACAGAGGAGCCTGGGGGCTAGAGACCATGGGGTCCACAAAGAGCCAGATATGATTGAGCACGTACACGCATGCACACAACTTGGCTAGTCTATGATGCCCAGTTGTTTGGTCAAACAGTAGTCTAGATGTTGCTGTGAAGGTATTTGTGTTATGTGATTAACATTTGCAAGTCAGTTGACTTGAAGTAAAACAGATTACTCTTTATAAGGAGGGTAGGCCTCATCCACTAAGTTGAAGATGAGGTTTCTGCAAGAAAGAGGCAGTTCTGCTTCAAGACTCCAACATATCAGTATAAACCCTGCCTGAGTTTTCAACCTGCTGACCTGCCTTGTAGACTTCATACCCAAGAGTGCATCAACTTTTACCTGAGTTTCTAGCTGGTCAACCATGAAGACTTCAGGCTCACCAGTCCCCACAAATGTGTAAGCCAATTCTGAATCTCTCATTATCTATCTATCTGTCTAGAGAGAAGATATAGATATATAGATATCTATAATTCCCCAAAGATTTAGATCTGTATTCAAAGATTACACGTATCTCTGTCAGTATCTCCTATTGGTCTGTTTCTCTGGAGAACTCTAACACCCTACTATATTCTAATTATTAGTACATATGAGACTTTAAAAGTTCTACTTCACTTTTGTAATTAAATGACAAATCCCTTCTTTATTTAGTTCAATACTTAATACTTGATCTGATATGGCTACCTGGGCTTCAGTTTCTGAAGTCTGACAGATACTTCAGCCATGAAATATAATACTTTCACCAATATGCATCCCATTGTTCCAGACAAAACCTGAAATAGCTTTTTATCTAATCTCTGAAATAAGATTTCATCAGAGGTTATGAGATGGACAAAGAGGAAAGATTAACACAATTAATCCTTCTACTCCCAAAGATACCAGTCAATGTGAAATTTAAGAGAAGAGCATAACCTAGTGATTTTATGCAAAATCAATTTCACTGACCACAAGATTTTTTAAAATAATTTTTAAATTAATTTAATGGAAGCAATCTGAAGTCATTATCCTGGGGGAAATATCTTTGGGGAGAAATATCTTCAAGCATTGTAGCTAATGGAATATTTGACCTGCCCAGTCTCCAATTCCTGATTTCTCTCCAAAGACAACCACAATTTTCAGTTTAGTGTATATCCTTCTGATCTTTTTTTTCTAAGCATTTACATTCATATAGCTGTTCATGTGGAAATATTGCAAAACTTAAGTTCCAGAATCTATAGGCAAACTGCCTGAGTTTAAATCCTAACTTTGTGACTTTAGGCAAGACACTCAACTTCTCCATGCTGTTTTCAAGTCTGTAATATGGGAATGATAATTATAGCACCCAAGTCATGGAGATGTTTTGAGTGTCAGTGAGTTCACCTATGTAAAGTGCTTGGAGAACAGTGTCTGGTATGGCACATAGTAAGTACTACAAAGTATCGTCTATGTGTTAGTCACTCAGTCAAGTCCTGACTCTTTGCAACCCCATGGACTGTGCCTGCCAGGCTCCTCCGTCCAAGGAATTCTTCAGGCAAGAATACTGGAGTGGACAGCCATTCCCTTCTTCAGGGGATCTTCCTAACCCAGGGATCAAACCCAGGTTTCCTGCATTGCAGGGAGATTCTTTACTGTTGGAGCCACCAGAGAAGACCTAGCTATTATCTTTTCACCTCCTTTTTGAAAACCATATATGGCATCCTACTACTATACGTTACTTTGCAAATTTGTTTAGAACAGGGACTCTCTTGTGGCCCAGTGGCTAAGACTGTTCTCTCAACACTGGGGGCCAGGTTCAATGCCTGGTCAGGGAACTAGATCCCCCATGTCACAACTAAGAGTTCACATGCTGCAACTCAAGATCCCTCATTCCACAACTAAGGCCTGGCCCAGCTAAATAGAAAAATTTTTTTTAATTTGCTTAACCCACTCATGTATTTTGGAAATCTTTCTGTAATATTACAAATAAAATCTACCTCTTCTTTTTTCAACTATTTCAAGTCTCATTTTCCATATAGTGATTTCAATCTACTCCTCAGTACCTAAAAGAAATATCTACATTTATTTACCCAAATAGTTCACTTTTTCTGTATGGTTCAGTGAACTAATGTATCTGGGGCCTCAGGGTGGGGGAGGGAAGTGCTTGGTGAACTAAAAAGCATTATGGAAATATTTGTATAGATGTCTTCACTGGGTATCAAGTGGAGAAGGAGATAAGACTCCGCCTTATCTGGGTCATACCCATTACTACCCTAGGTAGCCTCCATTCATTTTTGAGGCTTGGTTTTCATTTACTAAAAGTGGTGACTCACTAAAGATGTAAGCAGTCTTTGGCAAAGCTACCATACTCTGACTGTTCTGTTTTTCCCTTCTTCCACTTGAGTTGCTGCCTCACCGCCTTGAATGAAGCAGCATGTATCTTTAAAGAAAAGCAAGGGAGGACAAATGATTGGCATGGTTGAAGGTGATGTTTACATTGCAGTTCTACTTCCTTTTGAAGTTCCCCTCTGAGGGCATCTCCTCTTTTGGACCCAAAAAGGGTTAGGAAGTGCTGCCACCTCATCTGGTGCTATTGGAGCCCGCTGCAGAGGGCCAGGTGAGAGAGCAAGGCAGGGCGCAAAGGGAGGCGAGGGAGGCTGCTGCTTTGATCTTCCTTATGTTACCCTCAGGCTGTTCTTTAAGTAGACACAGCCCCTGGTACAGTTCCTAGTGCAAAGCAGGCATTTGGCAAATGTTTGCTGATTAAATAAATGAATCAATTAAACCTTTACTTGCCATAGCAGAAGAAAGTATATTTTCACATCATAAAAAAGTGGGGGAAAGGGTTCTGTATTATCAGCATCTATTTTTATATCTCTCCCACTTCCCTCTCTTAGATCCTCATCCTACGACATTAACTCTTAGGAACCAAAAAAAAAAAAAAAAAAACTCTTAGGAGCAGAAATTCGGTCTTATCTATCTTTGTGTCTCTAGCCCTAGGACAGTATCTGCTCATAAATGTTAATGAGCAAATGAATAAATAATTTTAGCTACATTAGGTTTGTGGTAAAGCAATACTTACTTTTTATTGATAGGTTAAATCCAGAAACACAGAAGCCCCTAAGAGTGCTCCAAAAGGCAGAAGACCTAAGGTGAGGCTCACTCTAGCTTCTTCCGGGAAAACTCACCTTTATGAGCCTGAGTCAGACTAGTCAGTCTGTGAATCCTCTAAGTATTGGGAAACAAGGCAGATGCTCCTGGGGCATTCTGTTCTTTTGCCATCCACCAAGCTGCGAAGTACTCCTCATTCTTAGCCAATCAAGTCTTTGAACTGGTATTTCTTCCCAGTCACAAGTCTGAACTGATGCAATGGTGTTCTAGAGGTTATAGGAGAAAAGTTGCTGGCAATCATATCTGAAAAACCCAATCCTTACTTCTGTTTATGTGGCAAAGGTTTTTCACAAAAATCAGCCTTCTCAAGAAGTATACCCACAGCTTGCCTGACCAGGCCTCAGTGAGAGTCAGAGGGTGAAGCCATGGTCAGGCAGAAAACACTGTTTGCTCTCTTGAGAGAATAACATCACTGTCAGCACACTTGCCAGGGTGCTCAGAGGATGAAAAACGTATACCGTGCCTTAGAAGAAAGAAGAACAGAAGTCTGAGTCCTGGTGAGAGTTTTCAAGTGGATCCCAAGGCTAAATAAATGAATGGTGTGTCTCTTCATACAAATATAGCTAGCAAAGGAAGAGGATGGAACACTCAAGTGGGCCCAGCAAAGACACTGAATTTTCACTTTTATAAATGGCACTGTGAATGTGAGAGCTGAAAGTCGGGAGGAAAGTTAAAATGGTGCGGTAGCAAACAATCACTTCCTTTGCTTCCCACACCTTGCAGTGCTCACATTTGTCTAACTTGGCAGAAAGGAGGTCAGCAGCAGAATACAGGATCCAAATCCATTTCATACACCAGATGTGAGTTCCCAGAGAATCCTGTGGGAGATAGGACTGATCTGATGTGTTGGGGCAGAAGGAAAGGCAACTCAAAGAGAGGAAAAGAGCCAAAATAGCATTTTTCAAATAAGGAATTCTTCCCCTGCCTTCATTCCTAGGAGCAGAAGCTTTTATTTTCGTGAGGAGATCACAGGAAAGTTTCCTGGTGTAAACTACAAGCTCTTCCACATTGATTCTTCAGAGGATGTTCTAAACTCCAACTCTGCCCTGCCCTATGTCGTTTTGGATGTAGTATTTGAGATAAGAGTATTTAACATTTCCCTCTGTACTGGCTTTGTGCCTGTACATTAACTTGGCAGTCACCAGGACTTCCATTGCTTTTACCTTCAGCCAGGTCTTAACCTTGCTAAAACAAATCACATATTGTGAACTTCACATAAAGAAAAGATAATTTCACAAAAGTTTTACGCTTTTAGAACTTAGATAAATTATGGCCCTAGGCTATTCAAAAGTCATACTCTTTATGTGGTGGTAGTGGTTTAGTTGTTAAGTTGTGTCCAAGACTCTTTGCGACCCTAAGGACTGTAGCCCACCAGGCTCCTCTATCCATGGGATTTCCCAGGCAAGAATACTGAAGTGGGTTGCCATTTCCTTCTCCAGGGGATGTTCCTGACTCTGGGTTCATCCTGCATGTAGGCTGATTCTTTACAGACTGAGCCACCAGGGAAGCCCCATACTCTTTGCATATCCCCTCAAAACAGGGCCTAAGCTTATGGGGCTCTAAAGATGGGTTTCTTACCTGGGCATCTACCAAGAGCTGAGGGAGCCAAGAAATAACTCCCTGCAGAGTTAGGAAGACACCCTCTCTGCAAGCTCTCAATCCTGTCAAAACATAGCTCACAAAGACATGAACACTCTTGTTCAACACAGCCTCTTCGAGACCAAATGGAGCAGTTACATATTCAAACCATATAATCAAGAATATAATATATAGAAATTCTTTTTTTTCCAATAAACCTGCAACCCAATTAAATCTCTATTTTGAACTTGCATTTCCCTTCATAATGGATGTAAAGTGGCCCCAAATTCTTTGTAGCTAATCACACTGAGGTGAAATCCATTTCTGCACTCCCTGAATATGGAAGGGTCCTCGGACTTGCTTTGACCAAGAGAATGTAGTAGAAGGACCAAGTGACTTCTGCTCTTCACCTCAAGAGGCCTCACAGCTTCTGCTTTTATCTTTTTGGAAAGTTTCCACCATTCTGTGAAAAAGACTGTGGAGGTCAAGTTCAAGTTCAGTCACTCAGTCGTGTCCGACTCTTTGTGACCCCATGAATCACAGCACGCCAGGCCTCCCTGTCCATCAACAACTCCTGGAGTTCACTCAAACTCATGTCCATCGAGTTGGTGATGCCATCCAGCCATCTCATTCTCTGTCATCCCCTTCTCCTCCTGCCCCCAATCCCTCCCAGCATCAGGGGTTTTTCCAATGAGTCAACTCTTTGCATGAGGTGGACAAAGTATTGGAGTTTCAGCTTCAGCATCAGTGCTTCCAAGGAACACCTAGGACTGATCTCTCCTAGGATGGACTGGTTGGATCTCCTTGCAGTCTAAGGGACTCTCAAGAGTCTTCTCCAACACCACAGTTCAAAAGCATCAATTCTTTGGCACTCAGCTTTCTTCACAGTCCAACTCTCACATCCATACATGACCACTGGAAAAACCATAGCCTTGACTAGAGCGACCTTTGTTGGCAAAGTAATGTCTCTGCTTTTTAATATGCTATCTAGGTTGGTCATAACTTTCCTTCCAAGGAGTAAGCGTCTTTTAATTTCATGGCTGCAATCACCATCTGCAGTGATTTTGGAGCCCCCAAAAATAAAGTCTGACACTGTTTCCACTGTCTCCCCATCTATTTGCCATGAAGTGATGGGACCAGATGCCATGATCTTAGTTTTCTGAATGTTGAGCTTTAAGCCAACTTTTTATGAATGTTGAGCTTTAAGCCAACTTTTTCACTCTCCTCTTTCACTTTCATCAAGAGACTTTTTAGTTCCTCCTCACTTTCTGCCATAAGGGTGGTGTCATCTGCATATCTGAGGTTATTGATGTTTCTCCTGGCAATCTTGATTCCAGCTTGTGCTTCTTCCAGCCCAGCGTTTCTAAGTGAGTTTGATTTAAATTCAATCAATTTAAAATTTCCTCATCCATAGCCTTCTCTCAAAGTGGCATATAAAGTCTACGCAACTCCTATATATAAGATCTGAACAATGCATTTGATATACTAAAGCTATTACATAAAACGCTACATTCAACAGAGAGTATACTTCAAAGGGACCCTGGCAATCCAGTGGTTAAGATTCTGTCCTTCCAATGCAGAGGGCACAGGTTCAATCCCTGGTCAAGGGAATTAAGGTCCCACATGCTGAGTGGTGAGGCCAACACACAGACACAAACACACACACACACACACACACACACACACACAAACAGAATACAAAGTGAATCTCATAGATTTGGGGCATATACATAGTGTTTCCACCACAGGGCTTACAGTCCATGGGGCTGCAAAGAGTCGGACATGACGGGCAGCATGGCAGCAGGGGCGGCTGAGGTGGTGGCAGCCGTGGCAGAGGTCAGCTCAGCCCGGCAGTGTGAGGAGCTGCTGCGCCTCAGAGCCAAGTCCTTTCTTGTGGTCCGTGTCTGGGCACCACGGGCTCTGTAGTGCACTCAGATGAACGACGTGATGGCAGAGCTCGCCAAAGCGCACCCACAAGTTTCATTCATGAAATTGGAAGCAGAAGCTGTTCCTGAAGTATCTGAAAAATATGAAATTAGTTATGTTCCCACCTCTGTTTTTCAAGAATTCTCAGAAAATGGACTGATTAGATGGTGCCCATGGCCCCAGAGTTGAGCAAAAATGTTCAGCAACATGCATCTAGTGGCTCCTTCTTACCCAGTGGTAGTGAGCACCTGAAGGAAGACCTCAGCCTGCCCCTGAAGAAGTTATTTCTCACTTCCCGCTGCATGCTATTCATGAAAGAAACACCTCAGGAGCCATGCTGCGGTTTCAGCAAGTAGATGGTGGATATTCTTAACAAACAAAATATTCAGTTTAGCAGTTTCCACATCTTCTCAGATGAAGTTCGTCAGGCCCTCAAAACCTATTCCAATTGGCCCACCTATCCCCAGCTCTATGTTTCTGGAGAGCTCGTAGGAGGACTTGATATAATTAAGGAGCTAGAAGCATCTAAAGAACTAGATACGATTTGCCCCAAAGCCCCCAAGTTAGAGGAGAGGCTCGAAGTAATGACAAATAAAGCTTCTCTGATGCTCTTTATGACAGGAAACAAACAGGAAGCTAAGTGTGGCTTCAGCAGACAGATTCTGGAAATATTAAATAGTACTGGGGTTGAATATGAGACATTTGATATATTGGAGGATGAAGAAGTTCAGCAAGGATTAAAAGCTTACTCCAATTGGCCAACGTACTCTCAGCTGTATGTGAAGCGGGAGCTTGTCGGAGGACTGGATAGCGTTAAGGAACTGAAAGAAAATGGGGAGTTGCTGCCCATACTGAAAGGAGAAAATTAATGAACGTTAGACTTGATGCCCACCCACTGCAGGAAGGCTTCCTCCAGCGGAGCAGTTCATGATTCTGTCCTCAGAAATGGACTAGGAGGAGAAAATGCTCATGCCCAGTATCATGTGTATTTCACAAGGCTGTGCTAAATAATGTCTGTGACCTTTTTTCCACCAAAAATAGAACCCAATAAACATCTTCAAGTTCAATTAAAAAAAAAAATTGGACATGACTTAGTGATTAAAACAACAACTAAGTCTTTAGGGTAAGTCTTTAAGCTTCGGTATCCTGGAAGTTGAAATCAAAATTATGCCCATGACAACAGGCCCTCTGTTTTTGTAAAGGTTGCCATCCTTCCATCTGTGGTTGATTCTGAAAGTCTTCTCTTAGACAACTACAGAGAATATCTGAATGTCAGGCTATGCGAGATTTTGTGTATTTAATTTTCTCCTGCTCAACTTAAAAAATTTAGGCTTTATTGAGGTACTTGTTGTTCAGTTGCTAAATTGTATCCAATCCTTTTGAAACCCCATGGACTGTCACCCACCAGTTTCTTCTGTCCATGGGATTTCCCAGGCAAGAATACTAGAGTGGGTTGCCATTTCTTTCTCCAGGGGATCTTTCTGACCCAGGGATCAAACCCATGTCTCCTGCATTGGCAGGAAGATTCTCTACCACTAGCCACCAGGGAAGCCCTTTATTGAGGTACAGTTGACATATAAAATTGTAAGACATTTAAAATGGTCATTGTAGTGAAAGGATCCCCCAACCCCCCCATCTTAATGCATCTACCAGATTCCTGCTCAACCTTTATCAAGAGTCCAGTTGAAGGAAATATGCAAGGTACGCATCTTAAAGAACATAGGCCATTTCCCTACATGGCTCACTATATTCCCTGGATTATCATGGAGTTGCATAAGAAATCCACTGTCTTCCTTCAGTCTGAGCATTCTTTGGCATTGCCTTTCTTTGGGATTGGAATGAAAACTGACCTTTTCCAGTCCTGTGGCCACTGCTGAGTTTTCCAAATTTGCTGGCATATTGAGTGCAGCACTTTCACAGCATCATCTTTCAGGATTTGAAATAGCTCAACTGGAATTCCATCACCTCCACTAGCTTTGTTCGTAACGATGCTTCCTAAGGCCCACTTGACTTCACATTCCAGGATGTCTGGCTCTAGGTGAGTGATCACACCATCGTGATTATCTGTGTCGTGAAGATCTTTTTTGTACAGTTCTTCTGTGTATTCTTGCCACCTCTTCTTAATATCTTCTACTTCTGTTAGGTCCATCCCATTTCTGTCCTTTATTGAGCCCATCTTTGCATGAAGTGTTCCCTTGGTATCTTTAATTTTCTTGAAAAGATCTCTAGTCTTTCCCATCCTGTTGTTTTCCTCTATTTCTTTGCACTGATCACTGAGGAAGGCTTTCTTATCTCTCCTGGCTATTCTTTGGAACTCTGCATTCAAATGGGAATATCTTTCCTTTTCTCCTTTGCTTTTCTCTTCTTTTCACAGCTATTTGTAAGGCCTCCTCAGACAGCCATTTTGCTTTTTTGCATTTCTTTTCCATGGGGATGGTCTTGATCCCTGTCTCCTGTACAATGTCATGAACCTCCATCCACAGTTCATCAGGCACTCTGTCTATCAGATCTTAATCCCTTAAATCTATTTCTCACTTCCACTGTATAATCATAAGGGATTTGATTTATACCTGAAATGGCCTAGTGGTTTCCCCTACTTTCTTCAATTTAAGTCTAAATTTGGCAATAAGGAGTTCATGATTTGAGCTACAGTCAGCTCCCAGTCTTGTTTTTGTTGACTGTATAGAGCTTCTCCATCTTTGGCTGCAAAGAATATAATCAATCTGATTTTGGTGTTGACCATCTGATGATGTCCATGTATAGCATGTAAAGTAATGCTAACAAAGTAATGCTCAAAATTCTCCAAGCCAGGTTTCAACAATACATGAACCATGAACTTCCAGATGTTCAAGCTGGTTTTAGAAAAGGCAAAGGAAATAAATTGCCAACATCCGGTGGATCATCAAAAAAGCAAGAGAGTTCCAGAAAAACATCTATTTCTGTTTTATTGACTAAGCCAAAGCCTGTGACTGTGTGGATCACAACAAACTGTGGAAAATTCTGAAAGAGATGGGAATACCAGACCACCTGACCTGCCTCTGGAGAAATCTGTATGCAGGTCAGGAAGCAACAGTTAGAACTGGACATGGAACAACAGACTGGTTCCAAATAGGAAAAGGAGTATGTCAGGATGTATATTGTCACTCTGCTTATTTAATTTATATGCAGAATACATCATGAGAAACACTGGGCTGGATGAAGCACAAGCTGGAATCAAGATTGCCGGGAGAAATATCAATAACCTCAGATATGCAGATGACACCATCCTTATGGCAGAAAGTGAAGAGGAGAGTGAAAAAGCTGGCTTAAAACTCAACATTCAGAAAACAAAGATCATCGCATTTGGTCCCATCACTTCATGGTAAATAGATGGAGAAACAGTGGAAACAGTGTCAGACTTTATTTTTTTGGGCTCCAAAATCACTGCAGATGGTGATTGCAGCCATGAAATTAAAAGATGCTCACTCCTTGGAAGAAAAGTTATGACCAACCTAGACAGCATATTAAAAAGCAGAGACATTACTTTGCCAACAAAGGCCTGCGTGTTCAAAGCTATGGTTTTTATAGTAGTCATGTATGGATGTGAGAGTTCAACCATAAAGAAAGCTGAGCGCCAAAGAATTGATGCTTTTGAACTGTGGTGTTGGAGAAGACTCTTAAAAGTCCCTTGGACTGCAAGGAGATCCAACCAGTCCATCCTAAAGGAAATCAGTCCTGAATGTTCATTGGAAGGACTGATGTTGAAGCTGAAACTCCAATACTTTGGCCACCTGATGCGATGAAGTGACTCATTTGAAAAGACCCTGATGCTGGGAAAGATTGAAGGCGGGAGGAAAAGAGGACAACAGAGGATGAGATGGTTGAATAGCATCACCGACTCAATGGACATGAGTTTGAGTAAACTCCAGGAGTTGGTGATGGACAGAGAGGCTTGTCCTGTAGTATGGGGTCACAAAGAGTCGGACACAACTGAGTGACTGAAGTGAACTGAACTGCTTTCCTTCAGATCACCTTTTTGAATGATGTATACTGTTATGTCTTTGGTTTACATAGAGGAATGGTAGAGGAAACTACTGACAGAATCCACTATCATGTTTATCGAGGAACATTAAAGATGTCCATGTGGCACTTGATGTCCACACATGAAAACCCATACAGATGTCTTACAGATCTAAGAAACAATAAAAGTTTCCTTTCTCCTAAAAAAACTGAATTGTCATTGCTTTAATTGAATGTGAAGTTTTAACCTATCATGTTTCTCTTTTTACCTTAGCTATTAAGCGGCTCAAAATGATATTTGCATCCCAATTGTAAGAACAATAAACTACTTTAATCTATAAATCTGCATGCTATCAAAGCTTTAAACCTCTAGTTTTTTAAATTTCCACTGATCATAAGGTTAAAATTCTTGTAAATTGCCTCAATTCCTTTACAGAATGAAGTAGGCAAACATAAATTTTAAAAATATTTCCCCAAAATTGATATTTTGGGGAGTCCTTGAATTGGAATGTAATCTTCATATAATGCAACCATATGGTCTTCCAAGCTGGTGAGTTATATCTGGCAAATAATTTTCACTCTATTTAGTGCTTTTCAGTTTTCAGGACAAGAATGTTACCCACAAAAGTGGCTTATCTGACCAGTCACAGACTCTCTGGAGGCTACCAACTGAGTAAACAACAGGCATCCTAACATCAGATGTTTCTTGGAACCTTTGTTAACCCAGTCCTTTCAGTCAGTTCAGTTCAGTCGCTCAGTCATGTCCAACTCTTTACAATCCCATGGACTGCAGCACGCCAGGCTTCCC
Organism: Cervus elaphus; assembly: GCF_910594005.1. Taxonomy (NCBI): domain Eukaryota; kingdom Metazoa; phylum Chordata; class Mammalia; order Artiodactyla; family Cervidae; genus Cervus; species Cervus elaphus. The sequence continues at coordinate 41,619,301 of NC_057819.1, read as the reverse complement.
TGTGTATCACCAACACGCAGAGCTTGCTCAAATTCAAGTCCATTGAGTCGGTGATACCATGCAACCATCTCATCCTCTGTTGTCCCCTTCTTTTTTGCCTTCAACCTTTCCCAGCATCAGGGTCTTTTCCAATGAATCAGTTCTTCACATCAGGTGACCAAAGTATTGCAGTTTCAGTTTCAGCATCAGTCCTTCCAATGAATATTCAGGACTGATTTCCTTTAGGATTGATTGATTTGATCTCCTTGCAGTCCAAGGGACTCTCAAGAGTCTTCTCCAACACCACAGTTCAAAAGCATCAATTCGTTGGAATTCATTCCTTTAGAGGCAACCTAGGAAATGGTAACCCACTCCAGTACTCGTGCCTGGAAAATCCCATGGACAGAGGAGCCTGATAGGCTACAGTCCATGGGGTCGCAAAGAGTCGGACACGACTGAGTGGCTTGACTTTGAAGGGGCATCTGGGAAGGAAGACAGCTGTTCTCCAAGGGGCCCATGCCCTCCCACACCTTCATTAGTCTGCTCTTTTGTGAGTAGTAATCCTGCTTCTCAGGGTGCCAGAATGTTCTTAATCTTATTACAGATCTGATCATTCCATAGATGTTCCTCTCAATAGAAAAGAGATTCAGCAAATGTGGTCAGATAAGTATAACTGCAATTACTCCTTCTAGACAAACACTTTAAGGTATTAGAATGACCAAATGCAAAACACTGACAGCACCAAATGCATGTGAGGATCTGGAGCAATAAGAACATTCATTCCTTGGTGGTAGGAATGCAAAATGATACAGCCACCTTACCTTGGAAGACAGTTTGAAAGTTACTTGCAAAACTAAACATGTTTTTATTATATAATCTAGTAGTCTCCCTCTTTGGTATTTAACCAAAGGAGCTGAAAACTTATATCCACACAAAAACCTACACACAGATGTTTGTGCCAGTTTTATTCATAATTGCCAAAACTTGTAAGCAACCAAGATATCTTCCAGTAGGTGAGTAGATAAACTGTGCTATACTTAGTGGAATATTGTACAGCACTAAAAAATAAGTGAACTTTCAAGCCATGAAAAGACATTAAGGAACCTTGTTAATGAAGTGTTAGTTGCTGTCATGTCTGACTCTGTGACTCCTTGGACTGTAGTCCAGAAGGCTCCCCTGTCCATAGAATTCTCCTGGAGAATTCTGGAGTAGGTAGCCATTCCCTTCTCCAAGGGATCTTCCCAACCCAGGAATCAAACCTGGGTCTCCAACATTGCAGGCAAATTCTTTACTGTCTGAACCACCAGAGAAGCCCTGAGAAGGAACTTTAAATGCATATTATTAAGTGAAATAATCCAATCTGAAAAGGCTATATATTGCATGAGTCCAACTATACAACATTCTGGAAAAGGAAAAATTATGAAGATAGGAAAAGGATCAGTGGTTTCCAGGGTTGTGGGAGGGATGAATAGGTAGAGCACAGAGGATCTACAGGACAGGCAGTGAAAATACTCTATATGATACTATAATGATGGATACATATTATTATACATTTCTTCAAACCCATACTATGTACAACACCAAAAGTGAACTCTAAACTATGGACTTTAGATAATTATGATATATCAATATAACATATCATACTTTATATGATATGATATATATATATATATATATTTTTTTTTTTTTTTTACCAAGGGTTTTTTTTACAAGCATCCTTGGTTAAAAAAAAAAAGTACCATTCTGGTGAGTGATGTTGACAGTGGGAGAGGCCATTCATGTGTATGGGGATACAGGAAATCTCTGTACCTTCCTCTCAATTTTATTGTAAACCTAAAACTGTTCTAGGAAAAACAGTCTTTTATTTTTTAAAAAGCATGTTTAGAAACCCTCTGGGAAGAAAAAAAAAAAAAACCAGAAACCCTCTGGGAAATACTCTGGAAAGGTATTCAGGAAATGAATGGAGAAACAGGGACAAACAAGAAGGAAGAAAGACTTTTGTCCATATACTGATGTGAATTTTGAGCTGCGTGAATGTAATGTCTATTCTAAAAGGAAATAATTTTTAAAATATATTAAGATCCAAGTTTGGAAGGCCTAAATACTACAGAATTTCTTTTCAGCAACACTGAGTGACATGACTAAAGTGGCATTTATGAAAGGAGGGTCTCGCATTAGAGGACAGGATAGAGAAAGGTGGGAGGGATTAGACGAGGCTTTTCTAGACACTTTGAAAGCAAGGGCTTAAACTTTTCTTTGTTGCCCTGGCCAGTAAGCTTGCCCCTAGTAGGCTCTGGTACCATGTCCATTGCTCCTGGGGTTGTTATTGCTGTGTTATAAATGTTGACGGTGGTGACAGCAATGAGGGTGATGATGACACTTGGTATGGTAGGGATTCAGGAAGCTTTCAGAGCAATTCACACCTGCTGTTTGATTCTCACTTCTCTAAATCCCCTCTTCTGTTCTGACAGCCACTGCTCTAGTTAAAATCTGACCCAAAACAATGAATAAGATAGTATCTTTGCTATTGAGAAATTCACAAATGGTGGAAGAGTACAAAAACAATCCACTAAGTGAAACGTATTCTATGGTAGCGAGTGCTTTAGAAGTCTCAGCCTCCAACGGTAGCAGAAAGGATAGAGCAAGCAAAAAACAATGTAAAATCCTTAGGTATATTCAGAATTTTCCAACTCAAAAAATTCTTATTTAATAATCACAATAAGCCCGTGGGGTGGATACTGTTGTTCCAGTTCTTAGCCAGAAAAGTTGAGATCAGCAAAATAAGAGCAGGGGTTCTGAAGGTGATAGACTGGGTTTTAAATTCTGGCTCTGCCACTAATTAAGTAAATTCTTGAGCAAGTTATTAACCTAAAATTATATTTCCTCACACAAAACATTAGGTTCATAACAGTGTCTACCACACAGAATTGCTGTGAGGATGGAACAAAAAAAGTATATGAAAGATTTCTCATGGAGTCTGCTAACTAGTAGTACTCGATACTTTTTGCTCTTTTCCTTCTTTATTCTTCAGCCTTCTCCACAAAGCTATCTCCAACTCACTCATCTTGGTTTCAGTCACTCAAGGCCTGTTTCCCTCTTTCCAACTAACTTTTTGTTTTCTGAGAAATTACAAGTTCCTACTTCTGTATCTCTACAAAGCACCTAACTCATAATTTATTTTGTTTTATATCCAAATCTTTCTTATAGTGGTAAAATATACATACCATTAAAATTAAAAATTGTATCATTTAGCATTTTTAAGTGTATGATTCAGTGGCATTAAGTACCTTCATAATATTTGGCAACTGTGTATTTTCAAAACTTTTTCATCAAGACTTCCCTGGAAGCCCAGTGGCTAGGACTCGGCGCTCCCAATGCAGGGGCCCCAGGTTGGATCCCTGGTCATAGAACTATATCCCACATGCTGCAACTGGAGATTCTGCGTGACACGACTTAAGATCCTGCATGCTGCAATGAAGATTAAAGATCCTGCGTGCTATAACTAAGACCCAGTGCAGTCAAATAAATACATAAACTTAAAAAAAAAAAAAAACTTTTTCATCAAACCAAACACAAACCTTATACCCATTAAGCAGTGACTCCTCCTTTCTCCAGTCCCTGGTAACCTCTGCTTTCGTTTGTTTGTATGAATTTGCCTGTTGTACCTGCTTCATCAGAGTGGAATCACATGTTATTTGTCCTTTTGTGTCGGCTTCCTTTCACTAAGCAGAATGTTTTCAAGGTTCACCCATGCTGTAGCACAGGCTTTTTTATGACTGATTAATATTTCACTGCATGGATAAACTGCATTTTGTTTGTCCATTCATCTGTCAATGGACATTTGGGTTATTCTACATTTCAGTTACTGTGAAAAATGCTGCTACGAACATTGGTGTACAATTATCTGTTTGCTTCCCTGTTTTCAGTTATTTTAGGTATATACCCAGAAGTAGAATAACTGGTTCTTACGGTAATTCAATGTTTAACATTTTGAGAAACTGCCAAATTGTTTTCCACAGCAGTTGCACCATCTCTATCAGCAGTGCACAAAGGTTCTAATTTCTCCACATCTTTGCTAATACTTACTTTTCATTTCTTAATTTTTTAATTTATTTTTTATTGAAGTATAGTTGAATTACAATGTTGTGCTATTAATTTTTCTTTTTATAATAGGTATCCTAATGGGTATGAGTGGTAACTCATTGTGATTTTGATTTGTATCCCCCTAATGACTAACAATCCTTTAGGTTACTACATTGATGCACTCGAAACTAAGTTAATATTTTGAAAACAAGGTGACTAGTTCTGATGGCTTAATGAACACTTTACTGTTACTCTTTAGCACTGAACTTTGCATATTTCTGGGAAGAGGTGAATTTGTCCAAGGAAAATATATTCCACAGTTCATGGGAAAAATAGTTGTATGTAGTACTGATATAATGTTACTTTCTCATATGATCATGGTTTAAAGGATTATCTTGGTTCAGTATGTATTGGTTAGATGTGTAAATGCTCATATTGCTAGCACACATATTTTATACATAGTTTCCAGGGGTGGGTTAAGAGTGGCTTGTGAAGCAACAGGAAGCAAATGGTGGCACAGAGACTATCCAGGGAAGACTTTGTGATAAGGGTCTCTCATAAAGAGAGCAAGGGAGAGAGACTGTATAATAGTTACTGTTATAGATTCACTGCATGGAAAAATATTTTCCAGAATTATGAATTAACAGCCTAGAATTTTTTTTTCATACTTATGAACTATATAATGAAGGATTGCAAGGCATTTTGCATAGCTTTCATTTCTTTAAAATTGCTGCTTTCTAAAATTCTCTTGTTTTCACACTTTGTTGGGAAACCCAACTACTGATCAGTAGAGTTTCACCCAAGAAATAGCAATAGTTGGACATTTCTGAATTTTTCCATATTGCTCTTTTTCTTGTTATATTTATACTTGATTTTGAAGGATTGCTTATGCTTGTGTCACTGCAAGCAATCAGTACCCGGTCATTGTGTAACACATAATGATACTTATTGTACAACAAAGCCTGAGTTCTTACCAACTGTAAACCCTTAGAGTTAGGTGTCTCCCTCCTAATCCATTCATCTATACAGTGGCCTTTTCTCTTCACACTCAGCAGATTCATAAGGTTATTTGCCTTTAGTGATTTCACTTTCTTACAGTATGAAATGATGAAGGTTGATAAAAGGAGAGATTATATTTTTTAAAAAATAAATAAATAATAAAGAACAGGAAAGGAAAAAAAAGTGAAGTCGCTCAGTCATGTCCGACTCTTTGCAACCCCATGGACTGTAGCTTACCAGGCTCCTCCGTCCATGGGATTTTCCAGGCAAGAGTACTGGAGTCGGTTGCCATTTCCTTCTCCAGGGGATCTTCCTGACCCAGGGATTGAACTCCTGCATTGTAGGCAGACGCTTTACCCTCTGAGTCACCAGGGGAAGTAAAGAACAGGAAAGCAAAGCTAAAAGAAACAGCAGCTCTAGTTTATTTCTCTGTGAGAGTCTCAGGTCTCCTTAAGTGTTTTCCTGTTTTGGCTCTTCAAATCCAGCCTAAGCTAAAATGAAGAGGTATGGTAGATGTTGTTACACATATGCGCAGTTCCCAAAGACCCAGTAAGGGTAAAAACCAAAAGGAAGCAAAACTAAAAGAAAATAAAACAGGAGAGCTGGGTTCGAACCTGGTTTGGGACGATCCGCTGGAGAAGCAAATGGCAACCCACTCCAGTGTTCTTGCCTGGAGAATCCCATGGACAGAGGAGAGCCTGGTGGGCTACAATTATGGGGTCACAAAGAGTTGGACACAACTGAGTGACTTTCACTCACTCACTCACACTCAATGAGTAATGATGTTCGTCATCGTCTCACATGTTTACTGGCTATTTGTTTATCTTCTTTGGTGAAATGTCTATTCAAGTCTTTTACTCATTTTTGAATTGGGCTGTTTTTGTTGTTGAGTATAGAGGTTCTTCACATATTCTGCATGTTAATCTCTTATCAAACATATGATTTGAAAATATCTTCTATCCTGTAAGCTATGTTTTCATTCTTTTCACAGTATCATTTGATGCATAAAAGTTCTTTATTTTGATAATGTGCAATTTATATATTTTTTTGTTGCCTATGCTTTTGGTGTTATATTCAAACCATCAACAAATCCAAAGCCATGAGGATTTTCTCCTATATTTTAAGAGTTTTATAGCTTTAGCTCTTAAATTTAGGTCTTTGACTTATTCTGAGTTAATTTTTGTATGCAGTATAAAAGAAAGGTCTAACTTCATTCTTCTGCATGTTGGATATCCAGTTTTCCCAGCACTATTTCTTGAAAAGATGGTCCTTTCTCCATAGAATGATTTTGGTACCCCTGTTGCAGATTAATAGACTATATATCTGAGGATCATTTCTAGGCTCTGTTATCTATTCCTTTGGTCTGTATGTACATCTGCATGCCAGTATCACATGTTTTGATAATAACTTTGTAGGAAAATTTGAAATTGGTAAACATGAGTCTTCCAACTTTGTTCTTTTTCAAGGTTCCTTCGATGGCTCATAATTTGTATGCAGATAGATTTGAATATGTAGCAGATGCATTCAAGACAAGAAAGGAAAAACTCAAACTCATGCCCTCACAGTTCGCCACCTGTGGCAAGGTCCCAGTGAATGCCTTTTCAGTCACACAGGTCTATTCTGCACGCCTAGAGGTTTAGTGCAGTGTTGGGGAGGAAGAAATTTTCCTCTCCCCTTCTAGGTTCTCTGGGATGGTCTTAATTAATTCTTTAATTCTTAATTGACATGAGAGAGATTAACAGGGAAAAAAAATCAAAGTTTCACAACATGTGTACCTGGGAGAAGCCCAGGAAAGCTGATTAACTTGCCCAAATGGCCAAAGCCCTCACCTTAAATACCATCCTCAGCTAAAGAGAATGTTGAGGGTGGGGAGAGTAAGTTAAGTGAGTACAGGGAACATGGGTAAGACTTTATTTGGATTTAAGTCCTTGCCTTCTCCAATGATAAGGGTTCTTAAAGATTTGGTCATTCTCCTCTTCCAGGTAGAGGGAGACACCCTTACAAATGCTGATTTCCCTTACAAATGTAAATGTTTCCTACAAAAAGCCAATTCCTACTTGGTTTTCAGAGTCCTTCCCATATCTGTTTATGTTTATCAGAAAATAACTAGCTTAAAACAATTAATATGCTGAAGAGATATATTTTAGGGTGGCAAATTCTGCTCCTCTACTGTAGCTTGTGGTCACATTACAAATAAATGGTCATGATGCTACAGAACTGTAATTAAGTGGTATATGGAGAATGTTTTGTAAGGAGACCAGAAGGGAAACTGAGGAGGACCCTGTAGGCTTCTGGGCATGGAAGTGTTTTTGTCCCCCATTCCCTGTAGGCGGGACTCCAGCCTCCATGACTTTCTCTGAGTTCCATCAAACAGTTACTAATCAAAGAAGGAGCAGCCAAGAAACCACCTGAGGCAAGATTAAAGGGACCAGAGAAGCTCATTAAGATTAGGAGACCTGAGACTAATCTTGTCAGCAACACTATCCTTGAACTACTGCTATAAAACAACTCATCAAATTCTTCTGACATAGCTTTTTAAGCATGTTCCCCTTTGCCTGGCATAGCAATAAATCTATCCTTTTCTACTTTGCCCAAAATTGTGTCTCTGAGGTTCAATTCAGCACTAGAATATAGAGATGCTGAGCTTTCCACATCAGAATCAGGATTCTAGTTCCAACTCTGCACTTACAAGCACTAACTTTAACAAATATCTCACCTCTCAAAGGCTCAATTTGCTGATTTTTTATTGATCTATAAAATGGAGATTATGTACCTCCCCTGTGTACCTCACGGGGACATACAGAGGTTCAAGTGACAGAAATGTGTGGCAGGCATGGTAGACATAGGAGATCCACCCATGTCCTTTGCCTGCCTCTTGTTTTAGAAAAGTTGCAGTCTCCTAGGCTCCTAAGTCACAAAAGCCTAGCTCAATGACTGAAAGGATATGAACAAGTAGCAATAAAAATAGCAGTTGAGCCAGGAGAATTGGTAAGAATTCAAATGGTAAATCAGCCATATGGCAGTCGCAGAATCTTTAGTTCCTTTCTGAAGTACCTAGATAACAGTATCTGATGCACCAAATGGAAGAAGTTAGCTACTTGATGACCATGAGCATACAGCCCCCAGACCTACTGGAGCCTGAGGAATGATAATGCTAACCCTTGTGACACCACCCTATTACCTCACCATTAACCAATCAGAATTGTGCATGAGCTGATCACATATCCTGAAACTCCCCTCCTTCATCTTGATTTTAAAAATGATTCCCTGAAATTCATCAGAGTTCAGATTTTTTGAGCATTAGCTGCCCCAGAGTCCTTGTCTGGTACTTTACAATAAACACTGCACTTTCCTTCACCACAACACAGTGTCAGTCGATTGGTTTGACTGCCCAAGGACAGCAGAACCAAGTTTGGTTTGAAAACGAACAGAAACTGACTGATGCAGAGAACAAATTAATGGTTACCAAAGACAAGTAGGTTGGGGGAGGGGCAAAATAGACGAAGAGGATTAAGAGGTACAATCTATTGGGTATAAAATAAATTATAAGGATATAATGTACCACACAGGGAATATAGCTAATATTTTATAATAATTTGCATGGAGTTATTATCTATAAAATATTGAATTACTATGTTGTGCACCTTAAATTAATACTATAAGTCAACTATACTACAATAAAAAATGAATAAAAGAGTTTACTGTTTCAGTTGGCATCTTTTTAACCCATCACATTTCATGTCAACAACCAAGAACCTATAGATTCCATAATAGGCTGTGAAGGGGAGCAGATTTTGATGCCCCAAATATACTTATTTTAAGCTATTTTTTGTTTTCTCTTTTTTTTTTCCGCTGTGCCATGTGGCATGTGGGATCTTAGTTTCTAGACCAGGGAATCTAACCCAGGCCCCTCTACAGTGAAAGTGCAGTGTCTTAACCACAGGACTGCGAGGGAAGTCCTTACACCAGCTATTTTTTTCATTTATTTATTTTTTAAATAGCAGAAATGAGAGAAGTTCTGAAAACTGAGTAGAAGTTAGCCTTTTGTAAGAAACATTTATATATGTTAGAAGAGTTTCTATTTGTAAGGGTGTCTCCCTCTCTATATCTGGAAAAGGAGGATCACCAAATCTCTAGGAACTTATCACTGGAGAAAGGCAAGGACTTCAATTTGCATAACAAATATCCTTGTTTACTGTACTTTTCCTGATAACCTCCCATAACTGACTCCTCACCCTAAACATTTTATATTTAGCTAAAGATAGCATTTAAGGTGAGGTCTTCTGACATTTCGGTGAGTTAAGTTTTTCTGGGCATCTTCCATGTATATATGTATACATGGAGGTATTACATGTTATTACACTTTTGTTTTTCTCTTTTACATTAATTTATTAGGACATCAAAGAACCTAGAAGAGGGAAGTTTTTTTTCTGCCCTTATAACTGCTTTAGTCTATCAATGTCATATAGATAAGTGAGGACCCTGTGAGAAAAGCGGAAGACTGTGGAAGATAAAACTCACAAGCATCTGGGAAAAGCCCTTATTCTATCTCCTGAACCTGAAAGGAAACATACAATTGCATACTCATTTATGAGAATCTTTGGCTGGTGAAATAGCAAGGGCTAGTCACAACAAGCCTTTTCAAAAAGACAAAACAAGTGAAAACAACAAAAGCCCTTCCCATTAGCTGTTGGTTTCACTTATAAGCAATTACCAGGACTCACAGCAAGTCATTTGGGGCCCTCTTGACAAGATTCAGACACGATCTGCAGAAAGTAGGGAGAAATCTCCTCATCTCTGCATATTAATTAAGGAAGACAGATGGCCTTGTGATTATTCAACCATATGTAGGTCAAGACTAAATGAATTAATAAGCAACTTAATTCTCAGCCGCCTCCAAGAGCTTATGGGGCATCTATGAACAAACAATTGCCACAGTATCCTGGGAAACAGGAGATGGGAGTGGGAAGAGAGATTAAATTTCTCCCCATTGCACACTAAGTTCCACAGCCGGGGGGGTACAGCTCAGTCCCTCCACCACACATTATCTTCTATATTGTATTTGCAATGTTAAATGAGTCACGTTATAAATCTTAGTTTCCCACATATAAAACATAGTTCACAGGGTCGCTCTTTTTTTTTTTTTTTCTCCTTGAAGTTAAGCTTTCCTTAATTGATCACTTTAGGACTGAAAAAAGCACAGGAACTAGAGCCTAGAGCCATGAGGAGAAATGTAACAAGACAGGCAACACATGCTGAAGGCAAAAGGTTGGGTATGTGTGTGTGTGTGTGTGTATGTGTGTGTGTGTGTGTGTGAGAGAGAGAGAGAGAGAGAGAGAGAGAACAAGTTCTGAAAGGGCTCAGAGGACCAGGGGCTGTGGGAAGTAGAGCTTGATCTGGACCTGAAAAGGCAAATGGACATCAGTGGGGTGGGGGTGGGAGACCAGGGGTGTGTGTGTGTGTGTGTGTGTGTGTGTCTGAAAAGGCAAATGGACATCAGTGGGGCGGGGGTGGGAGACCAGGGTGTGTGAGTGTGTGTGTGTGTGTGTGTGTGTGTGTGTGTGTGTGTGTGTGTGAAAAGGCAAATGGACATCAGTGGGGTGGGGGTGGGAGACCAGGGTGTGTGTCTGTGTGTGTGTGTGTGTGTGTGTGTGTCTGAAAAGGCAAATGGACATCAGTGGGGTGGGGGTGGGAGACCAGGGGGTGTGTGTGTGTGTGTGTGTGTGTGTGTGTGTGTGTGTCTGAAAAGGCAAATGGACATCAGTGGGGTGGGGGTGGGAGACCAGGGGTGTGTGTGTGTGTGTGTGTGTGTGTCTGAAAAGGCAAATGGACATCAGTGGGGTGGGGGTGGGAGACCAGGGGTGTGTGTGTGTGTGTGTGTGTGTGTGTGTGTGTGTGTGTCTGAAAAGGCAAATGGACATCAGTGGGGTGGGGGTGGGAGACCAGGGGTGTGTGTGTGTGTGTGTGTGTGTGTGTGTGTCTGAAAAGGCAAATGGACATCAGTGGGGTGGGGGTGGGAGACCAGGGGGGTGTGTGTGTGTGTGTGTGTGTGTGTGTGTGTGTGTGTCTGAAAAGGCAAATGGACATCAGTGGGGTGGGGGTGGGAGACCAGGGGTGTGTGTGTGTGTGTGTGTGTGTGTGTGTGTGTGTGTGTGTCTGAAAAGGCAAATGGACATCAGTGGGGTGGGGGTGGGAGACCAGGGAAACTGTGTGCAAAATGCAGGAAGCTGTGCAAGGCATGCCAGGGACGGTGATCAAACCAGTATGACAGGATGACGCAGGAGAATCAGGAGAGAGGTCAGTTGGTAAAGGTGTTTAACAGCTAATAGAGCCCTGGATGCCAGCAGTGCTGGGTGTTTATAGGAGAAATCAGCCTCTATCCTCTTCCCAGCACTGCTGCCAGACTCCCCAGGACAGAAACTAAAAACCCTCCAGGAGTTTGTACTGGGAAGAGTTATTTCTGTGCTTCTCTCAGCTCTCAGTCTTCCTGTGCGAGTGACTGGCGAGACTGGCAAAAGAACTGAGTTGCCCCACTCAGCTCCTCTCTCCCTTCCTCTTACCAGGTTGAACTCCCTGTAGAACTAACCAGTTTTCTGTCTTAACCTCCTCTCCTCTTCTAAATGGTGAGCCTCTTGCCTCTGAGGAGAGGCCTGAATTTGTCCAGTTGTCTCTGGATGGGCAAGTTTAATTTTTTGAGCAAAGGTGTGAGTATTAAATGCAGCTGTCAAATTCAGTGTTAGTAGTAAGTGATAGATATTTTGCTCCCCTTCTGACTTTATATACCTGAGCTTGTTTGGAGCACTGAAGAGGGGGAAAAAAAAGAAGCATAATTTATTATCTCTTGTGTAAAATCCCAACATCCAAAAATCTGGAAGAGATATACATAGAATTGCTGTACTAGTCACCTTACAGCGAAACCAAAAGGACATATTAAGATGAGTCAAAGTAACAAATCTTAGTTTCTTAGCATTGTAAAGCTTAAGAACTTAAAAAAAAAAATCTTAAAAAAAAATGTACACATAATGAACAGCTTATACAGCTCAGTATTAAAAAAAAACAAACAACCCAATCAAAAATTGGGCAGAAGACCTGAACAGACATTTCTTCAAAGAGGACACATAGATGGCGAAAAGGCACATGAAAGGATGCTCAACACTGCTAATAATTAAAGAAATGCAAATCAAAACTATAATGAGGTATCACCTCACACAGGTCAGGATGGCCATTATCAAAAATTCTTCCAATAATAAATGCTGGAGACGGTGTAGAGAAAAAGGAACCTTCTTAAACTGTTGGTGGGAGTATAAATTGGTGCAGCCACCACGGAAAACAGTATGGAGGTTCCTTAAAAAACTAAAAATAAAGCTACCATATAAGCCAGTAATCCCACTCCTAGGAATATACCCGGAGAAAACTGTAATTCAAAAAGATACATGTACCGCAATGTTCAAAGCAACACTATTTACAACAGCCAGGATATGGAAGCAACCTAAATGCTCATGGATAGATGAATGGACAAAAAGGAATAGTACTCAGCCATAAAAAGGATGAAATAATGTCATTTGCAGCAACATGGATGGACCTAGAGAGATTATCACACTAAGTGAAGTAAGCCAGACAGAGAAAAACAAATATCATATAAAATCACTTACATGTGGAATATAAAAAAAAGAAAAAGAACAAATGAACTTATTTCCAAAACAGAGAGACTTACAGACAATGGAAAACAAACTTATGGTTAACAAAAGGAAAAGAGAGGTGGGGAGAGGGATAAAATACGAGGCTGGGATTCACATATATACATTGCTGTGTATAAAATAGTTAACTGGGACTTCCCTGGTGGTCCAGTGGTTAAGAATCTGCCTTCCAAAGCAGGGTACTCGGGTTCAACCCCCAGTCGGGCAACTAAACTGCTGCTGCTGCTGCTGCTAAGTCGCTTCAGTCGTGTCTGACCCTGTGCGACCCCATAGACGGCAGCCTACCAGGCTCCCCCGTCCCTGGGATTCTCCAGGCAAGAACACTGGAGTGGGTTGCCATTTCCTTCTCCAATGTGTAAAAGTGAAAAGTGAAAGTGAAGTCGTTCAGTCGTGTCCAACTCCTAGCGACCCAATGGACTGCAGCCCACCAGGCTCCTCCGTCCATGGGATTTTCCAAGTACTGGAGGGCAACTAAGCTGCCACAGTGCAATTACTGAGCCCGAGGGCCCCAACTAGAGAGCCCACATTCCTCAAATGAAGATCCCACCTGCTGCAACTAAGACCTGATGCAGCCAAAAATAAATAAAATAGATAAGGAACAAGGGCCAACTGTATAGCACAGGGAACTATACACAACATTATTATGTAATAACGTATAAGGCAAAAGAACATATATAATATACATATAACTGCTACTATGCTGGATGCCTGAAACTTATACAATATTGTAAATCAACTATACCTCAATAAAAAAAATTTTAGTGTATGCATAGCATAACAGCATTTTGAAAGCTATTGCTAAATTTTCAATCACAGAGCTTTTGTACCAGTTTATACTCCCACCAACATTAACATTTTTCATAATGTGGTTCTCTTATGACTTTCTATGATCCCTTCCCTAAATGCAAGAACTCTAGTGGTAAATCCAAATTTTAATAGAAAGGTCAGCTGACACCTGGTACTGCATTTGCCCTGTCACCAGGGATGAACTTCCCAGCTCAATAGCCTTCCCAGCTTCTGTCCCTGCCATGATGACTAACATTCATCTGCCGAGTCAATAGGTTCACACTGTGATCAGAGGTATTGCCATAGTTAACCTCTTGAATTCTCTCAGAGATTTAAAAGATTTGCGAAAGAAACAAACACAGGTGGCAGTTGACCTAGTTAACCCTCTGGCATCACTTGGGATCTACTTAAAATAAAAGTCACACACAAGGAAGGAGATTCATAAAGTACATGCTATTTTTGATACATATAAAATAATTACACCAACTTCAGCAATCTTTTCAGTAACTTTAAAATGTAAGGGCTATTTTAATTGCATGGTAGGCTAGAATCAACAATGTAAGTTAAAGCAAATTTATGTTTCCTTCTTATTTTTCTTTGACAAGCAACCCTGCCATCCTTCTTAACATCCTCTCAAGTAAGGTCCCTTCCAGTGCCATTTTGTCATGTAACAGAGCTTCTTTCCTGCTTCACACTCTAAAATTATCCCTCCTTTCCAAAATAAAATCTTTTCACCCTGTATCCAACAAATTCATTCTCACATCTAAGGGATTTGATAAGTTGTTTTTCACCTGAGTGGCTAATTATATATACATATACAGTGGCTATTACATATACATATATTCTTTTTTAGATTACTTTTCATTACAGATTATTACATGATATTGAATATAATTACCTGTGCTATCAAGTAGGTCCTTGTTGCTTATCTATTTATATACAATAGTGTGTATAAACTAGATATAAATTCCCAAACTCCTAATTTACCCCTCTTTCCTCATTAAGATTCTTAATAGCAAGAGGTTAGTACCAAATGTTGTTGTTGTTTAGTTGCTCAATCCTATCTGACTCTTTGCAACCCCATGGACTGCAGGCCACCAGGCTCCTCCTCCATCCATGGAATTTTTACATGTATTTTCATTTAAATACTAGAGGAGAATAAGGAAAGATGGATTAACCTAACTTGTCCAGTGATCCAGCAGAATCAGAATTTGGATGCAGAGCTGCTTAACTCCAGAGTCTGCACTTTCCCCGCTCCCATCAGTGTGCAAACCTTCTAAGATAATTCCTTGAAAACCTTGTAAGATAATTTTCATAAATGTATGTATCCCTCACAAATTTTAAGTTGATGTTTAAAATTCTTCATTTTAATATCTGCAAAGGTCATAACTTTCAGCATGTTATAAATACAGTCTTAGAAAGTTATAAATATCACTTTTTAAGTGAAGTCAATGAAACCCAAATATAATATTTAAATCCATTTTCAAAGTGTATAAGCAAGCTCTTCTTTAACATTTAGAAAACTTATACCTTTCTCTTTTCTCCTTGAACTTGTATTTTCATTCCATTTTCTCCAGATTTTTACCCTAGTACATTTTAATGTTTGAATGTCTTATTGAACATCAGATATTTATCTACAACAAAAATAAGTATACAATTAAAATTTTTTAATTTTCTTCTGACCATAAGTGGCTGTAAAAAAAACAAAAAAATTTTTTTTCTTCTGTATTGCAGTCATTATTACAAATAATAGTAATACATAATGACTGAGACAACATATATACATATTTTGGTAATTATTATACATAGGTAGTAAACTTTTCATTATCAGTAAAGATAATACTAAACTACTGTAACTCCAAGCTCTTGATGGCTTAATATAATAAAAGACTATTTTTTGATAACATAGAGTCTCGTTAGAGATTAGTGGAAGTTGAGGGACACGGGTTCCTCCATTTGGAGGCTCTGCTATCTTGAGCATGTGGCTTCCACATAGTCAAAAAAGGAAAGACAGCATGGAGATGGCACTTAGGCAGGTCTTAAAGTAGTGCCCCTTACCTCCTCTGCCTTCCAGTATCCAGAACCAGTTATACTGGCAAGTCTAAAGCAGAAGGAGAATGAACATACAGTGTGACCAGGGGAAGGAGAAATGAACTGGATAAATAACTTGACAATCCCCACCACAAGTTTTATGGTAAATGCTTATCATCAGAAGAATCATGATCTAACATTTTAATGAAATTTAATGAAAGAGAAGGTTTTCGTCTGATAAATCTGTTTGGCAGCTATTTTTAAAATGATGTATCTTATAAATAGGAAGTGGAAAATTTTGAACACTTTATCAGGTGACATTAGATGAGGACTGACAGTAATTATAGTATACATTTTGTATGATTTGGTAAAAACATGTTCTAACTTTCTCATTAAATAACACATTGAACACCAACCAAAATTACACACAAAACCTTCTGTTACCCTTAACAGAAGTATTTATAAAGCAGAGAAATTCAGCAAGTCTTATGAGTTTAGGAGAGCCCAATAAATCATTAGATTTCAACCTTTATGAGGTTCGTGACTGCCTTCACATCTACAGTAATATTTTGGATGGGTAAGGGCAATGGCTTTCTTTTATAACATGGGAAAAAAGACTATTAGGAACTTGAGCATATTACTGGATAAATCAATTTTAGTAAAGAGTACTCATGTAACCTGAGAATCTGGACACTGATTCCTTTAAAATGATCTATGCCTATGTAAACTCCTCCACAAGGATTTATGTTCTCCTGGGCATACCCCCAACTTGAGAACTACTACATCACACCATAGTTCCTAGATGACCCAAAGCAATCTCTAAAAGTGTGTTTCTAACAAACTTGTGAGATATTTCGATGCCTCCCTTGGCTCTTACACAGTATACTCTGCCTCTTACAAAAGAAAGTAAGTGGCAATGAATGGCAGTGTGGCAGTCACTGAAGTGTGCCTGAGTCTGGGAGAGGCCTCGGCCATGGAAAGGCAGAGTCTCATGTCTTGTTCAGGAACTGGATATTTATGATGAGGCAGAAGTAACAGATTGTGGTGAGGTTGGAAAAACACAATGAGTAAAACTGTTAACTGAATTTAAAAAAAAAAAAAGAGGCAAGAACGAAAAGTGAGACATTACCATAATCAAATCCATGACATGGTGACTGCTTCATGGAATTCCTACCCTTGTCAGTTGTTCAGAGTCAGCAGAAATTTAGCAGCATCTAAGCACCCTACTTCTCACGTGCAGGTGACAAAGGCAGAAAAGTGTTCATATGTTATTATCCTAGGACAACGAAACAATGACAAGGAATCTCACTTTTTTCTACTGACTAAAATGTTTTAAATAAATTAATTTCACATGAAGATTTAAAATGAAATTCACTGTTTGCTGGAGAAAATTCTTTACAAATGTGAAGATAACCGGTCCAGCTCTTAATCCTAATAATAGCTAATGTTACTGACTGCTTATTGCATGTCAGTTACTGTGTTAAGTGCTTTATATTTAATCTTTATAACACTATGAGGTAAGTGCAATTTTGTAGATGAAGGACTGTAACTAAATGAGGGAAGCCAGGATTCAATTCATGTTTCTAACAAGTTGTTTCTAGAGCAGTGGTTATTAAACTTATTTGGGATCATAAATCCTCACAGAAATCTGATAAAAGCTATGCATTATTACCTCCAAAAGTATGTAAAATCCTACGTATTAAGTTTTGGGGTCTTACAGACCTTCCCTCTCAAAGCCCTTCTACTGACTCATTAAGAGTCAGTCTCAGATTATACTCAAGGACACCCAACTAGAGACCAGAAAATTTTAACATTAAAAACATTACAGTACTATGATTATGTTCATGCTGTAATGAAGGTCTAACATACCTTAAAATATCCTGAGAAAGGTATTCAGTTTTGTAGACCTGACATATTACCTGGAAGAAACAAAATCAACACGAAAAACAGCACATCCTGATTTTTTTTAATCTGAAGCAAATGTATGTAGTGTATTGGCAGAAACCATTCTATTAACCAAATCATGTCTTTAACTGGACAAGTTAAAAGCAAGCTCATTCCCTGGAGAAGGACTTGGCAACTCATTCCAGTATTCTTGCCTGGGGAAATCCCATGAACAAAGGACAGAGGAGCCTGGCAGGCTAAGTCCATGGAGTCACACTACCAGCATGCAAAACAAGATGAAATATCAACAAAAATTGGAAAATAAAAGTTATTTTAAAAATTTTTAAAAGGCTCATTGTAAAGAATTCAGAAAATTATTAAAAAAAATAAGTACACATTTTAAAGCCAGAGGTGCTTCCTGTTAATTAACCATATGGCATATTTCCTTCAAGCTTCTTAAAAATTAGAACACTTATTTCTAAACAGTATAGGACCTTATATCTGTAGTTGACAATTATAACATGTAATGCAAAATTTCTAATCATATTCTGAATAAAATGTTTAGTTTTTATTTTACCTTACCTAATTCTAGGAAAATATTGAAACATATGAATGATATTGTCATTAACTGTGACTCTTCCCTCCAAAGAGGATTCACCATATAGCATTTAATATATATATAATTATTCCACTAGACCACTCGTTACTACAGAAGATGCCCAATATAAAACAACATTAGTCTTAACCACAAGAATTATCTTAATTTTATAATAATTAAGAATCACAGCATTTTGAGTTTTAGAGTCAGGGTTCATATGTTTTGATATTTCAGGCTATTAAAGAACAGTCTGGTTAAGATGAAGAGCTTAAAGTCTGGAGCCAGACTACTTGAGTTCAAATTCTTGCTCTACCATTCAACTAACTGCATGATAACTTTTAGTTCAAGTCATAAAAGTACCACCTAGTTTTAAGTTTCTGGTGTTTCAGGAAGGATTTAACTACACAGCTTAGGTTAGCCAGACAAATTAAACAGATACACCTTACAATTTTCTTGCTTTGTTTACATCTCAAGGGTTAATCACAAATAATGCTAACGAAGTACTACAAATTTTTAAAAGAAATGACCAAAAAACCCAAAGCATTTTTATCTTTAATCATATGCAAATCTTAATTTATCTGTATTTATTGACTAATAACTAAGCAGTTTGGCATCGCTGTAACAAGGTAATCACGAGTTGTTAACATGTGACTATTAGGAATGCAAGAGTACTTGATATAATTACATATTACCACAAGATGGAGTAAGAGTGGAGTGAGAGTTATACTCACACACACACAATCACCACAAGATGGAGTAAGAGTGGAGTGAGCTACACACACGCACACACACACACACACACACACGCACACACACCTGTCAAAAGACTTACAGATCTGACTTATTCCATTCTGCCATCTAGTGGTGATAAAATTAGGTATTACTCTCTTAGATCCGTCTCCTATGTCATAAAATAAAAGCAGCTTCATAAGAGCTAAGAAATTAGGTGAAAGATAAGATTAGACACAGAAAGGAAAGAGGTAATATCATTTAGTATAATGGCAAGAGGAAGCATCAGAGAATGTTAGTGTGAAGTCCCAATCTGGCAAAAACAAGTTTAAAAAATAAAATCTGTTTAGAAATTAAAATGATATCTATGTTAACACATAACTTTCTTATTTAATTCCTTTTAGTATAAAGAATTCCAAAGCTGGTTTCAACCATCCCTTTAACAGAACAAGTAATTTAATTTAAACATTTTAATGTTGCCTTTTTTCTTTAATAAAATTGAAAACTACAAAATCACAAGGAAGGAAGCATCTAAGGTCTCTAGTGCTGTGCCGTGCTGTGCTTGGTCACTCAGTCGTTCCGACTCTTTGCGATCCCACGGACTGTGGTCTGCCAGGCTCCTCTATCCATGGGAAATCTCCAGGCAAGAATACTGGAGTGGGTTGCCATGCCCTCCTCCAGGAGATCTTCCGAACCCAGGGATCAAACCCAGGTCTCCAAGGTGGATTCTTTACCATCGAGCCATCAGGGAAGCTCTCTAGGAACTTACATAAATTTTAAGTAGGACTATTTAGATTTATAGTCAATAATGTTTTTCTTTTCATTGAATAACAATGCTTTCAATTGCTTAAGTTTCACATTTGGCTTTAAGTGGTATAATTTTTAAACTCTTACCAAAAAATTGTACATACTATGTCAAATATACATAAAGAAAATTAGAAAGCAAAGGATTAATAGTCTTGCTAAGTAAAAAAGCTCTATAAATTAATCAAAAAAGATAATCATGCTAAAAGGAAAACATAAAAGATATGACCAAGCCACCTACAAATATTATAATAAACAATAAAATTATCATTCATTAGTAACGATTAAAACGATGACCTTAATAATGACATTAAAATAATATTTTTTGCTTCTCAATCTATCAAAGAAAAGATTTATAATAACCAGTGTTGGTCAGTCAGTTCAGTCGCTCAGTCGTGTCCGACTCTTTGCAACCCCATGAATCGCAGCATGCCAGGCCTCCATGTCCATCAACAACTCCTGGAGTTTACTCAAACTCATGTCCATCGAGTCAGTGATGCCATCCAGCCATCTCATCCTCTGTCGTCCCCTTCTCCTCCTGCCCCCAATCCCTCCCAGCATCAGGGTCTTTTCCAATGAGTCAACTCTTCACATGAGGTGGCCAAAGTATTGGAGTTTCAGCTTCAGCATCAGTCCTTCCAATGAACACCCAGCACTGATCTCCTTTAGGATGGACTAGTTGGATCTCCTTGCAGTCCAAGGGACTCTCAAGAGTCTTCTCCAACACCAAAGTTCAAAAGCATCAATTTTTTGGTGCTCAGCTTTCCTCACAGTCCATCTCTCACATCCATACATGACCACTGGAAAAACATAGCCTTGACCAGATGGACCTTTATTGGCAAAGTAATGTCTCTGCTTTTTAATATGCTATATGGGTTGGTCATAGCTTTCCTTCCAAGGAGTAAGTGTCTTTTAATTTCATGGCTGCAATCACCATCTGCAGTGATTTTGGAGCCCCCAAAAATAAAGTCTGACACTGTTTCCACTGTCTCCCCATCTATTTGCCATGAAGTGATGGGACCAGATGCCATGATCTTAGTTTTCTGAAAGTTGGTAAGGACATGGAAAAGCAGATGCTATTGGTAAAAGGGTAAACTTTACAACCGTTCTAGAGTATGTTAACTGGGAATATATTTTTACTTAGAATTTCAACTTCTAGGAATTTATGTTAGGCAGTAACTCCAAGTTTACACACAGATTTATCTATAGGGATATTATCAATTAAACTGTTGTTTGTAACAGCCCAAACCTGACCACAGGCAAAATTTCAACCATACGTGATTTAGCTAAATAAACTATGACACATCCACATGCTACAATACTATATAACTTTTAAAAGTCATGGTGTAGAAATATTAATGACATTAGAAAATGGTCACCTCTACAAGTAAAAGCAGGTGATAATGCTGTATGTATAGCATGATACTGATTTTATTTTTTTCCTTTTTTAAAAAAGTACTTTATTTTCATCTTTGTGCTTTTCTAAATTTCCCAATGTACATGTATTGTTTTTATAATCAAAATAATATGATAAAACTATTAATTTATTACACATCACAAAACTCTTGATCATTGTATTTTCACATAAAATATACAATTTTCATCTACAAATTTAAAATATACATTTACATATTTAGGTGAGTGGAAGTAATCTTAACATTAAATACAGGTTTCAGATGTAAGTGTTCAACACAAAAAGAATATTGAGAAAGATTTTTAGATCAATTCAAGAGAGCACTTAAAGCTAATAAGCATGGTTTGGAAAGTCCTCACTGAAAAGCCAGAACTACATATGCATGTAAGAAAACATTTTCAAATGTATTATCTAAATCTATTTGTTTTACTTTTGATTCTCTTCCCAAGATCTAAGTAGATTTTCTGAATATTCAAATTTGACAGTTTCTTAGAAGTAATATATTACTTTATTCATTACAAAGTGACTTTAGTCATTACAAAATGACTTCCCGAATATTAAATATTATACAACTGCAGATTATCACTTATTCATAGGAAATAAAGTAATGAAAATCTCTTATTTATTAAAGGCTAGTCCATTTATCCAAAGAAAATATGTATTTCAATATTGTCATTCTATAAGAACAAGACATCAAAGAGAAAATAATAAATTAATTTAGTGTATTAAACTAGCTGCTTCTTCACAATACAGGAAAATATATGTTAAATAAAAATGGATATAAGTTTAACACTGAAACTTCATTCACAAAATATAATAGTCTTCTAATAGAATTTGAAAATTACAGCTTTTCAACTATATTCTAAACAAAAATAATTAAAATTCAATTCAAATAATTTAAAATAAGTGCTTTATTTTAATTCCCACAAAAACTAAAACTATCATTTACATCAGTTGCAACAGTAATAAAAATTAGAAGTAAATTTGTTTTTGAAAACACTTATAAGCATAAAACAAAACTAAAAGACACAAAAAAGGAAAAACTAGGTACTCCTTTTAAACTGAGGATAATCTGACTACTTGTGACACATAGACCTGCAGATGTACAAAGAGCAAATACATTCAAAACAGTGCAAGATTTAATTAACTTAGGACAGTATTTCAACCAATCCCAGCTCCAACTTCAATTACTTGTGCAGGTTTATCTAGTCACAAAAAGTAAATCCATCCTAGTATGTAATTGACTGATGTCAATTCAGAACACTCCACATCAACACAACAATAACCATGGAAGTCATGAAGTATGACTTGGTGGGGGAGAGGAAGCAAAACCCAACATCCAAGGTGCATATACTTCAATATAACTGCAATATACCTCTCCCTTTGTAAAAAAAAAAAAAATTTTAAACCATACATCTAAAAGAAAAGCAAATGTGGTATTTCACATTCTTTTTCTGAATTTAAAAAATACATACGTAATCTTCCTTTGTTTTTGATAAGTTCAAACATGAGTTGATAATGAGGTAACTGGATTCTTTAAGAGAACTCTACAGAAAAGATGAATACAACATACTATGTCTTCTTTAAGAAGTATGAGCTGTAATGTTAGGCATTCCTTGTGATGTTTTTATATATATTTAAGGAAGGCTGTTCTTGTAAACAATGGCTTTAAAAAAGAAATACTGAGACTAAAATACATTACTAGAGGATCTCTATAAAAGGTTACCAAAACAATCCTTGGTGAAATCAAGGCAACATTTTTAGAATTTATCCTGCTAGAAAAAAATGCTACCATTTTTCTTCCTTTTTCTTTTTTCTGATTATCACAATTAAACATCAGAAGATTTTCCCAAATAAATACTAATGTAAATGTTGATTTCAAGGGTAAACAACTTTTGTTAAGAGTCTATTTCTCAGGCAGTTCACCATTTGTTGGGACTGAGGCAGCATTGTTCTGGTGTGAATTGTCACTGGACTCCTGTGAAGTGTTCCTTCTGGGAGAATTTATTGGAACCTGAAGCTGATTAGCAGGTGTAGGCTTAGCAGCACTTGGTGGCTTTGTAGAGAAATTAGATGGAAGCCTATGACGATTACTCTCCTCACCAGAAGTAGATGAGTGTCTTTTTCTTCCAAACTCCTCACCAATAGGGGGCTGCAAATTATGAAAGACAACATAGTGATGATTTTACTATTTTTTCCTCCCTTCAAAATCTAAGGTCAGAATTTTCTAACAGAGAATCTGTTAGATCTCTTTTTATCTACTTTAAACCTACTTTAGTAGATTTTATTAGTATAAGGAAAATTTAACAGAAATTTAAGGTATTAAACTTAAATTTCCTTCCTATCAGTTAATTCTTTCATTCAACACATGTTTATTAAGCTACTCCTATGTTTTAGGGTTTGAACTATATGGCAAAGCATAAACATAACACTGCATTCCATAACTCTGGGAAAATGTTTCAGAGAGGTTATTTTTGTTCTTTATGCAACTTTCATCAAATGCAAAGCATTTGTAACTCTAATCTTTTCCTTCTCCAAACTTCCACTGTATTTAAAGGCAGAGGTCTGAATTCTTGAACTCTCTTCAGATAGGGCAACAGTCATTATAGTATTATAAAGCAAGGACATCTTTGTGACAGAACTGGCTGGACCACTCTGGAAACACAGCTCTTTAACTGCAGAGATGTCGGTACTTCTATTAACTGCACCCCTGGGCTATCAAATCTATTTACACAAAACTGCAAGACAAACAAATTATAATACTAAAGAGAGATGTACCTAGTTTTCCTTTCACCTCTCTCTTTTCTGCTCTTTTTGATTCTTCTCTCCTTGTTTCTCTTTTCTCTTCTTTCCCCTTTTCCTTTATCTTATGCTCATTCCCTTCTCTTTAAAAAATGTTTCCTTTTCCTCTTGAAATCAGATTGGTTAAAGTGACTGACAACTCCACTGCGGTTATGTAAGATATTAACATTTAGGGACTCTGGGTAAACTGAGTATATGGGAATTCTCTATATTATTTTTGCACCTGTTTTGTTTTTTTCTTCCCTTTTTGGCCTCATGGTGTGTGGGATCTTAGTTCCCTGACCTGGGATCAAACCTGTGCTACCCGCATTGGAAGTGTAGAGTCTTAATCACTGGATTACCATGAAAGTCCCATTTTTGCACCTATTTTAAAGTTTGATTTCAAAACTAGAAAGTTGAATTTTCAAAATGAAAGTTAAAAAATAAAAATTGTAAAATTAAAGTTAAGAAAGTCACTGATAAGCCCAAATTGCTCAAATATAAGAGTAATAAAAACAATAAAGGGAAAGAACTTAAAACTTACATCAACACGGAAGTCTTCTAGCTTCTTAAAGCTACAGAGGTATTCCTGAAGTTTGGGGTCAATAGATTGTGTCTTAGATTGAGAATATTTTAGATAAGCCCAAAACTTTTCTAATCCATACAGCTGACCTAGTAACAAAGAATATATACAATAAAATATATAGAATCCTTAAAAAATGATTCATTGACCATGATCCTACCAGCATTAAGCCATGTCTTAATATACACTTTATCTAGATCTTGAGGCTAACACTGTAATGAATAACGGCAGCTAACATTTATTAAGAATTTGCTATGTAACAGGTATTATTTAAGTGGTTTATTGTATATTAAACTAATTTGAACTATACACCACCCTGTAATATAGGTGTTCCTGTGTAAATATTATTGATGAGTAAACTGAGTTAAGCAAGTTAAACAAGGTTAAATTAAGCAACTTAACCATGGCCACAGAGCTACTAAGTGGTGGAAATGGAACTCAGACTTAGGACTAGCCCAGCCAGAGCCTGTATTGTTACCCACTATACTATTTCACCTTTCCAAGCATACTTGCTCATATTACATAGAATTTTCACATAATGGAACATCAGTGAGTAGTCATGTAAGTCAAATGAATAATGACAAAATGCAAATCCATAAAGAAACACTTGGGAGTGATTATTTTCCAACATCTTACATGAAAAACCTTCTTACTATATGGTGCTCCATCCTTTATAACAAATCATAATAGCGGCCTCAAAGTCTTTTTGGTCTGTCCCCCCCACCCCAAAAAAAGGATACAATCTCCCTATTTATTGACAGATTCAGATTTACAATCTCCAAATTGAATAAGGTTATTGTTTTGTTTTTACCAGATTCGTAGTCTTTCTTGGTTTCTTCTTGGAAATCCTTAAAAATTTCTTGTCTGAATTTCTTTTCCAGTCCATAACTATAAAACCTGAACAGACATTCTAATCCATACCTGTGGGGTGGGGAGGAGGGGGTAGAGGGGAGGGAGGTGGGGAGGGAAATGGTTTATAATAAAATTTTTGCTATGACAATGCAAATAATAATACTTAACAGCACTGACATAAGCAAACATGGCACAAATAATCCCAAACAAGAATGTTTAAATCTATGTAGTTTTTAAATCCACAGCTGGTTTTCCTATTTTTGTTGACTTGGGCACAGTATCTCATGGAGGTATACTGGAGATGTGCAAAATAAGAGGCAGCCCATGAACAACTAGAGCATGGCTTCTTTGAACAGACAGAGGATCTCTTCCTGTTATTTCTGAAAAACTCCTTGGTATTTCAAAAGATTTAGTGACAAATTGGCAGTTTTAGATTTTTTTCCAAACCAAGGCTTGCAATGGTGTTTTACTACATGGTATTAAATGCTCGTGAACATAATCTCTACTCTAGGAAAATAAAGACCATACTCTTGGGTCATAGACCCTAGGTGTGGTTGACCCAATCAACTATAAAGTGAAGTGAAGTTGCTCAGTTGTGTTCAACTCTTTGCAATCCCATGTAGCCCACCAGGTTGCACCATCTATGGAATTTTCCAGGGAACAGTACTGGAGTGGGCTGCCATTTCCTTCTCCAGCAGATCTTCCCAATCCACGGATAGAACCCAGGTCTTCCGCATTGCAGGTAGAGGCTTTACCCTCTGAGCCACCAGGGAAGCCCCAACTATAAAGGGACAAACCTAATTAAAACTGTCTCCTAAGAGAGTCTTCCTGTTTATAAAGCACATTAAATAAAAGATAATTCACCAAAATAATTGTATCACTGCATAAATCAGAAAGTAAATTTCTTTCTTCTTACAACCACCTAGAGAACCCGAGACAAGTTTTGGACAGTGGATGAAGAAACTACATGGGCTCAACCTGCAACTAACGGGGATGAGCAGAATTCATGATAGTGGACATGGATAAGTTGATGGACAACAGTAAAGGTGCCATGTAGCTCATTCAACTACAACATGTCACAACTTAAAAAACTTCCTCACTTAAATCTCTAAATCATTCTGGGCACCTCACTGGAGGAGAGGCAACATTTCTTTATTCCTGGTAATATAACACTGCCTGGTCATTGTTCACAGGAGGACGTGTGTATGCATATGTCTTTTGTAACTGGCTTATTTAAAATGGAATGATGGTCCGCCTGGAAGAATAAACAAATTTCTTGGCAATGTGCCAAGAGAAATGTGGGCTTACCAACCACACACTAACCTGAGTCCTTTCCTTTGGTAGCCATAAATGATGCTTTTCCTTGAGTTTATCTGACTGAGGACTCATGAAACAACAGTTAAGAATGAAAAACATCTTAACACTCTTCTTACGGGATCATATTATATTGATACCAGTGGTCCTCACCTTGACTACATATACAGACCACCTAGGGAGCTTTTTAAAAAATGCAGGCTCCACTCCAAACCAATGAAATCATAATCTCTTAGAAGAAGAGATAAGAAGAGATAAGAAGAAATCATAATCTCTAAGAAGCCAAGGCTTCTTTCTTTATGGAAAGCAGAATTGAGAAAATTTAGGTTATAAGTGAATGATATTTTAGAGGAATATTAGGATTCTTAGATTACTGGTAAAGGACAACTGACTACTACAATATCTGGATTTCCAGTCTAACTTTTTTAGAAAACTAATTCCAAAGATCAAAAGCATGACATTAGTACTACAACTCAAATATGTAGCATAACTGCTGGAGGAAAGAGAAGAGGCATATGACCAGCTTCTCAGTTGCCATTTATTCACTGACCCATCACTGCGAGACAGCTTAGATGAGTGGAAAACATAAAGGTTGAGAACCAGAAAGAACTATATTTGAATTCTAGTTTATAATCATATCTCTAAAAATGCGGGTACTAATATCCTACTTTTCAATGTCAGATAATATTTGTAAAGCACTAAAAAACCAGACCTGGTACATTGCAGATATCTATGAAATGTTGTTTCTCTCCTTCCTTTTTGAAATCATCTTATGCTAATGTTAGTTAATGGATATATTTAGTACTGATCTTCTTTCTAATAAGAATAATCATTTATTGAGCATACCAGGCAATGTGTTAAGCCCTTTAAATGTTGTGTTTTCTTTTTTAAATCTTCACAATAACCCTGTGAGGGTATTTACCATAATTTCCCCACTTTATAAAGAACCTAAAACTTACTGAGATTATAACTTTCAAGGTCACAGTAAGTTAATGGGTTTGATTTGAAAGCCTTCAGGTGCTTAACCACTGAGCTATCCTTGCTAAGGAATAGCTAATCCAGTCTCATCATGAACACTGCAGAAACAGATCAAAATTATAACACTGTTTTAAAAATCTATATACAGGATACCACAGGAACAAAGAAGGAGAACTGCCAATCTACACTTGGGTAGAAATGGGATCAGAAAAGTTATTAGAAAGTCCTGAGGAACAAATAGAAATTGTTTGCATAAGTAGCAAAATATGCCAAGACTAATTATAACAAAAGCTTTAAAACTTAGTTCCAACAGTAAAAAAAATATTTTACTTTGTGACAGTCAATACAACACATATTTGTGTAACATAAAAACATATATAAAAAAAAAATATATAAGTTTTGCAAATAATTTTTAAATTTGCATTTATCTATGAATTATAAAACATATTAATAACTTCACTATCATCAGTGAAGTCTGATATTTTCTATGTAAAATAAAAATTATTTTCTTATTTGGCAGTACTTGGGTGCATCTCAAAAATGACAGAATGATCTCTGTTCATTTCCAAGGCAAACCATTCAATATCACAGTAATCCACAGCTATGCCCCAGCCATTAATGCTGAAGAGGCTGAAGTCAAACAGTTCTATGAAGACCTACAAGACTTTCTAGAACTAATAAAAGATGTCATTTTCATCATAGGGGACTGGAGTACAAAAGGAGGAGACAAGAGATATCTGGAGTAACAAGCAAGTTTGGCCTTGGAGTACAAAATGAAGCAGGTCAAAGGCTAAGAGTTTTGCCAAGAGAATGCGCTGGTCATAGCAAACACCCTCTTTCAACAACACAAGAGAAAACTCTACACATGGACATCACCAGCTGGTCAATACTGAAATCAGATTGATTATATTCTTGGCAGCTGAATATGGAAAAGCTCTATATAGTCAACAAAAACAAGACCTGAAGCTGGCTGTGGCTCAGCTCAGGAGCCCCTCATTGAAAACTGAGGCTTAAACTGAAGAAAGTAAGGAAAACCACTAGACCATTCAGGTATGACCTAAATCAAATCCCTTATGGTTATACAGTGAAGGTAACAAATAGATTCAAGGGATTAGATCTGGTAGACAGAGTGCCTGAAGAACTACGGATGTAAGTTCATAATACTGTACAGGAGGCAGTGACCAAAAACATCCCAAAGAAAAAGAAATGCAAGAAGGCAAAATGGTTGTCTGAGGAGGCATTACAAATAGCTGAGAAAAGAAGAGAAGCAAAATGCAAAGGAAAAAGGGAAAGATATACCCAACTGGATGCAGAGTTCCAGAGAATAGCAACTAGAGATAAGAAGCCTTACATGAACAGTGCAAAGAAATAGAGGAAAAGAACAGAATGGGAAAGACTAGCGATCTCTTCAAAAAAGTTAAAGATACCAAGGGAACAGTTCATGCAAAAATGGGCACAAAAAAGGACAGAAATGGCAAGGACCTAACAGAAGCAGAAGAGATTATGAAGAGGTAACAAGAATACACAGAAGATCCAAATAATCACGATGGTGTGGTCACTCACCTACAGCCAGACATCTGGAGTGAGGAAGTCAAGTGGACCTTAGGAAGCATTACTACAAAGGCAGTGGAAGTGATGGAATTCCAGCTGAGCTATTAAAAATTCTAAAAGACGATGCTGTTAAAGTGCTGCACTCAATAAGCCAGCAAATTTGGAAAACTCAGCAGTGGCCACAGACCTGGAAAAGGTCAGTTTTCATTCCAATCCCAAAGAAAAGCAATGCCAAAAAGTGTTCAAAATGTCACACAATTGTGCTCATTTCACATGCTAGTAAGGTAATGCTCAAAATCCTTCAAGATAGGCTTCAACACTACATGAGCTGAGAACTTCCAGATGTTCAAGCTGGATTTAGAAAAGGCAGAGGAACCAGAGATCAAATTGCCAACATCTGCTGGATCATCGAAAAAGCAAGGGAATTCCAGAAAAACATCTACTTTGCTTCATTGACTACACTGAAGCCTTTGACTGTGTGGATCACAACAAACTGTGGAAAATTCTTAAAGAGATGGGAATACCAGACAACCTGATCTGCCTCCTGAGAAAGTTGTATGCAGGTCAGGAAGCAACAGTTACAACCAGACATGGAGCAAAGGTCTGGTTCAAAACTAGGAAAGAAGCACGTGAAGGCTGTATATAGTCACCCTGCTTAAGCAGAGTACAACATGTGAAATGCCGGGCTGGATCAATCACAAGCTGGAATCAAGATTGCCGGGAGAAATATCAACAATTTCAGATATGCAGATGATACCACTCTAATGGCATAAAGCAAAGAAAAACTAAAGAGCCTCTTGATGAGGGTGAAAGAGGAGAGTGAAAAGGTTGGTTTAAAACTGAAAGGTTGTTAAGCCATGAACGACTCCAGTATTCTTGGTGTCCTGAGGAGAGGAATTCCATCCGGGGCAACTGATGAGGCTTGATCGCTCAGAGCTTTTGTGTGATAAAGTTTTATTAAAGTATAAAAGGGGTAGAGAAAGCTTCTGACATAGACATCAGAAGAGGGCATAAAGAGTGCCCCCCTGCTGGTCTTTAGCCAGATGTTATATGGCTACTAGCAGTCTGCTAATTAGAGAAAGGAAATGTCTCCAAACTCAGAGACTGGCAGCAGGCCCCTCAGCCACAACATGCATTTTGAGATAACATTGGCACAAGGTGAGCTGCCCCAGCCATAAAATGATTGACATGAATCTTGAAGAAAGGCAGGTTTCCAAGCAAATACAGTCTCATTAACATAGCTTAAGAGAACATTTGCATAAGTAAAACATACTGGTTTGTCAACTAGGTTCATGAGTCTTAGGTAGAAACAACTTGAAGACAGAGTCCAGGGCCCATAAGTAGTTCATTAACATAGCTTAAGACAAACATTTCCAAAAGAAAAACACATCACATTGGCTAGCTCAAGGTTTGAGAAACATTAAGTTCTGGTGGAGCCAGAACATTTAAGTTCTGTTAAAGCCAGAACTTTAACAGAAACCTCTTTTTAAATTTGGATCAGTTCAGTTCAGTCGCTCAGTCATGTCTGACTGTTTGCAACCCCATGGACTGCAGCACACTAGGGTTCCCTGTCCATCACCAACACCCAGAGCCTACTCAAACTCATATCCAATGCATCAGTGATGCCATCCAACCATCCCATCCTCTGTCATCTCCTTCTCCTCCCACCTTCAATCTTTCCCAGCATCAGGATATTTTCAAATGAGTCAATTCTTCGCATCAGGTGGCCAAAGTATTGGAGTTTCAGCTTCAGCATCAGTCCTTCCAATGAACATTCAGGACTGATTTCCTGAGGATTGACTGGTTGGATCTCCTTGCAGTCCAAGGGACTCTCAAGAGTCTTCTCGAACACTACAGTTCAAAAGCATCAACTCTTCGGCGCTCAGCTTTCTTTATAGTCCAATTCTCACATCCATATATGACTACTGGAAAAACCATAGCTTTGACTAGATGGACCTTTGTTGGCAAAGTAACATCTCTGCTTTTTAATATGCTGTCTAGGTTGGTCATGACTTTTCTTCCAAGGAGCAAACATTTTTTCATTTCATGGCTGCAGTCACCATCTGCAGTGATTTTGGAGCCCCCAAAAATAAAGTCTGTCACTGTTTCCATTGATTCCCCATCTATTTGCCATCTTGGCTATTGGGAACACTGCAAGAAACATGGGAGTGCACTTCTCTCTTCAAAATACTGTTTTCACTTCCTTTGGGTATATACCCCGTAGTGGAACTGCTGGGTCACATGGCAGATTTATTTTTAATTTTTTGAGGAATCTCTTTATTGCTTTCCATAGTATTGGACCAATTTACATTTCCACCAACAGTATATAAAGATTCATTTTTCACCACATCCTCAACAACAACTGTTATTTTTTGTCTTCTTGATGCCATTCTAGTGGGAGCATAATTCTTAAATTTTAAGTGTGAATGGAGAGATCACTAGCTAAGGGAAGAGGGAAACCCATTCAGATCTTATTCAAAAATTGCATTTTGATGAAGATGATGAAACAAACATACTTCCACACATAATGTATCCTTCCTCTTTCCAAGCGGGTGGGTCCAAACTTATCCACAAAAGTCAGAGCATCTCTCTTTCTAAAATTATTTTGATTATTTCTCTTTTTTCCTCAGATAATAGCTTAATCAAAATTTTTTCAGTGCCCAACCCCAATTCCTCAAGCTTCACTTCAGCCTTATTCCTGCTCAGTCTTCCTTTTTTTAACTTTATTTTATTATTTTTTTTAAAACATTTATTTATGACTGAGTTGGGTCTTAGCTGCGGTCACGGGTGGAGGGGGGTGGTGGTGGCAGCGGTGAGGTGTAGGTTTTTTCTTGCCAGCGCTTTGGGCTCTCTAGTTGTGGCATGTGGGCTTAGTTGCTCTGCAGCATGTGGGATCTTACTTTCCCGACCAGGGATCCAACCTGTGTCCCCTGCATTGAAAGGTGGGTTCTTAACCACTGGGCCACCAGGGAAGTCCCTTAACTTTATTTTTAATTGGAGGATAACTAACAATATTGTGATGGTTTATGACATACATCACTGTTCAGTCTTCCTTATTCATACGAAATAAAGAAGTCTCTCTAGAAACAGATTTAAGATGGCACTCATCTTCTCCCATAAGACCAAATCATGCACTCATCTTCTCCTGCAAGACCACCAAAATCACAACTAGCTGTTTAACAACCATCGACAGGAGGACACTGGAACTCAACAACGACGAAGGACTAGGAATCCCCAGAGAATTTGACTTTGAAGGCCAGCAGGATTGACTGCAGGACTTTCACAACTGTTAATTGGTTATACCCCAATACAAATATTAATAAAAACTTTAAAAAACAAAAAGAAGTCTCTGAAAACCCATTCAAAGAGTTGAAGCCAATGTGAAATTCTCTTCTCAATCACTGCTTTCTCACTTTCTCCTCATCTCTGTATTCAGGCCTAACTCTCCTTTCATCTTCTCCACATTCCACAGGAAAATAAGCCTATTCTAGGAGTCCTAGGCATTTTTGGGGCTTGTGGTCAATACCTGCAGGCAACTTTGTTGGCAGGATTTTCAGCAAAGTGGCTGGTGGGGAACTTGCTTGAAGATTAATAAAGCTGGGGGAGGGCTTGGCTTGACAAACAGGCACAGTATTACCCTCCTCTTTGGCTGTGGTGTCAACAGAAAGCTTCAACTCCAGCACCCACCCCTGTAGTTAATACACACGTGTAGTGCTGTGCGGGCCAGCTTCCGGAGCCTCTGCGCTTGCGCAGAGGTTCGTTCTGCACACAGCCACCCTATTTAAATTTGTATAGAGAAGGTGAAAAAATCTTGACACTTGTAATTTGTTTCCTCCTGCCACTTAAGAGAGAGAGAAAATACGTCTGACACTTGCAGTCTATTTCCTCCGTTTGGAGACCCCTGGCCTTCCTGCCTGTTACCGTCTCAAAACTCAACATTCATAAAACTAAGATCATAGCATCTAGTCCCATCACTTCATGGCATATAGATGGGGGAAAGGTGGAAATAGTGATAGAATTTATTTTCTTGGGCTCCAATCACTGTAGATAGTGACTGCAGCCATGAAATGAAAAGGTGCTTGCTTCCTGGAAGGAAAGATATGACAAACCTAGACATATTGAAAAGCAGAGACATCAGGTTGCTGCTGAAAGTCTGTAGAGCCAAAACTATGGTTTTTCCAGTAGTCATGTACGGATGTGAGAGTTGGACCATAAAGAAGGCTGAGTACCGAAGAATCAATGCTTTGGAATTGTGGTGCTGGAGAAGATTCGAGAGTCCCTTGGACAGAAAGGAGATCAAACCCGTCAATCTTAAAGGAAATCAACCCTGAATATTCATGGCAAGGACTGATGTAGAAGTTGAAGCTCCAATACTTTGGCCACCTGATGCTAACAGTCAACTCATTAAAAAAGATCCTGATGCTGGGAAACATTGACAGAAGGAGGAGAAGGGGGCGACAGAGAATGAGATGGTTGAATGGCATTACTGACTCAATGGACATGAGTTTGAGCAAACTTTGGGAGATAGAGAAGGACAGGGAAGTCTGGCGTGCTGCAGTCCATGGGGTTGCAAAGAGTCCAGTGCGACTGAACAACTGACCTACAATTTATTTGGCTGAGTCAGGTCTTAGTTGTGCCACATGGGTTCTTCTTTCATCATGTGGAATCTGTAGTAGTTGCAGCATGCGGACTTAGTTGCCCCACGACATGTAGGATCTTAGTTCCCTGACCAGGGATGAACCCATGTCCCCTGCATTTTCTATTTTTTTAAGTAAGTCAAAACCACTAAATTGATTTCAACCCATTAATGGGTAGCATACCACAGTTTGAATGAGAATATCTAGACCAGCCACTATGAAGAACAGTACCAAGAAAAGTGAAAAATAAAACTACTATATGACTGAGCAATCTCACTCCAGAGCATATATCTGGAGAAAACTATAATTTGAAAAGATACATGCACCCCAATGTTCACAGTAGCACTACTTACCACAGCCAAGATATGGAAGCAACCTAAATGTCCATCAACAGATGAATGGATAAAGAAGATGTGTACATATATACAATGGAACCTACTCAGCCATAAATAAATAATAAAATAATGCCACTTGCAGCAACTTGGATGAATCTAGAGATTATCATACTAAGTGAAGTCAGACAGAGGAAGACAAATATATAATATTATATATGGCATCTAAAAAGATGATACAAATGAACTTATTTATAAGACAAAAACAGACTCACAGATCTTGAAAACAAACTTATGGTTATCAAAGGGGAAAGGTAGGGGTAAGGATAAATTAGGAGGTTGGGATTAACATATACACACTACTATATATAAAACAGATAATTTTTTATAGTACTACTGTATAGTACAGGAAACTACTCAACCTATCTGGGCAAAGAAT
This sequence comes from Cervus elaphus, assembly GCF_910594005.1. Lineage (NCBI taxonomy): Eukaryota > Metazoa > Chordata > Mammalia > Artiodactyla > Cervidae > Cervus > Cervus elaphus. Next base: position 41,584,830 of record NC_057819.1, on the reverse strand, counting down.
CTGAAAAAAAATGGATATATGTATAAATGAATCACTCTGTGTACACCTGAAATACAATAATATAAATCAACTATACCCCAATATAAAATTTAAAAAAACAAAAACCTTTTTTAAAGAAATGGCAAATTTTGCCTTTTGTGCCAACTCAGATAAACTGGCAGTAGCCATTAGAGGTGTGAGAAGAAAGACTATATAAATCTGAATTCAAGAACAATATTAAATAATGCTGAGATTGATTAGAGATGTCAGTAATGAGGTATACATGCCATTTATCTATCATTCCTGATCAAGATTCTAGATGAAAACTAAATGGGCTTTATTTTTACACAAGTCAGTGCAAGTGTAAAAAAAATTTATTTTCAGAAAAAAGTTTTTGCAGCATCTTGTATTTCTCTTGAAGATCACAAATTGATTAACAATGGACTCTTATTTGAGCTTTACAAGAGAAATCCACAGAACAATCACACATGGATTATGGTGTACTATAGTATTTACTATTGAAAAAACGTGCATTTAAGTGGACCCATTCAGGTTCAAATCAGTATTGTCGAAGGGTCAACTGTAGTAGGAAAATATGAGATTGAACAGATGAGTCAGGAGGTATCATGAGAGGCCTTACTTCTTCTTGTCTCAAGGAATGTTAACAATTGGTTTGGCTCTAATCATGTATCAATCTGGGGATGTATATATGCACATCCAAGGGAAATCTGTCATGGTGAGGGCAAGAGAGAGAAAAATATCTTTCAACTTTCATTTGGCTTTTGTACCAGCTACTAAGACAGTTCCAAACAGTCCCACCTCCTGATATACATAAACTTGTGTAGCTCCCTCCTATATTATATCAGGGCTGGTTTGTGTGAACACAATAATATGGCAGAAGTGATGTTACTTTCAGGTGTAGGTTATGTAAGACATTGAAGCTTCCATCTTGGAAGTTTTCCCTCTTTCTTAGATCATTCACTCTGAGTGAAGTCATATGGTGAAATGCCTATGGGGAGGCCTATGTGGTGAGATACTTAAGCCTCTTGCCAATATCCAAGTGAATGAGCTTGAAGAAGATCCTCTATCCTCTTCAGGGACTGCAGCCCCATCCAATACCTTGACTGCAGTCCTACAGGGGAACTGAGCCAGAGACACTCAGCTAAGTTGTTCCTGGAGCCTTGACCCTTAGAAACTATTACCTAATAAATGTTTGTTGTTTTAAGCTTTTAAGTTCTGGGGTATTCTGCTATGCAGCAATAGAAAACTAATACAGTCTTTTCCTTAGCTATCACATGGTATTTTCACAGTCCAAAATCAGACTAGTTCAGGGACTTCCCTGATGGTCCAGTGGTTAAGAATCTGCTGGCCAATGCAGGGGACATGGGTTCCATCCCTGGGTCATAAAGATCCCACATGCCACGGGGCAACTAAGCCTGTGAGCCACAACTACTGAGCCCACTTGAACTAGAGCCTGTGCACCAAAACAAGAGAAGCTACTGCAGTGAGAAGCCCATGCACTTGGTGCAACTAGAGAAAGCTCATGCATAGCAATGAAGACCTAGTGCAGCCAAAAATAAAGTAACTTTAAAAAATAAAAATTCCCTCCAAGTGTAAAAATATGAGAAAATATTTGACCTGTAATTTTCTTTTGCATCTTCCCAAGCAAGCTGTCTAAATTCCTCATACATTTTTTTATTGAAGTGATCTCTGAGGAAAAAGGACCAGAAACGAAAGAGGGTATTCATTTCTTGGGACTGGCCAATTCCCAAACGTTTTCTCTCTGGAAAAAGTCAAAATAGCAGACATTTTACATAGCATAAAATCAAGAAAGCTGAAATACATTAATCCCCAAAACATATTTGGGTTTCTTCTAAACAAAGAATAATCATTTCTCTGACTCATTGCTCAAGTTTAAGCATTTGTCAATAGTAATGAGAATATAGTAAACTTCATTCCCTAATGTATCTAAACTATAAAATACAGGAATAAAGAATATATAAAAACATTTAAGGTAATTAAAACAAAACAAAATAAAAGAATATTTTAACCTGATATTAAATGTTACAACTAGAATTTTTGCAACTATGTTTTAATCTTAAAGATGACTATATAAAGGAAAGCATCTTACCACTTAGGCATCTTCTACGGTACTTGTGGTACACTTGTTGGGTAAAGCCGTTTTCCTTCAAAAGTTCATGAGAAGGGTGCTGGAACTTTGGGAATGAATGAGGAGTACATCCATAACTTCCTATTAGTGGTGCACCTTCTGAAGGCGAAGCATTTGAACTGCTGTTTGAGGAGGGGGAAAAAAGCCTTCAAACTGAAATATCGAGAACCAAGTGTTTAAAACAATTTGCAGTTTGTTACTAAGAGTCTCAATAGTGAAGGCATTAGCCCCTAAAACTCTCCTAAACTAATGATATACAGCTATTCATGTTCAACACATGGATTAATTCAGAAGTTGATAAAGGACATGGTCATAAATCCTCAGACTAAAACAGTAAGTAGAAGCAGATAACTGACCAGCTAGCTTACTCCTCTTTTCCAGATCTGTTAATTTAGCTTATATTTATTTTTTTCTTATGGTACTGGAGAAATTTTCAATTTTTATGAGCAATTAGGTTAATAATATAAATTAAATAAGTAGAAATGAGGAATAAAATCCAGCACACAGACAATATTTTCATTATCCTAAAGACATACCTACAACTCTGTAAATCAATTTCACCTCTGAAATTTCACCTATATCCATCTTTTTCTTTTCATCTTCACTTTATTATTCAAATTGAGGCTTTTCTCCTTTCACTTGAACTAACTGGTGTCTGGGTTTTTCCAACCTCCTTCCTCTATGCTGTCACCAAAGTGATCTTCTTAAATTGATTTAAATCACTGGTTCTCAATATGTGGTCTGCAGATACTTAGAGAGGTTCCCAAGAACCTTTCAGAAAGCCTGCAAGGTCAAAACTATTTTCAAAATTTTAGACATTATTTGCCCTCTTCGTTGAGTTCACATTTGTACTGATGGTACTAAAGCAATGGTGTATAAAACTGCAGATGCAAACTAAAGCACTGGCACCAAACTTTACTTACTACTGGTTGTATTACTTACTGCTATGTAATACTTGAATTTTTTTTCTTTTGCCAGTTTTATCTTAAGAAATCCTTGATGAAGCAAACAAAATTAACTTTATGAAATCTCAACACTTGAGTACATCTTACTAAGTGTGACAAAATGGGACAGAAGCTTTAGTTTTGCAAAACGAGAACGTTCTGGAGATGTTTCACAACAATGTGAATATACTTAACACTGCTGAACTGTACTCTTAAAATGGTTAAGATGGTAAATCTCATTCTATGTGCTTATTATAACAATCAGGAGGAGAAAAGAACTTTTGAAGCATATCAAAGTATGATGGCTGTTGTTATGGGCTGTTTGTTGACTTCCTAACCCCTAATGTGATGATTTTAAGAGTAAATATGTTACGATGGCAGAGTCTTCCTGAGTGGAATTAGTGCCCATACGAGAGGAGACATAAGAATACTTCCCGCTCTCTCGGCTCTCTGCTATGTGAGGATACAACAAGATGGTCATGAGCAAACTAGGAAGCAGGCCTTCACCAGACACAGGATCTGTGGGCACCTTAACCTCGGATCTGTGAGAAATAAACACCTCCTATTTAAGCTCCTCAGTCTATGGCATATTTGTTACAGCAGTACTATGACAGTTGTCCTAAGTCAAAGCACTCCTGAGAAAAAGTTGTGACCTGGACTAGCTGATTTTTTTCATGGAATACCATTTTTAATTAGAAGATTAATCAACAACTTACGGTTATTCAGACTTCGTTTTGGGTCAGTCATTTCCTTGAAAATGAACAAATGAATCTGTTTCCTCAACAAAATGTTGAGGAAAAATCCAAATTTCATGCAAAAATAAGGATTTTGGAAACTTTTTGTTACCATAAGCCTAGGAGTTTCCACTCATACCTAAACACCTAATGAAATCAGTGTTTGTTTGTTTTTTAAGACTTTGTGTGTGATGTAAAATATATATGATATTTGTAATTTTAATCATTCTTAAGTGTAGTAGCTCATCAGCACTAAATATTCACAACATTATATCATACTATCTCCACCAAAAACTTCATCATCCCCAACAAAAACTCTTTCCCTCTTCCTGTAGCCCCCAATAAATTCTATTCTACGTTGTCTTTGAATCTGACTATTCTAGGTACCTCATATAAGTGGAAGCATACTAAATTCATCCTTCTGAGTCTGCCTTATATCACTAAGCGTGCTTGTTCTCAAGGTCCATCCATGTCGAGGCTTAAATCAAAATTTCATTATTCTTTATGGAACCACATTCCATTGTATGTATATACCTATTGTGTTATCTAGTCATATGTTGATGGACTATGTATTATTTTCACCCTCTGGCTATTATGAATACTACTTCTATAAACATGGGCATAAAAATATCTGTTCAACTGACACTTTTCATTTCTTTTGGATATAGATTTGGGAATAAAATAGCTAGGTCATATGATAATTCTATGTTTTACCATTTTGAGAAAGTGCCAAACTGTTTTCCACAATGGCTGCAGCATTTTATATTTCCAAGAGCAAAGCACAAGGTTCTAACTTCTCCACATCCACACAAACATTTACTTTCAATTTTTTTGATTATACACATCTGTATTAGTCAGCTCAACTGCCATAACAAGATACCACAGACTGGGTAGCTTAAACAATAGAAATTTCTGTTCTCATAGTCCTAGAGGCCTGAAGTCCAAGATCGTAGTGCCAGAAGTGTTGGTTTCTCGGTAGGTCTCTTTCTGGCTTACAGAGAGCCACCTTCTCAAGGTGTCCTCACAAGGCCTTTCCCTTCTTTATCTACATGCAGAAAGAGAGAGATCTCTGGTGTTTCTTCCTCTTCTTATTAAGGTCACTAGTTCTATCGTATTAAAGCTCCATTCTAACAACTTCATTTAACCTTAATTCCTTAGAGGTCATATCTCAAATACAATCACATGTCAGGGTTAGGGTTTCACCATATAATTTTGGAAAGACAATTCAGTCCATAACACCATCGTAATGGGTATGAAGGGATATCTCATTTTGGTTTTTGATTTGCATTTCTCAAATGATTAATGATATTACATTCCTTTTCATAGGCTTATTGGCCATTTGTACATCTCCTCTGGAGAAATGTCTATTAAAATCCTTTCCCCATTTTTGAATTGGGTTTTTTTTGTTAAAGATTTTTTCAGACTATTAACCCCCTTATCAGATATATAATTTGCAAATGTTTTCTCTCATTCACTAGGTGGGCTTCCCTGGTGGCTCAGATGGGAAAGAACCCGTCTGTAATGCGGGAGACCTAGGTTCGATCCCTGGGTGGGGAAGATCCCCTGGAGGAGGGCATGGCAACCCACTCCAATATTCTTGCCCGGAGAATCCTCATGGACAGAGGAGCCTGGCAGGCTACAGTTCATGAGGTTATAAAGAGTCGGACATGACTGAGTGACTAAGCACAGCACATTCAGTAGGTTTTCTTTCCACTCTGATAGTATTCTTTTTTATACAAAAGTGCATAATTATGATGAAGTAAAATTTATCTAGTTTTCTCTTTTATTGCCTGTGCTTTGGTGCCATGCTCAAGAAACCACTGTCAAACCTAGCATCGTAAAGATGTTCCCCTATGTTTTCTTCTAAGAGTTTTATAGTTTTAGCTCTTAGGTTTATGTCTTCAATTCATTTGAATTAATTTTTTTGTATCTGGTGTAAAGTATGGATCTCATCCTTTCACACACTGGATATCCAGTTTCCCAGCACCATTTCTTAAAAAGATGATCCTCTCCTTCATTGAACAGCACCATTGTAGAAAATAAACTGACCATATATGACAGTGTTTATTTCTAGACTCTTTTTTTCTATTTATTAGTCTACATGTCTGTCCTTAAGCCAAGACCAAACATTTTAATTACTGTAGCCTTGTAGTAACTTTCAAAGTTGGCAAGTGTTGGTCCTTCGATTTTATTTTTTAAAGGTCATTTTGGCTTTTCAGGGTTCCCTGAAATTTTATAAACAATGGAGGATAAGCTTTTTCCATTTTTGTAGGGACTGTGTCAAATATATATAGATCACTTAGAACTGTAATAATGTCTTAACAATGTTAAGTCTTCCTATCCATGAAAAAGGGCTGGCTCTCCATTTATTTAGGTCTACTAAAATTTTTTACTTTTCAGTGTGTGTCTTTTGCTTCCTTGGTTAGATTTATTCCAAAGTATTTATTTTTTTAACACATTAATGTAAATAGAATTGCTTTCTGAATTTCTTTTTCAAATTATTCAGTGCTGTATACAGAAAGACAACTGATTTTTATGTATTTTGTACACAGGAATTCCAGGACAACAGTGAATACCAATGACAAAAGCATGTATCCCTCCGTCTTGTTCCTGATCTTAGGATGACGGCTTTTAGTCTTTCACCAGAGTATAAGGTCCACCATGGGTTTCTCATAAATATCTTTTATCATGTTGGCGAATTTTCCCTTTAATTTTAGCATTCTAAGAATATTTAATCATGAAAGGACATTCAGTTCAGTTCAGTTCAATTGCTCAGTTGTGTCTGACTCTTTGCAACCCCATGAGTCGCAGCACGCCAGGCCTCCCTGTCCATCACCAACCCCTGAAGTTTACTCAAACTCATGTCCATCGAGTCAGTGATGCCATCCAACCATCACATCCCCGTTCATCTCCTTCTCCTCCTACCCCCAATCCCTCCCAGCATCAGGGTCTTTTCCAATGAGTCAACTCTTGGCATGAGGTGGCCAAGGTATTGGAGTTTCAGCTTCAGCATCAGTGCTTCCAATGACACCCAGGACTGATTTCCTTTAGGATGGACTAGTTGGATCTCCTTGCAGTCCAAGGGACTCTCAAGAGTCTTCTCCAACACCACAGTTCAAAAGCAGCTTTCTTCACAGTCCAACTCTCATATCCACACATTGACCACTGGAAAAACCATAGCCTTGACTAGACAGACCTTTATTGGCAAAGTAATGTCTCTGCTTTTTATTTATTTATTTATTTATTTTCTGCTTTTTAATATGCTATCTAGGTTGGTCATAACTTTCCTTCCAAGGAGTAAGCATCTTTTAATTTCATGGCTGCAATCACCATCTGCAGTGATTTTGGAGCCCCCCAAAATAAAGTCTGACACTGTTTCCACTGTCTCCCCATCTATTTGCCATGAAGTGATGGGACCAGATGCCATGATCTTAGTTTTCTGAATGTTGAGCTTTAAGCCAACTTTTTCACTCTCCTCTTTCACTTTCATCAAGAGGCTTTTTAGTTCCTCTTCACTTTCTTCCATAAGGGTGGTGTTATCAGCATATCTGAGGTTATTGATATTTCTCCCGGCAATCTTGATTCCACCTTGTGCTTCATCCAGCCCAGCGTTTCTCATGATATACTCTGCATATAAGTTAAATAAGCAGGGTGACAATATACAGCCTTGATGTACTCCTTTTCCTATTTGGAACCAGTCTGTTTTTCCATGTCCAGTTCTAACTATTGCTTCCTGACCTGCATATAGGTTTCTCAAGAGGCAGGTCAGGTGGTCTGGTATTCCCATCTCCTTCAGAATTTTCCACAGTTTATTGTGATCCACACAGTCAAAGGCTTTGGTGTAGTCAATAAAGCAGAAATAGATGTTTTTCTGGAACTCTCTTACTTTTTCGATGATCCAGCGGATGTTGGCAATTTGATCTCTGGTTCCTCTGCCTTTTCTAAAACAAGCTTGAACATCTGGAAGTTCACAGTTTACGTATTGCTGAAGCCTGGCTTGGACAATTTTGAGCATTACTTTGCTAGCATGTGAGATGAGTGCAACTGTGCAATAGTATGAGCATTCTTTGGGATTGCCTTTCTTTGGGATTGGAATGAAAACTGACCTTTTCCAGTCCTGTGGCCACTGCTGAGTTTTCCAAATTTGCTGGCATATTGAGTGCAGCACTTTCACAGCATCATCTTTTAGGATTTGAAATAGTTCAACTGGAATTCCATCACCTCCACTAGCTTTGTTCGTAGTGATGCTTTCTAAGGCCCACTTGACTTCACATTCCAGGATGTCTGGCTCTAGGTGAGTGATCACACCACATTGGATTGTATCAAATTAACTTTTCTATGTCAGGTGAAATGATTACATAGTTTTTTTTCCCTTGGTTCTATTAATATCATGCATTATATTGGTTTCCTTATATTATATTGAATCACTTATACGACTGGGATAAATCCCACTTGTCATGGTGAATAATCCTTTTAATGCACTGTTAGATTTAATTTGCTAATATTTTTTGAGGACATATGCATTTATATTCATAAGGGATACTGGTATGTAATTTTATTTTCTTGTGATGCCTTTATCTGATTTTGGTATTAGGGTAATGAAGCCCTCAATAGAATAACTATTCCCTTCTCTTCAGTTTTTTGAAAGAGTCTGAGGAGAGTTAGTGCTAACTCTTCTTCAAATATTTGGTAGAATTCACTAGTGAAACCATTTGATTCAAAATTTTGTTAGAGGTTTTTGATTACTGATTCAATCTCTTTACTTCTTATAGGTGGGTTGAATTTTTTATTTTTTATTAAATTAGTTTAGGTAATTAATTTATGTGTTTCAAGGAATTTATTCTAGGTTATGTAATTTGTTGATATATAACAATTTGTTCATAGTAGTCTCTTAGAATCCCTTGTATCTCTGTAATGTCAGTAATAATGCCTCCATTTCCATTTTTGAGTTTCTTGCATCTTCTTTTTTCTCCATCATAGATGAGAAATCCATGGATATGGAAGGTCAAATGTATTTTCTAATTTCCACTGTAATTTCTTCTTTGACCCATGGGGTACTTAAGAATGTGCTATTTAATTTCTACATATGTGTGAATTTTTACTTTCCTTCTGTTAGGGATTTCTAACATCCCATTGTTGTCAGAGAAGATACTTTGTGTGACACCTCTTTTAAAATTTATTAGAAATTCTGTTATGGTCAAACATATATAGTCTATTGTGAAGAATGCCCCACGCAATCTTAAGAATTTGTATTCTTCCATTGTTAGGTGATACAGACTTCCCTGATAGATCAGTTGGTAAAGAATCCGCCTGCAATGCAGGAGACACCGGTTCTATTCCTGGATCGGGAAGATCCACTGGAGAAGGGATAGGCTACCCACTCCAGTATTCTTGGGCTTCCCTTGTGGCTCAGCTGGTAAAGAATTCGCCTGCAATGTAGGAGGCCTGGGTTTGATCCCTGGGTTGGGAAGATCTCCTGGAGAAGGGAAAGGCTACCCACTCCAGTATTCTGGCCTGGAGAATTCCATGGACTCTATAGTCCATGGGGTCGCAAACAGTCGGTCACGGCTGAGCAACTTTCACACTATTCACACACTATTGTTAGGTGAAAAATTCTTAAATGTGTTAGGTCTAATTGCCTTATAATGTTGTTCATGTTCTCTATTTTGTTAATCATTTTATGTTGGGTTGGTTGATCTATGCATTATTGAAAGCAGGGTATTGAAATCTCCAATTATGCTTACAGAATGTTTATTTCTCCTCTTAATTCTGTCAATTTTTGTTTCATACATCTCCTGAGGAGCTGTTATTAGTTACATAAATGCTATGTCTTCTATACTGAACCTTCTGTTAATAGATAATGTCCTTATCTCTTGTATTCTTCTTAAAGTATAGTTTGTCTGATATTAAAACAGCTACCCCAGCTCTCTCAAATGTGCATCTTTTACCATTCTTTCACTTCCAATCTATTTGTGTCTTTGAATTTAATATGAGTCTCTAGTAGATGTATATAGCTGGATCATGTTTTTTACCATCCTGCCAATCTCTGTCTTCTGACTGGAAAATGAAGTCTATTCATATTTAAAGTAACTGCTGGTAAGGAGGGACCTGCCATTTTGTTATTAGTTTTCTATATGCTTTATAGATTTGCTATCTGTCACTTCTTCTTACTGTCTAACTTTTGTGTTGTTTCTTTTCCTTCTGAATAAAATATTTTGACTCTCTTCTCATTTCCTCTTATATATGATCTATAGATATTTTCTTTGTGGTAGTCATGAGGATTACAATGAACAAAAACTCTACTCTTATACATATCTGTCCCCTACTTTCTGTTACTGATTAAATTAAATCTTTATATGTTATATAACAAAGCAGTAATTTTTTAAAGTTATTTGTCTTTTAAATAACATAGAAAGTAAAAAGTGGAGTTATAAGTTAAATTACAGTAAAACTCTTACCAAAATTGCTTCTTTCTTCATATGTCTTCACGTTACTGTCAAGTATCCATTCAGTTCAAACTGAGGACTATCTTTAGCATTTCTTACTGGGCAAATCTAGTAGTAACAAACTCCTTCAGCTTTTTTTTTTTTTTTATGAAGACTTTATCTTTTAAAGAAACATTAGCATTATGGCAAATTGAGTGGAAGGTATAGAGATTTCCCTTACACCATCTATACTCCCTGCTCCCCAGACCATGGCCTCCTCCACTATCAACATCTAGCACATCTACCACCAGAGTAGTAACATTTGTTACAACTGACCAACCAACACTGACAACATTATAATCACCCAAAGTTCACAGTTACATTAGCCTTTACTCTTGGTGCTGTGCATTCTATACTTTATAACAAGAAGTAGCTATCATTACAGTGTCATACATAGTATTTTCACAGCCTAAAAATCCCCTGAGTTCCAACTATTCATCTCTCCTTCCCCTCAACCCCTAGAAAAAACCGGTCTTTCTATCATCTCCATAGTTTTCCTTTTCCAGAATGTCAAATAGTTGGAATTTTGCAGTGTGTAGCCTTTTCAGATTGAATCCCTTCACTTAGTAATATGCATTTAAGGTTCTTCCATGTCTTTTCATGGTTTTATAGCTAATTTCTTTTTTACTACCAAATACTATTTCATTGTCTGGATATACCACAGTTTATCCACTTGTCTACTGAAGGACATCCTGGCTGCTTCCAAATTTGGGCAATTATAAATAAAGTTGCTTTAAATATCCATGTGCAGATTTTCATGTGAACGTAAGTTTTTAGCTCCTTTGGGTAAGTACCACGGAGGGTCACTGCTAGATGGTATGTAAGAGTATGTTTAGTTTTGTAAGAAACTTCCAAACTATCTTCCAAGGTGGCTATACCATTTTAGATTCCAAAATATTGCCAGTGAATGAGAGTTCCTGTTAATCCATATTCTCACCAACATTTATTAGTGTTGTCAGTGTTCTAGATTTGGCCATTCTAACAGGTGTGTTGTAGAATCTCATTGCTGTCTCACTTTTCCAATTCCCTGATAATATATGATGTGGATGGAGTATCTTCATGTGCTTATTTACCATTCGTATATCTTATTTGGTGAGGTATCTGTTAGGTCTTTGGCCCATTTTCTAACAGGTGCTTTTTAAATTTTTTTTTGTTTTATTGTTGAGTTTTAAGAGCTCTTTAAGAGCTTTATTATTGAGTTTTATTGTATATCATAGACAACAGTCCTTTCTCAGATGTGTCTTTTTTAAATTCTGTGGCTTGTCTTTTCATTCTCTTGGCAGTGTCACTCACAGAGCGAAAGTTTTCCACTTTTATCAAGTCCAGCTTGTTGATTTCTTCCTTTACAAATTTCACTTTTGGCGTCATATCTAAAAAGTCAACACCCAACCCAGGATCATAGATTTTCTCCTGTTATCTTCAAGGAGTTTCATAGTTTTGTGAGGTTTCTGATCCACTTTGAGTTAGTTTTTGAGAAGCATATAAGATCCTTGTTTAGACTTTTTTACATATGAATGTCCAATTGTGCTAAGCACCATTAGTTAAAAAGATTATCTTTGCTCCACTGTATTGCCTTTGCTCCTTTGTCAAAGACCATTTGAATTTATTTGTGTGGATCTATTTCTGGGCTCTCTAGTCTGTTCCATTCATATATTTATCTATTTTTTCACCGATATCACACTGTTTTGATCACTGTAGTTTTATAGTAAGTCTTGAAGGCAGGTGACACCAATTTTCAAACTTTGTTCTTCTTAAATATCATGTTGGCTATTCTGGGTCTTTTGCTTCTCCACCAAAACTTTAAGAATCAGTTTGTTAACATCCACAAAATAATTTCCTGGGATTTTTTTATTGGAATTGTTTTGAATATGTAGATCTAGTTGGGAAGAACTGACATCTTGACAGTACTCTTTCTATCCATGAACATGGAATATAACTCCATTTATTTAGTTTTTTTTTAATTCCTTTCATCAGAGTTTTATACTTTTCTTCATATAGATCTTGTACATATTTTGGGCAGAGTGATAATGCAAATAGTATTTTGCCCTTAATTTCAAATTCTACTAGTTCATTGCTGGTACATAGGGAAGTGATTGACATTTGTATATTAACCATGTAACCTGTAATGCTGATGCAATTGCTTATTAGTTCCAGGAGTATATTGATTATTTATGATTTTCCACATAAACAATCATGTCATCTGCGAGCAAAGACAGTTCTATTCCTTTTTTTCTAAATCAATGTATCTTTTGTTTCTTTTCTTCCCCTCAGGCTTTATCTCTGTCTCTCAAATTTGAAGGGCTGTTTTGCCAGATAAGGAATTCTCAGTTGACAGGTTTTATTTTTCCCCCTGCACTCTGAATATATCAGTTTACTGGCTTTTGGCCTACAAGGATTCTGCTGAGAAACTGCCTATGTTTACTAAGGATCCCTTGTATATGACGAGTATCTTCTCTTGTGCTGCTTTCAGGATTTTCTCTTTGTCTTTGGTTTCCAATAGTGTGATTATAAAGTGTCTTGAGGTTAGTCTCTTCTGGTTTATCCTACTTCAAGTTCATTAAGCTTATCAGATCTGTAGATTCATGTATTCCAGCAAGTTGGGAGCCACTATTCTTTCAAATATTCTTCCTGCCCCCTTTTTCTTTTCCTTCTGAGATTCCCACAGTGTGTGTACTGGTCTAGTTCATGTACCTGACTGATCCCTTAGATACTGCTTGATTTTTCTTCATTCTTTCTGTTCCTCAGATTTGATAATTTAAATTGTTCCATCTTTAAGTCTGCTTATTCTTTCCTTTCTCTTATGTTTGATGAAATCTACTTTTGAACCCCCTGGTGTATTTTTCATTTTAGTTACTGTATTTTCAGGTGCAAAATTCCTTTCTGGTTCCTTTATATAATTTCTATCTCTTGAGAATCTTGTTTTCTTCATACATTGCTTTGCTATCTTTGTCTATATCTTCCTTTATTTAACTCTTTGAGTATCCTTAAAACAGCAGTTTTAAAGACTCTGATCAAGAAAAATGGGAATGGGAGCTTCATTAGGTACATTTTTCATCAATTAATTTATTCTTTCAAATGGACCATACTTTATTTCTTTGTAAGCCTTGTGATTTTTTTGTTGTTTAACAATGAAAATTTGAATCTTATATTGTGGTAACTCTGGAAATCAAATTCTCCCTCTTGCCCAGGGTTTGCTGTTGTGTTTTTTTTCTCCTCAATTGTTGTAGGGTAATTCTGTGCTGAGGTAAGTCTGAGGTGAAAGCTTGAAGTCTCTTAGATCTTTTTCTGAGCCTACATCTTTTCTTGGGCATGGGTGATAGTTTTCTAAATTTCCCTCTATTAGTGGTTGCTTTTGAATGTCAAAACAAAAACAAAAAAAGACATTCAGACAGTGTGGATGAAACAATGGCCGCCAGACTCTGTCTGTACTTTGTTGATCAGAGGCAGTTAGCAGTCGGAATACAAACTCCAATATTTGGAGGACAAGGTCCTCATTGCCTATTTTGGATCCAGCAAGCCATACCAGAGTGGGGGTTGCCATCTTCCCAAATGCCGGTTACAGGGCTAGGGGTGGTGGAAGATAGACAGCTGCTACTACACAAAAGGCTGACATCAACCAATATTGACAATTTACCTGACATGCTTTCCTCTGGAAGCTTTAAGTGTTTAAAAAGACTGTAGAGTTCCAAAACTGTCAATACAAACAATTTCTGAAAATACAATTGTTGTTTAAGTGGTGATACAGATACCTACCTCTTCCTTCCCACTCTGTTATCTGCCTGACATTACTCTCCTTACTGTGTTTATTTTAGGGCACCAAGGAAGTTAATGCTTCAAAGACCCAAATTCCCCGATGGCTTTCAGGGGAAGGTTTTTAAAGACAGGGTGAGGCAGACCAAGATCTGACGTGTGGTTACCAAGGTGGAAGGAGGGAGGGAGAGGGATGGACTGGGAGTTTGGGGTTGGTATATGCACACTATTACACTTAAAATGGATAAACAACAAGGTCCTACTGTATAGCACAGGGAACTATATCCAATCGTTTGGGATAAACCATAATGGAAAATATGGGAAAAAAGAATGTATCAATGGGCTTCCCAGATGACTCAGTGGTAAAGAATCTCCCTGACAATGCAGGAGACGTGGTCCCTGGGTCAGGAAGATCCCCTGGAGGAGGAAATGGTAACCCACTTCAGTGTTCTTGCCTGGGAAATCCCAGGGACAGAGGAGCCTGACAGGCTACAGACCACAGGGTCGCAAAGAGCAGCACAGGACAACTGCGCACCAGCAGCACGTGTATATGTGTAACTGAGTTGCTTTGCCGTACAGCAGAGATTGCCACAATACTGTAAACTGACTATACTTCAACAATAACAACAAAAAAAGACAGGGTGGGGGTGCGGGATTGTGGGGTACATGATCAGCTAGTTCTCATTCTGCTGATTTGTTGGTGGTGAGGTATCAGGAGTTAATTTTGGTTTCAATGGGTATGTGGTATCTATGCTTATGGGCAGCACACAGTTAACTTCTTCCACCTGGTGGGGGTTTCAACATCACCTTTGATAGACGCTACTGCCCTCATGGGGTCTCTATCATGAGATTTGAGAAACTTCCTTCGGCACTTGCAGTTTTGAGGCCTTGTTTCAATAAACATCTAGAACTGTCTGTACTCCTCAGTGCCTGCCCACCAGCTGGCCTTCCTCTCTTTATCACATATTTAATGCTGTGTGTCAGGCACGTGTGACACACTCTTTCGTTTTGTGTTGGTTGTATTTTCTCTAGGGGTCGTCTTAAGAAATTACTGTAAGCTAGCCAGAAATAACTTTTTAATGGTTGCAGAGTTCTTCTTTGTATCTTTGGAAAGCAATATGTGTAACTGATGCCCTATTGTTGGACATTCATGGTGTTTCCTTCTCTTTTTCTTCTCTCTTTTCTCTTTCTTCCTCTTCCCCCACCTCTTTTCCTCCTTCTCCTCCTCAGGGGTTACTTTTTAAAATGTGATTATTTTGAAATTGTATTCTGAGATATGTCATCATTTAGAAGTCTGCATAACTTAAGTTAATCAGGTTTTCAAGGTGACCAATGATTCATGATGTTACAAAAGCATGCATGGCAAAAGAGCCATTCAAAGTGGAACAAGTTCAGTGACTTTTAATGTAACAGAGTATGAAAGGCATTGACATATGGTTTCAGATTCCACATTGCAACTAACTTTTAAAAAACTACCACTTGTTCAACTTTGGTTAAAATCAAAGAAGAATACCTACTTCGGATAATATCAAAGAGGAATAAATTTCAGTTATCTGAAAAGGCTATTAAAACATGTCTCCCTTCCCCGGATTTTATTATTCTAACAACAACAAAAAAAACACAAATGACAAGACTGAATACAGAAACATATGAGAATCCAGTTATCTCATATAAAACAAAACATTAAACAAATATGTAAAACTTTAAGACAAATACCAGTCTATTAAGGAATTTTTTGTTTTGAGAACTATATTTCATAAAAATATTTATGTTAATATAGAATATTTATTATTGTTATTTTAAATGAATAAACATTTCTTTCAGCTTTACTTTTAAATTCAATTTAATTTTTTATTAAACATTTCTTGTTAAATGAAAGCTAACAGAATTCATTGCCAATAGACCTGCACAAGAAATATTTAAGAAATGAAGAGCATTGTAAATGGTAAAAATGAGAACATTTTTAAAACTTTCTTTTTCATGTTAATTGCTTTAAAACCTGTCTAAAAAATAATAATAACAAAGGATGGGAGGAGATGAAACTTTACTATAGTAAGGTTCTTATCCTATACATGTAATGATGTATCATTTGAAAGGAGAGTATATGTTACAATGTACACTATAAACCCTAGAAGACTAGTTTAAAAAAAGAGATACAACAAGCCAATTAGAGATAAAACAGAATCATTACAAAAACTAAGCTGGTTCAAAAGAAAGTAGGAAAAAAGAACAAAGAACAGATGAGACAAATAGAATATAAGATGATAGATTTAAATCCAATCAATACTTACATTAATGTAGATGGTCCAAAGATATGTTAAAGCAATTAAATAATCCTTCAATTAAAAATAAATAAATTTAAAAATAAATAAATAAATAAATTTTTTTAAAAGATAAGAATGTTATAGTGGGGAAGGTTGTGGTGAGGGAGGCAAGGGATGCAAAAGGTATAAGGGAACTCTGTACCTTCCACTCAATTTTGCTTGTAACTAAAACTCTAAAAGGTAAGTCAATTAAAAAAATTCACCCCTCATTATTGTAATTACATACTTGTCTGCCATCTCTGAATTAAGGTCTGGAAAGGCAGGGACTATATATATCGTCTTCTCTGCTATATATCAGTGCAAAATTTTTCACCATTATCTAATGATCTCTAAATAAACTCCTCCAAGGAAAAATAATAATAAAAGAAACAAACTCTGAAAATGACTTAGAATACAAAGTAACTGTAAATAAACAATAGGTGTGCAAGAAGAGCATACAGACATTTTATCTTTTAAGGGAAATATGTCTAATGAGAACAAAATGAAAAGTACCACACGAATACCCAAGAAAGACATACTTGGAGATTTTCAGATCATGATAAACTCTCTAGTTTTTCTTTGAATAAAACTAACTCTTCCCTTATAGTAACCAGTCAAAAAAGACTTGTTTTCCTAAAACTCATTTTCCAATTAGAAAGTTGATCAGATAATTATTCCGAAAATATCTATACAAACGCAAGACAGGTTTTTCAAGAAACACAAAGCAATAGTAACTCAGCTCTGCAGTCACTGCACAGGACAAAGCATAACCACATTTTTACAATGTACTTAATGGCATAGTAAAGCTCGCTCTGTCATCTCTTTTGAGATAAATAATAGTCTTTTGTAAAATTAAAGCTAAAAAAAAAAAATAACCAGGTAACCTAAATTATTTTCCCCCAAAGGAAAACCTCTAAAATATTAATGTGTTTTATTTCCATATCCTTTACATAGTTTGAGCAGATTGTTTAACACATTAACTCACTAAGAACCTACTATGCCACAAAATATCTGGAATCTTTCCAAAGATAACTTTAACATACCTAAATATTTTTAATCTAAGAGTACACATTTGTGGAAATTACTTCAAAAGGGGAAAAACAAAAACCTATCCTACTGAATTATTCCTTAACATACTTATTGTAAAATTGTCCCACTTAATTCCTCTTCTTTGGCTTCTTTTTACTATTTTCATTGTTCTATAATTTGCTAACATACTAATTTTCAAATGTTCCCAAATGTCTAATTAGTAACTGTTTCCAGTGAACTTAAAATCAAGAACAAAGCAATGTTTGACAGATACAGTACCTGACAGAGGATGTTCTTGGCCCGTGATCTCTGGAGTCCATTACCCAACCAACATGACACTCTAGAGGGGGATTTGTACTATGTCTTGTTTTTCTCTTTCTTGGACTCTAAGGAAAAAAAAGTCAAACATTGCAATTACTTTCAGTAGTGTGAAACTCACAAGTAAATTAAAACCCTCTGACTATAAACCAACTCAAACATTTTCATACTGTGGATGACACATTGTGAAATCATATGAAGTCACAAAACTCAAACATCTCACATACAAGTTACAAAACTTAGCAAGGCTAAGATTTTAACACAAGGATTAAAGAAAACACAGCTTAAAATGATTCTTTATTACACCTTCTGATCATCTTTAATTAACAGTATCTATTGTAAAGAACTTATTCCTTAACCTGAGAAGACATCACTATGGTAAAATATCATTTTTTTAACAAATTCCTGCAACTTAAAATACAATTTATTGTGATAGAAACTAAAAAAGTTTCATTTTGTAATGGTGAAGTATACAAAATGTAGGCTGTATATTTTTGGTGTTCTGTGTACCTTTACATCAATGGCTTTGGGCTCTTTAACAGGATAAAATCTTGGTGTTTTGTTTGGATCTTGTAATCGAGGTGTTCGCGGTGTCTTAGGTGCCCTTGCAGGGTAAATTCTGGGAGATTCTGGAACTGCTGTGGGCAATGAACGGGCCACTGTTGCTGAAGATACTTCTGAAACATCAAACAGCTTCTGAGCTAATTCATCAGTCAAATCTGCAAAAAAAAAAAAAAAGTTGTTAAAAGTATTTCAGTGCAAAAAATATTATTTTATTACTGAGAACAAGGATAATTCTGAAATTCTCTATTCTCAGAGTACTTTTTCATTAGAAATATTTCAAATATACACGAAAGAATTTAAAAAGAAAAAACACTTGTCTACACATCATCTAGATAACTACATTTTAATTTTGCTTCATTGCAAACTTTTTTTTTAAAGAAAAATATGCCTAATAACCTTTCCTAATCCCATTTTGCTTTTCTTCCTCAGAGATAACCAGGCTCTTAAATTTGATATTTTTATCTATTACTCTATATATGTAATAATATTATTTTGCATAATTAACTTGATATAAATGGCATCACAGTATAATATCATTTTGCAGGCTTTTTCAGTCAATATTTTGTTTGTGACCATTACTCAAGTTCTATTCATATAGCTTTGGTTTATTCATTTACACTGCAGAATATCATACTGTATACAAATATTAAAATTTATTCATTCTCCTGAAGATAGTGTTTTTACATTTTTGGTATAACCAATAGTGCCACAGTGAACATTGCTGAACATGTCTCTTTGTACAGGTATGAGTACTTCTCTAGGGTTTATATCTGAAATGGAAATACTGGTCAAGTGCAATGTGTATCTTCTGGTTTACTAAATACTGTTTGCCAACCTGCTTTCTATAGTGATTTCACCAGTTCATACTTTGACTAGCAGTTATCCTGGTCAAGGCTAGGTTTTGCTTAGACTTTTAAATATTTCTCCATCTCATGGGATTTAAAAGGTATTTGCATTTCTTTGGCTACTAATGAAGTTGAGCATATTCTTATATAGTTAGCACTCAGATTTCCCTTGTGTGAGCTTGCCATTCACATCCTTTTGATTATTTTTCTGTTGGGTTTTTATTAATTAGTTTGTGAAAATCTTAAGGTAAAATATTAAGTAAAGCAAGCAGACAAATCAAGTTAAAGTGTCAAAACTGCAGGCTCTATTTCTACGTGGTTTTTCTTCAGACTTATCAACTTCTTCTGATTCATACAATAAACTTTTCACTCAACAAATATTACTGAGTACCTAATACATTCCAAGTACTATTTAGACACAAGTTTGTAAACTCAAAAGGGAACTAACCCACTCTGTTACTTAGTCTCACCATCTTGGTATTTTCCTTCCTAGTCCATGATCTTTACTGTTGCCAGAATAATTATTCTGAGGAGCAATTTAGGTCATTTCACATTTCTACTTAGAAAATCTCAGGTTTTCCCCACTGCCTCTAGGAGAGGCATAGGTTCTTTCTTTACCATGGCATATAATACTCTCCTGATTTTGCTTCAGTTTTGCTTCTATTGTCATTCTCCATTTCAATGTTGGTGCCCCAAATAGCAACCTACTTGTTATTCCTATTTTCTGTTGCTCTTGTTTTCTTGTGTCATATCTTTTCTTATGTTTTTTTCTGTATCTAAAAGTCCCTTTCCCTCATCTTTTTACACCCACTTAGACTCATATCATTCCTTTAAAATCCAGCACAAATTCTGAGTACTTTCTCTGGGAATGTGTAGCATTATTCAAACATCTTCTGCCAACAGAATTAATCATTAATCAATTATTTTTTGTGCCACCTCTGCATTTTTATCTATTTATTCTTAGATTTGTTAAATTGAAATTTATTTTCTTATATATCTTCCATTAAATGCTAGCAGTAAATATCAGTACTTCTCTGAAAGCAAGGGCCACAATCTATATATGTACACCAGGATCTACAATTGTGCCTAGGAAAAAGTATATCCCCACCCAATGGCTGAAAAACTTAACTGAATTGTGTTAATGGTATTTTTTTGTATGGTAAGATGATACACAATCTCAGGGGTTAAAAGTAGGAGCGTACACTGAAAAATATGGTAAATCCAGTGCCCTTGTAAAAGCAATATTCAAAGATCTAGGAGCAGTAACAACCCAGAAATAGTAAGCTTCCTAGCATCTAGATTATGGCTTCTAAATTCCACTTCCCACTGATCAGTCTTCTTAAAAAACAAAAAGTCTGAAGCACAAAGTATTATAAAAGCCTAGGAAATCTTGAGCCAGAAAGCAATGAAGTTAAAAATGAAAATATTAGCATGGTTCATGAAGACATAGCAGCAAACTTTAGGAGACACTGCCAGTCAAAACAATGACTGAATTGGCCTAAGAACATCAAAGAAACAGACCCTATGAGTTCATAATTGTTCCTTTACAACTTAATCATATTTCTAGGCTGCTATGGCACCAACTCATTATTCTGAAAATGATCAATAGAATACAAGGAAAGAAAAAAGAATTTAACCTTTCTTGTAAATTGAATTCCAGAGTAAACAAAGAGTTAATTAAAAGAAAAAATTCTTCCTTATAGACTTGTAGGTTAAGAAATATAAAAGGAGTAACAAAATTAGAAGATGACTATTTTGCAACTCTACTGAGACAGAGGATGAGGAAAATATTCATCAATAGATGCTAAAATCATTTGGTAAAATGCTGAGGAGAGATTTAATGGCCCATGAAAGAAATAATTGCTATACTAACTTCTGTAAAAGGAAAAACTTCGGTTTTGAGAACAACACTTTGAAGAGAATAAAAAGACAAGCCACAGAATGTCAAACAGTATTTGTAGAACACACATATGATAAAGGACTATTATCCAAGCTATACAAAGAACTATCAAAATTCAACAACAATAACAACAAAAACCTGATTAGAAAATGGGCCAAAGACCTAACAGACACCTTACCAAAGAAGATATATAGATGGCAAAAAGCACACGGAGATACTTCACATCAGATATCATCAGGGAACTGCAAAGTAAGACAACAATGAGATTCTGCAACACATCTATTAGACTGGCCAAAATCCAGAACTCTGACAACACTGGTAAATGCTGGTGAGAATATGAAGTAACAGGAACTCTCATTCACAGTGGTATTGTAGAAATGAAAAATGGTACAGCCACTTTGGAAGAGTTTGGAAGTTTCTTACAAAACTAAACATACTCTTACATACCATCAAGCAGTCACCCTCCTTGGTACTTACCAAAAGGAGCTGAAAACTTACGTCCACACAAAAATCTGCACATGGATATTTAAAGCAGTATTATTTATAACTGCCCAAATTTGGAAGCAACCAGATGTCCTACAGTAGGTAAATGGATAAATAAACTGTCATATACCCACACAGCGGATAATTATTCAGTGAAATGGGCTATCAAACTATGAAAAGACACAAAGGAACCTTAAGTGCATATTACTAAGTGAAGAGATTCAATCTGAAAAGGCTACACACTGCAAAATTCCAACTATTTGCCATTCTGGAGAAGGAAAACTATGGAGATGATAAAAAGACCAGTTGTTTCTAGGGGCCGGTGGCAGAGATGAATAGGTAGAACACAGAGCACATTTTTAGGGCCATGAAAATGCTATATATGACATTATAATGACTACATCTCATCATACATTTATCCAAATCAACAGAATATACAACACCAACAGTAAATGCTGGGACTTCCCTGGTGGTCCAGTGGTAAAGAATCCTCATCCCAATGCTGGGAACATGAGTTTGATATCTGGTCTGGGAAGATTCCACACGTCACAGAGCAGCTAAGCCCAGGAGCTACAACTATGGAGCCCACATGCTGCAACTACTGAAGCTCACACGCCTAGAGCCCATGCTCTGCAACAAGAGAAGCCACCGTGATGAGAAGCGCTCACACAACAACTAGAGTAGGCCCCACTCACTGCAAATACAGAAAGCTAACACATAGCAACAAAGGGCCAGAACAGCCAAAAATAAATTCAAAGCATTTTTAAAAGAATAAGAAAAACAGAAACTGAAAAGAAAAAGTAAATGCTAATATAACTATGGACTTTTGCTGATTATGATGTGTCATCATAGGCTCATCAATAATAACTCTGATGGTTACTCTCCTGATTTTGCTTCAGTTTTGCTTCTATTGTCATTCTCCATTTCAATGTGGTCTGTTGCTCTGAGAAGGCAACCTCTTTCACCAGATGGGTAATAGCTAGTAAGCTAGGGTCATATTAAAAAGCAGAGACATTACTTTGCCAACAAAGGTCCCTCTAGTCAAGGCTATGGTTTTTCTAGTGGTCATGTATAGATGTGAGAGTTGGACTGTGAAGAAAGCTGAGGGCTGAAAAATTGATGCTTTTGAACTGTGGTGTTGGAGAAGACTCTTGAGAGTCCCTTGGACTGCAAGGAGATCCAACCAGTCCATCCTAAAGGAGATCAGTCCTGGGTGTTCATTGGAAGGACTGATGCTGAAGCTGAAACTCCAATACTTTGGCCACCGCATGCGAAGAGCTGACTCATTGGAAAAGACCCTAATGCTGGAAGGGATTGGGGGCAGGAGGAGAAGGGGACGACAGAGGATGAGATGGCTGGATGGCATCACCGACTCAATGGGCATGAGTTTGAGTAAACTCCGGGAGTTGGTGATGGACAGGGAGGCCTGGCATGCTGCGGTTCATGGGGTCCCAAAGAGTCGGACACGACTGAGCAACTGAACTGAACTGAGGGTCAGGGTGTAAATGTGAAATCTCTGTATCCCTCTAAATTTTGCCATGAGCCTAAAACTGCTCTAGCAACAAAACCCTTGGCGGGGGGGAGGGGTGGGGGGTGGGGGGCTGGGGGGATGGCTGGGGGAAGGTTAAGGGAAACTGTATGATGAATAGATCAGGCTGATAACATCTAAACTCAATGATAACATCAGCAAACATGCTCAGGTGCTTCAGTCGTGTCCAACTCTTTGATACATCATGGACTATAGCCCTCCAGGCTCCCTTGTCCATGGGATTCTCCAGGCAAGAATACTGAAGTAGGTTGCCATTTCCTTCTCCAGGGGATCTTCCCAATCCAGGGGATTGAACCTGAGTCTCCTGTGTCTCCTGCATTGCAGGGTGATTTTTCACGGCTGAGCCACAGGGGAAGCCCAAGATAAGTACATGGGAGTTCATTAACAGTTCTCTCTGCTTTTTTTCTCTGCTTTTATTTTTATCTGAACATTTTCATATTAAAAAGTTAAAGTTTTATTTCAGTTTTACATTTATTTTATTCCAGGTTTAATTCAGTCTGAATTTGACCCATCACCAAGAGCAGATATACCAATTTTATGAAGATTAGTATTTATAGAGTACTTTTTGTTATTTCAAAAGAAACATTTTATAAAATTTGTATAGCGTATCATTTACCAATTTATTATATTTTGACAAAAAATTACCAAAATTGTTAAGAAAATTGCAAGTACATAAAATATATTCAGTACAAAAATTATATTACTAGAAATATAAGTAGTTAGGAAATAAGAGTATATTAAAAGTATTTTTTTTTATAAAATACAAAGATGACATACGAATATCATTTAGATATTGTAACTTCTTTTTAATTAAAATCATGGGCCATCTCTTATATGTGAATGTTCAAAATAGCATTTTTCATAATAGGCAAAAGTGGAAAAAAAATCCAAATATACACCTATTTCCAAATGGATAAACAACATGAAGTATGTCCATATTACAGAATACTACACCTTACAAAAAGGAGAGAAGTACTAACATAAGCAACAAAATGGATTAATGTCAAAAATATTATATTAATTGACATCCCCTTCTCTGCCTGCCCCCAATCCCTCCCAGCATCAGGGTCTTTTCCAATGAGTCAACTCTTCACATGAGGTGGCCAAAGTATTGGAGTTTCAGCTTCAGCATCAGTCCTTCCAATGAACACCCAGGACTGATCTCCTTTAGGATGGACTGGTTGGATCTCCATGCAGTCCAAGGGACTCTCAAGAGTCTTCTCCAACACCACAGTTCAAAAGGATCAATTTTTTGGTGCTCAGCTTTCTTCACAGTCCGACTCTCACATCCATACATGACCACTAGAAAAACCATAGCCTTGACTAGACGGACCTTTGTTGGCAAAGTAATGTCTCTTGATTTTTAATATGCTATCTAGGTTGGTCATAACTTTCTTTCCAAGGAGTAAGTGTCCTTTAATTTCATGGCTGCAATCACCATCTGCAGTGACTTTGAAGCCCCCCCAAAAAAAGTCTGACACTATTTCCACTGTTTCCCCATCTATTTGCCATGAAGTGATGGGATCAGATGCCATGATCTTAGTTTTCTGAATGTTGAGTTTTAAGCCAACTTTTTCACTCTCCTCTTTCACTTTCACCAAGAGGCTTTTTAGTTCCTCTTGAGTTTTTGCCATAAGGGTGGTGTCATCTGCATATCTGAGGTTACTGATATTTCTCCTGGCAATCTTGATTCCAGCTTGTGCTTCACCCAGCCCAGCGTTTCTCATGATGTACTCTGCATATAAGTTAAATAAGCAGGGTGACAATATACAGCCCTGACGGGAACTTTTAGCATGATGCAATTTAAAAATAATTATAGGAGACTTCCCTGGTGGCCCAGTGGCTAAGACTCCATATTCCTAATGCACGGGGCCTGGGTTTGATACCTGGTCAGGGAACTAGATTCCACATGCTGCAACTAGGACCCAGCACAGTCAAATAAAGTTAAAAACAGAAACAAAACAACTGAATTATGGCACTGGTGTACAAATATACAAATTTACTGACATTAATCACACTATACACTTAAAGTGAGTTAATTTTGTATAAATTATACCTCAAAAAAGCTTTAAAACAGAAGACCAGGCTGTCTGTTCTTTGGGAACCTCAATTGTGATCATCTACCATACAGTTTCTGCTAAAAGTTTAGCAGGGAAGTCTGATATTTCAAGGATTAGGCTAAAGTACTAATTTTCGAAGTGTAGTCCCAACCAGTGGGAACAGCAAGAGAACTAGAATTAGAAGTGGAGGCTGAAGATGTGACTAAATTGCTATCATCTCATAAGAAAGTGGTTTCTTAAGATGGGATCCACTTTTTCCTAATGAAGATGCTGTGAAGAATGTCAAAATGACAACAAATAATTTAGAATACTGTATAAATTTAGCTGATAAAGCAGTGGTAGGGTTTGAGAGGACTGACTCCAATTTTGAAAGAAGACCTACTGTGGGTAAAATGCTATCAAACAGCACTGAATGTCACAGAGAAATTGTTCATGAAAGGAACAGTTAATCAATTCAGTGGACTTGACAGTTCTCTTATTTGAAGAAACTGCCACAGCCACCCCAACCTTCAGCAACTACAACCCTGATCAGTCAACAGCCATCAACACTGAGGTGAGGCCCTCCACCAGGAAAAGGATTATTATAACTTACTGATGATGGTTATCAATTTTTTTAAACAATAAAATACTTTTAAATTAAGATATGCTCAAAAAAAAGATATGCTCATTTTTATTTTAGACATAATGCTATTGCGCACTTAATAGACCACAGTATAGTGCACACATACTGTATATAGACTGTAAAACCAAAAATTCATGTGACTTGCTTCATTGTGGTATTTACTTTATTATGGTGGTCTGGAACCAAATCCATAATATCTCTGAGGTATGCCTGTATCTCTAAAGACCCTACAAGCATTTAAAGAATAAAAAAGGAATATTACTAAAAACAACCCCCAAAACAGACAAACTCTTTATATATAAACTACAAAAGTTCACTAAAGAAAACCTAGATTACCTAAATAGGCCCATGTCTCTTTAAAAAATTAACTAGTAGTTAAAAAACATTCCAACAATTCCAGACCCAGATAACTTCACTGGCAAATTCTACCACTCCTATAAGGAATCAATAATAACAATTGTATACAAACTCTTCTAAAATACCGAAGAGGAGGGAATGCTTACTAACTCAGTTTATGAGGCAGTATTCCCTGATACCAAAATCAAGCAAAGATAATCCAAGAAAAACCAATATTCTTCATTCTTCTTTAAAAAAAGCAAATGGAATCTAACAGTATATAAAAAGGGTAATATGTCATAGTCAAATAAGGTTTATCCTGGGCTCATCATTTGAAAAGAAATCAATATAATTCACAATATAAATAAGCTAATTAAGACAAAACATGTAATCATTTCAAAAGACCCAGAAAAAAGATCCTCCCCCCCAAATCAGCATCCATTCATAATTAAAACCTCTCAGGAGAATAGCATTGCAACATGTATATTACCATATGTGAACTAGATCACCAGTCCAAGTTTGATGCATGAAACAGGGCACTCAAAGCCACTGCACTGGGACAACCCAGAGGGATGCGATGGGGAAAGAGGTTGCGGGGCGGGGCGCGGTTCAGGATGGGGGACACATGTACAACCATGGCTGATTTATGTCAATGTATGGCAAAAACCACCACAATATTGTAAAGTAATTAGCCTCCAATTAAAATAAATAAAATTTAAAAAAAAACTCTCAGTACACTAGAAATAAAATCTACAACTAATATTATACTTAATGGTGAAAGACTGAATGCTTTCCTCCTAAAATCAAAAACAATGCAAGGATGTCTTATAACTTCTATTCAACACCATGTTGGAGGTCCCACTCAGTGTAATAAGGAGAGACAATAAATGAAAGTATATAAAAATAAGACATGAACTGCAGCTATTCACAAACAACATGACTGTGTCAACATGATTGATGCAGAAATCGATCAATATAAAATATATCAAAGAATCTATAGAAAAAGCTACTAGAACTATTACTGGTAAGTTTATCAATATCACAGGATACAAAGCTCTATTAGTCAGGATTCTCCAGAGTAAAGGAACCAACAGGATAGAAAAGAAGATTAATATGAGGAATTGGCATACAAGATTATGGAGGGTGAGAAATCCCACAATCTGTCATCTATAAGCTGGAAACAGAAAAGCCAGTGGTGTAATTCAGCTCTGAGTCCAAAGGCCTGAGACCTAGGGGAGTCGATGATATAAATACCAGTCCGAGATGAGATGAGATGTCCCAGGTCAATGAGACAGCAAAAAAGGAGCAATTTCCTCCTTCCTCCACAATTTTGTTCTATTCAGACCTTCAATGGATTCGATGATGTCCACCCATACTGAGGATGGCAATCTACCCTGCCCAACAATTCAGACACTTACCTCACATAGAAAAAGAGTCACAGGGACACCCAGAAGCAATGTTTAACCAGACATCTGGGTATCCTCTGATTCAGTTAAACTGACACTTAAAATTAACATCACAAAGAATAATATGAAAAAAATCTATCCTATTTCTATATAATAGCAATAGACAATGAATAATAAAAAATTTCAAGCACCATTTATAGTGACACCAAAATACTTAGGGACATAGCTAACAAAATATGCACAAAATACAACAAAAACTATAAAACACTGAAGAACAAACAAATACTTAAAAGGAGAAGTATACCATATTCATAGACTGGAAGATTCAATACTGTTAAAATTTTATAATTCTTCCTAAACTAAACTGTAGATTAAATGCAGTTCCAATCAAAATACTAGTTGGAGTTTTTATAGACATTGATAAGCTATTTTTATAATTTATGTGAGAATGCAAGGAAACTAGAATAGTCAAAATATTTTGGAAATAAAAAGAGAAAAAAGGTGGACAGCACATATTGATTTTAAGATTACAGTTATAAGGACTTCCCTGATGGTCTAATGGTTAAGAATTTGTCTTCCAATGTAGGGGACATGGGTTCAATCCCTGGTCAAGAAATTAAGATCCCACATGCCACAGGGCAACTAAATCCATGCACTGCAACTAGAGAGCCTGTGTACTACAACTAGAAAAACCCCCTTGCAGTGCAACAAAGACCCAACACAGTCAAAAAAGAAAAAAGTTCTCCTCTTCAACTGGCACTCTTTTTCTGACCACAACACATAATTTTTGCAGGATCACAGTTCTCCAACCAGAGGTTAAACCAGGCCACAACAGAGAAAGCCCTGGATCCTAACCACTAGATCACCAAGGAACTCCCCAATAGGCATTCTTAAGAGATGAAAAGATAATCTTTAGATTGGGAGAAGATATGTGCAAATTACATAGGTAATAAAGACTTGGATTAGAATAAACAACTCTGAAAGCTCAGCAAGGAAACAACTAAAGAAAAAAACAAATCTCAAAATACTTGAGCAATCACTTCACCAAAGATATACCAATAGCAAAAAAAAAAAAAGCTCAGCACTGTTAGTCATAATAAGACACTACTACACACCTAATAGAAAGGCAAAAATAATTTAAAACATCGCAATACCAAGTGCTGATGAAGACATGGAGCAATTTGAACCCTCATACATTACTGGTGGGGATGCAAAATGACATAGCCACTTTGGAAAACCATTAGACAGTTTCTTATAAAGTTAAACACACTTACCACATGACCCAGCAATCCCACTCCAAGTATTTACCCAACTGACATGAAAACTTATCGTCTTATCAAAACCTATAAGCAAATATTTATAGCATCTTTATTCACAATCACCAAAAATTAAAAACAACCCACATGTTCTTCAACTAATGGTAAATTGCTTACATCCATGTGATGGAATATTACTTACCAATAAAAAGGACACACAAAATATAGGTGAATCTCAAATGCATTACAGTAAATAAAAGACAGACACAAAGGGTTACACTCCATACAATTCCATTTATATGATATTTCGGTAAAGGCAAAATTATAGGAGTAGAAAACAGAAAACAGGCTGCCAAAGGCTAGGCATGGGCTTGGCTACAAAGAGGCATAGGAGAATTTGAGTGGAGTAATAGAACTGTGCTATAATTTGAGTAGGTGGTAATTGCAAGACTATGCATTTGTCAAAATTCCCAAATCTGTATATGCAAAAAGTGAAATTTACTGAGTATAAATGATAGCTTATCTTTTAAAAAAAGAAATAAAAAAGACAATTCTGGATCCCTGTAAAGTGGAATGAAAGGAAACGGACAGATTAGGAGTTATTATAATTAACCAATGTAAAATGATGGTAGCTTTTGTGAGAATGATAGAGAAGATGAGAAGTGGTTAGGTTCTGGATATATTTTAAAGGATAATGGAAATAATCTGCCAAGGAATAGGAAATAAGAGGTTGAAAGAGAAAGGGATCAAAAATAACATCAACATTTTTTTTTCCCTGTACAACTAGAAAGATAGTTAATATCATAGAGATGTGGAAGTCTGGGAGAATTCCTTGGAAAGAGGTGGGAATTCAGACTTTCAATTTTCACCATATGAAGTTTGACATGTTTATAAAATATCCAAGTGAAACTGTTGATATACAGTTATTTATTCAGAATATAGGATGGAGTCTGTACATATAGATTTGATACTCGAGTCGGACACGACTGAAGCGACGTAGCAGCAGCAGCAGCAGCAGCATAAGGATGCCATTTAAAAACATGAAACTAAATACCATTACCTGCAGAGTTACTGAGGATCAGAAGGAGAAGAAATTTGAAGAGTAAGTGCTAAAGCATCGAAAGCCTGGGGAAATGGGAAAGAAGCAGCAAATGAAAGACTCCATGAAGTTGAATGAGAACTAAGCAAACAGTGTCTAGGAAGAAGAATGTTTCAAGACAAAGAATGATTGATCCAATGCTGTCAGGAAAGATGATGATTGACTTGACCCGTCTTAAACACAGAGATCTCTAGAGGCACTATCTAAAGCTGATTTGGGGTGTGAGGGGCGGAAGCGTGTTTGGATCAAGTCTAGGGGATAAACAGGAGGATAGATATTAACGACAGTGAAAACAAAATACTTTTTTGTTTTTGCCTCAAATTCTATTTTTTAAAGCAACGGCAATTCTTTTTTATTACTATCAGTGTTTTACAGCATTTCCCATCCTTTCACCTTTCAATCTTTGTGTATACTTATGACACACAAACAGCATAGAGCTGAATATCCTTTATATCCAATCCATAACTGTCTTTCTAACCGAAAGTTAATCTATTCGACATTTCTTAGCAATATATTGGATTGATTTCTGTCTTCTTAATTTGTGCTTAATTTTTTGTTCATATTTTTAAAAATTGGAGAGTATAGCACATGAAGGTTTATACACACACAGAGAGACTTTAAAATACAGTTGATTTAGACTGGTATCCCGAGTCTGGGCTGTCTCGGAAGGAGAGGGGGGAGGCCGCGGCCAGCTGGAGGTGCAGTCATGCCCCGGTATTACAAGGACAAGCCGGAGGGCGGAGCGTGCGCGGGCGTGAAGGAGGATCTGAGCGTGTGTCTGCTGCAGTCTGATTGCGTGCTCAAGGAAGGAAAATCCCCTCGGCAGTGTCTGAAGGAAGGAAACTGCAAAGCTTTGAAATACTCATTTTTTGAGTGTATGAGATCAATGTTGGATGCCAGATCAAGATTCAGGGGAAGAAAAGGATATTGATACTACTGTGTTCAAACCAAGGTGAAAACAACAAAGGACTCTGGTCATTAAACCAGAGAAGCCAAAATAAGAAACATACTTTTTGTTACATCTGTTCAGGTGGACCAGTTTTTTCCTCCATGAAACAAGAAAATGGATGAGTTCTGGTTTTCAGAAGGTATAAATGATTCTCTTGCTCTAAGTTATTCTTAGAATAAAAATTTAATTGAATAGTTGTGAGCTGAGAACATAATAGATGTGTTTTAAGAACTGTTCTGAAGCACAGGGAATGGAAAGATTGATAGTTTCCACTGACTTCTCAACCAGATGACACAATTTGTGCATCCTTTGTCAGTACTGTGGAGGCAAAGGGTGGGACTGTGAGAATCAGCATGCAGCCTGATGAGAAAATATCCGTCTGGAAGGTGTAGGCTAAAACTTTATTTTATTCAGATGTACTATTTAGTTCCAAAATAAATTGTGTTTGACTGCTTGGTGAAAAATAAAATAAAATAAAATACAGTTGATTTAGAAATGAAAATGAGAACAAGAAACTAAGCACGGAAAAAATTCAAGCTTTCCAAAAACACTGTATTAAAAAAATATCTTTTGGTAAATATCTGAGACTTTACTTAAAGAGCATAATCATTTATACCCAGGTTGGTACCCACAAGCCCACCAAGGCCAAACCATAAATTTCAGATGCAGGCAAACCATTTGCAGATTCTCCAGATAGAATTCCTTCCGTTTCTCAGGAATTAAACACTGTATATATATTAAACACTATATATATATATAGTGAATGAAGCACAAGCTGGAATCGAGATTGCCGGGAGAAATATCAGTAACCTCAGATATGCAGATGACACCACTGTTATGGCAGAAAGCAAAGAAGAACGAAAGAGCCTCTTGATGAAAGTGAAAGAGGAAAGTGAAAGAGCTGGCTTAAAACTCAACATTCAGAAAACTAAGATCATGGCATCTGATCCCATCACTTCATGGCATATAGATGGGGAAACAATGGAAATAGTGACAGACTTTATTTGGGGGGGGGGGGCGCTCCAAAATCACTGCAGATGGTGATTGCAGTCATGAAATTAAAAGACGCTTGCTTCTTGGAAGAAAAGCTATGACTAACCTAGACAGCATGCTAAAAAGCAGAGATGATACTTTGCCAACAAAGGTCCGCCTAGTAAAAGCTATGGTTTTTCTAGTAGTCATGTATGGATGTGAGAGTTGGACTATAAAGAAAGCTGAGCACCGAAGAATTGATGCTTTTAAACTGTGGTGTTGGAGAAGACTCTTGAGAGTCCCCTGGACTGCATAGAGATCCAACCAGTCCATCCTAAAGGAAATCAGTTCTGAATATTCATTGGAAGGACTGATGCTGAAGCTGAAACTCCAATACTTTGGACACCTGATGCAAAGAACTGACTTATTGGAAAAGACCCTGATGCTGGGAAGGATTGAAGGTGGGAGGAGAAGGGGATGACAGAGGATGAGATGGTTGGATGGCATCACCGACTTGATGGACATGAGTTTGGGTGAACTCTGGGAGTTGGTGATGGACAGGAAAGCCAGGTATGCTGCAGTTCATGGGGTCACAAAGAGTTGGACATGACTGAGCAACTGAACTGAAACACTATGTTAAATTTTTAAAATTAATTCCCCTCGCTCTTTATGATTTCTAAAAGCTATCCATGTATCCATGAATTTTATATAAGACTAAATTTAGTGAACTGATTTTTTTTTACATCCTCTGCTTTTAAGATTAAACCATTTTGTCACAAATAGCTTTAGATCTTTTATTTTCCACTACTGCATATTTTTCCTTTATGTGAATATATGACATCTTATATTCTATCAATGGGTGCTTTTTAGTTTCCATTTGTTTTTTATATTATGAACAATGCTGCTACAAATGTTCTTTTTGGTAAGCATTTGCAAGAGTATCTCCTGAAGCGAAACTGTTGGCTTATAATATGGTATATCACTGTGGTTTTAATTGGCAAATCTCAGCAAAGTAAAGAGTATGGTATCTTTTCATATTTATTGCCATATAATTTTTGTCTATGTGAAGTTCCAGTCTGTTTCATTTACTACTTCTTCTACTGATGTTAATCTTTTTTCATATTGATTTATTCATATCTAAGTATAGTTGATGTACAATATTTTATTCATTTCAGGCATACACCATGGTGACTCAACATATTTATGAATTTTATTCCATTTAAAGTTATTACAAAATAATGGCTATATTCCTATGTACTGTACATTATAATGTATAATGTAGCTTATCAATTTTATACATAGGAGTATGCTTTTCCTAGGGATTTCCCTATGGCTCAGATGGTAAGTAATCTGCCTGCAATAAAGGAGACCTGGGTTCAATCCCTGGGTCAGGAAGATCTCCTGGAGAAGGAAATGGCAACCCATTCCAGTATTCTTTCCTGGATAATTCCATAGACAGAGGAGGCTGGCGGGCTACGTCCATGGCATCGCAAAGAGTTGGACATAACTAAGCAACTTAACACACACACGTTTCTCCTAATCTCATACCCCTATCCCCCCTACCCCACTCCTTCCCTCTAATTCTTGTTACCTTTATGCACTGTAAAATTTATCTCTTTGGGACATAACAATTTAGGAATGTGCCCATGGTATGGTATTAAGTAAAATGAGTAACATGAAGAGTGGCAGATATGATGCAATTAAAACTGCATATGGGAGAATATTTATTTTTTGGCAGTGGAAGATACTGATGATTGACCAGATCACTGTCTTTAAGAGGGCTCCATTTTCAAATGAATAACATGTATTTTTGTAGCTGTGAACCATATCCTCTATGCTTTTTTCCTTTTGAAAGTAGAGTGTTATATTTTTTCCTTTTGCGCAGAGCAACACATTAGCCCAGTTAACAATAAAAATTACTGATATTATCAGGGGATCAGAGTGTAATCTGTAGTTTATTCCAAGACTTTGCATATTTCTTTAATAGTTCTCATAGGATATAATCCAAGGTGCCAAACCAAACAAAGATGCTAACATGAAATCTTTATTTAAAATGTGGTCACTTCTAAGCAGACATTTCTCCAAAGAAGACATACATACGGCTAATAAACATGTGAAAAGCTGCTCAACACTGCTCAACATTAGAGAAATGCAAATCAAAACTACAATGAGGTATTGTCTCACACCAGTAAGAATGGCCATCATCAAAAAGTCTACAGACAATAAATGTTGGAGAGGGTGTGGAGAAAAGGAAACCCTCCTGCACTGTTGGTGGGAATGTAAATTGATACAACCACTATGGAGCACAGTATGGCGATTTCTTAAAAACGATGAATAAAACCACCACATGACCCAGCAATCCCACTCCTGGGCATATACCCTGAGGAAACCATTATTGAAAAAGACACATGTACCCCAATGTTCAGTGCAGCATTATTTACAATAGCTAGGACATGGAAGCAACCTAGATGTCCACTGACAGATGAATGAATAAAGAAGTTGTGGTACACATACACATAAGTGCATACTGGAATCTTATTCAGCTATAAAAAGGAACACGTTTGAGTCTGTTCTAATGAGGTGGATGAACCTAGAGCTTATTATACAGAGTGAAGTGAAAGAGAAAGACAAATATGGTATATTAATACATATATACAGAATCTAGAGTGGCATCACCGACTCAATGGACATGGGTTTGAGTAAACTCCGGGAGTTGGTGATGGACAGGGAGGCCTGGTGTGCTGTGATTCATGGGGTCGCAAAGAGTCGGACACGACTGAGGTACTGAACTGAACTGAACTGAGAAAGATGGTACTGATGATCCTACTGCAGAGCAGCAAAGGAGATACAGACACAAAGGACAGACTTTTGGACACAGTAGGGGAAGGAGAGGGTGGGATGATTTGAGAGAGTAGCATTGAAACACATGCATTACCATATGTAAAAATAGACAGCTGGTGGGAATTTGTCGTATGATGCAGAGAACCCAAAGTCAGCGCTCTGTGACAACCTGAGAGGGGTGGGATGGGGAAAAGGGTGGGAGGGAGGGGACAAGTGTATACCCATGGCTAGTTCATGTTGACATATGGCAGAGACTATCACAATATTGTAAAGTAACTATTATCCAATTAAAAATAAAACAAAAACGTGGTTACTTCTTTAACCATGAAAAAAATACACATGCTAACTCTGACTTAATCACTTGAAAAGACTCTGAGTCACTGAATTTTAAAACTGTATTGTATAGCATAGCATAATTTATTAAAAAGTTAAAAGTGGATCCCAGGAATTTAAATAAATAAATAAAATAAAATATACCTCATGGGACTTTAATTCTATGATGTAGGGAGGAGCATAAATTGTTAATTTTAATGTATTCAAATTAAACAACATGAAAAATCTTATAATTACTCTGAACACCCCTAGTGGAATACCCTAAGAACATTTTTAAAGTTTAAAAATATAAAGTTTTAAGTTCAAATTTTAAATGTTTAAAGAACTTTAAAACAAGTAAGTGTCTTTTGGCATTTACAGTAATATTATTGTTATTCTTAAATTATTATAGGATAAACAATTCTGTTACTGTGCACAAGAATATTTTTTTTCATGTAAGTAAAAAGTGGTACAAATATAAAATCTAATAAATTAAAACCTTTAATCTTAAATGTGAGCAAAAAATTATCAACATAAATTCATAATGTAATTTTTCTTAAAAAAATTTCCAAGCTCTTTCAATGGAAAAGGCCTAGAAACAATAAGCAACTCAATAGCAACTAGAATACTGACAAAGCTTAACATCAGGCCAGTTGGCAAATAAGGCAGTTAAGAATCCAACTGCATTATCACAAAACAAAGCAACAAAAGGTAGATAAAGTCAATAAACTGATAAACAGCAAACGTATCAATAAGATGAGAGTGTAATTCATCTAACATTATTTAAGAGATCATAGTGATATTTTAATCAAAGTATAGTTGACGCACATAAGTTGTAGATGTACAATATAGTGAGTCACAATTTTTGTAAAGATAATACTCCATTTATAATTAAAATAATATTGGCTATATTCCCCATATTATACACTATACCCTTGTAGCTTATATCACACATAATAGTTTGTACCTCTTAATCCCCTAACCTCATAATCTCCCCCATTACCTCTCCCCACTGGAAACCACTAGTTTGTTCTCTGTATCTGTGAGTCTGTTTCTTTTTTTGTTATAGTCACTAGTTTGTTGTATTTTTTAGATTCCACATATAAGAAATATCATAGAGTATCTGTCTTTGTCTGATTTATTTCATGTAGTATAATGCCCTCCAGGTCTAACCATGTTGCTGCAAATCGCAAAACTCTGTTCTTTTTTTATGGCTGAGTAGTCTGTCTATACGTACCATACCTTCTTTATTTATTCATCTGTTGATGGACACTTAGGTTGCTATAGATTTGTAGTATAGTCTTAATTAGGGATTCTGATTCTTCCAACTGTTATTCTTTCTCAAGACTGCTTTGAGTCTTGAGAAATAATCATTTGGTACCTTTCGTGCTTCCAATTTATTCTAGTTCTGTGACAAATGCCATTGGCATTTTTTTTGCGGGGTGGGGGGCTGCACTTGGTCTTCATTGCTGTGCATGGGCTTTCTCTAGTTGTGAAGAGTGGGGGCTAATACTCTCCAGTTGAGGTGTGTGGGCGTGTCATTGTGGTGGCTTCTTTTGTTGTGGAGCACTGACTGTAGGGTGCGAGGGCTTCAGGATCTGTGGCTCATGGGCTCAGAAGTTGCAGCTTGTGGGTTCCAGAGATCAGGCTCATTAGTTGTAGAGTAGTGGCTTAGTTACCCCATAGCATGTGGAGTCTTCCTGGACCAGGGATCAAACCCTGTGTCCCCTGCATTGGCAGGCAGATTCTTTACCACTAGAATACCACGGAAGTTTGTCATTGGTATTCTGATAGGGACTGCATTGAATCTGTTGATTGTCTTGGATAGTATGTTCACTTTAAAATATTAATTCTTCCAATCCGAGAACAAGGTATATCTCTCCATCTGTCTCTGTCATCTTCAATTTCTTTCATCAGTTTCTGACAGTTTTCCAAGTACAGGTTTTTCACCTCTGTAGGCAGGTTTATTCACAGGTATTTTATTATTTTTAATGTAATTGTAAATGGGATGGTTTCCTTAATTTCTCTTTCTGATAGTTTGTTGATAGTATGAAACTGATATCTATATATATATTAATTTTGTATCCTGCAACTCTACCAATTTGTTTATGAGCTCTAATAGTTTTGATCATAGTGATAATTTTTAAATAAAACAAAGAAACCAAAAAGACTCCTCATTGCTCACCAAAAAAGGATGTAGACAACCAGCTCATTACTTTGGAAACAGTAAACAAAAGCAAAGAATTAAGTATTTATTCCTTTTCCTGTTAGAACTCTAACTCAGGATAAACAGTCAATTAACAGAAATTCTCTTTACAGACGTAATCTACTAAATTAAGAAAGAATTATGAAAACAGAATTATCACTGTTTTGAAGCCCCATGTGAACCAAAAGCTACAGGCAATGATTGTCAATAGCTAACACCAACAAAAAGAGAGAATCAAGCATTATGTGCCTCATGGTGTAGTTTTCAAAACAATATATGACATATTCTTGCAGAAATGTGAGCCTCAGTCTGTTCAAGCCTCTGTATCAAAATCACAATTAAAGAAAATTTAGGACCAGAAAATGGCTAGATGAAACCATGAGGATGCAATCAGCAAAATCCAGAATGTGAGATACTATACAGGGCAAACTATCTAGTTTCTATAACAATAAAGTTCAAGGGGGAAAAAAAAAAAACAACAGTATGAACCTATATACTAAAAGAGACATATCAACATATTGCAATGTTTGGAACCATTATGTATCCTGATTTTTTTTTAAAGTGAGGAATGAGAAAATTTGAACACCAACTAGATATTTCATATTAAGGAATTTTACTAACAATTTTAGTATGATAATGGTACTGGGTTATTTATGTGTTAAAATAGATGTCCTTTTCTTTTTAATAACATATACAAACATACTTACAAATGAAAAAATATGAGTAATATGATTAGGAGTTTGCTTCAAAATAATTCAATGGGAGGTAAAGAGAATGAGTGGAGTCAAGATGAAATAAAATTGGCTACAAGATGATTAAGTAGCTAATGCATAGGTAGATAATGGGTACATGGGGTTTCATTATACAATTTGCTCTATTTTTGCATATGCCTGAAGTTTTCCAAATTAAATTTTTTCTTTAATCTGCCTTCCAGAAAAACTATAATAAAATCAGTTACACTTGCCTGAAAATGTCAGATTCAATTTATGAATCTCCGAAATGTATTTACATTTTCACACAAAGCTAAGGCCTTAAAGCAAAAGAATTATACTGATGGTATATTTTAAGAAATCAACAAGTCAGTGAAAAATTTTCCTTATATTGTGAAGAGAAGGATTCCCAGCAAACTTAAAATCAAGAAAGACACATAAAGAACCAACCAATTCAGCTTACTTTTTAAGTAAGCATTTGGGTTTGAGCATGATCTGGTAATATAATAGACAACTCCTGGTTCACCTTGTCATTGATTACCTGCCTGTTTACCAAGAGTAAGATGGGATTTCAACTATGTCCATTTACTACATGACTGTCTTACCAAATTTACAATCTGTATTTTTTTAAGTCTTTAAAATGTTCTTAAGTTCATCAAAGGATAAATAAAAGCTGAGTTTTAAAATTCTGGTCTTTTATCAGACACCTAAGTGTTTTCCACAAATAACAAAGCAGCAAACTTCAAAAACAATTTAGAACTGCTTTAATATTATTGACACTTACAGAAAAGCAGACTTACATACCTTGCCTGGACTGTGAAGCTGCTACAGGAACTTCTTGGTTTGGCTCAAAAGGAAGCTCAGGTGTTAGGTTTTCAAACTGCTCTTTACTAATGAGATTTAGCTTCTTAAAGTTCTCAACTTCTTGCTAAAGTAGAATGGAGGAATCTAATTACTAAACTGGCTAAGAGAGTAACCAACAGACAATAATTGATACCAATCTCAAAAAAATGAGTTTTAAAAACTGGAATTGATTGCAACAGAATAAAAAAAGATGTTCCAATAAAGAATCTAGCATTATACTTAAAAATAATTAATATTCAGAGTCTAAAGGTGCATCAAGAACCCTAAAATGTTATGAACATTTTATAATTAAAACATATTATAAGAACATACATTCTTATCATTAATTACTTATTGAGCATTGACACACAAGACCGTTAAGGTATTATAGAGGTTACAAAGTAATCTAATACACGTTCCCTATCCTTAAGGAATTTACCAGTTAGA
The DNA here is from genome assembly GCF_910594005.1 of Cervus elaphus. NCBI lineage: Eukaryota > Metazoa > Chordata > Mammalia > Artiodactyla > Cervidae > Cervus > Cervus elaphus. The sequence goes on along the minus strand of NC_057819.1, from coordinate 41,545,718 downwards.
GAGAAAGGAGTGTACAAATAAAAATAATATTAGACAGTATATGAAAAGTGTAATATTTGGTATAAGAATTGAGATCATAAGGGAGGCATCACAGAGGAGATGAGACAAAAGAAGCTCCTTAAATGAGAATTTAGAGAAAGGGAAAAGAATCCTAAATTAGGTACTATGAGCACAGATGAGAAGCTTGGAATAAACCGTCATTTATTAGAAGATAATTCAATAAATGAGAGAATTTATTTAGAACTAGTGGCAAAAAGGCCTAATAAATAAGTTGGAGAAAGCTAGTAGACCTTTAATACTAGTCCAAGAGGTTTCTACCTCATTTTCTGATAGAGGAAACATGTGATGAAAGATAAATCTACATGTATCTGAAGATTCATTTCCAAACCCCTTTTATAAGCTTAGCAGCAAGGATGCTGAGTAGGTCTAAGTTGTTAGCTCTAAGGAAGAATGGGCCCATCCATGTCCCTAGGCGCCCTTCTAATTTTTGTTAGATAATTACTTAATTTTCCCTGCTCTGAACTTCAAATACGCAAAACATTACAAAGGTAGAGGCCATTCTCTACTGGAAGGTTATTTGGTCATAGTGCATGAAGACTATCCAAACCTGGCCAAAGCCGCAGGGGGAGGGGGGAAAGAGTTTGAGGGACTGCTTATATTGCATTACATCTGGTTATTTTCCCCAATAAACCCTATATCATGTCTACATCACTCAGTGCTAAAATGTCCATAACCTTTTACAGCGTAACATCTAAAAAGAATGGACACAGGTAAAAGACAAAATTATTTGTCTGATGAATCAAATTAAACAACATCATTACAAAATAGTTGTGACATCTTGCTCTTAACAGCTAACCAAATCACCTTTTCCTTCTGTCTTCAGATATGAATAGCTACTTGCCAGTTCACACCATTTATGAGATCCAGTTAGCCTTTCAAAATAGAATCTATCTTTTTTCCACGAAAATGTCTGAAATGATTACTTCCCCCATGCCAAAATTACTTTCCCAAAAGTCTTCAAGAAACTCTTCAAGCTAATTCAGAGTCATTACTCTTCACTGGCTCTTATCTTGCTACAGAGCTTGCTATTAGCAACTGTCACTTCAGTGAACATTTATTGTATGCATGTGAACACTCACATGCCATAAATTAATAAAAACAGTTCTATTCTGATAGGAACACAAATTATATGTTTCTGTTTAGTTTTTAATTTTTAAAATTAACTAAGGTATAACACACCCAAATTTATATATACATATACACATTATTGAGGACATAAATCATAAGTTTATATCTCAATGAGGGGTCACAAGTGAATGAACCTGTGGGACCACCATTTGGGTAAAGATATAACTAAGTACCCTAGAAGTACCCTTCATGCACCTTCCTCTTACTACCCTCTTTCTTCCTAAAGATAACCAACACTCTGACTTTAATTCTATAGATTCATTTGCCTGTCTTTCAATTTTATAAAAAAGTAGTAACATATGGTTTCTTTTACACGAAAATATCTTTATGAGATTCATTATAGTTTGTGACTCTACACCAGAGATCAGCAAACTAAAGCCCCTAAAAGCCAAAGTTTGTTTTTGTTAAGTAGTTTTATTGGAACACAACCACACCTATTTGTTTACATACTGCATCTGGCTGGCTCCAGCGCTACAACCGCATGGTTAAATAGTTGCCATAGTCAATGTATGACACACCACGCCTGAAATATTTACTACATAGCTCTTCACAGAAAAAGCTTATCCATCCTTGCATAATCAAACCTGGTTTTTAAAAAATCCATTCTACTGCTGATGAGCATTCAGGTCCTTTTCAGACTATAGTCATTATAAAAAATGTTACCATAACTATGTTTTTACAGAACACTTACTTTGGTCGACAGACATATTTTTTCCCTCTTTAGAGAAAAATTCTTATAGGCATATAGTTGATCTACAATGTTGTATTACTTTCAGGTGTACAATAAGTGAATCAGTTATACATATACTCACTTTTTAAAGATTCTTTTCCCATTTAGATCATTACAGAGCATTGAGTAGAGTTTCCTATGCTATACAGCAGGTTATTATTAATTATCTGTTTTATATATAGTAGTCTGTACATGTCAGTCCCAATCTCCCAGTTTCTCTCTCCCCCTGCCCTATCCCCTGGTAACCATAAGTTTGTTTTCTATATCTGGGACTCTTAAAATACAGCTTGCTTTCTTTTCTCTCTCTCTCTCTCTTCTTTTTGGCTGCATAACATGGCATGCAAGATCTTAAGTTTCCAGATCAGGGATTAAATCCACGCCTCCTGCAGCAGAAGTGTGGAGTCTTAACCACTGGACCACCAGGTTAGTCTCTTTCTCTCCTTTTCTTTTCAACTGAAGTATAATTGACATTTATTTTGTGATTGTGACAGCTGGACCATAAAGAAGGCAGAGCACCAAAGAACTGATGCCTTCGAACTGTGGTGCTGGAGAAGACTCCTGAGAGTCCCCTGGGCTGCAAGGAGATCAAAACAGTCAATTTTAAGGTAAACCTACGCTGAATACTCATTAGAAGGACTGATGCTAACGCTGAAGCTCCAGTATTTTGGTCACCTGATGCAAATGACCAACTCATTGGAAAAGTCCCTGATGCTGGGAATGACTGAGGCCAGAAAGAGAAGAGGGCATCAGAGGATGAGATAGCTGGATGGCATCACTGATGCAATGGACATGAAGTTGGGCAAACTTTGGAAGATGGTGGATAGGGAGGTCTGGCATTCTACAGTCCATGGGGTTGCAAAGAGTCAGACACAACTGGTTGTCAACACAATTATTGTTGTTGTTCAGTCACCACAACTGGGTGACTGAACAACAACAATAATTGATATATAACATTCTGTTATGAGGGCTATCCCCAGGGGCTCAACAGTAAAGAATCTGCCTGCAATGCAAGAGACTTGCAGGATATGCCAGTTCCATTCCTGGGTCGGGAAGATCCCCTGGAGTAGGAAATGGCAACCCACTCTAGTATTCTTGCCTGGAGAATCCCATGGACAGAGGGGCCTGGTGGGCTAGAGTCCATGGGGTTACAAAAAGTCGGACACAACTAAGCAACTAAACAACAGCAAGAACAATTCTATGTGATAGGGGTACAACATAGTGGTGCACAATTTTTAAAGGTTATATTCCATTTATAGTTATTATAAAACATTGGTTATATTCCTTGGGTATGTACAACATATCCTTATATCCTTATCCTATACTCAACAGTTTGTACTTCTTACTAACCCACCTCTATATTGCCAATCCCTCCTTTCCTCTAGTGCTGGTAACCACTAGTTCATTCTCTATATCTGTAAGAATGTTTCTTTTTTGTTATATTCTCTAGTTCGCTGTGTTTTTTAGATTCCACATATAAATGAGATCATACTTCCTCTGACTTACTTCGTTCAGCATAATTCTAAGTCCATCCACATTGCCGCGAATGGCAAAATTTTGTTCTTTTTGTGGCTGAATAGTATTCCACTGTGTCTGTGTGTGCACATAAACACATAAATACATACACCACATCTTCTTTATCCATTCATCTGTTGATGCACATTTTGGATGCTTCCATATTTTCGCAGTTGTAAATATTGCTGCTATGAACATTGGGGTGTGTGTATCTTGTTAAATTAAGTGTTTTTGTTGTTTTCTCAGATATACACCCAGGACTGGAACTGTTGGGTCACATGGTACTTCTACTTTTAGATTTTTGAGAAACCTCCATACTGCTTTCCACAGTGACTGCACCAATCTACATTCCAACCAACAGCGTAGGAGGATTCCCTTTTCTCCATACCCTCGCCAACATTTGTTATTTGTGTTCTTTTGGATAAGAGTCATTTTGACAGATATGAGGTGATATCCCATTGTGGTTTTGATTTGCATTCCCCTGATGATTAATCATGCTGAGCATCTTTTCATGTGCCTGTTGGCCACCTCTTCTCTTGGGAAAAATGTCTATTCAGTTCTTTGACCCATTTTTTAATCTTTTTTTTTGTTTGTTTTTGATATTGAGTTTTATGAGCTGTTTATACATGCTGGATATTAACCCTTTACTGGTCATATAATTTGCAAATTCTCTCTCTCAGTCATTAGAGAGGTTGTCATTTCCTTTTGCTGATGATTTCCTTTGCTGTGCAAAATTTTTTTAAGTTTAATTAGGTTCCATTTGTTTATTTTTTGCTTTTATTCCATTTACTTTAGGAGACAGACCCCCCCCAAAAAAATTCCTGTGATTTATGACAGCAGACATGGCATACCTTTTTACTGAGTATTTACTAGGAATTGCTGAATTAGGTGGTGCACTTCAACTTTAGTAGAAATTGGCAAATATGTTTTCATAGTGGTTGTGCCCTATTTATATTCCAACTAGCAATATATAAGTTCATATTGCTCTATATCCTCATCAACCCTTTGGATTGTCAGTTTTTAAAAATTTAGTCCTTTGAAAATGATGAAACTATGGATATAAACATTCTGAATGGACCTCAAGGGCATTATTATTGAAAAAAAATGTCAGTCTCAAAGGGTAACATGCTATAAGATTCCATTTATATAACATTCTCAAAATGACAACATTGCAGAGATAAAGAACAGATTAGTGGCTACCAAGGATTAGGAATAGCAGAAGGGAGGCAGATGGGTGTAAATTTAATAGCAGAAGGAACATAACTGGCTATTAATGAATATTTGTTGAAAAAAAATAAATGCTATCCCTTTGGTTCAGCTCTTCATTTCATCCCTGGATTACAATTAATGAGTCGTAATTCATCCTCTGCCCTCCCCTACTCTGACCTAAGCTAATGCCTCTGGGAGATTAAAACCTTATTAAACCATATTTTGATCATACTACTTTTCTTTATAAGAAGTGCAATCACTCCTTATTCTAAATTTCTACATAGCTTTTAAGACACTTCACAATCTGCTCCCAAACCCATTTACCCAAACAATCTTTGGCTTCAGTACATTAAAACAGTATTGATATTTAACTTATAGAAATTTGATTTTACTTGTTCAACAACAAATACTTTTTTCAAGTTATTTTTTAATGCAACAACCATTCTACTCAAAGAACATATGCATGCACTGGAGAACTTAAGCCCTAAAATGTTACCTCACATAAAGAAAAACACAACAAAAGGGTATATATATTTTAATAATGTCTTGACCATGAAAAGATAGGGTCCAGGGAATCCCCTGGTGGTTCAGTGGTTAGGATTCTGCACTTCCATTGCTGGAAGCCCTGGTTGGATCCTTGGTTGGGGACATATTACAAGCCATGCAGTACAGCCAAAAAAAGGATTAAAAGGTAAAGTGTCCATTCAAACAAGTACAGTTTCACTGAGCACCATCATCATGTTTTTTTTAAAAAAGTTGACAGCCACAGAGAAACACTAACTAAATCTAAAAAGCAGCTCTTAGGAAAAAGATGACCATGAACAGAAAGAGCCACCAAGTTAGAATCTTCATAAATTTGCTCAGGTGCTTCCAACAGTGAAACACTTGAGTATTTTATAAATATGATCCTGCTACATTATCATACACATAGTAAGTTTACATATGCATATTATGATATGAGGTTGTGCTTAAAACCATATACATACTTTACGACTGGTTAAAGGGAATTTTAAGGGTATTTTGGCCATACTCAATTTTCACCTTAAAAAGGACTATAGAACCAACTCCCAAATAATTTTTGACTTCACTGCATTAGAGAAGACACAGTTATGTCTTCTTAGGCCAATCAATGTTGAGCAACTTTTCTTTACTCAAGAAAGTCATTTAAAAATTACAAACTATATTTTTCATAAATTTTCTTTTATCACGATCTTAAAAAGTACATCTGTGTTATACATCACTGCAATTCCATCAACGAAGGAATAGGTCAGAATTTTATATGTAGAATTTTATAAACTACGTATTACATTGCAATAGCTAACTTTAACATTATCTTTGAAGGAGATACTTTAGAAACTGATTTGCTTTTCATTTATTGACATATATTTTAGTGTTCTTGGTCATTCTTCAATCCACTTTTTTAAAACACAAGATTTTAATCATCACTGTTCTTAGCAATAATCACAAGGTTTTAACATTTTCTTAAGAGATAGTTCACCCATTTCCAGCACCAGTGGCTACCTTTCCCAGCTGGACTACCTAATCTGTTTTGATTTTGTACATTTCCAAATACTGCCTAAAAACCAAGACTAAGTTCTTGCCTGCATCAAGGGGTGAAAAGTTTAACAGAAGTTATAAAGGGGCAAAATTCAACCACTGTTTTAGCAGTTGTAAAAACATTTCTCTGCCACAGAAACCTGAAAAGGAAATCAAGCAGAGTTCCAGGAAAAGGCAAGATATGAGTCACTTGCAGGGCTGACTAGTCCACACCTTAAACTGAACATACAAAAGAGGTTCCTAGTCCAAGTTCAACAAACAGGAAACATAAAGGACCTTGGGCCTGTAAATGCCATGACAGCAGGGACTTTTTATTTAACTTAACACTGTCTACAAATGCCTACCACTATACTTGACACCTCACAGGCACTCAGATATCTGTAATGAGTGAACAAATGAATGGATGATTGAATGAAAAACAAGACAGAAACTGAAGTCAAGAAGAATGTGTTTCACAGACTTAGGGAATAAACTAGTTGCTAGGGGGGAAGGACGGGGGAAGGGATAGTTAGGGAGTTTGGGATGGGCATCTACACACTGCTATATTTAAAATGGATAACCAACAGGGACCTACTGCATAGCACAAAGAACTGTGCCCAATGCTATGTGGCAGCTTGCGTGAGAGGGGAGCCTGGGGAAGAAAGGATACATGTATGACGGAGTCCTTTTGCTGTCCACCTGAAACTATCACAATACTTTAATCAACTATACTCCAATAAAAAGTTTAAAAAAAAGTATACTGTATGGTAACATTTAGATAAAGTTCAAAACCAGGCCAAAGGGGGAAAAAAAAAAGATGGCTGTAACAATTTAATCTAGCACCAACTGTAGTATCTCAGTTCCTATTGCACCATTCTTTACAAAGACTGAATTCTGTCAGACTAACTTTATGATGTAAGAGTTATATCTTTTGCTTCTTCATATGATAGAGGAGCTCATATAAGCCTATTTCTCCCAATGAAAATAACTGAAAACTGATATAAGACTCCCTAAGACATATCAAAAAATTGCTGCAGTGAAACTGAGCTAAAGACATATATTAAAGGCCAACAGTGTTGGAAGTGGAGAAAGGAATAGCAACCCACTCTAGTATTCTTGCCTGGAGAATCCCAGGGACAGATGAGTCTGGTGGGCTGCTGTCTGGTGGGGTCGCACAGAGCCGGACATGACTGATGCGACTTAGCAGCAGCAGCAGCAACAGTGTTGGAAGATGATGACACATAGACCCAATTGAGAATGGAGACCCCTTGTTAACCACTCATCAATACCCAAGGGATCCAGCTGAGATACACTTTAAAATTAGGCCATGCTATACAGTAAGGCCCACACCCTATAATAAGACTTACTCTAGATTCTCTAGCCCAGTACTCTTGCCTGGAAAATACCATGGATGGAGGAGCCTGGTAGGCTGCAGTCCATGGGGTCGCTAGGAGTCGGACACGATAGAGTGACTTCACTTTTCCTTTTCACTTTCATGCATTGGAGAAGGAAATGACAACCCACTCCAGTATTCTTGCCTGGAGAATCCCAGGGACAGGGGAGCCTGGTGGGCTGCCGTCTATGGGGTCGGACATGACTGAAGTGACTTAGCAGCAGCAGCAGCAGATTCTCTAGCACAGGTGTAACCCAATACTCAACAAGATGTTGACGGGGCACAGAGTTTAGAGGTTAAATTCTATCAAGTTAGAGGTTTTTCACAGATCTGATCTAACAAAGAGTAAAATCAAGCCAACAAAATTTAAGTTGGACAGCCAATAAGACGAAAGAATCAACATTCCTCAGAGAAAGATGACAATGTATAATCTCTACGGTATAAACAGATAATATCTATAATGTCTAGTAGAAAGACATTTCTCATTTACTATCTAAAATGTAAAAAGAAACAGGCAATTGTAACACACAGTCAAGAAAATAACAGTCAATAGAAATTGTCTTCCAGATATTTCAAATGTTGGATTTTACAATAGGGACTTAGCTACTATAGTTATGTTTGAGGCACAAAAGGAAAAGATGATCTTAATGAGTGATGAGATAGGGAATTCCACCTAAAAAAGTAAGACTACAACAAAAATGAAGCAGGGCAAAGGCTAATAGAGTTTTGCCAAGAGAACGCACTGGTCATAGCAACGCCCTCTTCCAACAACACAAGAGAAGACTCTACACATGGACATCACCAGATGGTCAACACCAAAATCAGATTGATTATATTCTTTGCAGCCAAAGATGGAGAAGTGCTATACAGTCAGCAAAAACAAGACTGGGAGCTGACTGTGGCACAGACCATGAACTCCTTATTGCCAAATTCAGACTTAAATTGAAGAAAGTAGGGAAAACCACTAGGCCATTCAAGTATGACCTAAATCAAATCCCTTATGATTATGCAGTGGAAGTGAAAATAGATTCAAGGGATTAGATCTGTTAGACAGACTACCTGAAGAGCTATGAATGGAGGTTCATTACACAGTACAGGAGACAGGGAAAAAGACCATCCCCGAGGAAAAAAAAATGCAAAATGTTTGTCTGAGGAGGCCATACAAATAGCTGCAAATAGAAGAGAAGTGAAAAGGCAAAGGAGAAAAGGAAAAATATACCCATCTGAATGTAATTCTTTGTAATAGCAAGGAGAGATAGGAAAGTCTTTCTCAGTGATCAATGCAAAGAAATAGAGGAAAACAATAGAATGGGAAAGACTAGAGATCTCTACAAGAAAATCAGAGATACCAAGGTAACATTTCATGCAAAGATGGGCACAATAAAGGACAGAAATGGTATAGACCTGACAGAAGCAGAAGATATTAAGAAGAGGTGGCAAGAATACACAAAAGAACTATACAAAAAAGATCTTCACGACCAGATGATCACGATGGTGTAATCACTTAGAGCCAGACATCCTAGAACGCAAAGTCAGGTGGGCCTTAGGAAGCATCATTACAAACAAAGCTAGTGGAAGTGATGGAATTCCAGTTGAGATATTTCAAATCCTAAAAGATGATACTGTGAAAGTGCCGCACTCAATATGCCAGCAAATTTGGAAAACTCAGCAGTGGCCACAGGACTGGAAAAGATCAGTTTTCATTCCAATCCCAAAGAAAGGCAATGCCAAAGAATGTTCAAACTACCAGACAATTGTACTCATCTCACATGCTAGCAAAGTAATGCTCAAAATTCTCCAAGCCAGGCATCAACAGTACGTGAACCATGAACTTCCAGATGTTCAAGCTGGTTTTAGAAAAGGCAGATGAACCAAAGATCAAATTGCCAACATCTGTTGGATCATCAAAAAAGCAAGAGACTCCAAGAAAAATATCTATTTCTGCTTATTGACTATGCCAAAGCCTTTGACTGTGCGGACCACAACAAACTGTGGAAAATTCTGGAAGAGATGGGAATACCAGACCATCTGACCTGCCTCCTGAGAAATCTGTATGCAGATTAGGAAGCAACAGTTAGAACTGGACATGGAAAAACAGACTGGTTCCAGATCAGGAAAGGAGTACATATAGGCTGTATATTGTCACCGTGCTTATTTAACTTATATGCAGAGTACATCATGAGAAACGCTGAACTGGATGAAGGACAAGCTGGAATCAAGATTGCTGGGAGAAAGATCAATAACCTCAGATATGCAGATGACACCACTCTTATGGCAGAAAGTGAAAAAGAACTAAAGAGCCTCTCAATGAAAGTGAAAGAGGAGAGTGAAAAAGTTGACTTAAAATTCAACATTCAGAAAACTAAGATCATGGCATCTGGTCCCATCACTTCATGGCATATAGATGGGGAAACAGTGGAAATAGTGTCAGACTTTATTTTTTTTGGCTCCAAAATCACTGCAGATGGTGACTGCAGTCATGAAATTAAAAGATGCTTGCTCCTTGGAAGAAAAGTTATGACCAACCTACACAGCATGTTAAAAAACAGAGACATTACTTTGCCAACAAAGGTCTGTCTAGTACAATCTATGGTTTTTCCAGTAGTCATGTATGAATGTGAGAGTTGGACTGTAAAGAAAGCTGAGCACCAAAGAATTGATACTTTTGAACTATGGTGCTGGAGAAGACTCTTGAGAGTCCCTTGGACTGCAAGGAGATACAACCAGTCCATCCCTAAAGGAAATCAGTCCTGACTATTCATTGGAAGGACTGATGTTGAAGCTGAAACTCCAATACTTTGGCCACCTGATGCAAAGAGCTGGCTTGAGGGAAAAGACCCTGATGCTGGGAAAGATTGAAGGCAAGAGGAGAAGGGGAAGACAGAGGATGAGATGGTTGGATGGCATCACTGACTCAGGGGACATGAGTTTGCGTAGACTCTAGGATTTGGCGATGGACAGAGAGGCCCGGCCTACTGTAGTCCTTGGGGTTGCAAAGAGTCGGACAGGACTAAGCGACTGAAATGAACTGACAACAAAATATAAACTATATAACTGAAAACTTTGTGCTTGAATGTGCTTAAGAATAGAACAAAGATGGCATTAATTAAAATGAAGACAGATTTGTAGAACAATTTAACCTATAAAACAGACAAAATATATGTAAGAAAACAGGAAAAAAACTTCAGGAGTCTGTGAAACTACTGAATGGTGTAACATACATGTAATAAAAATTCCCAAATAAAAACAGTAAGATTAAAAGTACAAAGTAACAACAACTGAAATTTCCCCAGTTTTGAAGAAAAGCATCAAATATTAGTCCACGAATTTCAGTTATCCTGAAATTGGATAAATTCAAAGAAAATCACTCTGAAACACATCACAGAAAAACTGCTGAAATATAAGTATTAAAGGAGAAATCTCGAAAGTAGCCAGGGACAGAGGATGAGGGGAGGACAGATTAAGAAATATACTAGAACAACAATACAAATAACATTTGACTTCTTATTAGAAACTGTATAGTACAGAAGACAATGGAATATCATCTTTAAAATGCCAAAACAAAAGACTGTCAATCCAGATTCTATATCTAATGAAGACATTAAAAAATTAGAATCAAATAAAGACATTATCAGTAAATGAAAGTTGAGATGTATTATTGTCAGATGTATACTACAAGAAATGCTAAAAAATGTTCTTCAGGTAGAAAGAGAAATCATATAGAAACTAGAAAAATAAAAGGAAACAGAAAGAGTAAATATAAAAGACTATGATTTTCTTTTCACAATTTGCTTAAAAGACAACTATTAAAGCAACAGTATAATACTTTTAAATGGGATTTAGAATAAATGTAAAAGGATATGACAACACTAGCACAAAGGCAGTAGAATCATATTTTTGTAATTACAAACTATATTTATAAGCCAAGAAGTACTAAATGTCAAATGAGAAGTGAAAAGTGTGAAGTGATATAATAATGTCTCTAAATAGATCTTGAAAAGTTAAAGAAAGAAAGAGAAGTCGCTCAGCCGTGTCCAACTCTTTGTGACCCCAGGGACTGGCCTACCATGCTCCTTCATCCATGGAATTTTCCAGGCAAGAGCACTGGAATGGGTTGCCATTTCCTTCTCTAGGGGATCTTCCCAACCCAGTGATCAAACCCAGCTCTCCCACATTGCAGGCAGACACTTTACTGTCTGAGCCACCAGGGAAGCTAAGTTAAGGAGGCATATTATTAGCACTAGAGTAATCAGTAAAAAATAATATTTAAAGAAGCATAATGAAGAAGCCAAAAGAAAATAAAACGTAATATTACAAAATGTTTGATTAGCTCACAGAGGTCACAAAAGAAGTTAAAAGGAAATAAAAATATTAAACCTAATAAGACCCAATTATATGATGTCTACAAGAAACCCTCCTTTAAAATAAAGGCACTAATCGAGGAATTCGCTGGTGATCCAGTGGCTAGGACTCGGCACTTTCACTGCCAGGGCCCAGGTTTGATCCTTGGCTGGGGAACTGCAAGACACCTGCTGTGGCAAAATAAATGATTGAATAAAAATAAAGGCACTAATAGGTTGAAAGTGAAAAGATGAAAGAAAGCTGGTAACTTTGGCTTCAACATCAGCTTCAGGATACAGTATTACAAGAAATTAAGAGGCGTATTTCAAAATGATTAATCAATTCATCAATAACACATAACAATATATGCATATTGTATCTCATAACAGATGTACATACATACATCATATACATGAACGTGAAAGTGTTGGTTGCTCAGTCGTGTCCAACTCTTTGCAGCCTCATGGACTGCAGCCCACAAGGCTCTTCTGTCCATGGAATTCTCCAGGCAAGAATATTGGAGTGGGTTGCCATTCCCTTCTCCAGGGGATCTTCCCAACCCAGGGATCAAACCTGGGTCTCCTGCACTACAGGCAGATTTTTAACCATCTGAGCCACCAGGGAAGTTCCCTGCATCATATGCATATATGTATTTCATAATAGAACTATAAAATTTATGTAGCAAAAACTGACAGCTCTAAAGGAAGAAATAAATAAATTTCAAGCATAACTAAAGATTTTAATATCCTTTCAGTAATTTATACAAGAAAAAAACAAAACATCTACAGGATATATAAGATTTGAACAGCCCTATCAGATAACAACCAGGCATAATTGATATTTATATATTACACCTAAAACCTGCAGATTATAAATTATTTCCAAGTATACATAAATTTCTACCAAGATAAACCATATGCTGGGCCATAAAATAAGTCTCAATAAATTTTAAAAGACTGAAATCTAAACAAAACATTTTCTGATCTTAAAGGAATTAATAAAAGTCAATAAATGAAAGGATCTCAAAAATCCCCAACACTGAATTGTATCTTTAAAAATGGTAAGACGATTATTGGTATTTTACCACATTAAAAAAAAATAATTTAATCCCCCAGATACTTAGTGTGAGGTAGTTAGAATAGGAAACAGGAGTCCAAAATGGTGGTGGCTAAAAGACAAGGAAGGGAAGAGCCTGCAAAAATAGAACAAAGGAAGGTCAAAGCAAGGTCTGAGGACAGGAGTGAGGACCTCAGGTAGAACAAACAGCACTCCTGGCTAGCCCAATTGACATAGGGCAGGCCCAGGGGGGAGGAAAAACATAAAAAGAGGAGCCAAACGGCTCTCTCTTCTCTTCGCGTCTTTGGGTCGGCATTCCCTGACACCTCAAGGATGTAATTTCCTGCTATTTTCTAAATAAAACTGAGCTGTAACACGGAGCTGTAACACTGATCTGTCTAAGAGCTATAACACGGTCTGTCCGAGACCCAAGAGCTATAACACAGTCTGTCCAAGAGCTGTGACACGCTGAGGGCTTTAATGTCCGTCAGTTCAAATCTTTGTTTTGACGAGACAGAACTGAGATTACACTTGCCTGACACTTAGAAATCTTTAAAACATACTTCTAAGGAATCTATGAGTCAAAGAAGAAACCACATGGGAAATTATAAAATATTTCAAACTGAATAATAAAAACACAACACATCAAAATTTGTCAGATGCAGTTAAAGCAGTGCTTAAAGAGAATTTTATAGCTTTAAATGTCTGGAAAGGAAAAAGAAGAAAGGTTAACTAATGGACAATATGTTTCTACCTTAGGAAGCTAGAAGAAAAAGATCAAATTATATCCAAAGTAAATATTAAGAGTAGAAATCAGTGATACAGAAAGGAAAACAATGAGCACATAAAACAATATTGTGAGTATGAAACAATTCTCATTGTGGTTTTAATTTACAACTTTCTAATTAATGATGAGGTTAAACATTTTTTAAATTTTTCTGTCAGTCACTGGGATTTCCTCTTTTGTAAAACCCTATCTAAGCATTTTTTAATAGGGCTCTCTGTCTTTGCCTATTGAGTCATAAGAATTCTCTATACATTCTAAATAATCATTTTTGGCTGTATATATTCCAAAATATATATTCTCAACTTGTAAATTATTTTTACATCCCATATGGTATACTTTAATAAATACACTTATTTTTAATGATATAAAGTGCATCAACAACTTTAGGTTTATATATTTATGGGAAAAAGCCTTCCCTGCACTCCCATCATTGAAATATTTTTCTCAGAAAAGTTTTATTGTTTTGTCTTTCACATTTAGGTTTCTCCTCCACTTAAAGTTTAAGCAAATACAGTTTGAGGCATAGGTAAAATTTCTTTTTTTCCCAATAAGAGTATATTTTTGACTCAGCATCATTATTTAGTGCATTCTTTCCTATTTGGTCTACAATACAGCCACCTGTGACATATATCTCGTTTCTATATATGAGTAAATTCTTGGTTCCCTGTTCTCTCAGATTATTTACATATGCATAACCTATACGTCCAGAGAAGGCAATGGCACCCCACTCCAGTACTCTTGCCTGGAAAATCCCACGGACGGAGGAGACTGGTAGGCTGCAGTCCATGGGGTCGCTAAGAGTTGGACACGACTGAGAGACTTCACTTTCACTTTCATGCATTGGAGAAGGAAATGGCAACCCACTCCAGTGTTCTTGCTTGGGGAATCCCAGGGATGGGGGAGCCTGGTGGGCTGCCACCTATGGGGTCGCACAGAGTCGGGCACGACTGAAGAGACTTAGCAGCAGCAGCAGCAGTAGCAACCTATACTTCATTGTTTTAATTATTTAAAAAATATTTATTATTATTTTGTAAAAAAACCTTGATATCTGGTAAAGCAAGACAATCGTGTGCTTTTTCTTTTGAAAGTGTCTTTGCGACTGTAAGCTTTTTGCATTTCTATATAAATTTTGGAATCAGCTCCTCCAATAAAGAGGGAGAGAGGGGAAAAACATTAGGAATTGCAAAAAAATTTACAGGTCAAGATGTTGAAGACTGTCTTTACAATAGTAACTGTCTTTACAATAGCAACTCTTGCAGTCTATAAAGACAGCATCTCTATTTAGATTGTTTAATAATTTATAATGTTCTCCCAAGGATCTTGTACATTTTTTGTTATGACCGAGTCCTAGTTCCTTCATATTTCTTTCATTATCCATCTTTGGCTGTGCTGGGTCTTTGTGGCTGTGCAGGATTTTCTCCAGTTGCAGCGAGTGGGGGCTATTCCCTAGTTTTGGTGCCCAGGCCTCTCTTTGCGGTGGTTTATCTTGTTGCACAGCACAGGCTCTAGGGCACAAGACTTCAACAGTTGCAGCACGAGAGCTCAGCAGTTGTAGCTCCAGGGCATTAAAGCACAGGCTCAACATTTGCGGCACATGGGCTTAGCTGTTTCATGGCATGTGGGATCTTCCTGGATTAGGGATCAAACCCAAGTCTCCTACACTGGCAGAAGGATTCTTTAACACTGAGCCTCCAGGGAAGCCCTCCTTCATATTTCTTCCTTCATATTTCTTAACGCTATTATAAAATACTAGCATTTGTTAAAGTTTCATTATAAAATTTAATTTTGCTGGAAGAAATGCAAAAAGATTTTTAGATACTGATTTTTGTATCCAGCAACAAATATCTACAGTCTAATAATAATTCTAATAATTCATTTAATTTCCAAGGTTTTCCAAATAACTATTAATTTCATCTTATTCTTTAAATAAATGCTTTCAAATTTTTAACATTATGTATGATGATAAATTCAGGTTCCTTGGCAGATATTTTTATTCACATTACAGAAATTTACATCTATTTTGCAATTTCATTTTTCTAAATCATAAATAAATATTAGCTTATCAAATGTTATTGCTACATGCATTGTTTATATTTTTCTCTTCTGACCTATAAATTGGTTTCCTAACATTTCCTAAAATAAGCCTCACATTCCTGCAAAGTTCGACTTATTAAATTCATATTTCATGATTTCTAGAAATTTCTTAGCCCTATAACCATTATGGCAGAAAGTGAAGAATAACTAAAGAGCCTCTTGATGAAAGTGAAAGAGGACAGTGAAAAAGTTGGCTTAATCAACATTCAGAAAACTAAGGTCATGGCATCCGGTCCCATCACTTCAAGGCAAATAGATGGGGAGTGGAAACAGTGGCTGACTTTATTTTTCTGGGCTCCAAAATCACTGCAGATGGTGATTGCAGCCATGAAATTAAAAGACGCTTACTCCTTGGAAGGAAAGTTATGACCAACCTACACAGCATGTTAAAAAGCAGACATTACTTTGTCAACAAGGTCTGTCTAGTCAAGGCTATGGTTTTTCCAGTGGTCATGTATGGATGTGAGAGTTGGACTATAAAGAAAGCTGAGTGTCAAAGAATTGATGTTTTTGAATTGTGGTGTTGGAGAAGACTTTTGAGAGACCCTTGGACTGCAAGGAGATCCAACCAGTCCATCCTAAAGGAGATCAGTCCTGGGTGTTCATTGGAAGGACTGATGTTGAAGCTGAAACTCCAATACTTTGGCCACCTGATGCGAAGAGCTAACTCATTTGAAAAGACCCTGATGCTGGGAAAGATTGAGGGCAGGAGGAGAAGGGGATGACAGAGGATGAGATGGTTGGATGGCATCACCGACTCAATGGACATGGGTTTGGGTGGACTCCGGGAGTTGGTGATGGACAGGGAGGCCTGTCCATGTGGTTCATGGGGTCACAAAGAGTCAGTCACGACTGAGCGACTGAACTGATCTCTTCATGTATTGCCTCTGCCCATTCTTTCCCTGCTTTTTCTGGAACTCTAATTATATCTGTACATTCTAACACCATTTCCTGAACCTCTTTCATATATTCCCTTTCACTCTGTGCTTTATCCTGGGTAATTTCTACTGACCTCTCTTTCAATTCACAAATCCTCAGTGTCTCATCAACTCTGTCTCACCTGCTATTAAATCCAACCATTGAATTCTTAACTTCAAATAAACTTTCACTTCTTATAGGAGCTTTGTTCCTTTATTTTTTTCAAATTTGAACTGTTAATTTTCCCCTTAACATATTTCAAACCTCATCATTCATTAATTAAACCATGTAAACATTTATATTCTGTGACTATTATTCTGTGCTTTGATAACTGCAGCATTCAAAGGACCTATGGGTCTCTTTCTGCTGTCATTTCAGCTATAATAATACACTTTGTAACTTATTTCCTTGCCTGCTTAGTCATTTTATTTCTCTGATCACTTAATTTCCCTAGAAAATACTTATGGGAATATTTGGAGAAATATTACATTCTAATAATTTTAGAATGAAGTTATTCTACATCAATGGGCCAAATCTGGCCTGTAGTCTGTTTTATGTAGAGTCCTCTAGCTAAAAGGACATCAGTCCTGGGTGTTCACTGGAAGGACTGATGTTGAGGCTGAAACTCCAATACTTTGGCCACCTGATGCGAAGAGTTGACTCATTGGAAAAGACCCTGATGCTGGGAGGGATTGGGGGCAGGAGGAGAAGGGGATGACAGAGAATGAGATGGCTGGATGGCATCACTGACTCGATGGACAGGGGTGTGGGTAGACTCTGGGAGTTGGTGATGGACAGGGAGGCCTGGCATGCTGCGATTCATGGGGTCGCAAAGAGCTGGACACCACTGAGCAACTGAACTGAACTAGCTAAAAACAGTTTTTACAATAAATGGCTACATTTAAAAACAAAACAAAAAACCATGAAGCAAAGTACATGCTATAGAGAACCGAAATCCTAAGTAGCCTGAAAGGCAGAAAATACTGACTACCCAGCCCAGTACAGAAGAGTTTGCCAACCTCTGAAATAAGTGCCTCTAGAGAGGATATAGGTATGCTTATGCCAGACACCTGTTATGATTAACAGTCTAGAGCTACTTTATATTCTTAGCTCTAGTTTTTTTTCAGACAGAACTATATTATGAATTTGAGCTGCAAATCTAAAATGTCTGACCACCAAGTGGTTACTTCCTACCTGCCTCCATTCAGAATCAAGACAAAAACATGCAATTTCTCTTATAGCTGCTTCTCTTTACTTCTCAGTTGAGTGGTACATTTAAGATGCACCCCAGTCTCCTATTTTACTTCCTAACTTGGGTGAATCTTAGGGTTTCTCTACAGTCTCATGCTGATGAGGATGTGAGTTTCAAAGCTGAGCTCATCTGATTTACTACCTGCCCTCTGAGTATATGCCTGTTTCTGAGCTCAGTCTCTTTTCTCTGGGATCTCATTTTCAATCTGTGAAATGAGCATACCCTTATTCTTTTGTCTAACCCAGTCTGAAACATGACGAGGAGTTTGTGTAGCAAAGATGGTGGAGGCAAAAGCATTTCAAGGGTTTGGAGAAACACATGCAAAAGCTTAAAGATGAGAAGAGTATCTTTGGGAAACTTCAACTCCAAGTACTTCAATGTACAGAGAAAAGAGCAGTGAGATGAAACCGGAAATATGGAGATATGGAAGAATTCATGAAATGTGAGAGTAATATAAACAAGACTACTGACTAACGTGAGTCAAGAGGGATGTACCCATGCCAATATTCAGGGGCCGCAGACCCAATCACCAAGATGGGAATCATAAATCAACTGGGGACTTCTGTTAAGTTGGATGAGGAAAAGGAACAAAGAAGCAGGTTCTGAACGGAGAAACTTGGTTTGGGGCATGTTGTTTTTTAAAGAACTCTATGATAAATATGATGAAAATGTCCCAGGAAACAGCTAGACCCATTGTATCTGAAATTCAAGGTCAAAATCTAAGTTAGATATAAAAGAGTTGGGATTAAAAAAACAGTGGTAATAAGAGTCCTGAATAGAAACAGTGCTTAGGGAGAGGAGTTAACAGTAAGAATATAGAGGGCTTAAGTCATAAGCCTAGAAATTGCTGAAAATTAAGGAACAGATGGAAGATAATTGTAAATCTGACTGAAAAAAGAATGGCTACAGAAGTAGAAGGAAAAGCAAGAAAATGCGGTATAATGGGAAAATAAAAAATTTCAAGAAGTTAACAGCTTTAAATGCTTGTGACCAAGTAAGATCGAGACAGGCTCTCATCTACCACTTTTAGAAATAAATCAAGAAGAATCTTGGTACTGTCCTCCATTTTCCTGCCTGGTCTCTTTGGTCTAAAGCCTCTCTAGTAAAATTTCTGCAAAAGAAATAGTCTGTAGCTCTCCCACTGCTCACCAGGAATCTTTGATTTTTCTAAGAACCTTTTTCTCCCGTTCTACAAAAATGACTTTTTAACTTTGTCACTCTCGACCCTTTGACCAACCGCATAACCCTGACTCATTTCATTACGAAGGGTAAAATCATGAGAAGAAAATTACTTTTATTATCAACTAATCTACAAACCCATCTACACTCTCATGTTCTATTTCTTCCCGCCAGGTAAAGAACCCAAAGCCTTTCTTTAAAAGACCAATACTTCTATATCAATTATTCTCAACTAGAGGTGATTTTGTGCACATAACTCTCTTCAAGGTACATTTTTTAAAACTGTCATAGGGGTGGGGTACTTCTGATATCTAGTGGGTAAAGGCCAGGGATGATGCTAACCATTCTTTGTTGTACAGGACAGCTTCCATGAAAGAATTATCTTGTTCCAAATGTCAACAGGGCCACGGCTGACGAATTCTGATCCATATGCTCTGAATCTTATCCAGTTTCACAACCTCAAGAATTTAGTTACATTTTCTATTTCCTTTTATATCCTCAACTCTCGCATTCCACCGAACCATTCCCATAACCATATAAAATGTTCCAGTGCTTTCCAATCTTTAAAAATATATTAATACACAAATAAACACACACAAAACTTTGACTCCTTATCTCTTTTTGTTGCAGGGAAAAACCAATTTTGTTTCTTTGACTTGCTTTTTGTTTCTTTTGTTACTACAATCATACATAAAATGGCCTGCCTCAGAGGACCCTGCCCCACTGCCTGGCTGTTAAACTAAAGAGCCTTTGTTCAGCTCATAGTCAGTCTTCCCCTGCCCACCCGTGAATAGCTACAACAAAAAGAGATTAACACGTCCCTTCCAAAGGCTGAGCCTTCTAGATGTTTTGCAAGACTGAAGACTCTTTTTACTTTTCTTCCACACTGCCTCTCCCTCCCTATTCTGCTTTTTGACTTTAGTTCCTCATTGCTTCTCTCTCTCTGACTTTATAAAAGAACCTGGCATCCAGATCCAGTAACAAGATGCTTTCTTTGAGACATTAGTCTGTCATTTTCTCTGTCACCTTACTTTCCAAATAGTCATATTCCTTGCCTCAACATGTCTCAGGGATTTACTGGCCTGTTGTGCGGCGAGCTGAACAAACTTGGACTCAGCAACACTTTTAGGCACAGCCATTTCTCCAATATATTGTACCAAGTTTCAATATTCATATTATATTGCTAATATAATATTCAATACTTATGTATATCTGAATGTATTACATTCTTCCACTTGTCATTTCTTCATTCAGGCTTTTCCCTTAACTGTTCCACTGCTATAACTCAGCAAGTTTCTTATTTCCTATTTATGAAGCAGCTCATAACTAAATTCAATGGTCAATCATGGCAGTTATCTATTATCTAGATTTTCTGGATTAATTATCTCCATCCACACTTTCACCAGTGTCACCATCCTGAAATACCACATTCCTAGCCCCCAACACACAGCAGGCACTCAAACATATGTTAATGAATGAATTCCTGGCAAAGAGTTAACTTAAAACAAAGCTACCATACTGTATCAAGGCTGTATATTTTTACTCTGCTTATTTAACTTATATGCAGAATACATCATGAGAAAAGCTGGACAGGATGAAGCACAAGCTGGAATCAAGATTGCTGGAAGAAATATCAATAACCTCAGATATGCAGATGACACCACTCTTATGGCAGAAAGCAAAGAAGAACTAAAGAACTTCTGGATAAAAGAAAGTGAAAGAGGAGAGTGAAGAAGTTGGCTTAAAACTCAACATTCATAAAACTAAGATCATGGCATCTGGTCCCATCACTTCTTGGCAAATAGACGGGGAAACAATGGAAACATGTGAGAGACTTTATTTTGGGGGGCTCCAAAATCACTGCAGATGGTGACTGCAGCAATGAAATTAAAAGATGTTTGCTCCTTGGAAGAAAAGTTATGACCAACCTAGAGAGCATATTAAAAAGCAGAGACATTACTTTGTCAACAAAGGTCCATCTAGTCAAAGCTATGGTTTTTCCAGTAGTCATGTATGGATGTGAGAGTTGAACTATAAAGAAGGTTGAGTGCTGAAGAATTGATGCTTTTGAACTGTGGTGTTGCAGAAGACTCTTAAGAGTCCCTTTGACTGCAAGGAGATCCAACCAGTCCATCCTAAAGGAAATCAGTCCTGACTATTCATTGGAAGGACTGATGTTGAAGCTGAAACTCCAATCCTTTGGCTACCTGATGCGAAGAACTGACTAGATGGCAAAGACCATGATGCTGAGAATGATTGAAGGCAGGAGGAGACGGGGACAACAGAGGATGAGATCGTTGGATGGCATCACTGACTCAATGGACATGAGTTTGAGTAAATTCCGGGAGTTGGTGATGGACAAGGAGGCCTGGAGTGCTCCAATCCATGGGGTCACAAAGAGTCAGACACGACTGAGTGACTGAACTCAAACTTGAACCATATTTGAAGTACGTGTATTAAAATAAGGAAACTGACTTGTGCAGGGGCTTTAGCTAGAATTAAACAGTGAGCTAAAATTAGGTCTAATTCACCTGTCTCTTCAGCAGGGAGAAGTCAAATCAAAACCATTTCTAAGGAGAAAATGACTACAGTTGATATGGGGCCTAATGCTGAAAGGAAATTTGAGGAAGTCTTTCAGAGAAAGATATTAGGAGGAAGAATTAAGAGTTTTGCATTTAAGTTTCATTAGGTCCCATTTGTTTAGTTTTGCTTTTATTTCCAGTATTCTGGGAGGTGGGTCATAGAGGATCTTGCTGTGATTTGTGTCGAAGAGTGTTTTGCCTATGTTCTCCTCTAGGAGTTTTATAGTTTCTGTTCTTACATTTAGATCTTTAATCCATTTTGAGTTTATTTTTGTGTATGGTGTTAGAAAGTGTTCTAGTTTCATTCTTTTACAAGTGGTTGACCAGTTTTCCCAGCACCACTTGTTAAAGAGGTTGTCTTTTTTCCATTGTATATCCTTGCCTCCTTTGTCAAAGATAAGGTGTCCATAGGTTCGTGGATTTATCTCTGGGCTTTCTATTCTGTTCCATTGATCTATATTTCTGTCTTTGTGCCAGTACCATACTGTCTTGATGACTGTGGCTTTGTAGTAGAGTCTGAAACTTAAAGCTTTTGCACTACAAAGGAAACTATAAGTAAGGTGAAAAGACAGCCCTCAGATTGGGAGAAAATAATAGCAAATGAAGAAACAGACAAAGGATTAATCTCAAAAATATACAAGCAACTCCTGCAGCTCAATTCCAGAAAAATAAATGACCCAATCAAAAAATGGGCCAAAGAACTAAACAGACATTTCTCCAAAGAAGACATACAGATGGCTAACAAACACATGAAAAGATGCTCAACATCACTCATTATTAGAGAAATGCAAATCAAAACCACAATGAGGTACCATTCCACACCAGTCAGGATGGCTGCTATCCAAAAGTCTACAAGCAATAAATGCTGGAGAGGGTGTGGAGAAAAGGGAACCCTCTTACACTGTTGGTGGGAATGCAAACTAGTACAGCCACTATGGAAAACAGTGTGGAGATTTCTTAAAAAACTGGAAATAGAACTGCCATATGACCCAGCAATACCACTCTTGGGCATACACACTGAGGAAACCAGATCTGAAAGAGACACGTGCACCCCAATGTTCATCGCAGCACTGTTTATAATAGCCAGGACATGGAAGCAACCTAGATGCCCATCAGCAGATGAATGGATAAGGAAGCTGTGGTACATATACACCATGGAATATTACTCAGCCGTTAAAAAGAATTCATTTGAATCAGTCCTAATGAGATGGATGAAACTGGAGCCCATTATACAGAGTGAAGTAAGCCAGAAAGATAAAGAACATTACAACATACTAACACATATATATGGAATGTAGAAAGATGGTAATGATAACCCTATATGCAAAACAGAAAAAGAGACACAGAAGTACAGAACAGACTTTTGAACTCTGTGGGAGAGGGTGAGGGTGGGATGTTTCAAAAGAACAGCATGTCTACTATCTATGGTGAAACAGATCACCAGCCCAGGTGGGATGCATGAGACAAGTGCTCCGGCCTGGTGCACTGGGAAGACCCAGAGGAATCGGGTGGAGAGGGAGGTGGGAGGGGGGATCGGGATGGGGAATACGTGTAAATCTATGGCTGATTCATGTCAATGTATGACAAAACCCACTGAAATGTTGTGAAGTAATTAGCCTCCAACTAATAAAAATAAATAAATAAATAAAATAAAAAATTTTTAAAAAAAGATAAAGGAAAAAAAAAAAGAGTTTTGCATTTTAAAACACACAAAAGTACTAATTATGAAAACATCTGACTCTATAGTACTTCCCTGGTGGCTCAGAATCTGCCTGCAATGCAGGAGACCCAATCTACCCAACCTACCCTGGGTCAAGTAGATCCCCTGGAGAAGGAACTGGCAATCCACTCCAGTATTCTTGCCTGGAAAACTCCAAGCACAGAGGAGTCTGGAGGGCTATAGTCCATGGACTCGCAAAAAGCCGGACACGACTGAGTGACTAACACCTTCACTTTCACAGTGCCTGTAGAGGGGAAGACCTCTACAGACTGCACTTTGACGTCACAATTTCTATGTAATGCCTGAAGTTTCGGCACTGTCTTTAAATTCCTGATCTCACCTCCACTTGTGTCATGATTCCTCCACATAACCATATGGCCTTTGTTGTTTCTCACACATGCTCAGTCTTTTACAGTTTTCAAAAGTCTTGAAAGCAATTTCCCTGGTGATCCAGTGGCTAAGATTCTGCAGTCCCAATTCAAGGGTCCCACGTCAGAGAACTGGATCCACATGATGCAACTTAAGAGTTCACCTGCCTCAACTAAGACCTGATACAGCCAAATAAATAAACAAAATATATTTTTTTAAGTCTTTCAAACCCAGTGAGGCAAAGACAACGAGAAGGATCCTCATCTGAAAAAAAAAGAAAAAAAAAAAGAATGATCCCCATTTGAAGTTCAGAGAAGTTAATTTTTGGTCCAGAATTGCACACAGTGAAACTTGCACACAAGTTGACTCCTGGTCAAGAACAGTCCCCGGGTTTTGCCAGAGAGGTTCCCAAGTTGGTGTCCTTCTCTAGTGAGAAGAGGAACAGCTCAAATGGTGGTGGTGACTCTTGGCTTGCCAAGTCAATATGATGTCATGTTTCTGTCTGCCAAGTGATGATGTGGCATCTCCTGGTGAATTGTGCACCACTTCCAGCTATATACCAAAGACTTCACCACAACTGAAGTTCCTCTCACCATGTGGAACAAACACAAAGACCTGCCTATATTTGTAAGGGAAATGCAACAGAAGACAGCAAAGTAATCTACAGAGTAACAGCCACCAGGTCTCCCAAGGCTTTAGGAGAATGTCTTTAGGTTTTAGAACACATTCAGAATAGGTCAAGGCAGAAGAGAGTCTATGTCCAGTCTACCCTGTCAGCAATGAGCCTGCTGATGGTCTCAGTTATCCAGCAAAACTGAGTATGTTCTGTCATACAATACAAATGCAGGAAAGCCAAGAACTCTGGAAACTGTCACATAAACCTGTGTTAACTTCACATAATCCTCGAAGAAGTACTGGGCAAAACTGACATACTGCACAACCGCAAATGCTATAAGCCTAAAGATGAGACTGACTGACTGACCAGTGTAATTCAAAAGCTTCTAATTTGAAGATTCTTCCTGAAATGCTAGAAAAAAAGGCATGAGCATATTTAGGTTTCCACACAAGCAACTTGGACAGAGGATATAATGACTGAAGAACAGGTTGTGATGGTTTCTCTCCTTTGTTCTGCAGTTTCAAACCCAACATTTCTCATTAGGGAGAGGTATCATGAGAGATAGTAGACTGGACAACTCTTGACCCTCACAAGCCCAGAAGCCAGCCAGCAACATGAGTGACAAGATGCAGAAGCCCAGCAGCCTGTCTCTTCAACGAAAGCCCTATCTTTAAGTCCTCTGATAATAAAGCCTTCAACAACAGATAGCTTTACACCACCACCCAAAGGAGACTGCTGAACAGGAATACAAATAGCTGTATACAAAAAATGAGAAGAGGTTCAACATTACACCTGAAAATAACACAATATTGTAAACCAACTATACTTCAAATAAAATTAAGTTTAAAAAAAAGGAGGGGGAGGGTCAACCTAACCTTGATTTTAGCCCAAGAACAATCTTGCAGCTCCAAGAAGTAAATAACTCATCTTTGGCTTACCTCTTCTTGTCCCACACATTCCCATTCATGCTAGCCTATTCTTTGCATTGTCATAAAATATGCCACATAAGAAAATGTGTTATACATACATGTGCAACTTGTTTAGAAAACTATAAAAGCTACTAGAAACATAACACTGTTAGTACATTGGAAACCCTGTGTATTTTATTCCCCACAGAAACAACTCAAATCCTGACTTACATGATAATTGTTCCAGACTTTATCTTTATATTATCTTATATGTATGCTTATATATATTTCTAAAAAACTGCATGTCTGAATTGACTTGTTCTCAAGA